>NC_044348.1:15864364-17224364 GCF_007364275.1 Archocentrus centrarchus
TGGGTCTGAGTCCCCTGCACTCAGACACAAAGCATAGCACTTGAGGTAAATAAACACATGAT
Organism: Archocentrus centrarchus; assembly: GCF_007364275.1. Classification (NCBI taxonomy): domain Eukaryota; kingdom Metazoa; phylum Chordata; class Actinopteri; order Cichliformes; family Cichlidae; genus Archocentrus; species Archocentrus centrarchus. Next base: position 15,864,427 of record NC_044348.1, read on the forward strand.
ATGAATGCAACTTTAGCTAAGGCATATTCAAGGTCAGGGCTTTCAAATTGTTTTGGAGTAGCAGGGGTGCATGCCAAAGTAGCAGGCACCTTATGACCTAGACCGAAGCCATGATGGCAGCAGACAATATGAATAGTCACATGGCAGTCGTTGTCATATTCCAAGTTGTGTTGTGTGTTGTTTGAAAACTGCACCACCAAGTGGACAAAACGAGTGGTAGCAGGCTCGACGGACAAGTCGTAGAACAGATGCATGTATGTGAGTGCTGCTGTCAGTGATAAAGTCGACGTTATGTTATTAAGCTGGTTGTCTTCTTATGGTCACCAGAAACACTACATTGGCGACGAGGAGTAAATTTGGATGCATGGCGTGTCAGCGCCGACGTTCAAGAAAAGGGTAGGAAGCTATAACCTCCCAGAAGCTAAGCTACGCTAACAGCAATAGCAACAGACCCCTACGCACCAGGCAAGCATGGCGCACATGACTGCTCTCCCGTCCTTCGACACAGAAACGGATCCTGGCTCTGTTGGACCTCGCTGGAATAAATGGCTGCAAAGGTTTGAAAATTATACCACTGCCATGAACATATCAGGAGATGCAAGACTCAAAGCACTGTTATTACATCTTGCTGGAGAGAGGGTGCATGATATCTACGACACAGTAGCAGCAGCAGATGACAAATATGCTGACACAAAAAGGAAGTTAACCACGTACTTTTCGCCGAAGAAAAACGTCCAGTATCAGATCTACATGTTTAGAAAAGCAACACAAGAACCTGGGGAAAATGTGGACAGTTATCACACCAGACTGAGAATGCTGGCAAAGAATTGTGACTTTGCAGATGTGGAAACTGAAATTAAAACGCAAATCATACACAGCTGTGCATCATCTCAACTGCGCAGAAAAGCACTGATGGAGGAAAAACTAAGTTTGGAGGAGCTTCTTAACTTTGGGAGAACACTTGAATTGGCAGAAATGCAAGCTAGCGACATAGAAAAAGGTGCCGCAGCCACAGTTAACAAGGTGGATCAGAAGGCTTCTGAGATGCATCAAAAGAATCACAAATGGTCAGCTAAACGGCGTTCCACCAATCAGTGCAGGAACTGTGGAGGCAACTACCCCCATGCTGGTGAGTGCCCTGCTAATAAGAAACAGTGTAGAGCATGTGGCAAATTCAATCACTTTGCAAGACAATGCAGATCAACACCAAGAAACAGTAACAGAAAAGAGCCCCGACTTGGTAGTAATGCACATTTCAAGAACGTTCATCATGTCAAAAAGATTGCCCCAGATGAAACAGAAAACACCTCTTCTAGCAGTGATGATGCTTATGTTTTTGTGGTTGATGCAGATAAAGTTTCTGAGCTACCACAGACTCTGATCAAAATAAATGGCACCATTTCGTCAGTTCTGATAGACACAGGAGCCTCAGCCAACTGTCTAAGTGACACAAGCTTCGAAAAGCTAACACCACGTCCACAATTGTATTCAACTGAAACAAAGATTTATCCTTTTCGCTCTACTTCTCCACTCCCAGTGAGAGGGATTTTCAAGTGTTGTGTGGAAAAAGGACACAAGAAGGCAATGTGCACGTTCTTTGTAATTAAAGGTGATGGCTTCAACATTCTGAGCTACAAAACTTCAACAGCACTGGGATTAATCAACGTGGTCACAGCAGTGTCAGCTAAAGCACAGTGTCGTACCGTTGCTGATGAGCTGGTGGAAAGTCATCCAGACTTGTTCCAAGGGATTGGAAAATTGAAAGATTTTCAGGTGAAGCTTCACATAAATCCTGATGTTAAACCTTCATGCCAGCCACATCGACGTGTGCCCTTCCACATACGCCAAAAAGTGGAGGATGAACTTAAGAAACTACAGGAGGACGACATCACTGAAGATGTGACTGGTCCCACACCTTGGGTTTCACCGATCGTCGCACCGCCTAAACCCAAAGATCCCGAAAAAGTGAGGATCTGTGTTGATATGCGTCAGGCTAACACGGCCATTGAGAGAGAGCGCCACATTACCCCGACCATGGATGATGTGGTACATGAGTTAAATGGCGCAACAGTATTTTCAAAGCTGGATTTAAGAGCTGGGTATCATCAGCTGGAGCTACATCCGGACAGCAGATATATTACCACGTTCACCACTCATCTTGGATTGAAACGCTACAAAAGACTGAGTTTCGGCATTTCGTCTGCCGCTGAAGTTTTCCAGAATGCCATCTGTCAGACCTTGCAAGGTCTCACTGGAGTGAAAAATCTCAGCGATGACATCATTGTCTACGGTGCGTCCCAGAGTGATCATGATAACAACCTCAGAGCTCTGTTTCAACGACTGAAGGAAAGCGGTCTCACACTCAATCGTGATAAGTGTGAATTCAATAAGTCCAGATTGGAGTTTTTTGGTTTCATTTTCTCTGCAGAAGGGGTTTCCGCGGATCCGAAGAAAGTTGCCGCTGTTCATCAGGCTCCCGACCCTATGACTCCAACTGAAATTAAAAGCCTGCTTGGCATGGCCAACTACTGCTCCAGATTCATCCAAGACTTCTCTTCCATCTCTGAACCTCTGCGGCAGCTCACCAGAAAAGATGTTTCTTGGGTGTGGGGTCCAGATCAGCAGACAGCTCTTCAAACATTAAAAGACAGCCTCACTAGTGACACCGTTATGTCCTACTTCTACCCAGGCCGTGATACAGAGTTGCTTGTGGATGCCAGTCCCGTTGGACTGGGTGCCATCCTATGTCAAAAAGATGAAAAAGGGGTGAAACACATAATAGCATATGCCAGTCGTTCTCTCAGTGACGTTGAGAGGAGATACTCCCAGACTGAAAAAGAGGCACTTGCTATTGTCTGGAGCTGTGAACATTTTCACCTATACATATACGGACATCCCTTCACACTAGTGACAGATCATAAAGCACTGGAAATCATATGGAACAATCCCCGATCAAAACCACCAGCCAGGATTGAAAGATGGGGTTTGAGGCTTCAGCCCTACAACTTCAAGGTGGAATTCAGAAAGGGAGCCAACAACCCAGCTGATTACATGTCTCGTCACCCGATTCCATCTCCAAAAATTGAGAGTACACGTGCTGCGAAAGTGGCGGAAGAATATGTGAGCTTCATTGCAACTCATGCCACACCAAAAGCCATGACACTTGCAGAGATCAAAGCAGAGACACTCAAAGACTCCATTCTTCAGGAAGTCAGTACTCACATTAGAGACAACACGTGGCATAAAATTGAAAAATCACAGCATGTGAACATCATGAAACACTTCCGTTGTGTCAGTAGTGAACTGACAGCATCACCAGCATCTGACGTCATTCTGCGTGGGACAAGGATAGTTATTCCCACCACTCTGCAGGAAAGAGTTGTCCAGCTCGCCCATGAAGGACATCAGGGGATCGTCAAAACAAAAGCACTGCTCAGGTCCAAAGTTTGGTTTCCAGGCATTGACTGCAAAGCAGAAGCAGCAGTACGTGGATGCCTTGCATGCCAGGCTGCCACCCCCTCCATCCAGAAAGAGCCATTAAAAATGACACCACTGCCTGAAACACCATGGCACTGTGTGAGTGCGGATTTCTATGGACCTCTTCCAACTGGAGAATATCTGCTGGTCATCATAGATGAGTACACACGTTTCCCTGTAGTTGAAACCGTGAGGTCAACGTCAGCTCACACAGTCATTCCCATCTTTGACAAAGTTTTCGCTATGTTTGGGATTCCCAGAGTTGTTAAGACTGATAATGGTCCCCCATTTAACAGTGGGCAATTCTCCCAGTTTGCCAACTATTTAGGTTTCCATCACCACAGGATAACACCACTATGGCCACAAGCTAATGCTACAGCTGAAAGATTCATGTGCACCCTAGGCAAAGCGCTACGGGTGGCAGACACACAAGGAATTCCTTGGAAACAGCAGTTGAACATTTTCCTACGAGAGTATCGTTCCACACCCCACAGCACAACAGAGAGATCACCTGCTGAACTCCTATTTCGACGTGCAATGAATACAAAGATTCCATCGTTCAATAGCACACCAAAAGGATGTTCAGATTCGGCTGTGAGAGCAAGAGATGCCAAGGCCAAAGCCAAAATGAAGTCTCACGCCGACAGGAGCCTCCGTGTCACTCCACACACTCTGGCTCTTGGTGATACAGTGTTACATCGACAACCCAAGCGCAATAAGCTTACCACACCATATGATGTCAGACCATATACAGTGACAAGAATCAAGGGTTCCATGATCACAGCTTCCAGAAATGGACAATCCATCACAAGGAACTCTTCATTCTTCAAAAGCATTGTGCCACAGGTGGGTGCTCCATCAGGCCACGATGATGTCTGCAGTCAGCCTGACAACGCTGCAATGAGGAATACTCCATCGAGGTATCCCAATAGGAACAACAGACGCCCACCTGCATATTTAAAGGACTTTACTTGATATATGCATATTGATGTTATGTGGATGATGTTCTAACCACTAAATTTCAGTGCAGGTAAAGAGACGTGACACTGAATCCTTGAATCTTCCTGTTGATTCTCGTGTTAGTGTGGCTGAGCGTTCTGATGTGTTTTTTTTGTTCTTGGAGCGTGTTAATATATGTGACATTATGTTGAGACCCTGACTACTAATTCTGTTTGTGGAGATTGTCAAATTTATTCTTATGTTGAATAATCTGAATTTTAGCAAGACTGGAGTTGCTGGTTAAGTAAATGTTCTTTTTTGTTTAAAGCAAGCAGAGTTTGTTTATGTATTATCGGAGATGACTGAAAAAAAGGGGGTAATGTCATATTCCAAGTTGTGTTGTGTGTTGTTTGAAAACTGCACCACCAAGTGGACAAAACGAGTGGTAGCAGGCTCGACGGACAAGTCGTAGAACAGATGCATGTATGTGAGTGCTGCTGTCAGTGATAAAGTCGACGTTATGTTATTAAGCTGGTTGTCTTCTTATGGTCACCAGAAACACTACAGTCGTGAACTAATCAAATGGCTCAGATTGAAAGAACGTAAATATTTGCATCCATATGGCGCTGGATACAGAGAAGTCAAACGGCGCAAAAATTTTTTTTAGGAAAATTAAAAAGTAGACTGCGCAGAGTGGTGGAGTAGGTGGAAAATGCACCTGCCGCCGGCATAATTTGAAAGCCCTGAAGGTAAGACAAATTTCATAAGTGTCAGCATCTTTCACACAATCATTCAGTCCTCATGGTGTTGCAGCATCCTCTTCAGGCGGCAGAGGTTGAATCTCACTGACTTGCTTCCCGATTGTGACTATGGCTGAAACAACTTATGGGTGTTTATCCTGTTATGTCAGTAGACCAAAAACCAGCCAGCAACCAGACACCAGAATCCAATTCTTGTACCAAACACTGGGCCAGCACCCTCTCATGTGTTTCCATGGTTTTACTGTAGTACAGGTGCTGGTCATAAAATTAGAATATCATGAAAAAGTTGATTTATTTCAGTAATTCCATTCAAAAAATTAAACTTGTATATTATATTCATTCATTACACACAGACTGATATATTTCAAATGTTTATTTATTTTCATTTTGATGTTTTCTGGCCAATTAAGAATAGGGATACCATGGTCCTTAAACCAGGTACTGGTAGCTTTGGCACTGTGTGCAGGTGCCAAGTCCTGTTGGAAAATGAAATCTGCATCTCCATAAAGTTGGTCAGCAGCAGGAAGCATGAAGTAAAACTTCCTGGTAGACAGCTGCATCGACCTTGGACCTCAGGAAACACAGTGGACCAACACCAGCAGATGACATGGCACCCCAAAACCATCACTGACTGTGGAAACTTTACACTGGACCTCAAGCAACGTGGATTCTGTGCCTCTCCTCTCTTCCTCCAGACTCTGGGACCTTGATTTCCAAAGGAAATGCAAAATTTGCTTTCATCAGAGAACATAACTTTGGAGCACTCAGCAGCGGTCCAGTCCTTTTTGTCTTTTAGCCCAGGCGAGATGCTTCTGAAGCTGTCTCTTGTTCAAGAGTGGCTTGACACAAGGAGTGCGACAGCTGGAACCCATGTCTGCATACGTCTGTGCGTGGTGGTTCTTGAAGCACTGACTCAAGCTGCAGTCCACTCTTTGTGAATCTCCCCCACATTTTTGAATGGGTTTTGTTCCACAATCCTCTCCAGGGTGCAGTTATCCCTATTGCTTGTACACTTTTTTTCTACCACATCTTTTCCTTCTCTTCACCTCTCTATTAATGTGCTTGGACACAGAGCTTTGTGAACAGCCAGCCTCTTTAGCAATGACCTTTTGTGTCGCCCTCCTTGTGCAAGGTGTCAAAGGTCGTCTTTTGGACAACTGTCCAGTCAGCAGTCTTCCCCATGATTGTGTAGCCTACAGAACTAGACTGAGAGACCATTTAAAGGTTTTTGAGTTAATTAGCTGATTGGAGTGTGGCACCAGCTGTCTTCAATACTGAACCTTTTCACAATATTCTAATTTTCTGAGATATTGAATTTGGGGTTTTCATTAGTTGTCAGTTACAATCATCAAATTTAAAAGAAACAAACATTTGAAATATATCAGTCTATGTAATGAATGAATATAATATACAAGTTTCCCTTTTTGAATGGAATTTCAGAAATAAATCAACTTTTTCATGATATTCTAATTTTATGACCAGCACCTGTATGGTAGTAGCAGATAAGCAATATCAATAATAGTGGGGGAGCTTTCAATGAGTGTCTTTTTCTCAAAAATAGGGGTCACTGCTTATATAGAGTTTAATCTGTCCCTCAATTAGATTTTTTTTTTTTTAAATGCAAAGAAAACAATTATTTTGGCTTCTACAGGTTTGTAATTTTAATCCAGTCTGAGTCTTGTTGAAGTTGTATTTTGAAACTAGTCAATGTAAAACCTGGAAGGATGTCAAAGATCCTTTGTTTCTTTTAACTGATAGGGGGTCAAGGATGTAACATGCTTGCTTCCTTCTTTGCTTTTGCTTCCCCTTCACATGTGTCTCTGTGACTGCATTTAATCTTATTTAAGTGCTGCTGGTAACTCTTAAATGAGCATCCAATTAGGTGGGCTTTCAGTATTCGCTCACACGCTGTGTATTATTGACACTGAGCATCTGGTCTTGGCCCCAGTGCCACCCAGATGCCACTTGGGTGGGTGGGGGAGATCACAGGTCTATGCTATAACATACAGTCAGTGGATTTTAAACCCACAGTTTGTTTTCCAATTGAAGCAGCTGTTATTTAAAAGAAAAAAGTGGCCATGGTAACAACAATGTTTAGATCTATGTTTAAGTATACCTGATGGTGTCACAGTCTTCTGGAATGTCACCACAATTCAAACCTAAACAGTGATATCATCTGAGAGGTCACACATTATTAAGATCAAAGGATCCCATCATCAAAAAGGCCTTTTTTGATGTTGGGTTCCAGAATCTTGAAAACACATACACAAAATCTCTCCTGGTTGACACAGCGCAGACTTGTAGAGCGTAACCAAAGAATTCGATTGCAGATTTAGTGTAACATCATCTGGACTTGCTTGATACACAAAGATGCCACTCGAGGTTTTTAGAAAAGCTGCACAGTTCATCAGATCACGCCTGGGACACTCTCAGTCACCAGATCCTACGCAAGGTTTGGAGTCCCAAACTGAAATTCAGCAGAACACAGCTGAACAACCCACCTCTGCGACTGGGAGAAATGCCTCTGAGTTATCGCCGATAAAATCTGATCGAACTCAAGCCAAGTCACTGAGTTTCACTCAGTTGTTCAGTTGTTGTTTTAGAGGCTCAGAACAACTGGATGAAACTGAGGACATAGAAGACGAACCCAACTCTGTGACTGAGGGAAATGCCTCTGAGTTATCAGCACCACAATCTGATCCACCTAGAGATGAGTTAGATGACGGTTTTCCTGAGCTCAGAGCCTTGGAACAACTGGGAGAAACTCAGAGCATGAAAGACCAACCCACCTCTGTGACTGAGGGAAATGTCTCTGAGTTATCAGCACCAGAATCTGATCCACCTCAAGCCGAATTAGATGATGATCATTCTGAGCCCAGAGCCTTGGAACAACTGGGAGAAACTCAGAACATGGCAGACCAACCCACCTCTGCGACTGAGGGAAATGTTTCTGAGTTATCAGCACCAGAATCTGATCCACTTCAAGCCGAATTAGATGATGATCATTCTGAGCCCAGAGCCTTGGAACAACTGGGAGAAACTCAGAACATGGCAGACCAACCCACCTCTGCGACTGAGGGAAATGCCTCTGAGTTATCAGCACCAGAATCTGATCCACCTCAAGCCGAATTAGATGATGATCATTCAGAGCTCAGAGCCTTGGAACAACTGGGAGAAACTCAGAACATGGCAGACCAACCCACCTCTGCGACTGAGGGAAATGTTTCTGAATTATCAGCACCAGAATCTGATCCACCTCAAGCCGAATTAGATGATGATCATTCTGAGCTCAGAGCCTTGGAACAACTGGGAGAAACTCAGAACATGGCAGACCAACCCACCTCTGCGACTGAGGGAAATGCCTCTGAGTTATCAGCACCAGAATCTGATCCACCTCAAGCCGAATTAGATGATGATCATTCTGAGCCCAGAGCCTTGGAACAACTGGAAGAAACTCAGAACATGGCAGACCAACCCACCTCTGCGACTGAGGGAAATGTTTCTGAGTTATCGGCCCCAGAATCTGATCCACCTCAAGGTGAGTTAGATGATGATTCTCCTGAGCCCAGAGGCTCTGAACAACTTGGAGAAACTCAGAACATGGCAGACCAACCCACCTCTGCGACTGAGGGAAATGTTTCTGAGTTATCGGCGGTAAAATCTGATCCACCTCAAGGTACCGAGGTACACCTCAAGGTACTCTCTGGGAGTACATCCTTGGCCTCTCGAACAGTTGAAATTCAGAAAAAGAAAGAAGCCCAGAGGATCGAAACAATTGAAAAAACAAAAGGAAAAAACAGAAAGAAGAAGGAAAGTAGAAAGTCAGAAAAAAATATCCATGAGGTCTTCAGATCACAACGGGGAAAATCTCAGACAGCATATTCTATACAAGATCTGGAAAAGTCCCTTAAGCAGAAGAGGGCAGACCAACCCACCTCTTCAACTCAGAGAAATACCTGTGAGACACAGGAGCTCTCTAGAAGTACATCCTCTCTGACAGATGAAATTCAGAAGAGGAAAGAAGAAAAAAGAAAGAAGAAGCAAAGAAGAAGAGAGGAAGAAAATCCTGGCCTCAGGCTTGTTCCCGGACATTTTAGAGGAGATACTACAGTCTTCAGTTTTCTAACTGAAACAGAAGCTCCTTAAAAAGTTTATTCTGGAGCCAGAGCTGTTGTCCTGTGTGTTGTCTGAGGAATAATTTTTATCCTGAGGCCATGGATCAGCTGCGGGACTGCAATTCTACAAAAATCTTCCATGGTCTGGCAAAGAAGTACAGCTCACATACAGAGAATGTTGGTTTCAGAAGACCTCAGAATAGCTGCTAAAATTTGTATTTAAATTACATTAAATTATAGAGGCTTGGGGAAATTGCTGTTTTAAACTAAATTTACATAAATAAACTTTAAAAAAAAACATATGCAAGAGAGAACAGTTTTTTTTTTGTCTCACTCCTCCTGGAGACTGGCCACATGTATTGAAATCTAAGTAAATGAGAAATTTCTTTATACGTACACATTTATGGTGCAGAAGAACAAATGTAAGTGCATAGGAAACATGTTTTTGAAGGCAAAAAGAGGAAGGGGGAAAAAAACCCTAAATAGTTTTGCCATGGTAACCAGAAAAAACAGAGGATGGAGCATGGAGCGCTGCTGCTTCTGCTTCTTCAGGATGGAACTTCAGACTACTAAAACATCCTCAGACTTTTAAATATTCGACTGTTTCACTGTTTTCTCATTTTCTCTCTCTCCTGTTGGTTTCCTTACCTACATTCATTGTGTTTCATCAAAGAACCAGCCACTGTGAAATGCCGGTTGAAGAATTTATAGAATTTATCCCCTGCTTATCTATGTTATAAAAACACAGGTTGGTCTGCAGAACTCCACTTTTGGAGCCCGCCTGTCATAAAACTTCCTAAAATACAACATGAGGTTACAAAGTCATGTGACCCAAAGATGTTCCTGCATCCAACCACCAAGGTCTCAAGCATATATGAGTATTGGCTCTAACAGGCCTTACCTTTACCCCAGTAACCTTAACATATTCAGTGTTCATTAACTCAGGGTGTGTGTGTGTGTGAGACTCAGCCAGAAATTTTTTCAGCCCAGCGCAGGGGTGTTGCTAATGCTAACCCCTAAAAGCGGCTCCAACTTGTTAATTGAGTGACGGGGCCTTTCATATGTAACCAGAAAGCACCTCTGAAGCCTAGGCAGTAATCACAGTTTTTGTGAACGTGCAGTTACATTTCTCAAGCTGCATGTCAAGTTACGTAGGTTCAGAGAGGATTTTCGGTTATGTACGTAGGACCGACGCAGAATGCTAAACCAGGCCTTATTAGATCGAGAGTGATAATTTGTGCATATAATCCAGAAGAGTTACACTTATATATCCTGCATTTAATGTGTCCAAGAGTGCTGTTTACTTTCACTAATGGGTTTGCAGAAATCACGTAAAAAGCATACCCAATAAAAACATAATCCAGATGTTTTAAGGATCAGCTGCTAAAAGCATTTTCTGTGTTCAAATATCAGTCACTATGTTGCAAACAATCGCTAGTGCTAATCTGGTCTTTAAGTCTGACGCCATTTCCGGGTCCAAATGCTCCTAAATAAACAGCAATGGCATAACCAATGACTGTTCACTATTAAGGATGATCGTAACATACCTCATCAACTGCAGTCGTTTCCGCTTCTCTTTCTTTCTTGAAATTTTCATTTGATCTTCATTTTTCCTCTTACTTCTCCTCGCGTTCTCGTTTCCCCATCAGATACTGTTTTCCCAGCGTCTCCTCGCCACTCCGCGCCGCCCACGTGGCAAAAAACGTGCGTGCTTGTGCCGCAAGAGAACTATGGACATCGTGAAAGCTGAAACAACGTGTTTCTGCGAAGTTGTCCCACTTTTTTAACTGCGCTCTCATCAGATACAGGATGCGTTCCCTCAGATACTGGGGGAACGCATCGTGATGGCCCAATAAGTGCCATCAGATACCGTTCCCCCGGTGTTAGGAATGGTATCTAATGCACCCATTAGACACCGTTCCCCCTGTGTTAAACTGTCTTTAACACAGGGGGAACCGTTCCGTGTTTGACCTTTCACGGTGTTCATAGTTCTCTTGCAGCGCAAGTAAGCACTGAACAAGCACGCGCGTTCTTTGCCGCGTGGGCAGCAAGGAGACGCTAGGGAAACAGTATCTGAGGGGCTCGACACACGGGGAGCGACGTCGCTCGCTCTCCATTCATTTCCTATGGAGCTTGTGTGATGAGGCGACAATCGCTTGCCCTCCTCCAGCTAAGCGACCGGCGACATTCGTGCATGTGAAATTTTGAGCTCGTAAACATAGACATGCACACGTGAGCAGGTGACGCGACACAACAAAGTTGAAAAATGTTCTACTTTTGTTGCTGTCGCGTGGCACTAAACCAATCAGCGAGGGTTTCATTGACTGACTGATGAGCGAAGAGTATGCTGCACGCTGCAGTCTGCAACCACTTTCAGCATGAAGGAAAGCATCGTTTAGCTGTTTTGTGCTTTCCTATATTATATGACACTTCTCGAAGTGATTATCGAGTTACACATAAAAGGCAGCCGTATGGGAATGTGTTGGCGCAAGACTAACGTTAAACAGACGGATAGAGAGGACTTTTGTGCTAATATAGGATGAACCCAAGGTTGTCTTTTTCTTTTGTAGAGGAGACTTAACAGCAAGATTTCTGTCAGTTCCAGTAAAATCTTCTGACTCCTCATCTTTATTGCCGTGTCTGACACGGACTGCTTTGAAAATGTCTAAATTCCTCCAGTTTCATAACCAATCACATTTCTTGGAGACGAGTGACGTGAGAGCGCGATTCGCAATGCCGCCGTCGCTATCGCCTCCCGTGTGTTTGGTTTCACCCCAGTGGGGATGCGGCCCATTTGTCGCTGTCGTTTGTCGTTCCCCATGTGTCGAGCCCATGATGGGGAAACGCGAATCGACCTAACATTTCGATTTCCCTCAAATCCAGCGCGCGCACGACAGTTTGGAGATCAAACGTGCACACTGTGAACTTTCCGTGCTCTGTGGTAGATTGCAAATTGCAGTGAAATTATACAGGTGCAAGCAGCGATAAAAGCAGAGATCTAGCCAGGGCGGAGTCCGCGGGGCGGGCTCCTGTTTACTAAATGCAGTGACAGCAGAACTCCAAAAGTGAAGCGGTGAAATCCTCAGCCTGGCGCGAGGGCGTCTCAGTGCCTGGTGATCAACCGCTAACTAGAACACTGCTGCTGCTGTAGTACCTTTGTCTTTGCATGTGTGCGTGTATCCCTGTTTGAAGCTTGAATACCATACATATGCTTATGGGCATTTATGGGTGTTACCCTTGTGTTTTTTAATTTACTTCATTAGCATTTTACACAGCTGAGGCATCTAAAAATCTGTCACATCACTTCTTTTGGGATAACAAGATCAGAGTTGCTAACCCTGTGTCTCATGCTGCTCAGGTCATTTGTTTTCATTGAGGATGGCAGAGTGAGAAGCATATTAAACAAGGGATTGTTTGACTCTTTGGCAGTGTTTTAAATGGTCCCAGAGAGTCATCCAAATGGTCCAAATTTGCTTTCTGGGTAATGATCAACTCACCCTTTATTTTTTGCATAAAGAATGACTTTAAAAAAAAAAAAAAATCTTTTGTCTGCATTCTGCATTCCAGCTTTGTAATGGGATTTTGCCACTTCACCAAGGCAGTATTTTCAGCACCAGCAGCTAAATTACAAAATTTACTGAATTTCATTAAATGGTGGAGAACAAGGGTACTGGCAAAGGAAAAGCCCATTAAATAAAGCTTTGGATCTGGACTGTTAGAATAGATAAACGTTTAACTGTTTTTCTATGTATCACAATGTGTTCATCATAAACATGCACATGACCATCAGATTGTAAGCACAAAACATACTCACACACACCCGGACCCTCCAGGTGAGGAAAGCAGGTAACGCCTGTTTCCTGACGTCACACACACATACACACACCCCCACACACTCACGTGACGCTAAAATAAAAGAGCCGGCAGGAAGAAGGAGGTCAGACTCTCTTTTGGACCCACACACGAGTGTTGGCTGACTGAGACTCTCCCTGCAGGTTAAAAGATCAACTACAGGTTTCTGTGGCTTTCTTTATTTAACGGTGGTCCGAACCTAACATGGACCTTTATTTAAAATGTTGAAATAGGATGGTCTCTTATAGTACACTTATTACATAACTAACCATAATAATTGCAAGCATGGATAACTGGTGTTGGTTATACAGTTTATTTCCACATTAAAGAATACTGGGTGCCTGACCATCTTCATCCTCAGCTTCAACTTTTGATGGTGGAGGGGGTTTAATTTTCCCTAACTGGTGACTTGAGACCAATATTTCTCCCTGAATCTAAATTTGCTTTAAGGTGACACTGATGTATTGCTGTAACAAAATACTGTTCAGCTACTTAGGATCCAGTGCTCAATATATACTAAAAAAAGTATATATTTTCACTACAGGCAACAAAAATTAGGACTAAATGCTGGATTTAGATACGTGAAAGCCTCTTGTTCATTTTGTGCCTGCTGCTTGCAGTTATATGCTGTCACATAAGCTAAGCCTAATTACACAATTAATGCCTGAGACTATTCTTGGCAAATGATGAAAAGCTCAAAGGCACATTTCTGCAGTGGATCTGTGTAAAATCAGCAACTTGAGAAAATAAATCAAAATGTGGGCCATTGATTCTAAAAAGCAGAAATCGTAACAACGTTAAGCATTTACTAAAGCCACAATTAAATCATCTGAGCAGCTTTACTCATGAAATAATAGCAGTAAACTGCATTTATATGCACTGAGATTCATTGGCCAAAGATCAAAGGGAAAATTTATGCCACAAAAAAGATTGTGATAAAAAGTTGGCAGCATCTGATCTACTGTAACCTGTTGACCAGGCAGTCTCTGCAGCTCTGCTCTCTGACCTTTCCTAAAACATATCCTGTCATAGTGATTTGATTGCAAATGTGTTTGAAAATATCACCACACACTATTCAGTTAGCAGAAACCTTATGTCAGCAGTGTGAAAACCTGATCTGACCTAATTTCCTCCTCATCCTGATTCCTCTCATTGGAAAAAGCTGCTGTTTGGCCTCCTCTGTGCTTCACAGAGTTAAGCTAATGGATCCTCACTTGTTATTTTCCTATCAGCTGTCATGTACAAGTCTCCTGCTGACTATGCTGGCACCTTTTAATCTTCAAAAATGAGCTCTCTACTGATTCCTCACTGGCAAATAAGTATTTTCAAGTGGTCAAAGACAACATAGTTTCACCTTATATGGGAATAATTTGACATTTTTATATTTCTATATATTTAAATGGATTCAACTCTAATGCCTTTGCATAAAGCTACAACCTATCTTTCTAGATGCAAACACATCTGCCTGCTAGCACCTGTAAATCTCACAAATTAACACATTACATCTTGTTTGTGTAATCTTTACAAAATCAGTGGGCAACAACAAAACATTGGTGTGTTTCTGTGAATTATGTGCAGTTGCCTGGTAACCACTAGAGACTCTAGGAATTTACTGGCCCATCAAGATATAGCTCAGGATAGACTGGATCAGGCAGAGGAACGCTCAGTTCTGCTGTGACTGGTTCTGTTTGTTTGTCAGGAAACTGAACCAAAATCACAGGGGAGCTAAAGGGTCACCCTAGTTTCCTGCTGTCAGGTAGTCTATGTAGGTTTAAAAAAAATATTCAGATTTAAATTTTACACCTCTAACTGAGACAATTTTAACAGGTCTCTGCACCCACTTAAAAAGGAGTGGTTGGAAAAATTCAGAAAAGTTTCAGGGCTCAAAATGACACCATCGTCAGTGCTGGCTTTGTTTAAACAACAGCTCAAACCTAAAATATCAATAAAAGCAGAAAAGAAAATCTTAATTTTAGAGATGAATCGATTGACTGATATCCAGTGTTCTCAGCCCAGATCGGTGACCGGCCTCTCAGCTTCCCATTTGCACAACTCCACGGCATGCATGCACAAGTCGTGCACAGCAGCACAGACAAAAAAGTTGTGGGTACTCTCACAGCCACATGTTAGCATGGAGGTGATTGAAGACGTTGCTGAAGTAAACAATGGGGAAAAACATGAAAACACTTAATTAACCTAATGGGACATTTAAACATGGATATTTTAAAGATGCCAACAAAGGAAAAACAGCTAAAATTAAAGCTATCCAGAGCTCAGAGCTAGCCACAAGCTAGCAGCCTTGGTAAAAGCCTTGGTATGAGCAAAAGATCAAAACAGTTATGAGGAAAATTGTGGAGACGACTGAAAAAAAAAAAGAGTTGATGTCCTGTTATCTGGTTACAAACATATTGGGAAACGATGTAAGTACCAGACATTAGTTTTGTTATATAAATCTGTTACACCTGCTTTTGTTTAGTAAGGTAAAATATGTCAGGTAAAGATGGGTTGCTAATTTATACCTCCTTCCAGTAAGAGAACACTTTATTTTCACTTGTTGAAGTGACAGAAAATCCTGTAACTTGCTGCTGTTTGGGGGAAATTGTTAAGTTTGATAATGTCTTTATTATGAAAATAATATTTGGCATTGAAGACAAGTTGATTTTTATTCGTATATGCTGTCAGTTATAGTTCTTTGAAAGAAAATTTGAATCGGCCACGAAAATTGCAATTAGTGCACTTGTACTTAATTTGAAAAGTAAGTAGAAACTAAAACTAGCAGGTAAATTTAACGAAGTAGAATACAGTATTTTCTTGAAATGTAGTTGGGTATTAGCAAGATGTATCCACAACTGGAAGAATTATTGTAAAGTGCAAGCACTGACAAAATGGGAGTAAACTGAGGCCTTGATCCGCACATTCTGCGATCTGTTGGGATTTATTCAAAACAGTTTTATCAGTCAGAGCTGCAATTCCCACAGTGAGAACAAAAAATGTTGTACTTGTGTATATGGTGGGGACAGACAACTTTACCAACTTTACCCAACTTGTACTTTTTTAAAAAAAATCTGTGTTTTTAGGGTTCTTTACTTTAATTCACCTCTGTCTGCCTCTGTCTACCACAGATAGCTGGGCCAGTGTTTAGATATGGCTGACAGCGCAACAGCCAGTCACATCAGAGTGTCCTTCTGGTCAACCCAATTAGGCATCAGCTAGGAAGCATCCCAGCTCAGAACCAAATAACAAATACCTTGCGTATTCTTCAAAGTTATGCATGCCTCTGCCCATATCTATCAAAGAGTAGACCTATTTTCCCTTTTACCCTCAATAACAAATGCAGACTTTGTTTCTCAGTTAGTTTGTGAGAAGAGAGTGGCTTTTGAAAACAACTCTAATGGACAACTGGTAAAGGGTTACCTTATTATGATTATACTGGAATGAACTGAGAAGTGTTTCTAAAAAGTAAATGCCACTAAGTTGTTAGATAGAAGCCTATTTCAGAGTTTCAATATGGCATGCAATCTGTTTTTCCCGAACCTCATCTAATTGAGTTCTGTAAGGACATTCAGAAATAGGCTATTGATGGATTTTCTCCTGCAATATACGGGGGATTATAGCTTGTTGTGTGGTTGTGTATCCTGGATAAGTTCAGAGTCAGGTGGTCATAGAAATGAGCTTCTCTCCTTCTACAGCACATACCATTAGATCAGTGCTCTCCATCTGCTTGACAGATGCTGTTTGCTAGAAATGATTAATTTTGCATCTAGGTCAGAACGTTTGTTTGGAGCTTTGAACATCAAACAAATGATAACATGAAAATGAAATCCAAAAAGGATTCAAATGAAAGATGAGACAGACATCTTCTAACTTAATTGAGCCACTGTTACAGATCAAATTAGTATTGCTCTTTAGCTTTATCTGTAGCTGTGCAGCTGGATATTCAGCCTCACATCATGCAGATTTTTCCTTTTAATTTACTGCAGTTATCAGAGTGTTATTATGAACAACATGGTGCACTGCATTTGAAATGACAGTCCAGAGGTGTAACCTGTAGTTTATTATTTATATATCAGATCATGTACTATATATATTTTCATTATCTATTACTCTATTTCTAGCTTCAATATCCTGAAAAATAGTCAGTAATGAGTGCACTGTTTCCTACTGAATTGCTGTGAAGTAGATGAATGGCAGTACTCAAGTACCTCAATTTCTATTGAAGTACTTGGCTAGCTCTATGTAATTATTTTCTATCACTGACAGATAAGACCATGAACAAAGTAGCCAGAGATACACTGTGTGAGACAGGTGCAGAGAAGCACGTATCCGCTCTGTCTTATCTGCTTTCAGCATTCAGCGCTATGTCAGAAAAGCAGCGTTTAAGAATCACGTGACTCCAAAAACTGCAGATGACACATTAACACTGCTGTCAGTAACATGAAACTGCACAGCTTTTTGTGCTCACATAGACAAAGTGAAATCTTTCAGAGAGATTTAAATCCAGGGGAAGAACAGAACCTGGATAACCATCATGAGTTTTTTCTGTTTGGAGGGGCGGCGGGGGGGGGGGGTCTGTGTGCCAGGGAACAAGAATAGAAATAGAGTATTGCTCCAGTACTCGCAAGATGTCTTTCTCAACATTGATGCGGGAGCGGAGGGGGAGAGTCTAAATCCAGATTGAAGTGATTAGACATCGTTAGAGAGTGTCTAGGACGTGACTTCATGGATGTAAGCTTTTTCGCCTTCTCCAGATGAATGTGGCTGTCTGAGAATTTTTTTCAGGTCAGGGGTGTCAAGGGGTATTTTCAGTAATCAGTCTGAAGGCAGATTGTTGTATAAGAAAGATGAACCATAGATATGTGTCTGATGTAACCTAATGCACTGTATGTGTGACAGTCGCAGACTGAATCAGCCTTTGAATTGTGATTAAATTTTGATTAACCCAAGCTGTCTCAGACGTTCCTTGTTCCTGTGTGATTTGACAGGCAGGGCTTCACTGAGGCAAAAATGCCATAAATTCTGTCTTCAGTAAAGGGTTTCCTGCTCTGATTAATTTTTGAAGGACCTTCTTTGAAAAAAGTGGGAGCAAAAAATCAGATAAGGAGATGGATAGATGAGAAGATTATGACTACCTATCATAACCAGCGTCTAGTTAGCTTAGCTTGTCATAAAGACTGGAAAGCCTGGATTTATCCAAAGGGACTGTTAGACAGCACTTGTTCAAAAATTCAGGTTTCATTTACAAGGGTTGTATCAGGAGCTGACGTGGGCTCATCCAATGTAGTGTTGTTCAGAAGCCCAGCCTTAAAAATAAGATTATGATCACTAATTTATTGAGTGGCAGCTGATGGCTTCTTCAGAGGAGGAAAAAAGTAAAATGAGGACAGTCTTTCCATGTAAGCAGGCACATTTAACTTCAGTATGAAGTTACTAAAATGTAAAAGCAAACAGACTGCAGATATCACAGTTAATACTAATTTTCAGAGTTTAATCTGATTTATGGGCTTCTGACTGGAACCTCATCCATCACTGTCAACATCCAGTTAAACAGTAATGCATAAAATGTCACTATATCTACATCCTTTCACTTGTTAGCATGTACCAAGTATAACAAGAGTAGTACAATGAGCCATTTAAAAATATGCGTTGATGACTCAGTTGACTGGCAGACACAGAATGACATTGTTTTAACTCCTGAAAAGAAAGTGGAAATGAATGACCCGCAGTTTTAAAGCGGGAAAAAAGAGCACAAATGTAAAGATTTTAGAGCTGCACTGATCAGTGTTTTCATGAATTGATTATGTGGAACATGTTGCAGAGGACTTCCACTTCTTTTTTTTTTGTTTCCAGCAAAACAGCTCTAAAGGCCTGCTGTACACTGTCTGTTCAGCACCAAGCAGCCAGAGACAGCTGAACGCACTGAAGACGCTACTTTAAAAGTTGGTAAAATTGGTATCGTTTACCTGAAGTGCAACACTGAATGAATGAACATAATATATGAACACAATAATGATCATTATAAAATAATAAAACAGTTATTTACTAGCATAAAGACATTCACCACATATTTAATTTATAGCTTTATAAAGTGATCATACAGTATGTCAGTGGTGTGTTACAACTTGTTTCCGCTGCCTCCAAAGAATTGTAAAGAATTAATGAAGCAAGTTCATGTAGTAAATTACTTTAAAACTTTAAGTAGACTATACAAGATTCAAGACTGGAACACAATTTTGCAGTTCCATTTTCTGCTACCAACAAACAAAAAGAAGAAAACATATAAAGGACTGACTAAAACGTTAGGTCTTAAAAATAAAACAATTCTTCTCGGTCAATTGTGGAGAATGAGTTCATTAGTCTCACAGCCTGGGGAAAGAAACTCCTCCGAAGTCTGGTGGTATGGCAGCAGATACTTATTGGGTAAGCATTGTCTCTTAGTATCCTTTGGGCTCTGCACAGACAGCACACCAATATCAATTATCAGTGCATGGGTGCTAATGATGTTCTGGGCAGTTTTAATCACCTGCTGCAGAGCCTTCTGGTACTGGGCTGTCCACACGCCATGCTATTTGGGGCTCTTCTCAGTTTGGATGCTTTCTGTTGTTTTTCTGTACAAATTAACTTGCCATTGGATTTCAGCCTTCTTCAGTGTAGTATTTTTTAATTTTTATTTTACAAGGGTGGACCAGTGACAGGTTCTTTATGATACTCATCCCAGAATCATAAAACTGCTCACAATTTTGAGCCATAGGTTGTTCACCTCTCTGGCAAGACAGGGACTATTCTGCCCAATATTATCTGTTAATTTTTGATGGTATCATCCACTCATGATCAAAACTGCATAATTCCATTCTCAGTCTTTAGTTATAAATTAGTTTTTACAGCAAGGTTATCAATATCTACACTTTCTGCTGCATCTAAAAAAAAAAATTATAATACACTAAAGAGAAGTGCATTCATTATTCCCTGCCTGTATCTAATTCTATCTAATTTTATGTGATTATACATTAAATCAAACTCCTACCTATACTTTCAGTTTTTTGTTTCAGTTGTCATTAGTTTGATGGCAGAGGTTAAGCTCAGTTGTATCCATTAAACTCTTTTTATTTGCTTTTGAACAGTTATGGTTACAGACTCACTTTTCACCCTTTTACACTCACATTCTGAGAGTAATTTATTTGCCATAAAACAGAAAAAAAAAACCCTGGTCTGATAGAACTATTAATATTATTATTATTATTTACATTTCTTTTGCAGGTATCATAATATTGTTAATTATTTCAGTCACAATAATTGCATAGAGACAATGTGATATGTGAAAGACCTGCTTGCATCAGTGAAAAATCTCCTGGGCTGACTCTTACATTCACCCATTACAACTTCAGGCTTCCTCTTTATTTTATCTAAGTGGGGAACTTCAAGTCTGCTGCAGCAAATCTTTCACCCACCATGCTGTTTTACTGTGCATGCGGCACCCAAAGATATGCACAAAAACAAACAGATTTGTTAATTTGCATAGGTCATTCCACTGCAGGATTAAAAGGGCAAAGATTAAAGGTGCATCTGCATCTGAATGCAATTACATCCTGTCAGGTCTTTTCAGTTAATATGCTCACCTATGGTCTGGTGCCTGGGGATGTCTCAGAATATGCAGCTTAGGAGTTGTAGCCATGGAAACGCAGTTACAACTCAGATTCACTCTCACAGAAAACAAAAAAACAAAAAAACAATTAACATTGACATTTATCCACATGTGAAACATTTTGGCTTGCGTGGTGAACACAAATTTCACGCCTACGTGCATTGTTCTGGTGAATCTGTTTTTCTGCTTAAACATTCTCCATTACACTGCTGGCTTGCTGTACATTGCAGGGGAAGATTCGTTTCATCTTTTGGCAGGGTTTATGTTTATTTTTAACGCAAAAGTGGCTGCTTAGGCTTTTCCCTGTTTCTGCTTCTCTCTGCGTGTGATGTCCCACACACCCTGCAGTACTGACAGCCTCCCATCAGCTACCTGTGGCTCACCTACAGGAGAGACAACAGAGAAAACTTCCTGTCTGGATCCTAGGGGGTGTTCAGATAGTCTCACTTCTGACAACCCGCTTCCTTTTGCCATATGGTATTCAAAACTCAGTTGAATCCCCTGATCACATCTTGACTTCTGCCAGGAATATATTCCTCAATGTTTTATGCTTCTGTGTCGGGGGCAGAAAATAATGACAAGATGTGATAGGTTGCCTCTCAGAGCGTGCTCCCACAAGAAGCAAAAAGATGAATGTTAGACGCGGAGAGAAAATGAGATGTCGAGGGAAAAGAGGAAAGAGGAGGAAAATTTAGATTTTATTTTAAGGAACAGTTTGGCATTTTGGGAAATATGCCTATTTGCTTTGTTGAGTTAGAACAAGTTCATACCGTCTGCATGTCTCTACAGTCTACTGCACACACTAGAAATCACTGGCTAAAATAATCACTCACAGTCAGTCAGTATACCATACCAACTGTTACTTTAAACAAATGTTACATTTTTATAATTACTGTTCCTTACCCCACCCAAAATAGGAAATCTACGTTTATCTTTAGCCAGCAGTTTCAGGGTTCCTTCTTTGTCGCCTGCTTTGGCCCCTGAAAGTCACTCAACAATGGCTGCTGGTATCTCTAGCTTCACGTTTCTCAAAACAGTTTCCAATAAGCTGTGGAGAATGTTGCCTGTAACATTTTTCAGTATGACCAGTTTGGTGGTGGGTGGTGGGGAGGCATATCCATGGAGGGTTGCACAGACCTCTACAGGCTAGGCAACGGCATCCTGACTGCCAATAGATATTGGGATGAAATCCCTGGACCCACTATCAGACCCTACGCTGGCGCAGTGGGTCCTGGGTTCCTCCAGGTGCACGACCATGCCCAGCTTGATGTGGCAAGGCTATGCAGGCAGGATGAAGGGGGCATACAAACTACTGAGTACCATTTTGATTTGCTGCAATGAAATCTCGGCAAAATGGACTGGCTTACTGGATCAGTTTTTTCACTTTGATTTTTGGGGTGTCTTTGAATTCACCCCTCTCTAGGTTGATAATTTTTATTTCCATCAAACGATGTGGCATCCTTTGATTCCTAACACATTGCCCAGTCCATATCAGTATAAATATCCAGCATGCACCCCCTTTTGAGATCTGATGTGTTTTCAAAGTGTTCCTTTAATTTTTTTTGAGCAGTGTATTTCTTTCCCTTTCTTCTTTGGCATTTTTTTTTCTCTTCTTTTTTTTTTTTAAATTGGCTTCTTTCCCTGAGCTGCCTTTGTGATTGCCTTATCTGCCCCTGATTAGTTTCACCTATTCCTTGTTAACTTGCCCTCCTGGTGTAATTAGTTCATGCGCTCTACTCAGTCTTTGTCAGATCGCCTGTAACCATTACCTGCGTTACACATCTGTGCTCCTTGCCTTTGTCCCCCATGCCATTTTTGTTCCTCTTGTTTTTGTGCCTCACTTGGTGTTTTTGTACCCTTTATTGTAACCTTTGCCGAATTAGGTATTAGTTGAATCATCTTTGTTAATAATGCTAACCTTCATGTTTGCAATTAGCTTCAGTTTCACAACATGAAAAAATATTTAGAAATACAGATTTTTTTTTCTTCTTAACCACAAAGTGAAATCCTTGGATTAACATATCTGTCCTGGTATATGTTATTTTAATGATACAGCAAATGCCCTCCAACATAAGCAAATGTTTCAGCAGCATTTTTATGCCAGACTTTAAGTCCTGCTGATAGAACCCACTGCACTGCATGGCAAAGAAAAATCAATTAAATCAGTTAAACAGGGAGAAAAATTGCAGGGAGTCAAGAACTCATATCTTTTTCCAGGACACATTTTCACCTAGAGAGCCATTTCATTTACTCAACAGTAAACACATTTCCCACAGTGCCCTGTGGTTCATGCTAGTTATTACAAATTTCTGATATAAACTCAAGATAAAATCAGATCAGTATTTCTGCTAAGTTTAAATTGAAGAAAACTTTCTCCCTCTGAGGAATACCTGAAAAAGGCATGTTAAAAGTCAATTTTTTGTACACGTGAAAAGTCAGTTTTTAATTCCCATAGCAAGGGAAATGACTGTAATTCTGCAAATCGTAGATCTCAAAGTGAAGACGGACATATTATCACTATGGCTTCATCAAAATCAGGCCAGCACTTTTCTGAGAAACTGCATGTGACTCATACTCAAACAGGAGCAGCTCCACAGCTTCATCTCTGTGGGATACATTTAGATGTATCTGCATCTCCACATTTACAGGAATTTAATTCTCTGCTGTGTACTTTGTGCAAAGTGAAAAAGGAAAAAAAAAAGAAAAGAGAAAGAAAAACCCCTTCTGTCAAGTTATTTTGTGGCACAAGATGATGTGCTAAATCAACAAGGGTGAAATATGTATGTAAGATACACTGAATTTTAAGCAAATATCCAAACAAAGATTCCCCATCTACAGTCTGGCTCAGCTTAAAGCTGAAAGTAATGTTTACAGAGTACACCAGCAGACAATCAGGATGAGAGCTCTGCTAAAAGAGGATAAAAGTAAATGTGCATGGGAGCACTGATTTGGAGTTCTTTCATTCAAAAATTCAAGCATGCCAACGTGCTCTTATTGCATATATTAGAACGTGTTAGTGGGAAAGTCCTTTTGATGAAAGTGGGTTTCCATGTATATTTAATGCCACGGTTTGCTGAGCTCTGCTCGAATGTGAATAGTAACGAGGACTGGCATGTTGAAAACAGGCTGTGCCACTCGCCTCGTCCCCAGGTGCATACAGTCAGACTAGATAGCTGCCCCATTTCTCAGCTACTGCCCCAGCATTTGTCACTACAAACTGACAACATCACTGTCATAACTCGGTACCTTCTAAATGTTGTATGTGTGGGTTTATGTTTTAGTCTTCATCCGTTTTCTTCCGCTTAGCCAATTCAGGGTCGCGGGGGCGCTGGAGCCTATCCCAGCTCCCAAAGGGCGAGGAGGGGGTAAACCCTGGACAGGTTGCCTGTGGTGGCTCTTAAAGTTTAACACAGTGGGGAAAAAAAAACATATGCAAATATAAAACAGTGAAAAGGCCACTGATTTTACAGCACACATGCAGAATAGCAAAATGAAGAGGTTACCTGCACTGAATGTGGTTCATCTCTCCCAACCTGGTGGTATTAAAAGTTAATAATACCAGTTTAACATTCTGATTGCAGGATTTATAACACAGCATATATTTATGATATATACATTTATACTGGCAAGCATAGCCAATATCATGCTAAGTAGATAAGTCCTTGACAACTCCATGTGTGGACCGGTCAAAGGGGCATCCTGTTGTGCTTTGATTGGTAGTTTTGCTGTCAGGGAGCTGATGATGCTCTAGAGTTCAAAAAGATTGTGCTACAGGCAAATGGGTCAGTTCGCTAAGTTGCTTCTTTAATCATTAACCGTCTTTGCTGCCGACAGGTAGCAAAAAATACATTTTAAAAACAACAAAACTGTGACTTTACAACCCTAAGTGAAAGCACAAATGTGGTTTCAGCAGGTGTCTGAAACATAAACAAAACCATTAGCAAACCATTTCCTGAAAGAAAGTGGTTTGTGAAAATTCAGAAAATAGCCCGAGTTCAGAGTGACACCATCACAGTTCTTCTTTTTTTTTCCCTTCCATCCAGCAGCTTAAAGCTGAAAGTATTAAAATTACTGAAATGGAATGGAGCCCATCTGCGTGTTTAAAAAGCTGCCACTGTGAAATTTTACAAGCATTTGGATATACAATTTGATATAGAGCAAAGTGTTTCCGTTTGGTCACGCAATTTGAACTAAGATTTGGGCTTCCCTGTATATTCACGGTTAACCCTTGTCCAGAGCAGTTTATGCACCTAGATTAGAGATTGACAAATGTGAAATCACCACCTGCTGAGCAATCAGCTCTCTGAAAAATAACATCACCATTCCTTGAAGATCCCTCAGACCTCTGTGCACAGAAGGAAGGTCTAATTTTTCTCCCCCTGATGAGCATCAGTAAAAAATATACATTCTTATAGACAATTTTATTGTTCCATAAGCATTAATATATGATCCTAAAATAATGCACCTATTTGTACTTCAATCAAATTTGCCTGTAGACTAAGCAATCAATCTCACTGCTGCCTCTAGACTTGTGATTGGCCAGATGCTGTAAACACCACCCCTTTCATGTGAATGCACTTCTAGCTAGATTGATGAACCGTGTGCTAACTTATTGATAACCACTTTTGTGTAACTGCTCAGTCTGATTGACAATGTTAGAGTAAGTGAAGCCACATAATAGAAAGATATCCCGGGTATGTTGAACTTCCTTTGTAGACATTAAACAGTCTTTTTTCTTTAAACTGATTGAAAGCTTTAATCCTTTCAGTCAATAATTACTGATAGATTGACCTGTCATTTCAAATACCGACTTAAAAAAAAAAGGCACTGCACTCAATAATTATCGAAAGTTATTTCAATGTTCCATATATTACAAATATTCATAATATTTACATTGAGAAAATATCATTTTCAGATTTATTCCAATATTTTTCACAACTGTACAGCTGAATCGCATAATAAATCTACAAACCTGAGACACTAAAATAAAAATACTTACAGCAGGGACAGATTCAGAAAGCTTGCTACACAGTAGCAAATATAAACAAGTACCCATTACATATTTTAAGTCAACGAAAATCTGACTGTACTGTATTTACCACAAAATATACTAAATATACTACATTGTCAGATCTGCAAAATATCTGCCAACTATGGCTGTTCCTGTAGGCAAAATAAAATGTTTAACATTTATGATGTGATGTCGAATCGCTCTTCAGAAGACATCGTGGCACTCAAAATCAACTTCTTCAGCCATGCACTATTCTCCTGCTCCTTAGTCTTTCGCACACACGCCCACACAAGCTCACACTTGCATACACACATGTGCACAAAAGAGACGACTCCATCCGGCCCAGTTGCTATTGACTCCGTTGTTTCCTTCGGCAGTCAGTTATAGGGAGCTGCTAAACAGCACATTTGTGATGAACCATTTCTGTCCAGTGCATTTCTGCAGAGCCAGTTGGTAGCCAAACTCATTGTCACTGTTTGCTACAAGCTCTAGGCATCTCTTTGATTTCCTGTTTTGAATGGATCCTCCCTGAAAAGATAAAAGCAGGCTGGTTAAATTTGTGCCAGGCTCCAGAAGAGGAAAAAAAAAAAAATGTCTGCATAATATAACCTGCCTCTTTTAAACCCACACTGCTGTGAATGGTTATAGATGTAAGCTGCTGAGGAGCCCTAAGCTGGGTGTTTTGGCTGATTCACTCCATCCTCATCGGGCCATCAGATAGCATCAACACGGTTAAGGGCAAAAAACAGCAATGTGATTACCAGCTTTGTCATTAGCTTTTTTCCTAGCAAGGCTCTGGATGAAAAAGCACTGAATCAAAAGAGGAAAATGAGACATAACCACAATGACAGCCATCCCAGACAAATGAGTAGGAAGAGAAATTGAAACCAGGGCATGAAGGACACAAACACCTCATGTTAGGTTTCAGGGCTATTACAGCATTGTTTAAAAATCATCATTTAATAGACAAGAAATCTTTGATTTATGGGAGGACGAGACATATGGAGGCCAGAGAAACAGCAAAAACCTTTAGTGCAAAATGAAATAAGGTCCAGCAATTTATAAACTTTAATATGACAGCAGCTGCCAGAGTATGAACAGAATGAGACCATCAGCTCAGTAAAAATATTGAAGCATGTCTTCATGAAATGAGGCAGGATTTTCTCATTACAGTGTCAGGGCTGACAAAGGGCAAGTGACTGAAGAGGAGGCCTTCAACAGTCAATACAGTGTGGAGAGAGCTGTGGGAGAGAGCTCTTTTCAATGTTATGAGTGGAATGCAAAGGGATATGGGAGAAAAAAAAAGATCCAAGGATTGGACAGGTTGTACAGACCTGGTGCTAAATTATTCTTTCTATGTCTTCACAAGTGTTCAGTGTGCATGTGAGGTTCAAGAGACATTTTTATAGATAACAGATTGGTAGTAACTCTGGAAGTGGACATTTATAGACCTTTAAGACATGCACCAGTACATGGCACACTGTGTGGCACAATGAAGGAAATAACCTGAAGGGTTGCAGCTGTATAGACACAGATCTGTTTCTGATTCTCTACTGAATCCCCATTCCTGGTACAGAAACAGAATATTTTATATGATAACTACATGATATTCATTTAAGATACTGTTTGCAAGGTCAAATCTCATAATGAAATCTGACTACAAAGCCAGAAAATGGAAAAGAACTTTTATAACTTCCACTTTTTCAGTCCTGTGCTCCTCATCAGGGTGCATCAACCCCAGTAAATAGTACCTATACCAAGATATGATCGTTCCTGTCACTTAAATAAAGTGCTCTTGTTTAAGCATAACCAGCTCTTTCACTGACTGACCCACAGTATCCTCAGTACTGACTGCTATTTACCAAACAGTTAATATCTAATATCTAATGGCCTTACATTTCAAATATAGCTAACAGTGGCTGTTTTGGTAGGGTAGACGCCTTCAAACTGTGATGTGCCCCTCCCCAGAAATAGTTGAAGGGAAAGATTTTTTGGGGATAAACATGAGGCAAAGCTATTGCATGAAGTGTACCAGAGGGACATTGTAGCAACAACTGTAGCTGTGATAGAGCTTAGAAGAATATTGCAACAAGTAATTTGGTGTTTCCTCTGGGTTGGCTGCATTGAGGGGGTGTGCAGTGGCAACATAACCCCTGAAAACGCTTTCCCTTTTAATTAATTTTTATCTTTTTTTTCCCTCTATATAAGAATATTTGAGGTTTGTTTATAAATGTTGCACCTTCTCTGGTTTTGAAATGAAGTTGGGATTAAAGCTGGTCCTCCTGGGTTGGGTTGTACATCTGTAAAGCTGAAATTATTGTTCAGTGTGTTGGGGGGAGTCTGATGGCAGTCCGGCCCATCTACCTGCAGACAGTGTTTGCTGTCGATGGAGGCAGTGTACAAAGTATTTGACACAACCAGTTTGTGGGCTACTCTTACTCGTGCTGTTGTTGGTCCATCAGCCAACAACTGCGGGACCATAAATGACACTTAACTCTCCAGAAGAGCTGAGGGGTGTACTATGAAGCAAGATTAATGGCTTAGCGAGCTAAGCTTAAAATCAGAGTTTTCAGTGTCATGAAAGTGGCTCTGGCTAAATCACCACGGTAACTTATGCTGAACACATACCTGGTGGGGAGCAGGTTATATTCTGAGTTTCCTTTTAAAACTGGCTGGAAGTGCCATATTCTCACTGATTCTTTTATTCACAGTACACCACTAGTAGCTCTCTAACACTATGTCTACTAAAACCATTGGATGAAACACAAACTGTGCGTTGCATTGTCACAGGAATGTGCATGTATTAATTTGGTGATGCAGAAAACATATAAATGTTGTTATACTTGATCCTAAGTTTGTTTTACACCACTGGAACTATAGCTACTTAAACACAGAACACACACCAAGATCACCTGTTCATTCAGATTAATTTCACTTTGATCTGCCACAAACTGACGTGTTTCATGTGTCCTATATTTGGCTGCGGGACAGTAACATTCACTGTTTAAATGCTTCCAGCTTAAAGTTTCAGAGCTCTAACATGCAGCTGTCAGGTTAGAAATAAACGGCAGCACTGAGAGCACACTGAATAATAAAACTTGAGTTAAAAATATTTATAATGTCATGAATCCCATGTTTTTCTGCAGCATTATTATTATTATCCTATTTGTGACAATTTACTGTTGTTTTATGTTCTTTATAGATTATTAATCACCATTTTATCATCATCATCTTTTTTATCATTTTGTGTGGAAAAAGAGTCATGTGACCTGTGAAACATCCCTTTTTAGTGAGTGCACTCTGAAACAGAGAACGTTGATAACCCCCTTCATGACACTTATTATCTCCAGGTGGAGTTTTAACTTTTGTTGAACCAGCTGATGCAAAGAAAGTCTGGGTGTATTGAACTTCCTTCATAGTACATCCCTCTGCTGCTGCTCCAGTCATATCCAGGACAAATTTTTCTGCCATCAGACTAACAGACATTTAGTCTTTGTGTTTTTGTGCACTATGGTTACACATGTCCATTAGCAATAAACATCCAGAAACTCAGCAAGAAAGCTTAGACAAAAATGTAATTATAACTTATGAACTTGCCTGAGTTTTGTAATGTTATTTCATTGTATTCAGTATCAAACCCAACCCTGCAAAGAGAAACTAATTCTGGGTACTGTTTATTGTGTCACAGTCAATTTTCTTCTGATTATCCAATTTAGGGTCACAGGGGGGCTGGAGCCTTTCGCCCTGTGCCCAGCTGTCACAGGGTGAAAGGCAGAGTACACCCTAAACGATGGCCCGAAGTCATAGTACACAGAGTAACTGAAGAAAACATGCAAACTCCAGATTCACAGTGTGTTAAAAAATAAATATATAAAACTTAGGGCATTATTATCCCTTTCTAAATCCATTTTTGGATAATTATATAAGTATATCTGTATTTTAATTCCTGGATGCAGCTATTTTTCTGGCTCTTGCATAGAAGGATGAAATCCTTATTCTTAATCCTGCCTGCAAAACAATTGTCTGATTGATTTGCAAATGGGGGAGACGGACATCAATGAGCACAATGCAAGCCCTACTGGAATCAGTGAACAAGCTGAGCACCTGGGAGGTGATTCACAGATCTGGAACGTGGCCATTGTAAAAGACAGAATCCCTGCAAATCTGTAACTTTGGATGATAAAATTAGAAGCTCTGGATTTTAATCAGCAAACTTGTCTACGTGAAATCTTGGTACAGCTTCTGCACAAACAATGTGTGGAAGCGTATGATATATGAGAAGGCTGTTATTTGAATTTGTTACAGAATAATAAAAACGGCACCATCCACAAATTATACAACCAAACTCTACCATTAAATGTTTTCCTTCTAATCTACCACTGTGTGAGTAATCTTTACATCAAAGCAAACAATTCATTTATTTCTCAAATTGAGGACAATGGAAATCACACTGTGGCTAATGAGAGGCTTTTAAAGTGAGTAAAGGATGTGAGACAATTTTCCACATTTCATTAGAAAGAGATTAAAAATATCTTTATCTTACCAGGTTTTGTGCAACATTTGAATTAAGATAAATCAAACTTTTTTCCTCTTATTTGTAGAGTGCTCCTTCTCCCAGAGTTGCATCAAGGCAATTTATTTCTGCTGAAGCTTGACTCTTTGTGCAGCTAAAACTGCCAATAGTTGATGGCACGTTTCAGAGATGTATGCTCAAGCCTTGCTGATATGTCCTCATCCCACTTACTAAATTATACAACCTTAACTAAAACCACCTTGTAAAGATCTGCAAGAGGATAACAGACATATGATCTCAAGAGTGGAAAAACCTTTATTGCACTGTGTGCCTGCCAAACCAAACAGACATAGGTGTAGAGTCACTGCAGTCGAAGCAACGCTGCTCTTGTTACAGCAAGCCTCTTAAAAAGCACTATTTTGGGATTTTTAAACATAAAAACAAACAAAAAAATAAGAACATGAATCTGATGGTGCCCTAACAGCATAGCAGACAGTATGTGGAGTATCAAGCCCAAATGAAAGCATGAAGTAAATCAAATTTGCTCCAGTTCTATTGAAATACCACTGAGCCGCTAATGAAGTGGGACATTCATTAAGTTTCAGCAAGTCTTTGTGTCCAAATGAGCTGAACGAAACTTAAATGGTAACTAAACCACCTACACGATTACAGCCTTTTTCTGAATGCTTAAACACTAAAAGTGATCCTTGTCTGAAACCAAACAGTACACTGTGTGGACTGTAGATTTTAGAGAATCCAAGATGCATTATGCAGGAGGCAGAGAATGAGGTTTTTATGCTGATAACCATAAAGAGGAAAAGCAATCCAAAGCACAGGAACAAGGCAGGAACATGCTGAACCTAACAGACGACAGGACAAAGGACAGAAGGAAGACAGGACTATCTACTGTAGGCAGTGTGGCTGATTTTAAGTGTTCCCTTAATTAGTTTCAGCAGAAAGAATTCAATTTCATTTCATTTATTTAGCACCAAATCTGAACAACAGTCACCTCAAGGAGCTTTATATTGTAAGGTAAAGACCCTACAATATTAGAAAGAAAACCACGACAATCAGATAATTCCCTATGAGCAAGCTTGGAGACAGCAGTAAGGAAAAACTCTCTTTTAACAGGAAGAAACTTCTGGCAGAACCAGGCACACGGAGGGGAAGCCATCTGCCTCGACAGAAGAGATGACCATGAAAACAAAACAGGAAATAACAAGAGACCCCAACTAAATACTAAGATAAGAAAACTTACAGTGAACAAAGAAAACAGTGTGGAGGCAATAATGATAACCTAAAGACAAAAAAACCCCCAAAACAAAGGGCAATATTATCAGAAAACTTAGTAACAAGAATAATAAAACCAAGGCACAGACTTCAAAATAAAACCAACAGAAGAATCAAAACCCCAAAACATAAGAATCAAACCTTCAAATACTAGAATATAGAAAAACCATAACCACAAATTTAAACTCAGATGTATTAACTAAAGATTCAACACTCAGAGGCAACACAAAGCCCTGGGACCAGGACACTATTAACAGTTGTAGCTAAAGCTTTTACTGTACCAAATGTGTGGATGCACACCTGCTTTTTCTGCTATAACACCCTTTTATAAAACTATAAACACAACTCTACTTCACAATCTCAAGAAAAACATCCTAAGGGATGTGAATGAAAATCTGATGGCTTGACCAGCAAGGAAGGTGAGATTGAACTTAATGTATTCTGCTCTGTTTTCATTTTTAGGACAGTTTGTTTTGCTTACAGTACCTCCAAATGCACTTACCATTGTTTGAGGAGTTTTCCTGTATTTTAAGAAGAAACCTTTTTCTCTTTGGTTATGTTGTTAATTTTATGTTCTGAATACAAAAACGCCTGTGTCTATGTGTGTTTACCACAAACCTACACTGGTCACTGCTATGTGCTGCAGAAAGAATGAACAAAACCCACAATTTATACTGTCGGTGAAAATTTGGTGCTTTCTGTCCTTATTCAAATGATGGATAGTAATAATTTAACAATGAGTTTTGCAAGAACTGTTTGCTTTTGGAAGAGCTATATAAGGTTCTTCCTGAAGGTCTGTGTTATGGGTATTTACCTGAGTAAAGAGCCAGTGGAGTTTCATGCGCTTTTCTGCAGCATAACTGCACTCGATGAGGCGGGGTCTGCTATTCACATCCACCAGGCACTTGTTGTCATCGTCGTCAACGGTGGGACTGAGGAGCCCGATGTGGAGCCGCTGCGTACTGGTGTAGTAAACATTCTGAAATAAATAGCAAACCTTGCTATAAGCAAACTGCATGCTGCTTTACTCTACATGTTCACACTGTTGCGGTTGACATTTAGATAATGACCCTTCTACAGCTGTGTATGCCGCACAGGTATTAAACTATGCAGCAAATGAAGCTTGCTCTTGGGTTTTTCTTTCAGTATGAAAGAGAGATCTGTGAGGTTGATTTACATGCATTAAAGATGCATATTTATACTGCTTTCCTGACTGAACACAGACCAAAGAGAGACCAGGCGAGGCAACAAAAGAAGCTCATTGTTAATTCAGGAATGGGGGGGGGGGATAATTGTGCTTTCTCTGGTGGAAACCTTCCCAACAGCTTTTTTTCAAGGGCAAATGTTTGCTCATATTAAGCTGATAAAGCTGTAAATCATTTGCAAGAATGAAGCAAAAGAACCAGTTATGTATTCACTAATACAAAACGTGCTTCGGTTTGGTGGCGAGCACACAGACTGAAAAACACGATGTCTTTAACGAACCTAGTGTACTATACTGAAACTGCTCAGTCATGCGGGGGTGGAAGGTAAATAAGTAAACCTTAGTGAGCTACCTGATTACTTTATTATACAATAGTGTGCTATTACTTTCATTTTTACACACACACACACACACACACACACACATATATATATATATATATATTTACAAAAACATGTTATGTTGGTACCCACTTAGATATCTGTAATTTTATCAGTTTTACCAAAGAGACATTTCAAAAAGATAAAATTATATGACATTTAACAAAAAAGCAAAGTTCAGCTAGAAGCCTAAAGCAATGAAAGGAAATTAATGTAGCTTTGTTTTATTCTATTTTCTTTTTTTTCCCCTCTCCCACTAATCAGCTCACCAGATTTATCTGGTGACCCACTGGAGGGGCACAACGCCCACATTGGCTGCCACAGCATCTAACTGTGTAGTCCAGAAAAAAGTTAAAATTAGCTCTACGCCTCCACCTTGACCAGTCATAAGAACAAGAGTAAAATGCTATTTACACATCGATGGATCATATCAGTCATTTGATTATGCCCCTTTGTATGCACAGCGAGTATAGCTTTACACGGTCTGCTGTTAATGCTGTAGTTTTACGTAAGCAGAATTGTGACTCTAGTATTTTTGCATTGTTTACTAGTACACTTAAAAATGTAAATGTACTTCTATTAGCAGCTTAAAACAAAGGGATAAAAACTAAACTCAAAGGAGAACGCATTAATCAGTTTGTATAATTCAACGGTGAAGTGAAGCGATCAGAATGAAACTCGGCGCAGACAGTTACATAGAAACTATGGTGAACTGGGGTACGGACTACCTCCGCCCCACCCCTACCCATATTATATTTATTTTATTAAAGCTTTATTAAAAAACAGGGTTAGGTTTTTTTCTGCTGATTGCATTACTATTACTCTAATCTTATTTGTCTCATAATGCCCAAATTACATCCTGCCTCCTTTACACCCGGCATTAAACAGTCTGATAAGTGTGAATTTTTTTTTTTTTTTTTTAATTCGTCTGTGCTGCTCACTTTTGGAAATGTGCAAGCTGCCAGGCCATTTGTGGTGGCAGCTCCTATTGTTGCTGTGCTTAAGTCAGTATGTTTTATTACTGCTCGAGCTGGAGGGCTGTATGTTTGCTGACAACATGTTCTACTGTGGGAGTGTAAGCTTTGTATTACTCTTTCTTTCATGTGTACCTTAGCAGTTTTCTTTTAGCACATTTATGTAGTGCTTTTACCAAAGCACTTTGGACACAAAGTCTCTAAAAGTAACATCTACGAAAAGTAGCTGACGCTCAAAATGAGTCATTCTGACCGACTACGGTGTGCGTTTGCAACAGTCATTGCATCTGTACCAATATAAGAGCAATCCAGGGACTAATTCCTCCCGATGATGTAACAGTGAAACATAAAAATAGAGCAGACTAGATTTGTCTTGCAGCCGAGATCCCTAATCTCATTAGAAATGCTGGTGCTACTCCAATCCTTTGTTTGATATGCCTGGATTTATAGCTCAAAACAGATTTATAATTAGCGAGCTTTAAGTTATCTAGGTCTCAAAAAAAAAAAAAGAGCTAAGTTAAATTAGCAGACTATAGAAACAATAATTATCAGAATCCGTAAAGCTTACAGATATTACACTTCAGATTTCTCTTGAATTAGTTTTAAATTGTACAGCGGTGTACCCAGCAACACAGGCCATGTGTGAAGCCCATCCAGTAGTTTCATTTGAATGGAAAGGGATAATGTGAGATCAAGCCACACTCTATAATACAGGTTTACAACTGTCACAGCAAGGTTAAACAGTCCGAAAACAATCTGCTCAGATGTAATGGGATGGAGGGATCGATATGCTGGAAGAGGCTGGAAAAAGTAAATGATAATCACGCTGTGCTAACATTGGAAGACGCAAACTCCCTCCTATTTGGGCTGACATACATCCCGAACAAGCAGTCCACACAAACAGCAAATGAAAAACAATCAGAAAGAGACTAAATGTTTTTATATTAAATAAAAGAAAGATGGAGACAAAGATTTAGGTACAATGTAGTATAACTGAAAACCTGTTTTTTACAACATGTTTTGCTGATAATGTGGAATTTCATTCTGAGCTGGATTCCTTTAGGAAGTCTCACAGCTAAATGGAGGTGTACTGAACATAGAGACGGGTTTAAGATGTATTTAAAACATCAGGGACTGACGTAAAGGGCAAACAGAAACTCAGATCCTGTTGTATGATGTCTAGCTACAATCAGAGGAGGAAAAATGAGTTATAAGATAAAATGAGTTTGAGTAAGAAAACCCTAAAATAGAAATAAGATATAGAGGTGTTATATTAAATCTGGCAGTTTGCTACATGCTGAAGTGGTGCAGATGCAGAAAGAGGGTTTGGGAGAGCTCTAACCTGTGGTGTCATCCCGTGGCAGAGATACAGGATGGGTACGTTGTCATTGTCAGGGCCCTGGTCCAGACACAGATCAGTCTTCAGGGAGTTTTTCAACTGAGAAAATGCACAAAGAAACAATAGATGTGTTCTTTTTTTAGTCAGCAGTATGACTGTGTTTACGGTCACATATTTTATACTCACAAAATGTGTGCTTTCATCAGTAATCTTATCTAATTTCAACAAGGCTCACACGGTGATGTGCCGAGCGCCCATTCAAGTCCATCTCAATTAAAAGACAACTCAATGCATTCTTTTGAAGCACACCTTGATCCATTCACCTCTCTTAATTTATTAAAGAAGCTACAAAGAAAATTGAAAAGAAACAGTGCTGAATTGCACTCTGAGCGCTGAATTGCACTCAGAGGAAGAATTCTTGACCAACCGTAAGAGTTTAACTAAGTGAACAAAAAAAAAAAAATCCAATTATTTAAGTTGGTAAATTACACGTCACTTTATTACTCTGTCCATTGATCCTGGGACCATTTTATAATGCTTACTGCGGCACAAGTGTCTTTTCTCTTTCTGGGGAAGTCCTGTTATTTCTTTAATTTGTTACCCCCAAATCTGTGAAAAATCAATGACGTGCAGAGGATGCTCCTGCAAGAAAGTGATATTTTCTGTGCTGTTTTGCATGTGTGGTCAGTTCTATTTGTTTTGCTAGAGTAAGTAATGATGATGTTTTTGTAATACAAAGTTCTAAATGTCAAAGAACTACATGTTTGATCAGTAAACTAAAAACAGCCCTGGAACAGGGGGGGGGGGGGGGGGGGGGGGGCTGCTGCATACTACAACTATTCAACTCTGCAGTGCATTATTTCTTCTTCCAGAGGGGAGAAAATTATTATCAAGACATTTAGTACTTCCTGCTGCAGTGCCTGCTTTTGCTATGAAAATGCTTCAACAAGCCTGTGTAAGTTTGGAGTTACGAACCAGAAAAGACAACGGAGAAATACACTCACTTGCCATTTCATTAGGTACATGTGTTCAACTGCTTCTTAATGCAAATATCAAATCAACCGATCATATGGCAGCAGCGCATTTAGACATCAGGTCATCAACAGGTTAAGACAATGTGCTGAAGTTCAAGCCGAGCTGACAGGAAGTCAACAATAACTCAAATAACCACTTGTTACAACCAAGGTAGGCAGAAGAGCATCTCTGAATGCACAACACGTTGAACCTTGCAGCAGATGTTAGAGCAGCAGAAGACCACACCCGGTGCCACTCCTGTCAGCTATGAAAAGTAAACTGAGGCTACAATTTGAAAATCACCAAATTTGGACGATAGAAGGTTGGAAAAATGTTGCCTGGTTTGATGAGTCTTCATTTCTCCTGTAGGGTCAGAAATGTTGTGAACAACATGAAAGCACTGATCCATCCTGATTCAGGGTGCTGCTGCTGGTGGTTGTGTAATGTTGTGAGGGAATTTTCTTGGCACACTTTTGGCCCCTCAGTACCAAGTGAGTATCTAAGGAATGTTTCCAGCACCTTTTTGAATCATTGCCACGAATAATCAATGCAGTTCTGAAGGCAAAAGATGATCCAACCCAGTGCTAGTGAGGTGTAACTAATAAAGAGGCCAATGAGGTTTACATCCCATAGAAACCATCTAATACCAACATCAATCAGACGCACTCACTGAAATTCACAGAATATGAGGATTAAGGTGTAATTACAGGAAACACAGAAGAAGCTAGACCTTGTTGAAACATCTTTACATGAATCATCTTCTGAATCCTCTTAAACTAAGTTTTACTTTATAAAAATGCAAATCTGAATTGTTACGCTTCATGAACATGACTCAGTCTTTGAGGCCCAGAGGGTTATTCGTGTGCGTCATGACAAAGGTCGGCATGATTGCAAGATACAAAGTGCACCGCAGGGAGCTCAAGGATAGTGGTTTGTGCAAGGAGTGAATTAGGCAAAGATGTGAGATCAGAAGAACACAGCTAGGGATGATTTCAGCTCTCCAGTTGCTCTGGGGATGTCTACTTGTATCTGATAATCTGCAGATCCATAGGCAGCACATGCCCACATCAACATTACAGGTCTGAACATTTCTAGAGCTGAAAAAAACAAACAAAAAAAAAAAAACAATATATGAGACTAAGCGAAACCTGTGGGAACACAGTAACACTGAAACACCATCAGTGCACCTTTAGCTTTTGAAACATGATGTGCTGGTGTTTCTGAATGAAATACGTGGGTGGAGTATTGTTATAAGAGGGATTTAAAAATGAAATCCTTCAGATTTGATTGGACTGCTCTAATGTGTGAACAGCAAATACAAAGCTGGATAGGAACAGGAATGAGAGACAAAGCTGTAGAGGACAGGGATGAGCGAGAAATAAATAGACCTCAAATGAAGGAAATTTTTGGCTCTAGGAATAGTAATATCAATCTACCACTTTGGACCAAAGTATGAACATATGTAAAGGTTAAAAAAAGCAACAGATGCTTCTTACACATGATTTAGCAACATCTTTTTGTTTATTCTACAACATGACAATAACTCAAAAAATAGGCTGCAGCCAGAGTCATAACAAAACTGGCATTTCCTCAGGTCATCATTTGGTCAAATTCCTTCATTTTATAACCAAATACCTGTGAAAACGTAACATATTTCCATTAATTGGACTTTCAACTTTGTGTTTGGACAGATTCGCATATGTAAGCATCTTTACATGCTAGGCTAACCTAGAGAATGTGGTAAACATAACACCAAAACATCACAATTTGCAATGTTTTATATATTGTCATAGAGGTTGAGATCCCCAAGGCCTTACACATCTGGAACTGTTTATATAAATAAGGGATAATATCCAGCTCTAGGATAGTTGATGAAGTGCAGTACACTATTTAGAATTAACAAATGTAATAAAATGAGTAAAAGTAATCATTCTGAATAAGAAATGTGCAATGAAAATATGAACAGGAAGTCAGCGGGGTCGATATACAGACAAATACTTCAAAAACCAGAAGTAAGTGGCACAATGATCCTCTCTCTTCTCTCTGCCAAAGTCAGTAGCAGATATACTCAGCTTTTATGATTAGTCTTTGTGATTTATGTATTAATTTATAGGAACTGGATTTTAATCTGTCTGAGCAGGATGATTTGCCCCCGGTCCAAAAGCTTGAATAAATATTCAATTTGCAGTTAAAGACGAGACTGTGGACGTCATCTTTTAATATTCTTCCTATAACAGTAAAGGCTATATCTTGTATATAATTATTACATGTTTTTAATGGTATTAACAGGTTTTTCTAACCTATAAAAATAACAAATCCTTGGGGCCTATTTTCCAGGCCACTAAAGTAAAAAGCTAGCAATTCACCAAGTGAACAGATCATTAAGGGGAGAGCTGCTGTAAATGGGTGTGGCTGGTAATTGTACCTGATTATATACTATATATGTATGCCAGGAGTGAACGAGACATTGATTCACTGATCCACACGACACGGATCTACAGCAACGACATCAGAATGTCATTCGAAATGGAGATGTGTAGTCAGATGGTAACAAAGAGAGGGAAGGTAGTCAGAACGGAGGGGATTGCACTACCAGAAGGCAACATTGCAGACACTGAAGAAAGTTACAAATAACTTGGAAACCAACAGGCAAATGGGAACCATGAAGAGGCCACTAGGAAAGCTGCAACCGCCAATACCTGCAGAGAGTAAGGCACATCCTGAAGAGTCAGCTGAATA
The DNA here is from genome assembly GCF_007364275.1 of Archocentrus centrarchus. NCBI lineage: Eukaryota > Metazoa > Chordata > Actinopteri > Cichliformes > Cichlidae > Archocentrus > Archocentrus centrarchus. Next base: position 15,903,674 of record NC_044348.1, read on the forward strand.
GGAAGAACAAGATCTGGTCAATCAACACTTCAGCACTTGTCAGATACTCTTGGACAATAAAGCTGGCCAAAGGAGGAGATAGAAGCCACTGACATCAGAAAGCTCTTTACCATGCATGGAGGATTTCACCCCAAATCCAGCACCCTGAGTCTGTATGCTAAGTGAAAGGAAGGAGGCTGAAGACTTGTGAGTGTCAGAACCACTATCCTAGATGAAACAACAAAGATCCATGAGTACATCAAGAAGATGGCCACAAAGGATCACATGCTCAGTGATTACCTCAGGCAGCAGAAACCTGAGAAAGAAGAGGAGCAAAAACAGGAACCATCATGGAAGAACAGGCCTCTGCACGGCATGTACCACCAATATAGAAAAAGTCTACCAATGGCTGGACAAAGTTGGACTGAAAGACAGCACAGAGGTACTAATCATGGCAGCACAGGAACAATCTCTAAGCACAAGATTGATCAAGGCTGGGGTCTACCACACATAGTATACAGGCAAATCTGTGCTGAGTATGACCTGGAAGTTAAAATGGAATACACCCTCAGCAGTGGTTGAGAATGACCGAGCTAAGATCCTTTGGGACTTCAGATACAGACAGACAAACTGGTGATGGCTAACCACCTGGACATAATAGCAGAGGAAGAAGGCTGTAGGGATAGATGTAGGAATATCAAGTGATGGCAACATCAAGAAGAAAGAACACAAGAAGCTTGAGAAACACCAAGGTCTGAGAGAAGAGCTAGAGAGGATCTAGAAGGTGAAGGTAATAGTGGTCCTCATGGTAATTGGGACACTCGGGACAGTGACCCCCAAACTGGGAGAGTGGCTCCAGCAGATTCCAGGAACAACATTTGAGATCTCTGTCCAGAAGAGTGCAGTCCTGGGAACTGCGCAGGACCCTCAAGCCCCCAGGCCTCCAATAGAGGACCCGAGCTTGAAGGACAAAATAGGGTGCCTTGTTATTTATTTGGCAAATAACAAATTAAATTCACATTTTTATACCCAAATGTGAGCCGGCACACTGGAGTTCTCTGAGAAGTCAGAAATGAATCACCCACTAAAATAAATGTGTTTTACTGTTTGTTTCTTGGGTTTTTTGCTTTTGTTTGGCAAAACGATAAATTTCAATATTCCAATCTTATAATAATAATATTATATTTCAGCATTAAAAATATTTTGGTTAAAGAGCTTGCACATAGTGGTGGACTAATCATTACAGGAGCATAAAAAATAATTTTGTATGTACAATACTGGTAATTTAGGGCAGTTGTGGCATAAACCTCACATTGGGTGGTGGTCTAATAAATTTGTTAAGCACTTTATATAAAACAGCAGTGTCAAAGTGCCTAATTATAATCTTCCAGAATTACTAGAGTGGCTAAAGACCCAAATACACACCTCTAGCTATAATTCACAAACTAGCTGTAAGGTGCAACTGTTTACGTTAGTGCATGCCATAGCAATGTTCAATTAAATATCTGCTATGTTTTTCTGTTTAGCAGTCTATTTGTTATGCATGTGAAACAGTTTATACCTTGGGGAGAATCAAATCAAATCAAATCAAATCAAATCTGCTGGGCTGGGTTAGCTAATCATCCCAAATCACTTTTGATTGTATACATCCCCAAGATCTAAAGGAACTCTCGCGCTCTCTCTCTCTCTTTCCCATACATACACACATTCACACACATTTTAAAAGGGAGGAAAAAGATGAACACATATTTAGCATATATGATACTCAAAAATGAGTTGGACACTCTACTGCTTTGCCTTTGTATTTTGTTGTGTTCCCTAAATGAAGCTGACAATCTGCTGCATGTAATGAATCCTCATGACACCACAACAAACTAACCCACGAATGCATGGCACAAATTCAGGGTAATTAGGTCAACTAATTTTGAGAAATTAATGTAATGAGACTCATCTATTCCCTTCTCCATATCCATCCACTATCCAATGTCAGTTAGTGTGAGAAGGAAAAAAAAAAAACCCATAAAAATGAGTGCGATAATAGTGTGCCCTGTGCGTCACAGTGTATTAGGGTGCATCATAGTGACGTGACGTGGGAGGACTGTGGAAACGCAGCTGTTTGAGAACACCTAGGAATGGGCAAATAGGAACACTGCCAGCATACAATGATGGCTGTCGGGTTTTCTGGCATGTCTGACTGAAAATGGTGCTGCAAAGCAAAGAATATGCTATAGCTATATTTTAATTAAGCTTCCATTAATCTGTCCAGTCTTTCTATTACAAAATATAAAAATACAATAAATAATTCTTTTTTTTTTTCACTAACTTTTTAAGAGTCAGAGTTGCTGAAGCAACCTGGTCTATGAGAACTGTTTGTGTTTCTGACTGCAGCCATCCGTATCCCAGCACAAGGGATTAAAATGATTTGCTCAGGCACGGTTTAGCCCTGTGTTGGCATTTGCAGACAACAAACTGAATTTAGGATGAAGAGAGAGGCGGCGGCTTACTACTCCGTATGCGATGGTGTCGCTGTACATCCTCATGTCGGGGTAGATGTTGACCAGGTACCAGCGGAAAGTTTTACACTGCAGCCTCTTCCTCAAAGCCTTCCTCTCAGAAAGATCCCCGATATCAATCCCTGAGTCCTGCATTAAGGGGAAGAGCAACACACAGAATAAATCAGAGATGCACGGACATGGAAGTATAGATTAAATGTAGTTTGTAAAAGGATGAATCAAATAATGAGCCGCTGAGGTGCATTGTGCAGCTGTTTGTTGTGCATTTGAACAGCCCCTGTAAGGTTTCAATATTCTTTCTGTTCTGACTTAAAATCCATCTGTACTATCCAGTTGCCACCTCAAACAGCAACACTCAAGACCTGCTTTATGTTTAGATTAAATGCATTATTAAATCTAATTTAAATCTCTTTAAATCTCATTTTGGTTATTTAATCTAATTTCTTGGATTTAAATTAGAGTTTTTTTTTTGTTGTTGTTGTTTTTGTTTTAACAATGTGTCACCTCTTCTTTACCTTAGTCAAGGTTTTGAAACCTTCTTCCACCACTCAGTGTTACCATCTGCTGCATGTTTTCCACTGCATCTCCTCTAACACCACCAACGCCTCTCTTAATTAAGCTGAAGAGGATGCAAATGTTGCTGATGTGGCTCTCTGTGGCTCCGACACATCCACAAAACTGAACTCAGATGGATGCAAACTTGGGATGAGCACCATGCTCATTTTGAAGCTCTCAGAGGTAAATTAACACTGATGATTTCACTGTGTAGTTAATTCATGGGGCTAAAACTGGGGCTAAATTTCATGCTTCTTGAGTACAGACTCTGTTAAATGCCTCATTATTGACTGAATGAATTGCCTGCAGATGTTCATCTTTTCATAACATGGATTTACATATTCAAACAGATTATTCAGGACAAGAAAAAAAAAGATTCAGCAAACAAACATTTGTCTTTGCCTTTGAGGGATGCTACATTTAACATAAGACAACATGACATGATTATTTATTTTGAATGACCAAATCCAAGATCAAATACAAATCCTTTATATATATATATATATATATATATATATATATATATATATATATATATATATATATATATATATATATATATATATATACCCTGAAATATGACACTAAAACAACTGTGAAAACACTTGATATTGTTGATGCTGAAAATGTCACATTAAATATATTTGAGTATGGCCTCAAAATGCCTCAAATGCGGAGATTGAAAAGAGTAAATCAGCTGCCTTTCTGCTCTACTATATTGAATAAATTATGTACAGCTTCTCTCTTTGTATTTAATTTTTTACTTTCTGTTATTCATTATTTCACTCCCAAGTCACAGCTGTAATCCAGTTAGTTTCTTTAATTAATCTTTTAAATTATTATTGTCAGCCTTTACAATGGATTTTCTAAATGCTAATGTCCTCATTTAAACCATTTTCTTGAATCATATTAAGTATTTATTTATTCAGTGGCACGTATTTAATTCAGGCCAGTCTGTAAGTGACAAGAAAATCATTTCATTTGAGCCTTCAGGAGGTGTCAGGGGCCTCGTTCAGCTAAGCATCTGCGATAGGAGGAGAGCAGCTGATAAAAGGTGACACTCAACCCTCAACATTTAGATTAGGTAACTGAAGACTGGACTGAGCCTGTTTGTCCTGCAGATTTATGGCGCTTTTCTCTGATCTGTTTTATTTGTGGATTTGCACGTCTGACTTTATAAATGCTCCCTTTGGATTATGACACGAAAGGGAAACAGTAAGCCAAGCGCTGACAAATTATGAACTTCTTGTTTTGATGTTATTTTTAGGGTTTTGTAAAAGAACCAATATTCTTTGAACACATCTTGAAGTATCAGCAGTCATCTTGTCCATCACAAAGAGAATCAACATAAATCAAATCTTTGCAGGTGTAAATCACTAAAAAAAATTCCCACAGGATTCACTTTTTTCATTGTACATTGCACTATGGACAAGCTATAAACTGACATTCCCCAACTTAAAAACCATGTGTGACTTGTGCAACATCAATGACACGGTCACTGACCTCCAGGGGAATATTCCAAGCCATGTAGACGTGGCTTTTAAACTCATCCATCCAAACTTCTGCAACTCTGAGGGCGTTTCGACGTACATGAGCCGTCAGGTCCTCAGTGTAGGGTTTATGAGCACGCTCTATGTGGGCGATGTGAGCACAAGGCAGGACTTCAACGCTGCCTCCACACTGCCACACCTGGTTTTAAAAATTCCAAATACAAAGAAAAACAGAGAATTTTTTTTTTTCACAGTAACAAATCAACTATTCATCTGCATCTTAAAAGCTTATCTTAAAATATTCAATTGTATCGTTCCAGCAATGAAAGAGACCGATACCCCCCAAAGACTTTGAGAACACAGCTGCACTAAAGGCTGCACAGATGTTGCTCTTAGATACTGTAGTAGGGTTTAATCCCGGGATCCGGGATTCCCGGGAAATGCGATCAGAACCATTTCCCGTTTCCCGGGAAACGTTAGACGGGAAACCGGGAAAAAAGTCGCGCGCGTCGATTTGACTTTCAGAAAGAAAAGAAAGCTTCAGAATGTTAAATTTAAGGAAATATTGAGAGAAGGGTTCGTTTAATGCGAAAAGCATTTCTCTTCATTTCAGGCACGTTCAGCCTCCGTTTAAGGCTTCAGCCTTCATCTCAAGGGTTTTAATAGAGGTATTACACAGTTGTACTTTTTTCCTCTTTAATTTGTTGAAATCGTAGGCAATGTGTTTACCCTAAGGTATTTTGTATTATATAATTTTATATTATATATTGTTATATTGCATTATATAGCCTATAAAATATGCCTGCCCTGAACAATAAAGAAATATCTGTTTAACTTCGAGTGTTTCTTTTCCTCGTTTGCAGCCGCTTACTAACAATCATGAATTAGGATACGGGCCTAATGTGTGAAGAAATTATCATGAAATAGATTGCTTTAACATATTTCGCTTTTAAAATGGAGTTGAGTAAAATGTATATTTTTTAGGCTATAAGGATTGGCCAGTTTTTCAAAAGACGATTCACAGCGAACCTACTTTAACCCTCAGACACGGTGTTATAAATTTGCTGTTGCCAGAATGGCAATGACCAAGTCGTAGTGCATTACTCAAGGCCCTGTGTTATGTCATATTATAGTGTAGTACGGTAGTTAACTTTTCAATGACTATTACAGCGTTCCACTGGTGGAGATATAGCGCAACAGATGTCGCCACGACAGCGTGGCTGAGCCTTTATCAATGCTGTGGAGATGAACCGTATTGTTTTGCACCAGCAGTTGTAAAATAGCTTGGTATAATTCCATGTACAATGGAGGAATATTCGAATTATATTTGTTAAGGGAGTGTTGAGGAACGATACAACACCGCATAGCTCGAGCACTCGAATGTCGAGATGTAGGTTTTATTGCGTTAATCAAGCCGACGTTGCCCCCTACTGGGCATAACAGGACATAGCTGGAAAGCTACCTCTACAATATCACAATAGGTTAAGGCCGACACAGGCTACAGAAGGCCTAATTAAAATAAAAAAATAAATAAACTTTTTCCCGGGATTCCCGGGAAATGGCTCGTCATTTCCCGGGATTTGATTCATGTCATTTTCGGGAAAAATATTAAACCCTATACTGTAGGGCCTTGCACCTGATGCTCATGCTAGCAAACAGGCCGTCTATGGAGCACTGAAAATGTCTCAAGTTTACTTTAGAACGGAAATGAGTTGCTATAAAGCTCAATTTTCTGTTCTGCCAGGGCTGACAGTAGTTCTGAAGAAGATAACTTCACTGCTGTTTGGTTTGTTTACATTGTTGAAAATCTGAATTTTCTCTTCCGTGTTGATTTGTGAACCTTTTTCTGTTGTTTTTACCTCGAAGGCCACTTTGTTAGGTACACCTGTTCAACTACTCAAGCGCAACAATTGAATCAGCCAATCACATGACAGCAACTGAATGTATCAAGACAACTTGCTGAAGTTCAAACTGAGTGTCAAAATGGGGCAGAAAGGTGATTTAAATGATTTTGAACATGACATGGTTGTTGGTGCCAGATGGGCTGGTCTGAGAATTTCAGACGCTGCTGATCTACTGAGATTTCTCAAATCATTCATTACAACCAAGGTATGCAGAAGAGCATCTCTGAATGCACAAAATGTTGAACCTTGAGGCAGATCAGTTTCAGCTGCCGAAGACGACACCAGGTGACACTTCTGTCAGCTAAGAACAGGAAACTGAGGCCACAATTCAGAAGGGCTCACAAAACTGGAGAGTAGAAGACTGGGAAAATGTCTGGTCTGATGACTCTCGATTTCTGCTGGAACATTGGGGTAGTAGGGTCAGAATTTGGCATAAACAACATGAAAGCATGGATCCATCCTGCCTTGTATCAACAGTTCAGGCTGCTGCTGGTGTAATGGTGTGGGAGCAATTTTTTTGGCAAACTTTGGGCCCCTTAGTACCAAATGAGCACATATACTGCTGACATTAGGATTGTTGCTGACCATGCCCGTTCCTTCATGACAGCAGTGTACCCATCTTCTGCTACACTGGGGACAAGTCAATGTCAATGTGGATGTGGTTAAACAAGATTTTCACATGATGGATGTGCAGCTGACAAATCAGGAGGAGCTGTTGTATAAATATGGACCAAAATCTCTGAGGAATGTTTCCAGCACCTTGTTGAACCTATTTCACAGAGAATTAAGGCATTTTTGAAGGTAGAAGGAATCCAACCTGGTACTGGCAGGGTATACCTAATAAAGTTTATGTGTAAAGTGCGTATTGTACTAGTTAGCTCATGGTTCTGTTCTAATGCTTACACGGCACCTGAAAACAGAATGTTTCCCAGGTGTAAGAACATTTTGGGAAACTTCACAATCAATGCAGTGGATCATGATGACACCCAGGCTGCTTAAAGCACGTAATGGATAACAAGCAGAGGCCCTTCATTACCTCTGCTGCCTGCTGTATCCTTGACTGTGAAGAGGGAGTGCCCATGGTGGAGAATGTTGATAGTCCCAGTGCCCGGGAGGAAAAGCTCAACTCCTTGATAAGTAAAAAGCTAGTGGCACTAAGTCCTCATATAATGAAGACCTCTGGGAGACTCAATGCCCTGTTGTATGACTCTTTGCAAACTTTTCCCAACTGTAATAACCTAATCCAGGAAAATGGAGATAGTTAATGAACCCAGATTGCTGACAAAAGGGAAATTTTGTTAAATACAATACATTTGTATAATCACATTTTTAATGGATTTCTTTTTTTGGAAAAAAACCCCAAACTTTTTAATCAACATAAATTGAAATATTAAAATGGTTGGTTAAGTGATTGTGGTTATTATAAAACATGCTTGATTTAAATTCATATTTACATTTTCCCTGTAGTCTTCAACAACCCAATCAGAAATATGAATTATTTGAATTTTAATTTAATTAGTCATTTTTAAATTAATATTAATACATCAAAAACACTGTAAATTTCAGAGTAAGCAAAAAAAAAAAAATCCAACTTTGAATGGAATGAAATGAGAATTCAATCTTGGAGGGATATGAATTAGAAAATAAATTGGGCTGTACAGTGCTGCTGATTGCTATCTGAAGAATTTGAATGGCCTCACAAAGCAATCCAAAGACTTCAAAAAAAAGCAGTGATGATGTGTTCTTCCGCGTACATGCCCACATTTGTGTGGGTTCGTCACAAGAGATGTCACTAACAGAGCCTGTGGAGCACGCTCAGAAATCACTTAAATGTGTTGAACGCAGCATTATCCCAGAGCACCCAAAGCTTCAGTGTGAATAAGCTTTAAATGATCACACTGTGCTCTTATGTGAGGACCAAATAGCCCAGCTGACATCCTTCCTGTTATTTTTCAACATTTTCATCAACCCAGAGAAACATAAAAAGCATTTGGTGCAAATGAGCATCATCCAGGAGAAAGAGCAAACATGAGCTGCAGCATAAACTGTGGATATTATTGGTGCAACAATCTCTGCAGATGAGTTGAATTGTAAGTCAAGCAAATTTGCTCATGCATTTATTTGTTTTGTTTTGTTTTTTAAACCGCAAATTCAAAACAAGGCATCTGAATTCTTGGTTGGTAATGAGCTGAGGATTATGTACATAATAATGTACTTAATGGGTCCTTGGTGAGATTTTGCTGGAAAGCAACTGATCATACATCTGTTTAAAAGTTCAGGCCACAAAGCCCTCTGAGGATCAGTTTGGTTTATTTATTACCCATTTTAAGGTGCACATCAGGTTAAGCTTGTCTCATTCCAAGCAGATTTCTGCGAGTAGTACCGAGTCACTGGTTCATGTGGTTGTTAATGCCTCAAACGAAACTGCTCAGTCGCAGCAGCTGTTGCTTCTGTGTCCCAGAAGAGAACTAAAACACCAGATTAAAGACTAATATTCTTATTCATGTACAGTTTCCAAAAGGAGATCAGTGACATAACTTTTATTTTCAACAGTTACAACAAGGAAGCTCAAAATCCAGTCAAGTGCATGTTTGCAAACCGATTAACAAACAACAAAAAACAAAAAACGGAAACATGGCAATCAAATCTGGCAACTGGTTGCTTTTGAGGAGCACTTGATGATGATCAGCAATTAAAATTTTATTTCTGAGAAATAAATCAACCAAAATTTTTATGCTTTGTGGTTTGCGGTTTTAATCTGTGTCTGTTGTCTTACTATTATACATGAAATCTCTCTTTGCTTGTGATCTCCTCGTACACAATCAGGAGCTGAGCAACCAAAATTAGCACATCTTAGGCCCCCAAAGGCTCTTATGTATATCAGACATACTTACTTAACAGGCTAAAATGACCCATTTCTGAAATTTATGCACCTAAAACACCTTATAAAAGCATTGTAGCATTGTTTAATTTCATCATAATAACATTGAATTTATATCAGCAAACTTTTATTATGCATTGTATATTACAATGTCATCAGGATGCCTTGCAACCACCTGCAAAAAATGATATATTTGTAGCATTTATGTACCTATAACACCTATAACACCTTAGGTACACAAATTGTGACTCTTGGCCAAGCAAATGCTGACAATGATATGTTACAATGCTGAAAATCATGAACATGCCAATCTTAACAGGTCAGCATGCGAGCATTTCCTAACTAGACCGTAGCTCAAAGTTTAGTACAGTGTGACTGGATTAATATTAGTTTTGCAGATATTTGTTTATAATCAACACGTTGAAATTTTGACCATTAATGGTATTTGATTAAAAGCTGAGAGGGAAGGTTAGAACCTAATGATGTGGCGCTCAAGAAAATACTTATTGAGACATTTCCTTCAAAACTAACCATGAACCAACCTTGTGGTGACATTAAAGGACAACAAAGAGGGATTCATCCTCTTGGGAGGTTATCTTTACCAAAATTAACAGAAATTCATCAAACAGTTATTTTGGTCTGGGCCAAAGTGGAGGACTGGCTGGCCTTGGCAGCCCCGATGGGATCTGGAAAAAGTCTAGAGACCAGTGGATAACATATGACTTTGGTGGGCAGCTGCGATGTTTTACTACACCAGTTTTTTTTTTTTTTTTCAGCTTAAACAACTGTGCCAGCACTTTATGAAACATGGTCAATTACAGCTTGTAAACAGCATGATTCTCCATTATTTAGTGTCAACTTTCTATTCTGACACTGAAAAAAAAAGGAAAAGAAACAACTGGGAGTTTTTCCCTTTGTTATAGCCCTGCAGTTAACCACTAATTTCCAGCTGCCTGTTTCTAAATTAATTTCAAGAAACAGGCCATTACTGTCAGGACAGAGGCCTGAGCCTACCATTATTATGCATGCCTATATTCTTTTCAAAAATACAAAGCTTTATACAGTTGCCTTCCCCTTGAATGATCAAACCCACCACCTAATTTGCATGTTCACTCATACAATCTGTTTTCCAGCGTGCCGCTCAAGCAAAAACAGCACAGCTAAACAGCACTGCAGCAAACAATTACACTACACTTTACTCCGAGGAGCTGGCACAATCTTGGATGAGAGACTACTCTCAATCTCCATGCTGTCAAACAGGAGTTCTATAAACCTAATCGTGACACTTAATTGGCCCTTGTCATTACTGGTGGTGGCAATGTTAACCCACACTGTGCTACATATAAATCACTACTCAACCACTTACAGTCCACGAGGCTACTTTGTGTTATTAAGAGTCAGGTCCTCACTCCGCCAAGTCTCCCTGACTCCTGACGATGGAACAGTCTCAGGCAGGGTTGCACAACTTCTCTTTTTCCTTGTAAACTTAAAACTCATCTCCTTAAGAAATACCTCACGTCACCTGCTCCCTCTTGTATCACAACCCGTTCTGCCATATCCTCTTGCAAATATACTCATGTTTAAATATCCTCTTCCTCACCATCTAGCTGCTCTTCCTGTTAATTTCTTTTTGTAGAACTTTTCTGCCAGAGAGGCTGTCTCACATTACAGCTGTGTTTGCTTAGATCTATTACCAGGGCACCATCAGTCTGAGCCTAAGCTAATTTCACTGCTGCCCTCATCATAATTTGCTTTGGATAAGAGCAAGAGCTAAATACCTTTAATGTAAATGTAATGTGAGTGGAAGTGCTTTATTCATTTTTCTGTGTAGTGGTGCCACTTACCAAACAGGAGTGTGCAGCAGTTTAAAGTGGATTTTGATGAGAGTAGCCACAAGGTTATTTTTGCTAAATCTTTGAGGATATGAATTTTATGGTGCAGCAATAGTCATAATCAAATTACATGTATGCAGGCTTGTCTACTTAATAATTTCATGAACTTTTGGCAACCTCTGGTTTGTACATATTTCACAGCCTTAAAGTACTCCACCCATAATCGTTAGTGTGTCAAATATTCACTCCCTACAGGCTTAAAAGGCAGCGTGTAAGATGTTTGTGTTTTTCTTCTTCACTGAGAACAGCAGCTTCTTGAAGCTGTGTTACCAACAACTGATTTCAAGATTTTCACAGGCAAAAAAAAAAGATGAAGATGAACATAAAACAGCTCAAAACACTCATTTGGCATAAAACATTTCCCTGCTGCTAAATATGCTCAGGATAGCTGAACAGTACTGTCTTTGTTACTCCATGTTTAACTGAAAGATAAACACATTTTACATGAATATTATGAACTGTAGACTAGTATAATTATATACTGACAGATTACTGAATTCTAAAAGCTCTTGCACCCTAAAATAGCGCAGTATGTTTACTTCCAAGGCCAGGAGCTGGCATTTGATTAGCCTCTATAAACAGATTATGTGGGGTGGTTATAAGATTAACTGATCTGGAGTCAGTCTGGTTAAAAAAAGAAAAGAAAAGAAAATTCAGCCTGCAGCAACATTTCTAAAGTAGCCTAATTCCACCTGGCCTTTCAACCCAGACTTCATGTCCTACCTACCTGCCCTACCCAAGACAGCCACTATGGCTAGTGGCTAACTTAAGTGGACAACTTCTTGTTGTTCTTTGAATAACTGCATGCAAACTCTTAACAGGTATTGTGCAGCCACAAACTGTAATAAACACAATATTGTGATTATGTAATGATATGTCTTGTTCAGTTGGACAAAAAAAAAAAAAAGACCCAAAACATGAAAAGTCCCTAAACTACACACTACGCAATTAAGAAACAGATTTTAATCCCACATGAAGAAGTGTGCTAATCTGTCTTTTATACATCTATCTAAGTTCTGATGCTAGGTAGTGTGCAGAATTTCATTGTGCATTTTTTACACAGTGACAATAAAAGAATCTTGAATCTACAGCATCTGCACACAATGAAATTGTAAGAAACATACAGAATCCTTTGAGCATTATGAGCATTATGGGATGTCTGCTTGAGGATGGGGAACATACTGGAGACACCAGAGGATTTAAAAAATGATATAGCATTGTTTTCTAGCCGGGAAGTCTTAGAGCTGGAGTTCATAAGTTCATGTATCGGTCTTGCTATAACTGCATCCTGGAGGTGTGAAAATGAAACGTGGTGCATTTTTCTGTTAAATACCATGCCCTTTAATAAAAGCTGGCATACATTTAAACGCCAGTAGAAATAAGACTATGGCATATCTATCTTTGAATAGATTTTCAGCAGGATACCGCAACTATTTTTGTCATAAAAGAGAACAAGAATCGGATAGAAAATGGCGCACAAACTAGAGTCTTGCTTATGCAAATGAGCAAACCATCCTATAAAATGACACAGGTGTTGCAATGATGTAACAATCATCCAGAGGTGCTGATGTGATCACCTTGATGTGACAGCTTGTCTGTGACTGATGTCAAACCTGAAAGGAAACACAACAGCAAAGGAAACACCCAGAACAAGAGAAGCTGAACCTCTACAAAGTCCTGTGATTTCCTACATGCTACTTCAGGAATTTTATTTCTTTCACTTTATGCTTGTCTGTGTATCTGAAGGTATCTGCTTTCATCTTCCTGCACAACCTCTCCTGTCCCTCCAGAAACCTTAACTGGCTTTTAAAAACTCCCTAATATTTCCCACTGCATTCATTTCACATTTCCTTGGTATTTTGTGATAATAAAACCCTTCACATCAAAGTGCAGACTTACTTTAAAGGTAAAGCTCGGCTTCCTCTTTTGCTGCCCAGAGCGCAGCGTTAAAGCACTGCAGACAATTGGTATAGAATTTCCACTGAGCGTGCATCAGCTTGTACTCTGTTGTTCGAAAAGCAAAGCATATTTCCCGTCCTCTCCACAGAAATGCTGAAACATTTACAGACAGTCCTAAACACACCAGGCAGAGTATTTCTAATTGAGCAAATCAGTCTTATTATGCACATGTGTATGGCACAATAAAAAATTATGTTAATTTAAGCCAGGTTCAGACATTCACTTCATTATGTTAATGTGTTGGCAATTTCTCATGTTGGTTTTTGCATTTGAATAAAAGTCGCAGCCACAGGATTCCAAAATAGTCATAATCACAGTTTCCTTAAATGTTACATATTGAATAAAGCCCATACTTGGAGCAAATTACAATTTAATTTGGGCTTGGCCCAAAATTTCAGCGGAGTTTGACTATCAATTTACCTCACAGTGATGTTTCATTGCTCATTGAATCTGAATTTAAATTTTTAGAGCTAGTGATGCATATAACCGTGTCTCATAAACACCAGTTTTAAACACAGTATGGTCTAACAGGTGTTTACTTTATGTGAAAAAGGCACAACACCTAATTGGCATCTTCAACAATTTTGCTGCCTGTTGTGAGAACTGCAAAACTTCAGAAGGTGAAGTTGCAGTAAGTTATCCTCAGAATAAATGTAAAATAAGCAACAGCTGTTTCTGTTACTTGAACATCTCCTAAACCAAACTTACTAATGGACATGGATATGCTAATGCTGTTGGAGTGTGGGCGATAAAACGAGCAACTAAATTCTATATTCCACCTAATAAATGGTGACACTGAAGAGAAAATTATTAGGGGATCTTCCAGCCTTGATTAGCACAGTGAGGAGAGGGTGTGAAGGTCCCTCTTGCTCACTGTGGTCATTAATTAAAGCTCAGAGATAAACAGTCAGTCAAATGCAACATAAGTTTTAAAACCCACTCACTCACTCACTTCATTTTCACATAATTTATTTTCAGTGCTATCAGTCCTTGCACACACCGTGTGCAAAATATTGTTAAAATATGTGAACCAGTGCATCAGCAACTGGTCTTTCAGACTTGAATATTTAGTGCATAACGGCTAATAAGCGAAATACACATGTATGCATGTCTTCATGAATCCCATGACTGAATATTGCCAATTAACTAAAACCATGGAGCATATTTTTATGTAAATTTTAGTGTCTGAAAGAGACCTGCACCTCATCTGGGATCTGTTTTAAGTCATACTAGCAGGCTTAGAACCTGAATATTTATTTATTTATTTTATTATACTAAAAAAGTAAATCTTACTTGCATTGTGATATTGTAATCTTTTAAAAATATTTTCTGACATTTTTAAAAATGTCTAACTGATTTATAAATCAAGTTACTGACTTGAGAATGACTAGAAAAATAATTGAAAGAACAAAACAAAAAACTATATACACTACAGAAGTTTTAAGCCCAGCACGAAACATAAAGAAGTGTCCTGCAGTGGATGGTATGGCTCCTTCTGGGATTACACCAGAGACGGAAGACACTGAGAGAGTCTAAATCCACTGTGGCAAGATCTCCAAGATGCTCGGAAAAACTTACTGCCAAGCGCTTTGAAAAACTTTCCACAAGTCTGCTGAGGAGAAATGCTGATGTTTTAAAGGGAAAACTACCTTGTTTTGGTTTTTCTGTTTACTGGACTGTGTTATCATTTGCACACCATTCAAACATGCTAACTTTACATGTGCATCCATCACTTTAACTACTTGGTATTTTTGCTGACTCAGCTCTGAATGTTGCCCTTGAAAATAAATAGCTAATAAGGAATAAATGCATATAAATGCAATTTCTTAGGGCTGAAGTAATCCATACAAACAGGAATGTGAAAATTCATAGCCTTGAATTATTAATGTACGATCCATCATCCCATCTTGTTTAAAACATGTAGTTTTCTGTTAGAGATACAAGTTTGTTGTCAGTTTTTTAAAATTATTATTATTATCCAAGAGCTGTTGTGCTAATTTGTGTTCGATTATAGTTTCAGGTATGGAATTTGATGGTATAAATTCACCCATATATAAAGCCGTTGTTAAAGTGTGAATGATGAAATCAAACAATCACTACTTTTGTTTTCTAACATATACAGCACTGTGCAAAAGTCTTGAGCCACTCCTCATTTATTTATATTTTGCAAGGAAAATTGAAAATACGGGCATCAATTTGAGTTTGTACAATTCTAACAAGTTTGAAACTCAATATTTGGCGTGACCACCTTTATTCTTCAGCACAGTCTGAACTCTCTGAGGCAGCTTTCTTGTAATTTCTTTAAGTAGTCTTCAGGAATAGTTTTCCAGGCTTCTTGAAGGACATTCAAAGCTCTTCTTTGGATGTTGGCTGCTTTTTGTTCTGTTCTCAATCAAGATGATCCCACACACCTTCAGTAATGTTGAGATCCAGGCTCTGGGGAGGCCAATCCATGACTGATAGTGATCCATTGTGTGTTTTTCTATCCAGGTATGCTTTTACTTTCAGTGTGCCAGTGTGTTAGGGATAAATGCGATGCTGAAAAATTAATCAGATGTTTGCCAGATGGTACTGCGTGGTAGACCTAAGAGTATTTTTCTGTATTCATAATTCCATCCATTCTTACAAGATCCCCAACACCACAGGCTGAAAAGCAACCCCAAACCATGACAGAGTCTCAACTGAGTTTCCCTGATGGCTGCAAACACTCTCCCTGTACCTGCTCTACCTCCTCCTTATGCATCAACAAAGGTTTGACCCCAAAAAATTCTAAATGGGATTCATAGTCATAAGACCAATTAATACTGACTTTCAGTTTGCTGTTTCCCTTCCTTAAGAATGACTTCTTGACAGCCACCCTTCCACTGAGACCATTTGTGATGAGGCTTCAGTGAACAGCTGATGGATCAACTGAAGGACCAGCTGCATCTCTCGGTCCCTCTGTCCGATCTTTGCTGGATTTTTTCCTATTTCTTAAGGACATGACTTTCAGATACTGTTCACCTGCTGTAGATGTTTTTTTTTTTAGGTCACTTAATTTTTGGTCCTCCATTCGTCCAGTTTTCTCAATCTTTAAGGCTATGCTGAACACAATGCCAAGTTTTTGGGAATCACCGTATTGCTGCAAAAATCCAGTTTTATTCCTGTCCAATTGTGTTATATTTGGCATTTTTTGTAGATTCAACTAAAGAAATTAGAACAAGTTATGTGCTTTTGCGACAGACTGCTAGAAAGAAATTGCTTAAAAATGCAATTTAAAACTTTATCTGAGTTGTCTGTTATGTGTCAAACACAATACTGGTTCATCCCTTGAGTTAGGCACCTTTTTATTTTTCTTGATTGATTGATAGGTCAGGACTGGACAAAACGAGTGAAAACAGGGCCAATGTCCAAAGAAAAACTTTGAAAGACTTTTAGAAAGCCTGGAGAGCTATTACTCAACACCACTTTACAAAAATTACCTGAAAGTCTGGATTCTTGGAAGGAAAATATGAAGAAACAAGGGGCGAATCAAGACTTTTGCACATTACTTTCTATCTGCTTGTCTGAGTCCCCACAGAAGAATACAGTGTTTTTCCTTCAAAATGCTGCTGTAGACCAATTTTACCTCCAGAAGCAGCAGCATAAAGAATTAAAATCAGCAGCCTGTATTATGAGCATCTCTTGGTATGTTTGTACTGGGTAAATTCCCACCACTGAGAGGTGCTTTTACAAAATAAAACTCTGCAGCCTGATGAGCACAGTTCTTCTGTACAGAGTCGATATTGAATCCACTGAGTATTTTCTTTTCTTTAAATCCAAACAGTTTCCTTCTTGCTCACAATTTTGCGCTGATGTTTGCTGCTGATTATTTCTGGATAAAGGTTTTCACATTATGATCAAGCACACTGTTTATCTTCACAGTGATATTTACTATAATACCAAAAGCCAAGAAAAATCAAAGCCCATAGAGCAAACACAACTAAGAGTTTTGTTTTCAACTAAATGTGTATACTTAACTTAATATTCTTCTTACCGCTGTGTGGGTTTCTGCAAAATATACAGTTGAGATGAATATGCAAATCAAGCCATAACCACTTTCATATCACAAAAGAATGTGAGATAAATACAACCTTCGGCAGGGGAGAAGGAAACAATAAATACTTTCAGTAAGTGGAAAGATGGCTTATGTTTTTAGTATAAAAATGGAACCCAATGACAGTAGTATAGTCTTATAAGGCTGCTCCTAAGTTGAGTAATGCACTCTGGAGCTCTGCCATGCAATCCCTTGCAGATAAAAAATAAATACATTCTAAATCTGTTTTAAAATAAACAGGCCAGAGTACTGAAACCAGTCTGAAATATGTGAGCAGACTTGTGTTCATTAGGAGCCACTGAAGTTAATGCTGTTAATATAGCTCCTATTAAAACAGTGTTTCTGCAGTTGTTTCAGTACACTATGAAAGCACTGTAGCAATGTTACAAGTGTCCATCTGCTTACTGCAAACCATGGCCATTTATAGGATTTAAATGTGGCTCATATAGCATTATGGTATAACAAGGATCATTGTATCCACGAAGCTGCAACATTCCTCATTTTTGTACAAGAGGGCTGCAACGCTGTTCCCATCACCCCTGTTAGAGAAAAGACTTTCTCAGTGATTGTGCTGTTGGTATGAGATTACGCAGTGGGGTTCAATAGATTTCCAGCAGTACAGGGGTCATGGAACTCAATCAGTGCTGTCTTACAATTACAGACTGGGTCATTATGGTACAATGTTTTGTTATTCATTCGTGTATGATTACAGAGCGCTCAATCTTTTGCACATTTTATATGGCGGAGAACTTCAAAACAGCGATGTGCAGAGTGAACACTGAACACGAAATTGAGTTGGTAATTTATTCACAGGTACTGTTAATGTGAATGTGACTATGCCTTTTGTTTCAGATTTATTCACTTGAAACTGATGCACAAAATATTGAAGTTAAGTCTAAAATAATGACATGCGGGAAACATTGTGTGAATGTGAATGTGTTTTTCAAAATACAAAACACACAGTTTGTATAACCTTAATTAGTTACAGCCTGCTAGTACTGGGTTGGACACACTTTGCCTTCAGAACTATTTTAATTCTTCATGGTACAGATTCAACAAGGTGCTGGAAACATTCCTCAGAGATTTTGGTCCATACTGACATGACCGCGTCACACAGTTGCTGCAGATTTGTTGGCTGCACATTCATGATGTGAATCTACTGTTCCACCACATCCCAAAGGGGCTCTATTGGATTGAGATCTGGTGACTGTGGAGGCCATTTGAGAACAGTAAACTCACCATCACATTCAAGAAACCAGTTTGAGATGATATGAGCTTTGTGACATGGTGTGCTATCCTGCTGGAAGCAGCTGTCAGAAGATGGGTACACTGAAGTCATAAAGGGATGGTCATGGCCAACAACAATACTCAGGTAGGCTTCAGCTGAGTTCAAACTAAGGGGCCCAAAGTATATCAAGAAAACACCCTCCACACCACTATTCCACAACCACCAGCCAGAACTGTTGATACAAAGCAGGATGGATCCATGTTTTCATGATGTTCATGTCAAATTCTGGTCCTACCATCCCCATGTTCCAGCAGAAATTGAGACTCATCAGACCATACAACTGTTTTCTGATCTTCTGTTGTCCAATTGTGGTGACCCTTAGTGAACTGTAGCCTCATGTTCCTGTTCTGAGTTGACAGGAGGGGCACCGGGTGTGGTCTTCTGCTGCTGTAGCACATCTACAAGGTTCAAGGTTTTATGCATTCAGAGATGCTCTTCAACATACCTTGGTTGTAACAAGTGGTTATATACTGTTGTCCTCCTATCAGCTTGAAGAAGTCTGGCCATTCTCCTCTGACTTCTGGCATGAATAAGGCATTTTCACCCAGAGAACTGCAACTCACTGGATACTTTCTGTTTTCCACACCAGTGGCTGAGTGTGTATTTAAATACATTGTATATGCAGTATCTAAACATGCTGTATTTATGTATTTGAATGCTTATCATTATTATATGCTTTGTACATTGTGTGTGTATATATATATATATACACACACACAATGTATACATTGCAAGTGCAGCACATGAAGTATTTGTTCAATGGATCAATATTCTATAATTATGATGTTTGGTAATTGATCAAGCTGCAAGTCTGATCAATGACACCTAAAATTTGAAACATTACTGCAGAAAAAATGGTTCTGTTTGATGACTGGCTTTATTATTGCGTTTTTGTTGAGTTTGATTGATTTGCTGTCCTATTTGTGTGTTTTATGCTTTTTAAAATGCTCATATAGATTACACTTTGTTTATAGTGAATAAAAATTGCATGGTGAATATTTGGCTAACATCTACTGTGTAAATCATTATTATGACAGTAATGATGTTTTATTGCCACTTCCATAAATACTGTGCACAAAGCCTGCTGCATAATTGTTTTTCATAGCCCTCAATGATCCTCATTTCTCAACACAACCGTCCTGGCACTGTTAGAGTGATGATGTCTGCTTTGGTCTTCTTATGATGCATTGTCCTAGGCTGACTTCACTGGCGCAGTACCCAGTATTCACAGGTGTTTGGGGAAATCATTTGTATTATAATTTTGTTTCATGGTCCTGTGGCAATTTGCTGTGTGTTCCATTGTACAGTCTGACCTGAAGGATCACCTCAAAAGAAACAAAACAAAAAAAGATATCTAAGTTTTTCAACTCATCCACCTTCAGTTTGAAAAAACAAAAATCCCCCCAAATCATCCAATTGTTCCTTGAAGCTCAAACAGATACTGTAAGAAACAGTTCAGATTTGTGTTTTGTTGTGGACATGACTCACACTTCCCAAGACTATCCTTCAGAATTTTAATGCAAAAGACCACATAAATACATCACATTCACATAATTTCTTTTAGTGATTGAATTCAACTCCCACACATAGAGACAGGAAACCAAATCCATTCACTGAGTTTCAGAGTTTCTATCAGATGATCAGAGCAGTAGCCATTCGGTAGTTTTCACTAGTTCGACTAGTTTTAAAATCAGTAAAGATAAAGCGCTAGCATTACTTTACTACAGGCAGCACTGTATGACAATAAGAAACTGCAGTGTGTTATATGATGCTGCTTATGAATGATTCAATTGCATACATAATGTAATAAAAATCTAATGCAAACTTTTAAAAGTGGTCTTTGGTCAGTCTTTGATTGGCACTTAAAATGCAAATGTTTCCACTGGAGATTTGTTAAAGTCGAAAAGGTATTCGAGTGCTTGTCCCTTGTATTCTGGTCCGAGCTCACTTTGTTGAATAATTGTGTGAGAGGAAGATTAAACCACAGATAAACACTGAACCAAAGATTTAGAAATGTTACTGTAAAATTTCTCACTCCCAAACATCACCAGTGTTCTCTAATGAATTTTACATGTTCAGAACAAGGTTTTAAGAAATTTACATTTTCCAAAATTCTTTATATTTTTAAGGAATTTAGCACACTGGCTGCTCACTGTGTATAATAGTTTTTAAGAGTTTTTTTTTAATGTGCATCATAGTTTTTTTTTTAATTTCATCAAACTTGTCTCAGACTTGAGGAATGCCTTCAGGTGTGTGGAAACATTTGACTGGTAGTGGATTGCACCAGTACAACAGAATCTAACTCTCATATTTAATTGCATAAAATATATAAAAAGATTTTACGAAGGGCATAAAGCTGGAATTTTCACAGAGGATATGACAGGAATGCATAATGCCTGTTTGTAAGCACAATGACATGCATTCCCCTTCAGTTACACATAAGATGCCATTTATGAAAACAACACATCCAGAAAGTCAAATATTATGCTTCCGCATTGTGACCAAATGTGATCATAGAGCAGCAGCTCATTCAACCCTCACACTGCAGAGCACAGCCCTTTAAAGCCCCAGCCAAAGCCTGCAGTTTTTGGCCTGGCTTGACTGTGTCTCTGAGGATCTGTCAGCAGCCAGTCTGCATGCTGGCAGGTGGTCTGGAGGCATGACCAATACGCTACAGACAGACAGGCAGACAGACAAACAGACCCTGTTGGGGCTCTATGGGACTGTTAATCTGGGGCCAAGCCAGGGTCCTTCAGACTTGTGGCTCTAAGCTCATTGTCTCACCCTCTGTTTCCAAAGTGCTGCAGAACTATAAACTGTATTCACCTCCTAGCAAGGGCGAGCTCCTTCAGTCCAACATAACCGCAGACGTAAACAACATGGTGGATGGAGACTCAACGCAAAACTAAGATAAAGAAAAGCAATAAACCAAAGTGATGGTTTATAATGTATGTGATAAAATCATCAATGTGTCCAGCTATAAATCAGTCACTGGGGCTATTATCAGGCTCAGGAATTCTAAAAGCATGTAATTTCTGGAGGAAAATTACTTGCAGGACTAATCTCCCTTCTTTACTGATGATTGCATCGCTGTCATTAGTGAGGATGGATATTTCCACATTCAGCATCCTGTCATAAACTTGTCTCCATTTCCTGATCACAATGAAAACTAGGGAGAGTGCAGCTGAGGAGGAGCTGTCCCCCATTTCTTGCTTTTAATAAACCAGCTGATAGCTGTATTAATGGTCTTGGTACAATACATGTGTGCTATCATCAGCTAGAGGGTACTTCTAGCTCTGGCCCATCTGCTTTTGGTTCTGCTGAAGTGGATGCACACCAAGTGATTTCCAGCTCCCAGACAAAGCTGATGAGGGTGTACAAATTAATTAAGGCACTGTTAGAGGAACGCAACACAACGGCAGACAAGGTGCATCTCTCTGCTCTAAACAATGTCAGCATTCTCTTCACACATTGTTGCTCTCAGAGTCTCACATGTGCTTCAGAGGGATCGTCAGGGCATGAAGGTGATCATTCAGACTTCAGAATTCATTAATAGTGATCATTTGTTCTAGCTCAAACTTCCAGGTACAGTAGGTTTTTGTCAGACCATCTCAGCATTTGCATTACAGTGTCCTCCTATTTTTCTGATTGCAAACTTATGCAAACAAAAAGAGAACATTTTAAACATTTTATGTGATGATTGAAGTATTTAAAGAATTTGCCTAGGTGGCAGTTGTTTTGTCATCTATTGTTATCAAGACCAGGAATTATCTCCGAGCCTTAAATTTAAGGCCATCGTAGATGAGAGGTCTTTGAGGTGCTTTAAGGTGTTTGCTATTTATGATAAATAGCAAACACAAAGAAACTGATTTGAGCCAAGTTAGGCTAAGTCTAGGTTGGTGTTTGTGTTTTATTGTATTAAGAGATATAAAATGTTAGTTTTGCAATTTACTTTTTCAAATAGTACAATAGTAATAGTACAATTTCCCCAAATTTCCTTGTTCTTTGTGTGGTCAATAAACACAACAAACAAACAAACAAACAAACAACAAAGAAAATCCCTGAAAAATGTGCTTGCTTTCAGTTTCTATCCCTCTCCTATGGTGATAGTTAGGTAATGTATGTAGTCCTAAGGCTGCACCAGTGTGCTAGTGAGATGGCACAAAGGATAACCTTTACATTTTGTGGGTGAAAAAGACAAAAAGTACAGTAAAATGCAAACTGTGCCTGACTGAGGATAAATGTTTATCAGAGCTCTACTTCACAATTGAAGAAGCACCTGCAAGCAAAGCACAGCAGCTCCAGAGCGCTTTAAAATCAGCTGTCACCTCCGTTGGAAATTCATGAGCTTGTTGCTGCTCAAGTGTTGGAGGAGATGCTACCAACTCCATATGCCATGAGTGAGTTGGCAGAGTCAGTATATTCAGAAGTAGATATACAATAGCCTCCATGGCCTACTGCACATCTACCAACATGAGAAAAGCTTACTTTATGGTCCCATGAATGTGTCCGTCTTTGTACACATTTCTGTTTGAACATTTCTGTTCAAACGTGCTCCTGTGCACTCCTCTAAAATCCCAACTGCGTGTCACTGGATGCGGATGATGTACTGTAAACACCGGTTGAACGCTGATTGGTTGACAAGTAGGCCAGAATAGGGAAGGGAGCAATAGCAGAGTTCATCAGGAATGGCAGAAGCCCAAATAAAAGATCAAAGATTGAAAATGCAGATTGAAAAATACAGACGGGGTTGCAGTGGACACTATTCATTGGTTTTAACACTAAGTTTCACGTCAGCTCCTTGTATGCTGGATGATGGACCAAAACAGCACAAGCAAGAGTAGCCTACACACTGGTTGTACTGGTTGTACATATTTTGTACACTGCCCCCGTTGACAACAAACACTCTTTGCAGGCATGCTGCCTTTGTGCTACACTTGCTTAAGCATAAAACAAGCATGAGAAACATGAGTAAATGTCAATAATCAGTTCAGAAGCTGACCCAGTTGCAGACCTGGACTCAAAGTAACAAACTGAAGGCAATTTTTTATTAAAAACCTGATAGTATTAAGTACAAAATGTAGCAAACAGAACATAAACCAGCTTTGCAAAAATAAAACAGCACAGGAGAGACATCAACAGACAATCTAACAAAGGCTGCGAAGAAGACACGAAGAGAAGGGAAACAAAGCACGGCTGAACATAAGGGTGATGACACACAAGAAATAAAACTGAAAACAAGACACAAGAGACATAAACTGACAAAGTAAAACAGAAAATAACTAACTAAACACAGAGGCAAGAAACTAACACACAGAAACATGTCTGAGAGTTTGAGAGAGGCTAGGAAAAGAAACCGAAATGCAAGGAATGAGCTCTAAACACAAACACGGCAGATGCTTTCAAAATACTTTCAAAACTAGCAATAACTAAAGTCTGAGGATCCTTACAGACTAAGTAGGAAATGCCTAATAAAAAAATGAGGATACAAAATTCAAAAGGAACTAAAAACAGGAAACAATGTTGAGTTAAACAGAAACAATAAAATAATTGAGGCACAAAGAAACACAAAACCACAAGAGTCCTAATTATAATTAGCAAAGAAAAACCCTACACTGAAAGCTGAACCTGAAACCAATAAAATAATGACTTCAAATAACAAAAACCCAGATACCATGACAAGCAAGGAATTGATACACAGACTTCTCTAATGAGTTACTGATCTCCGTGAGTATTTAATATTTTTTTTTTTTTATCAGTAGTTATTTTTAAAAGTATGTCATCTGGACCAAATAATAATAACAAAAACATGAAAAATGTATGAAAAGCCAACGTCACCACCAACAACTACTGCTACTACATGTGCCTTGAAGGGAGATTGTTTTGTGAATGATGTAACTCTAACAACTTTCCAGAGATTGTTTTCTTCAGTAGGAATTTGAAGTGCCAGCTTCATTTTAAAGTTCAAATAGTCCGAAAAGTTTTGAGATTAAAAAAAGTAGCGTTCTGCTAAAAGACACAGTCTGTATAAAGGATATTCTACATT
Source organism: Archocentrus centrarchus (assembly GCF_007364275.1). Lineage (NCBI taxonomy): Eukaryota > Metazoa > Chordata > Actinopteri > Cichliformes > Cichlidae > Archocentrus > Archocentrus centrarchus. The sequence goes on from NC_044348.1 coordinate 15,928,256, forward strand.
TGCCCGAAAGCTGCTTCATATTTCTTTCCCAACTGTTACTGCACCTCTATACACAGGCCACATTGCTTGAAGCCAAATTACACTTTCCCAGGTAATGATTATGGGTTTAGCATTTTACATATGAACCAGTGAGTGAAGCCCTCAGTGACCTTGCTCCTAACAACCATTAAGTTTCATTATCATAGTTAATTTTCCACACATTACCTGGATGAACAATGGGCCATTGCCGCAGGAGTGACATCATTACTCACCCTGATGCCCAGCTCCACATTTTCTCCCCCGTACACCTCCATCCCTTCATCCAGCAGGCCAATCTCCTCAAAGTACAGCCTATCCACCACAAAGCAGCCAATCAGAGCTGGGCTCCTGAAGGATTTAAAAGGGATGAAGATCAGCTTTTTAAAAATTTTTTTTTTATCACTTACTATCCTCTGCACATATAATGTTAGCGTGGCACTGTTGCTATAGTAACAGAAGACAGGAAAAGATGTGTGACCCAATATAACATGCAAAAATGTTCATGACTGCTGCATAAATTTCCATTTTAGCAGGGTTTGCATGAATAATAATAATTTATTTTAATCAAGATGTATTTTTTTTCAGATTTTAATGATATTAATTTTTTTAGGCTATAAACATAATTGTGGTGTTCTCTTACTGAATCGGTGCACTCTTGTTGCCCTTGTGCCACCAGGACTTGGGTGGGTTGAGGTAGCGACACCACAGCTCCCAGTCAAAGCCCTGTGCAGACAGCGGATACTCTTCAATCTCAAATGTGTCATACTTGATGTTATCAAACGACGGGGAGATTATCCGGGTTCTGTCTTCTTTAATTCTCTGCAGAATAGGTTCAGCCCTGTAAATATGGAGGGAAAAAGTAATTTCAGAGTCAGTATCTGGTGTGCCAGGCTTTCTCTGTCATCTTTATGATCACACTTGTCAAGTTAGAACATTTAAAAAAATATATTCAGTTAAATTTATGCTGACAAATCATTATTGCTCATTTTGAAGCTTTATGGAAATGAAATTTCCTAATGAAAATATGAAGAGATGAGATATGTTTACACACAACTGCACCCTTTGTCTTTTCCAAAGCTACTCTCATAAACGGTTTTTAACAATTCATGGAAAAATTAAAACAAGCCACATTAACAAGAAAACGAACACACGCACAGAGAAATATAGACAAACTGAAACTTATGTTATGAGCTATATCTGAAGTTACATCTGTATTCAGTGAATACATTACAATAAACTCCATCTATACAATCTATCCATCTATATATCTAAATTCACAGGTATGCATGTGATTGCACTTCAAAAATTGTGTAAAATGATAGCTTATTGAAATTAAATTGGACAATAATCTATAAGTCTAGTTTTCTATCATTTAAAATCCACTCTTTTCCAAAACAAATCATACTCCTTAATTTTGCTGTGATTTTGACAAAAGCGACTAAAGGTCATTATACCTGACAGGCAGGGGGTCCGCACAGGAGAAGCACCCTTCCATGTCAGACATTTGTCTTTGATGCATTTGAGTGATCTTGTCATAGATACAAATTACAAGTACCAGTAGGACAACAGCCACAGCTTGTTGTCAGACATTATGGTCTTGCTTGGTGCACATGTACAGTATAAGTATATACTGTGTGGACCATTAAATCCCTTCACATTCTCTAACACAAGTCAGTCAGTTGTTTCAAAGTGCAGAATAAAAACCTTTGGGGAGGCAGCTTTTAGCTTTTATGCTCTGGACACTCTGACTGAGAGTATGTGAGCCCTGAAAGCACCAAGAAGTGCTGAAATATTCAAAAGTGAACATAAACCTACCTATTCAGCTTGGCTTTTGATGCATGACCATCACGTATTGTGTTTTTATTTATTTAGTTCATTGTAGAGACATTTTTACAGGCCTGCAGTACTTGTTTGCTTTGCTTGTGTATTAAAACACAGGCATGATAGTCAAATGGCATGAACAGCGTGTTCATAAAAATATATCAAATAATATATTTCTTTTTCTTTGCAAGCTGCATATTCATTGTATAAGGCATCAATTGCAGACACTATTAGCATCACTGTCTGATGAACACTTATTTACAGATATGCATGACAACACGTTCCAGTGCCACTGCACTAAAAATTGTTTAGCAAAATTTATTTACAAGCAACAACATACATGTAGCACACATGTAATGTCACCATTCACTTTGAGATCAGCTACTATGCATAATATATAGAATTTTTTAGGAGCATTATAAAAATAATTACTAAAAGCTAAATAAACATTGATAATGTTAGTACCCTGGGCAGTTTATATAGTAAGTTTCATCAATTAAGGCATGTAAGAGGAGCTACGTAGAGAACAGACATAAATACACTATCATTATATCATTATAGTAAGATGTTATATAATATAGTTTTCTTTATTTTAATCTATTATATTCAGAATCACTTTTTAAAAATGCACATTAAGTGTCATGTTTTGTCTTTTTAATATATTTAATCTAACATTAATTCAATTTATTTTTACTGCTCGATATGTTCACTTTCTCATAAAGGACGTACTACATGTTGTACATTATATTTTTTTATAATGTGTCTTTATCCAGCTTTAAATACAAATAGAATTTTTCCAGTTAAATGTGCTTTTTCTTATTGTCGTCATCTTGTCCGTCATCTGTGAAGGACTTTAAACTGCACTAACCTGCACGAAAGGTGCTACACAGCTGAAGTCTGATGGTCTGATTGAAAACAAGAAGAACAGTTTTGTTTTGAAGTGAAACAATAAACCCTCATGGAGCGATATGACTCAAGAACCGGTGCTCTCGTGTTGCAGAGCTGAGCTTATCTCATGCTGCTCTTGTGAGTTACTCACCATCCGACACTGAACTCAACGTGGGCATCAAAGAGGGCAACAACTGGGGCAGTAGCAACCCTCCACCCACTCACTCTGGACCGGATCAAACCCTCCTGCTTGGCGTGCCGCACCATCTTTATGAATCCTGGACGCTGGCTGTTAGTCTCAGACACAAAATGTTGAAGTTTGTCCTTTAGCTCATCTGTAAGAAACAAATGAATGCACATCAATGTTGCTAGATACCATTTGAAAAAAGTAAGAAAAGTGAGAGCTACTTATAAGCAAACTTCCACCCACAAGAACACATCATGTCCTCCTCCAGTGGGCAGTATTTCACTGGTCGGAGGCCAGCAGCACTTCTGCTTCACTGCTTTGATCACTGGACCAAACAGGCAGCAGCTTGAGCCAGCACTGCAGACCTCCATGGGGCTTACCAGTCATAACGGGATATTGCAATATTGAGAACTCAGCCTGCAATGCTTTTCAAAACATGGAAGGAGGAGATGAAATGTGTGTGGTTTGATGTTTGGGTTCAAAGTTTACCTCCATTATTACCTGAGCTGTCTACTGTATGATGAATCATACCATGGAGAATATGAGTCATTGCTGCTTACATGACAAATAAATATTAATTTTACTTTAAGGCTTTGAGAGAGCCTCATTTTTTCTAATTTTCTCTAAAATACAATCAATTACAACAGTCCATTACAGGTTCACCCTGAGCATTAACTAGAAAAATGTCAATGCTAGTGAAACAGACTGAAAACTGATTCTTTAAAAAAGGCCAAGCTTCTAAGTCTGTTGTAAAATGTCAGCATAAACCAGCGAGAAAAGGCACAATTATATCACCGCTCTATACTGTACTATCAACTGGATAAAGCAGGAAAATAAAAAAAATGTTATCAGTACCGTGTTTCGTCATTCCTTACATAAATCACCCGAGGCTGTGTTCCCACTGTTTTACTTTTAACCACCTTTTCAGTTTGAAGAGAATGGGAAGCAGCTGCGCGCAGACAAAAAGTCGCTGCTGTGAAATTCTGCCTTGCTGGCTTTATTAGAGGCTGTGTGAGGTGTTTTAGAAATTTGAAAAATAAGTTTGATTTTTCTAAACCAATAAGACAAAAAAAAAAAAGAAGAGTTCTTTTAAAGAAAGTTTCTGTTATTCAAAAGTTGTGAAGTCCAATCTTCATCAACTCAACAAAGGCAGCATATTTTTTTTGGAATGTAAAGATTCCCTGCAGTCCCACAATGCATTCTGTAAACCAATATGTGGACTTGAAATGAAATATTTTTTCAGTCTTATTTTCTGCTGGCATCTGGCTTAATAGTTAATGTTTCCAACTGTTAGTAAACAAGTCCCACAACATATCACCCAGTGCATCTGCAACATTTAATATCTATAGAAAGAACAAAAATATGTGCTAAGAGCTCATTTTTTCATCAGGAATCCTTTCAAAGGTTGCAAAAGTAGTAATTATCTTCACCTCCTCTATATGTGGAGAGTGGGAATTGCATTATTTCTCTCTTCTCATTGACATTCACAGTGAAGCAACAGTATTGCCAAAGGGAAAATATCGCACACACACACACACACACACACACACACACACACACACACACACACACACACACACACACACACACACACACACACACACACACACACACATACTGGACACACTAGTTTGTTGACGTCATATAATTCCTAGCAAACTATATTGTAAGGTGAATTTGAGCAGGGGTCCATCCATCCATTCATCTTCTTCCACTTATCTGTGGCCGGGTTGCGGGGGCAGCAGCCTAAGCAGAGAAACTCAGAGCTCCCTTGCCCCAGCCACCTCCTCCAGCTTATCCGGGGAACACCGGGGGTTCCCAGGCAAGCTAAGAGATATAAGCTCTCCAGCGTGTACTTGGTCTGCCGGGAGGAGGAGATTATCATAAAAAAGGGAGAGGGAGATTATCATTAAAAAAATCTCCCTCTCTCCAGCCTTGGGGTGGTGGTGTATGCGCTCTTCAAACCCTCAAACTCCCAGGCCTCTACCAGTATCTTAGCTGTTCCTAAGACTCTGGACAGAGACCTCTGATGTTGTGCCTGTAATCTGATAGCGCCACTCTTCCAGTTTGAGAGTTATAGCTCCTAATACTCCCATTAGGACCCCTTTGGACCACATCTGTTCCAGGTGTTCCTTCAACCCCTGGTAATTCCCTTCTCCTGGTAATTTTGTCATGCTCCTTCTTTCTGATGTTGTTCCCTGCTGGGATTGCCACATCTATCACCACTGCAGTCTTCTGCTCCTTGTCAACCACTATGTCTTGTTGGTTGGCCAGCAGCTACTTGTCTGTCAGTCTTAAAGTCCCACAGGACCTTAGTTCTGTTGTTCTCAGCCATCAGGAGTTGGGGACTTCTAGCCCATATGGGCCACAGATGTTCCCGTACACTTTCCCTATCACTTGGCTGTGTATATTGTCTCAGCTTGCATCTTACATCCTGCTACTATGTGCTTGATAGTCTCTGGGGCACCTTTGCACAGTCTGCAGCTTGGGTCCTCATGGCTGTGGTAGACTCCTGCCTATATGGATGTGATGAATCTGTTATCTGGTGCTCAGAGCCTGATCTTGTGCTGCCGTAATCAGAGCCTCTGCGCTGTCCTTTTCTGGCCACTGGTAAGATTTCTTGACGTCAGCCACTTCCTCTGTTGATGGCACAGTTCCTCTTCCTGTTCGTTATCATCATCTGTCTGCAGCTGCCTGAGGCACTCATCTCAGGGGACCATCTTCCAGATGTCTTCATGGATACTCCGTGTTTCATCATGGATTGTGGCTCTGTCACTAATAAATCCTTGCCCTCTCTCTTTCTGTTGCCTCAGGGTGCTAGACTCTAGGTGCATTGTGAGGAGTTTTTGTGTCTTGACATCAGTGGCATCTAAGTCTCCTGTGGCCAGCTTATTATACCAGCTGGGTATCTGATGGCTCATAGGGTGTATTTATTGATGCCTAAGATCTTATTCCTACTGTTGAGCTGGCTTACCTTCTGGAGGTATTTGGCAGTGGCTGACCTTGCATCTTCATCATATTTCCCGTTGGCCTATGGGATACCCAGGTACTTGTAGTTGTCCTATATGTCTGCTATCCTGCCTTCTGGCATCTTCTCCCCTTCAGTGTGTATCAATATTCAGTATACAGGAACTATATAATGTCAAAATACCATGAAGACTGACATCAGTTAATTCAGTTTGTGAACACTCACATTTTCCAGAGAAGAAATGCCATCATGCAGCCAAAATAAAAAAGCCAAAACAACAACAACAACAACAACAACAACAAAAACAACAACAAAAACAACAAAACCTATGTGGTCCATTCTGGAATATATCTCTAGTCTGCTGAGTTATTTTTTAGAGCCAACAGCCAACTATTGGGTATTCAATTCAAGACAAGATGCACAGACCATTTTTTTTTTTTTTTTTACAAATGCAGATACATTTTAAGAAGTTCTTATAAAGCAATGATACTGTATCTGATGGTTCTGAGATTGCATTTCAGCAAATGCAATCTTTTCCTCTCCATGCATACTGTTTATCTGCATGCAACCAAAGTTGGCCCACAAGTGGATCACACATGGAAACAAGAGTGCTTCTGCTAAAACTCTTGTCCAGAAGAGTTTTTTATTTATTCCAGTGGACTGCTGCCATTTCCCACCAGGCAATAAATAATTCAAGACCACCATAATTCTTACAGTAATGAACATGCAGTCACATGAATCTCTGTGCCATTTTACACTTCCTATATATTGAGTATGATAGTCACTCAGCAAGAGGAGCGAGCAGTGGTCAGTCTTTATACCTCCTGATTACTGCGATCAGCTAACAACCGAGATGTAAATGTGCCCCTAATGAGATTTCTCAAACTCAAAGCAAAGTAATTTTTGTACTAATTTGACTTTAAAGGCATTTAGTAGAGAGATTAACTTTATAATTCCATTTACTTTGGCTAAAGCCAATAAAGTCACTCGTATGAGCAGCTGCAAAAGATCTATAAGCTTCAATCAATCAATAATTAAGACATACTAATGCGTGCGTATTGAAAATAGGAATGATGCTGTTATTCCTCATAACGAATCCTAATAAAGCACAGTTCATTACACCAGAAATGGCTGATGGCCAACGCTCATCAATCTTTCAGGACCGATATCCGGCTGAAGCGCTGCTGGAAAGCAATGGGCTTTGGGATAGAGTTGGACTCGAACAACAAGCAAACATGTGCAGCCATGCAGTAATTTCAGTACATAATTTACAAGCATAAAAGAAAATTCAAGGTTTTTCTCAGAAGATAAATAGCAAATCAAATGGTGAGTGGCAAAATGAAGAACGTGCCATTTAGCTCACCTCTAGCCTATTCTCAGTCAGATGTGACACAGTTATAGAAACAGATTTTCTGAATAGCATTTCTGAAAGCTTTCCATACGGCTACATGGTTTAAAATCCTCTTGACTGCACAGAGAATTAACTGTGACTGTGTCATATATATCACTTCATGCACAACCAGGCCAAGGATTTTTGATGAATGGAATTTTAGTAATTGTTTCCTTGCTCCTCTTCTATACGACTTCATAACTGTACGTTTACGTTTGTGTGAACTGAGCTGTTTCTTTCATGCATGTTTGAACTAAACATTTATCACCAAGCAGGAGTTACTGCTTGCACAGCAGATGGCAAATCGTCATGGATACAGGTCTCGCAGTTGATGAGTAGTTTGCACAGCACCACTTGGCAATTTCTCACTGCACAACTCTGTGGCAGTGAAAATCAGTGTTTAAAATATCCAACTGAGAATTGCTCTTCCTCCACAATCAAGCCAAAAAGTCCAAAGGCAGTTTTTTTTTTGTTTTTTTTTTTTAAAAAACCTAACACCCCCCCCCCCCCCCCCCCCCCCAAAAAAAAAAAAAAAAAAAACAACCCAAACTAAAACTAAAAAACATGGTGAACATACAGTACGTTGCTGCAGCTCTAGTACAAATTTGCACTGCCTGTTTATCACTCTAGCAGTAGATTCAGTTCATTTCAGTTTGGAAGTTTCAGTAAACATTATTACCAAAGCACAAGAAAATATGTGGACATATTCTGGACAGTATAGAATAAGAGTAATATGAGCACTAATATAATGTTACAATTGTAAAATGAGCTCAAGTTTTTTTTTTTTCTCTGATATCAAAGCTTTTGAGTACTCTCCAGCTTTCACTGGCTGGACCTGCAGTGACTGCTAGCCGGATAACTCAATGCTTTCAGACAGTTCCTGGAACCTCTCTGTACACCTAAGGAGCTGAATGATTCCACATTGAGTCAAGGGTAAAAACGTGCCACAAAAACATGCCAGAAAATTCTTCAGCAAACTGAATCTCTTTCCGTTTTTAAAGGAAAAACAAGATTTTTCAATAAGCTGAACCTTGAACTATTATGGGTAGTTCACTATTTTATAAGCACTTTAAACTGTGTGACTAAAGCATTAATTAACCAACAAAAATATCAGAGTCATATCTGAGAAGATGACTGACTCAGACAGTTCCTAACAACTGATGAAACCCACATGAATCTCAGCCTATGATGATCTTTATATGAAGGCAAGGGAGAAGACTTTTGGTACTTAAGCCTTTCATTAGTAGTTCCAAGTTCTATTCATGTTTATTTAACCACGTCTGAGGAAGCTTTGGCTGCATAAACAGTCTGCGTGAGAGAAAAAGAGGGATTACATTTGTCAAAATCCAATCTTGAAACCACTGGCTATCTTCTAATCAAAGCTATATTCTTTTTTAGTTTTGTTTTTTAAAAGAAATCTGCATATTTTAATAACAGAACAGGATATTTTGGCCCAGATATCCACTAATAGATATTCTGGCCTTTGAATTCCCAGATTGATGTTAGCGATAGTCTTCTTCAACAACTTTAAACATCTTTAAAGATAATTTTATTCTTTCTGCTGTCTGTTTTCTTTCAGGTTAGTGGCTCATCACAAAACCCTAACATATTATCATTTAGGGTATAGAATGGATCATAAGTCTTCTGACAGCCTGTCTAATAAGTGAGACCCTCTCAAAACCCTACTCTTACACAGACCAGACTTTCTCGTCCCACAGCTTGGGACATTATCCAATTAAGGAGGAATCAGCTAGGTCAATTTGCCCTTCTCTCCCGTGATGGCTACATGTCCTCCTGCATGCTAATGCTTCTCGGAGGTGAGCTGTGACAGTGGCAGATGACTAATGCAAGGCAGTGGGTGCCTCAGAGGTAAGCTGCGGATGACGACCCTTTCAGCACTATCAGCAGCATCACAGGTCAACAGGCTAACGACATTTAGCACAGATAAGATTCACAGTCATGGTGATAATGATAACACCAGGCCTATCATACGCAGTGTGACGGAGTGCTCAAGCAAACAAGGTGAAATGCCATCAGCAAAATGTCAACGCGTGACTTAGGTCTCTGAAGGCGCTGAAGGCAACTGCTCTCCAGCTCTCAATTTCCTGATGAAATATGAATCCATATTGGTTGCAATTTGGGATCAGACTTTTGGATTGTACTTTTTTTTTTTTTAGTGGATAAATTTGAATATATTCAACTTTATGGTCAATAACAGCCAGAAGGAGAGAGATCATTCCTGTTCAGTCGAGTTGAGGTTATCAAGACATACCACAATGATCTATGTTTTGCTCCAGCGGGCTACAGGCAATGCTCCATGTTGTGCATTATTGACTCTGGTAAACATATTCCTCCCAGTGCCAGTATTTCCCTTGTTGATTGTCCCTAATGGCTGTCTCAGTTCCTGTTACAAGCTGCAGAGCCTATTTAAAAGTGAAAAGCCTATAAATGACCTTGGCACAGTATCATTACCTTTTTATAGCCTGCTTTCTGCCTTTGTGATGTAGTTAAGTCTTCTGCTGTAAATTTTCAGGTCCACTTTCACAGGTGACTTCAAGTCTATATCTCGTGCTCTGCAAGGCAGACTAAAGCCACCTGTCAGTGATCTCACATATCAGTCATGTCAGTGATAGCAGTACCGAAAGAACGGAGCCCAGCAGGTACACGCTGTCAGCATATAATAAATGTCTTTTTGACCCGACAGTGTTTACTCAACATCCAATGCATGCAGATGTAAGAATTAGGTTTGCAAATGCAGACGAGATATGTACAAACACTTCATCACCTTGCTGGATTGTTATCTGCCTCGGGGCAAATTTCCTGGCTTTGCAGCTAATTAGTGTTATTCATCTATCATTTAAACCCAGTGTACACAGCTCCTAATTAACATTAACGGAGTCTGAAGGCCCTCAGAGGAGCAGTGCATATAATACAGATACAGACTACAAGCAAACACCGATATTTAAACTTTCCAAATTTGCATTCTCATGTGTACTCTGTGTTTTTATGGACTCATCAGTCACAGGCCGTTTTATTGAGGATACTTTGGTAGCAGATTTGTAGGGTTGAATGGATGCATTATGCACCAATCAGGAGTAACGGTGGAAATTTTTAGTTAACGTTTGAGAAGACATACTTGGTCACGTCACTGCTGTTATATTGAAGTACAGCTTAGTACATCAGTTTAGCTGCAGTTTACACTTCAAATTTTACAGTGTGCTTTCACGTACACACATTAGAAGTAGAATGGCCTTCAGACTGAAAACCATCACATTTTTCAGTCAAAGTAATTTTGAACAGCATTGGCTGGAACTGCTCAACTCCCCCAAACCAATAAAGGCAGAGAGGAAACGAGCTGCTAAAGGATCCCTCTGATAGCATCCAGGATTGGCTTCCACACAGTTTTTACATAACCTGCAACACAACACAACAAGATCTTTATCTGATGATGTTCTCCATTACCTTGGGAGTAATTGCATGTGACAAGCCAATTATCTGATGGAGGCTTAGGGAAAGGTAGATTAATAAAATGCTTACTCACTTTTGTGCTTGTGGTAACAAACCATATAAAACTTTTAGAAATGCATAGTGGGAAAAAGTATCAACCTAATTACAAATCCATGCTTATTGCTTCAGCGTGCTAATAAATCCAGCTTCAAAGGCATCTCATGCCTGTTTGCTGCTGCTAAGCTACAACCAGACAAACAGTCCATTTCTGTTATATAAAATGTGGGTACTTACTGTTATTGCTGTTGTCGTCCACCAGGATTATCTCTTTGAGCAGGTGGGAGGGTGTCCTGTTGATGGCAGAGTGAACAGACCGCAGGATGACAGACAAGGCTTCGTTCACAAAAATGAACACAATGCTCACTTGAGGGAGGTTCAAGGGATAAGTAATGTTCCTGCACCTGTGGAGGACAAATAACAAATCAGAGGTGACGTCGAGGCAACGTCTAGACCTTCAGCTTGTCTAAAGGATTAACAGACACATTTGACACAGAGTTGTTAAGAGCAGGATATTGTCAGGTTTCTTGCCAAACCTCCTTCTTGGCTGACTATCAGAACCTTCATTTATCAAGGCATAAATGTTGTTCCTGGTACTGGTTTATGGTTAATTTAACAATTAGAGTGCTACTGCACTAGTGGTGCTCTGCAATGCAGAAGAACAAAATTGCTGGCTGTGGGGTAAGGTCTGTCATCAATCTCTCGCTCCTCTCTTTCCCTTTCAAAACACTGTTTTCTGTCACAACATGTTGACATTTGCATTGTGAGTGATGAGTCCAGCATCTTCTCCTGAGAGGAAACTGATGTCTGTTTCCAAGATGCGCAGAAAGAGAAAGCACAGAATGCCCATAACAGTCCAGGTAGCATAGTTTTCAGTCTGGCCTGAGGTTTTTTTTTTTTCTTTTTTTTTTAATGACCCAGGAGTTTTCTCTATATGGCTCCTGTGTTCACAAATTCATAAAACAATTATTACTTCAATAATGGCAGTGCACCATAGTAGCTAAATCCATTAAAACCTCCCCATGAAATCCTCTCAAAATGAACATTTAATTTAATTAAAAAGAAGGAAACTGTGTTTGGATTGTGATATATTATTTGCTCCTACCCACCCTGAAAAATTCAACCAAATCCCACTGCTGTCCATGTTCATCATGCTCTCCCCTCCTGTTGTATTTACAGAAAGCTGTGGCACAGGCATATTGTTTGGGAAATGTGAAACAGAGACACAAAACATGTGTGATTAATGTCTCCCCTGGAACTGTTTCAGAAGAGGCAGTGTTGGTGGGAATGAATGTTTTGAAGGGAGTTTGGTGAAGAAAATGCCCTGAAGATCTTTAAGCTGTGTAAACTTTTGCACAATGATATCACCATATATTCTCCTTTATAGAGGCAGCTACATAGGCTGGTCCCATATTATTTACGTATTTATTTATTGACATGTTTCTTTGTGACTTCTGCTGTGTTTGTGTGCCTATAATGTAAGGCACTACTAGAACTTCAATTTCCCTGACAGAATCTTCCTAAAGGGATTAACAAAGTTTAATCTAATCTAAACTATGTGCTGACATGCAGCCCCCCCCCCCCATTTCCTTTAACACAAACAAACAAACAAACAAACAAACAAACAAACAAACAAGCGTTTGGTGTAACTTGTGTTATCACATAATTTGAACTGTAGTGCAGCCTTCATCACACTGTCACCTCTAAAAAGGTGCAGAGTCATGTTTGGCGATGTATATGTGACTGATACACTGAGGAATGGGTCACCTTGTAAAGATGGTGCTGTTTTGATCTGCAAAGAGTTAGTGCTTTTCCTCAGGACTTAATATACCCTCAGTGGACAAAGACCTTGAAGATTCTTGTGTTCGTATGTCCATGAAAGTGCTTTCTTACAGGGGGTCACTTGATTGTTGGGGTTTTCTCCAGAATACTGTACGGTCTTTGCCTTACAGTACAAAGCACCTTGAGGCGACTCTTGTGATTTGGCACTGAGTGGAATTGAACTGAATCTGCCTACAGCTGCCCCACCACCTTCGGCTGGCCGATTTGTAGCACATATTTGTAGTGTAAGATTTACCCTTTAACAACCCGAGTGCAAACTAACTATTTATAACATAATTAACTCAGCAGCAGGTAGTGGTGTTGCATCCTTTAGGCAAGAGTAAACTCTTCACTGGGTTTCAATTATTGAGACGGCTTTTTTTCAAGTAACCTTATGGGTTCTTTGTCACCTCAAAGTGATTAACCATCAAAGCTAAAAATCAGCACAGAATACCAGTGTGGATATGTTTATCCAATATGTGATACAGTGAGACTAGAGACAAAACATCTGTTAATTACTAGTTAAACATCACTTCAGCATTAGTTTTAAAAGATGGCGACCCTGAACAGGATAAGTGGAAGAGGATGGGTGGATGGATGGTTAATGGTTTATTTTTCAATACAAATATCAAATATTTGATTCTGTTATAGATTTTTGAGTGTTGCATAGTTTTGTGTTTTTCTTATAGGTCAGTCGATGAATTGAGAAAATAAAGTTTTATAAACAGATAATAAAGAATTGATAATTAATATTTTCCAGTTCAGGAGTTTTGTTTCCTGTTTGGTCAGCTATATTGGACCATAAATCTAGTAGAGAGATTCATGGTCCCCAGAGGATGAATCCATTTACTTTTCATGAAAAAGCTACAACCTCAGGGGCTGAAAAACGAAGCTAACGGCAAAGTGCCAATTTATGTGCCTCCAATGTCTAATTAAGACTCGCATGTTAAAATCCTTGACTTCAGTGGTGAAATTAACTGCCTGGAGCAAAAAGGATTTTGGTCTATCTAATTTTCCTCTTCATACTTTTGTAACAACTCAGGTGGTGAATATTTAACATTTTGATTCACTCAGTATTTTAAGACTTCAAGATAGGGGTGTAGCTATTTTGACTGACGGGTATAGCCAGCAGTTGTCTACTGATTTGGATCTCTGAACCATGTTTGTGGTGTTGGTGCTTTTTTTATGGAATTATCTGACAAATAATATGATCCACTCTGAGATGCAGCCTGTCAAAGAAGACAGTGTGCTCTAGTTTTGATAAATTGAAATGATGATTGATGATTTTATTAGTCTGTTTATTAAGCTGCATTGTAATTATCGGATAAGTGTCACCATGCTGTATCCATATAGTTTATCCAGCTTACTAAATAAGCTTGCTAGCATTAGATGATAACTTAGTGCTCCACTCTCTCATCCAAATATGGTCACTTTGGCTCTAAAACAACAACAAAAAACACTATAGTGGGACAGAGGCAGAGAAATGGTGCAGTCAGGTTTTGTGTTGTGAATATGAATGCTGGGCAGAAAACTGAGACACAGCCAATGTGGCATGGTGTTAAAAATTCCCTGTAAAGATGGTGCCATTTGGATGGTGCAGACAGGTGGACTGATAAGCATGAAAGAGCCAGGAGGAAAGATAAGCAGAAGGTCTGAAAGTGGTGAGCACCTGTATCATGTTTCTTGAGTTTGGAAGCATTGTTTCCAGTTTCCTAACTAATCTTAAGATCATGTTGCCTGATCAGCTTTAATAACAGCTGAAGTAGGATTCCTAAAATGAATCCTATAACACAGATTCCCATATGTGGCAAGTGTTTTGAATGTGCAGGACATTTTACACGTGAGCAAAAATCTTGCACAAACAGCTCTAAGCTGTTAAAATTCAAGGAGCAATATATTAAAAAAAATCTAAATTAAAATAAATGTGTATGCAAGTATATAAGTAACATGAACTACTTACTTAACCAACCAAAAGATATGAAAGTTGCCTGATATCTGTGAGCCTGTGAAAAGAGGACAGTATCGTGCACTCATGGGGCACATTCTTATGTACACCTGTTCAAATCCTGTTAATGCAGAAATCTAATCATCCCATCACATGGCAGCAACTCAATGCATTTAATATTTCAGAAACTGGTGATCTAATGAAGCTTATGTGTAAGTTCAATATGGAGGATCTGTAATCACTCCTCTGCCTGCTTTCATGAGTGTTCAGCTGCTAGTCTTTGCTTTACATCACTTACACTTTCCCGCACTGTCAGACTCAATACTGACATCATTGCTCAAATCCAATCATTTTGCCTTATCTGAGCCAATTAGCCAGCGTGTTTTAAATCTCAGTGCTCTTCTGTCATTCTGCCTTTCACTCATTTGTGCGACCCACCTCTTCCCCATCTTTGCCTCACGCTGGTCACTCAAAACCTCATCCAAGCCTCCATTTTTATCTTCACTACCACCAGTGCCTAGGCTCTGGGTGGTCCTCTCCCAAATCCTATTCCGTTCTGCTATGATGAATCATGATGAATCTAATTGGCAAATAGCTTAATTGAATTCTGTATCTCAATAAATCATGTTCAGTTCTTCCAAATGATGTCTCCTTTTTGACCTGCGATTTTCACACACAATCATCTCTAGGGTCCACAGAGAACGGTCCGAAAAAGAGAAAATATCCAGTGAGTGGCAGTTTTCTGGGTGAAAATACCCTATTGATGTCAGAGGTCAGAGGAAAATGCTCAGACTGCTTTGAGTTGATAGGAAGGTAACAGTAACTCAAACATGAATTTACCACCAAGGGATGCAGAAAAGCATCTCTGAATGCATCATATGGCAAACCTTGATGAAGATGGACTACAGCAGCAGAAGATCACTCTGGATGCCACTCCTGTCAGCTAAAAACAGGAAACTGAGTCTACAGTTCACGTGGGTGTACAAAAATTGGCAACATAAGACTGGCCAATTATGATGAGTTGTGAAATTTGGAAGGTAGGGTCAGAATTTGTGAGACATAAAAAACATGAAGGCATAGATCCATCCTAGCTTGTATGAATGGCTCAGGCTGCTTTTGGTGGCGTAATGGTGTGGAGGATATTTTCTTGGCATACTTCGGGCCCCTTAGGACCAATTGAGCACTGTTGTTGTTGACCATGTCCATCCCAGTGTACCCATCTTCTGATGGCTGCTTCCAGCAGAATAATGTCACAAGCTCAAATCATCTCAAACTGGTTTCTTGAACATGACAATGAGTCCACTGTACTTAAATGACCTTGAAGGTCACCAGATCCAGTAGAGCACCTTTGGGATGTGGTGGAATGCCATGAAGAATTAAAGCACTTTTGAAGGCGAAAGAGGATCCATCCCTCTACTAACAATGTGTCCCTATTAAAGTGATTGGTGAGTATAAATCTATGTGTGTGCTGATTCAGCAGGGACAATAATAAATAAGAAAAGTCATGAAAAATTAATGAGAAAATATGAACCTCATTGCCTTACATTTCTGTATAAATTGAGCTGTCACATGAACCTGTCACCTGGATTTTGTGTTTTCCTTTGCATAAAAGACATTTCTGCCATAAACTGATTTTTAAAAAGGTACTAAAAATCATCAGAATGCAGGAATAGAAGAGTTAAAAACTCAAAATGTCCAGGTGTAAGACTCTGGATCACCTACTTTGTGTGTTCCCTTAGCGCTCAAATGTAACCTACACTAATGCTTCTATTTATGAACAAATACCATGGAAACTGACGAATATTATAATGCTAACATGCCAAATTAAAATGGTAACATGGCAAACAATATACACATATATATGTTAGTATCATAATGTGTGAATATGGTGTCATGCAAATATTAGTATTTAGCATGGCTGCAGAATATTAGTCTGCAGCCATGCACATTAATGCAATAAGGTGCCTTCAGTGGAAAGCACATCTAATTCAATGCAATTCAATTCAGTTGGGGAGACATTCACACAGAATTAAACTACCACATTCCCAACATAAAATTTTAAGCACATGTCTCACTCTAAAACTGTAATTCAGGTTGTTTCAGAAAAATTGAGTGGGATAAAACCAATAAAACTAACAATGGACACTTTACATATAATGTCAACATCTAGTCTAGGGATCTAGCACGTAGGCAGTGTTTGAGCACCTTTCTATCTGGAGTCTTACCCATCAGGCCTGAGGTCTGGTATTGGCCTGTCTAAAGAGAGACGATCACTGAGGTAGGCGTTATATCCGTAGTACTGGAACTGCTTCAGAGCCACCCGCCTGTTGTCCGGACTGAGCTCCTGACCCCAATGAGCAAACAGCGACGAGTCAGAGAATGATGTATCCGGCTGACCGTCCTCCTCTTTCCCTGGAGTCTCTATGAAGGACAGGAAGATGAATAACATAAATATTTGTTTAAGCCACAACTTCTCAGCCTATCTGTGAGGTTGTGCCTAATGGGATATTTAAGGAATCTGGAAAAATGAGCTAATAGAATGCCTGTGATGAATACCATTTTCCCTGTATGTTCGCAGGTGGCGGTGGACCGTTATTTAAAGGGACTGGCTGAGTGTCCTTCAACAGAAATGCTAGAGTTCATGCTGATGATGAGAAGCTCTCTCATGTCCTTGAACATGAAATGCTGAGAGCTGATGGGCTGCTCTGTACCTGACTTTGCCGTTTGACCTACACAGGCAGGACAAAATAAAACCAATTTGCCTACGGCAAAAGACACAACCTTTCTTTAATAGTTAATCACTTGGTATTGTGTGATCATTCTTGGAGAATGTGCTCCACTTCACTGTGTTTTCTTACACTACATGAGACTGTGTTTAAAAGGCCGATAGCAGAAAAATTCAAGGCAGTGACCGCACCGACACCACGGAGAGCTTAGAAACATTTAAGTTGTGGCGAACACTACATTACTGCTTATGGCCCCTGTTGATAGATTCACTTCATGACCAGACTCCATAAAACACTCATAGCATCATTTAAATATTTTGTACAGCTTCCAAGAGACTTTAGTGCACTTTAGAGGCAAACTTCTGGGTGTGTTTAACAGTTAGGGTGCTTTATCCATAAGCGGGTGGATTGCCAAAACTACATAAATAAATAAAAGCAGATTAAAAAAAATGAACTAATGTAATCTCAAAGAGTGCACAGTAAAAGTTTCCCAACTACAATTGCATGATTGCAATATCTAACGCCAAAAGATCTAATCTATGCGTTTCCATGTTGTTCATTTAATACACCACCTTTTTCTACTGAGTCCTAGTATCTGTTATGCAGAGTCAATAGTGTGCAACAGTCAGGTCTGAGTCTTATTAAAAAGAAAAAGTGATATTGAAAGCATTGGAGATCGTGAAACGTTGGTGGTAACCCAGTGAATAAAAATCTTGAATGACATTTTATTCCTTGACACTGCAGGCTGTATGACACAGTACTGTATATAGAAGTGATAAAACCAATGCTGCAAACAGAGGGACAGAAAATATTAACGTCATAAAAAAATTGCCTCTGTGTCATGGTTAATAATAACATATTGTAAATTAAAACGGTCTAATCAGCAGGAAATGCAGTCTAATGAAAAAGGGGTTCTGGTACATCACGTGTTAATAATTTCATTAAGAGAAGGCATCAGTCCCCTGCAGCACAGTGGAACTATAGAACAATAATAAAAAAAAACAGACAAATTTCATTATAAACCTTCAGTATTTCAGGTCCCTGCTGACAGACTGAGGCTAGCAAGATAATTCACATCCTGCCAGACATAAACAGTTTATTTTATTTTTCATAATAAAAAAAACGTTATCTTGTAGAAGAGTGACAAGAATAATTTCTTCCTTTAATTGTTATTTTTCATAGTTGAGTTTTATGCATTTTTTAAGCTGTTTTAATGCACGTGTTTGAGAACATGATATAGATGCATTACGCTAGTAGCTTAAGACCAATATTCTTTTTAAAAATAAAATGTGCAGAAATAAAATGTGAGCAATATAAACTAAAAACCCTCCAAGATGCAAAGAGAAGTGAGGAATTGAGTCCTCAATGAGACTGCATACAAAAGACAAGGCTGTGTTTGTGTGTACAGTGTGTGTTTTAAGCAGATTGGAGAAGGTTAATATTCATGAGCAGATTAAATACAATAATACAAAGGGGAGGCAGGTGCAACAGGATTACATTATGAACAAAAAGAAAAACTTTTTCTGAAAAGGCAGGAGATAATCCTATGTTGGTTTGAAAGGTAAACAAAACTACAAAGTTTATACCCCATCAAATAAAACACAGTTTCTTTCCCTTATACATCTGGTTATTATGAGAACACATTCAAATTCATGCACCCCAACCCTCAGTCTGACCTTAAAATTCTCCCTGAAAAGTCTTTAAATAGCCTCTGGGCATCTGGTGATGCAAACCTTCACTGAGTATTTTTTATATTTTCTAAGTATTTCATTTTCTAAATATTTCTTTTAACTAAAATTAAATTCAAAACTCGAAAAGTGCACAGTGTTTGTAGACAGGTACAGACACAGCTAACTAGCAAGTAAACGTAGTGGAGCATTTAGAGGATCGAGACAGACACTGGAGATAAACAAAAGTAAACATTACACTCACGTGTATTTGTCACTAGGTGAGGAATACAATTCCGAATGAATGAGTTTGTCTTCTGCAATCTATGGTGTGTAAATATATGTAACAAATTCATATGTGGTAACAAATGCACCGTGTAGAGGTAATAATACAGTTACCACCTTTACAAGATAATTCTGTGTGTCAGTCTTGTTCTGAAAACTACTCTGTAGTTAAAAATATTGCACTGAAATCTGGAGTAAATTGCACTTTTTGGTTAATAAATCAAAACCGCAAACTGTGAACTTGTGCAACACTGTTGTCAATCCAGGACATTAAGTGCTTAACCAAAATATAGCTACTAATTTACTTAACACTGTTGTTAGAGTCTAGTTATACAGTCCACAGATATACCAACTAGACAGTAAGCTTTAAATAAGTTAAATATTGTGTACTGTACCAGGGATTAGATTGCACTGAAGCACAAGCTGATGGTTGAAAGTATTCATCTAGCTGCACAGTTACAAGCTGACTACATATGTCTCCTGCATTTATCAAATGTGTTGCAGTATTGTACACAAAGTTATTTATCTTTGATACATCACAGTGACATAGCTGTATTTCTTTCTTTCTTTCTCTCTTTTTTTTTTTTTTTTTAGAAATGCTCAGTGAAACATTAACAAATCAAAAAGCCAGCCAACATCCAAGCTGAGCGAACACAGCAAACGATACAAGCCTGAGGCAGAGAAACGTACATACAACCCACAGTTGTTTCACTGCTGTGAAGCAGAGAGAAAGTGTCTCAGCTCTCAGTAAGTGTACACTGTGATTAGGCTAAGGCCTGCATAAAAGTTCTCCAAGTCTTTCAATCTGGGCAAGTACGCCTGAAGGCCCATTCATCTGACTGCTTGTGGTGGTGATTAATTAAGCCTACAGAGATGATTTCCTCAGTGGTGAATCCCAAAAGTGGCAGTTAGGGCAGGTTGGTGTTGTTTAGACAGAGTGAGTTTGGCAACTTGGTCTTTTTTAGCATGTCTATATAATCACATCTGACAAACATGCTAGCACAACACAATTAATGCAGTGGTTCAGATGAAGACCAAAGCAATTTAACAGTATGTCACATGGCTTTTCTATCTAGCAGATCGTGTGACTTACTTTAACCTTGTGTTTGGAAAGTGGTTTCCTCTTGAGTACCCATTCCGTCAACGAACACTGCTACTAATTCAAGTAAAGCACAGCCAAACACCTGAGGCAAAGAGTAGGGCACGTGCGTAGTGCGTGTAGACTGGGAAAGTATTCCCTAAGCTTCCCAGAAGCACTCCAGCCGTGTGTGGAGTGCAACACTAAGTGTGCTTTCAATGCGTGCACGGGAAGGCAACTGAGTTACGGCTGTCTCCCACAGTCACAGAGGAGAGATGCAGGAGAAAAGATATGCACATACACAAAGAGCACACTCGTCATTAACAGAAAAAACAAAAAAACCCTAAATCTCTAGAGAACAGACAACACTTAACAGAGACGTCACTGAAAGCGAACAACAAACCTCCAGGTCCTCCATGATCTAATTTTTTGGAAGAAGACCAGTACATATTAAATTATTCAATTTGATCCCATAAAAGATAGTTCAAAGTGATGAAACCACCCCACAATGCACAAAGATTTTATCAAATTATATTTACTCATGCCCTCGTGCTTGCGGAAAGGAAATGTTTTGAATGTCAAACACAAAGCATTATCATTTTTTGAGAAATCTCTTCTGTGCAATGCTAACTCACAGTGGTACAGATGTAAACCTCTGATAAAGCTCCTGTAGACAGTGGGAGCTTTTTACCTGCCTCTCCAAACCCAAAGCTACAGAGTACACTGGGTAAGAATGGAGAAGCACTTGGCTGTTGAAACTATTTCAGTGTAAATCAATAAGAGGATAAAATGTCCTTTAAGAGATACCTACTATATTAAAGATGCTGCAAACTGTCAAACAGACAAGAGTCAGTGGATGGAGAATATTCTCATTAAACTTAATCAGTACTAAAATGGTTTAACTGTTGAACAGCTTTGTTTTGTGTTTAATATATGGTGCATATTACACACGGTTTTAGACCTGGATCATGTAAGAGTGTTTTTGTTCATTTTAAGTAGCATTCTGGCCAACACAAGGCTCATGCTAGGTGCAGCACCAGCCAAGACAACCCAAGTCAGAGCCAGCAAACCAAACAAATTATTTATATTATTTATTAGATATTCAAAATGAACAAATTAACTTTTTATTTTTTTGTAGCTCTTATAGCGGTGATATTGTTTCACATCTTCACAGATCCTTCAGGACAACACTGGCTACTCTTGATCCTTTTTTTATTTAATGAATGATAGTAGGTTTAAATCGGGACAGATAATCACTGTCATAATCATAAATAGTCATCCAAGACTTTCCCTTAGGGAGGCTATCCCTGTTTGTATTTCTGGCAGTAATTATGGCTTAGTGAAGGGGAAGAGCTGTTTTTCTAGATATATTAGAGGAAGTCAAATAGATGTGTTATCAATATGAGAGGCAGTCACACAGGCCTCAGTCACACAGGCCTCGAAAGCAGTTGGTGACCCTCTGGCAAACTCTATTTGCTAGGGAAAAATGTACTGTATATTCCCTGACTGGTTAGTGAATGGCTGCTGGGAATTTTTGACTATTGCTAGGTTGTCTTTCTCAATTTATGATTTGGATTTTTTAGAATAATTAATAAGCAGAAGATGATTTTTAAAAGGCCACAATACAATATCCATCATAAGATTATGATTTCAATAGAGCAATAAGAAAATGTTATTGACCCAGCTGCAACCACTTGTAATTAGTTCCCCAACCAGTTCCAAGTGGTTGTTGTGAAATTGATTTCTAAGGCCTAAAAACCAGTCAAAGACTCCATTGTAACCGCCGTTCCCTAGGGAAAAATTTGTATTCCCCAACCAGCTGATGAACAGCTGTGGAAAGTTGCTTGCTATCACTAGGTGAAACTGGTCACAAAGAGATATGTGGTGCCTCTTTTCATTGCTTGCTCTGGTCACTATCAGATGAGCAAATTTGCTTGCAGTTTGCATGGAATTCAATTTCAATTCTTTTCTTTTTTTTATACAGCACCAAATCACAACAAACAGTGGCCTTTATATTGTACGGTAAAGACCCTACAATAATTACATTATTGGAATACATGACTTGTTAGCAAACACTCACCAACTACTCACTATGCAATAGTAAAACTTGTGACACAAGTGTGATGGAAAATGGAAACCATTTGCCTTCAAAGTAAAAGTTGTGCCTTACTGCTGAAATCAACACATTTAGGTGCAATTAGGTGCAAGAGGTGCAACTTTTGCTTTGAAGGCAAACATTCTGTATTTCTAATTTGTAATTGTCACAGTTTCACAACTGCTCAGCAAGTAATTGGTGAGTATTTGAAAACAAATTTCCATACAAGCTGTGGGTGTCTGCGGCAATATGTTAGCATCTGGTTGGGGAATACTATTTTTTCCCTAACAACCAGTGGTTGCCACGTGGTTGCCAACCACTCTCTAGGCCTGTGTGAGTGGGGCCTTAAGGAATTCCTCTCCTTCCTGTTTATCTCTAGCTGTGGTATCAGGCTATGGTAGCCTTGTTGGACATGCTGTATTACCACATTTATTCTAGGAAGTAGTAAAAACATGTGAACCTAAAAAGTTAAAATTAAAAACAACTTATTATTCAGGATATATTGTTAGTGCTTCAGTTTCAGTGGATTATTTTGTTTCTAATTCATTCAGTGTTACATAACTAATTAATGGGTTAAGTAGAAATTTTTGGCAAAAACAAAATAAAAATGGATGTGTGGGCCACTGCAAACAATGGGACAAAGTGTCTGAATATATAATACAGATACTGTGGAAGTCAAATGTGTTTAACTACAAACTAAACTTGATGAGCACACTTTGCTTTAATCAGTGAATGATCCCTGTTTGACCGGGACACAAGACAGCGGTTTCAAAATGACTCTGGTCTATTCTTTTGATTTCACTGTCTGGAAAATACCTTCCAATTAAAACAGACAGTCTGCAATTTATCCTATCCTGTCATTTTGTCATTTTTACATCCAACATAATGAGAGTGGAGTATGAAGCCAGGACATCTAACACTGTTATGCAGTCAATATATTCACTGTGTATTCATTCTGACATGACCATGAGCAAGGAGAAGACCCTCGACATTGATTACAGTCTTATGAAAAATGCAGGTGTCATTATATACACGAACATTTCAGAAACACTGATGCGTTTATATAACTTGGTGCCAGCAGAAAGATAACAAATAATTACAAAAAATTGACAATAGTGCAAAAACAAACAAACAAAAAAACAATGATGATGAAGAGGAAGAAGAAATCCAAGTATTTAACCTATTCCTAATTAAACGAATGATAAATGATAATTCAGTAACATTTTGCTAACAGCTTTGATTGAAATCATAACGTTGTGACATGAAGATGTTTTTAAAATCCTGTTACGCTTATTAATTATTTGGAAAATCTAAATCATGAATCGATAAAGACGAAGGACGTAAGATCTTGTTTGATGCATTTAAAGAGCTTTGTGATATATATTGCATCATAGTGGAACACACACACTCATGTAGCTAAAAGTATCCTTTGATATTTTGATATTGATCTATTGCCCAGCTCTAACCTCACATAGAGCCATGCGTGTTGGTACACTGCACATGGCTTAGTGCTGGACTTCTGACTACAGATATGACTGTCTTCATCACTCGGGATTTAATGCTCTATAGGCCATTTGTTTTTCAGTGCAGTTCTGTCATCTGTAAATCCTCCTCAGTCCATTTGTTGTTCCACTTGATTACATAATTGAGAAATGCAGACAAATTACACACAGCAAAAAAAATGTTGAAAAGATCCCTTTGGAGTTGCCTCAGGAAGGGCAGCTGGCGTAAAAAAAATCTGCCAAATCAAACATGTGGCGCTACCTGCTGTGGCCACCCCTTATGAATAAGGGAGAAGAAAAAAGTAGCTGCTAAAAAAAAACAAACTTTTTTTGTTACTACTTTTAGCAACGGTTCAAGCTTAAGTCACTTGTTCACTCAAAAATAAATTATGCAACACAAATATTAAATAAATATACAAAAATATTACCTGCAAGGGACAATCAGCATTATTAAATCTTACCGTGCAAAGATTTAGATTCTACTAACACACGAACCGCAAATAACTTAAAGAGAGAAAATAGTGTTCCGAAACAACAGAGAAAATAAACGTCTATTCATCCAGCAAGTCAAGGTGAATGAATGGATACTCCAGCTAAATCTGGGCCAGAGCCAAGATTTTAAAAATAGCTGCAACCATAAACCCAAGTGAAAGACACCCATCATCCCACTCCAGTAAAAATTTGCTGGACAACAAAAGGATTATTTCCTGTTAAAAAAAAAAAAAAGTTAATTTAATAAGCAATGTATTTATAAAACAGCTAACAGAAAGCCTTAAGAAAAAATGAAACAAATTTCTGTTGCATATACCTCATCTAGTCATCAATTCATCAATTCTCTTAACCACTCATCCAGTTCAGCGTAGCAGGGGGCAATGGAGTCTATCCCAGCTGTTACAGGATGAGAGGAGGGGTGCACCCTGAACAGACCAGTCCATCACAGGGTTAACACAGAGACACAGACAACCAATCATGCTCACACTCACATCTACTATTAACTAATTAACCAACACACATGTCTTTGGACAGTGGGAGGAAGCTGGAGTACATGGTGAGAACCAACACAGGCACAAGGAGAACAGAAAGTTCCCAGCCGGCCAGTGGATTCAAACCCACTACCTTCTTGCTGTGAGACGATGGTGCTAACCACCATACCACCACCCAGGAATAGAAAGCATGAATAGACAGTTAGGAAATAAATAAATAAATGCATTAATGCTGCAGCAGCATCCTTCACAAATAACCACAGACAATAAAATACAAGCCAGGAAGTCCATTTTGAGTAATTGACTTGCCCACACTAAAAGGAGGATGAGTAGCACTATAAGAGGTTAGCTGTGTACCACTCCCTGCACTCATCTTTCCCTCTAACAATCGCAGGCGAAACAGCAGAAATATACAGTGTCTGTGTTAGAAAGTAAATGTGTTTTTACACATATTCAATCTGCCAATTCAGAGCTGTGTAAGGTGGCACGACACTTTTGCTGAGCACTATTTAAAATGTTCACACTAAAACTCTGTTGCTATCCCAGGGTGGTAACTCAGTGGTCACATTCAAGTCAGTGAGAGGGGTGCAAGAGAAACAGATTCTTTAAATAAATAATTTGCTGGAGACTGTCTTATCTTAATGCTTTTGCTTTATTTGCAACAGCAAGTCACGGTTACATTGCTCCACTTTAACATGTAAGCACTCATATAAGATTAGTTCAAAGAAAAACACTCATTTGCATTTTGCTACAATATGACACACTGCTCCTTTGCACCTTTTGTCTAAATGTGTAGCTTCAAAGAATGACTCGTTTTAAATTTTACACTGACATGTAAGCACATGAAGAGCTAAGTTCAACAGCATTCATAAATGTGGTGAAAATAAAACTGCTCTTATCTGACAGGACTGTGAAGGAGGTCATCGATGCTTTGATTTCATTATAAATCAACCTTTTCTGTTCCTGCTCTTGCCATTTTAGCTGCAGGTAGCAGGAAATATTGCTGGCAGATGCCTAACAGAAGCTAAATGACATATTAATCCAGTTTTATCGCCTTTCCTCTGTTTCTCTCTGAGGTTTAGAATGAGTTCAAAGATTTAATTGATTCTGGCATCACCTGTTTCAAAACCATTTCACAGCCTCCTCGCCCCCCCCCCACAGCCAAGACACAAGGGTCTCAGATCTTTGATAAATTACCTCACGACTAATCCAGAATCAAGACAAATATGGAATTTATGCTACTGCTGTTAATCAATGTGTATAATAATTACTGTTATTATCAGAATATCATTAATTTATACATTGACTGGATGTATGCATACTTGAAATAAAATATTCCTTAAAGCAAGAAGAAAAGGGAAACATTAATCCTCCTACCTATGTAGAGGCAGAGGTTTTATTATTTACTCTAATGAGTGGCCTGCAGTTTGTGCCTTAAATACCAGATTATGAATACGGGATTAGTCAATACAAACAACAAAAGTGGTTTTGTCAAAGGGACGTTGAAAAGGGACAAAAACAAAAGGGACATTCAGAAAGAAATTCTAACTAAAACACTTTGTTTTTTTGAGGTGATCAATGCTAAATTGTCTAAGTGCTATAAATTCATCATGGAGCCAACTGTACTAATCAACTTTCTTCTACACTTCTTCAACACTATGGCTGAAGAATATTGGCACATAAAAGGTGTCACTTATAATGACATACTTCCAAAGAATAATCACCTGACTCTGCACTTTGCCTGAGTTTTAGCAGTTAAAGAGACATACAGTACAGTCCCAAGATTCAATAGCTCGTAGAACCACCTTTAGCAGCAATAACTTGAAGTAATCTTTTATCAGTGTCTCACATCTTTGTGGAGGAAATTTTGGGCCACTGTTTTTTTGCAACATTGCTTCAGTTTGTTGATGGTTTGCGAGCATTTGTTTATGCAAAACCCTCTTAAGGTCCAACCACAGCATTTCAATCAGGCTGAGGTCTGAAATTTTACTGGATCATTGCAACATCTTGATTTTTCTTTTTCAGCCATTCTGTTGTTAGATGTCAAACATTTGATTCTAAAACACTTTTGTATACAGGGAAGTTCATGATCCACTACGTGACTCTAAGGTCCTGTGGCTGCAAAACAAGTCCAAATCATCACCCAGGTATCTCAGTCTATAACCTTATATTAGATTTGACTTCCTCAGCATTGAGCTCATGAAAAAAATCGTTTAATTTTTTTTTTATCTTGTCATTTTTTCTTCACTGCTGTGCTTGACAGTTGCTATGAGGTGTTTGTGCTGCAATGTTTTCACCAAATGCTGCACAGTGCAGCATTTGGTGAAAACATTGCAGCAAATGCTGCACTGTGCATTTTGGCCAAACATCTCCACTTCCAAAGGACATTGTTCCAGAAGTCTTGTGGTTTGTTTGGATGCAACTTTGCAGCCCCAAGCTTAGAGAGAAGAGGCTTTTTCCTGGCAACCCTTATAACAAATCATAAGTGTTCAGTCTATTTCTAATTGTACTCTCATGAAATTTAACATTTAACATGCTAATGGAGGTCTGTAGAGTCTGAGATGTAGCTCTTGGCTTTTGGCAGTTTTTCAGAGAATTGCGTGGACTGACCTTGGGGTGAATTTGCTGGGAAGATTGGCAGCTGTCTTGAATGTCTTCCACTTGTGAATTATTTTTCCCACTGCCTATTGATGAACTTCAACTTTGTTTAGAAATGGCCTTATAACCCTTCCCAGACTGATGGGCAGAAACAGTTGCTTCCTTAAGATCACTGTTGGTGCCTTTCCTCTTTAGTATTGTGTCAATGCACACCTGAATGCTCCAGACCAGCAAAGTGCCAAAATCTGCTTGTGCAGGTCTGATTACACTTGCTGACAATCAGATAATCATGTGCATTTGAAACTTAGTTTCTGAATTTCTGTTTAAGCAATCATGTAAATTTGACATGATTGCATGCAGTCATGCAAAATTTCTCCTTCTCACATTACTGTATATTTATCTGAGGCTTTGGTGGAGAATAAAGCAGAGTTAAAAGAGGAGTGAACATCTACTCACATCATACTTCATCAAGCTTCTCAAGACATGACTAAAAGTAAATACTAGTATTGCTCTAAGTTGGTGGGTTATCCAAAAACATTTTTTTTTCTTATGTTTATCCACAACTTTTAAGACACCACCATGTCACTGTTGTATTTGTGTCTTGTTTTACCGTCCACAAGAGAAAACAAACAAACAAAATTCAAAATAAGTGCAGGTTTAATGAGTGAATAAGCAGCTTGTAAAGCAGCTTATTGATAGAGCATGAGAAAAAAAAGGTGAGAAAAAAATGAGTGCACTTAGAACTGTGTGTATTACTTCTAGACATTGTTATACTAATAACGTGACGCTACATACACAATCATGTAAACTTCCTCTTCAGAAGATGCACGCTTTGACAGAACACAGCAGCCATTACACACTGAGCATGACCAGCTTTGCATGTTCATACAGCTTTTATTGTTACTCCTTTCTTAGTAGAAGTCATCTCTTTCCTGACAATAAATACAGCTAATAACCAATTAGCTTTCTTATTGGGAGAGAGGCTAAGCTGGCTACTGTATAGGTGCTGTGTAGGCATCTCTGACTCGGGCGGGGGGAGTGGTAGTGATGGCGGCGTATGGGGTCTCTCATTAGGACGCATCAGTAGCTGGCACGTCACGCTGACATTTTCCTCTTGAAAGAGGAGAGGGGTGTGCAGATTTTTCATTGTTTATTCCCAAGAGGGGATGTACAGGGACAGAATTTAGGAGGGTCATGTTTACTTGCAGCGGCCTTTGTCATCTCTACTCCTTTTGTTCATTTCTCCTCATTAAAGCCCTGAAATCACCCATGGCCTTCAGAGGGGCACAAATGCTTTGTTTTTGCTTTTTCATCCTTTAGAAAAAGAAGTCTCCTCTAAAAATTCAATGTCATTAATGGCAAAAACATCTGAGCAAAGTAACTCATAATATTTTCCTTCTTTTGAAGAACAGCAGATATCATGAGACACTGCTGGCGTTGTTTGATATTAAGCTCTGGACATTTTCCTTCTCAGCTACATTTCTCATTCTCACTGCTCAGCTTGAAAAGCTGGATTTGCCATTCCATTAAATCCAGTCATCTGAGATGCTTTTTCTATAACCTCATATCAGATTTGACTTCCTCAGCAATGAGCTTGTGGAAAAAAAAAACAAAAAAACTTCACAGTATCTTTTCTTTTCTTTTTTTTTTTATTATCTTGCAATTTTTATCCGTGCCCTGCATTTAACATCATTCGTCCTTTATGGAGGGGTGGTTTTGGGGGGGTGTTTTCTTAGAGTCTCGACTGTAGCCTATTCTCAGAAAATCACTCATCGGCGTAGGATATAAATCAGAAAATAATTCAGAGCACGGGGAGCAGAAAAATAAACTCATGTAGCCCAAGGCATAGAAAAGTATAGGGTGAAGAATCCCATTTATCTCTCAGAAAGGACATCTGTCTTTTTATAACAACTATTCATTGGTTATGAAGTTTTAAAGTATAACAATGTGATTTTTTTTTTTTTAATCCAAGTCCTACTTTTTAAAAAAATAATTCACCATTATACCAATTTGCCACTTTGTGGCTGGATTTTTGAAAAGCATAATTACCCAACAACACTATAACAGAGACACACATGCTGATAATTAAAGAACAAGCTGTGAACGGCAACAGAAAAACCAGCAAAGAATTGTGATTACCACTTTTAAAGCACTTTTTTTTCAGCAAGGGACAAAAAAACAAACAAACAAAAAAAAAAAAAACAAAGTAAACAATGTATAACAACAGAAGTTTAAAAATATTTCAGCATCTTCAACAAACTGACCAGAAAAGGCAAGTTTTGTTTTAAAGCCCATAACAAATGATAAAAAATACCGTTATTACAGTATTTAGCATGATACCATGCTTGCTCAAACTAACTGCTCATATGCCCCTACGATGGTCCCATTGCCAGAGTTTGATGTGTTCATGTACTTTTGAGAATATTAAAAATATTAATTGATATGACAAATACACTCACCTAACAGTCACCTACTCAGCACCAGCTCATTTACATAACTAAATAGTTCCCTATGAAGATAAATAATCTTAGAAAAGTATTCCATAACTCAAAAAACAAACAAAAGAAAACATTCCTACAACAAAAGAAAACCATTCCATTTAGTTTGGCATGGTGATATTAGATACAACATTACCAGTACTACAAACATCAGGAAATTCTGGGCAGGTCCCTTCCCAAACCCCCTAACACCGGAATGGATGCTTGGAACAAAGGAACAATATATAGTAAATATGAACATAAGAAAAAAATAAAATATAGACCTACAACCAAAATAATAATAAAAAAGAAGTGACAAGAAGCTCAAATGCTTGATGTGAACTGCAGCATAATGCTAACACAGACAAACCTGGATGAGTAACAGAAGCCTAGAGATCAAACCAAAACTGCGTACCAAAAATTTCCACTTTCTGACTTGGGGTAATATTCACGTGACCACATTTACCAGATGCAAATTTATTTTTATGATTATTCTGAAATCACATGAATGCACAATTACATACAAATGTTTAACAGGTTGGTCATTGAGCATTTGTTAGTGTGTTTTAGGAAGGATCAGTAATAAAGCCCCTGTCTTTGTTCTTTAATATTGTGCCTTCCTGTCTGATTTGTGTTTTTTTAAACTTATATTTTGCTTTATTTTATTAATTTTTTTAAAAATACTTATTTTACATACTTGAAAATGCGAATGGAGCCTTAACTGGAAATTTGACTCTTTGAAACTAACATGATGCAATCTGCAAGACAGAAATTTATCCCTCTGTTGGGACTACAGAAATTCTCAGTCTATGCTTTCAACCAAACTGAAAATTTTACCCCTAAATTGCCGATTATACTAAAACATTTCCCTCAAAAGGCTCAAGAGGAAAAGCCAGGTGGTCATCCAACTAAGTACCATTCATCCCAGCATGGATTTCAGAGCAATCTATCCAACAGTTGTTAAAATATTTAACTGTGGAGACTAAAGTAGCAAACTTACTGGCTGACACTGCCAGCAGTGGTGCAAATGTGGCATAAAACCAAAATATATATATTTATGTTGTGTATGTAGCAGTGTATACACACATATTTGTGTGTGTGTACACTGCTCAAAAACATTAAAGGAGCTCTTTGAAAACACATCCGATTTCAAGGTGGAAAAACACCATCCTGGATATTTATACTGAAATTTTCTGGGTAATGTGTTAGGAATGAATGGATGCCACATCTTTTGATGGAAATGAAAATGACCAACCTACAGAGGGCTGAATTCAACAACTGCCTGAAAATCCACGTGAAAAAATGATGCAGCAGGCTAGTCCATTTTGCCAAAATTTAATTTCAGTAACTCAGTAATTTGTATGGCTCCAAAGTGCTTGCCTGACAATGTCGGGGCATGCTCCTAATGGAGGGTGTCCTGGGGAATCTCTTCCCAGGTCTGGACCAGAGCATCACTGAGCTCCTGGACAGTCTGAGGTGCAACCTGGTGGCATCGGATGGACTGAAACACAATATCCCAGAGGTGTTCCTTGGATTTAGGTCAGGCAAGCATGGGAGCCAGTTAATGGTATGATGCCAGGAGGAACCCAGGATCCACTGCATCAGCTCGGAGCTTACCTAAAGGCACTGCAGCCTCTGTTGATTCCAGGTATCACCACATGCTACCAGCAGTGACACTGACCCTAGACAAATGCAAAACTAGTGAAAAAACTGTCAAATGAGAAGGGGAAAAAAAAAAAAAAAAAAAAAATATATATATATATATATATATATATATATATATATATATATATATATATATACACAGTGACATTTTTTTCAACATTTTACTATTCAGTGTCTTTTGAGCAATGAAAATAATTCCAGCAGAGCTCTACAAAGATGTTCAACTATAACAGCACAAATCTGTGAAGACCTTCTATTAATAAATGCAAAAAGATCTTAGGAAATGTGAGAGACTGTGACACACTGACAAATAGTCACTGAATCTTTAAAACTCTGTATTGACTATTTTCTTAACCACTGCATGTAGAAACAGAAATATCTGCTCTATAATCAGTGAACTCTACATGGATTTAGATGACAGATACAGGCAAGTATTTTTTTTTTTTTCATGTTTTATTTTTGATCATGCCCTGTGTTGATGACTGGTGAGGGGGTATTTATCAATTATTCAGGAGCTCCTTGATTTTTCACTTGATGGAAATATGGAACAGGTCACCTAACAGCTGGAGCTATTGAGAGAGTCACTATTCAAAAAGCTGCTCATCTCCCGAGGTTTCTTCTGAGGTTTTATTTCTGATTATACTTGAATGAAAAAAAAAAAAACAACAATGGCATACAAAAGCATGCCATTCACACTCTTCACACATGCATGTTCAGAGACTGATCAATAAAACATCGGGTTGAGTCTCTATTGTTTGGGGGGGGGGTGTACTTGTATTTTTTGTGTTTTTCTTCTGCTGCTGTAGCCCATCTGCTTTGAGGTTTGATGATTTGTGCATTCAGAGATTCTCTTCTGCATACCTTGGTTGTAGTGAGTTGTAATGTTGTTATTTGAGTTACTGTTGCCTCCTATCAGCTCAAAGAAGTCTGGCTATTCTCCTCTGATATCAACAAGGTATCTTTACCCAGAACTGCTGCTCACTGGGTATTTTCTCTTTTTCAGGACATTCTCTGTAAACCCTAGAAATGATTGTGTGGGAAAATCCCAGCAGATCAGCAGTTTCTGAAAAACTCAGACCAGCCCCCGGCACCAACAACCGTGCCACGATCAGCCACATAAATCATCTTTCTTTCCTGTTCTCATGCTCAGTTTGAACTTCAGCAGGTCATCTTGACCTTGCCTGCATACATACATGCATTGAGTTGCTGCCATGTGATTGGCTTATTAGATGTTTGCATTAACAAGCAGTTGAACAGGTGTACCTATGTGGTGGGTGAGTGTATTCTTCTCTCTAGCATATCTCAACCAGGTTTAGAACTGCCTTTTTAAATGTTGACATGTGCAAACTGGGAAAGAATAGCTGTCATAACGAGAGACACAAGACAGAACTGTGATTAAATTAATTCCAGAGAAAAGATCAAAAGTATCCCATCCAAATAAGTCAGTCTTCACCACTGAACAGTTGTATGATTCAGACTCTTTCACACCTTCGAAACAAAGGGTGTGCTATGATCAAGGCTGTTCTATCACTTCATCATCAACTTTTAGACACATCTACCAGCTTGGTCTCTGTGAGGTTTTGGTTTATATAGTCTGCCATGAATTTACATTAAATATGTTTTAAAAAAATGTTGTTCCCTTTGGATTAAAACCACTGCAAAAAATAAATGAGAAATATAAATCTGAAGGAGACAGGTTTATACATCTGGAGATTTTAGGCACTATCTTGTCTCTATATTACAAAATAAGTGAGATATGTCTCTAAAATAAGTCTGGGTTATAGAACAATCTGCTGATTGGCCTTCTGTGTGTTAACTTAGTAATAAGTATATTTAACAGTTTCTCTGAATAACCTTGTTTCTTTGGTGAATGGACAAAGAAAACATGCCAACTGAGAAACATATGAGAAATTGCTTATTTACCCGTTCATGTGCTTGTCCCTCCATGTTAGGCTTTAAAAATCTCAAAATAAATCTAGAAAATGAAACTAAAATGGATTAAAGCCCATTTTAGTTCAGGCAAACAATTTAAGTTGCACTGCTTCAACACTGCTCACTCTCCTCATCACATACACCAAATACGCCCTCCCAATTTGGTTGTCTTTTTAAGTTGCAAATTACCTTCCTCTGCCTCTGATTGTTAGTGCTTCTGCTGCCCTGCGTCACTGCTTACTGCCTCTACCAAGCCAGAAGGGATTTTTAATCATCACTTTCCACCTTCTATATGTATTATATTTGTAGGGGGTGATGAGCTCGGACCCCCTACTCTAGCTGTATTCTACTTCTAAATTTCCTGACCCATCCCTCTGATATACTAATGTCTAATCTTGCCCATTCTAGTCAGTTCCAATGAAAATCTTCAAGTCAGCCATGTCTAGCTCCACCTCCCGTCTTTTTGTTAGTGCCATCGTCTCCAAATCATACATCATAGCAGGTCTCATTACCATCTTGTAAACCATCCCTTTCACTGTTGCTGCTATCCTTCTTTCACAAATCACCCCTGACACTCGTCTCCACCCACTTCACACTGCTTGCACTCTCTTCTTCACCTCTCTTGTGCCCTGTCCATTGCTTTGGATGGTTGACCCCAGGTATTTAAAGTGATCCAGCTCCACTACCTCTGCTCCTTGTGTCTTCACTGTTAAGCATCTTCACATACAGAGAGGACAAAACAAATCTCTCGGAAGTGAAGGCTGCATGTATATGAATGTGAGGCAATGTTGCTGGTTAGTTGATGTAACAATAAAATTATTGTGGCTGGAAATGCTAACAAGGAAGTACATTGAAAGTGAAATGAGACAAATATCAGAAGAAAATGTGCTCACAGGGTAGATTGGCTAAAACGTCTAAGCTTTGATAACCAATTATCCATTATCAGTATCTGCAAGTAAGCCGAAGGACTGGAAAATGATATCAATCAAGGCTTTCTCCATTTCTTTTCAGAAGAGGAGAACAGACCTTGGGTCAAACTGCAGGAGCTGCCTGCAGATGAGGGATAAAAACAGACTGAAATGATGTTGTCAAACCCAGGAGCCACAAAATGTCAGCAGAAAAGTACACATTTAAATGTGTTACTCTGTCCTGATTTACTCATGGAATAAGTTGGTTAAATCATTTGCGAACAGCTGTCACACTAGAGTGAAAATAGGAGGCAGCATCCTTACAATTAGGAGAAATTGCCTGGCAATTGCACTGAATTTTTTTGCATTCAGCAACAGATTGCAAGTAGTTACAGCAACCACTTTTGATCGTAAGGTGATTGCACAGATTGTCTGTTGAGAGGCAACCTGTCTCCAAACAATCGCCGTCAGACTTGGACTGCACTCACTCTCTGGCGAAGGTTTGCAAATAACTGCCATCAAATTTAAACACAAACAGACTGCCAACTGGTTCCAATGAATCTGAGTCAGTCTGTGCTGATGACTACAATTCACTTTTGACATGCCTCTTTGCAATAGGGGACTTGACTCACCTGGTTGCCAGCTGGTTGTATTGTGTTTATATTCCTATATAAAAGCAAGGTTACTAAGTCATTTTGTAGTTAAATTGCTGTCCTGCATGAGTTTTTGTTTCACGGTTCTGGGTAAACTCTGAATAGAAGCAGTTAATGTGAATTTGTGTGTGTATAGATAGCAACAGATTTGCAATTTCAGCCACTTGATCACCATATTGTCACAAACAGATTGCATGTAATTGCCAGCTTGATGTCATGCAATCAAAAACTGATAGCAGACTGAAGAAGCTACTTGTCCCAAGGTGTGGCCACAGCCAGTAGCTCTGCACGTTTGATTTGGCAGAGTTTCACATCAGATGCCTGATTTGTGTCTCCGGCTGGAATTGAACCAGCGACCGTTCACGTCTGAAGGGAATGTGGAAACCACTACAATATGGAGCTACGGAGACTAACACACCAGAGTTGCTTTGAATACAGCAACTGACTGCAAGCGGTCCTGGACCTGATCCTCATCTTTGAAGCAACCACTTCAAAGGCAACAAAAATGCAAGTTCATTGCTGCAATAACTTTGGTGGTGCTGTGCTCTCCAATCACTGTTTCCCCCTATTGTAACTGCCGCATACAGTAAGACTGTGTCTCATTTTTTACATTCTGCTGTTCATGGATTACTGCAAACTATATGTGTCAGCTTTGATCATGGAGAAGGTGATCATTCAAATTCCCCTGAAATTTTTTTAAATGAAAGCCAAATGCAGTAAAGCTTTTACTGCAACATTATGTAGGCTATTCAAATGAAAACCCTCTCCCTGCTGTATGCTACATGATACTCTCATATTTTTACCAATCAAAGACACCAACAACACGAAGACAAAGATGTTTATCTTGAAGAATGCCTTTCAAATTGTACTTTGATGTGAAGTAAAACATAAAGGACTGCAGCTTTGATAGATTTAAATTTTGGCTTCTTGTTTTTATGGTTTTACAGAGACTGAATCAAACATGTTTCTCCTTGCTGACTTCTCCCACCCTTGGTTTTCACGTCACACAGTGCCCTTATTTGTTGTTTGCCCTTGCTTTTATTGGAGAGAATTTTTAAAGATCCCCATGAGGTTTCTTTTTATCTCATCTCTCTGTATATATTTCTTAATCTCTCCCTATGCCTCAGTTTTATACCTATAACTTATAATAAAAATGGCATCCCCCAACCAAATTAAAGACAGAATCATGGCCTTATGGTTCAGAAACAAAACAAATCAGTGGGAATTAAGAATTTAACAGGATTTTTTGACAACAGTACAGTATGTTGAATGTTTTAAAGGTGATAGGGTTGGAACTCAAAGTGTGAAATGAAATGTTTTTGTCAAAGCTGAACAATAGAGAGTTGCTTGTTATGTTTTTGTGACTGAGGTGAGAGATCAATAAATCAAATGGTGCAGTGATTGGCAAAAAAAAAAGGAAAAAAAAAAAAAAAAAGAACTATTTCAGCACTGTCAGGCCTTTATCATACTTGGTTGAGAACAACTTTGCAACAATGCACCACTATTGATGAATATGACAATTTCTGTATGGCAATCAACTGCTGTCTTGTTGTTGAAGAAAGGGGACACAGAGGCTGAAAAAGACAAACTAGAGAGAACAAAATGATTCCCACAGGGATTCAGCTGTACTGTAGTCATGTTATTGACTTTAGAATACAAATATTACTTTTTCTGAGTTGCTTAAAATGCCCGGTAGGAGCAAAACACAGGTCAAAAGGGAAAATGGAGTCCGATTTGGCACCAAATAAAATGCATGCATAATCATAAGAGTCATTAACCTCACATAAAGCACCACTGCCCAGACGCAAGTATGAACTGGCATGCTCACTCATGAAGAAATAGAGAAAAATGGCCTCAGGCTGTCTTTTTGCAAAACCAGCTGGCTATATGAGCTGCACCTTTCACATCACTCGTTAAGGGTGAAGAAACAAGGTAAAGGCCAATAATTGAGGTTTATCAAGCCTTTAGTGAAAAAGGCTGCCAGTGAAAATGAGTAAAACAGCAAAAATACTATAAGGACTATGAATCAGTGTCGCATTATAGTGCATGTTATAGCATCTCAATGCTTTTTTCTCTTTTTCAACAAGACCAAGTTGCAGTATTTACATATACCCTTTACAGCATTCAACACTGAAGGTCCTATGGTCACTTTGGAAGTCTATAGCTAGTTAATCTAGCTAAGCTAACTAACTAATTAGGCTAAATAGGGCCCACTTTTCATTTATATTATTTCAAAACATGAGTCATTGGCAGCTCTCACACAGTGTTTTTCTTACATTATACAAAGAAGACCCCACCTTACTATGACCATAGCACTCCCCGAAGCCAGCATTAAAGTGTGACCCAACATAGCACAAAAATGGTTCAGGAAAAAAAGCTCAGAAAACAAGACAATGGGCCTAAGATTGTCGATCGAGATTGAGATAATGTTCTGGTGCTAGAAACCACATGACATACCCAAGAGACCATGTCTGTATTGACAGATTATCTTTAGAAAAAAAGTTTAACTTTAAATGCATACACAGTGCTTCTATCATACTTAAACGCACCAAAGAACACATTATACTTATAAAGGATTTGCAAAAATGTTTTGGCTGTTTGCATCTTCAGGCAAGGGACAGATATAGCTGCTTCTGCACACCACCAAATGATAAACCCACCAGCCAACTAACTGTACTGGCCTAAATGTTCTTTGCAGGAGCCACAAAGGCAGCAATTCAGCCTGCAAAATGACAGCGATCGCTGAGAAGTCCAGCAAGTCCATATGTTCAACCTGAGGCTCCAGATACAGCAGAACTGCCAAAGTCAGCCCTCAGTAAAAAAAATACAAAAAATAAATTTAAAAAATGAACATAGGTGCTTTGTATTTCACTTCTGTAATCACAGTGGAGCAGATGTTCCTACGCTTCACACATTACTTTGAAAAAGCCTTATATTCTGCCTTACACTCACATTATCAAGAGTCATAACTCTACTGCAGAACATATAGGTTAAACATTAATTCCAGCAACAATACATTGAGAGATATAATTAGCTCTAAAACTCTGTGCTTTGAACCAAACAGTGAAACAACCGAGTTCAGTCCTTATCACTGCAGAGCAGATGTCACACAAAAGCACATGACAGGGAGGTTTTTGCAAAGTGCTGGTTTGCACCTCAGGCCAGACAACTGGATGCTGGCTTGTTGTTGATGGCAGCTGCTGGCCCCTGTACCCTGCCTGACAGCTGAATGTCCTGTCATGTTGTGTCAGAAGATCTAAAAGCTTCCCAAGTACTATCTTAAAAGAAGTAGGACAAAGAAGGATAGTTAGTTTTGTTATCAGCGTTTACACCCTGTGAGGCAAGATACAGTTTTTTTTTTTCTTCATGGCTTTCAGCGCCTCTTCCCCTAGAAAACGTGACTAATATATGAGGACAGTTTTTTCTGTGACCAAATATTGTGGGAGGAAATATACACTCCTTCCACATAACATTTAGATGAACCTACAGAAGAGTGAATATGATAACTGAAGGCCTGATCACCCATTTTCAGGTGAATTGGAGTCAATTCCACCTGAGTGAAAGGTGGGGTACACCCTGGACAGGGCCATTGCACAGACAGACACTTTCACATCCACAGTCAATTTAAAGTCACCACTTTACCTAAAAGGCATATCTTTGGACTGTGGGAGGACACTGGAGTAGCCAGAGAAAACTCACACAGGGAGAACATGCAAGCTCTACACACAAAGACCCCAGTCATCCAGCAGGTTCAAACCCAGATCCTTCTTGCTGTGAGGCAACAGTGCTAACCACTGCCACTCATAACTGAACATCCTGTAAAGAAAGTATTCCAGATTTGTGAAGAAACTAACTTTAAATCTTTTTAGGCTACAGTGCAGCTGGGACATCCCATTAAAAACAAAAAAAGCTAACCAAATTCTAAGTATTATCTTTTGGAAGAATATCTAATGACTTCATTTCTGCACAGAATTACCTTCTTAAAAAGCACAGTCTACTTTTATGTGAAGCATTAGCATTCAAGAGGCATTTGCGGGCATTTGATAGCTTGCACTTGCACCAGGAAGAGACTCAGACAGGCAAAGGAAGTTGGTGCAGAGCTTCAGGCATCAATTGATTCATAACATGACCAAATCTGCTTCCCTACTGTTTATTTCAAAGGGGAAATTAGTGGGTACAGTACATGTGTCTCCACTGTTTATCTTGTCTAAAGCTTTTTATGGAAGGGGAGTAAACAATCTTTTGTTTACCGCGTAGAGTCTTTAATATATATAGAGGTAAAACTGTTCCTGTGTCTGTCTGTTAATGGAAGAACAATGCAGGGACATATTGCATGTCAGTGAATGCGGTTATTAAAATAAAAATTTTTGTTGTGGCTAATGTAAAAACCAATTCAGGGTTCACTTACGCAGCTTAAGATTAAATTATGCACTCCAGTATGCATTTAAAGAGGGTTTAGAAAAACACCATTAATTGCTTTTAAGAGTAAAAAAAAATAATCTGACTGCAACAATTACGCCAAGCCTGCAAAGAATGATTACATTCCTTATTGACTCATCTGGCAATCCTTTAATTGTAAGATCAATAAAATATCAGAAAATAATTTAAATGCAACACAGAAAGAGCCAGAGTTAATAGTAATCCATTTGAAATGTTTGTTTTTACAAGGAACAACTCAAAACCCAAAGAAATTCATTTGTAAGGCATTTGTAAGTGCCACATTCTCTCTTTTTCTTTTCTCTTTCCCCTCATCCCACAACCAGTTGTGGCAGATGGGTGCCCCGTCCCTGAGCCTCGTGCTGCTGGAGGTCTCTTCCTCTTTGAAGGAATTTTTCGTTCCCACCGTGCTTGCTCATAGGTGGTCGCATGATTGTTGAGGTTTGCTATAGAATACTGTAGGGTTACAGTGTAAAGCTTCTCAAGGTGACTGTTATTCTGCCTTCTGCCCTGTATAAATAAAGCAAAATCAAAAATAACTGACGTCAATAAGTAATTTTCAAAATTGTTGCATTTTGTGTAGAGACTAACTTACAAATTGACCAGCTGTTTTATTTCTGCCAAAGTAGTCTCACAATAGTTAACTACATTTAAAGTATTAATTTGTTCATATACTTTCCTTTATTTTTTATAAACATGGAAAGGACATTCACTTAAGAGTCTGTAGTTTTAATCTTACATGGGGCACACGTTTTTCCACTTTTTGCAGTAATATTTTTCCACTTTACACTTAAATAAGATGGCTCACAAAATTTGACGTGATATTAAAATTTGTGTGCATTGACGCACATTTTCCTGGGTGGCATTGGTGGTGCACTGTCATCCAACAGTGTGCGAACACGCTGGTCAGCTTAGGCCTTTTGTTGTGTTTGGATGATCTCCCTGTGCCTGCCTGGATGTTCTCTGGGTGCTCTGGCTTTCTCCCACAGGCTAAAGTGATGCATCTTAGGTTAATTAGCAATCTTGGCTTTCAGTGTGGATAAGAGAGTGAAAAACTGCCTGTCTCTGCGTAAGCCCTGTGATAGACTGGTACACTTTCTCTCACCCAGTGTCAGCTGGGATAGGCTCCAGCATCCCCCCACAACCCTGAACTGGATAAGCAGTTAAGAAAATGGATGGACTGATATGTGGAAAAGGTGAACGTTGTGAAAACTTTGAAATAAAGCACCTTTACAGCCTCTTCATCTCTATGGGCATAATCTGAGGTTTCTGTCAGTGATTTAAGCCTCGACAGAGACATAAAAGCTTCAGAACAGGAGGTCGACTTCACTTCAGATGCTCACAGTGTAAAGACTGTCAAGACATACTGCAAGACAACAGCAGAAGTATCACAGCAGAAAAATCTTAATAATTTCACAAATTTGATATTTCCCCACCTTTGTATTATACACAGCTGTCACATTAGCAGGCCCCCACAGCAAAACATCATGTCATGGTCCCTGGGTCCCAGGTTTTTTTTTTAAATATCTGTGTAATGTAATTCCTGGTAATTCTTTATAGTTATATTCCTAAGTTTTGATTCTGGCTTAGTTCCGTTCATGGTTGCTGTTTATGTAATATTTTGTATGTCCCGGCGTTTTCTTGCCTCCCCTGTGCTCCTGTGTCTGGATTTGTTTCCACCTCTGCGTCCCCATGTCTGTCTTGTGTCTGTGTCTTATTCCTTTAGTTATCGTGTCTCCCCGTTCAGTTATGTCTCCTGTTCTCTGTCCCTTGATGTTTCCTTCCTCAGTGTTTCCACCTTCCCTGTTATATTCATTCATGTGTACTGTGTAATTGTATTTCCTCAGTGTGCCTTCCTCTTCCTCTGTTTCTGTCTCCATGTTTACTCATTTCCTGTTTTACCCTTGCTTCATGCACTTTGTATTCAGTTTTGCTTCCCTTGTCTCATTAGTTAGATTCAGTTCACCTGTTTCTCCCCTGCTGTCTCCGCTCTCCCTGATTACCTCATACGTGTATATATTGTCTGTGTCTTCCTCTGTTCGCTGTCATGTCCTCGTCTATGGTTCCCCCCTCACGCTGTGTGCTCTGTGTATTCTAAGGTTCAGCTGAGTTTGCTAGTCTATGTGTTTCTGGTGCCAGTCCTGCCCTTTTAACATTTAGTACGTTGTTCCTTGTGAATTCCAGTGATTAAAGCTGCATTTGAGTTAATTCCCTGTCCTCCAAGTCATGTGGGTCCAACTCTTCCTGACACTTCACTACATATCAATCACAAAGAAGTGCAATAAGTTAGATGTATTATATTCATTTCCAATGTCTGTCTGCAACTCATGTCCAAAGATATCAGTAGTCAGAGAAACAATTGGAAATTTGAAAATGTATTCTTGTTTCAAAAGTTGGCTTTTGTTTTCTCTAAATTTACATGTACGTGTGTGTGTGTGTGTGTGTGTGTATACTGGGGGAAATACTTGCTTGCTGAATTTGCTCACAAAGAAATAAACAGCCTCTAACTTTTTTTTTTTTAATTTCAGTGGAGAGAGAATATCAAACTAAAATCCAGAAAACACACATTACATAAATTTGTTAATTGATTTGCACATTTTTGAGTGAAATAAGTATTTGATCCCCTACAACCCAGGCAGAATTCTGGCACCCACAGATTGGCTGTGTTCCCATGTGGCACACAGATTACAATCAATCGATCAATTACAGATACTCCTGATCTTAACTGTCCACCTGTCCACAGAATCAACTTCTTCCATTCCAACCTCTCCACCACTATGGGCAAAAAAGAAAAGAGAAAAAGAGCTGTCAAAGGACATCAGGGACATGATTGCAGACCAAGGCTGGAATGAGCTACAAGACTGTCAGCAAGAAGCTTGGTGAGAAGGTGACAACTGTTGGTGTGATTTTTCGGAAATGGAAGGAATATAAAATGAGCAATAGCCTTCGGTCTGGAATTCCATACAAGATCTTGCTTTGGGGATGAGGATGATCATGAGA
This sequence comes from Archocentrus centrarchus, assembly GCF_007364275.1. Taxonomy (NCBI): domain Eukaryota; kingdom Metazoa; phylum Chordata; class Actinopteri; order Cichliformes; family Cichlidae; genus Archocentrus; species Archocentrus centrarchus. Next base: position 15,970,804 of record NC_044348.1, read on the forward strand.
GAGGTTGTGGATCGGCTCAAAACTACAGGGGAGGAGCTTGTTAGTGGTCTGAAGGAAGTTGGGACCACAGTCACCAAGGACACTCATGCCATAATGAACTGAAATCTTGCAATGCTGGCAAGGGGCCCCCTACTCAGGGAGGCACATGAATAGGCCCGTCTGAAGTTTGCCAGTGAACATCTAAACGATTCAAGGAAGGCTTTTGAGAAAGTGCTGTGGTCAGATGAAACCAAAATTGAGCTCTTTGGCATCAACTCAACCTGCCTTGTTTGGAGGAAGATAAATACTGACTGAATATGACCCAAAGAACACCATCCCCCCAGCCAGAACACTGAAGATGGGTCATGGATGGGTCTTAACATCCATGACAATGACCCAAAACATACCACCAAGGCAACAAAGGAGTGGCTAAAGAGCACATTAAGGTCATGGGGTAGCCTAGCCAGTCTCAATTCTACAGACAATCTGTGGAGAGAGCTTCAAGTTGCCAAGTGGCAGTCCAGAAACCTAAAGGATTTAGAGAGTTTCTGTTGAGCTATGTGCAAACCTGGTGACCAACTACAAGAAACGTCCTACTGCTGTGCTTAATAACAAGAGTTTCTCTATCAATGACTAAGTCATGTTTTGCTTGGGGATCAAACACGGTACTTATTTTACTCAATGACATGCAAATCAATTTATAACTTATGTAATATGTTCTCTGGATTTTTGGTTGATATATCTCCATTAAAATGAAACTACCATTTAAAAATGAGGGAATTCCTTTCTTAGTAAATGAGCAAACTTACAAATTCAGCAGGAGTTCAAATAATCATTTCCTCCACTGCATTCTGTATATTGCTAAATCATATTTTGAACAGGACATGTGTTGTAAGGCGAAATCAGAAAGGCCAGTGTGGTGTTATGGTGTTGGGGCCTGCATTATATCTACCTTAAGCCCAACTCATACAGTGGTATGCAAAAGTTTGGGCACCCCTAATAATTTTCATGATTTTCCTTTATAAATCATTGGTTGTTTGGATCAGCAAGTTTGATTAAATATATCATATAGCAGACAAACACAGTGATTATTTGAGAAGTGAAATTAAGTTTATAGGATTTACAGAAAGTGTGCAATAATTATTTAAACAAACTTAGGCAGGTGCATAAGTTTGTGCACTCTTGTCGTTTTAGTGATTTAAATACCTTTAACACTAATTATTGGAACACAAAATTAGTTTTGTAAGCTCACTGACCCCTGACCTACATACACAGGTGAATTCAATTATGAGAAAGGGTTAAGGTGGCCAACTACAAGTGTTTCTCTTCTCTGCATCTTCTTTGAAGAGTGGCAACATGAGAGCCTCAAAACAACTCAAATGACCTGAAAACAAAGACTGTTCAGCATGTATCCTTCCCCTCAACATGGTTTAGGGGAAGGATACAAAAAGCTCTCAGAGATTTCAGCTGTCAGTTTCAACTGTGAGGAACATATATGGAAGACCACAGGCACTTTTCTAGTTAAGGCCCGAAGTGGCAGGCCAAGAAAAATCTCAGATAGGCAAAGGATGGGGAGAACAGTTATAGTCAACCCACAGACCAGCTCCAAAGACCTACAACATCATCTTGCTGCAGATGGTGTCGCTGTGCATCGTTCGACTATTCAGCACATGTTGCACAAGGAGAGGCTGTGTGGGAGAGTAATGCAGAAGAAGCCTTTTCTGCGCACACTCCACAAACAGAGTCGCTTGAGGTATGCTAAAGCACATTTGGACGAGCCAGCATCATGTTGGAATAAGGTCCTGTGGACTGATGAAACTAAAATTAAGTTATTTGGACATAACAAGGAGCGGTATGCATGGCGGAAAAAGAACACAGCATTCCAAGTCAAACACTTGCTACCAACAGTAAAATTTGGTGGTGGTTCCATCATGCTGTGTGGCTGTGTGGCCAGTGCAGGTACTCGGAATCTTGTTAAAGTTGAGGGTCAGGGCTGGATACTTCAACAAGACAACGACCCTAAACACTGCTCTAAATCTACTGAGGCATTCACGCAGAGGAACAAGTACAACGTTCTGGAACGGCCATCTCAGTCCCCAGACCTGAATATGATTGAAAATCTGTGGTGTGATTTAAAGCGAGTTGTCCATGCTCAGAAACCATCAAACCTGACTGAACTGGAGATGTTTTGTAAAGAATGGTCCAAAATGCCTTCAACCACAATCCGGACTCTCATTGGAAGCTATAGGAAGAGTTTAGAGGCTGTTATTTCTGCAAAAGGAGGATCTACTAAATATTGATGTCATTTTTCTATTGGGGTGCCCAAAATTATGCACCTGCCTAATTTGGTTTAAATAATTATTGGACACTTTCTGTAAATCCTATAAACTTCATTTCACCTCTCAAATATCACTGTTTGTCCACTATATGATACATTTAACTGAAATTGCTGATCCGAATAATGATTTATAAAGGAAAATCACAAAAATTATCAGGGGTGCCCAAACTTTTGCATACCACTGTACTCCAATCACAGAGTTGGAGACCTTGTGATTAATGGCTGGTGTAACAGTCGTAATTGTGATGTCTCTTTACGACAGTCTGGTCTTTTTGTGTAGATGATGTCACCAGTGTGCGCCCACCGCTCCTCAGTAGAGAGCGCGGGAGATGTGTTTTGCAGACGGACATTTTGGCTTGAGGCGGACCTTTTCCTTTTTCCTTATTTTTTGTACCGTTACAGGTTGTATGAACACTGCTCGTTTTCATGTGTGTTTATGTAGCAGCCGTTCAACCGGGCTTCATAAGGTTGTGAAGATTACATTTATTAAAAGGGCAATACTGAAATTCTCAGTGCCAGTGTGCTTGTGCGTTTTTTTGGCTGCTCGCCGCCTCCTCTTCACCACCGAACACAACCCAGACGTTACACTGGGTTTTACTAAACATCTTCTCTGTCCTCTCAATCTGTGTTCACTTTTGATCTACCTGTCAGCATTAAAAAAAAAAGGCTTATTTTTATATGAACTGTGAGTATTTTTAAAATACTATATACAAATGCTAAATAAAATACTAAATTTACAAACGCAACATTGCCTCTTGGCAGAGACTGAAAAAATAGGATACAATGTCATGTAAGTGACTCAGCAAAAATATCATGCTGTAAGCCTACATGAAGCAATGGGACTTCTAAATCTATTGAGGAGATGAAAGTTTATGACGGACAGAAAAAAGACTGACAGCTCAGATAACACGATACTCCAAAGTTCAGATAGTTCACCTCTGTGGAAAGTAATGCATGCACAAGCAGGCATGGGGACAAGGGACAAGGGGCAAAGTCAGCAGGCAGACTAAAATATCAAGAGACCAAAAGCATTAAGGGTCAAAAGGCAGAGTCCAAAAGACTGTCAGGAAGCCAAAGACAAAAAAGGCACAAAAGCCACAACTAGAAAAGCATAACAGACAATTTGACAGAGGGTAATTGGAAGTGGCCAAAATATATTTACACTCGGGAGCTAATGGTGAGGTGTGGAGTTGTGATCAGATTGGTAAGGGGAATCAGGTGATCAGGAAAGGTGAGCGGGAGTGGAGTTAGTGCAGGGCTCCATGTGAATAATGAATGACCAGAAATAGAAAATATCAGATCTGGGTGGAGTGATAAGGATGCTAAAATGTTATTCAAATTAATACAGGAAACAAACACATCAAGCTGTAGGAATCAAGCTTCCTACATCACTTTCCACATTTATTTATTTTTGTTTGCAATTTAGACTGGTGCATGAAATATTACAGCCATATAAAGTATAGACGGACTAAAGCATCAATTAGTAATACTGTTGGATGACATTTTCAAGTCATCCAGCCCTGATAATTTGAGATAACAAAAGATTTGTGCAGAATGATTATTACGAATCCTGAGAAAGAGCCATTCATTTGTAGAGGGGAACTTTTGGCTTTTCTGGTCTTTTTAAGGATCCAATCCAATCCAGCTTTATAAATCACCCACAGGGTCCAAAGTGCTGTACAATATAACAATAATATACATAAAACAACTCAAAATGCATTAAAATACCTGCAAATTATATAAAAAATACAAAAAAAATAACACAGCTCACAGACTCGGTGTTTACTTAGTGTTAAAAACCAAAGAAAAAAGGTGAGTTTTTAAAAGTGATTGAAAGTGCGCGAGTGATGAGGCCGGTCTAATATGCAGTGGCAGATCGTTCCAAAGCCCGGTCCCCTCTGAGCTTAAACCTGGTTTTAGGCACCATCAGAAGCAGCTGGTCTGCCAACCTGAGTGACCAGGTGGGAACGTAAGAGTGTAGAAGCTCAGAGAGAGAGAGTGGGGCAAGACCATTTAGATATTTAAAAGCAAATAAAAGAATTTTAAAATGGATCCTAAAAGAACGGGTAGCCAGTGAAGCGAAGCTAAAACAGGTGAAATCTGCTCATGCTTGCAGGGACCAGTTAAAAACCGCCCAGCAGCATTCTGCACCAGTTGAAGGAAGCAATAGCGGACCCTCTAAGCCCCATATAAAGTGCATTACAGTAATCCAGCCGAGTGGTATCAAAGGCATGGATTACTGTTTCAAAGTCTCACCTTTGGAGAATTGGCTTTATTTTGGCCAGTTGCCTCAGGTGAAAAAAGCTTGACTTGACTACAGTATTTATGTGGCTATCAAGCTTCATGTCAGGATCTATTTTAACTCTTAAGTTTGTGATTGTTGGTTTGAGATACTGTACCAGAGAGCCCAGATCTACCAGAGGGGTCACAGAGTTGTTACCAAAAACCATCACCTCTGTTTTTTTTCCTCATTGAAACTTAGGAAGTTTAGAGCCAACATGCCTTAATGTCACCTAAGCATCTAAGTAATTGTGCCACTGAGTAGGAATCTTTCCTTTTAAGAGGCACATATATCTGGCTGTCGTCTGCATGGCAGTGGAAAGAGATACCATATTTTCTAAGTATGTGGCCCAGCGGTAGTAGATAAAGAGAAAAAAGAAGTGGGCCTAGAACTGAGGCCTGTGGTACTCCACGCACAAATGGAGCAGTGGAGGACACAAATTCACCAAGTCCAACACAGAAACTCCTACTTGACAAGTACAACTGAAACCAACTCAGGGCTCTGCCCCTGATTCTCGCCCACTGCTCCAGAGGAGAGATTAAAATTTTACAGTCAACTGTATCAAAGGCAGCAGTTAATTCTAAAAGGACAAGACCAACACAATCACCTGAGCCAATAGCTAAAAAGAAGTCATTAAAAACTCTTGAAAGTGTCGATTCAGTGCTGTGCAGGGGGTTAAAAAGGTCATTAGATGATTGTAAATTACCTTTTCAAGGATTTTTGATTTAAAAAAAAAAAAAGGCAGACTAGAAATAGGTTTAAAGTTAGCCAAAACTGTGGGATTCAAACCAGGCTTTTTTTTTTTTTTTTTTTTAAATCAGAGGCTGCACAACAGCATGTTTAAAATTTACAGGGACCACACCTGAGCACAGACTACTGTTTATAATATTGAGCACAGCTGGAAAAATTCCTTTAAAAAGACAAGGAGGGATAACATCATTTGGAGAACCTGAAGGCTTCAAGTGACCAACAACCTCCTGTAGAAATTCCAATGTTGCAGGTTTAAAACTGTGAAAAACAGCAGAACAGGAGAAGGAGACTGAGGGGTCATTCGGAGGAGGAGAAATAAGAGGCCTTGCAGTGGGTGACCTTACTGATAAAGAATTGCAAAAATCTTTCACAGACATCAGAAGAGGCCTCAATACAGTCAGACTGCAGTAGATTTAAAACACTACTGATGGTTTTAAACACACGAGGCTTGTGACAATTTGAGACAACAATAGTTGAGAAATATATAGTCCTAGCCTCTTTTACAGTTGACTGATAGTGACGCCAACAGTCTCTTAGAATTTGAAAGGACACCTGCAATCTGTCTTTTCTCCACTTCCGCTCAGCTCTGCGGCACTCATGTCTGACTGAGTGGGTCATGTCATTCAGCCAAGGCTCATGTTTAGCTTTAGACTGCCTAATCTTTAATGGTGCCACAATGTCGATAGTGTTTTGGCAGGTGTTATGAAACCATAAACTCATCTCCTCCGTATCATCACCTACATGTGATGACACAGTTCTGTGTGAAAACAGTGGAGAACTGAATAGCTGTGGAAGGGTTCATGATCTGGCATCTGCAAGCAGCAGGCCGAGGATGTATTTGGTTATAAAAGTTACACAATAGCATCCTTTTAAATCAAGAAAAAAAATTTAAATTAACATGTTCATTTGATGTTCAGAGAACTGTTTGTTCCATTTGTCCCACAGAGATGACTACAGTTCCAGATTTGTCTGTATCAGTGATGGATTAATAAGGGAAGCTTGGGAAAGCATATTTTGATAGAGGATCTCAATTATAGTGACCCAATGATGAATATCTTTCTGAGGCCACAGTAATTCACTTCTGTGTTGTCGAGTCTCACCCTGTAATCCATCTACACTGTCCCCATCATTGTCTTACATCAGCAGCAGCTGACCCAATAAAGAGAAATCAAACACTGACAGATAAAGTCCACTGTCCTGTAGGCCAAAGACCTGCTGAGTGGAAAAAATTAACAATGCATGAAAAATATTTAACACCACAAAAACATAGTCAATTGAACTTTAATAGAAGTTTCAGTTTAGCAGATTGGCTTTGTGTACTGAGTGCACACACGGACAGCACATTATATATTTGCCATGGAGACCACACGCTGCATGCTGGTCCACATGGTTCATAAAAGCAAATCCAGGCAGCTGGCAGATGGGTGATGGTGGGTGAACACAAGCCAGACACTGTATGCACCAGCAGCTCAGAACAATTTTCTTCACAATCTGCCCTTTTTTTTTTTCCTTTTTTTTTTTGTAGGACTGTGTGCAGAGGCAAAATTATTATAATTATTACGTTATAATTTAAGTTTCATCTCTCCTTTTTATGTTTCTCATTTAAGAGTAAACTGAAGCAGGGTTCATTTCAGAATGTTTGTCCATTTGTAGGTATTTGGCTACACGAAGCGAAGAATTAAAGGTGAAGGTATCTTATTTTTATGAATATCTGTCACACTGACATGTTTCAGATCAAAAACATTTTAATATCAGACAAAGATAACCCAAGTAAATACAAAATGAAGTCTTTAAATGGTGATTTTACTTACTGAGGGGAAAAAAAGCTATCCAAACCTACCTGGTCTTGTGGGGAAAAAATAATTGCCCCCTGAACTTAATAATTAGTTGTGCCAGCCTTGGCAGCAAGAACTGCACTCAAGCATTTGTGATAACTGGCAATGAGTCTTTCATATCGCTGTGGAGGAATTTTGGCCCGCTCTTCTCTGCAGAATTGTTTTAATTCAGCCACATTGGAGAGTTTTCCAGCATGAACGGCCTGTTTTAAGGTCATGCCAAAGCATCTCAATTGGATTTAAGTCTGGACTTTGTCTAGGACACTCCAAAACCTTCATTCTGTTTTTTGAGCCATTCAGAGGTGGACTTGCTGTTGTGTTTTGGATTATTGTCCTACTGTCTAACCCGAGTGCACTTGAGCTTCAGGGCACAAACCAATGGCCAGGCATTCTCAGGTTTTTCTGGTTGAGAGCAGAATTCATGGTTCCATCAATCACTGTAAGTCATCCAGGTCCCAAAGCAGCCCCAGACCATCACACTACCACCACCTTATTTAACTGTTGGTATGATGTTCTTTTTATGAAATGCTGTTAGTTTTTTGTCAGATGTACAGTAACAGGACTCAAACTCTCCAGAGAGTTAAACTTATTTCTTGTCAGTTCACAGAATATTGTTCCAAAACACTTAAAGCTCATCAGGATGTTTTTCTTGGCAAATGTGAGATGAGCCTTTGTGTTCTTTTTGTTCAGCAGTGGTTTTCTCCTTGGAACTCTCCCATGGATGCCATTTTTGCTCAGTCTCCTTCTTATTGTTGACTCATGAACACTGACATTAACTAAGACAAGGGAGGCCTGCAGTTTTTGTTTCAGTCATTCAGCTTCTTTATTTGGCACAAATCTCTGATGGAAACTCTCGTATTCTGGCCTTGATGCAGACACATTAGTATAATGTGAATGACAGCAGCCTTATACCCAAACTGAGCAAATATAAAAACATGGATTTAATTTCAGGGATTTTAAGATTTATGCTACAGTAACAGATTAGATCTAAAAAAAAAAAAAAAAAAAAAAAAAAAAAAAAGGTCTAAACTCAAAGAGACATTACATGAGAAAATGACAGGCCTTGTTCATACAGCAGATGAAAACATGTTGTGCATAATGGCAGAGCTGTGTTGGAAAAGCATACTTCCTCACTCAGTGCCATTAATTATGAAAAAGTGCAGAGGAGTGAGAAAAAAATGACTGCTGACAAATCTTGAATGCATACTGCAACAAAATACTTCAATTTGTTCTCTACTGTTGCTCCTTTTACTGATTGTGAAGCATGAAGGTCTAAAGCATTTACAGTGGATTATAAACTAAGAAAGCCAGATGGTGCATTCTTTTACCTTTTTTTTTTAAAGTAAATCATGATTTATATCCTAATCCTGCAAAACCAAGAGCCTCACCTCAATGTGCCCCAGTTTGTGTTGCCTAAACATAACTGCATAACAGCTAAAGCTTTAGATGCTACAGATTGGCTGTTGAATGTTTTGCTGATACATTCTTTTGCACTGAGCATTTTGCAGATGCTCTAACACAAATGCATTTCTGCTATGTCCGTGCAGCACAATGTTTCTCAGAAAACACCCTCTGTTTATTTTTGCTAATTAAAATCATAAATGTAATGTTGACAACTTTTGAGGATCAGAGCTAGCATGCTAATCTTCATTCTGCTGACAGCAAATAACTACTACACCGGCTACAGGATGACATCTGGTTATCAGAAATGTGTTCTTGTGAAGAGACTTTCATTCCACATCAGTCTAAAGTCACACAATGCATCTTTATGTTCATCCTGTGAGAATATTTATTATGTTTACATAACCAACTCCGGGGAAGGAGGTTCTTATCAATAAATCATTGTGTGTCAATATATGAAGATAAACTGCTTACAGTCAGCTGGGACTGTAATGTAAATCCCATGCAGTTATAGCTAAATCAGACTTCCATCTGACTTACAAGGATTGCTTTCATATTTTGTTGTGACTTTAAATTCAGTGGAGGAAAAAAAAACAACACTGAGAACATTTGCAATAGTGAACTGATCAATTCAGGATAAACTGTCAAGGGATGCCCTTCTTGTAAGAGGGTTTTACTTACTTTAACATCTTAGCTCTCTGGATTCAAAATAATTGTTTTCATTACCAAAGACTCTCCAGTGGATTAATATCCCAGTGTTTCAATAGCATCTTGATTTATTGGAATTACCACCCAGAATATTCTCCCGTTTTATATTCCCACTCCTCAGCTCGCTCTCACACGCCGTCTGCAGCCCTGCCTACAGGCTGCGAACAGCAAGTGCTGACAGATGAATCAGTCTTGTAATAAATCTACAGCAGAATGTTTAGAACCACAGTTACATTACAGTACAATGTGAAGGACTGTTAAGCTCTGTGCATTAAGATAAAGTTATGCAGTAAAATCCTCTTTGCTATATTTCAACAGATGGTGAAGTCTGAGAATCACCATCACTGTTCAGTGATCAATTCATAAAAAAAAAAACAACAAAAAAAAATTTAAAGGGTTTGCGCTATTATGAACACTTGTATTTTCATGTCTCTCTAAATGTGCTCAGTGTCCTTCCTGGCTGCTTAATGAAAAAGTCATGAAATTTTGCCAGCCTACCAAGACTGCAATATTTTCCCCAAACAAATATTCTTTTTAAGCACAAAATCTTTACAGCAGCGCCAGAACAATATTAGCTCGTCACAGATCTATTGATTTAGCATAAAAGGTATGGCTAACTACTGAAACACCCGAGACACCATCCATCCATTTTCTTAACTGCTTATCCAATTCAGGGTCATTGGGGAGCTGGAGCCTACCCCAGCTGTCACTGGGAAAGAGGAGGGGTGCACCCTGGAGAGGTCACCAGTCCAGTAAAGGGCTAACACAGAGAAACAGACAACCATTCGTGGTCAGTCTCACCTACGGCCACCAATTAACCTAACATGCAGCGCAGGACTGCTGTGGCAGGAAACTGGAGCACCCTGAGAGAAGGCACTCAGACACAGAGAGAACACGCAAATGCCACATGCACTCCACACTTGAGATATATTTGCAGTAATTTAGAAACAATCTTGAACATACTGCAATGTGTTTTGAACCTTAATCTGCGTTTGAAAATCTTTAGCCAGTTGTTTAAAGCACATTAAAATGTTTCAAGAACTACTATATGGTGTGCAGCCACATTTATTCACTCCCATCACGATAATTTACTGTGGTTTATGATACAAATACCTGCAAAATTAATGACATTCAGCCTCAGCTGCAGGGTACTTTCGTGCTAATTAGTGATTTTGGCATGCTAAGGCAGCATGGTGGCTGTGTAGTTACCACTGCTGCAGTAACAGCAAAAAGGTCCTGGGCTTGAACCCTGGTATTTCAAAGATTTTCCATCAGAATACCTACAAGGAGCTAAATACAATGAATGATTTTTTTTTTTTTTTACTTACATGGAACTAACGTGGTAATTATGGCAGGTGTTGTATTTGTCAAGCACAAGCATGTCATCATTCTTATTTTATGTTAGCATTTAACTCAAAGCATTGCTTTGCCCAGGTTTTGCATTGACTTAAATTGCAGTGTTTTGTCCTCAGCATCTTGGATTGTTCAGTATCACAAGACACAAACTGTGGTAGAGAGAGGACAAAACTTAAGGATATGTCGCAGTGGCATAGAAACACATGGAAACTGAAAACACAGGTGTGTAGAAGAAATGCTCAGTGCATCATGGGAAGTCCCAAGCAGCCAAATCCTATAGCAGCAAGACTAAGGGATGCTCAAGGTCACCTGATCCAGCCATAACTACAATTTTTAACAGAAAGTAAAGTTTTAAGCTTAATCTTAAAAAGTAGACATGCTGTCTGTCTCCTGAATCCAGTATGAGAGAAACCTGATAGCTGAAGGCTCTGACTCCCATTCTGCTTCTGGAAACTCGAAGAAACACAAGTCTGCAGTCTGAGAGAGAGGTGATCTAGGGGGATAACAGGATACTATGAGGTCTTTAAGATATGATAAAGGCTGATTATTCAATACTTTGTACATGAGGAGTTGGATTTTATGTTAAATTCTGGATTTTACAGGGAGCCAATGAAAAGAAGCCAATATTAGAAAGAGAAATATGATCGCTCTAACAGCCTGCTACAATAATTACAAGCATTGTTTCTTCAGTATATTGGCTAGGGAGTGCTTGAGAACAATGGATAAAACAATACTGATTTTTTTTTTTTTTTTAAATACTGCAATAACTTATCTTTTGGTTTGTTTTGGTCATTTTGAATAGCACACGACTAAAGCAGCAGTTAACCACAATTTGATTAATTCCAAAAGCTCCATTTTCATCCTTCGTGGTTCTGCACTCTAACGCTCATCATTTTCTGCCAGTCTGAACCTGTCCTGACACTTCAGATACCACCTTCTCTCTCCACCCAGCAGCAGCAGTCTTCAGCTGTTCCTGCTGTCCTAATCCCCCCAACCTGCCAGCACCTGCCCTCAATTACCTTAATTAGTCACTCAGTTCATGCCCACTAACTCTAGTTATCTGCCAGATTGCAGTGTGTCAAGGTACATGAACTATTAATAGTAGTGGTGGTAGTACACTAATCTTTGTTTTGGTTTATGACCTGTGGAAAAAACAATCATCACAACCTTTAAAAACTGCACTGCACCCATAAGAAAAAAAAACGCCTTTCACTTTCTACACCCACTCCACCATGACAGCAGCATTTGTGTAGTTTGTTGCACTAGTCTCTGCTGAGGTAACAAGCTCTCAGAGCTGCCAAATGAGTCTGAGTCCGATTCAGAAGAAATTTAATGATAAACAGAAACAGACCAACCATCAACAAGTTTCTGCAACATAAAAGACAAAAAAAAGAAGAGATTTTCGCATATTTTTAATTAGCTTTTTCTTTTCCTTTTTTAGTAATACAGATAAGTTTGTGTGTTATTGTTTATGATAGACATGCAGGCATTATATTACATTATTACATCTGTAAGAAACAAGGCTTTCATTTACTGCCCCTGAGAAGCTACAAGTATGCGTGAGTGCAGCTTGTTTTTTCCGGGGCTGCATGCCGTAGCCTGCACATACAAGCACACAACCACCTGGGCACATGCATCCTGGCAAACACGCACCCACCTTTCTCAGTTTTTACCCTCACTCATTTATTCCAGCCTGCACTGATTTTCACTCTAGAAAATCGCACCAGATAAACGGCCAACGCTAAGAGTCCTCTGAGCACTAACTGAAATGCTATTTTACTGAGCTTCTCAATTGAATTGACGGGTGTACAATATTTGCTTGAAGCCATCACGGGAGCTATCACAGTCATTTGCAGCTAAATCGGCATTGCGTTAATGCCTCGCTCGCTCAGGCTTCATGACTGTTCAATCAGATGATATGCTTGTAATATACGTCCTCAGAGGTCAAATGAAACCAGCTGTCTTTTCATAATCACCATCCCAATAAAACAGGGCTTTGCTAAAACAACACAGCTTCCACGGTATGCATTCATACATTATCATTTAAGATTTTTCGGTTTGAGCTTCTAAAATGTGGTGATTGGCCTTGTTTTTTTTTTGTTTATAACAACAAAAAAAGCCAAATTAGAAAATGTCACTGTGGGTTCTTAGAAACTGTGAATATTTTTTTACTTCATAAAATGAGGTCAACAAACATAACAAATAGCAGAAGAAAGAAAACAAAAGAAGGAAATGATCACTTTTCAAAATAAAGATATGTGGAATTCTGATACTTCACAGATTAATAAAGAAGTACAAATATATGCAAAAAAGCTGTACAAATGCTCGACTTGTTGCACTAGTCTCTGCTGAGGTAACAAGCTCTCTCTCTCTCTCTCTCTCTCGGTCTCTCTCTCTCTCTCTCTCTGTCTCTCTCTGTCTCTCTGTCTCTCTCTGTCTCTCTCTCTCTCTGTCTCTCTCTCTCTCTCTGTCTCTCTCTCTCTGTCTCTCTCTGTCTCTCTCTCTCTCTGTCTCTGTCTCTCTCTGTCTCTCTCTCTGTCTCTGTCTCTCTCTCTCTCTCTGTCTCTCTCTCTCTCTCTCTCTCTGTCTCTCTCTCTCTCTCTCTCTGTCTCTCTCTGTCTCTCTGTCTCTCTCTGTCTCTCTCTCTCTCTCTGTCTCTCTCTCTCTCTCTCTCTGTCTCTCTCTCTGTCTCTCTCTGTCTCTCTCTCTCTCTGTCTCTGTCTCTCTCTGTCTCTCTCTCTCTGTCTCTGTCTCTCTCTCTCTCTCTGTCTCTCTCTCTCTCTCTCTCTCTGTCTCTCTCTCTCTGTCTCTCTGTCTCTGTCTCTCTCTCTCTCTCTCTCTCTCTCTCTCTCTCTCTCTCTCTGTCTCTCTGTCTCTCTCTCTCTCTCTCTCTCTCTATTATATAAAATATAATATATACACACTAGAGTACTCCGTTAACTGTATATTCCACAGGTTTATCGGACATTTTGTAGCACAACTTCACAACATGCTCTGTAAACTGTCACACATGCAATAGAACGCAGCTGCAACATTTCCCCCCTGAGTTCTGGGTCTGGTAGTATAAAGCAAAGAGTGCAGCAAACAGCTCTCATGGTGGACATGTGTGAACATGCTCAGTCCAACCATTTGGATAAAATTCTCCTTGGCTGACTGTACTTAATAAAAGAGAGTTCAGCCGATTAACATGCCGTTTCCATGATGCTTTGTCCTGGTAACAGGCCACTTAACTTCATCACATAGTGGAATATTTCTCTCATCACTGAAAGTGAAGCTGACACCGGAGACATCTCTCTCGACTGTCTGCAGTGAGTCAGCTGCAATAAATGTTTCATTCTCACATGCAGTAATGCTCTCTGGTGTGAGCGCTCATGTTGGCCTCCGCTGCACTAAAACTAAGTGCATATACAGTTGGTGGCTGTGCGAGTAGTGTAAAAGGACTCAAGTCGCAGCACTAAACTTAAGAATGTGAGGGGGGAAATATACCATTTCTGCATTTGTCTCACGTCATTGTGTAGAAAGGAAATGTATTTTTAGAGATGTCAAAAGTGCACTAATGACTCTCTGGCTGTTTTTCCGAGGACGCTGTTGGCCACATATGCACTCAGATTATGGGTCTATATTTGCTGCAGATCCAATGAAAGCAATTATCAGGGAAATCCAGACAATATGGCTTGTACTTAAAATGACAGGTCATTCTGCAAATGTGCACTGAGTCACCTCCAACACTCTCCCCCAGCGTTAGCCCCAGCAGATTTTTGCTTCCAACAACAAAACTGTGGTTCTGAACTCCAAAAATGACAAGCACGGAGACTTACTGTTGCTATTAAAGTTATCTCTGTCTTGTTTCTGCAGTTTATGATTGGCGCTGGAAACAGGTCCACAAACTCAAAACGAGTATTAAAAACACCCAAAGCAGCCAATAATAGTGCTGGCTGACTGTGTGGGAGCTTGTGAAACAACGGAGAAGTGAAAATGTTTGATATGCATGACGTTTTCTTTAAAACTAATTACAGGATGATTGTCCTAGTTTTAAAAGTAGCACAAAAAGACAGTGAGCCACAGCCTGTTTTTAAAGGAAGAGTTTCCCATTCAGGGAACTATAACTCTGTTTCTCTTACAGCCAGAAGCCAGTTGTCTAAGAGAAATACAAACAGCAAGCCTTTGTCCAAAGGTAAAAAACAAGAATCCAACAACCAGCGCCCCTGAATACCTCCAAATACCATGAAACATCTTGCCAGAATGGAAAAAAAAAAACAAGATGTGGTTTATGGAGAGTTGCATAGGGGACTTGGTCTGGGTGCAGCAATTTCAGCAATATATAACAAGTTAATTAGTGAGCCTCAGAGGGGCTGCAGGGAGATATTTTTTTAATCTTTGGACAAAGCAAGGTGAGCTTTTTCCCTGTTGGCACTCTTGCAGCTTAGCTTCATTACCACACAGAAATGAGATGTGAGGGTTTGCGATCTTTTCATCTGACTGAATGCAATAACGTGAATAAGCAGATTTCCCACATGTCAAACCCTACCTTAGACTTGGAAAGTCCAAGCACTGAGATGTTGGTTGTGTGTGTGTGTGTGTGTGTGTGTGTGTGTATGTGGTGTGTCAAAAAAGCAGCTTAAAATAAAGCACAGCTGATTCTAGAGACCATGTTAATAAGCAGTAAAATGACAGCAGCAGTGGCCATGTCACATATTATCTTTTCAGTCAGAGTAACAGAAGTAGCTGAAACGTGTACTTTGGAGCCAAGTCACTGGGGGCAACTCAACAAAGCTCCTGCAGATGCCTATGGGTGCCAAGCTGAAATGGAGACCTGCCTCCAGGAGGAATGTTTACCCAAGCTTAGCACAGAGCCTTATTGCTCAAAGAAGCATGAGTAGATTTCTGTCTGCGTTTCAGTTCTGCAGCAGCTCTGTGCCATTTCAAATTGGGACCTGCCCAAAACGACACGACCCTCCCCCTGTGACGACAAGAATAGCTCTTTTAAAGACAGGGAGAGGACAAAAATTAACTGTGTGTGTGATCAAGCATAAAGCAACTGCACGCCAGCAAGGAATCTGACCAGGAGGATTCCCGACATTCCTAAAAGTATAAGGACAAGTTCAAGCAAAACGTGTTCAGGGAGAAGAGTTTTTTTTTTTTGTAACAGTTTGATTTATAACTCCGTTTCATTCAGATGAGGTAACCGAGGAATGAAAGAGCTGATCCAAAAAAAAAAAAAAAACTCTTTGCAAGTTTTTTATGCATATAATCAGACTTAATGTAGATATGAAATATACTATCGTGATGTTGTATTTTAGCGCTGGCAGCACTCAACATTTTATTGGATTTTGGCTCTCGAAGCATTGTGTTAACATTTTGTGTTGTTCAGCATAAACACCTAAATAAACGAAGAAAGATCCTATCCTCTGTTTAATACTATCAATGAAAGGGGCAAAAGATTCACTCATTGTGTGTAAATCAGGAGAAAAATGCTGCTCAGACTTCATTGCATTCTGTTTATTAACAATGAAATCTCCTTATATGCAGCTTTTTAGCTGGTGTGTGTGTGTATATAGTAGTATTGTCATAGGTTACAGCCTCGTTGCACTCCTTAGGAAACCTGCAGCTTTTCTTTCTGTGCTTTGTCCTTTATCACACCCTCCAAATAACCTGATCGTCAACAGACAAAAGAAGTTCCAGTTCTACCCATTTTCCCAAACACAACGCACCTTTTAAATACCACACACCTTGATGCGACAAGAAATAAAACTTTCATATAACTGAGCACAGGTAGTATATGCAAAATAGAGAGAGCCGCGTATCCAGGAGCACATTAAAAAAACAGGCTTTACCATGTATGTGCTGGTTGACCACATTCTCCAGCCGATCGAGCCTCTCCATGATCCGGAGAGTGTCACCTCGCTTGTCCCCTTCTAACTTTCTCTCCGGTAAAGGCATCGGGACCTTGATGTAAATATTGGCGATGTAGTTAGTAACCCATCCGACATAGAGCAGGCAAACAATGTTGGTCATGCCGCTCAGTATCACGCATGTGGACACCAAAGTTTTGGTTCTCCTGGTGCAAGCCATGCCGACATCCCTCCATACAGCCGACGGTATCCCGTTAAACCGGAGCAGGAGGCGACGGTCGCCCGCAAAACTGTGACAGTGAAGTTATTTCCAGCAACTGTTCAGCAATGCAATATCCAAGAGAAGAACATTTACTTCCAAAGAGCTGTCAGGGTTTTTTTTTTTTTTTGGCTTATTTTTTGCCCCCCAGTTTTGAATCACAGGTTAATATCAAATATCTACAGGTGAAGCTCGCTTTCGCGATCCATGATAAACCTCCGTCAGCTCCAGTAGCTTTTGAGAATTAAGGGAACTGGAGAGACACCGAGCATCCTGCAGCCAATGGGAGGGTGGTGAGGACTGACAGTCTCCCCGCTGCACGCGTCCTCACACTGCGCACTGATTCACTGTGAAAGTGGATCTGTCAGGACTGTTTCCACATTAATGGACAAAAAGCGCTATTTTTATTTAGACAGCGAGATAATTCCGCTGCACCAGCACGCGAAAATATCTCGAGCAAATCCAGCTTAATCTCTTTTTTTTTCTCTTTTTTTTTTTTTTTTTTTTTTTTTTTTTTTTTCTGTCCCGTGCATGAGTATAAAACACTTTTGATGCAAGAGCAATGAAATCCACAGCCTACCTGCTGCAATACTGGATCAAACCACGAGATAGAGACAACGGGGCTTCGCATTGAAACCGAGGCGTGGGGTCATGTTATAGGTCTGGCTGTGCAACGCCTCATCGATGCAGAGAAGAGGCTGCAGAGGGAAAGATATCAGACAGATTAATTAAAAATATATATTTTAGGGCAAATCATGAACTTGATTTTTTCAAATCGCCACCATCTATTTCGAGGCAAGTTGAATTTGTTGTTGCTTCTTATTGTAGGTCATGATGAGTGGGTGATGAGTGGATTTTTTTTTTTTTTTTTCTATTTTGTAATTGTACCCCCTCTGTTATTTCTGCAGACAAAGACGACTCAACAAATGACACATAGCAATAACAAACGGCTTTAAATGTAACCTTTGTGTAGAAGATCTTCCTCACGGACAATGCACTAATACTCATGTCTGCAGGTGGGTGCAGCAGAGCCTCAGGTTTATGCAGATCTGCGACTTATTTAGCAATTTTCCCTTTTTGTGTATCCAAAGCAGGTGGCATTTCTTTATCCTCTTTAAGCAGATCAGAATTTTTATTTTTATTAAGGACACACTCTTTCTCTGCAGAATCTAAGTGCACACAGAAATGTCATTGTCTGAATGCATGCCAAACGTCGTTGACTGTATTTTTTTCCCCCACTTCAGTTCTTGATTATGTTTTGACAGCATTTTCCAGTATCATCTTCACCAGATGAATATTTGCTAGTAAAAAGCCTTTGTCATCCAATCTTCCCGACAGCTACAACACAGCAGCTTGCCAGGGTGAAGCTATTATATTCAGTAATGAAAAGCAAAAGTTAAATCAATATGATATAGAAATATTTTTGAAATGGAATGAAGAGCATTAAATTTGATGGTTCACTCCTCCATATTTCCCCTGAATGACTGAAGCATGTTTGTGAAGTATGATAAGAAAGACAAACAGGACAAATACTGACAGATTCCTCTGTTTGCAGTCATATTCACTAACTTTACAGAGCAAAATGCCTTCTTTGTGCTCCTGTCGTACACCACAATTATAGAGAGTGGTGGAGAGAGAACAGAAATTCGGTAAATTGAACTGACAACTGGGAATATGTGGCCATTTGAAAAACAAATCTAAAAGCCTTATTATTCTCAATTCAATCACTTTTAACTTATTTTGACAGTCATAGATCATCAATGTTATCCGATTTGTGCTCCATCTGTGGTGGCCACCCTAGCAGCCATTATTGCTGGGTAATATCATTTCCACTCAGCTTCAAAGTCATTTAACCCACCCTTTGGTATAAAATGTTAAAGGACAGCTTTCATAGAATTAAAAACCATCACTGTGTGAGTTAGCATTTTAGCTTTATTAGTTTTGACATCCATACTTAACCAAATCAGAGGTTTGTTTATTTGAATTGTAAACAAGTTTTGCCATCTTTAGGATACAGTTAGGTCCATAAGTATTTGGGCAGGATGGGTTTTTGTTTGAAATTCTGCCTCTGCACACCACCGCAGTGGACTTTAAATCAAACAATCAAGAAATGAAGTGCAGAATTTCAGCTTCAAATCAACAAAAGTTAACAAAAGTATTCCAGTAACTGTTTAGGAATTACATACATTTTTATGCACAGTCCACCATTTTCAGAGGCTCAAATATAATTGGATGAAAATCATTTGCAGTTAAAGACTGCCTGAAGTCTAAAACCCGTGGACGTCTCCAAATGCTGTTTCCTCCCCTTAGATGCTCTACCAGACCTTTGCTGCAGCCACTTTCAGTTGCTGTTTGTTTGTGGGTCTTTCTGCATCCAGTTTTGTATTAAAACATGCTCTATTGGGTTGAGATCAGGTGACTCACTTGACCACTGAATATGCCTTGCCTTGATAAACTCTTGGATTGCTTTTGCCATATGTTTCATGTCACTATCCATTTGCTCTGTGACAAGCCACCTCCTCATCTGAATGAATCTGAGCCGAGAGTACAGTCCTGTACAATTCATCATTTTACTTCTATCTGCAGTCACATTATCAATAAACACTAATGAATCTGGATGCTGGAATCTGAATTGGTCAACTCAAGATTTTTCATCTGCTCAATGAGGGACCAGGCCTCACCTGACCATAAAAACTGCTTGTCAGTCAGTTGTTGAATTACTTTTGGGCTTCTGAAAATGGGGGACTATGAATAAAAATGTATGTCATTCCTTAACAGTTAACACAATACTTTTGTTTTGTTGAATTAAACCTGAAAGTCTGCACTTCAATCACATCCTGATTGTCTGATTTGAAATGCACTGTGGTGGTATACAGATCCAAAAATGACAACAATTGTCATTGTCCAGATATTTTTCTTTTTTACTATTCAGATGGTGTATTTTAACAAATGATTAGACTTGTGAACTGTTTTAATTTTCTTCATCTGGGCTTTGGACCTTAGCCTGTCTGTTTAGGAAGGAGCTTAGAAGTGTTATGCTATTTTAGTTGTTAATGCACAAATGCTACTTATTTTGTTTTTTTGGTTGTTTAAAAAAAAATACATAATATGAATGAACTTTCTGAACAGTGTTATTTTGTGGTGAGTTTCATTATTTTGGTTCTTTTTCAGCTGTTATTGGTTTGGATAGCCTGTATCTGTTCCCTGTCAGTGTCATTTAGTGAGTCATTGTTACGGTTAGACTCAGCTGTGCTGCAAATCAGCAGCTCTCTGTCCTTCAGAACACAAGTTAGCTGATAGTTTTCTTTGCTTTTTTCAAATTGTTTTTATTATTCTTATAGATACGTATTTTAATCCCACTGTCCAGTGTCTTGCTGCTTAGCGTCTGACACCTCTATAACTTAGATCTGAAGACAGACCACCACCTCTGTCCTGTCTTCTCAGCAGCAGCAACCATTTATGGCTGTGAGATGATCAATGCAGGAGCACGCTGCCCATTCATCTCAGCTAACAGACCTGCCAGACTGCCAAAAGGTAGATTTGTTTTAGTTTGCAATATGTGAAGGGGTTTCCTCTTCTCTAGTTACAAGGATCAGATGAAAAAGATTTTTCTTGCTTTTCCCATTGTTACTACTTATCCCAAACCATTAGATTCTTCAGAAAGTCAATACACTGTTTGTGGACTCTGCAGCCTTCTAGACTGTAAATTGAGGACCATGGTAAAAGTTTAAAATGTTCTGTATAAGATGTAATTTACAATTATGAAACCAGTTAAAAATCACCATTACTCAGTTAATCAGAACATTTATCTACTTTTAATAACCACACATTTTATTAGTACATTTTGCAGCTGAACATAAAAATTGACAATTGTGAATGTTTTCTTGATCTGGGATGTTTGGGTTGTAAAATGTTGAATATTACCCAGAATTCAAGGTGACAGATTGAAATGTTTTGTTGTCTGACCAACTGTCCAAAATCAAAATGTTATTTTGCAATATACAGAAAAGAAAACTGTCAAAAAGTTGTTTGGCTTTTTTCCTTAAGATTTACATTGAGCAACTGTAATGAACTGTGACAATGGTGTGAATATTTTTTTTTTTTTTTGAGTTATTTTGTAAATATCTGTTTAATCACACTAAATGGACTAAACTAGAGAGTCTCAGCTCTTAATCTTTGAATTCAGCTGTTTTCAGTCCCTTTGCCACAGGTGCATACAATCAAGCATCCAGCCATGCAGTCTTCCTTTACAAGCATTTGTGAAAGCATAGGTCGTTCTAAAGAGCACACTGAATTTGAGTCTTGTGCGGTAACTGGCCGCCACAGTTGTAACAAGTCAGTTTGTGAAACTTCTTTCCTCCTAGATATACCATGATCAACTGTAAGTGGTGGCATTGAAAAGTGGAAGCGTTTAGGAACCACAGAAACTCAGCCATCGGTGGCAGATGGTGTAAAGTTACAGAGCAGAGTCATAAAGTGCAAAGTAAATGGACTTGTTCTTATATAGCGCTTTTCTACTCAGTCTGAGCGCTCAAAGCACTTATACAGCATGTTTACATTTACCCATGCACACCCATTTATACAAGCACTTCCAATATTAACTAAGCTAAGTGCTTTAATTATCTAACATTCACATTCTGACGGTTGCATCGGAGAGCAACTTGGGGTTAAGTATCTTGCCCAAGGATACACTGGCATGTAGCCTGGAGTAGCGAGGAATCAAACCGCTGACTTTCTGATCAGTAGGTGACCTGCTCTACCTACTGAGCTACAGCCACCCGGAGTGCGTAAAAGTCACCTGCATTCTGCTGACTCGATAACTGCAGAGTTCCAAACCTCATCGCACATTAACATCAGCACAAAAACTGTGCCGGGAGCTTCATGGCATGGGTTTCCATGGCCGAGCGTCTCCTGTAGCTCAAATGTGTAGGTGGCCCAGTACTGTTGTCCCTACTGTGTAATTGTTGCAGCCCTAAAGTAGGCACGAGTTTAATTTAACTTATTCATGATTTGCTAAGGCAGTGTTTGATGAAATCATTTGTGTTTTAAGTCAAATAATCAACTTGAGGTCACTTAGGCACAAAAATATTTCACAGGAATCTGACAAATAATTTTAATAGAAACACGAGACATTGTCTTTCACTGAGTTTAAATCGCCTGTTAGATGCTTTTAAGAGTGCGCAATGTAGATATTAATGCAACTGAAGTAGACTTGAAATAATATTGAGATAATTATAAGTCACCAGTCATGCTGAAAAGTTTGAAACTGAATATCAGCTTGTTTTTAATCTAACAAATTGATACAGCGTGACAATCAGGATTTGACTGAAGTACAGACTTTCCTCTTTAATTCCATTTTCATTTGTTTTTCGATAAGTAGCTGTGCTGACTGAACCACACATAAGTAAATGTAATCTTGCGACACACAGATTCTGAGAATGATACAAATGTTGAGGCTACCAGGCAACAAATGTACTTAAAACATTATAATGCACCAAAAATAGATACAATGACAATAGTGAGGGAGCAGAATTACAACATATGGGCAGGGTAAGCAAGCAAGAATCAATACTAGAGGAACAAACACTTAATTTACACAAATGTTTTACGATACAAGCATAAACTATCAGAGAGAGCTATTTCTTTTCTTCCAGAAATCTTTCATTTACATGTTTTGTAGAGAATCTTTTGTCCATCACAATTAAAGAACAAATTATCTTTCAGTTAAAACCCTTTTTGCAATAATCCTTAGACAAAGGTATTTATAAAGGGGTATAACTGTGGCAAATCTTTCAAGGTTAACAAAAACTACCTGGCTATCATGTCAGGTCTTTCAGTGAATTTTTTTTTGTACCCAATGTGTTTGACTATAATGGAAGATAAGTGTTTATGAAGATAGTTATGCTTCAGCTTACTTTTCTTTTTGACTCCTGTAGACAAAAATGGTGATAACCTCTCTTGATTCCTTCCTGCTTGTGCAGAGAAAGCTCTGTGACTTCTCTTTCAATGCACCAAACTGAGCCAGTAAACTCTATTTCCTCTAAAAAGCCCCGGTGAGCTCACCAAGCTTTTCCCTTCAATATTATTTCAAACTGAACTTCTGCTTCTCCTCAAGCCCCCTGCCACCATTTTTCTGATACATCAGTTCATTTTGCTACATAAAAACAAAAAAAAACAAACAAAAAAGAACCCACAACACTCCAAAAGCACTGAATTCAACCTGAAGAATTTTTTTTTTTTTTTCCCCTCAGCTGATAAAGTAAAAGCCTATCCCTTAATGGCGACGCTCTGTATTTGCCTTTTCATTTTCAGCCATTTTCTGAGCCTATTTACTCAGCAAATACTTTCCAAAATTAAAGACATGCATATTGCTTTTTGGTCCATTAAGGCCTTGTACCTGCTCGAGACCTGTGGATTCTCATTTTGGTGTTTTTATTTGAAAAGCAGAGTTTCTGCACAGCAGCCTGCAGAGCACAGCATGTTAATAACACTCATAGACCTGACAGAGATGAGGCTATTCAAATTATCCTTAGTGAAAGGATGCTATACTTCAAGTGTGATCTCAGTAGATGGCTGCAGCTTTGATCGTGCCGAGGAAAGGTTGACGGTGTCAGGTAAACAAGACTAGACCTCAGAATGTACAGGGAGTGAGCACAATATCTCTTGCAACCTCATAAAATCTTGTTCCAAACCCCGGCAGCAATCACTAACTACAAATGTATTAAATTATAAGGTGAACATTATATTTTGTCCACACCGGCTCTGCTTAGCACTGTGTAACATAATCTAATCTAATATAAACACACAGAGTAAAATTTTCCAGAGCTGGCTTCTCTCATCTCGTCTCAACAAAAAAAATGATTACTTTAAGCTTGACAAATCTATTATTCATCGCAGGGCTGTTGAGCTAAGTTATGCTACACTTGTGATATTTTGTCCACCTCTTGTAGATTAGATGTATGAGTCTAGTCTGAATTCTGGAGCCTTGTTTGTTGGCTTGCATTTCAGTTGTTTCATCATGTATTACAGCACTTCAGTTTGTCATGTGAGTGATTATGATTAGAGAGCTCTAGATATGTTTGCCCTTTTTGTCTCTCTGGAGTCCTATGAGACATACTGTACTTGTGATGAACAAATGAGCTTGAACTTAATGTGGTTCTAATCTCACAATCCCTGTGTCTACATCAGGAAGTATAGCTGAATTAATATGGGGACTTATTTAAAATTACAAATGTTCAGAACACTTCAGCCTGAATTAAAAAAGACTTCTCCGATCTGAATTTTTGCCCTTCAGCTGTTGCTGGCAAAGACTAGTTATACCACTTCAAATAAAGCCTTTTAACAAGGTGCTGGTCAGAAAAAGAGAGATGGAGACTGAAAGCATGTTTTCCAATTAAAAAAAAATAGAAATATGATTCTTGTGTAAATGCTTCATATGCAATTATGTTTTAAGAACAGCAGCTAATCTATGTGCATAAATGCTCAGTGTAAACGGTTTGTGATCCAAAAATGTAAAACAGTACAATATGCAGATAGCAAAAAGGTTATTATTTAGATACATTGGTCATTGGTGTGTGGATAACAGTTCGATAACAGTTAATCAATATGGGAATGAACTGCAGACCTTCAGCTTTAATTCATTGGGTTTAACAAGTTAAGTGCAGTTAGTTTGGTTAAGCACTTGAATTTTCCAAGAAACACTGAAAAGAGCCTGCACAGTTCTGGATGAAAAATATCTGGATAGATGAAACCAAGTTGAACTTGTACTAGAATGATGGCAGAAGAAAAGTTTGGCATGGACAGGTCTTGCTGCCAGAAGGGGTATAGTCTCTCTGCTCAGATTCAACACTACAAAACTGATCGGACGCTCCACAGCGTAACTGGATAATGACCCAAAGCAAACTGCAAAAGCAGTCCAAGAGGGTTGGCTAAGAAATGTGATATTCTTTAATAGCCAAGTCAGTCACCTGATCTCAACCCAATAGAGCACGCTTTTTTGTTAATGAAATAAAAACTGTAGCCAGAGAGACCCACACGCAAACAGCAACCGGAGGTGGCTACAGTAAAGGCCTGGAAGAACGTCTCAAGGGAGGAAGCACAGCATTAGTTGACTTCTGTGGGTTCTAGACCTCAGGCAGTCATTGTTAGTTTGTTACTTTCTCCAGTTTCTTTTGAGCCTGTGAAAAAGGGGGACTATTTATAAAAGTGTCTCTAATTGCTTAACAGTTAATGAAGCGCTTTTGTTAAACCCCTTGAATTAAAGCTAAAAGTCTGCACTTCAATCACATCCTGATTGTTTCATTTAAAATCCAGTGTGTTGACAGACTGAGGCAAAAGTACCAAAATATTGTCCAAATGTTTATGGACTGAACTGTATGTAGTGTAGCCCATTTCAGTACACTATGTTTGCACCTATACAACAATGAGCAATGTTGTATAGGTGCCTTCAGTATCATCACATCAACAAAACACATCAGTTAAGGAAGGGCAACTAAAGCCTCAGATGTGGGAGATGTTTTATAGTTTGTATGATGGTCATGGTATTTAGACGGAGGAGACTAGCCTTTGTCCGGCTGAGACATCTGAGGAGTATTATCCTCACCAGACATTCTCAAGGGTAGGAAAATCACATTTGCTCTATACAGTATCTGATAGCTCCTTTTTTCCCCTTCGGACAACAGATGGACAAGGATGATGGTGTCAGTCAGTGGATGTACAGAGATTTACACTTGAGATTTTGAGTAGCACATCAAAATACTACGTAGTAAACAAGTGGACAGCTCATAATGAGGCAAAGTGCCTAATTTCAGGGGAAGGTTTAAAAGTTGGTGCAAAATATCAGACATCTGCTTCATATTTCCACACTTGCACCACCTAATAACTATGTGTCGAGTGTGTGCTAATTAATGGTTACCGTGGCCATAGTTGAAGAACTTACAGAGGTAGTGTCTTTGTCTGTATGAACTTGCAGTGATGATTATAGGATAACCTCTCACACACAGTTATTAATCAGACACGCAGAAGCCCATTTGCTGAGACTGGATGTGACAGTTGCTTGGCTCGGTGGCTCATAGTTCCCTAATACCAACCTCAAAGAGTCCCAGAGCCTGGCTTCACTTCAAAAGAAATCAATAGAAATTGCAGGTGTTTGTGGTTTGCCAATTAAAGGAATACACCAGTTACCAGGCCATCCAGCGATTGTACTCCCTTGTAGCGGGTGTATAAACAAATGCATGTGAAATTTGAAATGGTTTTGTCACGTCTACATGTGTCCGAACTGGTCACCTTGGTATCCTAGAAAAAAATTAATTGAAAAAGGATTTAATTAAACCCAAACCTTCTTTTTCTAACATTAACCAAGTTGTTTTGATCCCCAGAGCTAACTTACCCAGCAATCTTTACTGAGATGTTTTGCTCCTGGACAGTTTCAGTCTGGCAGAGGTGGATGGTAATGAGGTTGTTTCCATGTCCTGTAGTTGTCCTGTTACATCCTTTCTTTTCAAACCTGGAAAAACTGATCATACATGCACCGTTTTTTTTTTTTTTTTTCTTTTAATGATGTGCTCTTGTGCTCAGATCCTTACTTTGGTTACTAATTATTTTATTGCTAAGATATAAATTTTTTTACATGTCACAAATGGCACCTAGTAAAACTCTACTGTGTATGTATGCTGATATTTTGCAGCTTTAGCCATTTGAACATTTCTAACCTTCAGTCAGAGATGCTTTTCAACCTCTGGTCGCCTTTTTTCCTCTGACTGTGGAGCTGAAATAAACTCATCATCACTGACCGTTATAATAGTGGAGCCTAATACCCAGCATAAAGTCTCCTTTCTTTGCCCTACTTTCTCCACTTTAGCTTCACATTCTTTTCATTGCTCATGCAAGAATGAAAAGAATTTGGCTAAACTTTTGCAGTATGCAGTATTTGACATCATGCATATATTTGTTGCACAAAACAAGAATCCCAAAGTCTCCATGGTATGTTTTTCTTGTTCAATAGTGAAGGTAAGTGAATCTCTTCAAAGTGTTTTGTGGCATCATAGCAACTTGGATACTTTTAAAGCCAATTAAGATATTTTATGAAGTCCAATCGCCTTGTAAGTGAATATTCTTAGTAGATTTGTTTTAATAGTATAATAGACGGAACAGCTTCCTTTTTTCCATTAGCACGGTGAATGAATAAAGTAATAATTCCTAAACACTTCCGTCTCTAGAAAAATTCTGTCCTTTCCATATTGTACTAACCCTTGGAGGCTTTATGTGTAATCCTTATTATACAAGCTTTGTAGAAAAAACTAATCTGTCTTAAATCCTTTTGTTTATAAGCCTTTAAGCCACGAATGATTCACATTTCCTAACAAGCCTTAGCATTTAATGCTGAACCTGAGTTTGTCTAAAAATACTCAAGTATAAGGTCTAACAAGCAGAAAATCATGCTGCAAATCCACTTTTCCACAATTTTGACTGATATTAAAGGTGACATCTCTTTGCTGTGGGAGACTGACTTCAACACTTTGAGTCAGACAAAGGCTTTTAGGGGTTATGACCCAACTTGTCCGTGTGTGTGTTACTCCTGGATTAGAGAAAAAAAGTGAATTTGTCTCTTTAAAGATTTAAATAAATAACCACTGAGGTCCCGAATTAAAGATGAATCCATATTTAACCAGAAATATTAAGATATTTCAACCATTAATTATCACTATGGAGTCTGTGATGATCCTCTATATAGTTTGTTAGTCATTTATTGTACTGAGCTGAAATCATAAAAAAAAAAAAAATCCATCCATCCATCTATCCATCCATCCCTCCCTCCACTTTCTGCCTCTTATCTGCATGGGCAGCAGTCTAAGCAGAGATGCTTCTCTCCAGCCACCTTCTCCAGCTCTTCCAGAGGACACCAAGCTTGTTCCCAAGCTAGCTGAGAGACATTATCTCACCAGCATATCCTGGGCCTGCCCTTGGGGTTCCTACCAGTAGGACATGCCCAAAATACCTCATCTAGGAGGTGAAATTTAACTTTCACTTTTCAGCAGTCCAGACTGGACACAGGGATGATCATATATAGCACACTGTCCTGACTGCTTTCAAATATGAAGTTTTTCAGACTGTAAAATATTCTGGGTGACTGAATGTGATGCAAGCTAAAGCTGAAGTCAGTGCTAAAACAAAACACAGGCAATAAATAACTTAATTAATTCAGACTAGTCATCTATGCACAGACTGCAAAAGTCTTTATGCCATTCAGGTGAAAATGTGGGTTTTTATCAAAATCAATGGGGCAGCCAGGGCAGCACCACAAGGCCCAGAAAGTTGGAGGGACCCCAATGAACATGACTATCAAACTGGCCCCTCTCCCCACATTTCATCACATGCAAATAATCACTGAGTTAAATTAAAGTTATTTATTTAGTTTTATTTCAAAATATTGGCAAAATTGGCAGCACGGTGGCGCAGTGGTTAGCACTGCTGCCTCACAGATAGAATACCATCTGGAAGGCCTGGGTTCAATTCCACCTTGGCCCAGTCCTCTCCCTCTCTCTGTGTGGAGTCTGCATGTTCTCCCCGTGCTTGCATGGGTTTCCTCCGGATACTCCGGTTTCCTCCCACATTCCAAAGACATGCATTTACTGGGGTTAGGTTAATTGGCTACTCTAAATTGCCCATAGGTGTGAATGTGAGTGTGAAAGGTTGTTCGTCTTTCTGTGTTGGCCCTGTGACAGGCTGGCGACCTGTTCAGGGTGTACCCTGCCTCTCGCCCTATGACAGCTGGGATAGGCTCCAGCCCCCCCGCGACCCTGAACAGGATAAGCGGAAGCGAATGGATGGATATTTCAAAATAAAATTTATATTAAAAAATTAAAGTTTGGACAGATTATAAGACTTCCACTATACCTTTAAGTCATGGTTCAATCATGTGACCCAATGTCAAGCTTTGATTATGCAGTATACTCTTTCTTCACAAATTAAATTTTAGCTGCAAATATTCACTGTTATTTTACACATCTCATCTGAAATGTTTTCCTGGAGGAGGGACATGCTGGGAAATGAATTACTTGTACTTCCTGACCTTGCTGTCTGTCCTTTGTGGATAATGCATAGTGACTTACTGTACTTAACTTATACAACAACTTCTTTTTCAGCAAGTATCTACAGAGCAGTTTGTTGACACAGGGGCATCATAAATTATGCTTAGTTGAACCAAAGCAAAAAAAAAAAAAAAAAAGTGGCGTTCAGAAGACAAAGGAGAGAAAAGAGTAGGATGAGTATACTGCCAGGACTTTGGACTTGAGCCGTTTTGTCAGTGACTTGCAGTGCAAGTCCCAAAAGATGAAATTCTGATGTGTGTATTTGTCTTTGTGCTTCTGTAAAGGTTTGAACCATTTTTAGCACTTATATGTTGAAAATATCTCACTCGTACTCGAACATGTGTGTGTGATATATATCCAGAAACAGGTTCACTGGAAATGATTGTTAAATGAGGAATTCTACAAATGAGTGTATTTGCTTGGTACACGGCGTGGCAGAAAGAGCCCCAATTTATAGACCAATAACATGTAATTTAACAATTGCACTTCCTAAATAAATGGCAACAGTATGAGCCAACTGTTAACGGTTGCATGTCATTAATTTTGTGTATTCTCTCTCGTAGTTTGTGCTTTGCCTTGTTTGTTGGTTGGTTGCTCCTCTCGCTCTGCCCTAACCCCAACCACTCATGGCAGATGGCCGCCCTCTCTGTGCCTGGTTCTGCCAAAGGTTTCTTCCTCTTTAGAAGGAGTTTTTTTTTTTCTTCTTCCCACTGTGCTTGGTTCAGAGAGAATTATGCTGCTGTTTTGTTTTTTTTTTCTATAATGATGTAGGGTCTTTACCTCATTAGGTGAAATATCTTGATGAATTACATCAGTATTTGTTGCTGTATGAATAAAAATGAACTGAAACTGAATAAAAAGCACTAATTGTTATTTAATGACCACACACATACATAACAGACAACTTTCCACATAATATTAGTGCTGCACTTTTTATTTTTAATATAATATTCCATTTTTTTGTCTGTGTCCCTGCTGCTGCCTTTTAAGTGGCCCGTTTAACTGTGGAACATGCTGTGCTGTTTATACTACAAAAGCTTTATCAAGGTACTCATATTGTTTAGGTTTTAACAGTTTATTTTAAAAGTGTTTTATATTTCAAGGAAAGAATTTCAAATGAAAGGAAGCAAAAGTCACATGGGTCTAAGATTAAAAAAGTGAGAAGCTCAGTGATGAGGAAGAAAGAGCAGCTATCAAAAATACTTGAACACCTGGTGGTCACTGTGTTTTTCTCTACAGGAGAAGCAGGGAGAAAGGACAAACTCCACATATATGAATGACGAAAACAACACACACACACACACACACACACACACACAACACACATACACACACAACACACAAACACACAGAGTTGTACAGTATAAAGCATTACTGACCTAAACATTTCGTGAAACAGACGCCGTTACATCTGGTTACACCCTGCATGCCCTCAATGCTGCAAAATAGTCTCTGGTGTACAGTCTGCACTTTATTTTCATACATCAGTAGAATCTGATTTACACTTCAAAGCAACACGGCACAGGATTAGGATGGAGGGGCTGGGGGTGGGGGGAAAGGAGGAAAAGGAAGAGAAAGACTGAGTGGCCCATGGCTGAGTTTTGATTTGATTTCCATTAAGCAACAGAACATAAAAGTAAAATCAATTAAAGTGTGACTCTTTGTTCCCTCTGGTCACTGCAGGTTAAAGTGTCTCTGAGCAGGAAAGAGCACCCAGCTGCAAAGTTACAGATCCAGGCGCGGCTTTGATTAGTGTCTTGATCTCCAGCTTCTCAATCATGCTGTTCCTTCTGTTTCT
Source organism: Archocentrus centrarchus (assembly GCF_007364275.1). Lineage (NCBI taxonomy): Eukaryota > Metazoa > Chordata > Actinopteri > Cichliformes > Cichlidae > Archocentrus > Archocentrus centrarchus. The sequence continues at coordinate 16,001,450 of NC_044348.1, forward strand.
TTCCCTTGGTTCCTTTGTTGCAACTAACCTTTGCCTCTGCTAGCTTCCTTTTAAAATTTTTTTTTTTTTTATTGGAAACAGATATGAAGACTGGGAACTGCCTGCTTTGTCAATATAAACCACAACAGACTTAGCTCAGAGGTGCTGCTTAGTGTGCCAAAATTAACTCTGAACTTTTTTTAATTGCTTAAAAATAACAGGCATCAATTAATTAATGTATAACTACAGTACTATGCAAAAGTCTTGAGAATTTCTTGTAATTTTTTAGAGTGGTCTTAAACAATAGTTCTCAAGGCTTTCTGAAGGTCTTTGGACATTGGCTGCTTTTTCATTCATTTTCAGTCCAGTCCTTGTGCCTGACCATTTTCAGAGAAATTTTTTGTTTGTCAAACTACCTAATACTGAGCCTATGAATCATCCAAGCATTGAAGGCCCCTAACTAAAGGGATGAACCAGTGCTGTGTCTACACATAACAGACAAGTTAGCAAATAACCTATTTTAAATTGTCTTTAGGCACTTTGTTACTGGCAGGCTGTCAAACAAATGCATAATTTGTTCCCATTTCTTTAGCTGAATCTAGGGAAAATGCATAAGAAAACACACTTTGACAGGCATAAAATGGCATCACCAATGAGGTTCAGCTAAAAACGTAGCATATCTTGGTATGGTGTGCAGTGTGTCCCTAAAAAAAATCTGAGTAAACCAGAAAGGAGAGGATTAAAGAAAAAGTGGCAGGCCTAAAAACCTATATACAGCACATGAACAGTCATGTCCTTAAGAAACAAGAAAACATCCTGCAAATACCTGACACAGAACCTGAGAGGTGCATCTGCCACTTGGCTGGTCTCAGTGGAGGTGTCGCTGTCAAGAAGCCATTCTTAATGAAGGGAAACAGAGAAAAGGCTGAGGTATGCCAGTATACACAAGAACTGAACTGAATACCAGATGCAACAGATCATATGGAGTGATGGGTCCCAATTTGATATTTTTAGTTCAAATCTTTGTCAATAACTACAAAAGAGGTCACTTAGAGGTACAACAGTGAGTGTCTACAGGCATCTGTAAAACATGGTAGAGGCTCTGTCATGGCTTGGGGTTGCAGTTTAACCAGTGGTGTTGGAGATCTTGTCAAAATTGACGGGATCATGAATGCAGAAAAGTACTGTCAGATTTTACCATCTGGAAAGCTTCTGATTGGCAACAGCTTCATTTTCGGGCATGACAATGATCCAAAATACACTCCTAATGCAGTAAATGCATACCCAGATTGAAAAACACACAATGGAACAATATCAGTCATGGACAACCTCCCCAGAGCCCGGACATCAGCATCAGTAAAGCAGTGTGGGATCATCTTGATAGAATAATTAAACAAAAGGCAGCCAACATGCAGAGAAGAGCTTTGAATGTCCTTCAAGAAGCCTGGAGAACTATTCCTCAAGGCTACTCAAAGAAATGACAAGAAAACTGCCTAAGAGAGTTCAGACTGTGTTGAAAAATAAAGCTAGTTATACCAAATATTGACTTTCAAGCTTGTTAGAATTGTACAAACTCTGTTTTTGCTTTTATATAAATTTCCATTTGTTTGCACATTTCAATACGAGGGGTGGCTCAAGACTTTTGCACAGTAGTGTGCACACCAGACTATCCACAGAGGGGCTGCTTAGTGTTTAAAAAATAGTGGTGACCTTATCTTAATTGCCTAGTAATAGCAAGCATCAATTAATTCGTATACAAGTACACGTCATGAACATCCTCCATGAAAAACCTGTCTGCAGAGCTTGTTTTTGCATGGCTGGTTTAAAACACACACACACACACACACACACACACACACACACACACACACACACACACACACACACACACACACTCATGATCAGACCTCACAAACACTTGATCTTGCACAAAACAGTACATATCCAGGCGGGTTTGATTTGTATTTATATAGACTCAGTAACCTTGGAACACGCTACATAACCAGATGTGGGATTTTTTCTTTTATCTGCTAACTCAGCATCAGCCATTATTTTACAGTAAACTGTTCTCCCCTGACAAACAATATGGAGCCATATGTTGTTCAGCATACAGCCGTGCACAGATGTTTGTTCTACAGAGATGAGATGGATAAGAAACAAGAGCTCATTTGGATCAAAGTGTAATTAGTGACCAAAGTCATCCATAAGATCATCAGAAGAAACAGGGAAGCAAAAGTGAGTTGTTTGTGACTATTAATGTAAAAAATAGGCTATCTTCTGTGTTGCAGTACCCCTTTAATAGCAATTAGTGCTAACTTTTGAATGAGAGATTGTTACACAACCCAAGAGAAACATTAAATGGCAAACCTTGCTCTCCATTTATCCTCATTATGAGGAGTAATAAGAGAAAAGGATTAATCTTCTAGCAAAGGTGTCTGACCCACTTAAGCATACACAAGTTTAATTTAATCTTGACTTTTACACTTGTCACCTATTTCATACCCGCTGGTTCTCACTATTATCCCAACTGTTAGTTTTCACACATTTGCATGCCAGAAGACTCACACTCACATCTGTGACACATTTATATAGCCATTGCTTAACCAATTTTCCGCAGATAACCATGTTTTATATAACATTTGTATTTGGATTCAAGAGGAAGAACACATTGTTGGAAATGATACTCCTATCAGTCTAATGAGAATAATCCAGAGACTCGTGTAAAATGTGACAGAAATGAGGGGACCGTTAGTGGAAATGCCACGAAATGCAAATTTTCTGGTTTAAAAAAAAAAGTACAGTAATCACCTCTCTGTCCATGTCTTTGCATGATGGCTCCTTTTCCTTTTTTGCATCTTTTTCAGTGGAAAAAATCTGGAGCACAATTGCTAATCATTCCCCAAATAGCTTCTCAAACTCCATGACATATGGGCTCAATGGGATCAATAGAAAATATAGGGAAACCGCACTATCAATTCTACATATTTTTATCAAAAAAAGACCATTATTGTTGTTAGTAAACATTTTACTATTAAACTGTATAGATGGCTGCTTTCCTACAGTTGTGACTGGCACTCTGTCATCCATTTCTGTGTTCTCGTTCAACAAAGAAAATGAAGAAAACTAACAAATGTTTATTAGCATAAAGCGTGATCATTATCCACTTACTTTAACTACATCAAGTAGTTGCAAGCCCATTAATGAAGGTTAACCTAAAACAAAAGGTTTCTTAAATTGTGGAGGAGCTTTGATTTGACGTCAAACCACAGTCCTTCCTGAAACCTGGAGTTTAGTGCCTGAAATAGCCAAGCATGTGTTAAGCTTGTCAAGGGGACACATTTAATGGCACATAACATCTCTATATTCATGAATGAATTCAGTCTGGCATAATATGTCCCTATCTATTCACTCCATTCCATTAAAATACATGTTCTCACTGTGGTCATTTTCAAATGTCACGCCAGGAAACACACAGGAGTACCTGATATAAAAAAGGCTGAAGCTGAACTTGTTCCAGGGTCCAGGTGTCATCCTGGTCCTGTAATGAAACTGAACGATTAACTGAACAATAATGAAGCCAGTGTGTACACATCTATTACGCTGAGCTGTCCTTTGTTGTACAAATCAACACAAATGGCCTTTAAGGTGTTTTTGTAATTCACTGTGCTAGTGGTGTAATTAAAATAAAAACACATGCAGCCTACATTTCAGTTGTTTCATGACATAAAGTTTTGCACACAGTTAATCTCCCCTGCGACACTCATATATGCAGATGCACGTAAAGCTTTAATGTGAATCACTTTGAATGAGGTCAGATATATATTTTTGAGAGGAAGCATTCAAAGTCTTTAGAGATGAACGAAAATTTGCATTACTTCACCCGTTGCTGGAGATTAAAGGAGCCAGCCTGACTTGTGTTTAAGATACAACATGGAAGGAAAAACATTTTTTTTAGGTCTTCAGTTTTTTCCTCAAAGTGTGTAAGACCCCTGTGTTATATTTCTATAACGTGAAAACATGGCAAACAAGACTGCTGCAAACTTCAAAATGTTGTTTCCAGGGACATCTAAAGCTGCTGCCTGAACCTGTGAGGTCCCATGAGTCAGAGCTTTATGTTGTGCAGGAGCAACATCAGCAGTGTCAAAACAGCCGCCTTTCTTTATCAGTCACAAAACACAAGAGGGGGGAAAGAAAACACTCTCCTGCTCTATTACCAGAGTGTTATCTCCTGCTAATACATGCATAGATCTGTAAATTTAAAGGCGGATTGACCTGCAAATCTCTCACTAGTCATACACCTCAACACCAACCAAGTTAAGTACTCCTCCAGGGTGATGAACACCTTTGCCTCAATAACAGTTAAATAAATGTACAAATAATTTCTTTCTAAAAACATATTTTGAGGGGATCTCACCTCTCACCCTCTACACAGTGCGCATGCAGATAATAGGACATTTACACTCAAGGCCACAGTTCAAATCCTGTTTCCTGCCTCAGGTTAAGGATTAGGTTAAGGTTTTATTGCAGTGCCCAGGATGTAGCTAGGCAACCCTGGCTTGCACAGAGGTGGTCAAGGTGAAAGCTGGACATGCAAAGCATAGATCTTGACAAATGAGATCAAGGTTTATGCAACAAAAGCAGTTTGGGAAAGTCAGAAATAGTGTGTTTTCTTTTGTTAGATGATTCAGTATCAGTGTGGTGACTTTGGCTACATGCTCGATAAAAACATTTCCTCATTTTGAGGACAAAATAAAACAACACTCACACTACATTATGCTCCTCTCAGAACATCCTCGCAGTGTCAGGACAGAATGTGTAACAAGTATATAGGATCTGTTTACCAAAAATGATGGGATCATAGTGTAACCCCCTGTCGTAGCTTTACACAAATTGCTTGTTTGGATGTTTTCTGTAACCAATGCATTTTGTGTGTTTACTGTTATAGCACATGCACAAACTGCATCACAAATTGCCTCAGATATGACACTTCAAGCAAGCAGGTGTCATATCTGTCTATTATAGCTGGCAAATATATATTTAATTATTCTCCAGAAAATGTATTTCATCGGGGGGATTATGAACATTTCATCTAACGCTGACACACTTCTTGTGTAAACAAATGTAATACAAGAAGCAAGCTTTGAAATTGCTCACGTACATTAGTAAAATGCTGCAGTTTCTCAGTGATATTTGAAGAGCAATTACTGAAAATACTGCTGGCTCATTATGGCAGGGAAAGAACGGATAAAGAGATGAAATGGAAAAAGCAGAGATGCCACAAAGCATTCATGTATAGACAATCTAACTGATTTCATCCCTCAGACATACTGAGCAGTGAAATTAAATTGTCTTCCCTCAAACAACAACTTCCAATCCTACTACCTAAGTTTGCAGTGGGATGTAATGTTGCCTGCTTGGTATACATGCTGAGATGGCTAAATAGTTTCTCCCCCTGAGCTCCCCGCTGGGTCACGACGGGCGTTTCACACAGCTTGAATGCATTCAGTAGCATCATGAATGGAATCTGCAACCCGCAGGCCAGATCTATTTAACAACTTCAGCCTTGGTGAAGTCTGCCCAACTTAACTTCCTCTGATCAGAGAGCTAATAGGCTCCACAGGAAAGAGTCTGAGGTGTTTTGCTGAGCAAAGTGGAAGTTCTTAGTTTCCTGTGACCAGTGAATGGAAGCTGCACAGTCACTTGCGCCTCTGTTAACCTGAAGAAATTGCCAGCGACTACAGGTGACAGATTCATTTTGAAACTAAATTAAATCTGGTTTCCAGGTGCACGAGGGAGAAGAAGTATGGGGGGGGTCTGAAATGGGATTCACCATTTGAAGGTCAGCCAATGGGCATACAGGGTGAGAAGGATGGTTTTATATCAAAGAAACATTGCCTGTTCAACGAGTTTGAGAGTCTTAACTCTGCTAGGTGCCATTTATACAAGAAGTATTTTTGTAAAAACCTTGAGAACTATATATTTTTTATGCCTATCACGGAGCAAGTGAGCATCAGCGAACATCTTTAAGGTTTTTTTTTGTTTTCTATCAAGCAACTTTACCGCTCAAAGGGCAAGCAGGTGTTTGCAAAAAGAAAAAAGGTTCTTAAAAAAAAAAAAAAGTCACTGTACCATACCTGCTGAACACCAAACAGCAGACAGTCACAGTTAACAAATAGCTGATGAGCATAGAGGAACATCAGCAGCTGAAGAGCCAGATATTTCCCCCGGGGGTTGTACCAAAAACAGGAGAGTTGCCAGGTGGCCGCTGACATGACTCTAAATGAATGCTAATGCTGCTCTGTACCTTTTAGATGTGTCAGACAGAACTGTTTGCCAAAGAGGTTTTCATGTGAACTTGAAAGGTGAAGATACGACAAAGCCACTTTTTGCTGCTTCCAATATCCACAAAACATTTTGGGTGGGTTTTAATGTTTATATGTTTATATTTGCATTCTTCTTTTTTTGACTAAATGTGCTATGTTGAATTACCCAACTAAAAATCAACCAACAAAAAAATACAATGGAAAAGTGTACTTCATACTTCATGTTTCAAATATGTTACTAAGAAAATGTAGAAACGTGACTGTGTTAAACTGTGTAATGTTAAAAATTTTGGAAAAATAACTGGAAACTCCTTAATGCTACAGTCACACTAGGGAAAACGGTGGTTGGATAACATGACATGATAACATGAAACTGTATAGAATCAGGCTGGCAATTACATGCAAAATTGGTTGTGAAAATTTGGCAATAAACTATGATAAATTGCCAAAAATTGCAAGATGGTGCAGGATGGTGATTTAACAACAAAATGACACGGGCACTCAGCAACTTTGCTTTTATGCAGAGGTATAACCAGAATACAAACAGTTGACAACCAGCTGAGTCAAGTCTGCTGTTACAAAGAGACACGTTGCAGATGAGTTGCACTCAGTGCAGACTGACTCAGACTGATTGGAACATGTTGGCAATCTGAGAGTGGTTGCAGTCAGTCAAACTTGGACTGCAGCTGTTTGGAGACAGGTTGCCACCTACCGTGAATCATCTTGTGATTGAAAGTCGTCGCCACAAGATTAAGGTGTTTCATGTTCAACTTTGCTGACAGCAAAAGAAATTAAAAAAATAAAAATAAAAATCAATGCAATTACCAGACAGCCACCAATTTTTCTTAGTCTCAAAGAGGTTGCCAGCCCCCTTTTAATCTAGTGTGAGCCATGAGCCAACCCTTTGTGGCCTCAGTTAGATGACATGCAATTTTCAGCACTGTAAGTAAAACTGAAACAAACGGCGGGATGACACATAGTGATGTTAGCAGTTGTCAGGTCTTCATATGGTCACTTGCTGATCGCATCCAGTATTAATTAACCAGGTTTACAGTCAGTGAAGAAATACATAGGAATCACTGGACAGTGACCTTGACGGGTGCATCTCATCAAACTAATTAATTCATTACTGTTCCTCCAAGTCCCATAAATCAACTTGTCACTCTGCACATTGCAACAGATGTAGAGGGCAGTAGACAATCTATTATCTTCATATATAACTGCTGATACAAAACACCATTATGCTGTTGAGGATGAGAGGACATGGGAGCCTGTTAAGCAGAAGGATTTTCAACTACTTTCAGCAACCTAATTTACTGAGAGGTGATTGCATAGAGATTTACACTATTACTTAAATTCAAATATAAAAAAGATCTGAGTGATAAAAACCAGCTGCTGCATGTTTTTTAAATGCAATTATAAAATAGATCAATGCTTCCTCCACCTACCAAGCTGTACATCAAGTGGAAATGATTTTTCTTATAATGTAGAGGCAGCTAAGATGGTATGCAATGGTTAGTTCTATTCCATTTAAATGGCCATTACAGGCACAGAATATATTCATGCAGCATACATTATTTTATACTTATTGAAGACTATACTGCAAGGCTTCCATTTATTTATTGCCACATGACATTTAAAATGCCACAACATATATTGAATCATCGCAGGAAACAATTATCTGCTACGTTGAAATGTGTTGCAAGCATGTTAAGAGTGTAGCTGGAAAATAGTAGGATTCGTTTTTGCAAATGTTTAACCTGTAAAATTATTTAAGCATTTATTATATAATCAGTTTATTCACGTTTACAAACACATAGATTCTTAAATGCCCTTCATAAAATAGCACTCTACTATTAATCTTGTCATCTATTCAAATTGAAATCCTGTGGAATGACAAGGCAATAAAAAAAATCTGATTAATATAGGCTTCATGTTTTTGTAGTAGCAAAGTTATGTGACGTGAGAAGCGTGAGGAAGAAGTAGTATGCGAGAAGTCACAGGGTCATTTTTAGTTGAAGGTTTGCTAAACGAATTTTTCTGAATTGGTTTCATTTTCTTTGTTATTAAAATGTACTCTGCATTTATCACTACTGCAAAGTAAAAACTGGGTCCTTGAATTTGGCTGACTTTACTATCAAACCAGATCTTAGAGGGTCTTATGTTGCAGTGAGCACTGATACTCCTCCAGGGCTGTTCATGCAGTATCTTACCTCCCAGTACCCTTTGGCTGACTGGCAGGGTTTTGTTCAGGTGTGGACCTCTATGAACCCCACAGGTCTCACTTACCTGAGAGCACCTACACCCACAGACACCCTTTAATCCTCTAAGTGTAGGGTTTTAAGGCTCAACAAAGGATGTTCTTTAAGCTTTGTGCTGAATGGATGTGCTCAGGATGTGATTTTCAAAATGTAAAGGTTAATGGAAGTCATGCACAGTTATCAGCGCTCAAACTACTAAACAAACAAACAAATCAACAACTGTACGCATAGACGAGCGAGGCAAAAACATGGGCGATCCATGCTTATATTGCTCAGATTACTGAAACTGCTTATGCATGGCTTTCACAGCAAGAAGAGTATCTTTTTTTTGAGCTGTTTTCAAATAATAAAATTCTCACACTTGGTCACCTATAATATCACTTTATTTGAAAAACAGTAGAGGACATGTAATAAAGTCTTTAATGAAAACATAGAGGTAGAGCAAGCCCAATGCTATCCTGTATCTTTACCTCGTAATGCCTGCAGTGCTGAGTGGCTACCCTGCATGTAATGGGTTGTGTCAATAATGAGATGGAAGAGTTTTAATACTTCGTCAGACGAGTGCAGTGCTTTACAGTGTATTCATTGAGTTTGGAGTTGGGGAGTTAATAAAACAAGCTATTTATGGTAAATATGGCATATTCTTTATTAAAGTGTCTGTTGAGTTGAGCAAACACTTCACCAAATTAATGTAGTACCAATTTAGCTTCTCAAGATCCACAAACTCCTCTTGCTACGACGTTCCTTCCTGACCTATGTTGCTGTTTGTTCTTGTTTTCTGTGGTCCGCCCTCTCGCCCCCTTTTCACTGTCCTCTCTCCTCAAGTCCCCTGGGGGTTTTACAACTCATGCAGATCCTTCCTGAAGCACTCTCTGTTAGACAACCATCATCCTGTCTTAATTTTTTTTGTCTCTCAGAGCATTTTGTAAACTCAATTTGCAGAAATTATATACCTCAGTAAATGTATCATTACTATTATCTTGCTCTGCCATTATCTGTCATATTCAATAGATTAAAGAAATCTGATTTTCATCTGAGTTGAGATATTTCAAGGTCTCTTCACCTTGAGGCATCAACAAATAATACTGCTCACAGCATGTGAAAAGGATTTACAAAACAAGTCTCTGTATGTATGTGCCTCTTTGTTCCGATAAAGGTCACTGAGCTTTTCACACATCCACTTTAAATGTAGGCACTCTGTCACTGCATTGCACTGAACAAATGACAACAAAAATATTTTATACTGAAAGCTGTCTGCACCTCAAAAAATAACTTAAGTAAATTGAATACTATGGCATCTTTATATGCAAATCCAAACAAAATGAACAGTGAATAATATGGTGAGTATAGTATAATCTATTTTTCTTGTTCATGGCCAAAAACTGTCATGCTAGCAATAAGTCTGTGACCCACTGACATCACTAAACTTTTGCATTCGTCTAATGTGCTATTTTCCCAGGCTTTCACTGCAGCCTGTTTTAGTAGTTGTTTGTTTTTTGTTTGTTTGTTTGGGGGGGCGCCCTTCAGTCTCGTCTTTAGCAGGTAAAATGTCCTATAGGGTTTAAGTCTGGAGATTGACTAGGCCAGTCTAAAACCTTCCACTTCCTGCTCCTGATGAACTCCTTTGTAGTTTTGGCAGTGTGTTTTGGGTCATGATCTTGCTGCATGATAAAGTTTGGTTGCATCTTTCTTTAAATTGACAGACAAAATGTTTCTGTAGACTGAGTTCATTGTACTGCTGCCATCATGCGTGACATCATCAATGAAGATTAATGAGCCCATCCCAGAAGAAGCCATACAAGCCATGATATTACCTCCACTGTACTTCTCTCTGCACTTCTTAGAAATTCCAGCCTGGCCTTCCTGTTCTTCTTGCTAATTAGTGGTTTGCATCTTCTGGTGAGGCCTCTGTACTTTTGTTCATGAAGATTTCTGTGAACAGTAGATTGTGATACCTTCACTCCTGCCCTCTGGAGGTTGTTGCTGATATCATTAACAGCTGTTTTAGGGTCTTTATTTACAGCACTTACAATGTTTCAACTGCTGCTGTTTTCCTTGGTCTACCTGTTCCACATGTGTCACTTAGTACATCAGTGATGACCTTCTTCAGGACGTTCCAAACAGTTATACTGGTTATGGCCAATTTTTGTGCAATGACTCTGCTTGATTTTCCATCTTCTCTCAGCTCAAATCTAAAAATGAGCGTAGACATTCACCACAATTTATTGTTTGAATAAAATCGATTTAACAGGATACACCTGGACAACAAAACACACCTGTCAGTCACATGTTCCAATACTTTTGCTCACAAGAAAAATGGGTGGCTTCAGACAAAAGGTATTCTTATGAATTGTATCAGATCCAGATGTAAATACGTCCACAGTATGTCAATCAATGAGTACAGGAGGACAGTGAAGGACTTTGTCACATGGTGCAAGCGGAACCATCTAGAGCTCAACGTGACAAAGACAAAAGAACTGGTGGTGGACTTGAGGAAAGACAAGGCACCGGTGGCCCCTATGTCCATCGGGGGGGGTCAGTGTGGACACCGTAGAGGACTACAAATATCTGGGAGTACACATTGACAACAAACTGGACTGGGCTAAGAACACTGATGCCTTATACAGGAAGGGCCAAAGTCGTCTCTATTTTCTGAGACACCTGAGGTCCTTCAATATCTGCCGGACTATGCTCAGGATCTTCTATGAGTCTGTGGTGGCGAGTGCCATCCTCTATGCTGTTGCATGCTGGGGCAGCAGACTGAGGGCGGCAGACGCCAACAGACTCAATAAACTGATCCACAAAGCCAGTGATGTGGTGGGAGTGGAGCTGGATTCGCTTATGGCAGTGTCGGAGAGGAGGATGCTGTCTAAGCTGCAGGCCATTATGAACAATGGCTCCCACCCACTCTACAACACAGTGATGGGACACAGGAGCACATTCAGTGCAAGACTCATCCCACCAAAATGCACCACAGAGCGCCACAGGAGGTCATTTCTACCTGTGGCCATCAGACTCTATAACTCCTCCCTTAATAGGTGACATTGTGGTTCATCAGTGTCATTCATTTATCAGTATTCATTTGGTATGTGTGCCTGCAATTGTACATAAAATTGTTTAAATTTCCATATACATTGTACATACACTTATACATTGTACAAAAAAAAACTTGGACTTGCAGCACCTTGATTGTTTTCTTTTTCAGCCATTCTGTTGTAGATTTGCTGCTGTTCTTGGGTTCATTGTTGTGTGACCCAGTTTCAGCCTAGCTTTACCTGCCAGATAAATGACCTTATGCGTGACTGTATACCAATACTTTGGTACACAAAGGAGTTCATGGTCAACTCAGTGGTTCCAAGGTGCCCAGGTCCTGTGGCTGCAAAACAAGCCCAAATCCAGTGATGTCAGTAACACGTTACTCTAATCTGACTACTTTTTTTTTGTTAACACGTAATCTAACGCATTAGTATTTGCAGTCCAGTAATCAGATTAAATTTACTTATCCAAGTCACTGTTCTTTACTATTTTTGCCATTTTCCTTAGTAAAAAGATATATTTATGCTTTCTTCTTGCGTCTCGGGGAGTGACATCTGGCCGATGCAACAATTAAATCCGTTTTCAGCATAAAGACAATAATAGCACACAGCAACACAAATGTAAACAATGGAGGGAGGAGAGAGATGTGCATTTTCTAACTGGAAATTCAGGCACTATTTTGACTTTGTGTCAGCTAAAGATGACAATATCAAGGTTTGTTGTACACTGTGGTGGCGACAAAGTGCTATCTAGCTTCAAAACCACTACATCAAATTTGAAGAAACATTTGGAGTCACAGCACAGCACAGTCAAACTTACAGAGCAAGTCCCAAGAGGTGGTGCAAAGCAGAGCTGCGGCTAATGCAGGAGGTCCCCCAGCAGTTTTGTGATGTCATTTTTATGTTGAGGCAGCAGGGGGTGCCAAAAAGTGATCATATGGCACAAAGCGATTTTCGGTGTTTGCCAAAAAATGATTGCCAAATACAGGCTGTAAATGACTTGTTGACCTATAATCTGTGAAACATGTGTCAAACATCTCTCATGAATGATATCAGGTCATTTTGAGTGAGAAACAGCATTTCTATCACAAGGTAGAGGCTGCAATCATTTTTTGGCAAAGCGAATTTTATAGATTCATTTTTTATCAAGGTTAAAACTGTCATTGACATTAAAAATGTCTTTTTAAACAGAAATCTGGCTAAGAAGGCTGCAGAAACCACAACAAATACAACATCAGTTCTATAAAGATATTTTAAGTGGCCAAAAAGCACTGAATTGATTATAATGTAGGTACAATAACACAGATGACTAAAGATTGTTGAAAAACAGGTTATTTCTTCATTTTATATATAAGCCCTTCATAAATCATGTTGACTGCACTCTATTTACCAATATAAGCAAATACATTACACATAAAAGCACATAGAAATATCGCAATCACTTTATGGCAGACGATCACTTTTTGGCACAACACCGGCACCTGTTGAAAGTAACTACTAAAGTAACTTGTAATCTAACTTAGTTACTTCTAAAAATAAGTAATCAGTAAAGTAAGTTAATTTTTAAAGGAGTAATCAGTAATCAGTAATTGGATTACTTTTTCAAGGTAACTATGCCATCACTGATGCTGAGATATCCCAAGTTTTTGGCTAATAGCTCTTTGAGATCACCTTGTTGGTGCAAAAACACAATTTTATTCCTGTCAAACTGCGTTATCTTCATAGATTAAGCTAAAAGTATGGGGACGAACAATTCTGTGTAACTCTGATAACTGGCACAACTGTATCAGACACTGGCAGACTTTCAGAAGGGGATTCCTCACTGGGTTGAACCCCAGACAGTGGCAGACTTTCAGAAGGAAATTCCATACTGGGCTCAGTCAGTTGCTGTGGGACTGACAGAGCAACAGCACAGAGTTCTGAGGAGTTTCTGGAAAACACCTCATTTTTTTCTTCTTTTTCTTCTTAGGTTTAAGTTCTTCAGAGTTCTCGTTACACTAAAAACTGGCACAACTGCTTCAGACACTGGCAGATGTTCAGAAGAGGGTTCCTCACTTGGACGAACCTCAGACATCACCAGACTTCGAGAAAGGGGTCCCTCACTCTGCTGAACCCCAGACATCAGCAGACTTTCAGAAGGGGGTTCTTCACTGGGCTGAACCTCAGACAAGGATGGAGGTTTTGCACAGGGTTCCTCACTGGACTGAACCTCAGACATTGCTGGACTTTCAGCAGGGGTTTCCTCACTGGGCTTAAACTCAGACATCGGCAAACTTTCAGAAGGGGTTTCCTCACTGGGCTGAACCTCAGACAAGGGTGGAGGTTTAGCAGGGGGGTTCCTCACTGGACTGAACCTCAGACAAGGATGGAGATTTAGCAGGGGGTTCCTCACTGGGCTGAACCCTAGACAAAGGTGGACTTTCAGAAGGGGGTTCCTCACTGGGATGAATCTGAATTACCAGCAAACTTTCAGAAGCGGGTTCCTCACTGGGCTGAACCTCAGACGAGAATGGAGGTTTAGCAGGGGGTGATGCAGAATGCGTCATTGTTATTTTCTGGACTTGTTGTTTTCTTCACAGTCCCAGTAATATTTAAGCTATCTTGAACTCTTGGTGGTCTTTGAGCAGCAGGTGTGTGACTATCTAGCTTTCTGGGGATCTGGGGCTGAAAGATCTTGCAAATGTGCTTCTTTGCTACAACAGCACTCGTACTAAGCAGCTCTGGTGCAAAGTTTGAAATGCTGTTGAGCAGAATGGCGAGTGGGAATTTCTCTCTGATTTCTGTCAGGATGGTCTGGACCATGTCATCTCTGATGGAGTGGGAGAATATGGCCTGGCTTTCCATTGCTGTGACAGTCTTGAGACCTTATCCAAAGTGGCCTTTGTAAGAATAGTGCAGAGTATGCTCAGACTCTGGGATGCCATGTTTAAGAGGGGTTGGGGAGGAAGCTGCCAGAAGCCCTGCAGGACTCGGGGAACTACCTCTATCACCACTTCCTCTGCGGTGAGCAGTCAGGAGGTCTGTGTTTCCTGCTGCTTCTCTTTGAGGATCTCAATGTATTTTTTGACCACACTGAGGAGTTTAGGTGTTCTGTAGATTAAGGTTATATGTGTTGTTTTAAACACAGAAATAGTGAAACACGGTAGTTGAACTATTAATGATTGTTTGTCAAATGTGACTCACTGAAATGTAAGAGGTGTGGCCTCTGGAAATTTGAGGAGCATCCAGGCTTGAAGCTCAACATACCTCATTTTATTGATGATGTTTACTGCCCACACCTGGAACAAAAACACATAAAGTGCACTTTTGTTTTGAGGTTTTGTGAACATAGTGAAAAAAAAATCTACAAATTACTACAAGTGTCATCAGCTTTCTAGTCTTACCAGTTTCAGAAGACGTTTGGCCTCTTTTTCCTCAAAATCCTCCAATTTAAACTCCCAGAGCCTTCAAAGGAAACAAAACAAGTTTTATCTCAGCATTTATACTTCATTACAAACAGGCTTTCTGGTGTGAGCTGGTCTGTAGGTGTCTCAGTAACTCATTGCTCTCTGAGTGTCTTTTTGCTCTCCTGCACCAAAAGGTTGCTCATATCTTCAGCAGTGATGTGAGGTGGAATCTGATTTTCCTGCTGAAGTCTGAGGAACTCCATCATCATTGCAATCTAAAAATAAATGTAGATATTTAATCATGTCCACACTTTTTTGCAGAATTGAACATATTTTTTGTCAGTTATGGCTTGGATGGATAGTGGATCTTACCTGAGTCTTGTAGCCTTGAAGATGCCAACAGGTGTTCACAGCTGTTTCGTATATGAGTGTGTCAAACAGCACTTGCCATAAAAATAAGAAGTTACTCATTAGTTTATTTGATTCTCAGTTTGTTAGCTTTGATGATGTATATATCTGAGGCCTAACAGCATCTGCTGCATATTCAACTTTGGTCATTTGGATAAACTGGCCCTTTAAGCTGCCCAGTGGTAGAGACCTCTGTGTATTCTGTAAATCCTAAAGTCCCACAGCACAATAATAATACCTCAAATAATTAATTCTGTAATTACCAGGCTACCTGTTGCCACATTCATTATGGTAAACACAAGTTTATAATGATACCATAGTCGTATGTCGTACAGCAGATACTGACTCTAGGGGGGAAACAGGACACACAAACCTCACAAGAAATCTATTTGTGGGTTTAGTTTAGGGATCAACTTTTCAAAATAAAAAAGTATTCTGCCTTTTGCCCGATACCTGGGACAGGCTCCAGCACCCCTGCAACCCTGAATTGAACAAGTGTTTAAGAAAATGTATGGAGATGGTACCACTGACAATAAGACAGGTGGCCAAACTGGAGGTGACAGAGTTGAAGATGTTAAAATCTGTTTAAATCAGAGGGGCAGTAGTGACCCCAAAGGGAGCAACCAAAAGAAGAGCAAACTTAGTTGTTACACTATATTGCCAAAAGTATTCCTTCTTCTGCCTTCGCACACATATGAACTTAATATGATGTAGGCACACGCTTTGCAGCTATAACAGCTTCAAATCTTCTGGGAAGGTTTTCCACAAGGTTTAGGAGTTCTTATGGGACAAATTGTTTTTGTTTCTTTTTCAGATGTCATGTATTATGCACATTTTATTTTTGGATAAAGTTTTCAATGGGAAAAGAATGAAGCAGAAGATTTTAAGCACTTAGAGACTCTGGCAAGAAGCAGTTTGGCTGTTATTTAGATCCATGGTGGCCCAATAACTAAGACCTCCCTTATTTAATTCTGTTGCATTTTCATGGACAATGATACCTTCTTTTTTGTAATTTTGCACTTGTACACCACCACAGTGGATTCTAAATCAAGTGCACATTTTCAGCTTTAATTCAAGGGGTTTAATAAAAGTATTGCATTAATTGTTTAGGAATTATAACCATATTTAAACAGAGTCCCCCGTTTTTCAGAGGCTCAAAAGAGTAACTTCACAAAAGACCTTTTTCCATGTGAGGGGATGCAGTCATGGTTGTATGAAGAGTAGCAGGCTGGGCATACAAGCTGAAAAGTTGTCATGAACTCTAGTGTGAAGGAGCCCAAGTGTGACAATCAGCTGTTGTGTGTGTGCATTTATTTAAACTGGGCAAAAAGGAATCTATTCTAAATTGCTCATAGATATTTAATCAAATTTCACTTTGGCCCTTTTTAATCATAATGTATTTTGTTTGAACAATAAAATGAGCAATAAAATAGGTTTATCAAGCACAAATAACTTCATGTTTCAGTTACTTTAGAATTATATTATGTGATTGAATTGAATTGAATTAGCAGATCCTGCTTTAGGCACCAATGGCAGAAGATGCTCACCATCACTCCATCTACTTTTACTTATGAGTATTTTTGGTTTTATTGTGAAATCAAGTTAATTTGATAATCAGGTGCAGTGAATTATTGAATAAACTGCTGGTAAATTAAAACCGATGAGAGAAATCATGGTCAATACTTGTAATGACTAACCTTTAAAGAAAATAATGAAAATTAATAAATCATTGCTTAATTATAGCAGAACAAAATATCCAGTATTTAGAAATAGGAACAAAAATACATTTAAATTTATGATGAACAAAATTGAAATAAAAGTGCATGAACATAAACTGGGACCAAACTATGCTGAAAAGTTCATATAAACACTGGAAAAACTAAAATGTCTAAATGATTACAGCATTATCTAAAACTAAATCAAGAATCATTTATACATTAACTGCATTGTTCCATAACCATACACGGTCCACTCTGTGGAGGTATGGGGAAACATACAAAGCACACAACACTAATGCAGTTTATCTGCTGCAGAAGGTCTAAGAATTACAAAAGGATGAGATTATTAGAAACCAACCTACAGATTATTCTGGATCATTGATCTCAACAACAAGTGATACTGTACAAAGCACAAAATGTTCTCGTTCCACACTAGAAACAGTGTAAACTCAGAGGAAAAGGTATGTTAGGACAAATATTAAAAAAGAGCTATGGCAGAGAATCAAGATTTTGTTGTTCACTGTGTAAATAAAAAAAATTATTACAAATCAAATTATAATTAGCTATGTTCAATTAGACAATTAGATGTTCAAAGCTTTGTGTGGTATAATTACTTATGCTACATAGCAACAGCATTCCTCTGGGGGAAAATGACCTTTGCTGCTACAGCTAAAAGGGGAAATGGGAAATGGAAACAGTGTTTGCTTTATGCAATTTGTTCTTCAGTCTTATAATGCTTTTGTCAACTTTCAATATTTATACCTAAAAACCCTCTCATCCACACAATTACTGCTAAGCTGCAGAGAAATGAAAAGAGGTATTTTTTTTAAAGACAAAGGAAAGAGTTTTCAATCTTAAGATCGTGGCCAACTCAGGTGTATCTTCAGAGCCTGGGTCCAGAAACAGTGATGTCTTGTAAATGCTGACTGAGTTTGTGGTTAATTCCAACGCATCACATAGTCGTAAAGATGAAGCCAGTACACAAGCATCTGCATCTTGGTTGAATATGGACTTTTTGTTTTTGTTGTTGTGGAGCCGACATATTTGAAAGTCTCAAAACAGAAACAGATGAAAAAAACTATTCTTGACAAACTGGAATGTTAGAGATGCTGTGAAGGTGGAACACAGATACCTCTTGTTGTTCTCAGCCTCTTCAGCTGTCTCTTTTTAAAGAAGTAATCAGTAATCGGATTACTATTTCAATGGTAACTATGCCATCACTGCCCAAATCATCATCTCTCCACCACCGTGAGGCATGATTATTATTTTCCATCATGATCAGAGGTTGCCAGGCAGTTACATAGGTCTCTAGATGTACGTGACTGTGGCCATAAGGTTGACTGCTAGAATAACTGTTTACATTTATTTAACTTTTACAGCTCAACTACCAGCAAGACATATAATCTTAAACAGCTAACTCATCTGTGTTAGGATGTAAAACTTTTTTATTTAACCCCTTTGCCTTAAAGTTAGAACATTATAAGAACTGACATATTTCAGTATGTTTGGGCTAATGATGACTTTAGAAAGGCACAGGAATCTAGCCACAACTTCAGAGGCTTCATCATGTCAGTAGCAGCAGCTACAGGCAATCCACTGAAGCCTCCTCTCTCACCAAGACAACTAGGGCTCAGAGTCCGCTGTTAAGATTTCAATTTTAAATAATATGGTTGAAATATTTTAAGATTCTGCAAACATAAGATTTCTATTTTGATTCATAATTAATTTAGGCTAAAAAGCTTAGCAGGTAGTGTGCACTCCGCAGATTTAATTACTCTCCCTCCTGACACAACTGGTTGATTTGTTCATGAATAAGAGTTTAAACTACTATGCACAGATACAGAAGCTCTTGTTTAACAGAAGCATATCAATCAGTTTCTGTTTGTTTATTATGTTTGTACAGGGTATTAAAGAAGGTTGTGTTTTGTTTACACACATACTGTATACAATCCAGCAGTCCAACAGTGTGAGATTAATTTAAAGGTGCTTTCATGCTCAGTAGTTTCACACTTTCAAATTACACTTGCATTATTTCTAAATTACCAGCAAACTAAAGCAAGAGGAGATAATTTAGAAGCCAAGTCATCATCTGTTTCCTGACAACATCTGTCCTACACCAACTGAGTAACTATGCAAAAGTGTAGGGTATAATGTTCCACGCATGGCATGCTTCTGTTCTACAAATCACATCAATCAGCTTGTACATCTGCTTCTCTGCTTGAAATGTGTCATCTGCTAAGTGAGAGAGAAAGTAAGATGAATTAATGATGATGTGCAACTGTGTAAACCGAAGCTGTAAATCTGACATGACGGCTTTCTGTTCAAAACTTTCTAAAGCTTGCTTTAGACGTTGTGCCTTAACTTTCTCTTGATTTCTTTTAATGAATAAGACAGACTGTGTCGCAGTAAATATTGATCATCAGCCTTCAGCTCTCTACATTTGTCTTGTGTTTATCATTAGTAGAAAAAAGAGTTAATGTTTTGTAATGGATCTTACCTTGACATTATTTGAATTTATCTATTTCCAACCTATTCAGCAGGTGTACAGCTTTCTCTGCAGCAGAGGTTGATCGCTCTGTTAGTCCTCTCCCTATTTACAGTACTATTATCCCCCAGGCCATGCTTTTTGCTGTAGTTGTTGTTTGTTCTGTATTTAGAAACTAAATAATTTCAGGCTGTTTCTCCATAAATTTCTCATTTTTAGTCTGCAGCCCTGAAACGTTATTTTGCTTCTTTTTTTTTTTATTGCACAGTAGCCTGTTTTGTTTTCTCTATTCATGGTTACATCAGCTATAGCAAATAATCATGTGGAAAAAGAGTATTCGTGGGGCCCCATGAAGTCCTGTGAAAAACTATCCCAGGATTCAATAACTTTAGCTGCAAATAGCTTAGCTTTAAATAGTCAGTCTCTCACATTGTTGGGAGGAATTTTGTCCCACTCTTCATTACAACATCACTTCAGTTCATTGAGGTCTACAAGTAGGTATGAACAGCTGTCATGAGGTACTGCCATAGAATAGCTTTTGAGATCTGGACATTGACTGGGCCACTGGAACACCTTGATTCTTTTATTTTTCAGTCATTCTGTTGTAGATTTGTTGCTTTGCTTGTGATCATTGTCCCAGTTTCAACCAAACTTTAGCTGTCAGATGGATGGTCTCACATTTGGCTCTAGAATATTTTGGTATACAGAAGAGTTCATGGCCAACTACTGTAAATGACTGCAATGGGCCCAATACCTGTGGCAGCAAAAGTAGCCCAACTCATCACCCATCCACCACCATGCTTGACTGTTGGAATAAGGTGTTTGTGTTGATATGCTGTGTTTGGGTTTCTCAAAATGTGGCGCTCTGCATTATTGCCAACCATCTCCACTTTGGTCTTGTCCGTGCAAAGGACATTGTTCCAGATGTCTTTTAGTTTGTTCAGATGCAATTTTGTTACCATCTTCTTTTTAGAGGGAAGAGGCTTTCTCCTGGCATCCCTGCCAAACATGCCATACTTGTCCAGTCTTTTTCATGTTCATGTCATGAACTTTAACATTTAATTTACTAACTGAAAACTGTAGAGTCTGAGATGTAGCCCTCTGGTGATTTGAATGCTGTCTGAGCACAATCTGACCTTGGGGTAAATATTGCTGGAACATCCACTCTTGGAAAGATTGTGGCATTGTTTTAACACACTGAATGCTCCAGTCTAGCAAACTGCTAAAACCTCTGCTTTTGTAGAGGTGTTCATACTTTCTGATGATCAGTTAATTAAGTACATTTGATTAGCAGCACCTATGTACCCTCTCAACTACTATTGAAGCAGTGGTTGTACTTAGTTTTTCACAGGAAAATAGAGTCCATGACTTTATACACACTGGATTCCATTTAATCTCAGGAAACTGTTATCCTTTCTATACAATATCCAAAATCACTAAACCACAGAATTAAAAATATTTCCTTCACATAGACCTAGAAAAGCTGAAGCCACCAGATATAGAACACACAGCACACGGCAATCCTGCACAAACACACCGTAGGCAAGCCACCATCAGTGTGTTTTTATCCCCGTCTGTGTTGTTCACCTGGGACTTTTTCAGTTGTGACGATGTTGCAGAATAAGGGAGCTAAAACATGATTGGATTAAAAAGAAAAAGTGTGGAGAGTTTTTGTTTTCTTGTGTGCTTCTGTTCTTTTGGTGGTCAAATGTATTTTATCTTAAATCATTTCATCACACTCTCATAGATTTTTTTTTTTTCTGTCTAAAAACACATCCAAGTCTGATTAGTTCCATTTTCGAGAGGCAATTTGTGAGGCAATCAAGATAAATACAGGACATCAAATTGCCATGCTCTGACAGTGCACTGACAGGTTTTGTGTCTTTCTGCACTGTGCTGTTGGGTTACAATTTACATGCCACACAATAATAACTCATTCCAACATTACAGCTGATTCATGTGTAAATTCCTTTTCCCTCAAAGATTATGTTTTCCAGGAATAGTTCAAAAAACATGAAAGGGATGTAAAATTACACTATCTTAAATTTAACTGTCTATAGATGGAAACCCAGCATGAGCAAATTTAGCAAAAAAAAAAAAATCATAAAAGACACATGGGTCAGTATTCAGTTGCATTCATGTGGAACATCTTGTGAAAGTCATCTTTTCAAAGCACACCTACTGTTTTGAGAGGAAAATATAGTACCACTGAGTGAAGAAGGCGTTCTTAATATCATGCACACTGAGCTCACAGCATGAAAATTAAGTCAGAAATTTTCCTCACTTCTTGGACACCAGGAGCTCTGAGCACCTCCAAGGAATGAAAGGCTTTCCTTTATCTCTACACCAAAGTTCTTTTTCCTTGCATGAATGAGAGGATCTACTGAGGCAGGACATTTCTTCTTCGCTGCAGAGACTTCTAATTCTTTTTGCTTAATTGCATTCAGGGATTCTATTGTTCATTTTTTATCTGTCTGCTTTTACTTCCCATTTCTGTCCTGTTTTCCATTCACCCATGGCTCCCTTAAAGACACCACACAGTGACTATGGCTGGGCAATTTACCTCAATGAAGCTAATTAATTTAGGGAAACAAATGGCTGGGAACAAAATAATGGGAAAATTACCAGGATTGCCAGTCATCTAGAAAAACCTATCTGACTTTAACATGTGATAATGTAAAAGTTTAAATCCTGTACAATGGTAAAAAGTCTTTTCTATATTTTACTGTCAGTTTTAATGTAAAGCTGCTATCTCTAATGTTGTTGATCTGTAACTGCCTTATGGTAGAGCGAGGTAACATAAGACACTGGTTGGAGCACAATTTTGCGGAACCCCCAATACTGCCATGCTGTGGAATTTATTTCTGGATTACTATTACCATGTAATAAAATTTGCATTAACTCGCAATAAGTTTTGCATTCTTTCTGATCCATATAAACACTTGGTGTGTTTTAATGCACAGCCCATCATGGAAAAACTGCAGAAAAGTCAGTTGTTGCATTTACTGGTCATTACTCGATTTAAAAAGCCAGTCTGTATATTTCCCCTGGCTGGAAGTGTGGCAGCAGCAGCTCTGCCTTGCTGTGATAGTTGTTTGCATGCTGCTGTGGTTCAGTCTGTGGTGCTATGGATATGTCCTCCTACTGAAGCTGCAGTGCTTCTTTGACAGATGTGATACCAACCCAACAAACAGCAGAAAGAATAGAGTAGTCTGACAACATTCGTACCAGCACAACCATCACTGTGCATGTACAACCAATGGACGTAGTCAGTGTTACAAATGTGTCACAGCGATAGCTCTAACAGCTAAAGCACAGCTACAATCACAGTGAGAGTTATATCATTCCAAGGCTGCAGAGCTCTAGTCTGTCTCAGCATCGTTCAGTGAGAGTGCTGGAGAACAGGCTTCATTAGCACAAACTTGTGCCTGAGCAGACACAGATCAGGGTGCATTCACTCTCAATGCAGCCATAACCAGCACCAATATTACACAATACTGTCTCATATTCGAGCCCAAGCCTTTTTCTGTGGGACAGAGAATGGATTTCCTGGGCTCCTTACAATAGTTTGTGAAAACTGTCAGTCTGCTTAACAATATCCATATAAACTCCAGTACTCAATACTTCCTCACTTAAAGTGAATCACTATATACTGTATCAGTACCCCAAAATTAGGGGTTCTAAGTTCTGCAACAGCAGAAGAAACCCAAGGACACACAACCTCTCACAAAAGCTCATGTTATTTCTGTTAGTAATCATGGCAATATACACATCACTGATGCCATCTTTAACGCTTCACTACTTTATATTGTAATCATAGTAGCTGCACTCAGGCAGCTGCTATGATTACATAAATAACATGAGCTAATACCATGAGCTAATTTTGTATGCTGGTCCACAGATATGGTTAATAGTTAAATATGTCATCAAGTAATTGATGATTTGTATCAACATTTTGTTCAGACATTTATGTGATCACTAATGACTAACTTACTACATATATGAGGACAGTGAGACAGTGGTGAGGTGTTTGGTAGGAGTGACAGATGAGTTCAAAATGGGGGTGGAATTACATCAGGGATCGGCTCTGAGCCCCTTGTTGTTTGCAGTGGTGATGGACAGAATGACAGATGAAGTTAGGCAGGAGTCTCTGTGGACTATGATATTTGCAGATGACATTGTGATCTGTACTGAACGTAGGGAGCAAGAGAGCCTGGAGATGTGGAATTAGCTCTGGAGATAAAGGGAATCAAAGTCTCTAGAAGCAATACATAATATATGGGTGTGACTGAGATGGAGACAAGTGTAAAAGTGAAGCTGCAAGGAGTGAAGGTAGGTGCATTAATGAAAGCTTGGCAGTGCATAAGAGGAGATTACAGGCAGGGTGGAGACAAATGTCCGAGGTGAATATGACAGAAGCAGTAAGAGTGAAAGGGAAGGTTTACAACATGGTAGTTAGACCTGCTGTGATGTATGGTTTGGAGATGGAAGCACTGAGAAAAAGACAGAAGGCTGAGCTGGAGGTGGCAGAATTGAAGATGCTAAGATTTTCACTGGAAGTGACCAGGATGGACAGGATTAGAAATGAGTATGTCACAAGGACAGCTCAGATTGAGTGCTTTGGAGAAAAAGTTAGAGAAAGGCTGAGAAGGTTTGGACATGTGTGGATATAATGGACAAGGGATGTTGAAGCTGGAGCTGTCAGGCAGGAGAGAAAAGGAAAACCACAGAAAAGATTCATGGATGCAGTGAAGGAAGACAGGCAGAGGTCTGGTGTGACAGAGGAGAATTCAAGGAATAAGGTGAGATGGAGGCAGATGATCCACTGAGACAGTCCTAAAGGGAGCAGAAATAAGAAGAAAAAGACTAATTACTAATTTACTAATTTATGTCACAGTGTAGATAAACAGTTACAATCATGCCAAATGCTGATTAAAAAAACAAATCAGTGCAAAATATGCAAATTTCAACAAAATAATCAAAAGTTTCTTCCAATCAAACATTTACTTTAATTTCAATGTTTTTGCCTGTATGCACTCCTTTGAAACACTGATTTTGAGGCATGTAAAAAGACAGTGATCCCAAGCACAGCAGCAAATCTGCAACTGAATGGCTGGCTGGTTTTAGAACTGAAGAAGCTTTTCGGATGTGAGGTGAAATGTCTTCAAGACACTAAAAGAAGGCCAGTCGCCTTTTATTCAAGCTCCAGAGATGTCTGAGACAGGATGTTTCTAAATTTAGAGCTATTGTGCAAATGCAAGAAGGCAGTCTTACATATTTGTTTAATATGTACACTGAAGGACATATCCTGGTCAAAAATTACTCCAAGATTCCTCACTCTGTTACTGGAGATTAAAGTAATGGTATCCAGAGTAAGTGTCAGTACACACCATGTTTCTAAGATTTTAGGGCCAAGCACAACAACCTCAGTTTCATCTGAATTTAGAAGCAGAAAATTAGAGGTCATCCAGGTCTTTATGTCATTAAGACATTCCTACAGTCTAACTAATTGATGTTTGTCATCTGGCTTCATGGATACATAAAGCTGGGCATCACCTGCATAGCAATGAAAATGTATGCTATGCCTTCTAATAATACTGCCTAAGGGAAGCATATATAATGTAATTGGTCCTAGAACAGAACCCCGTGGAACGCCACAATTAACCTTAGTGTGTGAAGAAAACTCCCCATTTACACAAATAAATTGGAAT
This sequence comes from Archocentrus centrarchus, assembly GCF_007364275.1. Taxonomy (NCBI): domain Eukaryota; kingdom Metazoa; phylum Chordata; class Actinopteri; order Cichliformes; family Cichlidae; genus Archocentrus; species Archocentrus centrarchus. The sequence goes on from NC_044348.1 coordinate 16,026,756, forward strand.
ATTAGACATGATTTAAACCACTTTAGTGCAGTACCTTCAATACCTCTGTACTGTGATGAATTCTGAAACCTGCTAAAACTATTCAAATCAACCATTCCTCTGCAGATGATCAGTTAGCTGGTCTATCTCAAAAATTCTTGAAAGAGTAGTTTTAAAAGGAAGGTTGGAGATTGACCTATAATTAGCTAAGACAGCTAGGTCAAGTGATTGCTTTTTAAGTAATGGTTTAATTATTGCCACCTTAAAGGCTTGTGGTACATATCTGGTTAATAGAGATCTGTAGTTTTCTCTGGGCCCCTCCCCAATCAGACCAGGAGCGACATGTTTAGCCGCATGTTCTCCTTGAATCGCTGGCTGTCTGAGTGGTGTCCAAAAAATGACGTGGGCTTCATAGATAATTGGCAAAGTTTCTGGGGAAAACCTGGTCTTGTTAGGAGAGACGGCATCCATCCCACTTTGGATGGAGCAGCTCTCATTTCTAGAAATCTGGCCAAATTTATTAACCCTCCTAAAAACTGACTACCCAGGGTTGAGACCAGGAAGCAGAGTTGCAGTCTTACACGCCTCTCTGCAGCTTCTCTCCTCCTGCCATCCCCCCAAAACCCCATCCCCATAGAGTCGGTGCCTGCTCCCAGACCACCAAACACCAAAGCTAAAATCAGCAAAAAGCTATTTAAGCATAAAAATTCAAAAACAATAAATAATACAGCTTCATCAACTGCACCAAAAAATAAAACAATTAAATGTGGATTATTAAACATTAGGTCTCTCTCTTCCAAGTCCCTATTAGTAAATGATTTAATAATTGATCAACGTATTGATTTATTCTGCCTTACAGAAACCTGGTTACAGCAGGATGAATATGTTAGTTTAAATGAATCAACACCTCCGAGTCACAGTAACTGTCAGAATGCTCGAAGCACAGGTCGAGGAGGAGGATTAGCTGCAATCTTCAATTCCAGTTTATTAATTAATCAAAGACCCAGACAAAGTTTTCATTCTTTTGAAAGCCTGACTCTTAGTCTTGTCCATCCTAATTGGGAAAATCAAAAACCTGTTTTATTTGTTATTATCTATCGCCCACCTGGTCCCTACTCAGAGTTTCTGTCTGATTTCTCAGACTTTTTATCTGATTTAGTGCTCAGTTCAGATAAAATAATTATAGTGGGTGATTTTAACATCCATGTAGATGCTGAGAATGACAGCCTCAACACTGCATTTAATCTATTGTTAGATTCAATTGGCTTCTCTCAAAATGTAAAGGAGCCCACCCACCACTTTAATCATACTCTGGATCTTGTCCTGACATATGGCATAGAAACTGAAGACTTAACAGTATTCCCTGAAAGCCCCCTCCTGTCTGATCATTTCTTAGTAACATTTACATTTACTTTAATGGATTACACAGCAGCGGGGAATAAGTTTTATTACAGTAGAAGTCTTTCTGAAAGTGCTGTAACTAAGTTTAAGGATCTAATTCCTTCATTGTTATGCTCTTCAGTGCCATGTGCCAACACAGTGCAGAGCAGCTACCTAAACTCTGCTCCCAGTGAGGTTGATTATCTCGTCAATAATTTTACATCCTCACTGCGTATAACTTTGGATACTGTGGCTCCTCTGAAAAGGAAAGCTTCAAATCAGAAGTGCCTGACTCCGTGGTATAATTCACAAACGCACAGCTTAAAGCAGATAACCCGAAAGCTGGAGAGGGAATGGCGTCTCACTAAATTAGAAGATGCTCATTTAGCCTGGAAAAAAAGTTTGTTGCTCTATAAAAAAGCCCTCCGTAAAGCTAGGACATCTTACTATTCATCATTAATTGAAGAAAATAAGAACAACCCCAGGTTTCTTTTCAGCACTGTAGCCAGGCTGACAAAGAGTCAGAGCTCTGTAGAGCCGAGTATTCCTTTCATGTTAACTAGTAGTGACTTCATGGATTTCTTTACAAATAAAATTTTAGACATTCGAGAAAAAATTATTCATAACCATCTCAAAGATTATTCTTCATGTTCGGCTGCTTTCAGCACTGCTGGTATTTGTTTAGACTCTTTTGCTCCAGTTGATCTTTCAGAGTTAACTTCAATAGTTACTTCCTCCAAACCAGCAACATGTTTGTTAGATCCCATTCCTACTAGACTGTTCAAAGAAGTCTTTCCAATTATTGATGCTTCAATCTTAAAAATGATCAATCAGTCTTTAGTAGTTGGCTATGTACCACAGACCTTCAAGGTGGCTGTAATTAAACCTCTGCTTAAAAAGCCATCACTTGACCCAGTTGTCTTAGCTAATTATAGGCCAATCTCCAACCTTCCTTTTCTCTCAAAGATTCTTGAAAGAGTAGTTGTAAAACAGCTAACTGATCATCTGCAGAGGAACGGTTTATTTGAAGAGTTTCAGTCAGGATTCAGAATTCATCACAGTACAGAAACAGCATTAGTGAAGGTTACCAATGATCTTCTTAGAGCCTCTGACAGTGGACTCATCTCTGTTCTTGTCCTGTTGGACCTCAGTGCAGCTTTTGATACTGTTGACCATAACATTCTATTACAGAGATTAGAGCATACTATAGGTATTAAAGGTACTGCACTGCAGTGGTTTGAATCATATTTATCTCATAGACTCCAATTTGTTCATGTAAATGGGGAGTCTTCTTCACACACTAAGGTTAATTATGGAGTTCCACAGGGTTCTGTGCTAGGACCAATTTTATTTACATTATACATGCTTCCCTTAGGCAGTATTATTAGAAAGCACTGCATCAATTTTCATTGTTATGCAGATGATACTCAGCTTTACCTATCAATGAAGCCAGATGACACACATCAATTAGTTAAACTGCAGGAATGTCTTAAAGACATTAAGGCCTGGATGACCTCTAATTTCCTGCTTCTAAATTCAGATAAAACTGAAATTCTTGTTCTCGGCCCCACAAATCTTAGAAACATGGTGTCTAACCAGATACTTACTCTGGATGGCATTACTTTGGCCTCCAGTAACACTGTGAGAAATCTTGGAGTCATTTTTGACCAGGATATGTCCTTCAATGCACATATTAAACAAATATGTAGGACCGCTTTTTTGCATTTGCGCAATATTTCTAAAATTAGAAACATCCTTTCTCAGAGTGATGCTGAAAAGCTCATTCATGCATTTATTACTTCTAGGCTGGATTATTGTAATTCATTATTATCAGGCTGTCCTAAAAGCTTCCTGAAAAGCCTTCAGCTGATCCAAAATGCTGCAGCTAGAGTCCTGACAGGGACGAGAAAGAGAGAGCATATTTCTCCCATATTGGCTTCTCTTCATTGGCTCCCTGTTAAATCTAGAATAGAATTTAAAATTCTTCTCCTCACATACAAGGTCTTGAATAATCAGGCACCATCTTATCTCAAAGACCTCATAGTACCATATCGCCCCAACAGAGCACTTCGCTCTCAGACTGCTGGCTTACTTGTGGTTCCTAGGATACTTAAGAGTAGAATGGGAGGCAGAGCCTTCAGCTTTCAGGCGCCTCTTCTGTGGAACCAGCTTCCAGCTTGGATTCGGGAGACAGACACCCTCTCTATTTTAAGATTAGGCTTAAAACTTTCCTTTATGATAAAGCTTATAGTTAGGGCTGGATCAGGTGACCCTGAACCATCCCTTAGTTATGCTGCTATAGGCCTAGTCTGCTGGGGGGTTCACATAATGCACTGTTTCTCATTCACCTTATTTACGTTGTTTATACTCCACTCTGCATTTAATCATTAATTGATATTAATCTCTGGCTCTCTTCCACAGCATGTCTTTCTCTCCCCTCAGCCCAACCGGTCGCGGCAGATGACTGCCCCTCCCTGAGCCTGGTTCTGCTGGAGGTTTCTTCCTGTTAAAAGGGAGTTTTTCCTTTCCACTGTCGCCAAGTGCTTGCTCATAGGGGGTCGTTTTGACTGTTGGGTTTTTTCTGTATTATTGTAGGGTCTTTACCCACAATACAAAGCACCTTGAGGCGACAGTTTGTTGTGATTTGGCGCTATATAAATAAAAAAAATAAATTGAAATTGAATAGATAGATTGATCATATTTAAGATTAAAGCATTCATTAATGGTAAGACTTCACTGAGCAGTCTTGTGGGAATGAGGTCTAATAGATGTTGATGGTTTGGAGGAAGTATTTATTGCAGTTAACAATCAGAGGGAAAGAGTCTTCTTACTGTTGCTGCTAAAGCTATAAGCTACTGAGCTTGGGGTGTACTTAGTTTTGAATAGATTGCCAAGAGTCCTGTGGAAACTATTTTGCACATAACTCTATGTGAACAACTTGGTAATTTATTTACCTACATTTTTTTATTCTGACTTGATATGCACTGCTCAAAAAAATAAAGGGAACACTTAAACAACACAATATAACTCCAAGTAAATCAAACTTCTGTGAAATCAAACAGTCCACTTAGGAAGCAACACTGATTGACAATCAATTTCACATGCTGTTGTGCAAATGGAATAGACAACAGGTGGAAATTATTGGCAATTAGCAAGACACACTCAATAAAGGAGTGGTTCTGCAGGTGGGGACCACAGACCACTTCTCAGTACCTATGCTTTCTGGCTGATGTTTTGGTCACTTTTGAATGTTGGTGGTGCTTTCACACTCGTGGTAGCATGAGATGGACTCTACAACCCACACAAGTGGCTCAGGTAGTGCAGCTCATCCAGGATGGCACATCAATGCGAGCTGTGGCAAGAAGCTTTGCTGTGTCTGTCAGCGAAGTGTCCAGAGGCTGGAGGTGCTACCAGGAGACAGGTCAGTACACCAGGAGACGTGGAGGAGGCTGTAGGAGGGCAACAACCCAGCAGCAGGACCGCTACCTCCGCCTTTGTGCAAGAAGGAACAGGAGGAGCACTGCCAGAGCCCTGCAAAATGACCTCCAGCAGGCCACAAATGTGCATGTGTCTGCAGAAATGGTTAGAAACCGACTCCATGAGGACGGTATGAGGGCCCGACGTCCACAGATGGGGGTTGTGCTCACAGCCCAACACCGTGCAGGACACTTGGCATTTGCCAGAGAACACCAGGATTGGCAAATTTGCCACTGGCGCCCTGCGCTCTTCACAGATGAAAGCAGCTTCACACTGAGCACATGTGACAGACGTGACAGAGTCTGGAGACACCGTGGAGAGCGATCTGCTGCCTGCAACATCCTTCAGCATGACCGGTTTGGCAGTGGGTCAGTAATGGTGTGGGGTGGCATTTCTTTGGAGGGCTGCACAGCCCTCCATGTGCTCACCAGAGGTAGCATGACTGCCATTAGTTACTGAGATGAGATCCTCAGACCCCTTGTAAGACCATATGCTGGTGCGGTTGGCCCCGGGTTCCACCTAATGCAGGACAATGCTAGACCTCATGTGGCTGGAGTGTGTCAGCAGTTCCTGCAAGATGAAGGCATTGAAGCTATGGACTGGCCCGCCCGTTCCCCAGACCTGAATCCGTTTGAGCACATCTGGGACATCATGTCTCGCTCCATCCACCAACGTCACGTTGCACCACAGACTGTCCAGGAGCTGGCAGACGCTTTAGTCCAGGTCTGGGAGTAGATCCCTCAGGAGACCATACACCACCTCATCAGGAGCATGCCCAGGCGTTGTAGGGAGGTCATACAGGCACATGGATACCACACACAATACTGAGCCTCATTTTGACTTGTTTTAAGGACATTACATCAAAGTTGGATCAGCCTGTAGTGTGTTTTTCCACTTTAATTTTGTGTGTGACTCCAAATCCAGGCCTCCATTGGTTAATAAATTTGATTTCCATTGATGATTTTTGTGTGATTTTGTTGTCAGTACATTCAACTTTGTGCAGAACAAAGTATTCAATGAGAATATTTAATTCATTCAGATCTAGGATGTGTTATTTGAGTGTTCCCTTTATTTTTTTGAGCAGTGTATTTACAGTATGATAATTTCCCTTGTAATTTTTGTGATTATTTCGATGCTACAAGAGTACACCTTTAGCATTATCACATAAAATTTTTTTTTAGCATTTATTTAAATGCAATGCATCATCTAAATATAGCCTCAAAGAGCCATATTGATTTTCATCAGTAATAACAATAAATTCTATGTAGAGTCAAAAGAGTCAATTGAAGAGATCAAAATGAAGAGTCGAAGCAACAATCTGAATTTAATACATGACTACCATTCCTCTCTTTTTATAGAGCATTAAATTAAATTTCAGCTAGTTCGGTTTTCGGCCATAGAAAGAAGCTGATTTAAGTTTTAAAAAACAAACAACAAAAACCCAAACTTTTATTCGTCCATTTGTTCTGGAACTACAGAAACACAAGCAGATCAGTACATCCTGGCAGCACTCTGCAGGCTTTCTGTGCACTAAAAGATACAGGTGTCTGCATCCTACTCAAAGGATGTCTATGATGCACCAAGTGACAGAGTGAGATTCATTCATAGAAACCATAATTAACCTACTAAGCATTACAGTTGTTATTGCAAATGAGCAGGCTAGGGTGCACATGAATATAATAGTAATAATAATTTTAATGAGGGTCCACTGATGTGCATTAATATGTTCAACAATACTGTGTGCCCCATGCGCACTACCAATTCAGCAACTGAGAGCAGACAGACACATCTAGCAAGAAGCTGGTGAACATATTGGATCATTTAGCATCTAAAATGCCGGAGATTTTTCCCTGAGAGAAGAGAGTGGTGACTGGAAAAGAGCTAAATGGAGGCAGACAGAAACAAAATTCCAAATTAGCTAATGTTGTGTATGAAATAGTGACATTTCTAAAATGGCAACACTGATAATAAATCCCTGGTTTAGACAGGAAATCACATTAAAAAAATAAGTGTTTATCAAATCCTGATTCATGACTTAGTTATGATAAGAAAAGAAAAAGTTTTCTGTGCGGGTTCTTAAAAATTTAGACCTCCAATGCTGGCAAACCAGTTTAAACTTTTATGACCTGAGTTCATCATCCAAGAGAAGAAGTCAGTTCTACTTCTTGATCTGAGCTGAGTTGCAGTGGAGGTTATTCAAATGGATAGTCCTGTAAACACTTATCAGAATCCCTTCTCTCGATGCCAAGCTGTTTAAAATTGAATCTCACTGATCTCACTTAAGCGGAAGCCACGAACACCTGCTCAGCACTTCATAGTTTCTTTATGTTTGGATGGTTAATGCAGCACTATGAAGACACGCTAAAGTAGTTCTGAATTAATATTTGAATCCATTTACATGGACACTGGACACTGACATCTGATCTGTGGACCTTTACACATGGTAATAAGTGCTGCACTTCTCACACTTGTGCCTTAAATTAGATCCAGTCTCAATATGGAAATTATGTAGAATGGGCTGGTTGACTTGTGATCCTGGACAGCATGTCCTAGGTCAAGGACTATTTGGGTAATTCTTTCTCCTGCTGCTATGCTTATGTTAGTGCTATTGTACTGTAGCTTTTGCATTACCATGCTTCAGAAGGAGGCAGTTAGTTGTCCACTTCCACATAGTCTGGCTGATCAGAGAGACACAGAGCACAATTATGTTCTGCCCACACTGGACTGGAGGGGAAAACAATTCATTGCTCTCGATTGATTTTGTATTGACAAAAGTTTGTTGTGTTTGAACCTGAGCTTGAACCACAAGCTGAAAATCTGTGAATCTCTGAGACAGGTAAACTCACTCCGTCAGAAGAAATTGTAAATGTGATTTGGATTCATCTCTTACAATGTTTCAAAAGACTAAAAATAATTTATATTTTAAATTATCTCCTTGTGTTTTCAACTGCTAGAAAAAAAAGTAAAAATGTCTAAAAGCTGTAGTGTAGTGGAACGGACTTGATACAGGATAAAGAACCCAGAAACAATTTATTTCTTGAACTGCCAAACAGTGCTCAGAAGACAAAAGTGGTAACTTGCAATAAGACACTTAGTATGGCAACATATACAGTAGGTATTGTGTCACTGTTAAGTAACATTCAAATGTCACTGTATAAAACATGGACATAGCTTCTGGGTCTGAAAATTGAAGCTAATGCGGAAATGCCTTAAACCTGCGTTCTACCTGAAGGCCAGAATATTTCAATGGCTCTGGTGTCAAAAAGACGAGTCTTTGAGAAAAGAGTTTTCTGGCTTGACCTCTGTAAACACTTTCCTGCTGAGTTTAAGGCTCGATCACTCATTTTGGGTTGCAGCCAGACCCGCTCCTCTTCATCACATCTGTTGTGACCAAGATGGCAACGGCAGAAACCCTCAAAACAGGACTTCAGAAACCAACAGGTGTCACAGTAGCTACGTCCATCTTTTATACATTCTGTATTGCTAATACATAGCTAATATTACAGTTAGATCTGTGATGCCAAAATTCACTCATACATAGGAAAGTGCAACACTTTTAGCCAGGTAGAGGCATTTTGTTAGTGTCTTAGTCCTCAGTTGCTGTTTGATTTGGTGATGTGCATCATAGGAGCACCAAGGGGGCTGTGTTGTCTCCATTCCTGTTCACCTTGTACTTCTCAGACTTTCAGTACAGCTTCACGTCATGCTACCTACAGAAACACTCTGATGATTCTGATGATCACTAATACTTCTGGATGTATTGGTGATATGCAGATGGACAGAGCATTAATGAAAGTTTTTGTGGAGTAGTCAGAGAGGAATCATTGACCTTCTGAAAGACAGCAGAGATGACGATTGACTTCCTGAGGACAAGGATGGCTGCTCAACTCACATCTATCCTAGGACAGGATGTTGATGTGATAGAGGAGTATGAGTACCTGGACACCCACATCGACAGCAGGCTGAACTGGAAAACCAACACAACACTTTCCTAAAGTAGCTGAAATCCTTCAACGTGTGGAGGAAAATGATGGAGATTTTCTGTCACTCAGTTGTGGTGAGTGCATTGAACTGTGGTCTGCTAGGGGGGGCAGCATCGGCACTGCTGACATTATTTAATCATCATTTTAACTGCTGTAGCAAAAGAATTTCCCAAATATAGAAGTATTTTAATTATCATCATCATCAATAATCATCAATTCAGTTTTTACATCTTGAATTAACATGTTTTCCTTTATCCAGAAATCCTAAAATCAAATCACAGGTTGCTACCCATGACACAGTTTTTTGATTTATTTCATTTTTAATAGAAACATGACAGATAGATGGATGGTTGGGTGGCTGAGTAGATAGGAACAGCCCACCTTGTATTCACTGACCATGGCAAGATTTTTTGTGTGATTTATGGGCTGAAATGTTCAGCAGTTTTTGTTGGCTTTAAGTACTGTTGAGCGACACAAAACGAAAATGAGACTTGAATATTGTAGTATGTGAAATACAAGCTCTGTAAACATCACTGCACACCACAGTCTTTTTTAGGAGTACAGAAGTTAAAATATTTTTGCAAAGAAAACAAAACACAAACTCTAAAGTCCCGAAATACTGTGTTTATTGTTATGACCCTAGGCAGTTAACAATGGTAATTTTTTCTCTTACGGTTATGCTAGACTGAAGGCCACAGCGCTGCAAAAAAATCAAAAAAACAAAAAATAACCTTTTGGGTTTTGTCTCCAAAACGCAAGAGCAAACTATGTCTCTTTGACTTGAGGACAGTGTCACAATCTACAAACTGGAAGAGTAGAAGAACCAAGTATATTTCAGCTGTGGAAAGAGTTGCATTGATTTTGTTGCACTCTCCACTGGAGTTTCATCTTTGCACCAAGAGAAACCAATATAATATCAACTGTACGTGTGACATGCCTCAAGGGCAACGCATGTATTAAGACTAATATTTGTACAAGGACAGACCCTGGAGATTCATTGCATGACATTTATTCACATCTGAGCACACTGAAGGGGCCTATCCTGCACAGAGTAAAGCCAGCTAAAACAGAAAAGAAAGATACAAAGGTGATGTATTACCATAGCATTAGCTTCAGTAACTGAAATATTTACTCACTTGTTGAAGTACTTCACATTTTATATGTGGCTGAGATACATACAACCAGTGTAGGCTGGACCAAAAGTACCACAAACAAACTATAATGGGACTAACTTTCTTGAATTTTAAGTTGTGTGTTTATGTGTATTCAAATTCTGGGACGGAACTGAATTAGTCACAGAATCTAAGCCAGGACACATTTTTATGCTACCTTTCTACTATGCTGAGAAAATTACAGTCTTAAACACAAGATATTATTCAGGACAATGAAACAGGCCATAAAAAGCAGTGTTATCATTTATTTATTCTAAAGCTGAATGACAAGAGACAGCCAGGCTCACGGGCCAGAAATCTAGTCATATTCTAAATAAAGTGAGAATAGTTCAGCTTTATTTCTTAGTTTTATGCAAAACCTATATCAAATAATTATGGGCCTTTACAGAGTGCACTTGTTATTCAAGGTACTTGTTAGATAGATTTTCTCAAGAACTTGCAATAGTTCTGTGGAATTAGTCTGTCTCAGTTTTTGCTGTCTCTTCATGTAATCCCAGACTTACTCGGTGATGTTAAAACCAGCTCTCTGCGGGAGCCCTGCCATCTGCTGCAGGGCTTTTTTTTTTTTCTTATTCTGCCCTAATATACTTTTCTAGCTGCATGTTTGGGGTCATTTTCATGAAGCAGAATTAATCTGAAAGTGATCAGATGGCTCCCTGATTGTACTGTAAGATGGCTAAGATTATGAACATATAAAGCTCCTAAATCTTTTGCATGATTAATATGCATATCTGAATGCCATTGCTTAATTGAGTTTGTTAGGCAGTTAGTGGAATAAATTTAGTTATACATTATAGTTATAGTTTGTCTGTTGGAAATTTATGCAAAGCAACGCATATTTTAGTAGATAATACCTCATTTGGAACTTTTTATACAGAAAATAACTTTCTTCATGGACTGTAAGCAACCAATTGGGGAAGTTCAGTGGTGATATTCTCCTGTAATGTGTTGTCTTAGGCCCCAGTCACACAGACCTAGAGACTGGGTAGCAACCATCTGGCAACCACTAGCTACGAAGGAAAAATGTGGATTCCCTGGAAAGTGGTTATTGGAGGTTTATGGCAGTCATTGTGAAATTGATTGCTAAAGTCCCACCCACATTGGCCTAGAGACCAATCAATGATCCCCTGGCAACCACAGGTTGGCAAGTGGTTTGCTGGAGATTGCTTTGTGTTGCATTTTCCCCAGTTTCACTGCTACTTGGCAAGTAGCGAGTGTTTGCAGTTTAGTTGGTGTCTTCCATGCAAATTATGGCTGACTGCAGCAAATTGCAAGTGACTAAAACAGTTGCAAGGAGGTTTTTCAGTGCAGCACTGCATACCTCTTTGTGCAGCAGATCTCAGAGAACGACGCGGCCTCTGTATGGAAAAGCTTTAGGCAGATTACCAACTACAAGCCTAAAACCCCCCACTCCACAGACGACCTACAAACTGCAAATAGACTGAACGAGTTCTATTGTCGTTTTGATGGTCAGTTCAGCAGCCTTCACACCTCCACCAGTCCCAACTACAATACAGCCAACACAAATATTCACCCCCCAACCTCCCCCACTCCCCACACCTCAGAGAAGCCCACATCATCAAGGACTCCCACCCCAGAGTCCCCCTCATCCCCCACCCCCACAGTCTTTTGTATTCAGGAGGACCAGGTGCTAAAGCAGTTCAGGAGTGTCAAAGCTCGCAAAGCTCCAGGTCCAGATGGTGTCTCACCTGCCACACTGAGACACTGTGCTAACGAGCTTGCCCCATTGTTCACGAACATCTTCAACTCCTCACTGGAGGCTTGCCACGTGCCTGTCTGCTTTAAAACCGCTACCATTGTTCCTGTCCCCAAGAAGCCAAGGATCACTGGACTAAATGACTACAGACCTGTGGCACTGACTTCTGTGGTCATGAAGTCATTTGAGCGTCTGGTGCTGTCCCACCTCAAGTCCCTCACAGCCCCCCTTCTGGACCCCCTGCAGTTTGCCTACAGAGCCAACAGGTCTGTGGACGACGCCATCAACCTGACTCTGCACTTCATCCTACAGCATCTGGACTCCCAGGGAACCTACGCCAGGATCCTGTTTGTGGACTTCAGCTCTGCCTTCAACACCATCATCCCTGATCTCCTCCAAGACAAGCTGTCCCAGATGAACGTGCCAGATCCCATCTGCAGGTGGATCATTGACTTCCTGATGAACAGGAAGCAGCACGTGAGGCTGGGGAAGAATGTCTCGGACTCCCGGACCATCAGCACTGGCACTCCTCAGGGCTGTGTCCTCTCTCCTCTGCTCTTCTCCCTGTATACCAACTGCTGCACCTCTGACCACCAGTCTGTCAAGCTTATTAAGTTTGCAGATGACATGACTCTCATCGGACTCATCTCAGACGGGGACGAGTCGGCCTACAGGATGGAGGTCAAACGTCTGGTGTCCTGGTGCAGCCACAACAACCTGGTACTGAACGCCCAGAAGACAGTGGAGATTATAGTGGACTTTAGGAAGCACACAGCCCCTCTACCCTCCATCATCCTGACTGACACCCCCATCACCACAGTGGACTCTTTTCGCTTCCTGGGAACTACCATCACCCAGGACCTCAAGTGGGAGCCCACCATCACCTCTGTCGTCAAAAAGGCCCAGCAGAGGATGTACTTCCTGCGGCGGTTGAAGAAATTCAACTTGCCAGCAAGGACCATGGTGCAGTTCTATACTGCCATCATTGAGTCCATCCTTACCTCCTCCATCACTGTGTGGTACGCTGGAGCCACCACTAGGGACAAACAGAGACTACAGCGCGTTGTGCACTCTGCTGAGAAGGTGATTGGCTGTAACCTCCCATCTCTCCAGGACCTGTACACCTCCAGGACACTGGGGCGTGCAGGTCGGATCACAGCCGACCACTCTCACCCTGGGCACAGACTTTTTGACCCTCTCCCCTCAGGCAGGAGGCTACGGTCCATACGGACCAGAACCTCCCGCCATAAGAACAGTTTCTTCCCCTCTGCTGTTGGACTCATGAACAATTACCCTAAGACTGTTACCACCACCCTCCACAAACGCTGATGACCCTATGTCTATGCACCTGTCTGATTGCACTGATGTACATATTAGTGGAATATAGTTTACATTCTTTTATCTTTTAATTAGTCTCTGCACTGTATATTTTGTAAGCTCTAATATCTCTGTATATTTGCAATTTGTATACTTGTATATTGTCTTATAGTTTTTATACTTATTTGTTTTTTTTTTTTCTGTAAGCACGAAGTACCGCAGCAATTTCCTAATGCTGTGAACCTGTTCACCCATATGGCAATAAAAACCTTCTGATTCTGATTCTGATTCTGATTCTGACCAGTTTCATCTAGCAGTTGCCATGGTTTCACAGCAACAGACAGCAACCTCCAGCAACCGGTAATGGAATACGTACATTTCTCTTGCAGCTGTGGTTTGCCAGGTGGTCACGTTACTTTGTTGCGATAATCTAGATAAAATTCACCCCTTCCCGAAGTGCCCAACAGAAGTTGCATTGTTTAAGATTAAAATCCAGTGTGTTAGCCACTTTATTATAAAGAGAAAACAGTCTGACTTTTTCTTCTTTAATTAGCTTTGTAGTTTTTGCAGATGTGCTTTGATTCCTGTCTTAGGAGAAAATCGGCTCCAATCAAGCAGCCTCCACAGTGTATCGTGCAATGTTGCAAAGAGCAGTGATAGCCTTCCTTTTTCAAGATCCCCTTTATCCTGGGCAAATCTTTCACTTTAACAGGTCCAAAGCCCTCCGAAACAATCACATTTCTCCACCATGCTTGAAAGATAGCGTGAAGCACTCCCGCAGAATTTTTATTTGTTCTGTATCTCAAAAATACTCTTCATTTTGACACAAACACTTCAAACTTATATCGGCCAGTCCATAAATCCTTTTCCCAATCTTCCTCTTTCCAATGTCCTTGCTAATCTTTTCCTTTTGTTAGTGTAACAAAAAAAAAAAAAAAGCCACACTTGACACAATCACATATCCAGCAAGTTGCTCTTTCAGTGTTGAGACTGAGACTGAGACTTTGGGGGCTGATGCTTCAGAGTCTTAACTAGCCAAAACCTTGCTTCTTTATCCAGCACAAAAGTTTTTTCACCTGTGCTAACACAACTGAAAAGAGCTTTTCTAAGGATCAAGTAGCCATTTGACATGATAAACTCATATCAGGTACATCTGTACACCTATGTGAACAGACAATTAAAAAGCATTGATGATTTATAATTCCATTAATTACGTAATCACAATATGTCTGAGAAATGTAATATTATCATTAAAAAATCTTTCCTTTCATAAACGGAGGCATTTCTTTGTGGCCAGAAACCTTTGAGTGGCAGCACATTCCTGTAAAAATACATCTTTGGTGGTGCCACTTTTGATTCCATTATAATTATTTTCTCTTTTCTAATCAAATTTTCTGTGATTCTTTATATTCTCATGCTATAAAATGAAAAGGTTTCTCTGTGTTATTTCCTCTCATATTTCAAAACGTACTTGTTAGGTGAATTGTAATCTATATGGAACCAGAAGGATGGGTTCTGTCTCCTCTAATTAATTAGTTTACTCTGAGTGTGTAATTTATGGCAGGTTGAGAGAAGCGGTATCAATATTTACTCATAAACCTCTCAAAGCAAATGAGAGACTGAGGTGTGAAATTAGCTAGGGTCTGAAGTTTCCATATGGCACAACTTCCTCTCAAATTATCTTTTTAAATATTGATTTTCTTCCCCATATATATCCAAGCAGGTTATGGCCTGCTTCATCCAGTGTACCCTAATTGCACCCATAACCTTCCTGTGACTAAATGTGTTATTAGGCTTCTCTAGTGTGAAAATGCTCCAAGAATAACAGCTTTCCAAATGCCAGGGACCATGGCGAAGTGCTGCTATGCTGTGCAAATAGTACACCTGAGCAGGGCTGCTCTGACACCGCAAGATGATGGAGTAGGCGGTCTGACTCTCCTGTCGACCACTGTGCAGAATATGTTGCTGAAATATGGACAAGGATTGGGGGGAAAAAAATTTCAATTCACTACAGGCCATCTGAGGTATAAGCTGTGCAATCACCGAGCACTCACAGCAGTCAAGGCTGTCTACGCTCATAACTGCCACGATGCCATGCACCAATATGTTATGACAAACTTAAGCTTAAGAGACACAATTAGGAGAAGCCAAGAGCAGCCACTTAGCAGTTGGAGGGAGAACAGATTGACAGCTAAGGAGAGGCAAAGCAGCATTAAAGATCAACTCTGTCAGGAAGACAGGGACACAGCTCTGTCATCTCTCCAGAGCCCTCACTCAATGCTTTTCATTTCCAGGTCAGCACATAGGAAAGTAGCCAAACTGCCTAAAAGGGGCCAACTTAAGACAGCAATTCCTGTCCTGTTTTATCCTGGTCTCAGGGTAGCGATAAGAGCAAAGGGGTTTGAGCACAACCTCTCACTCACACCAGTGGACAGAAAAAAAAACAAAACAGCAAATCCCACCAGTGAGAGATGAAAGGAAAAAAAACCCATCCTCCTGCTTTGAAGTGCTTGTCTAGAATTAAAATATCTATATAAAGTTTGTAGAGTTTCATGCTCTTTCTGTTCCTTTTGATTAAATGTCCATCCTTGCATTCATCCATCCATCCATTTTCATTTTCTTATCCAATTCAAGGGTCGTGGGGGAGCTGGAATCTATCCCAGCTGTCACAAGACAAAATGCGGGATATGGGTTGTCAGTCTCTTGCAGGGCTTATACAGAGTGACAGACAACCATTCATGCTCAGATACATACCAATGGCTAATTTAGAATCCCCAATCAACCTAACCCCATGCATGTCTTTGGACTGTGGGAGGAGTTCCTGGAGAGAACCCACACAAACATGAGGAGAACGTCCAAACTCCACACAGAAAGGCCCCAGCTGGCACGTGGATTTGAACCAAACCCAGGACCTTCTTGCTGTGAAGCAACAGTGCTGACCGCCATGTAGCCCTTGAATAAACATAGACCAGACTCACATATTTCTATACTGTGTGAGCCACCCACATTTCTGTCTTACAGGACTCTGTGTACTATCACAGCTTCTTTACATGTTACATTATGGGTCTTAAAGAACCTGAACAATTTTTTAGTTATTCTGCTAGTGGCCCAAACTGCTGGGAGATCTCTCATAATGCTCTGAACACCTGTCTTTTATATGCTTTTCTCCTTTTCACCTTGACACCTGCTAGTAATTAATTCATTTTCAAGGAGAAGCAGAGGCTAAGCAATCAGTTTGGGTGGCAGTACGGTGAGCAGAAGAAGTCCCAAGAGACTTCTTGAGGTGGGCGTGGGATTTATCTTGCTCATCCAATATCGCACAACAACATGGAGGAAAATTAGGTGAACTTGGCAGACTAACCACCAACAGCAGACCAGTTGTATGCTGTGCATGTTAAAATTTACAGGGACATACAATGTAACCACTGTTTGGGAGGAGTAGCAGCCAGTTAACCAGTTTTCCTGACAAGACAAGGGAACAAAAATGTTACATGTGTTTTTCTTTTTACCTTGTGTGCCCAGGTCTTCTGGTAATGCTGCAGCTTTTGAGACAACCATACCTTTAAATAAATGATGGATATACCTTCTAGGTTTAAAAAGTGAAACTGTACAGCCAACTATGGCTGACAAGTGATTGACAGGTTTGCTACTATATGAGCCTGCGGTGTCCTCCACTTCTCTGTCACAACCATCTTATGATGATCTCACCCATTATAAGAGACAGGACCGGTGGACTCAGGACAGACAGCAGGGATTGCTTCCAAATGTGTCCTGCATGGTCTTGTAGTATAATGTTCTTGCAGTATACTATAATGCTCTGTATTCTGACTGGAGTAGAGACTTTAGGTTTAACAAAAAAAACAATGCGACATCTCTTAACTGTTGCTAATATACTTGTTAACATGCTAACTAGTATATTAGCACAGACTAACAAATGTTGTGAGCCACATTGACACGGGCTAAAAATCTTACACTTGTTAGCAATTTATGTCAAATGTTTTTAAAATGTATTTAGAATGATAACCAGGGGTTAAAGTGGGATTTGGCAGATGGGGGAACCCTAAGATCAGGTGTATCAATGCAGCATGGATAAAATAATCACTTAGAAATAAGTCATATGTTTAATTTTCTTTGTGCGCAGGCTGATCGATGTTGCTACTCTGAGATTCACTGCTCTTTGTGGATTTAGCTAACTGAATTCAACAAGTTGATTTTCTGCCCTTACAGCTGTAAGTATAAAGCAGCATAAAAGATAGAATTTGGTGAGTGCATCTAATCTAATTGGCATCATTACTTTAAATTCAAATCAATGCCTTGACGTAACCTAACATTGAAGATAAACACCAGCCTGCTTTGCACCAGTCCAACAAAGAATTACCGTAACTTCACCACGGTATTGCAAACTAACCAGTTTAGCCTGCACTAAACTGCCTAATACAGACAGTATAAACTCTGAATAACACAAAATTAATATACTTTAGTCTGTTTTCTAGATGTTTTACAATATGAAAAAAATAAAACAAAAACACAACTTCAGTAACATATAATTTATAGACAGCTGATTGAAAAGTTCCATCTGAAATTACCTGTCACTAAAAAACATTACTCCACTTATGCTAGCGTCTCTTCTGTAGGACTAGCTAGATGCCAAAGAACCACAACCTCAAACTTTGACACCTGCACCATAAACGCATCACAGGGATGAGATCTGTTGAAGATGTAAGCAGGACCGTGGGTTGTAATTTTCTTATCAAGCAGCTGAAAGCAACACTGCATTATATGAAAGAATTATATATGAATAACTGTGTATAAATTATTCATTTATTGAAGGTGGAATGTTCCAGCCCACTTTAACCCCTGATGACAACCAAGGATTTTACTTTTCACTCTTACTGTCACCGCTTATCTGATATATTCATAGAAAAGAGACTGTGTACTCAAAACAATCAGGACACCACTTGGATTTATTTTAAGAGTATGCCTTATACTGGGGAGTAAAACTTAAAAAAAATTTTGGTACTAAAATTGTAAGTAAATCATCTTTAATCCAAAACATAGACTGTAAAACTTTGTGAAAGGAGTCCGATATGAGTCGATGAGTCAGTGAAGTTCACTTCTGTTCAGTGAGGATATCCTGAACCTGTATCAGTAAGCACTGCTGTTTTTGCTGCTATTAGCTGCTGTTATTTGGCATTAGTGAAACTTTCTTTGAAGTGGATCTAACATTGTTGGACTTGGACATTTAGCGAATAAACTCTCATATGATGTGAGAAACTGTTTATCAGAGGGAAAGTGTGATGTTTAGGACACTCGAGCCTAACACTAGGCTGCATAATATTGGCTTATAACCAGCTGTTGTTGTTTAGTTGGTTCACTGTCAGCTGTTGACCTGTCCAGGGTGTACCTTGCCTCTTGCCCTGTGGCAGCTGGGATAGGCTCCAGCCCCCTCACAACCCTGAACTGGATAAGCAGAAGAAAATGGCTGGCTGGATGGATGCACATTTTCATGAGTTAGAGCCCCGACTTCACAACATGAGGCCTGGGGGTGAGAAGGAAAAGGATGATATTTTATCCAGATGCAGGCCACAATGTCTCTTTCCTTCATGTTCCCGTAGTCAGATGATAAAACATAGTTATGATCTTTCATATCTTGCTTCTGAAGGTGCAGACGCAAATTAAAATTAGCCTTCACAGGTTCCACAAACCAGCACCCACTCCTATGTATTTTTAATGGATTCATTCTCAGTTCATGGCAATGCATCAATTTGCTGAAAGATGCAGTTACATACTAATAAAAGTATATGAGTACAATATTCTTTTTTCCTGTTAAATAACCACAAAAAAAGACTGACTGCACCTTTAAGGTCTTCCCCATACAATATAAAGCACCTTGAGATGACTGTTGTGATTTGGTGCTAATTAAATAAACCTGAATTGAACTGAATGCCACACCTGTGTTAGATAAGAATGCACCTGATACAGACTCAGGACGAATCAGCTCTGCACCTGTGAGATCAGAGGAAAGCAGGTGCGTCTCAAATGTCTCAGGTATTTTGGTAATGTTAGTAAGGGCAGCGTTTGAGTGATAAAGAAACAGAGAAGATCTTGTGCGCAGAAAAGTTGAGTCTGAAGTGATTTAATTGCTCTAGGTGCTTTTGTTTACTGTAACAGCTGGGTTGGTGGTTTCCCAATTACTGAAAGAGCATTTTATTATTTATTTATGAAGTTTAATGTGCAAACAACTCTATTTTCATTTGCATTTTCATTTGCTCCCTAGAACCCAGGATGTGAATGTATGTATGATCTCAAAGTGTAATTTCTGTTCTTGCATTCAAATTCTACTCTGAAGGATGTTGTTTCTGAATATTAACTGAGAACCAGTTTGTAAACAGTTACTTAATCCGTACAAGAAAAGTTTCCCGTTGCACTGAAAGTGGGTCCGTGAAGAAGAAGCTTAGCTGAGAAGAACTTTGGCTATGGCGGCTTTCGGGATTAGATGTGACATGAAGATGTTGTTTTCAAGGGTCTGTCTCACAAAGCAGGATTAGCTTGCTTCCAAAGTTAAGTTAGGCTTAGCCATGGCTTTTCTGTCTCACTACAATGACATACAATGACAACCTGCTTGGACTGTACGGATCAAATTATTAAAATGCTATAAACTCTTTGGAACAGCAATCAGACATCAGTATCACTGCAGTCCAGCGGAAAAACGTGGGAAGGAGATGATTGTCACATTTTCCCCCACTTCAAAAGAGTCATACTACTTCAGTATATTTACAGAATAAAATTCATTGTTGCATATTAAGTGTACTGATATTTCTCCAGTGGAGTCGTGAGAGTGACTGAAGGAATACATCAGCTCAGCCTTTGAGGGACAGAGAGCAAAGCAAACTTTGTGAATTGAAAATCCCCCGCCGCCTCAGTGCGAAGACATCATACTGTATTAATGAAAAAAATCCATGTGGTGCTTTAATGACCTGGCAGTGATAAGCCTATTTTTTTTAAACACATGCAGTTTTCCTCCAGCTCTCTTTTTGGAGCCTGGCAGCAGCCACATCTTCTTTTTACTGTTACAGATTTGTTATGCTACTTTTAATTCACTTTGATCATTATTTGTTCTTCTTTAAAGACAGAGTTACTTATTCACTTCTTTCCCATGTGTCCTATTTTTACTGCCTTTTTTTAAGTGCTTTCTTAGTAGTCTGCTGTAACAAAAAAAAAAAAAAAAATTAACTTTATTCCATAAGATCACTGCATGCTTGTCTGTTCCTCTCCATAAAGAATATGTATTGTTCTTGCCTCAGCACAGATCTCTGCTTCAGTGCATAAAAGAAGTGAATTTGTGGAATCCATTTCTCCTGTCCTGGTTGGATTGACTGAACTTCATTAAAGCCTACACATTAAAGGAATTTTTTTTTTTTGAAATCACAGAAGAGTGAATTCAGTCAGGGCCATGGTTGAGCATTTTTGACTTAGAACTGCAGTGTACAAATAACAGCCTCAAAATCTGACCCACACAGACAGGGTTTAAAATTTCAAACCTAAGAAAGAAATATGCCAACATATCAAAACAAATCCCTAACAAGAAGAGCACAGTCTCAAGTCCTTTAAGTATTACCACAAAGCCAACAGCAAAGTTGGTTTGAATGTATCATGGTACAAGTCTGAACCCTCAACTCTGCCCTCGTTCTCTGAAGGCAACGAGGTCGGGTCAGCATGCATTCACTTTGAGCATCACTTTACAATCACTACCAGCTTTATGTTAGAACTGTACCGTCACAGGTGATTAAATGTAATGTTTGCAAAAGTGGATAACAGTTTCTGGTTTGAGCATAGGTTGCCCTTCATTGTCACCTTCGTGTTTTTGAGCACAACATATTGTTAGTAATGTATATCTCTGTATATAAACTTGTAGATTAATCAATAAGGTAGGAAGTGCAAAAATAAAGAGATGTCAAATAAACATAAAAAAGGAAAGTGAAATTAAATAAAAACAAAGAAGCTCAGTAGGTAAAAACTTCAGTTATTTGTTGTTTCTATGTAATCCAAGTATTACGAGTATAATCCAAGTACATTGATATAGCTGTTTGATTACTAACATGTATATGTTAATTGAATTTAGGAACTGTAATGTGTTACTGCTTTAGAGACAAATGTCATGTATAGTGTCAGGTGAAGTTCAAGTTAGCATTACTCATTAGTAACTCCTTACTTCTTAGTGCAGTAAAAACTACCCAGTAAGTGTTATTGCTCAGTTTGTTAGTTGATATATTTTTTGCCTGTTGCTAAAGGCACTGAAGATCTTTTGATGTTTACCTGACTCTTACCTCTGACCAGCTGTAACAGCACCCTGTCTGTGTTCAGAGATTCACAAATTAGGAACTGAGCTTTTCTTTCCTGATTAAGAAAACACAAGCTACAGCAGTGCGGACTACCGCTGTGTCTCCCTCCATGCAGCGGGAGAACTTGTGAGTGGGATGCAGAGGGAGAGTGGGAGCTGAGGCTGGAAAGTAATTTGTGGATTCAAAGATTTGCACATACTGAATCAGGCAAAGGTGTAGACTTACACTGAAGCCCTTGTATAACTTGATATGTAATTCTGAAGAACAGGCAACCAAAGCTGCTGGAGGCAGATTAAATGCAGAGCTGAGTGAGGCTGGCTGTTTGCAAGTAAGGAGGTTAGGAACTCAAGGCACAAGGGAACAAGGTGTTACTTCACTTAGAGGTAAGACTTAACTTAGTCAGAAGTGGCCATATTGTCAGCCTCGCAGCCACGTAGGCGGAATGAATGATCTGGACCCAAAGAATCAACTGCAGGTATACACAAACTACTCTATAAAACATGTTAAATTCTAGTGTAAAAATTTATGATCACTCAAATGTTAAAATTGGCTTCCAAACAGCAGGAAAAAAAATAAGCTTACCAGGAACAAAATGACTGCAGGAAACAAATGATTCCAGATTCTGAAGCATTATTGGCATGACACGATAATTCAAAAATGTACAACAAACTGCTGAATTGGCAAAGGCAGAAAATAAATCTGTGACCTGATGTTCTTCCTTGACGGACAGGGGTAGCAGAAGCACGTGTATGGTGTGTAGATTTAAAATGCTGTGGGTGGTGAAATTAATAGAGTTGGTGGGATGTGTTGTAACTTTCTTGCCAGTTTTGCAGCGATATTTATGTGTGAAAATCTGGAGGAACATCACTTTGGCTTCTATTGGATGGTAAGAGCTCTGTAATCACTGTAAAGTGTAAACTTATCAAAACTACGTCAGGTTTCCTGTCTTAAATCTGTTGCAGCAATAATAATAAAAAGTTTAGTTCACTATTTTAAGAGAACAGAGGTAAACTAACATTTGTACTAAAATACAACATTAAGTATTGTTATACATCACCCTCATTGTGTTGGTATAGCTGCTATCAAGCTCCTGTCCTGTGGTATTAACAGAGAAAAAAAGAGAAAGAAACAAACAACAAAAGCAACTTTAAGTGTGCTTTAGCTGTGCCCCTTGAATTGCTGAGAAGTCTCACCCTTCTCACTTCTATAGCCTTGTCTTCCAAAGTTTTCCAGTTGCTTCTTGGAGTTTGCATAAGTTTGTTTATACCTTTGCCTAACATTTTTTTTGTTTGTAACTCTTGATACATGCTCAGATTTCATCACCAGCATTAAAATATGTTTCCTGCTGCAGTTCAAAGAAGATTGCATTTTCTGTTAATCCAAACATTCTTGTTCCCTTTGTCTTTTCTTTTTTGCTCCTATTATTTTCTTGCAACACAGTCCAGCAGCCTACTGGCTGATGACTGACCCCTGGGGGAAATGGTCAAATATTCTGGACTTTCAGTGTAGCCAGTGGATATCTGGGCCAAAACACCCTGTACTGTGTAATATTAATACATATAATGTATATTATAATAATTGTGCATAGTATTATAGTGCCACACGCAGTTTAGCCGGTTGCAACCAAAACCAGTCTAAATGTAACTGGATTACAAACAGTAACCAGAAAGCTTTTGGTACCTAAAATCAGATTCTGTATATTCATAAGTAGATAATTATAGAAATTAAACAATAACTTTATTTTTTGCAACATATCATATACTTGGCAAACCTGTTTCCATGGCATGTAGTCACATTATCTCTTTATTGACATAGCAAGTTTCCCCAGGCAGCAACAATGTTTCATATTGTTGGAATTTACACTTAGTTTTTTTTTTTTTAAACAGAGCAGGATGGAGGTAAAGCTGTTGTGTACATATCATTTTGTTTATGTAATCAATTAACAAAAATTTGTGTAATTTTTTTATTGTCTGGTTACTGAACTAGCAAGTTCTTGTTGAATAAAGAGGTGACTTCAGATGATGTTTAATTTTCCAGGTATTTCCAGGAAACAAAACACTAAACTGGGGAAACACACAGCTAAGGGGGGTAACACAGACAATGACACAACAAAGAACAGAGGAAAAACTGAGGGCTTAACTACACACATTAGGTAATCAGGGTGAGTGGAAACAACAGGGAACAAAAGTTGAAACCAATGAAACTAATAACACAAAACTAAACACAAAACACAGGGAACATGGAACTGTCAAAATAAAGCAGGAAGTGACCAAACCAGATGCACGCTGACCTAACACAGAGGACTGGCAAACAGAGAGAACCTAAACACCAAACACAAGGAAACCACGGGAAGGGAGACTAACCACGAAAAGGGGTCAAGCCACAGGGAAGGCAAGAACACAAGAAGAAACAAACACAGAGACACAGGAAGACAAGGAAAACAGAATGAAAAGCAATAACTAAACCCAAAGCCGGAATACAAAACTACAACAAACTGAGAACCTAAACAGTGAGAAAAACTAAGAAACAAAACCTGAAAAATACTACAAAAACAGAACTATACAAAAAGGAACTAACACACTGGGCCAATGGCCCAGGATTATGACAGAGCCTCTTTAATTAAATCAGTATTTTCTGTTTGACCTAAACATAAAAAATTCTGCCCAGCCAAAAAACATCACACAATATTTCGTCTGATCTTCTCTTGCTTTGATAAGCTTATGAAATGTCACAATATTTATTTCCATCCAGAGCTGCATTAATTTTTCACAAAGATCCTGCACTGACGATGAGAGTCAGACTGCATACGTCTTCTCTAGGACATCCCAAAGATCCTCAGTGGGGTTGAGGTCTGGACTCTGTGGTTCTTATGTCCATGTTTCCAGTACTGAAATGAGACTGCTAAAACACTCAGCTAATTGATTCATTGTCTTTAATATTTAATTAATTTTTATAAGCACAACAGTTGAGTCAATAATTAAATGTGTGTTATAAAAACTGAACTGCTGTAGAGACTCAAAGTCTGCTGCTCATGTACAGGTTGCAAAAAGCCGTTTGTGACTCTGGTGAGCTGCATAAACTCTGATGAATCGCCTCAAGTGATGTCACTTATCATTGGTTGCTGCTGAAGACTACACATTTCAAAATGAAAAAACTGTCTGGGGGAGTTGAGATAGACAGAAGTGAGCTCAACAGACCTCTGTAGCCCTGCCGTAATCTCTGCTCGAAGCTACATTAGCCATCACAAGCGTAACATACCAAATATATACCCAAACTGTTGGTGCTTCAACTGCAGTGTAATAAAGATTCCAGGTTTTGACAAGCAAAAGAATCTGTAGAGCATAAATTTTTTTTTTTTTTTTAAATGTGTGGAACATCTCCTTTTCTGCAGCATTGAATTTGATCCTTTGTTGAAAAGTCTCCAATGTAATGACAATATTGTAGGAGTGCAATACCACTGTAAATAAGTGAAGTGCTCTTGTTATGTGTATTCAAACAGCAGGCTTTTATGTTTTTGTGTATGCACTGTAAACATGAAGACAAAAGGAGAGGGAGAAAAGCTGCCTCGGTCAGAGCTGTTGATGGTTTAACTTTTTTAATGTATTATTGGAAGCTGCACTTTCTACAGGGAAAGAGGGGGAAAAAAAACACAGCAATTTTATAACTATTTGACTTCTGTGATTTACACGTCCCTTCACCACCAGTGACCAAACAGATCAGTGAAGGAACAAACAGATCAGTGCATAAGCTGATGATGGGGCATGATCATCTTCAAAGTCTGATAATCTGACTACTCTTTGAGCAGGCTGTAGGTGCTTTCAAAGCCAGAGCTCTGTGTAAAAGTGGGTTAATTAAAAAGCTGTTCATCAGGTTAATTGCTCAGCAGCCACTGGAGTTATCACATCATGTGCGTTTCTTTGGCTTTCACAGTATCTCAGTAAGCTGTTCACCAGCAAGTAGCAGCATGTTCTGTCACCTTTGAGGAAAGATCCATTGCAAGCTACTGATTCAGCCAGTGAATAATGATCAGTTCAGCAGGAGCATTACTTCATTTCATATAATTATTCATGCAGGCACTAAACATCCTCAAGTCAAATTCACTTTAAAGCGATTCAGTAATGTATAAATCTTTGCAAGTGCTCAACATCCAATTTCTCTGACCTCTTGCTTCATTCGTGTCCTCAGATGATCACATTTTTCCTGCTGTCTCGAGAATCAAGAAGAAAAATAAGGAGGCAGCAAAGCATTTTTCTGCCCAGCTCAATGACTTTGGAGCCCACTTCCGTTAGCTAATTCTTCAAAACTGAAAAACTTCAAACCCCAAACTCAAATGCAATCTATTTCACTGTCACATAACCCTGTCTAGCTTGTGGCTGACATTCTCCTCCCTCTCCTTCTCTTTTCTTAACTTCTTCTACACCCAGCATTAATACAGCTACTGACTGCTGAGAACCCAATCTGTGGCTGCATCATTACAGTCACTGCCTGTCTGCTGTCTGTATGACAGTGTGTGCTGCTTACATAAGGCTCCCCGAGTGTGTGGGGCCTGCTAAGTGTGCCGGAGTGTGTTCAGCTGTCTGCTAGTCTTTCCTCTCTTTCAGGCACCTGCTGCATTTCACTGGTTTAATGTGGCAGTGATAGCACTTGTCTCCTTCTACCTCATTACCTTCTCATTGGCCTGTCTTATTTTCTGGTATCATTTTCAGTATCCACTAGTGTTTTATTGTAGCATCTGTTGTAACCATGCACTCAACTGGAGCTTGTATATTGAGGCAATGCATCTTAACCATGAGGCCACAGCAGGAGAAAGCTCACACGCATAGCTGAATAATAAAAACCTCATGAACAATTTCTGTGGAGATGGGCTCTGAATCCTTGACACTTCTGATCAGCCTGGTGCCTATTTGTAGAGGTATTCTCAGAAAGATCAACTGGGAGAAGACCCTGCAACAGATGCAGCAAGATTCTGCAAGGATTATGCATCCCATCTGGCCTGGGAATGCCTAAGGATCTGGAAGAAAAATTTAGCATGTGGCTTTTAACAAAGGGGTCTAGGCCACCTTAATCATGCTGCTGCCTCCATGACCTTTAACTGGATAAGCACAAAATACTTAATGAATTCATTATGTCTCAGGTGAGAAAGTTTCAAGGATGTCATGTAAGTACTACATGTAAGTACTGGTAGTATCTTTGGAAACCTTTTAAAGTAGGGAATTAAGATGGAAAATGGTAGTAATTTCATGGCATATTTGAGCTTAGAGTTCATTCATATGAAAATTGTAAATAGGATCAGTGTGGAGGGCGAGTGTCAGGTAGAAACTTTTAGATCACACTGATGAATTAGAATGAGTCATTTTAGTTTATTTCTTTAAAAAATCATTTTATTATCAGGTTTTCTAATAAACAGCATTTGAAGTACTAGAAGCCATAAGCCCCGTCTTTACATTTCCAACATTCCCCCCTCCATTTTTCTATTGACATATAACATTTTGGCATAGTTTTCTTCTAAAGGTCTTTGTTTCACAAAAGAAGGAAAAACAATTCACTAAAACCAGACTTTAAATATATAAATGCATCGTCTGTGTCATGTTTATTGTGAAGCCTCATATCTTAGTATACAGTTATGCCCAAAATTATTCATACCTGTCTATTTTTTTAAATTCTTGCACAATATCATAAGAAGTTGAGATATGTTGTACAAAGCATAGTCACATGAATTTTAAGATAAGATAAAACTTTAATGATCCCACAACGGGGAAATTTGCATATTACAATAGCTCAAGTACAGAGAAGAAAGATGAAATAAAATAAATTAGAATAAAATAGAAAACACTTTATACATAAAATACATATCAATACACATACACATATACATATACACACATATACATCAAAACACTAAATATAGATATCAAAAACACTATATACATTTGTAGCCGGTAATTTGTATACAGCATACACAGTATGCATTATGGGTGGGAGAGTAAATAAATAAAATATATGTACTATATGTAAAGGTACACTGTATGCATAAGTGATGGCAGTGAAGGTAAAGTGTCCAAGTGACTCATGACATCATGATGTGTTGTCCAGCCTTACTGCTGTTGAGATGAATGACCTGCAAAAGCGCTCCTTCCTGCAGCGAGGGTGTTTCACTCTCTGACTGAAGGAGCTGCTCAGCGCACCCATGGTTTCAGGTGATGGGGGTTGTCCGTAATGGATGTCAGCTTTGCTAACATCCTCCTCTCACCCACCACCATCACAAACTCCAGAGGACATCCGAGCACAGAGCTCGACCTGCTCCCATCCCTTTCGGTGCATCCACCCCCCCCCCCCCAGCAGAACACTGCATAGAAAAGGGCAGATGCTACCACTGAGTCATAAAAAGTCTTTAACAGAGTCCTGCAGACACCGAAGGACCTCAGTCTCCTCAGCAGGTGGAGTCGACTCTGGCCCTTCTTACACAGGACATCTGTATTTGTAGTCCAGTCCAGCTTGTTGTTGAGGTGAACACCCAGGTACTTGTAAGAGACCACTGTCTTGATGTCCTTTCCCTGGATGTTCACCGGTGCTGTAGGGGGTGACTTCTTCCTGAAGTCTACGACCATCTCCTTCGTCTTACTGGCATTGATATGGAGGGCGTTGGTCTCACACCAGCCAACAAAATCACTGATGACCCCCCTGTATTCCTTGTCGTTCCCATCTGACAGACATCCAATAATGGCAGTATTATCTGAGAACTTCTGTAGGTGGCAATGGTCTGAATTTTCAAAATATTTCATAACTTTTGTATTTTATTTGAAAGATAGCTGCCCAGTACCAAATTGTGAGCAGACTGCTTCATGTTTTTATTGAGAATTGTGATATACTGGTCCTATTTACAGGATTTCTGGGTCAATTTGCTGAAAAACAACCCAAGATCACTGTATGCTCACCTTCATGTTTGACCATTGAAAACATGTTTTTTTTGTTTCTTTTCTACATCTTTGTACCTAAAGAGCTCCATCTGACCATAACATTGATAACCAAAACCTCACATTTTCATCCAAGTGAGTTTTTGCAAAGGCTAGATGAGCTTTCATGTGCTTACCTTGGAGACATGGAGTCTTCTTTGACTGAAGTTGTCCTCAGATTCTGTAGAATAGTTTTGGTTGTGATGCAGGAGTTACTACTGACCGCCGGTAACACTTTTCTTGTGAGCTGGGGCATTACCTTGGACTTTCTGCTGTGTCCCATCAGGTTCTTGACTGTGTGGAATACCTTGCACTTATTAATGATGCTCTGGACTGTTGCTTAAGGGATCTGGAATCACTTAGATGTGGCTTTATAGCCCATGGCATCCTTACAAACATTCAGAATAAGTGGCCCGAGGTCCTCACTTAGTTCTTTCTTCTTAATCATGACAGATGTTCTAGTAGTGACCATGAACTAACCAACAACTCACTTCAATTTATAGGCCCCAGGAATTATCTAGAAATTGATATGGCTTGGATTTGTTGCCTAACATTGCAGAGATTTTTGGAACATACTCTGGGTCTCCTAAAATACCTGCACTGTAAACAACAATTGCCTTAATACTGAGGCAGGTGATGGGTATAAATACATTTGGACAGGGAAAAAAATGTAAGTATTAGTATTATTTATTTATTCTCATAATATTTTATTTGTAAGTGCCTTTCTAGACACCCAAGGACACTTTACAGAGGTAGATCAAAACAGAATCACAGACAATACATAAAAGCACAGTATAATAAACAAAATAGAATAAAATGGCCAAAGAAACTAAAACAAATAGGTTATCCTAAACAGATACGCTCTGAGTCATGATTTGAGGGCAGGAAGAGAGTCAGCACTGCAGATGTCTGGTAGGAGAAAGTTCCAGAGTTGGGGCTCAGAAGGAGAGAAAGCTCTGTTCCCTGTGTTGCTGAAGTGGGTGGAAGGCATGGTAATGTGGATGGAAGAGGAAGAACGGAGGGAGAGGTGGTGATGTGAATGAGATTGGATAGATAAAGTGGGACAAGGTTGTGGATGGCCTTGAATGTGTGCAGGAATTGAATTCTGAATTTGACCAGAAGCCAGTGGAGTACCTGCAGGACTGGGGTGATGTGGTGAAATGGGGGGTGGGGTGTGGCTGAATTTGAACCATTTGAAGCTTCTGGTGATTTGTGAAGGAGGCCAAAGAGAAGAGAATTACAATAATCAATACGGGAGGTGACAAGACTGTGAAAAAGTATAGTAGTGGTGTGCAGGGAGACGGAGGGGTGGAGACGATTAATGTTTGGTAGATGGAAATATACAGACCAGGTAATATTGTTGATGTGAGAGTGATGATAAAGCACTGTTAGGGAGAACCTGTCGACTTTGGATGGGGTAGATTTTGATGGGGAACTCAGTTTTATCACTTAGTTTAAGAAAGTTTTGAGGTGAACCAGGATTTGATTTCAGATGAACAGGCGGTGAGGGAGAAGCGTGGGAATGATGATTTCAGTTTGATTAAACATAGCTGGGTGTCATCCGCAAAGCAATGGAAGTGGATGCTGAATTTGTGAAAGATATTGCCAAGGAAGGAGGTAAGTGATGAATAGAAGGGGCCCCAGGGCCCTGTCCTGGGGCACCCCTGAAGTGACATGGAAGGGATGGGAAGAAGACTTGATTTGGATGAACTGACTTATGTTAATGATGTTCCATCACAACTATTATTTATAGACTATAGACTGAACTTTTATACAGAAGAGAATTTTTTAAAAGTCTGGCTTTTTTATGCGGTTATGAATATTTATAACTGCACATCATTTGGTTGTTTTTTCTTTACTTTGATAGCTGGCTTTCGTGTCGTGTTTTGCTTTCTACATCCTACATCTGTCTTATTGTTTTCACCTGTTGATTGCTTTCATCTGGGTCTTGTTTTCCTCCTGTGCCTCACCATAAACCACTTCTCATTGTACATATAGTCTGATCTTCCTCTTTGTCTTTGACAATTGTTTATTAATGTTGCTTGTTGTGCTGCTCATGGTATGCTCCCTATCTGCTTTTTGTGTTTTCTTTTCTTGCAGTGTGCTGTTGGATTTCTGCTTTATTTGTTTGATTCCTGTGTTTGTGGATTTAGTATATTTTAGAGGTCAAGTTTTTGATGACAATAAACAGCTTGCTTTTGTTTTACCTTGTCTACTTTGGTTTCCTGCAATTGGTTCACCTTCGCACCAAATCCTGACATCATGTTGCACATAAAGTTCAAGGGTCAGAATATAATCATACCGGCTGAACCACAGTCATTAGTGTACAGTAGGGTTTAATCCCGGGATCCGGGATTCCCGGGAAATGCGATCAGAACCATTTCCCGATTCCCGGGAAACGTTAGACGGGAAACCGGGAAAAAAGTCGCGCGCGTCGATTTGACTTTCAGAAAGAAAAGAAAGCTTCAGAATGTTAAATTTAAGGAAATATTGAGAGAAGGGTTCGTTTAATGCAAAAAGCATTACTCTTCATTTCAGGCACGTTCAGCCTCCGTTTAAGGCTGGCTTCAGCCTTCATCTCAAGCGTTTTAATAGAGGTATTACACAGTTGTACTTTTTTCCTCTTTAATTTGTTGAAATCGTAGGCAATGTGTTTACCCTAAGGTATTTTGTATTATATAATTTTATATTATATATTGTTATATTGCATTATATAGCCTATAAAATATGCCTGCCGTGAACAATGAAGAAATATCTGTTTAACTTCGAGTGTTTCTTTTCCTCGTTTGCAGCCGCTTACTAACAATCATGAATTAGGATGCGGGCCTAATGTGTGAAGAAATTATCATGAAATAGATTGCTTTAACATATTTCGCTTTTAAAATGGAGTTGAGTGAAATGTATATTTTTTAGGCTATAAGGATTGGCCAGTTTTTCAATAGACGATTCACAGCGAACCTACTTTAACCCTCAGACACGGTGTTATAAATTTGCTGTTGCCAGAATGGCAATGACCAAGTCGTAGTGCATTACTCAAGGCCCTGTGTTATGTCATATTATAGTGTAGTACGGTAGTTAACTTTTCAATGACTATTACAGCGTTCCACTGGTGGAGATATAGCGCAACAGATGTCGCCACGACAGCGTGGCTGAGCCTTTATCAATGCTGTGGAGATGAACCGTATTGTTTTGCACCAGCAGTTGTAAAATAGCTTGGTATAATTCCATGTACAATGGAGGAATATTCGAATTATATTTGTTAAGGGAGTGTTGAGGAACGATACAACACCGCATAGCTCGAGCACTCGAATGTCGAGATGTAGGTTTTATTGCGTTAATCAAGCCGACGTTGCCCCCTACTGGGCATAACAGGACATAGCTGGAAAGCTACCTCTACAATATCAAAATAGGTTAAGCCCGACACAGGCTACAGAAGGCCTAATTAAAATAAATAAATAAATAAACTTTTTCCCGGGATTCCCGGGAAATGGCTCGTCATTTCCCGGGATTTGATTCATGTCATTTTCGGGAAAAATATTAAACCCTAGTGTACAGATTCACACTGTGATCTCAGTCAGATGTATATCAAGCATTAACTGAAAACTGCAGTACTTCAAACGGACACTCCTAAAAAGTAATCAATCCCCATAGATTCCCATCTTAAAATATTCACTTTACAGCAGGAAAAAACTGTCTGATTTCCCCGCTTGTAACAGCGGGTAAGTTTTCAAAAACCTTACATTTCTAAATTTCATTAAGAGAGTCAGAATCATGCATGATTAAGTGCTTGACTGCTTTAAGTTATTGGTACAATGGGTACGGAAAGTATTCAGATTTCTTTAAATTTTTTGTTTCATAAGTCTTTGTTTCATTGCAGTCAAACAAAGTTCATTTTATTTCTAATCTAATGTATACTCAGCATCCCATCTTGACAGAAAAAAACAGAAATGTAGAAATTTTTGCAAATGTATTAAAAAGAAAAACTGAAATATCACATGGTCATAAGTATTCAGACCCTTTGCTCAGTATTGAGTAGAAGAACCCTTTTGAGCTAGTACAGCCATGAGTCTTCTTGGGAATGATGCAACATTTTTGCCATGCTCTGCCATTCTTCCTTGCAGATTCTCTTCAGTTCCATCAGGTTGGATGGTGAACGTTGGTGGACAGCCATTTTCAGGTCTCTCCAGAGAGGCTCAATTGGGTTTAGGTCAGGGCTCTGGCTGGGCCAGTCAAGAATGGTCACAGAGTTGTTCCGAAGCCACTCCTTTGTTATTTTAGCTGCGTGCTTAGGGTCATTGTCTTGTTGGAAGGTGAACTGTTGGCCCAGTCTGAGGTCCTGAGCACTCTGGAAGAGGTTTTCTTCCAGGATATCTCTGTACTTGGCCACATTCATCTTTCCTTCAATTGCAACCAGTCGTCCTGTCCCTGCAGCTGAGAAACACCCCAATAGCATGATGCTGCCACCACCATGTTTTACTGTTGGGATTGTATTGGGCAGGTGATGAGCAGTGCCTGGCTTTCTCCACACATACCGCTTAGAATTAATGCCAAAAAGTTCAACCTTCGTCTCATCAGACAAGAGAATCTTATTTCTCATAGTCTGGGAGTCCTTTGTGTGTTTTTTGGCAAACTCTATGTGGGCTTTCATATTCCTTACACTGAGGAGAAGCTTCCGTTGGGCCACTCTGCCATAAAGCCCCGACTGGTGGAGGGCTGCAGTGAAATTTGACTTTGTGGAACTTTCTCCCATCTCCTTACTACATCTCTGGAGCTCAGCCACAGTGATCTTTGGGTTCTTCTTTACCTCTCTCACCAAGGCTCTTCTCCCACGATTGCTCAGTTTGGCTGGACGGCCAGGTCTAGGAAGAGTTCTGTTCATCCTAAACTTCTTCCATTTAATTCAATTCAATTCAATTTTATTTATATAGTGCCAAATCACAACAAACTGTCGCCTCAAGGTGCTTTGTATTGTGGGTAAAGACCCTACAATAATACAGAGAAATTTAAGGATTATGGAGGCCACTGTGCTCTTAGGAACCTTGAGTGCTGCAGAAATCCTTTTGTAACCTTGTCCAGATCTGTGCCTTGCCACAATTCTGTCTCTGAGCTCCTTGGGCAGTTCCTTTGACCTCATGATTCTCATTTGCTCTGACATGCACTGTGAGCTATGAGGTCTTATATAGACAGGTGTGTGCCTTTCCTAATCAAGTCCAATCAGTTTAATTAAACACAGCTGGACTCCAGTGAAGGAGTAGAACCATCTCAAGGAGGATCAGAAGAAATGGACAGCATGTGAGTTAAATAGGAGTGTCACAGCAAAGGGTCTGAATGCTTATGACCATGTGATATTTCAGTTTTTCTTTTTTTAATAAATTTGCAAAACTTTCTACATTTCTTTATTTCTGTAAAGATGGGGTGCTGAGTGTACATTAATGAGAAATAAAATGAACTTTTTTGATTTTAGCAAATGCCTGCAATGACACAAAGAGTGAAAAATTTAAAGGGGTCTGAATACTTTCCGTACCCACTGTAGGTGCAG
The DNA here is from genome assembly GCF_007364275.1 of Archocentrus centrarchus. Lineage (NCBI taxonomy): Eukaryota > Metazoa > Chordata > Actinopteri > Cichliformes > Cichlidae > Archocentrus > Archocentrus centrarchus. Next base: position 16,060,615 of record NC_044348.1, read on the forward strand.
ACACAGGGATCTCTTAGCTGTTTGCTAGCCATCACCTCACAAAAAATAAGTCATTGAACTGGATCCCCATCATCATCTTTGTGGTTTTGGTCCCTGTTTGAGCTGTATCTTTAGCAATGTATATATATAAATTCATAATTTTGCCTTAGCAAAATTATAAATGTTGGCTCCTGCCCCCGCGACCGGGCCCCAGGGAGGCGGAAGAGGATGGATGGATGGATGGATGGAATTTTGCATTTCAAGCAAAATTACCATTAACACAAACACATGTAAATATTTATGGACTCTGTTTCTTACTAATTATCATAGAGCTATATATAATATCCCTTATTTAGACAGTCCTAACTGAATGAGGCCCAACGAGGATGTCAACCTCGTTGGGCCTCGTGTAATTGTTCTACCAGCCCACAGACGAAGATGGTTCTCCAGGGTTAGGGTGAAATTTTATTTACAGATATGTGCTAATTTATCTACAAATTAGCACATATCTGTATTTATCCAGTGCACCCATACAATCTATGGATGCACCTTTTCAACCACACAAGCTAGCTCGTAATTTAGAATTCCATCTATTTGTGCAAGTATATGGACCATCAAGCTTCAAAAAGTCAAGCCATTTCTCAATACCAAACTCAGTACTTCAAAGTTGCATCTTTTATATTCTGACCATGGTGTGAATACAGTCTTTAGTATGACCCCAAGATACAGTAACTTAACTCATCTCTTCCTGCTATCTTAAGCTAATTCAGGAAAACCTACGGGTAAAGCTTCTCTCGGGCTGTACACAGCACATGTTTATTGACAAGTCTGCCCTCCGAGTAAGTATAAACTTTGAGATCCAATCACAGAGTAGGTGCAATTGAGAAAACTGAGAATGCAGTTTAATACCATGGATAAATACAAAGCCCAGTGGATCAGAATTCATAAATATAGAGATACAGATCACAGGGTTGCGATCTCTTCTTTCCATCTGCCTGATTTATAATAGATAGTCATTCAAGTCAGAATATTGAACCAACAAGTATGAAATTTCATACTAGATTTTTTTAAGTGCTCTTTTCTGCCATCTGCTTAATCTGCAGCATTATCCAAAAGTGATATTACACAGTTATATATATATATATATATATATATATATATATATATATATATATATATATATATATATATATATATATAATTATAATTATTATTATATATTATTATTCAGTCAATTTGTTGTTGTTATTAGTACACTGTCAGTATTAAATCTAAGGCAGTAAATGCAAATACTAGCGAGCTTCACAACATTGTCATTTATTGTATTCTTTTTATGATTTCCTCTCTTTTTATAATCTGGATAGAGCGGTTCAAAACCTTCTCCAAGTATGTGGTGCGTTTGCTCCCTCAGGTCACCAAATCCGTCTCTGTTTGCAATAGAAAGCATGTGGCTTCTGCTGTGCACGTAAATATAAAAACCTGCGAGGAAGGCTGGAAATAGCTTCACAATATTAATGAGTAGTTTGATAGGCATTATATATGAGTGTGTGGAGTACCTGCACACACAGCACTTTCAGTCCAGTAATGGCAGTTATATTCCTTCTGCAGGATAAACGACTGTCTATGATTAGGTTTTATACTGTGGAAGTAATGTAAGAGAGGAGGTCTGGTCTGGGACTAAAAATGAGCAATGAGGCCATTTGAACTTGCACAGGGCACACATAAGTTATTTGAAATTATTAGTGAGTGAATCAGAGGCATTTATACAGGAGCTCAGTTGTGGCTCTCGTGCCCGGCAGCTAGTATGATGGCACTTTGTTCATTTGAAATTTCGATAAAGGAGTTCATGTCTTGTGCTCAGCTATGCTCAGACATTACACTGCTGGAGAGAAGTTTCAGATGTTACAGCTTGCCTTTTTTACTTGTTTGCTGACATTTTTTGCAACCTTTTAGGTCAAGAACCAGCCATCTTTGATTGCAATGAAAATCATAGCGTCAGCCCAGTGGCAGTATCAAAGTCAACTTTGTTGTTGGTTCTGCCAAACGTACAGGAGATACTCAGGATCAACCCCACAGTGGGAGAAGTGAAGGACTTAAATATACATGTTCATTAAAAATTCTTAAAGCCTACATATTAGTGTAGTTTATGTATATTTTAGTGCAAAGAAAAACAGAAAATACAAAAATCAGTATGAGATGTATAAAAGCAGCAGTTTGTAAAGTGGCTGGTGCTGGATGTAAGAGTGTTTGTGTGTCTGTGTGTGTTTATTACAGTTCAGTCATTTTGGGAGCAAAGAGGGGAGGGAGGAAAGAGGGGAAAGAGTTCAACTTCCTGACAGCATGGTGGATGAAGCTGTTGTACAGTCTGGTGGAGGAGCCACAGAGGCTGTGGTACCGACTCCCCAAGGACAGCAGACTGAAGAAGCTCTGTGATGGGTGGGTGGAGCTGCCCACGATGCTGACTGCTTTGCTGTTTTAGGCGGTTGTTGTAAATGTGTAGGAGGGAGGGGAGGGAGGCACCAGTGATCTTCCCTGCTTCATTTACTAGACACTGCAGGGTTTTGCGGTTAGAGGCAGTAGAGTTTCCAAACCACACAGTGAGATGCTTTCAGTGATGCCTCGATAGAAGAAACACATGATGGGCACTGAGACTCTCACTTGCAGAGGAAGCAGAGGCACTGCTGTGCTTTCTTGCCCAGCAATGCGGCATTGTTTGTCCAGGAGAGGTCCTCTGTGATGGGCACACCCAGAAATTTAGTGCATGTCACCCATTCCACAGCAGAACCATTGATGGTCAGCAGGTGGTGTTAAGGAGAGATTATTACTCCTCCACTGGCCAGTTGTTCACCTCACTATTCTAGCATGCCTCATCATCCTTATTGTTGTGTCATCTGCAAACTTGATGAAGAGGTTGGAACTGTAGTTTGGGCTGCAGTCGTGGGTCACCAGGGTGAAGAGCAGTAGGGGGTCCAGCAACCAAAAAAGTGTGTTCAAGAATTTGTTCAAGCCCAGCCGGTCCAGTTTGTGTATTAGCTGCTGGGGCATAATTGTGTTGAATGCTGAGTTAAACACTATGAAGAACATTCTCACATATGAGTTTTTTGTGTCCAGGTGGATGAGAGCTAAGTGGAGGGCAGAGGAAATTGCACCAGTGTCTGACCTTTTGGCCCAATTTACAAACTGAAAGTGCTCCAGAGAGGGAGGAAGGATGGTTTTGATATGTTGCATGACAACATAGCTTTTCATAGCACATGAAAGGATGATGGGATTCAGAGCAATATGGTGGCATTCACTGAAGCAGGACGGGGATGTCGCCTTTTGTTACTGTTATAATGCCTGAATCTGCTCCTCTGCGTAGCCTGTGAACGTGTAGCCAAGTATGTTGTCTGGAGCAGGAGGCTTGCGAGAGAGATTTCTTCATTCTGGCTGGTGCCAGGCACAAAACTTGGGTTTTAAGCGGGAGTAGAGCCTTATGTGGATGTGCGGTGTTTTGTTGGTCAAAACACTGCCATAGGTCTGTGGTGGTGTGGGAGGTGTATTACAACACCTAGGAACAATTATTTATTTATATAAAATAATTTAAAACAGCAAGTGGCATTGTTGATTCTTAGGTTTCGTACCTCATCTATAGATTTACTAAAGGTACACCGACAGCACAGGCTTGGACCAAGTCTAACCCACTACCTCATGATGCTAAAAATAATTAAAATAAACGTGGAAATTTCTAGCTGGCTACGCTCCATCTATATGAGATTAATGGAAATTGGCCTGGTAGCTTTTGGGTAACCCCGCTGAGAGGCAGACAGAAGAATGAACAAACACCAGTGAAAACATTGCTTTCTTGGCAGAGACATAAAAGAATGAGCCAAAAAAAAAAAAAAACAGCAAAGTTGCAGACCGGACAATTAAAACAGTGAGCTGAAATTGCATAATTACTTTTGTAAGAAATCCCTGTATAAAAATAAAAGTCATGCAGTCCATTGTTAACATATTGATTGTAATGTCTTCTAAGTTTTTCTGTAACTCCTAATAGATTCCCAAAACACAAAGGTAATTAATTCTTTTTCATATTTCAGACTTACATACATTGTGAGGTATGCAAGTGGCACACTTTTTCTGTCTAATTATCTGTCAGCAGGATTTGATGAAACCTGATTGCCACAGTCAAAGGGAAAAAAACCCATTATGTTTTGGTGCTGATCCAAATCGCTTTCTTTAAAATTGCAAAAAGGGCAATGGCCTTGGCAAATGATGTGCTCTCCCAGCTTGCCTGGGGCAAAATTACTGATCTTGATCATCTGGAAATAAAAATGGATTCAAAATAAGCTGCAGTGCATTAAAATTAATTCATTGTCATGATAAAAGACAAAAAGGAGTCTTTAAAAAAAATCTCTATGATGCCTGGGTTTATTTATCAGAAACATTTTCTTTGTGCAGGTTTGCCTTTGACTTTCTTATTTCTTATTCTTAATTGGCTCTCTTTCACTCTCCCTTTGACCTCCTATGACACCCTCGAATAATTCGAATTAATGCAAATGCTCTCAGGGGAAGGTCTAATTACTTTTCCGCTGCCACTGCTCTGATGACGGGTGCATTCCCATGGGCTCTACCTCCAGTAAATAAGAACATCAACCACTATCTTAACTTCCTCTTTCAGTCATCTAGATGGTTACTTGAGCTTATTCTGTAGCATTCCTCTCCCCAGTGACTAGCACTTGTTTGCAGGCAGCACCTCCACCCTGAGGCATCACTTACTTGTTTCCTGTGTGAGATCTCTGCTGTGGTTTCTTATACACAACAAAATAACAATGTTCATCTGGAGCTATGCTTGTCTTTTTCCTGTATTCACCCTAGTGTTTTCTTGGTTTGTATTGCATGCTTCTTGTTACATCCATCCCCTCAGGCACATTATTTAAAAGAGAAACAATGTGCCTCAATCTGCACCAACTAAGCAATCTGATTTATTGAGAGTATCTTGAGAGTGCTTGTCAAAATGGTATTTACAATGTTTAAAAAAATTGTTTTTTTATTGTTAATTAATTGTTGTATTTGACTGCAATTTCTGCATAAAGCTACAGTTAGAATATGAAAATACCCCACTACACCTCCAAAAGGGGAATAAACAGTCAGTCAATTCCAGAAAGTGACATATTGTCATAGTCTGTGGTGAGGATGGGACTCAGAGGCAGCCACGGAACAAAAGTTAACAGGTTTATTGACAATGAAGCAAAAGGAAGATTTTGACAGCTTAAGGATTTCCAGTTACCGAATCCAAGGCTCTAATACAGACAGGTCCACAGATAAATCTCTCCACAGGGAAATAGTAGTAGTAGTAGCAAGCAAGCAAACATTCTGATAGACGGAGCCAACTTCACTGTTTCCAGATTAATGATCAGGCATTGACTGAAGGGCTTCCTTTCTAGCACATGGCAAATCAGATGATTACCAATGGGTGAGTTCATTGCCTACTGTGCATTTAATCGTAAGTTATTATTAATCTCTGGCTCTCTTCCACAGCATGTCTTTCGTCCTGTCTCCCTCTCCTCAGTCCCAACCGGTCACAACAAATGACTGCCCCTCCCTGAGCCTGGTTCTGCTGGAGGTTTCTTTCTGTTAAAAGGGAGTTTTTTCTTCCCACTGTCGCCAAGTGCTTGCCCTTAGGGGGTCATTTTGATTGCTATATAAAGTTCCTTGAAGTAAGAGTATTTAGTGATTTGGCGCTGTATAAATAAAATTGAGTTGAAGTGAATTAATCCCAGGTGTGCTTCACGGCAGGGCGGGAGCAGAGGTAGGATCCACCCCTGAAACACAAAGTGTAGTTAACTCAAACACCTGCACTCACACACACACAGACAGAGGGACATGAGAGAGAGAGAAACTAAAGAGTGGAGAGAAAGAGAGAATGGGTGAGCTATCACAGGAGGACTTGAGGACTATGACACATATGGCACTATGTCCCAAGTATATACCTGTTACTTCTTATATATCTTCCATGCAAACGCATAGAAGATATATAAGAAGATTGCTGCATTTTCCTACTGGCAAACGCAGCAACCTGCTAGTGATCAAAGCAATGTAGGCTTTGATAATTTTCCATATACCTCTTTGAAACCAATTTTATGCTAGTGACTGCCAGCAACCTCAAGCAACGGCTCGCCAACTGGTTGCAGAATGCACACTACTCCCTAGCAACCAGTGGTGGCCAGAGAGTCACTGGCCCAACAGAGGATGTACCGGTACTTTCTGTGCCAACTGAGGAATTACGGTCTACTGCAGGAGCTGTTGAGGCAGTTCTACTCCGCTGTTATTGAACCTGTCTTGTGCTCTTCTATTACAATCTGGTTTGGAGCAGCAACAAAACAAGACAGGAGCAGACTGCAGAGAACTATTAGAACTGCTAAGAAAATCATTGGTGCTCCTCTGCCCAATCTTCAGGACTTGTTCACTTCTAGAACCAGGAAAAAGGGCAAAGAAAATCATCACAGACTCCTCACACCCTGGACACAGTTCATTTCAGCTCCTTCCCTCAGGCAGGAGATACAGATCACTGTACACAAAAACCACCAGACACTCAAACAGTTTTTTTTCTCATGCCATCACATTCATTAACAGCTGATCAATAACATTGATCTCTACACAATGGCCTAAATGTTACAAACTTTGTTGTTACACTACAACGCGCACTACACTTTATTTTATTTTATTATTTATTAGATTTTGGATATTGTATATTTCTTAAATTACACTGCACCTTCCCTTCCCAGACCTGTATTGTATATTGTGTATTGTATATTGTATAGCATTTAAGTTAAATTATAGGACACTGTATAATACTAGAGAGACACCATCAACCGGAACCAAATTCCTTGTGTGTGTAAACATACTTGGCCAAAATAAACCTGATTCTGATTCTGATTCTGACTAGTCTGGGACTTTAGCAACCGATTTCACAGTGACTGCCAGCAATCTCCAGCAATCACTCGCAAACTAGCTGAGGAATACATATTTTCCCCTACTGACCAGTGGTTGGCAGTTGGTCAGTGACCAGTCTCTAGGCCCGTGTTTGTCATGTCGGGCGGTGTGACAGGCGGAGATGGATCCAGATGCAGGACTCTGGAAACAGGCATAACTTAAAAGATGTCTGTTGCAAAACAAAAACCAAAATACAAAAATCCTTGTGGGAGCCAGACGAAGAGCATAAATCAAAACAAAGCAAGGCAACACACGAACACTCCAACAACCATCCCACACCAAGGACGCGACAAAGAACCAACCAGGATGCAGACAATATATACACACTAGGTAACAAGGGGAGTGGAGACATGTGAGGCGCACAGCTGACAAGAAACCAGACACTACAAAAATAATACAGGACATAAGGACCAAGACTAAGAAGAACTTTACAAACCTTAAACCACAAACGCAAAAACACTGGGCACAGCCCAGGACCATGACAGTGTTACTGGGGCCAAAATGTTAACTATCTGCATTATTATTAACTGCATTCTGTTGAGAGTCCAAATTCACACCTGACCTTTGGAAAATGCAATCTCAACTCAAAATCCACTTAAAGTGAACCACTTTTCCCAAAGGATTCAACATCATTTCAGTGTTTATCTGCAAATGAATTTGGTTGAGTTGTCAGCAAAGATCATCCTTGAGCAACGACAGGTGTGACAATCCCCCACCCCACAATTATGACCATCCATAAAAAGTCTTTTACAAAGTAGTTGGAAGTGGTTTAAATGATAAAAGCTAATTATTGCATCTTTGGTCCTTTGATGTTTAATATTCCTGCTGATTTTAAAGTGAAAACTGAACGTTAGTGATGACTGTTTTGAATTACTCATCATTCCCAACAAACATGCAAGAGCTGAGAATAACATTCAAGTTTCAAGGCAAATGTTAAAGAGCACTGGGTGATAGGTGGAAGTTTTTGTTGTTTTTGACATTTCAAAGAAGGATAAGGGCAAGCATCTCATAAAGTTGTCACCCTTAATCTATCTTAAAGAAATGTATTGTATGTATTTCTGTATTAAGTTTAAATTCTTCCAATAGAAATCGTCTGGCTGCACAGAGGGATATTCCTGGGTAGTCTGTTTGAAACTCCGATCTCTTCTTTTTCAGCTGAAGCACAAGGCCTGGGGACAGATGAAACCTTGTCTGCAAGGCACATGGAAAGATAAAAGCCTGTGTGTTTGTGCCTGCGGCTCAGTGTTTCTCACATAGAGCAACTTGAGGTTGAAGCATAAAACACAAAGGTCATTATCCAACTTGCGATTTGCCAAAAAAGCTCGGTAGCTCAATTAGATGTGATTTTTATACATTAAACCCATGTTTTACTCAGGTACATCACATCAGGGGGTGGACAGAATGACACAAACACCTGCAGAACATAATGCAATCCAGTTCAGCAACAAAAGCACAGGACTACAACCTCAGGCATTAATCAACAGCTCTGGCAGCGTCAACAGAAAAGCTTCACGGAGTAGTATTTGCCTCATGCCAGTTTTATTGTGTAGTACGAGGTTTTGTTTTATTGTGTCCTTGCTCAGTAGTTTGGAGCATCAACAATACATAGATAAAAAGCAATTACAGAAACATCCATGATGAAGAGCCCAATCACTACTTTTGTTAGAACTGATTTGAACTTGTACGTAATTTTGCTTTGTAGTATAATGCTGTCTTCTTGGATTTATATAATATGGCGTCATGCAGTGTTTACTTGCATGCTTGCCTCTCTCACTGACAGCAGTCAAAATGTCTCCTTTATGTTGCTTCATAATTATGTCGATTGCTTCGTTCTTTGACTTTTCTTGCAGCCCCTCTTTACTCACTGCTTTGTACTCTCTTTTTTCTTTGTACTCTTCCTTTTTCCAAATGGCTCAGTGTGTGCGCACTGGAGAGTGTGTGCCCTTCTGTAGCCTTTCAAAACCAAAAGAAAAGAAAAACAGAAGTCCAAAGACAGAGGAGGGGATTAAACATTTTAATTATCTCCTGATAATATGAATGACAAACAGGATTGTGTTAGGCTTACTGCCTACAGTGCCCTCATTATCTCTGAAGGCAAAGTATGTAATTTTTATTTGGTGTAACTTCAAGCTGTAGTAGTTGTAGTAATAGGACTAGGAAGAGGAGGAATGGTTTGCAACTATATACTGTCCACCATGGAGTGGTTCAGTTACAGCTAGTGGTAGCTAAAAGAAAGTCAGCTGCAGGTAAAGATTTACTTACAGTTGTGGTCAAAAGTTAAAAGCTGGGTCTGTGCCAACAAACATCTAGTCAAGATGCAACTTTCTAAGAGACATTTAACCAAATATTAGTGGGGGGTGTATATATATATTTGAGCCTATATGTATACTTTTGAGTCTGTGAGGATTAGAGAAAATCTGAAATAATTTCAAATATGTGTACCCAATTCTTTTTTTTTTTTTAAGTAATTAAAGATGTATGCTGTGTAATAAAAATAATGGTTCAAAGAAATCATTAAAAGCCCAGAATTACCATGACATCCATTCCCTTGATGAGTGCATGTAAACTTCTGATCAGTACTGTGCTTTCATGTAGCTCTGAATCACTTCTGTCAGTTGCTTCCCTCTCGTTCAGGTGAGCAGCATTTACGATCTGTGGTGAGCAAGACTAGGAACATTAGAAATAGGCTGTACTCGCTAACAATAAGAGCATGATCATTTATAAAATTAAAGAGGATGAAGCTATCATTGTAACTATATTATTTTTGATGAAGACAATCATGGATGGATGGATGGATGGACAATCACTGCATAACTGGCACCGATGAATGAACTGCAATAAAAAGCTATTTTCTTTCAGTTTTCAGGAGTGTCTAACTGGATCCCATTTTGCAGACTGTTACTTAAAAGCTGAATGTTTGTGTAATTCCAGTGACTTGAATGCAGTGGAGCTCCTAAAACTACCCTCCAGTTTTTTGTTTTTGTTTTTTTATTATTACCATTTAGATAACATTTATTCTGTCATGAGGAAAGGAGATGCATTTTAATTTTTTGCAATCACAAGGAATTACGTTGTTCTGGAATACATAAAACAGCAATAAGCTGTCTCACCTGTAGCTGTGTCTTATTCCTTTTTTAGTTTGGGGACATATAACTACAAGAACATTTTGTTTTGAGGAGTGATATCATAACATGACAGTTACTGCTTGTAGTTACTGATGGTGGGTTGTTAACAGTGCAAAAGTATGATTAATACCTGTTATTATAGTTTTGTCCAAAGGTCTTAAGGCATCCCTTATTTCTTAATATTTCGTATCCAAGGAGCCAGATTTTCTGGTCTTGAGCAATAGTTCTCCAGGCTTTATGAAGGTCTTTCAAAGTTTTTATTTGGACACTGGCTGCTTTTTCATTCATTGTCAGTCCAGTTCTTGTACCTGACCATTTTTGGAGTTTTTGTTTTCACCTATGAATCCTTCAAGCATAAAAAAAGGCACCTCACGCAAGAGATGAACCTGTGTTGTGTCTGCAAATAACCAGAGGTGGAAAAAGTATAGACATTCTTTACTTAAGTAGACATACACACGTGTTAAAACTGCTCCAGTAAAAGTTGAGGTACTGATTCAATTACATGCTTTACTCAATTAAAAGTGAAAAAGTACAGGCTCTTTAATATACTCAAAGTAAGAAAGTAAAAAGTAGGTTTTTAGAATTCCTACCATCTATTTTTGTGCAAAGCTAACTGGACCTTGCACTATATTTAAGATTTGCATGGTTAAAAAGTCCCCTGCCACCACCATCTTAAACAACCTCATCCTCAACATCCAAAAGACCAAAGAGATGTTGGTGGATTTCGTGGTACCCCTTCCTCTCTACATTGACGGATTAGTGGTAGAAATGGTCCCTTCCATCAAGTACCTCGGTGTACACCTCACCAACACACTCACCTGGTGCACCAACACCACGGCTTTCATTAAGAAAGCCCACCAACGCTAGTACTTCCTGAGGAAGTTAAAGAGGGCAGGCCTAAAGACAGACATCCTCAGGTCCTTTTACAGCTGTGTGGTGGAGAGTGTCATCATCGCCTGCATCACTGTGTGGTACACTGAGTGCACGGTGACGGAGAAGGAGGCACTGTAGAGTGGTTAAGTCTGCACAGAGAACCATCGGGTGCAGCTTACCACTGATCGAGGACATCTACGCCACCAGATGGAGAGAAAGCGCTACCTGCATTCTCCGTGACCACACCCACCTCACACATGGTCTTTTCACTCCTCTCCCATCCGGAAGGAGGCTGCGCTGCATCTGGGCAAAAACGTCTAGGATGAATAATAGCTTCTACCCGGAAGAGGTCAGACTGCTGAACCATTCCACCCCCATATACTGACTATGCACCCCACACACTACACATATCAAACAGCGTCCCCTAATGCTCCACACTCGCACAACACCATATGTCTACACTGCACACTTGCACACACTTGTCACTTTAAGAACCTGTCACTTTAAAAAAAAAAAATCTATGCTGCTGTTCAGTCACTCTGCTATTCAGCTGCTATTTGTTATCACAACTGCACGTTAAGACCATTTCAAGTTATTGCTGCTATAGTAGAATGATGCTATACCTGTTTTTAGTTTTAGTTTAGTGTATTCTTATTCTATTTTCACTTATCCTAGTTTAGCTACCTATTTATTTATTATTCATTTTTCTGTGCTTATTTAAATTCTATTTTATTTATTACTCTAATCCTGTGTTTTGCAGGACATTTCACGACATGAAAAAACATAACTTCGCATCATGTACAGATCCAGTATCTGATTTAAAAAATGAGGACATTACATGTAAGCTTTAAATTTCCAGTTTATCAAATGCCACCAAACAGTCCTTATCTTTAAATATAACCTCTCTTCTTCCTCTGCTGTCCTGACTTTCTTACATCTTTCTCATCTCTGAGTGACGTTATCTCTCACTCTTTTCTCTCCCTGGGAAATACAGCAGCTGTACCTTGTTGCTGATATTTGTTGAGCTGTTAGAAATGCTGCATTTGAAAATATCTGCCACTTAAAAAACATTACTCCCTTTATGCTTCCTCTGCTTCTGTAGATGCTGAAGTACCACGACAGCAACTTATGGACAGCTGCACCAAAATGCCATTCCAGGTTGTTTTGGATCATTCTGCCCCACTTTAACCCCTGAGTATGGTGTTATAAATGATGCATAAATGATATGTTTTTGTCTCTTCCATCTCTTTGTAATATTTGTGATAAGCCCCGGTGACGAATACATCAATAGGATTGTCTTTTATGTGTTATTGTTCCCTCCATTTGGGCTCAGATTGGTTTGATGTTTGAAGGTGCGCAGTGATATGAAGTAAAAACCTCCCTTCAATGTGTTAAAGCTAAAGTGACAAGCCTGTTTTGAAATTGTAAGAAGTTGAAAATTTGTGTAAAAAGTAAAAGAAAAAAGTTTAAAAAGAAATTAATATTCAAGAAAAGTACAGATACTTGAAAATTCTAAAGTACAGTAACAAAGTGTTAGTACGTCGTTATGTCCCACCTCTGCACAATGCAGACAACTTAGCAAAGAACCAATTTTAAATTGTATCTTTAGGCACTTTGTTATTAGCAGCCTGTCACTCTCATTTTTTTAGTTGAATCCATTATATATACCAAAGGAAATTGTATTTTTCCATGAACAAGATAATTTCGAAAGAGCTATTAGCTGAAAACTTGGCATATCTCAGCATGGTGTTCTGTGGTTCCATAAAATTTAAGGAAACTGGGTAAGTGGAGGACAAAAGAAGAAGTGCCATGTCTGAAAAAATCTGTCTACAGCAGATGAACAGTATGTCCTTAAGAAATAGGGGGAAAAAATCCAGCAAAGGCCTGACACAGGACCTAAGATGTGCATATGGTCCTTCAGCTGATCTACTGTGTCTCAGTGGAAGGGTATCTGTCAAGAAGCCATTATCAAAACACAGAAACGGAGAAAAGTTTGAGGTATAACAAATTACACAAGAACTGGACAGAAAATCAGTGGCAACAGGTCTTGCAGAGTGATGAATCCAAATTTGAAATTTTTGGTTCAAATCATTGTCAATATGTATGGAGGAGGTCAGGAGAGAGGTATAACAGGGAGTGTTTGTAAAACACAGTGGATGCTGTGTCATGGTTTGGGTCTTGTCAAATTTGATCCACAGTGAAGTATCATCTAGAAAGCATCTGAACTTCATTTTCCAGCATGGCAGTGGTCCCAGACACACTCCCCAGTGCCCAGACCTCAACTTTATTGAAGCAATGTGGGATCATCTTGACAGAGACAAGAAAGATGCCTAGGAGAGTTCAGGAGAGTTGTGTTGAACAACAAAGGCGGTCATACCAAATATTGACTTTCACCTCTGTTAGCAATTGTACACACTCTGTTTTTGCCTTGTGTACTGTATGTCCATGTGTGTTTGCATATGTATCAATAGCTGCACCTATTTCCCATTTTCCTACCAAAAAACAAAGAAATGGTGGCTCAAGACTTTTGCACAGTGCTGTATATTGAATCAGCAACTATTAGAACTTCTGTTTGTCTTAGCATTTAAAGGTTACGCTACAATTAACAAGTTCAAAGAACAGGCAGGACTAATCCAGCTGTATAGACTGTGCAGTTCATAATTTCTTCTGTCTAACCACAGTTTCAAGTTTATTGTACCTTATTTCCATACCTTATTTTATGCCTGAACAAATTGGTCAAAACTAAAGGGAGGTGTGCCTAATCGCAGGGTTTGTCACTTTGCAGCAAAAATACAAAACAAATATGCTCACAATATGAAAGGAGCACATTATTCCGGTGTCTGATGTGTCAGCACAGGCATAAGCATAAATATAAAGTGGCAGCTTTTAAAGGTGCAATATGCACAACTGCATACAGGATAGACTGCGATGAAAACAGGATTCGTAAATGTCAGCCCAGCTTAGTCCTATTACATGGAACATCTGAATAACCTTGCTCTGGGAATCCTGAATAATCAATATAACACATTGCACAACACAGCACCATTTGGTAAACATCGCCATTCTATCAATGTTGTGCCAGATATACAAATGAAAGATAAAAGAATGTCACTAGACCTTATACAGTAATTCATATGAATGAGTCATCACTCATAACTCCAGGCTAGATAGTGTCAGACATCTTTATCCAATATTTTTCTGCCTACTGACTGTGGTTTCAACAGCTGTGAAACACAATTTCTACTAATTTCTACTGAGCTAAGGTTTGGGGGTTTTTTTCTGTTTGGAATGATTGGCAGTGGACGTCTTTCTTCTACTGAACAAAATAGTTGCTGCACTGCATCACTGTCAAAATGCTCTTGCATTTTTCAGATTCTTCATAGTTGTTTCTCATTGGTTGCAATGAAGGGACTGGGTTTCTAGCGTTGACTTGGATTTTTCATTAGTCTCTTAGAAAAGCAAAGCTTTCTGTGTGTAAATATATCATAGCAAAAGAATCAGTGTTTTGTAGTATCTTAAATGTTCCATACCTCACATTATTACTGTGGCAAAGACCCATAACGGTTGCAGTTAGGTTCAGATTTGTGCATACTGCTTTGTGACAACCAAGAAAACAATTCAGTTTTTCTGTTGTGCCTGTGGGAGCGTAGCACAAAAGTAGAAAATAGTAGAAACCTTTGCCCCCTCCAGAATCTTATTGGTGGAACATCTACAGTGATTCCTGTACCCGTGTCAATCTGCCACAAGAATATCAATGCCTAACGCAGAGGCAGCAAACTACTGCAGCTGAACAACACAACCATTACTGAATAATAAGCTGATAGTATGTTACAACAATATAACTTTGCTGCTTTATTATACTTGTGAGGGATTTTAAAGGCCAAGGTGTACATGTTTATGTGCAAAGACACTATTATTACACAAGGGGCTACTCATTGCTGCTGCAGGTTACAGAAAGTATAAATAAGTTATTTCCTGACTTCTGGTCTTGTTTACCTATATCTACACAGCATAATTCTTTCAGTTTACTAGTACGGTCTGTATATGCTATGACCCTTGTGATGAACTGGTGCCTGTCTGACATGTATCCATGTCTGACATGGCCCCAGAATGTATATAGTGGAAAATATAAAAAAAAAAAAAACTTTAGTAATTGTGATGTTTGAATATATTTATTGTAGATAATTAATAATTAATGTCTAATTAAACTCTGTAGTCATTGAAATATTACTATCCAAGGCTGTATTTTTTGTGATATCACTGCATCACCATGCACAAGAAGTAAATGTAAGATTTGCATTATGCTGGAGCACTGAAGTCAATTTAAAGAATTGCAGTGCTCTAATGCACCTTTTAGTCTTTTGTAGTGTAACTGCATCCCTTACCTTGAGATCAATATCTGTCATTGCTATGCATTATTTTTCTGCTCTGAGGCAGAAATAATGATTTTCACAATGTTAGACTCTGAAAATGGTGTCAGCAACTCCTATCATGCCTGCTGACCATTTTGAGAGATCTAAGCAATGGTCTGAATGTAAATTATGCCATTGTTATGTGGTTATATATATATCACAAAATATGTGTTTAAGTAAAAATGTCTGCACAGCATGATATGCAAGCAGTGTGCCTACTGTTAGTGTTCAGTTTTAATGTTATTTTCTCAAGAAAATAGCCTCTGCAAACGTCACCTTTGAAGAAAACCCTTAATCCTGTCTTTGTTGAGTTGTGGCCTAAGCTCACTACGTGTGAGAACAAAGGTACTCACTGGTAGAAGTGTGTAGAAGTGAGAGACTACAGTCATTTAGTGCATGCAGGTTTCCAAAATGTAAAATTCTTTTGGAGCTGCAGGATACCTAATCTCAAAAGCCAGGATCCTTTCCAAAGAAAATGATTCACTTACACTCTTTAAAGATTAATAAACTGCAAAGATGTGCATGCTAAATTGCATTTTATAGTCAAAGTGTAGTTGTCAAACCATAGGCTGTGACAAATTGAGTCTCAGCAGGGAATTCAGTAGGTCAAGCCATGAATGCATTAGTGCCAGAAGGCTGAAATGTTACTTCCACTTGGCATATACTGGGGCTAGACCTCTAAATGTATCCAGTATTTCAAGTTTTCTTTCAAGAGAGAAGTGACCACTTATACCATGCAATGTAGATTTTTAGTGGAAGTAAAACAATATGCTAGTACTACACTTATTAAACACAAAGAAAAGTGATCTTTACAACTAATCCCACCCACTGATGGTGTATTTGACACAGCCATAGGCCAACTGAATTAAGATGAAGCCAAACCAAACACTGCCTGTATTCAGGCAAACTGTTGGCTTGGTATATCTAATGGTAAATAATAGTAATAATAAAAATATACACTCCCCTCCAAAAGTATAGGAACAGTGAGGCAGATGTAAATACCTGAGAATAAAAGCTGAGGTGATGATCTTTTGTCTCATGTTGATTTTTTATGTCAAACCAAAATGTTTTCAGTATACAGCAAAAATAAAGGGATTGGCCTCACTGTTCCAATCCTTTGGGTAGGAGTGTAGCAAGGAACAGAGTGACAAGTGCTAATTGATGAGGAGTGAGTGTGATAAATTAAAAAAAATGAATGAATGAAAAGGATAGTCACATCAATCACATTGAGCTGTTATGGTCAGTGTCGTATAAGTGTGTTAAACAGTTTGACCTTAAGAAGGATTGACACTAAAGTAGTAATGTGAGGAAAGCGAGTCAGAGATGCATACTTTACCCCAAACCAATCTGACATGAGAGGTTATTTGGAACAGTAATATAAGCGATAGGACGAGGTCTAAACAGTATGCTTGTCTGTGAACTTCAATCAAACAGTAGATTTCTATATTTTCCATGAATAGCAGTCAGCTACAGCTGTAAATTATATTATTTTTCATGTAAAAAGAGAAAGCAAATGTCACAATCTCAAATTATTGAACATAATGGTTGTTTGACCACTAATATTCTACTATATG
Organism: Archocentrus centrarchus; assembly: GCF_007364275.1. Taxonomy (NCBI): domain Eukaryota; kingdom Metazoa; phylum Chordata; class Actinopteri; order Cichliformes; family Cichlidae; genus Archocentrus; species Archocentrus centrarchus. The sequence continues at coordinate 16,077,550 of NC_044348.1, forward strand.
GCTCACAAGTGACAGAACAGAAAGAAATTCTATGCTTTCAACCAGTGCAGGTATATCTGTGATATTTATACATAACAGTCTGACATTTCTAGGCTAAGGAACAGGTGCTATGAATATGTATTATGGCTACAGTGACCATGTTCTATGATCCTTTTTTGATGCAATTTTGTCCTTCACATTACACTTTACACTTGAGTCGTGTATCAACATTAATTCATCATTTTATTAGTTTTTTCAGCTGAAAAGCTGAACATCAAGACAATGTATAAATATTTAAATAGTTTTTCCCTGTAGTAAAGTATTTCTCCAACAAAAGTTGGTGTCAGTTGATAATTTGTAGCTGAAAAATCTTGACAGGATTTAGACACTCATTAACCCCCAACTTATGGAATAAGAATTGTATTGAATAATTCAGCAGCACTCTAAAGGTGTGTTCATGTGTAAACATTACTGAATCAGATGGAAAGTGGGCACTTCTTCACTGCTGTTGCTGTAATTTTACTGAAATCTGCTGTTTTCATACAGTGAGAGGCTCAGTGTTTCAGTTGTTCACAAAGCCCTCTGTGATGCCCAACTCTGCTGCTTCTGGACCACAGTTCCTTTAACTTCAGGGTATAGATCACTATCATCATTACAGGTTTTCTATTAAACCTACTCACTTAAACATCAGATACACCTCAGACTGTCCAGAAGCTCAGTGATGTCCTGGTTCAGATCCAGGAGGAGATCCTCCAGGACATTAGGACAATGCCCTGATGAGTTTGAGTTGCTGCAATGAAATTTCATTTCCATCAAAGAGTATGACATCTTTTCATTCCTAACACATTACCCAGTATAGATATCCAGCATGATTTTTTTCCCCCATTGAAATCTGATGTTTTTGCAAAGTGTTCCTTTAATTTTGTTAATCAGTGTATGTCTACAGTATGCACAATATACAACATAGAGAAGTATCACATGCTACCTTTTACTCAATTTTTCTCAGAATCCCAACTAAATGCTTTCATTTCAACTCCAGCTCCCGGAATATTGTATGTTTATAAAATACTTTACATTATGAAGACAAAGTGTTTATGTGAAGTTGTTTGTGAACACTGAACATCAGGAAAACAAATGCAAAGACATAATTTAGACTTTACGGGAAGCAGCAGAAGAGTTACACACCCCAGAGGAGGAACAGGACATTTGTGGAAAAGATGACAAACTTTCGGTATACCTGAGAGTCAACATCACAGAGGTTGACTTGGTACACACACACACACACACACACACACACACACACACACACACACACACACACACACACACACACACACACACACACACACACACACACACACACAGAAATCCTAGCGGGAAAAAAAAGATGCAATGGCTTAACCAGCTCAGCTGCACATACCATTGGATATATGCTTCCCATTCTGCAGGACTTGTATGCCAGCAGGAGCAGAACCAGAGCGTGTAGGATTATGAAAGATCCTTATGACTGTTCCTGTGACTATACCAAGTCCTATCCTGGAAGCATCATCAGGATGATAAATTCCAACCTCTGCAAACCCAGCTTTGATTTCCTTTGTGAAACCTTTCCATTGCACAGAACATTTTCGATGTAAAATGTCCACAATCATAAAGTTTACCTTATATCTTTGACATGAGTAAAATGTTACTCCTTTATAGACTAAAATATGGCACACCCTACTCACTGGTGGGCACAGAGACTCATGAAATTCCATTATTAGAGGTTAAATCATTAATTACTCCTGACAAATAGGAGGTTATGTAACTGATTCATTATCAAGATAACGCAAAAAGTCATTTTGACCTTCATAAATTTCATAAGTGAATTCAGATTTACTTCTAGATCCAGGGACTCACTTTATGTATGGAGGGAATTCTTAGCAGAGGTGTGCACCATAGAGACTCCTGTAGTGTTTCATTTGACCTGGTCAGAGTTAAATAAAGGCAAGACACTACATTTCAGGTACACTGCAAGGACGTCAAGAAATTGTGCTTTATTAATATAGATCAGCAGTATTCACATATAACATACAGGAATAAACTGCAGAGATTACAGTAGGAACACTAAAATAACAGAACAGTAGCAGGTAAAGCATACAGTACATTCTATATAGCAGAAATATAGTAATATTTTTACAGACACTGTTGTTGTGAAAATCTAACACTGTAAAATAAGTTTGAAGCTGGCAAATCTGTCATCACACTTTCCTCTGAATCAACAGGAACAGTTCTTACAGTATGAGACTCTGATTTCTGGAAAAAGAGACACTGAAAACACATTACTAAATAATTGTTTTGCATCCAACAGAACTAGAAGGGACATTTTGTATTTCCGTCCACGGTAATTCTCATGCACAGAGCAGTTTCTTTACTCACACTGTTGTGGACAGTTTGCCAGTAAGCTCTGTGGTTTATTCTAGTTGACAGGTCTGCAATTTATTTCAGCCACAGCACTCATCTCTATCAACTGCTCACGTCTGCTGCTTGGGAATCACTACCTTTTAGAGCAGTACAGCAAATCCAGCCTCTTTTCTGCAAGGCTCTCAGAAACCAGTGTCAGATAACCTCCAATCACTCTTTATTTCAGCTTCACTTATAAAAACAGACCCAGCAGAAACTCTGCAGCTGGACCTGCACAGGTAAGCGAAATTAAGAGAAAACTGTAGCAGTGACATTGAAAGTGCATGCAGGAAATATAACTGGATCCAAGTTGGCTTCTGCTTTTATTGCAACCATGGAGACTGCAGCCTTTCTCGTGGTGTTTTTCCGCAAATTTTGATATGTATAATGTTATGAGGGTAGCCTGTCACTAAGTGGGCATATAATGATAAAGAAATGCTGTAGGGCAGCACAGTGGTTTGCACTGTTGCTTCACAGAAACAGGGTGCTGGGTTTGAATCCACCTTAGCCGGGACCTTTCTGTGTGATATTTGCATGTTCTCTCCATGTTGGCGTGGGTTTTCTTCAGGTACTCTGGTTTCCTTCAGAGACATGAACTTAGTGGGATTAGGTTCACTGGTGATTCGAAATTGGCCATAGGTGTGAATGTGAATTGTTGTCTGTCGCTTTGTTTTAGCCCTGCGACAGGCTGGGGACCTATCCAGGGTGTACCCTGCCTCTCGCCCTATGACAGCTGGGATAGGCTCCAGCCCCCCCCCACCCCCACCCAGGGCCAGTGACTTTGGCTAAGTTACACTTATGGTAAGCTTAGGGAAACACTTCAATCTCTTATGGATTAATACTGACCTGCAGATTGCTGTGGCGTCCCACTGTGGTGAAGAGAGCGCTGAGCTGGAAGGCAAAGCATTCAATTTACCAGTTGGTCTACGTTCCAACCCATGGTCACGAGCTGTGGGACCGAATGAATGAAAGTGAGGATACAAGCAGCGGAAATTTCTTCCGTGGGGTGGTTGGCTCAGCTTTGGACATCTGGAGGGAACTCAGAGTACAGCCACTGCTCTTTCATGTTGAAAGGAACCAGCTGATGTGATTCTAATCGGGATGCCTTCCCGGCGCCTCCCCTAGAAGGAATTAAAAAATCATTTGTACATAAAATGATACCTTATAGTACTGTATGTGTACATTATTGTTGTTGATGAGAGCATTATTGTTTAAATAGTGACAACTCTTTTCAAAGTAGAGGTGTCACGATATGATGGTACTGATAAGTGTCATATATTAAAAGTGAAGTATTCATATATTATAATAATGTAGTTTGTTTTCTTTTTTAACACTTTTGTCCACTTGTGGTTAGCAACTCTTTCCACCTCCCTACACTTGTATTTTTAGTTTATTTGTCAAAAGCAAAATAAATCACACAGTAAACAACTCCAAGATAAATATGAACCCAGCATATATTTTTATCAGATGCTTCTTATTGCAGTATTATTTTATTGTGAATTTTTTTTGATCAGCTCTTTCTGCAGTCTTTGTCATGTTGAGGCTGATAAAGCAGCTACAGTATGAGTGTCAGAGGGGCTCGTAGGGCATTTTAATTTAAGGTGGTCATGGTGGAAATCTGCAGTTATAAATTCAACTTTCTCCTAGTATTTCATTTTTTTTTCATAAAAATGGTCTGGTTCTTTTTATTTGATGTGTTTCAGAGCTAACTGAACAGATTAGAAATGAACTAAAAAACCTTTTCTTGTGAAAGAAACAAAGTCAGCTGAACTGAAACACTTACTCCACTCTGGCATGAACAGGAGAATGGCAGAAAAAAAATTAATATACAACATTTTTAACCTTTTAATACATGAAGGCTCACTGTGGGCCTTGGGGCTCACTGTGCTGCATGATGTCCCACCCCTCCTTTTTAATTACATCATATGGCTCACAACACGTCATAGTACACATAGGTCATGGATGACCCGGGTTCCCTGGGTCTTTCCCTGCTTGGCTCTGGATCTCGAGGGGGGTGGTTGTGGCTTCTTGCCCTCATTATTGAGTACGTTCCATGACAGAGGAACACACCATATTACTACAAACTACAGCAAGACTATATGTATGTGTGTATATGTATATGCATGTATATATATGTGAATGTGTATGTGCATCTATCTATCTTCTATTATTTTTTTCTGTTCTCTCCCCTTTTTGTCTTCTTCTCTTTCTTTCTCTATCTCTCTTCTTCTCTTACTTCCTGCCTGTCAGATCTGGCAAGAATAAATAAAATAAAAATAAAAATACAAACATTAACAAGAACAGCCTATAGAAAACTTATAGAGCTCTTCTTGTAAAAGCAAATATGTTTGGTACAACAGTGCATTCGGATAATCCTTCTGATTGCCAAAACTGACAGGCCAAAAAAGAAAAAAAATTTCTGTATTTTCCAATGCAAGAAAATATATATGCCTACATGTTTTAATACACCAGAGACATGATGAGTAAGAATATCATTTATAAATACTCATCCTCTATGGTTTGTTGTAATACAAACAATACCCGAGCAAACATCTCATACATTTACATAATTTACAAGACTTCTTGTTTTGTACGGAGGTGTTTTATGAGCTTGCTGAGTGAACTTGGCAGCCATAATATATTGTTTTTTTCAAAGGAAAGCATGCAAACCGTGCCTTGCTTTATTATTTGACAGCTTAAACAAGGGTGAAACAAGTTGTTTGGAGACGGAAAGCAGATACATACATTAAATGGAGTGCATATTTTACAAAAAAGGATTCCGATTTTTTTCTTCAAATGCCAAAGCAAAAAAAAAAAAGAAAGTTCTGCTTTGCGGAGATCCTTGATTAAATATGCTCTCGTCTGCCCTTCACAAACATTTCAAAGGTTATCTATCCATGCATCTAATCTTGCGTGGACTATCTCACTTTGCTCTGACTAAAGCAGAACTCTGAACAAACCCCCTGAAAAAGGGGACAGTAATTGCAGCCCTTCTTTGACATGTGAGTTTAGAGGTGGATTTGTCTGTTTTAATATTGTCATTTTCAGAGGTTTGTATATGAAATCTTTTGTCCTTGATTCTTAATTGCACACTCCCTCGCCTCCTATTGTTGTTTCAAATTCTTTATTCAGACTCAGCAAATTAATTGCTTGATTTCTGCTTTAATTGCTTTTTTGTGTTTTATGCTTTCTGTGCCATTTTGCCCTCTTGTTACCTTGTGAAACAGTTTAACTTTATAGCTTTGTACTTGGCAACTTTAGTAGAGCTTTTAAAAAGCATAGAGAAAACCTGCTTTCTGTATTTGTCTTTGGTAAGCTGTTGAGAGGTGAAAACCATTAGTGTCACACCATTAAATGACGCTCACATGATAGAATAGCCATTTCTGTTTCACCATTAACCTTGAACTTTCTGTGTCAGCATCAAATGCCATTAGTGCCCTTAGGTTAAATTAATGTAACAAAATTCACGACATAGTGTGTATGTTCAGTGTCTTGATTTGATTAGATGTCACATGTGAAAATAAATCTGTGTATGTTCAATTAGGCAAATGCATCTCCTTTGATTAACACTCAACATGTTTCTATTAGAATCTGTTTATTTACCCCTGAACAGGCACCGAAGACTCACTATATGAAAACAAATCCACAGGCATGCATTGCTACATTATAAATATAAATAAATTATCATAAATAATGCCAAGGCACAGCAGAGATCAGGCAGTCTGTGACCTTTTAACCCCCTTATTTGACCTGCTGTCTGCCTGTGACAGCTTCCAGGCAGGTTTAAAAATGATTCAGTCAGCTTCCACTAAGCAGTTAGGGCACCCGCTGCACAACAAAGCAGTGAACTTCCTAAGAAATCTGGTTTTCATGCATTGCTCCTCTGTACCAGCCACGCATTAAAACTGAAAAGCCAGTGACTGCGATAATCAGATTTTCCTTCATTTTGCTTTTTTAATCACATAGTTGAGTTGGAGTATGAAGTCACAATAAGCATACATTTATGTGGAAAATAATGTTTTTACGGGACTCTCTGCAGCCCTGTGAAAAAAACAAAGTACACCCCATGATTCAGCAGCAATAACTGTATGACTTTCTCAGTTTCTCACAGCATTGAGTCAGTTCATGGAGGTTTGTGGACATTTATTTATGCATAGCTCTCTTAACCCTTTAACGTCCCATTTCAGTCAGGTTGAGGTCTGGATGGACTGGACCATTGCAACACCTCGATTCTTATCTTTTTCAGCCATTTTGTTTTGGCCAAGCTGTAGCTGTTGGACTCACATTTGACTCTAGATTACTTTGGTATGCAGAGGAGTTCATGGTCAACTCAGTGACTGCAAGGTGTCCAGGTCCTGTGGCTGCAAAAAAGCTCAAATCATCACCCCTCCACCACAGTGCTTGACAGTTGGTATGAGGTGTTTGTGTCGACATGCTGTGTTTGGTTTTCACCTTTCATCTCCTCTTGTTCCAGAAATGCTGTGGTTTTTTCAGATGCAATTTTGCAAACCTAAGCTGTGCTTTCTCCTGGCAGCCCTTTCCTTATGGCAGCCATACTTGTTCAATCTTTTTCTAATTACACTGTCATGAACTTTAACATTTAACATACTAACTGAGGCCTGTATAGTCTAAGATATGCTTACTGGGTTTCTTTTTTAAATTTTTCTGAGCATTGGGGTGAATTTACTGTGAGATCCTCTCCAGGGAAGATAGTGTTAACACACACCTGAATGCTCCAGACCTGCAAACTGCCAGAACATCTGCTTTCATAGTGGTGGTCATACTTTCTGATAATCTATTAATCAAGTGCATGTGATTAGCAGCCCCTGGTTGCTACCTTCCCCTACTTAATTCCTATGGAAACAGTAAGGCTGAAATTAATTTTTCACTGGACTGCACAGAGTCCTGAAGAACAAGTCTGATTGGTTGCTTTCAGGTTGTTACTCCCACTATGACTTGAGTTTTAGCGGGCAGTGCCAGGGGGTTATTTTGTTTCTGTTTTGGTTGCTTGTTCTTTTGTTTTTTCCCATTTGCAGTGTGGCATCCTGTCACACCCCCAGTGAGTGTGACTTTGGCCTCCCGAACCTTTGCTGAACTGTAAATTTAACCCTAGTAAAGTGCCCTTAACTTAGCCTGTGCCGTTTGTGCGTCGGTGTCAGTGTACCTATCTTTGATACTGTAGCTCAGCTCCAAAGCTGCTAGCCATACTTGTTTTTCATCGCTTACTTTATGACATGACAGCTGAGTGAGAACTTTTTGAGCTGTACATTATAACCCATCAGAAAAATAACAATTGCTTAAATAACAAAGCAGTGAAAGAATGTGTAGACAACAGAGAGCAAAAATTATCATCTTTCAGAACTGATTTGACTTCAGACTTTAAACATAAACATGCAGAAGAGTGTCCCCTCCTCACTCTTTTCTCCCTGTCTTTCCCTGCTTTGTTATTGTCCCTTTTAGTATTCACGGGCTGATATTTTCCTTTCACAGCAACAGAAGCTCCCCCAAGACACTCTTGGCCCAACATGTCTTTGACTGGCCTGCACAGTATTTTATTAAAGAAACCTTTCTCTGCATTAAATATTCATTGGCTGGAAAGAAGAATTTTCCTCTCCCATTGAAAAGGATCTGTCAGGTTCTCATTCTGCAACTTCAGCCCCCGAGACTTCAAATAAGGAAATTTTGTTCAGACCAAATTTGGGTAATTTTTCTTTTGAAGCAGTGACACAAATATTTACAAGTGAGGTGTGCTCCACGAGCCATTTGTGGAGAAACTCTGTTTATTTAAAGTGGAAACGCACCGAGAGTATCAAAATGTGTGCACTTTAAAATTCATAAATGTTCAAATGATCAAACACTGAGGGCTTCAAATGATGAATCACACACAAGCTGCATCTGCTTTCAGCTTTGTTCAGTTCAGAAGAGTAAACAGGAGACAGTGCCCACCAAACATTGTCAGACAACGGTGCTAAATTGGAAGCCACAAATCAAATAATTTTACATGGTTGTTAGTGTATGAATTATCCAAATATAAACATATTAAAAAAAACTGTGAACCGGGTGTATTACGCACAGAGGTGTTTGTGTCTGAGCTCAAAGTTCTACAGATATTTTGCAGTTATTGAATGAATTAATATAGAAAATGTTTAATTGCATGTAAATATGGAAAAATAATTTGCTGAACTCTTTCTAAAGATTAAACATCCTGTTCACAGCTTACTGTATATCTGTGTTTTTCCTTTAAATATTGAGCTTGAGTTCTGAAACAGAATGCCAGCAGAATCTTGAAGGGTTTTTATTTTAAGCAAAGCTTCACTCATTTCTTTCTGTTGTTGTTGTTTTTTTTTTTTGTATATTTAATAGGTAGGCTGTACTATGGTTAATACAGGCCTAATAACAGTTCATTATGAAATGAGTGGCCTCAAATAGCTGCAACCGGAGGGGTATCACTGACTGGCAGAGGAGACCGTGAGAGAGAGCGGTGGAGAGCGGGCAGGCAGGGAAGTTGCAGGTGAGCATGAGTTTGTTACCAGGTGCCCAGTTTGTAGGAAAAGGCTTTGGTGGCAATGGATCTAAATTCAGGAAATTCCACAACAACACAGGAATGGCAAAGAGGAAATTTCAGCTGCCCTTTCACCGGAGGACTTACACCACTGAGACCACTTCAAACAGCACAATAAAAAGGACGGATGAGGATGTGTGTGTTTTCGCCGCTACCTGTAAATATGAACTCAGCACATAAGCGGTTACTGTACTTTGCATAATGCATAATTATTCCAATAAACAAAGAAAACAATATTTTTAGACTTCAATATTTCAAGGCTAGACAGCTAATTTGCTGCTCAGCTGCAGCACATTAAACAGCATGTGAATGTCACTCGCACGTAAGATGCTGCTGTGGCGCCCTTCTCTTCAATGCCACAAACAGTGCAGTACAACTTTGTTTTTACTTGTTTGTTGTGGGTTTTTTTTTTTTTGGTTTTGGTCTCTTATTTTTCAGTGTCAAACACTCTGGCAGCCTGCCAGTCGCTGTCAGTCACACACTGAAACTTCTTTGCAGCCAGCGCAGACAAAAATGAGCATTTCCTGAGAGACCATTTATTTGTTATAAGAGAGAAAGGGTGTAATAAATTTCCAAATCCACTGTTCGCCTCATACTTTTTAAAAGCAAAAATATGGGGGGAAAAACATTTCTACCAGTTGTAATTACTTGTTCATTATTGGATGATGAACAAAAAGGAACCATTTATCCTGATCTATTTTCAGTTCAGGACATGACTAATTAGCATATAATAAGGCACATTCCCTAAGCTATTTCTTAACTGCTATTAATAATCCTGTATCTACACATGCAGTTTTTAAACCAAACCATTCACCTAATAAAAAAAAAAAAATGTTCAGGCAGATCTTCAGTTAAACTGAGGACCTCGCTACAAAGATACCAGAAGCATCCCTGTAGTTAGCTATATCGACAAAGCAATCTCTCCATTTCTCTTCCATGGCTGTCCACAGACCTCTTACTGGGATTTATGCTTCAGTGAAGAATCCATGTCATAGCTGCATTGTAACCAAAAACCCCTCTGAAACCTTATAATTTAACCTATGGTATGACCTGACCTGCATCTCCCTAGAAATGTAACGACGCATAGTTACAGCCCACAACTATTGTAATAGGGCTGCTCAGCACCATCAGTTCCTCATGTGCACTTCTGGCTATTTTATTGGCACAGGTTTTTTTTTTAATTTATCACTGAGAAACCTCAATGACAACGAATGATAATTATAGCATCAATATGAGGACTTACAAATGTCAGCAAACCCCTGGAGGGAGGTTGCTAAAACTATCGGAATGGACGTGAGGGAAAGTACAAAGAAGTGGAAAGACCTGAGGGACAAATAATTTTGCCTTTGGAAACATTGAATCCAGGAGGGAAAAAAAGTCCCAGCATCAATTGGCACCACATATTAAACAGGGACACGGCCACAGATTAATTAACACATAATGCACCTCACACAATTATAAATGCAGCATCATCAACAACATCAGCCACTTACGTAGGTTACGTCACAGACTCTACAAGGATTGACCACATAAATCTAAATCAGGCATGAGTGAGGTTAAGTCTCAAGGCAAGTGTTTTCACAGCCACCATCTTTTTTTTTAAGCTGGACATGAAAAGCAAGACAGGGATCTGACTGAGAAAACCACTGCATGCATAGGATAGCCTCTGGTAGATAGGCATATGCTGCTTATTCCTCTTTCTGGGCAATAATAAAGAAAGTAATGCTTGAGCGATGGACCTGACACCCTAAAACATGCCCTGCTTTATCCTCTTTTTTGGCACTAATTAACCCTCTGTACCCCAGCCTTTACGTGCTTCCCTATAGCGGTCGCAAATGACTGGCTAGTCTCTACTACTGTACACACTATATTTTAATGTATTTGAATAATAACAACACTTAGCAATAAATCAGGAATAAAATAATGTATATGTGTCAATTATGTATTTTACATTGTTCCCTCTGAATCACCTCAAAGCTGACTCTGGCTAGCATTCATCTAAGTCCACTGTTTACCTCAGCTGTTAATATGCCCATTGTAAAGCATCTATGCACTCTTGAGGAGGCTGTAAAAATTTGTAATGTCTGACATGAGTCAATGAGTGAATGAAGGTCACTTCTGACAACAATACTGAGGTGAGTTGCTGAGGATATAGTGAACTTTTCTGCCGGCAAGGGCTGCTGTTTTTGTTGCTGTCAGCCAGGCGTTACTAAAACTTTCACTGAAGTCGATTTGACATTGCCAGACTTGGGCAGTTAGCAAATGTGTAATCAAACAGAGGAAATCAGAAGAAAAGTGTGTTTAATGAGGTCATAGTTTCACTTCTCTATAACTGTAGTCCTTTTTCAAACTGAAGGCAACAACTATCACTTATACATAGTCTATGTGACTGTCATATATTCCTCCTAAAGTTTCTCTTTTACATAATAATCTTCCTCCTGGCTAGTCTGTGTGTACTGATGCACAGAGTCTCTACACTCAGAGCAATGAGAGCTCATCAGCAGAGGCAGCAGGTCAGGTAGCGAGTAGCATGACAGTAGCACTGGCAGCAATAAGAAGCAAATAATATTATCTAGTATCAGCAACACTATAGCTACCTTTACCAGATTTCAACTCAATTAGGGGTAAGCTTTAACCCCAGATAAATGATCTGACTGAAACAGTAGCAGTGATTATAAATCTGGGTGAGTGAGTAGGGTAATTGAAATACAATTACATTTTCTTTGCCTTTCCTGGGATGGCTTCATCACATGGTTGATGTCTTAGGTAGTAGCCTATTAATCGTTTGATAGGACAGTAAAGTGGGATGAGAGTGGTATATTGGTTAAGACTTGAAATCGGAAATTAGAAATTGTTTAAGATGGGAAAGGAGTGACTTTTACAGGTGACTCAGTGAATGCTGAATCACTCCTCAGCATATTTTTGCTCAGTTGATCAAAACAAAAATGAACTTCATAAACAGCAGCATACAGTGTGTGGCTAATGATAATAAGTATGAAGCATTACCTCATCCTGCAGCCTCTACAGCTGGGGTGGTGTCAGACTTTTTTTAGCTCATGAATCGCATATGGCCCAATTTGATCTCAAGTAAGTGACACCAATAAGAGCATTTTATGAGACACTCATTTACAAAACCGATGACCAACAAAAATAAGTAATATTTAACAATATCTATTTTTACACAATTAATCTACTGTCGTTGCGTGTTCATTAAAATTTATGGATCGCAGTGGACCAACAAAAGCTTTTTATTTTTTTATGATCCACACAAGTGTAGTATTGGCATCCTCCACAGAAGGAAGATTTGTGCATTTTATTTAATAAAACTGAAATTATTAATGCCTTCTCTTCTCACACTTTGAAAAGCCATCAAGGGGGACAGATTGGACCCTTTGGCGGGTCTGTTTTGGTGCCCAGCCTGCATGTTTGAGACCCCTGCTCTGTAGGTAGTTTTTCAATGCAGTTTCCAAGTGGAGTTCACATGCTCCAATGCCTCCTTAACTCACACAGCAGGGAAAGTGGGTTAGTGAGCCAACTCTGGCATTTTGCTTGCACAGCAGTGACTCAGTTTGAGTCAGTATACATTATCATTATCAAGGTAACATGCAGGTGGCATGGCTCCAAACTGAAATATGAATCGGCTTGCTGGAGAAATGGCAGCTGTCAGACCACCTTGTCCTAAATAAATATATATTTAAATCTACATTAAAGTGAATTTGCCTGTAGACAGTTTATATTTGGTGGTATTGAAGGTTTTTTTTATTTTTTTTTATTGAACTTTATAATCCCTTAAAGAAGGTGATTCAATAACTTACATTATTATTTTGCATTCCTAAAGGGAAATGGAGTGGTCTTCATGCATTCACAGCCTCACTGGCAAAAAGGTGCGCTAGTGTTACTGGTCACCTGTAACTATGAAGAAGCATTTTTAGAACTTGATTGTTCATATTGAATTTTCTCCAGAAACCTTCATAGCCTTGACAACACCAGTGGTGTTTCAGTTTGCTGCTGTAATGTGTTTTATTTTATGCTGAATTACTAAAGTAAGAAAATAAATTCTAATGTGGGAACACAGATTTTATTGCATGTGGTTTCCACAATGTATGCTGGGAATATAAAGCTACAGGACGCACTTGAACAGTAGGATTCTGGCACAAAGCGCTACCTATCACAAAAGATAAGAACTCCAAAGGAGTGTGGTGCAAAGATGTGAAGGAGGAAAACAAAGTGAGACCAGTAATGCTATACCTAATAAAATATATGTTTTAACAGTGCTAGAAGAAACACACCATGGCTCTGATAAATCACTCATATTTATGCACTTTACACTGAGTTCCCAAAACATTTTCACTTCCACAATCGTCACATACCAGCGAATGTTCAGACAGCAAATTGTTTGGAACCAACCAGGTAATCCCAGCAGGAGGTGTGTTTCTTTTGGACCCATAGTGGGTGGGTATAATAGTGTTTTAGACATTCCATTATTGCACCTTTTATTTATTTATTTAAACCCCTGACAACACTGCTGATATTTTTATTTTATCTTGAAGTAGACTCTGCTTAACTCACATGACAGTATCTTCTGAAACTGTCATTTATCTTTTCTCACCTGCCTTATTTCCATTTATGATATTCCAGAAGGATCTGTTTGCTTATTTCAAGAGCTCGTCATTAAATACAGAGCAATAAATATCATGTAAAACCTCTAGTTTTAATCTGTACGTCCTTATGCCATTCTTAGCCTCCATTATTATATTCAAGCTTAAATTGCTTTTGTAACCTTTCTGTGTGTATGCAGTAGTACACTAATATGCATTGGTTAAGGTGGTCCTGGTGTTGGTGAAAAAAGCTGTGAAAAAGGAGAAAAATAAATGCATTACCAGTGAACGCTGGTCATGCATTTCAGTTACTGTTAACCAAAAGATTTTGGTGCACAGCTGAGCAATTTACACCAATGTAAACATAGATCATTAGTAAAGGAGCAATCAAATGTTTTTAACCGGTTTCACAGCATTCTACATTACTGCTTTTTTTTTTTTTAATCACATACTTTAGTGAAGACTGTAATAATATTGATTATCAAAGTCTTTTCAAAAATCTATACTAATAACTTAATTAAAAAGGATTATGCTGGATTTTGTGCTGCTCAACTGAACTGTTGGATCACAGTGACCTCTTGTGGATAAAATCTAAACTCATAATGAGCAGCTGTGGGAAGCACGGCTGTTTTTATAGTAGCTTCAGAAGAATATGCCCATAATAACAAGTGTGAGCTTGTCACATCGCTGTGTCACAAGCGCCACACAACAACAACAGCAGCAACAAAAAACACACAAACATGGTAGGTTAAGAACTTTTGTTTTTGTTGTTTTACAGTGTATGTAATTGTATGTATAATACCCCTACATTAAAAAAATTAATAAATAAAATAATAATAATAATAAACTACTGCGATTCTTAGCAAGGTGACTCCTCAGAAGCTGCTTTAAATAAAACTTTAGGGATGATAAAGCTTTACTGCTGGGGAGCTCCCAGGTTTGAAAGTATAACTGTGTGAACTACCAAAAAGAGCATGACCAGAAAAAAATCATGCATAAATGTCAAATTTCCTCTGAATGAATAAAGATCTTACAAAAACTGGTCACTAAGCAGTAACAGACTCTTTGCCTACTGCTTCACACACCTACATGTTCTATATGAATGTCTTTTGATTAATACTCACTGTTTATTGTTTTTGTTTGTTTGTTTTTTAATCAGTTATCTTAATTTGTTCTGAGGACATAGTAATGTCCTAAAAGGTCGTGATGTTTAGTGTACAAAGCATAAACTTCTAAGCTTTATTTAAATTCAAGCTGAACTCACAAACTGCCCTAAATATGTCCAGCCACATTTGGTACAAATTATCATAAAAATATACACAAGGTTTTGGTAATAAATGGAATAGTGCAGCCTACCAAAACTGGTGACAATATATTTTAATAAGCTAATGTGAATTGATTCTACTGACAATAATTGTGTTGTCTATGAGAAAAACAGTGATGATCATAATAATAATAATAAGGAAAAACTGGAAAAACTGACCAGTTTACTGCCAGTCCGATCCAGGTGGGTTCTTTCTTTGTAGGACATTCCTTATGTTCAGACAGTCAGAAGATACTGACTACTAACTTGACACCACCACCACCTGTGCTGAGTAGTCAAATGGACATTGCAAAGATGCGTGATAGATTGATGTGAGTGTGGGCATCCACATAAAATGGCACTGACACGACTGGTGTATCCCTGCAAACCTGTTTCATGGAGGAAAAAACATTTGGTTTGGCAAATAAACTGCTGAGCAGCTCCAAGAAGACTTGGATGGACGCACATCTGAAAGATTTACTGCGGCGCTGGACTCTGCCCTCTTCATAGGCTGTAAACTGTTATCCAATCGGCATGAATAAAATATGTATTCTATGCATTTGTTTGGCTTCAAAAGCAAAGTAGGATGATGTCAACCATCTAAATATATCCTGTTTCGTTACATGATATCTTTGAGCGAGGTGACCTCATTTCATGAAAAAAGTAAGTCCATTTATAGACGTCGGGGAGAGCTTTATATGGCCTGGGTACCCTTCCATACCTTTAAAGATACAATATAGAGGCCAGTGAAATCAATCTGCCCTCTGCTGCATACACATTAACATATTTCACACATTGGCTTCTGTTATTTTAACTAGATTGTATTTTCTTCCAAATTATTAGCAACGTTCGCCTGAACTCAGGGCTTGATGAATGCAGCCGTTCGAAAATCAATGACAGTTTGCTGAGAACCAATATGTCAGGCCTATTTACAGCCAACACGTTTAAATATACTGTAGTTCAAAGAGATGAGTCATTTTATGTATGTTACTTTCTTTGTCACATGGGGGTGACCCAAGTTAATGATTTGCATGCAATTCTTCCCATCAATCCCTGTCAAGTTCTCGGCACCCTGGCAGCATACCATAACTTAGATGGCTCACATTGTGACCACATGAGGTAATGAGAGGAGCTTGGTTGAGCATAATACGCATGTGCAAAAAATCTAGCCCAGTCGAAACCACAGGTGGTTCTCGGTGCAGTTTTACAGCATGCTGCAGAGAGCTCACAGAAATGTACACGGCCCCACATATACTTGGCCTGAGCCAGATATACTAGCCTGATTTCTGTGATGTATCTGTTTTGTCTCCATTCCATCTTAGAGCTTTTGTAGTACATCTGAGACTTAATTAGGTTTCAATAGTATATGAGATAATCACAAATTCTGATCATGGTACATTGTGAACTGACTTCACGTGGTGTGATACAATCAAACTAACCTGCAGCTTTTGAATATGGCATTATTTCCACATTATACAAATCAGTATACAAACATTAATGGTTTATGAAAAAACCCCTTTAAAATGTAAAAAATGCAACCCAAAGCTGCAGAAAATTCTGTCATGTAACTTGAAAGTGTGCTACAGCACGCTGTGCATAGATTGCATCTTGCTGGAAAGTTAAATGACAGAAAGCTATAGGTCCTTTTGTGACACCTATTCCTTCAGTCATGGCATAGCCATTCCTTTGCCACATTTAGAAAACATCTTTCATGGTTACCTAATGCACCTTGGGACACTGTGACAAGGTTATCCATAACCCATACATTGCAAAGTGTTTAAAAGGATGTTAACTGTATGTTTTTCAAATGTCCAGTCCTCTTCAATGTCATGAGTAAAGCTATAGTTGCAACCACTGTGGAATCTATACATGCACAACAGCTTTATGCCACCTTCTACAGCCAAGTTCTTTAATTAAAGGAAATTAAAAAAAAAAATTAAAAATCATAAATTCTACAGACAGTTTTATAATAATAAATAAATAATCTATGCTTTTGATGAAGATGAAGCTATATGATCTTAGCTGATGTAAGTTATTTTTGACAGGTTCTACTGGGGTTAGTAATTGCAAGTTTGGAAAGCACAGAAGAAATGTTAGATCTGTGGGAATTCAGTCAAGGAGGCACTGCTGGCACCTGCATGAACATTATGCATGAAACAGCCACGGATCTCTCTTCAGAGAGCTCTATTAAACACGCTGAATACTGGATGTCTGTGGCCTGGTGCAGTTGCACCTCTCTGCAAACTTTAAGAGCTTGCATGAGATGAACCATAAAATAAGTTGTACTGCTAATAAATTAAGCCTGACAGTCACTGCCATTTCGGAGAGTATATGTTTTCACTGCAGTCCCGCTGCATGAGGCATATACAATTAGAGATATCCCAGCCAATAAAGAGCTTTGTTTGCTAAAGTGTTTGCACATAGCCTGTATGTCATAACAAACGTGTATTCAGGATGAAGGGTGAAAATGGAGCATGTTCAAAAACAGTGTGGCAAGCAGGCCCCTTTGCAGAGGTGTTGAAAGCTGTGTTAGTAGTGAATTGTGGCAGAGCTGGTGTCATGCAGATGCCTGTTCGCATTGATGCATTGGAAAAGTGACATCAGCATCAACAGTGAAAATGGCTCATTGATGACCAGGGGAGGGCTACACTGTATATAAAGGAGAGCGCCTTCCAAACGCAAAACACTGATCAACAAGTTTGACTTCTTCCCCAGACTGATACAGTCCTGTCACTACCAGCTCTACTTTTTTCTTGGATAAAAGGACACAAGACCTGGTAAGAATGACATGAAAGTGAATATGCCTTTGAATAGATCATTGCACAGTTGCAAATATTTGTTAAAAATACCCCAGCTTTTATACTAGGCAGGTGTAAAATACCTAACTGTTTATTTAATTTCTTTCAGTAAAATCAACATGTTTTCACTCCGGTGCTCAGAAATGTTGGTTCTGATAATCTTCCTCTGGAGCTTCCACACAGAATCTAAACCACTGAGGTAAATTCTTCAGCTTCCCGCTGTGAAATATTATCTTTGCGATAAAAATTAATCATAATTAGCATAAAAAATTAACTGATCCTATAATTCTACCTTTGGTATTTTCTATTTGTGCAGAAAGAGGACCATCAGTGAGGTGCAGCTTATGCACAACGTTCGGGAACACAAACAAGTGGGAGAAAGGCAGGAGTGGCTCCAGGAAAAGCTAAAGGGAATAATCGTGGCTGGCTCGAAACCACAACACAGACAAGCAAGAACTATAAAAAATCTTCTCCAATATGATATTTTTGGATCGAAAATCTAGAAGGTTATACAGATTATACAAATAAAAGCTATTTAATCTACCATATAGCTATATAACAAAATCCCCATGCAGAATTTAAGAATCTGCCTTTTTTTTAGGTGTTATTTTATATGTTTTTTCTTTTTTTTTTAATTATTTACTAATTTTGTCAATTTATGCATTTATTTATCCATGCTTTATTATTTATTTATGCTTTTATAGGTTTTTTTTATTTCTATTCTATTTTCTTTTCATTTCTTGCTTGAATGATAAATATTTATTTTTCCTTTATTTTTTGTACATTCTGTTGTAATGTCTATCAGTAGGATTACAACTACTACAGTCAATATCTCAGGCCAAATGGGAAAGAAAAAGTTTGAAATTTCCTCTTACTCTCCCTCACCATAAACATTGCTGTTTAAAAATGTTTAATGTTTATTGTAAAGGACCAATAAAATGTCTAGTCTTACATGTTCTATGTGTACTGTTTCTCATGCACGTTATAGGTATGCCTTTATGTAATTACTTTCAGAGTTATACTGTATGTCCTGAAGAGCAAGTTAGATTTTTCTGCTTTAACTTTCTACGGCAGATTTCTCTAAAGTGCCTCTTCAAAACCTCTGAGATCTCTTTGAACTGCTGTACTTCACTCTCACTTTAAGGTATTGATCTCTTTCACGTGTAACTTTGCAAGATGTAACCTATACCACAACTCAGCCTACATGCCTTTTGTGTCAACAATTTCTGGATTGTGTTTGCTAGCTTGTCTTTACATACATTACATACGTGGCTTTACATACAATGCATTGCATATTTTTTTGTTGCATATTCTTTGTGTAGCAACTTACTCTACAAAATCTCCTTTAAAGTCTGGCTATTTCTAATATGTCTGTCAGGTGACAGAATCTATTTCTCTTTTATGTGTCCATATAATTATATTCTAGTAATATTCTAGTAATGCTTGATTGAAAAAAATGATCTGTAGGAGTAACTGGTGACAACATCATCCATCTTCAGTACTAAAGATTAGAATCCAGTTGATGTCTATCTTAAATGAAACCACTAATTTGATTAATGTTGTTTAAATAGTAGTGAATGACGTTAATTCTTTTTGAAGGTAGTTTTGCTTCAGATAGATAGATAGATAGATAGATAGATAGATAGATAGATAGATAGAGGGAATATTCATTTATCTGAACTAAGAGAGCTTTCTTTCTTTAAAGTAGCTCTTTGCTGAATTAAATTCCTTCAGACGTTTCCAGGTACCGTGTGCCATGAACCTGCAACCCATTCACCAGATCTTTGAATAACTATCCTTGCTACTGTAACTATCATCTTTGGCTTTTTTTTTTTTTTTTTTACAATTTCCTTTGCAAAGATTTGTGTGGTAAGTTGTGTGGTTTTTCCTCATCCCATTAGAGATCTTTCAAATAATTGGACAAAGCAGCACTGTGGTATCAGACTACTGACAACTAAAACACATTTTATGTGATTTATTAATCAGTGTTTGTGACCATAACATGACTGCAGACCAAATGTATGCCTCGTTAGAATTATCAACAGTTATGTTTTCTTCTATTTTTAATTCATCTTTAATGTTTTTGTTAGATTCTGCTATCTTAACTCAAACTATGCAATAGACAGGTCATAAAAAAGTAGAGAAGCTCAGTGCTGGCCAGTGTAACTTGATGACTATATATTCATTTTGTCTTGTTCTCTCACATTAAATATCTACTTGACTATATTATTTCTGCCATATCCAACACGGATGTTTTAATCATAGATGTAATTATATTCTTCAGTTGTATCATTTCTCAATATTCCACACAGGCTAAGTTACATTAGAATAGTCAAATATCTTTTCTTTCCTTTTCTTTCCTTTTTTTTGGGGGGGGGGGGGGGGGGGATAATACAGTTGGTTGTGTGCCTTATTTATCATTTTATTTTATTTCCTCCTTGCTTCAGTCTCTAATTTAAATATCGGTTTTAGCATCTTTATAAATAAAGCAAACTTTATGAATTAAAAAAAAAAAAAAAAAAACACTCCAACATATCGCGACATTTGGACATTTAGAGGACTCGGTCAACTTTCTGTTCCTTTTTAAAAAAAAATTTTTTGGAAAAAGTAAAACTCCTTCTGCCCGCTGCTGAAAACAGGTCGATCACCTTTATCATATTTTAAATTTTCAGCTCTTAAACTTTTCAGACAGGGTTAATCTGATCAGCGTGCGCTGCTTGGGCTTTAATGTGTAGTTCTGAGTGCGTCAGCACGTCGAGCCATTAACGGTCGTCACGTCGCACGTCAGCTGGGTGAGTGTTTTGAAAGGAGCTGGCTGGTTAGCTGGCAAGTGAGTAGGATTATACTGCAGCGGAAACCGTAGCCAGAAAGGTAGCTTTTTTTGTATATTTTTTGTTGTATCTGCCTGTATCCAAGCGTGTATGGGAATACTCTTGGGACAGGTGTACTAGCCACACCGCCATTTCGGAATATTGTTCTAATACTGCTGTAACGTGCCGCTAGTAATGCTGCTAAAGCTACTTAGCTCGCAATGCTGTGTTAGCATAGCTAGTTAGCTGCGCTAACACAGCAAACTCGTCTCAAAGCAACGTTGACAACGTTTAATTTGATATCAACGATAAGCGTGGTCATCGATCTTCGTTTACATCAAACTCGGCAGCACATATTAGTTATTTTGTTAATCGACAGCAGCTAGCTGTGATTTACAAAGGGGCTAACCAGGGAATCAAACTGACTTGTTGATTTCGCCATTTGTTGAGCAGATTATGAACGGTGAAAGATCCAGACCGGACTCCCCCCTGTACGGGTGATGGCAGCTCGTCTGCCATCATATGACAGCAATTCCAGTGACACTGAAATCTGGGAACGAAAAACAGCGAGCCGACCTCAGAAACTTTGCAGGTATTCGAGGTGAGCCAGGTGGAAGTGTATTGAGTTAGAAAGTTCACACCAACAGTGTCGTACGCCCTGTTGTAGGAACAATGCTGATGCTCCTTCACATCGGTCAGTCATTTATTTTAACCACAGGATGATAAGGGATCAAAGTGAAACGTATCGGTTGACTTATGTGTCTTTTACGTGGTTACTGCTTTGTATAAAGTGACAGACGTAACCCCTGTGAAAGTAGTGCCCTTTTATTTGTTTCAGTGGTGAAGATTTTCCTCTAACTCAATGATTGCGTTATATTAGAGGGAAGTGTTAGCCTACATAGCAAAGCTGCTTTGTTACAGATATTTAACTTTTGTAATAACTGGAAATGTGATGGAGTTAAGTGCCCATTGGTTTGAGATTAGCTAGAGGCTCAAAATTCCACTTGGTTTTATATATATATATATTTTTATCTGTATATGGTAAAGATGAAAAGTCATGAATAGGTGAATATTTACCGAAGAATAAAGGATTGCTGACTACCACATGGAGCTTGGGGCCTGGTCCTACAACCTTTCCTTTCTTTCTTGTTAACTAATCTGTTAACCTTATCTTATCTGCTTAAAAATTTAGTCTTTTACTCTTTAAGGTAATTTTCCTGTAGAACTTTGGTCAAGTAGTTGTGGCAGTGAGTCTGTATTACCATGCTTAATAGAAGTTTATGGAGTTTGTGGTTATTTCTGGACGTGTTGTGTATAAAATTAAGTAAGTTTAAAACGGTGGTTAAAAATGTTTCCACCACTGTCCCGGGGATTTTCCTTTGGCTGAAGGTCAAAACCTTTGGCAAACATTTTTGGTATGCAGGAAAAACTCTTGTGTGTGCTGAGCCTCAGGGTTGTGATGTACCTGTAATGGCTAACAGGTTCGAGTAAACATTTTTACCCTACAGCTGTGTTCCTTCTGTTTATGAATGTTTTTACTATTGTTGTTTTTGACTGGAAGCAGATTTAGTCTTTCAGAAATAAATGGTTAGGGCTATCTTAACACCCCACACACACACACACACACACACAAGTTTTTGTGTCAGATTAAATATCAAGCCACACTTAACTGCAGTACATGATGTGCTCGATGCCGCTGCTTTATTAAAGTAGAATCTGGTTGGTCTGGTTTTTGTTGTTGGAGCAGTTATAATTTTTTATTGGCCAAATAACCTAGGGTAAAAACTGTAACAACCATGTTGAGTAAATCCAGGTCATGTGTGTCATAAAACTATGAAATACAAATATGATCTGGCCTTGAGAGAAGGAGGAGGTGCATTACACATGTTTTTGTGTTTAAAAAGCAGCAGCCAGGCCCGCACATCTCGAGTGAAGGAAGAATATAGGAAGATGAGCCTTCATGGTGCCAGCGGAGGCTGTGACCGCTCACGTGACCGCCGCCGCTCCAGCGATCGCTCCAGGGACTCCTCGCATGAGAGAGAAGGCCAGCTCACCCCCTGCATTCGCAACGTCACATCACCCACCCGCCAACACAACAGTGGTGAGTGTGCATGGAAAGAATAGAGGGCTTATATGGATGTCATGTTAGAGTACTGCAGCTCTTGGCAAGCACTGTTAAACAGCTGACTGCATTTATCAAGTTACAGCTCAGACATGGTTTATGTCTGCTGTCCTTTCTATGAGCACATCAAGGCAATGCTTATCCACCTGCTTGTGTTTAGAGTTTGACTGTCTAGATAATAAATTTTATGAGTTGGACCCTCTTTAGTCTTCTTGGTTTTTATATTGTATGTAACAAAGAAATACAAAAACCTTCAAATTTAAGCTGCAAATAAAAACATTGACCTGTGATGTAAGTATTTCATTCTAACTGGGTGGGTGTTTTGTAATTTGCATCATAAGCTCAAAGAGAAATTCTCCTTGGTGATTCATTGTTCCATCCACCCATGTCTAGATCGTGATCGAGATGGCGGCTCATCATCGAGGCCCAGTAGTCCGCGGCCTCAGAGAGTCTCACCTAGCGGTTCCAGCAGCAGTGGTGTGGTGAGCAGTCGCAACAGTAGCTTGTCCAGCACCGAAGGTACCTTCAAAAGCTTGGCAGCTGGAGAAATGGTTTTTGTCTATGAGAATCCTAAGGAGGGAGGAGCAGGTGGCACAGTTGGAAACCGAAACATTCGAACTTCAGAGAGAGTCACTCTGATTGTTGACAACACACGCTTTGTAGTGGATCCTTCCATCTTCACTGCACAACCCAATACCATGTTGGGGAGGTAAAGTATATTTTGACCCTAATTATTATAGCTAAAACAGTTGAAAGTATTTTTTCATAAAAATGAAATAATTCATGGATATAAGTAAAGATCTCTGAGTTGAATGAATAAACCAAAGTTTCTTTATTACAGAATGTTTGGATCTGGAAGAGAACATAATTTCACACGGCCCAACGAGAAGGGGGAGTACGAAGTGGCTGAGGGCATTAGCTCGACAGTTTTCAGAGCAATTCTGGTTAGTTTCTCTTTAACATTCCCTTATTTATGTACGTAATTGGGGCACAGTTTTAGCTCATTGGGTAGAGCAGGCAACCCATATGCTGCAAGGATAATGTAGAAACCTGGACTCGAATCCGTCCTGAGGCCATCTACTGCATGTGTTCCTCTGGTTTTCCTGTCTCCTCTCCACTGTCCTACTGCAATAAAAATCCCAGAAAATATATTATAAATAAAACAACACAACCAAATCAATAAAAATCTACTCTTAAGCTATGTTGACCAAAATTAAATATTGGACTTAGGACTATAGAGTCAGTCCTTAACAGGCTGCCTTTACTGCTTTTATGTTGGCTGTAACCCCATTTTTTGTTGCTGTGGTTTTTAAACAGACTCAGCATTTAGTCATTAATGTTTCCACAGCAGAAATGGAGTTTGTATCAAACTGCATTTGGATTTATTCTTCCAAATTTTTTGGCACAAATCACATCCATTATCCTTGAGAAACACATTATCTTTACCTTACCTCACCGTGTGTGTGTGTGTGTGTGTGTGTGTGTGTGTGTGTGTGTGTGTGTGTGTGTGTGTGTGTGTGTGTGTGTGTGTGTGTGTGTGTCCCTGACACAGTGCAGCCAGAAAACAAGTCGTCTTTTTTTTCTTTCTTTCTTTTTTGAAGCTCAGAAATATAGCTCCTCTACTGGTCACATGTTATTTTGCTGTATTTCTGGTATGTCTGTATTTCTGTCTTTACTACAGAGTCCCTGGCACCTGTCAACACACGCTCATGATACCTGGTTAACTAGTAGAGCTGCAACAATTCATCAGAAAACTCGATTATAAAAAAAATCCTCTGCAAACTTTTTGCTTTCATGCTTTGTTTAAACTCTGTAGCACTCAGGTGTTAACGTATAAGCGTGTTTTAAACACATTTGTGACTAAAAAGAGACCTGCAGTAGAAACGGATTTAATATTACAACATTAAGCCCAAGCAGCTTTTTTAAGAAAAAAAACCGATAATACAACAGCAGCAGCAAAGATGATGCTGTCATAGTTTGACGTGGACTCTGTGTACACAGTGAAGAGCAAAGAGGCGAAGCTGTTACTGAGACGGTGAGCTCAGGTGAAGTGAAAGAAAACGATTTTCTAGCGTCCAAAACAGCAGCCTGTGTTCCTGTAATCACCATTAAAAAATTTTCTGGGAAAAAGTTGGAGTCTGTCTCAAACCACCTGATCAACAAACTTTGTAGCTGCTCCCATCCACTGCTGTTTGTTTTACACAGTTAAAATCTACAGTAGAGCTACAGAAGTTACAGTAAAATATGCCGATAAATTGTTAACTTAGTCTGACACAATGTTTAAATCGGGCAGCTTACTGAAGGCTGTCAGCAGCCATCCTGCTTTATATCGCAGTGATAACTGAAACAAGCAGGGGTGAGTCTAAAGGGGGGCATTGTGGGTACTAGACCATATTTATTTCAAGGCTTTAGAAACATTATTTTTCATGTTTAGATTAATATAAAATGGTATTAATATAGTTTTATGTTTATGTTTAAAAATATAAAAAAATAAAACTGAGCCACTGTCCTGGGGCTTTTGGGTTGGACACTAAATTATTACTAACATTTATTATTAACGTCTGTTTTCTGCAGCAAGAAATGTTGCATCAAAGCACAGGACAAATCTCAGACACACACACACACAACAAAACACATACACACACCCAATCTATCCCATCCAAGAGATGCAACACTGTGAGAACTCTACTAATGTGAGAATTAGACAAAAGTATTTCTAACTTTTTGATCGGGTAATTGATAGAATATCCCATTACTAAAATAATCAGTAGCTGCAGCCCTATTAACTAGACTTACACAGTATGCTGTTCAGCAATGTGACCTTTTTTTTTTTTTTTTGTAAATGTGTGGTTATTAGTGTTGAAAATTGTTTGGTTCCTACATTGATGTTGAAGAAAGTTAGTTGTAGATTATTAATTGTTGCCTTCTGTTAGTGTAGTTGATCCATATGATTAGGGTGCTCAGTTAATACAGGCGGTATGCTTTTCATCACTCCTAATGACCAATACTACAGAATATTTAAACCACTTAAAGCCATGGCACATGTTTTGCCCGTTCACTGGTATAGCAGTATTTTGAAAAATTCATGTAATGCATTAAATTTAGGCTATTATACTGGTGCTTCTGGTATATGCAGTACAGTGCAATACAGTTCGGGTGCACTGGAGCCGGATAGTTGAAATAAAAAAAAAACATATAATAACCATAATTTAGGTAGAATAAATAGCATTTCCCAGCATGAGCTGTTTTGTACTGCTTGCATTACATTCTAACTAGCAACAGATTGCTCATGTTAAACTCTTAAGTAGATGCATACTGGAAAATTGGATTTACTTTGTGACATGGTGAGTGAGCAGTACACGGTAGTTACTGAGAAAGCTGCAGTTGGTGACTTCTTTCAAAAGGCCCGATTACATTAGGCTGCATTTTGTTGTCTGATTCATCTGAAGTGCACCAGAAACATTACAGCAACTGCAGCACAGTGTGTAACTGCTGCAGGCCGTTCAGGTATATAAAGTGTATATGAGGCTGGAATGACAAAGCAAATCTGACTGATCTGAACCTGAGTTTTAATTCACAGCTTGACATTTACTGTTATCTGCTGCATTTTATTTCCTTGGAAAAATGACATGTTACCTTTGGCCAGCTAAGAATGCACCTTGTAACAGTTTAACAGCCTCGGTAATGGGTGACTTCTCTGACATTTGAAACTCTGGACCTTGTGTTAGAAATGACCAGGTTCAGTTTTACTGACAGGTTTTTATTGATTTTTATTTTTCAAAAATCTTTTGCACATTTTATTGTATGTTTTAAGATAATGGATAAACAGTGTTTTTCGTGTTTTTAATGATTTCCTTTTTGTGATTTCTCTCCAATTGGCAGGATTACTACAAATCTGGGATAATCCGTTGTCCTGATGGAATCTCCATCCCAGAGCTGCGTGAGGCGTGTGACTATCTATGCATTTCCTTTGACTACAGCACCATCAAATGCAGAGACCTCAGTGAGTATTTCCTCTGGGGCACTGAAGCTGTTGGTGTTGCACATAAACGGATTCAGTGCTGAGTATCGTGATCACTGAGACGGCTCACTGCCTTGTCACTTTGTAAGCCGTAACAAGATAAAAAAAATAACAGTGTTGCGGCTAATTGAGCTTAATCACCAACTCGTGAGCATTTCTGATTTTGGATTAAAAAAAGCTTTTAAAAGAAGCAATTTTCCCAGTTATAAAGTTGCTGCCAAAAAAGTGCACATGATGGATATAAAAAAATGGTGAATAATTAACCAAAATTACATGCTGTTTATATGGCACACATTTTTTATTTTTTACTTTTACATTTTTAATCATTTCTGTCTAATGAATGAAAAAAGAGAAAGTTTCAAATCCACATGTGAAAGTGAGTTCAGGGACATAAGTTGTATCATGTGTGACATTTTGTCTTCTTTCCTTCTTGACTATTTGGGAAAAGATGACTACAGATTTGATTTGTCATGTTTTAGTGGTGGTTTTTATGGCTTTTTCTGCACAAGACTGGACAGAACTCAAACAACTTTTGTTCATCAATATTGAATGTTTTGCAGCAGTACTTTGTTGAAATGGAGGCAAGGACATGGTGGTTGTTTGCTTACCTATAAATTATTTGTTTGAACTTAAAACTACAAGACAGTATCCTAAACTGACACTAGCCTTTAAACCAGGAATTCAGTATTTATAAAAGCACCTCTGAAATTGCTCTGTGGAGAAAGATGAAGTCCATTTGCGTAACAGTAAAGCAGATGACCTGTTTCAGTTGTATGTTTTGGCTTACCTTATCTTACCTGTGTGATTAAGCTTATGGTGGAAAACTTGAAGCACTGCACTTTAAATTCATATCTTCTTACTCTTTAACAGGTGCCCTGATGCATGAGCTGTCCAATGATGGGGCTCGGCGTCAATTTGAGTTTTACCTCGAGGAAATGGTTCTGCCTCTGATGGTGGCCAGTGCTCAGAGCGGAGAGAGGGAATGTCACATTGTAGTCCTTACTGATGATGATGTGGTGGACTGGGATGAAGAATATCCACCGCAAATGGGGGAAGAATATTCGCAGAGTGAGTGCCCACTAATGTAGAACACAGGCACATGTCTGAGAGCACAAATACATGATAAGCAACCTTGTTTGTGTTGTCCTTGTAGTTATTTACAGCACAAAACTGTACAGATTCTTCAAGTACATCGAGAACCGAGATGTTGCCAAATCAGTTTTAAAAGAGCGGGGTCTGAAGAAAATAAGGCTGGGCATTGAAGGTGAGCTGAAGTTTTCACTAACAGATATTGATGTCTTTTTTCTTTTCTTTTTTTCATTCTCTGATGAGCAACATTTGGGGGTTTTGAAATGTTTAGAAATGACAATCTAAAGCAAAACAGGCCAAAGATTTTCCTAATGACTGCTGTATAATGCATGAGCATGCATTTGAAGTGGTGCTTATTTGGCCAGCATTTGTCATACAGATAGTGAAATGAAAAAACAAGCTCAAATATGTCTGTGTGACCTCTAGAAGATGGTTAACATCACATAACAAGGCATCATTTATTGGTGCTTGTTGAAGTGGCGGGCAAGCAAATGAAACGACTGTGGTAGGCATTAGAACAAATATACCTTAACTATGAAACGGATCAAAATAAAATTAATTCATTTGGAACCCAACGCTTGTCACAGAAAAAGTAAATGTATCAGGATTACATTCAAGTAATCTGATACTTGTGGTGGTTTTTTTTTTTTTTTTTTTTTTTTTTTTTTTTTTTTTGTATTCTGTTAACAAAAGTTAACATGAACTGAGTCAATGGTGGTGGTACCTCTGACCTCTCTGACAGGTTACCCTACTTATAAAGAGAAAGTCAAGAAAAGACCAGGTGGTCGTCCTGAGGTCATTTACAACTACGTCCAGAGGCCCTTCATCCGAATGTCCTGGGAAAAGGAGGAGGGTAAAAGCCGACATGTGGATTTCCAGTGCGTTAAGTCCAAATCCATCACCAACCTGGCGGCAGCAGCAGCCGACATCCCCCAAGACCAGCTGGTGGTGATGCACCCTGGCCCCCAAGTGGATGAACTGGATATCCTGCCTAATCACCCACCCAGTGGAAACCACTACAGCAACAACTACAGCAACGAGCCTGATCCTGATGCACCTTCACCTGCTGTCTGAGGACACTCTGGTCCTCTTTCAATGCCTCTGCCCCTCTCTTACTCTTCTAGTCCTACTCCCAGCATGCTGCAGCATGGAGCGCTAGGGGCACCATAACCATATTGCCTTGACACCTCCTTTGCAGCCTTAGAGCCTCAAGAACCTGGATGACTGTAGGAAAAGAAACACAAGGAACATAAGACTGGTGAAAGGAAGACTTCACTTTTGTTTTCATTGTTTTTTTTACTTGACCAAAGGAAGGAATTTATTTTTGTTTGGGGAAAAAAATCTGTAAAAAAAAATTTATTACTAACATTATTATTTACAATATTATTGTATCTTAATTTGATGGTTTTGCTGAGCACTCTTATGGTGTCACTGTTTTCCTACAGGTTTTATTTCAGTGATATTTTAGATTTTGATTCTCTCGGGTGGCCTAACTGCTAAATGGCTTTGGGGAAGGATACACGACTCGCTAAGGAGAGATTACATCTTTCTGGTCATGGAGAAAATCAGTTATCGCCACTTAGTCTCATGATCTCCAGTTGAACTCCTCTCAGATGTCTTTGATTCTTGTCATGGGATATGTAGTCATTGGCTGGATCTGATTTGTGATGTTTTGCTCCTCCCGCAGCCAAGATATTAAGCAGAGCTCAGGCTGTTGTGGTCAAAATCTTTTATGTGCAAAGCTTGAAATTGTTGTTTAAAAATAAAACAAAATCATAAAATAAAGATAAACATTTTAAAAAATCTCTATATTTGATGCATTATTTTAAGATCTGTTGAAGGTTTATGTAAGAGCCTAACAGGATCCAGGAGATGATGCCC
The DNA here is from genome assembly GCF_007364275.1 of Archocentrus centrarchus. Taxonomy (NCBI): domain Eukaryota; kingdom Metazoa; phylum Chordata; class Actinopteri; order Cichliformes; family Cichlidae; genus Archocentrus; species Archocentrus centrarchus. The sequence continues at coordinate 16,107,152 of NC_044348.1, forward strand.
TCCAGAGGTAAGATTGACCAGATGTGGTTAAATGCTAATGAACATTAAGAAATGTCCTTGCTCTGCAAACTTCACACAAACAGTGAGTGTTCAGAGATGCTCTTCTGCAAACTTTGCTTGTAATAAGTGGTTATTTGAGCTGCTGTTGCCTCCTCTAACCTCTTGTATCAGCCAGGAATTTTTGCCCAGAGAACTGCCACTCACTGAGTACTTTCTGCCTTTGGGAGCCATTCTCTGTAAACCATAGTTGTGCGGGAAAATCCCAGTAGATCAGCAGTTCCTGAAATAGTCAAGCACCAACAACTATGCCACATTGAGAGTCCCTTAACCTTTCTTCCTCATTCTGATACTTGGTTTGACAGGAACCGCAAGCAGAGATAGAATTGGGTACAGGCTAGTAAATTATGTGGTGTCTATAAGTTGAAAATAACTTTTTTTTTTTTAAACTTACCTGACTACTGTATAGACAGATGATGTTCTCCATCTCTTTGGTCCAAGGGTTCATAAAACTGAACCAGCAACTTCTCAGTATGATGAATGACCCATCTTTTATTTTTAACTTGTAGCACTTTATATTGATCTTCTCTTTCATTTGCAGTGCTTAGAGCAGACAGGGATGAGGACAGATAACCAATGAACTACAGCACAGTTTTCAGTCATTGCTCCATTCTCTTTCAGAAATCCACCAAAGCAGATCAGGCTGCAATTTTTGTGCATAGGAACAGTTGTAATATGTTGTAATGTGCAATTATCAGGATGTCAGTAAGATGCATATCTTGCCTGTGACATTCTGCTAAGTGACCAATATTAAATTCATAAAATAAATGAAAAAATAACGTGAAAATTGTTTCTTTTAATAGTTTTTTTGAGAATTGCATCAACTGAGAAAATCTACAAATTAGTGTGAGTTTGTAGTGACGTGGGAGCAATATGACACCTTTGATCGTCAAAGACAAACTTCCCGTCAATTACATGATGTGAAACAAACTCTGTTGGCTTGATTTTGATGGGATTGTGAATTGGCTGAGATTCACCATGCGAACAAACTTGCATGCATCATTTCCTGCTTATTTTCATTCAGATTCACCACAGAGGAGGACATACCTTTAAAATAACTTGTGCTGTGAATGGTGCAGAAACCCTCACGATCTGTGGGGAAAAGCAAGTGTTCAGATGTTCCTAAAGTGATACTAATATATGAGCATCTTTGATGAGTCAGCAGAATACAGTAGATATTAATCCATGATCATGGTAGGGACTTGATAAGCCCTGCTCTGGGCAGGCGAACATTCTTCATCCTCCAAATTTAGTTTGCACTTCATCTCACAGAAAAAGGAGCATCTCACACCTGAACAAAATCCCAAGGATCCTAATTGGCTGATGTGTCTTCACTAAAAGACCAGCTAAAAAGTAGACGAAAATTGACAAGAAACAATAGATATGGCAGCTGTGTATATACATATTTTTGCCAAATAATACTGCAGCAGTAGGAAAACACACATACCTTTGGCTTTGATGATTGTCTGCTGCTCCTTTACTTTGTCAGCCTTTAGGATGCAGGTAATCAAGCACACTCCTGCCAGTCGCGTCATTCTGGAGATAAAATACAGAAAACAGGCTGGAAGATGCAAAACTGCAGATTGTGTATGTGATGCAGACAGAAAAATATTTACAGTGCTTAACAAATTTATTAGAACACCACCTAATGTCAAGTTTATGCCACAGCTGCCCTAAATTAACAGTATTGGTAATTACCAAAATCTTTTTTTTTAATATTTGTGTAATAATTAATCCACCAGTATGTGCACACTTTTTAATCAAAATCATATTTTTAATGTGAGAATATAATCATTGTTGCTATTCATGAAATAATGTCCTCTTTTACAAAAAAAAAAGCAGAAAAATAGTAAAACACATTATTATTTTTTGATTAAGATGCCAAATTATGGTTATTTACTTGCTTTCCTGTAGAGAAAAATTAGTTTTTGTGGTTGAATGTTATGCTCAATCAATTTCTGACTTCACAGAGCGGTTCAGTGTGCCAGCGACTCAAATTTGGGTATAAAAATGTGAATTTGGTTCAAGGAGTTTAGTAATTTTTAGTTTAAACAAACTACAAACTAACATTATTGTGTTTCCTTGTTTTCATGGCAAGTGGCCAAATGAATCTGTAGCACACTGCAAAGTTTTATGCTAATATTCAGCATTAGAGAAATACTGTAGCTGTCTGTATTTAAGGACTTTGTTTATGGATTCAGAAGCAAACTGCCTTCCCACGCTCACAGTCAACAGCAAAGAGAAAGCTATATGGGCTGAGCGACAAAGAAATGCAACATTTAAATGACAAAAACAAAGCAGTCATAGCTGTCCAGAGACTCTTGGTGGCAAATAAATTCTTTTATGTGTATGCAAAAACCCCTTAACTCTTAATCAAATGCTTTTGTAGCCTAACTTTTGCATTACATATACATCCACCTTTCTTAAAACACTTGGAGATGCACTGGAAGGTTAGCAAACATTCTGAGATATCAGCTAACCTGGAGAATAATCACATTTCATAAATGCAATGTCATACCTCTAGTGTGCCCAGTGGTCATACCTATTGCTGAGAATATTAAATAGAGAGCTTTGAGTTTATAACGCCACACTTTGATACAAATACTGCATTAGTTTAGCTGTTGGTCACCCTGTAGTCTCATGATCCTCGTTATGATCACTAATGTCTGAAACACTTTAAACCTGAATTAACTGACTTTTGGCCACTTCAGGACAGAGCAACAAGAAAACAGTGTCATCGCCACTAAACTATGGTAAAAATTCAGAGTTCAGTTAATAATAGCAACTTTAATGTTACACTGTGTGAAAACAGGGACCACTTATGTAGTAATGAAGGGGGGAAAGGAATTCATTTCCAGCATCTGCTGACCATTTGCTTCCTCTCATCTGAACTTATTAATCCATGTTTACTTTGGAGAGAATCATTACAAATGAATTTATATATTTTTACATTGTGTTTCTCCAGCTAAGCCTCATACTGACAGCTGTAATTACTGGTTGGATTATGTTCACCTAAACCATCATCTCTGCCTAAACTTAGTGTCTAAACACTCAAAAGTTTTATATCTTACTCACTTTAAGTAGATAGCATGCTGTTGGATTGGAGATTTTTGTGGAAAACCAATATGTTAGTGGTTAAATTCTTTCTGCAGTGATTCAATATCAACATTTGGGCAACTTGCCAGATGTGTTCCTCTCCTCATTATGACAGAAAAACATTCACTTCGAACCATATTAGATGGTATTTTAGTGCTGCATTAGCCACACATCCTCACATGCACATTTTGGCTCTGATGCAATGAAGGTTTAAAATATTACCATGATGACATATTACAAGTAATTACTTCATTATGTGGTTTTCTTCAGTGGTTGTCATCCTAACAGATTTTACAAGATGTCTGAGCCAAGAGGCAGCGTTTCTGCTCAGTTTACTTGGCATCGTGAATGTAAATGCTACTGAGCTGAGCAGAGCTGAAACTTACAGTGAGGTCAGAAAAGGCTGAGGTATGCCAGATTACATAAGAACAGGAAACCATTGGTTTCCAAGAAGCCTGGAGAACTATTCCTGAAGACTCCTTAAAGAAATGACCAGACAACCGCCCAAGAGAGTTCAGACTGTGTTAAAACAGACATAAGCTTGGTTTTACATTATAGGGGGTATTTACTGTTAAACAGCTGTTTCTAAAGGTTTGTTGAAGTGAACTGATTTATCTCATATATCTTCTTACTATAATACACAAAATTATTTCTTTGTCCATGAACTCCTCCTGGACCACCACGAGTAACCAAACTTGGCACACAGGTATGTCTTAGGCCCCTAAAGGTCCTTATCTAGATCAAATATTGTGATGTCATCATGTTGCCTAGTAAACACCCTGTCACAGTCTATAATGGACCATTTTTAGCTTTTATGCACTTATAGCATCTTATAAAAGCCGTTTTTAAAAAAAACAAAAACAAAAAAACAGTAACACCATATTTATATCCACAACACTGCAGCATGGACATGTACTGTAAAAGTGTGAGACTGAAAATGGCACTTTGCAGCTTTTATTTTACTCAAAAGAGCAACATACTCTCAGTGTTAGAGCTGTTCCTCTGAAAAGAACGCAGGTTTGTGCTTCACCTCTGTGTTACAGCAGAACAGAATTTCAGAGAAAAAAATGTTGATGAACTTTTAAAATAGGAATCATCCTTCATTTTGTGGTATAAGAAAATCTTTAAAATGTACTTATCAAGGTGCAACTTAAAACAGCAACAAAAAAAAGTGATTACCTCAGATTGTTATTGTAACTATGCTGGTTATTAGGTTTCCTGTACCAAAGCAGGTTGATCTTTAAAAAGTGTTATAGCTCTGCAGGGCTCATATTATGTGGCACTTATTAGTTCCTTAGTTCAGCCATAAAGTGACGTCTTAATCCAAGATTTGCACAGAGTGAAATAATAAAAATAGTGACAGAAAAAACTGTACTTGCTCAGGGACCCACAGTGATGCCAGCCCAAGGATTCAAACCAGGGTCCTCTCAGTGATGAACCCTCTTCTTCTCCACTAGGCCACCACTCCCCTTCTCTAAGGAAATCCAGGAGAAACAGTTTTGCACAATAATCAAAAACCAGTCCACCAAAGCAATATGGTCATTATTGTAAGAAATGTATTTCATGAAGTGTATTTACTATTACAAATTTGCCACTGTCGCTGTGTGAGTTGCTCTCTGTTTAAAGTTACTTTTTACCATTTATTTTATCAGGTGTTCAGGATTGGGGATCATGGTTTAATTACTCATTAGAGTGTCAGCCGTCTTCAATAAACCTGCATGATTTTTTATGCTATAATCCCAAATCTCCATTTGGGGGAATCAATTCCACCAGAAAAAAGGGTACACCGCTTAGGTAGGTAGGTAGGTGGGTGAACCTCTTTATCAGGACAGGGATGAGTCATTATATAAAGTTGCAGTGGGCAGGGATGATTTCCTGTAACGATCCTTATTACAACGCAGCTGCAAAAACCTCTTACTGAACACACTCCTCTGTTTGCTCAGTAGATTGTGCAGGGGGTGTGTTGTGTTGTCCCTTATTTTGATCAGTTTGTGTAGCATTCTTCTCTTGATAGTCATCACAAGGGGTTCCCGAATAATTCCAAGGACAGATCCACCCTTCTTCAAGAGTTTATTTAGCCTGTTTAGGTCACTACTCTACTCTGTCCCTTCCTGTATACAGCTTCAGTATGACATCTCCAGTCCAGTCTGTTGTCCAGGTGAACTCCTAAGTATCCGTAACTCTCCACCACCTCCACCTCTTCTCCCAGGATGGATACAGTATTTGGTGCAGTAGTAGTTTTCCTAAAATCCACTACCATCTCCTTCATTTTAGTAATACAATTGTAGTAGTATAATAGGATTTAAAGGTAGTCAGCAGAACTTAGTTTCTATTGGAGCTGGAGCTTTTGGCAAAGTTGGTTGATGATGGTGAGGACATAAACCTGCTCATTCAAGATGGGCTGTCCATTTCTGGAAAATTACTGGTTAAACTTGCCCCAATTTAAAAAGCTAACAATCAAACAATTGAATGAGATGTCATAAAAGCACTTGTAGGTGTAATGTGGAGGTGGCCCAGTGCTTTTGTTCATACAGTGTATTTCCTTAGTCAAGATTTGGGCCATCACCTCTTCTCACCACATGCTGGCAGTAGCACACAGCAAACAGATCAAAAAAGCTTCACAGTTTAATAAGTTAGAAAAGTGATTTACATGTAAATTTTTTATATTGAGACATGTTATTGTAAACTGTGATAAATTAATTAAGAACTCAAAGCTATTAGCTTCCTGATTAATCTTTACTGAAATGTTTTTCACACGTGTCACATAGACTGTTTCCCCTTAGATATATGAATAAGTCACCCATAAGTGATTTTCTTTTGAGTGTGGTACTTGAAGTTACCAGATAAATAAGTATAAAGATGTTAGTCTCTTTCTCACCATCGTATATTTGTATGTCGGTGCCAAGAATCTGGGGGTTTTGTTATTTGTGGCCAAGCCAAACTTTATGTATGCATATATAATGTTTATATATAATGTTTTCATACACTCCAAACTTTTGTCAAAAGTTCACTCCGAGTCTGAAACAGATGCCAACAGCATCCAGAGTGCAATCACATAGATTCAGATGTGCTAACTAACAGCTTAACAATAAACCCAGTGCAGCTGTATTAGGATCAGATGCAGACAGTTACAGTTTCAGAGTGAGACTTCAGCAGCAGTGTCACTTAGGTCACTAAGTTCACACCCCCGTCCCTTTTATTATTGGGCGTCCTTCTGATGCCATCAGATTTGTGTGGTCGAATTAAGTAAATGCGATAGTCTTGAAGTGTTACATTACACTGCATTCAGCTGATTTGGCAGATGCTCCTGTTTGGTTTAGAAAAAAAGAAAAAAACATCTTGGGTGGTATCATTGTTGAAGTTTAAACCACTTCCAAGCAACATTTTCCTTTTATTGAGTCTACAAATGACGGCATATTTTAGAAAAGACATCCTGCTCAAAGCTTTGAATTTAATCACACAACAACTGCAAGTTATCCAGGGACCATATGACAAGATTTCTGAAACAGATTTGACGTGTAGCTCAAGCTGCACAGCTGTACAAAATAAAAACTGCTACTTAAAAAAATCTTGAGAAGAGCCAAATCAAAATAACTCTGTTTTCAATACAAGCAATAGATTTGCAAGTGTGTTGCACATATAACTGGATTATGGGCTGCTCTTGCTCTTTTTTTCACAGCTTGGTGAGGACAGGCTCTGGAGGCTTCTAATTCAATATAATTGAGACAGACTGATGTGAACATGAAACATTATACTTTATTTAACTCCAGCCATCTGCTCTTTTTCAAGGTACAGTGTCAGTGCATCATATACAGCACAGTGACATGTGTGAAATGAAATGAGAAAAGAGTGGCTCATTCTAAAGCAGTATTTGTAAATCAAATGAGGAGCACAGCACCTTAAAAATGTGTGTGTGTGTGTGTGTGTGTGTGTGTGTGTGTGTGTGTGTGTGTGTGTGTGTGTGTGTGTGTGTGTGTGTGTGTGTGTGTGTGTGTGTGAGATAAGATAATGTTATTTAGCTTGTCTCAGGGAAACCAAGAAGAAGACAAGGAAGAAGAAACAATGTTGCCCTACAATGTGAAACCAGAGAAGAGGCAACGACACAAAAAAGCCTAAGTTGGCTAAAAGCAATTTGAGACATGATGTATTAATAGCAGCTTTGTTTCTGTTGACTGTAACGTGGCACAAAACCCTTTAAAATAAATACTCGATACTTGATAGTTTCACAAGTCAGGGCGAAAATGTAATTCATCAGCTTGACTTGCAGAACATATAAAACATGCAGAGACAGCAGCACACATTATTTTCTTGTATGTTCATAAACACACTGCAAAAAAGACAATGTATGTTTGGTTCTTTTTTTGGGGGGGGGGGGGGGGGGGGGGGGGGGCATGAGGGTTGTGATGTTTAGATTTCACGGTAAGATTCAGCTCAAAGGGATTTGAGATGACTAAACTATGTTATGGTTAAAACACTCCGCCCACATGTTTATCTGTTCAAAAACCAGTCAAAACAGGCTCATGACTAAGTGGTTTTACCCACATATGTTCTTGTAGTGTTCCCAGTGTATCTTTTTTTATAACAATCTGCAGTCATTTATTATTTCTGCAAGATTTTGTTGTCTTTTTTTTAAATAAATTGTTTTATTTAATGTGAAACTGTTTGAAAGTCTTTGGTATTCCTGGTGGGTGTCAGAAGACATCAAAAAAAATAAGTGTCTGTGACACTGATATCAAATTTATTCAGGACGTTTATTTCAAAATGTAAGCTTGCTCTATGAGACAGAGAATACGTTCTGTTACTGGGTGAAACTCATTGCTGTCAGTTGCCTTGCTACAGTGGACATAGACGTGATTACAGACATTTCAGTCATTGTGTCAAATCTGTGCTCATCATTATTAATGTGGGATCATTTTTGTGGAACATAAGGAGGTTTAGTTTGTCATTTGAGGACTCACATCACACACCCAAAGGGGGCCATCTGGCAGCATGCTTGGACCCCCTAGTGGTCACATTAAAATTATGGGTGTTTTGTCTTAGTAAGCAAAGCCTCTTACTGTTTGATCTGTCCCATAACACATCAGGGCTGCAATTTTTCATCAATTAATCCAAAAAAAAAATCCCGTCTTTTATTTTTTGTTTGGTCCAACCCAAAATTCAAAATGTGTCATCACACATGTTAAAGAAAAGTAGAAAATGTTCACATCTGAGACGCAGCAATTTTCATTAAAATTAACAAAGAGGGCTATTGATCGATTGATTGAATACTAAAGAAGTCGTGACAAATAATATTTAAGATTCCAGAAAATAAACCTTTGACCTCATGACAAAAAAATCAAAAATGAATTATTTGTAGCAAATTAATGATGCAAGTTTGAGTTAGCTTGTCTAACAATGCTGCTGGTGATATCAGATCTGTTTTTGTAAAACTAGTTTTCTGAATGACAGTCAGAGCATCAAATGCAGGGAAATTAGGTTAACCCCAAGAGCAAAACAAAAAAAGATCATAATTGCCTTTATAGACAGTCTGTGGCTGAATGTGTGCATTTAGCTTCTTGCTTTGCTCTGCTGTGATATTATGGAGGTTATCTATGTAGCTACACATGTGTAGGCTCTGATCTTTGCCTTTTTTGTCTCCAGTGAAGTTGGTGTGTTCTACAGATAATGCTACTGCTTTCAGGGCTTTGAATAACAGGAATATCAAAAGATTTGCATGATTAGTTGATTGTCAGTAATACATCAGTGAACCTGTGTCAAAGCTTTTAACTGTTTCAGTGGATTTCTTCATTACTGTTTTAAACACGCTGTAATGAGGTTAAGTAGCAATACCTTATCAAGTCAAGAGTTTATAAGCCACACCTTTTGTGTAATGATAACTTTAAAACTTTTAAATCTGTGGATATTTATTATTTTCAGTATTTACTGATCTGTTGAACAGTTGTTGAACTACACTGCTCACAAAAATAAAGGGAACACTCAAATAACACATCCTAGATCTGAATGAATGAAATATTCTCATTGAATACTTTGTTCTGTACAAAGTTGAATGTGCTGACAACAAAATCACACAAAAATCATCAGTGTAAATCAAATTTATTAACCAATGGAGGCCTGGATTTGGAGTCACACACAAAATTAAAGTGGAAAAACACACTACAGGCTGATCCAACTTTGATGTAATGTCCTTAAAAGAAGTCAAAATGAGGCTCAGTATTGTGTGTGGCCTCCATGTGCCTGTATGACCTCCCTACAATGCCTGGGCATGCTCCTGATGGCGGATCAATCAGTGTTGCTTCCTGAGTGGACAGTTTGATTTCACAGAAGTTTGATTTACTTAGAGTTATATTGTGTTGTTTAAGTGTTCCCTTTATTTTTTTTAGCAGTGTATTGAAGGACTTGCATCTTTTCTTTATCACAAATGATAGTTTTTTTTGGAAACTGATTAAATTTGACAGGCTTTTGCAAATATTTTGCCATGTTACTGACAAACCGCTGACAAAAGAGTTGAGAAAATCCTCTGCAGATCCTCCCCCCGCTTGTTGCTCAAAGTGAAACCTGTCTAATAAAGTAATGTAGGCTAAAAGATCTCAAATAGCAGCTCATCATGCCACTAGCTAAAAAAACAGCTGAGAAACAAAGTCATTGACTTCTATCAGTCTGGAAAGGGTTATAAAACCATTTCTATGGTTTTGGGACTCCAGTGAGCCACATAGAGCTGATTTTTACAAAGTGAGAAAACAACAATGTTGAGCCTTCGCAGGAGCGGCCAGCCTACCAAAATGACTCCAAGCGTGCATCAACAACTCATCCAGGAGGTCACAAAAGAACCCAGAACAACATATAAAGAACTGCAGGTGTTTGTCATTTAAGTGACAAATGTTTCGCACAGAGTACGAAACTTTGCACTTTCTTTCAGATGATTTTCTATCCAAACCTGCTAAACTGTTCACACATTTTCTGAATTGCCTAAACTACTCTTTGTCTGTGCCTTGATGTTTAAATGAACATTAGTCACCCTCCACGTGGCTTTACTTTCAAAACACTCTTGATGAATTGTGAAATCTTTTGCACCATATACAAATTTGATATTTTGGTCCCATATAATAGACAGCATGGATACATGTCTGAAACATGAACCATACAGTCAGAAAGAAACTATAAAGGCAAAGTGAATCTAAAAGTTTTTGTTATTTAAGCTCTTTTTCTGCCTTTATAGACTAGCTTTCCCATGACTGGTCCTGGATTTCTGGTTTCCATGACAACACTCCCTTTTCGCCTCAAAATAGGCCCCACCTTTTATCGTATTAGGGAGGTTTGCACTTGAGTGTTGAGAGGGCTCTCCTGCCTGCACATATTGATCCAGCAGAAATTCCTCATTGGAGTGGATGTTTTATTTTTTTCTGAATGAGTAGTGGTCTCCAAGCATTTCTTTAGTTTTCATAGATGAAACTTCATTTCCAAGTCATATTAATCCCTAAAATATATATATATAAAAAATAGTTTCAGGAAAAGAGGAAAGCTAATAAAATTTGCTGCTCTTCTGTTCCCACAGCTGTGTTTAGACTGCTGACTGAGACCAGAGTGCTAGCAGAGTCATTATTTCAGAGTCTGGATATGTCTTCTTTGATGATGCTTCTTTGATCAGCACCATCTCTGCAGTTTTTTGCTGATTGACCAAAAGGAGAAAGCCAAGATGTAGCTCTGTACAGTAGCTGTGATAATGTCTGTGGATTTCACTTCTCTTCCGCTGGAGAATGTCCAACACCATAAAACTCACCAGAGAAAGACTTGTGTTTGGAGCAGAGATAGAGAAGATACTTTGAGGTTTCCTCCATGGCAAGGCTCCCTTTCTTTCCTTATCCACATGTACTTTAAGTCACTGTCTGAATTTTTTTGCTCTAACCTTTTGTCCCCCCCAAAAAACAACAGGTGGAAAAATTGATGATCTACAAATCAATGGGTGTCATATTCATCTTCTGCACGTAATCTGTGGAACAAGCAACACTTGAAAATGAAGTTGAAAAGCCACAATTACAATTTCAAAAATAATCAAATATGTTTGAATTTTTGGTACAAAATTCAAACATATTTGAATGAATCTCAGTGCTGAAAAGAAGAAAGAGCACTTGAATAGAAAACCATTTGCCATGATGGATGATCTAGAAGCTTGACTTTGAGGCCAGCTGAAGGGGAACAGGGAGAAAAAGTGAGACCAGAAGAGAGAGGGGTAATGATTTATAACACAGTTTTTGTGCAGCTGAATAAGTGGCTTTTCTGTTATTAATATCAATAGCAATCAGAGAAGTTTCCTTTGGTCAGTTTTTAAACTTTTGGGGATTAAAAACAAATCAATTTAGCTTGTATCTAGCTTTCACATGGCATCATGATTGTTGGAAACTATGAAAAGTTCTTTCCAGACTGCCCTAATACAAGCTGTAGTTCCCACTCAGTTCATCCAAGAGCAGCTGGGCTCCATGATTGTGAGGAGAGAATGTGTTGATTATATCTAGTAATAATGGACAAGAGGCTCCCAACCTCTCAGACATGAAACATACATGTCTGAGAGGTCGGGTTAATCCTCCCCTCTAGTGATGGGGTGAGTTCTGTTGTGGGCTGTTTCTAATGCTAATCAACATGCCAGTTATTCAAACCATGGGCCTAACCATCTGTGGCCATCTGAGCACAACCAATGGCAGCATGATTGCTGCCTCATCTGCCTGCTATTTTACTGAGGCAGTGTGCAAAACTTCAAAAGAAGCTCAAGAAAAATTTCCAATCAATAACCATGCATTTCAGGGGAATACGTACTCTATGTGTGTGTGTGTGTGTGTGTGTGTGTGTGTGTGTGTGTGTGTGTGTGTGTGTGTGTGTGTGTGTGTGTGTGTGTGTGTGTGTGTGCGAGTTGCTGATGTCATGAAATTCAGTCCATGAAAGTTTGTCATTTTTAGGGCCCGAGCACGAACTGTGCGAAGGCCCTATTGTAATTGCTTCGTTTATTATTATTTTTTTTTTTTTTTTTTTTTTTTTTTTTTTTTTTTTTTTTTTTATTATTATTATTCAGGCAAATGAATTGGCTTTTTGGGGGCTTTATCATATTCAAAAACTCATGAAACTTTGCACATGCGTCACACCTGCTGAAAATTTAAGTATTTTAATGGGCTCGGGCAAGGGCGCGCCCAAATGGCTCGCTAGCGCCCCCTAAACTGGAGCCCCACCGCTGTGTTTCACGTACATGAATGAAACTTCATACACATGTATATCATGTCCAGGCGCACAAAAAATCCTCTTGGAGCCATGCCCTAAACCCAACAGGAAGTCCGCCATTTTGAATTAATTATGCAAATTTGGCGATTTGCAGCCCTCACACTTTTTCTAATAACTCAGAGGTTTTAGACGTTATCATCTTCATATTTGGTTTGTCTAACCTACACCCCCAGGGGAATCTAAATCTCGAAAATGGTGAGTTTTTGCCAAGGGGGAGGGGTCCTTATGCCCCTTTGAACTTTGATCATTCGCCATGAAATTTTGATTGCCTCTCATTCATACCTACATGATCCAATGTGCATCAAACTTCTCCAGTAGGATGAGGGTGCCCCCCTGAACACATACATATGACAATATTTAATATCAGTCGCAGCGCCACCTAGTGGGAACAGGAAATGTCATATTTTACACTTGGAGGTCCAGCTCCAAGGTGGTTTAGCAGAACCATCTCAAATTTCACCTGGAAAGCCTTAAGAAGTTCGACTTACTGTGTTTTCAAAACTGTGACTTTTTGACAAAAGGGCGTGACCCTTATGGGACGGCAAAGTTCGATGATTCGCCATGAACACAAAAATGGCTGTAACTCCAAGCCAACTTGCCCAATCTGGCTCAAACTTCTGTGGTGTGATAAGCATGCTGCCCTGAACACACTCATATGCATAAAGTCCATAAACGGTAGAGCGCCGCCTAGTGGCAGCTCCGAATATCTTAAAATAGCATGTTTTTTGAGTAGCCCCGGAGCTACGTTTTATCTACATGTATGAAAATGTACAGGCTCATGTAACATCCTAAGACGTACAAAAAAGTCTCTTGGACCCATACCCCAAACCCTACAGGAAGTCGGCCATCTTCAATTGAAGGTGTCAATTTTTGCGATTTCCACGCCTGCTATTTGAACGAACTTGTCCTAGGGCATTTGACCCAGTGAGACCAAATTTGCTCCACATCATCTAGAGAAGGAGCCCATCAAATATTGTGGAAATCTTTACAAAATATTAAATGGCCTTATCACACCAGGCCATTGAAGTTGGCCTTCGTTTTTCTCCCTCACCACCAAAATTGTTTGTGCACTTGTTCGCACATGCTTTGTCTGATCAGGCTGAAAATTTAATCACTCATGTACACACCCAGGCTGAATCCATAACTACAGATTCAAGACTGTAGGCGCAATAGCGCCCCCTACAGAAGCAAATGAAAATTTGTATGACCGTCCACAGAATTAGTTTTGCTCTGAAATACATGAAATATCTTTCACCATTCCTTACAAAATCCTCATCTATTTGATAAGCCTCCTGCCCTGAACACATTGATATGCATAAAGTCCATAAACGTTAGAGCGCCCCCTACTGGCAGCTTTAAATATCATAATATACCATGTTTTTTAGCTAGCCCCTGAGTTACATTTTATCTACAGCTCTGAAATTTTGCACACTCATGTAACATCCTAAGACATACAAAAAAGTCTCTTGGAGCCATACTCCAAACCCTACAGGAAGTCCAGCATCTTCAATTGAAAGTGTCAATTTTTGCCATTTTCAGGCCTGCTATTTGAATGAACTCCTCCTAGGGCATTTCACCCAGTGAGACCAAATTGGCTCCACATCATCTAGACAAACAGCCCATCAAAAAAGTCAATCAGACCCATGCCCTATTTTGCATGCTGGAGCCGTGACCACACCCCCAAATATTCCATTGCGTCTATGCCGAGAGCAAAAGATACCTTTTCCTATAAAAGAATTCAACTTTCTAGAGACCCATCACGATCACAAAACCTCCGAGTGCGGCACGGGTCGAGGAGCGCCACAGGTCGACGCGCGCGGAGTGCGAGGGCCCGATATCACCGCTTGCGGTTTTAATTTACATTTGCTTTTCTTGTAAAACTTGTTTTCCACATGTGGTAACCTGAACAAGTTTGAAAAGTTACATAGATAATTGGCAATAAGACATTACGAAAACCTCTGGCCAAGATGAGCAGCAGTTCAATTATAATTTGTTACAAAGACTAATCTAGCCTTGTGATGGAGTAGCAGCACATCAAGGGTGTAACCCACCTCTCACACTATGGGCTTCACTCCGTTTCACTGCTAAAAGCATTTGCTCATCTGCCTTCACACGCGTATGAACTTGAGTGATATCCCATTCTTAATCTGTAGAGTTTAATATCATGTTGGCCCATCCTTTGCAGCTATATCAGCTTCAACTCTTCTGGGAAGGCTTTCCACACAGTTTAATTTAGTGTTTATGGGGATTTTTTGACCATTCTTCCTGCTTGGTCCCTAATGAAGTCCATCAGTTAATCCCAGCACTTGTCCCTTTCATATATTTCATCAAACTGGATCTTAGTTCCTGCATTGCATTTAACCTGTGCTTAATCTAGTGCAGGGGTAGGCCATTATTTTTCCCAAGGGGCCACAATTAGGGCCTAATTGTAACATATACTCTTACCAGAAGCTGTTTGTAAAGAGATAAAATTAACTTACCACCTTCTTGCTGTTTTGATCCTATTCCAGTCTCCACTGTACAGTGCAGGGCATGTGTGTTATACTGCAACACAATCCCATCTTTTTGTTAGCGAAACCAAACTTTCCCATTAGGTGATAAGGTGGAGGGATACTTCAGTAATTGTTCTGGAGAGAAGATCTTGTGATAATTAGCCTAGAGGCTAATCCATTCACTTATATAAAGAGGAAGAGGATTTATCTAGACGTCTTCAAGTTTTCCTGTAACCGATACACTGAGCACACCCATGAAATCCTGTGTTGTACTTGATAAAAGAAGAGGCAACTATGCTATCATTCCTTGCTGTAAAATACATAAAGCAAGTCTCTTTCTTCTGTATAGGTGTGGCACTGTTTGCTGCCAACAACTTGAAGCTCCTGGCAATCTGTAAGATGTCCTATTGTGTTTACTATGATTAAATGTGAATACAGTCCCCAACAAGAGAAGTTAGACAAAGATGCTCAAAGTGAGAATGTGGAACATTAAACATTATTTAAACTGGGACAGATCTACCTTACTATGTTTGGGTGGGCAGATAAAACTTCTGGGTGGGCAACTTGGGACAAAGACTGAAGGTTAGAGCCCTGCATCCATTTAGAAAAAATACACTTGAGAGAAAATCTCAGACAGATTTAACAGAAGTAAAGACAGTTTTCAAAGACAAAAGCACAACAGTAATGATCGTTACATTGCATTCATGATTACATTGAATCTGTTACCTAAACAGATGGGGAGAACGATCACAGCAGATCACATCACAAGGTGTCTAACCAGCAGAAAAGCATCTCTATCTTGCAGAGAATATTAGAAACTTAGAGAAGATTATTGGGTTTTTTGTATGTGCCTTATCCTTGTAGTTTTTACCGGTGGATGAGAAGGTTGTTTCACTGCGCCGTCAGGCCAGGGAGCAGGTCCTGACTGTTGATTGCATTTATGAGCCAAATGATGGGTCAGAGTACTCAGCTGTCTTGGAGTCGCTGGGTGGGGTGCTCGAGGGTGCTCCATCTGGTGACTCTGTTGTCCTGTTGGGAGACTTCAACGCTCACGAGGGCAATAACAGTGACACCTGGAGGGGTGTGATTGGGAGAAACGGCCTGACTGATATGAACCCGAATGGTGTTCTGTTATTGGACTTCTGTGCAAACCACAGGTTGCTCACAACATGTTAAAACATAAGGATGTCCATAAGTCCACGTGGTACCAGGACACCCTAGGTCGCAGGTCAATGATCAATTTTGTAATCGTATCATCAGATCTGTGGCTGTATGTTCTGGACACTCAGGTGATGAAAGAAACTGAGCTGTCAATTAATCACCACTTGGTGGTGAGTTGGATCAGGTGGTGGGTGAGGATGCTGGACAGACCTTGAGTACCTAAACATATAGTGAGGGTGCACTGAGAACCCCTGGCAGAGGCTCCAGTCTACGAGATCTTCAACCCTCCACTTCTGACAGATAGACATATAGTCGAGCAGTCAGAATGATACATCTTCTACACATCTTCTGTAGAGGAAACACAGTCTGGGTACAAGAGGGACAACTCGCCCATCACTGGGTCACTGAGGTAGTTAAACAACTCCTTGGAGGCAGACCAGGTGAGGTGGTTTGGACATCTGACTAGGATGCCTCCTGGGTATCTCGTACCAGGAGGAGGCCCCAGGCCCACAGATGGGAATGCATCTGTGTTCCCACAGATAAGCTGGAGATGGTGGATGGAGAGAGGAAGGTCTGGGTTTCTCTGCCTAGGCTGCTGCCCCCATGACCTGGCCCCATATAAATGGACTAGTTCTTATATAGCACTTTTCTACTCTGTTTGAGCACTCAAAGTGCTTATAGAACACGTTTACATTTACCCCATTCGCACCTATTCATACAAGCACTTTCATGATTAACTAAGCTAAGTGCTTTTATTATCTAACATTCACACACATTCACACTCCAATGCTTGCGTCGGAGAGTAACTTGGGATTAAGTATCTTGCCCAAGGATACATTGGCACGCAGCCTGGAGTAGCCAGGAATCGAACTGCCGACCTTCCAAACAGGAGGTGACCTGCTCTACCTCCTGAGCTACAGGCACCATTGATTGATTGATTGATTGATTGATTGATTGATTGATTGATTGATTGATTGATTGATTGATTGATGGATGGATGGATGGATGGATGGATGGATGGATGGATGGATGGGTTGGTGGGTCGGTCGGTCGGTCTGTCTCTGGGTCTCTGGGTCTCTGGACTGTCATACAGGATAGCAGTCATCCCTCCAATACCAGCAATATAAACCACATCACATGTAAATCTTGGATGTAATGACCAGTTAGCTCAGTAGGACTGAATGTGGTAGCAACAATTATGTGGTTACAGGGTGCATCTTCTTGAGTATCTTATTGTTCCCTCTTGCTAGAAATCATATCAGGTAAATAAGCCCAGAATTTCTAGAACAGAAACAGACAGGTTGATAGATGATAAATGTCGCATCTCTCATTCTAATTACTTAACCAAACAGCAGCCAGTTGATCATCACAATGTTAATTGGATCTTCACTTATTGCAGTTATAGGAAGCATTATAGGTTTGCAGGATACTTTAGAGATATAAGCTACCCTAGCTTAACCCTAACCTTATGCTGTGGAGAACATAAATAGGGCCTTTTTTGATGAGTGTAAGGTATGTTTATCCCCGCCCAGCCATACTCTTCCAATGAACCAAGCATAACACACAGACACACCTTTTCTGAAAGAGTTGCTATTATAATTAAAAATTTGTTCTTATTGAGTTCCATAGGTAAAGATTAAATAAATAAATACTTGTTTTTTTTTTCTATTATTCTCGACACTTTTTGCAACATTATCTGTTCTTATGGATTTGGAAGACAGTGGACTTCTTGGAAAAACAGACATCAGAGGTTTGAGTTAAATTCATGATTAGAAATCATACAAATGATGACTTTCCATAAACAAGTAACATATTATAAAGGTCATTGTAGACTAATATCCACTAGAACAAAATCTGAACATTTTGATACTATGTAGTATTACACTAAAATTTTCACTGACAGTGCAACTTCTGCTAGAGGATCCACTTTTCCAGGATAGCATCTCAACTAGAACTAAGCAAATACTGGCGCCAACCTTTATTTGAAGAGCATTAGAAGAGATCTTCTAACCAGGCAAAGTTCTGGCCTGCAGAGAGATGAAAAGATATCTGTGAATTACAAAATGTGAATTACAGTATACCAAAAATTGTTGATTCTTTTTAAATGACTTTTCAGTCTTCAGATGTAATTAGATCTTCATGATTCCAGTTATATATTTGAGTTTGGTAGGCAAAGAATATTATGAGATTGTCCTGCAGTACTTGTCCCTGCATTAGCTATGGTTTAGGTTATTGGAGGGTAATGAACCTGTTAGTGACAGATCTGGGCTACATCTGCTTCTACAGGAGGTGACAGGCTTTGAGTGGCTTGGAAAGAGACTGTACAGTTTCCCGCAGACAAGGTCCCAGGGTCACTGACCAGCCTTACAGGATTAACACACCTGCCAGCAGCACAATGAGGTCTAATGAGCACAAACCGACGGCCCCAGTCTGTTAGCAGCAGGCCAAGTGCCCCCTGAATGGCTCACATCTCATCACTAGTATTGAAGTCCTGGCTCTCAAGTCAATACCTTCATTAGTGACTTCATGGCAGTTCACTCTCTGAGGTCGTACAGGCTGCCAGGAACACAAAGGGACACATTCCAGGGATTAGGGAACACTGGCAGGTTTGTGCCATTAAGAGGAGTTCGTTTTTTCCTTGGATGCAAGGAATTTGGTTCTACGAAGGAGGAACTAATATATTTAAATGTAATTAATTTGACAAGGTGCTTCCTCTTCCACTCAGCAGCTTGGTGTAGTATTGTTGGCCTATCAAAGCATATATCCATAAAAAATTATGTTCTCAGACAGCAAACCTCAATAATGTTTCAAGGGAACTGTATGTTCGCCCATGTTACATTTGTAACTTTCACAAATAAATTTGTATCATTAATTTGGATGGATGGATGGATGGATGGATTTTGCATTAACATGAAAAAAGGTCACTGTTTACTAACATATCAATTATTTTAAAAGTCTCAGTTAACAGAACACATTATGAGTTTTTGGCATTTATTTGAACTCATAAAGATGACAGCATCCCATATGTTTTTATACTGTTCTAATATGACTTATTTAAGAATAAATAAATAGACATTTGCAATAAATGCCCAAATCTGGGTCTCAACTGGTATATCAGCACTTCTGTCAACACACCACATCCTCACGTGAGTGGGAAATTTGTCATTTCCTCATTTAGAGCGATCTGACACATGATGAGTGTCTCACGGCTTTTTATAGACTTAATTAAAGTGACATAATGGTTTAGTGGCTTTGCAGAGACCTCTGTTCCCTGCTGCCAACCCCAGGAAACTCTCTTCTCCAGCCATAAAGAGCCTGTGATTCCTGTTGTTTAAGGGGAAAGAGTCAAACTGCAGCCATGCCTCAGTGACTTCAACCTCTCATAATGTGACCTGTGAATCCTGTGATGACCCCAGAACAAAGACTGTGACATTTTTACTTTAATTAAGCCTGACAGGTTTGGTTAGAAGTCACAGAATTGGGAGTTACACAGTGTTTATTTATATGTCAAGAAACACACACGTGGAAAATGCATAACATGATACCATGGACTTTGCAGGACAAAAAGACTGCACAAAGCTCCATCTGCATACCAAAGAGGAAAATAGACAAACTTATGGGCAGCACTTCTGAGAGACCTCCTGGCTAGTTAATTGGGCCACCTCTGCAAAAATAGAAGAGGAGGACACTTAAGATTCCTGAATTTCCTTTCAAGCAGCTCCAGAGCTTTGGAGACACTCGGCATAATCAAAACTTCACATTCCGGCAACTCGATTCAGTCATGTGGGAAACATTCCAGACAGACTGGCATAAAAGACTAGGAATACCTCTGAGAATACCAGATATACTGTTACACCCTCACCTGTGAAAAAAGGTGCTTTTTGTTTTGTTTTTGTTTTTTTTCCCCCTGACAGGTTAATATATGTTGCTTAGTATAACAAAGTGGTGACAGAAAACAGCCACGCGAGTGATTCAAGCACACAAGAGGTGCTGCTGCGTGTTAAGAGGCAGGAAAGCATTCAGATAGCATGTAATACAGTACTTCAGTACTTGCCCTTGTTTAACAATGATGTTGGCCTAAATTTAAAGAACAAATACATTTAAGTATGTGTGTGTTTGTGTGTGTGTTATTTGTTTCTGCAAGGATCAATTTTGGATTAAAATATAGCCCATGACTAAGGGTGTAATTGCCTTAGAATTAAATGGAATTTCTATGTAAATGTGTATGTAAATAACAATGTAATTATATTTATCTACAAATATGTAGTAGTAGATACACTACAATAAGGGAGCAATAATTCATGTTTTTACAAGAAGAAATAATTATCCATCCATTTTCTTCCACTTATCCTTTTCAGGGTTGCGGGTGTATCCAACATATCTACTGCTGTGTATTTTACACTCTTAGTTGCAGACTGTATTATAAAATGTTTCCAATGTTTCAGATATATCTTGTAATATAATATTTGGCATATTAAGTATGTGAACACTAAAGGGGAGTTGTTATGCTTGTTTCCGACCGTGTATTTTTATTCTTGCACTCTACTAGAGTAGCTTTTCATGATTCACAGTTCAAAATTATTGCTATTTATCTTACATTTGGCTTTGGTGCAGCTCTTCACGTTATTTTTATTTGTAAAACACACCATTTTAGCAGCATTCCCTTTAAGCCATGTTTATTCTGACTGGCTGCTGCTTGCAAACAGAAAGTGTCAAGAGTAAACTATAAAACATGAGATTATTTGTTTGCTTTTGTAAAATAAAAAAAAAAATTAGAGACTTGAAACACATGTGGATTACACTGTAGGGATTAAAGGAACCTGTCAGTAATCTAAAATGACAAACTGAGTCTGTGCAGATAAGCAGAGGAAAATATCATTGTAATATTAGACTTATATCACTGTGTAACTCAGTGAAGTAGGAACAGAGGCCTGAGCCCATATTATCCTCTAGGATAGTGACATGTAAGAGTTTTTTGTAATGTTTTCTTTGTCACTGTATATGCTGAGAAAACACACTGTCCACCGTATGCTCTGCACCTATTAAATGGATATGCAAGTCTGGTGATGCAGGAAGTAATGTATACTTTGTGTCTTATGTATCACTGTGGATTTTGTTATACAGCAGCACATGGGTGGGTTTATCAAGAGTGAAACTCAATATTAGTGTTTTCTATTCTGTTGTGCTGGACAGAAACTTTTCTGAAGTAATTAAGTAATGAAGGAGGAGTTAGCGGCAGAAGGATTGTTGTCTGCAGAGGATAGTGTGATGCTGATGCTCAGCACTGCCCCCTCACATTGTATCACAAATTACAGGAGATCAGAGGTTGCTTAGGAGCTAATCTTTAGCTTTAGAGCCACTGTGACAGAATAAATATAACAGATGGTGAAACTGGTGATGTTATTTTAATGATTTTGAGTGGATCAATCTTAACTAATACTTGAGTCTCTACAGTCATCAAGTCTGGCACCTTAAAAAGACATCTTAAAAAACTAAAACACATTTAAAATTAATTTTTCCATACGCAATATTGTGTTTGTTTTCCAACTTGGCGCTGAAATGACCAGTTTTATGCCAATGATACCATGTTGCTGTCACTGTTCCAGGTCTACTGCAGCTTATACCTTTGATATTTTCATGCTTCAGCACTTGCAAGAGCCATGGCAAAGAACTGTTATATTTTCAGCTACTTCATTTGTCCCATCTTCATAAATATCACTTGAATCCTTCAATCAAATTTCTTCAAATTTGGCAAAAAGGTTCCAAGATAATTTCATTTGAATTTGTTGGAAAGACGAGGTCAACTGTGACCTCACAGAACACATTTTTAGCCCATAACTCAAGAATCCATATGTTAATTATTACAAGGTTTTTACAAATATCTAATAGGATAAAATATTGGGCTGATACTTACACTCACAGGCACACCTGTTCAACTGGATGTTAAGGCAAATATTTAAACAGCCAATCACATGGCAGCACCTCATGCATTTAGGCATGTAGACATGGTCAAGATAACCTGGTGAACTTCAAACCAAGCATCAGAATAGGGAAGAAAACTGCTCGTCTGAGTATTGCTGGGATTTTCCAACACAGCCATCTCTGAGGTTTACAGAGAATGATCTGAAGAAGAGAAAATATCAAGTTTTCTTGTTGAAAATGTCAAAGGCAGGAGGAGAATGGCCAGACTGCTTTGAGCTGACGGGAAGGCAGTAACTCAAATAACCACTTGTTTAAACCAAGGTATGCAGAAGAGCATCTCTGAACGCACAATGTGTCAAACACTGAAGCAGATGTTCTACAGCAGCAGAAGACCACACGGCTATCACTCCTGTCAACTAAGAACAGGAAACTGAAGCTACAATTTGCATGTGTTCAACAAAACTGGACAACAGATGTCTGGGAAAATATTTCCCAGCTTGTTGGATCTATGCCATGAAGAATCAAGGCAGGTCTGAAGGAAGAAGGGATTAATAAAACTAATGAATGATGGCCCATGACTGTATGTCCAAAAGGTCAAAGGTCTGGACAGAAATGAATGTTGGTGTGGCTTAAAAAGTGTTTCTTTCACACTGCAAGAGTAGAAGACCTGTTTGACATAGGCCAGCATTTTGAATATGAGCACAACTTGTGAAAAACTCATGTTGAATATGTTGTTACTTTTTTTTTTTTTTTTATTATTACACCAGAACAGAACTTGTGTCTCACTTTGTAAAGCAAAGAATCGCTACACAATCAAAGACCTCTCCTTAAAGCTGGAGTCTTTCTTACTAAAGAAACTGTGAACAATCTGTTCACAATTTCTCACAATCTTGCCCGATTATCAAATAAAGAGCAAATATAGTTTGACAGCTCCTTGGACGTCTGGAGAAAGATGGAGGGAAGAGTTATTGAGATAAAAGTGACAAGAGCTGCTCTCAACTTCCTGAAATGACATTCTGTAAATGGTATCACTGTGAAGCATCAAATGTAATGTACTCTCACAGTAAAAAGGTTGTGATCTGATTAAAACTGCTACATAACTACTGAATCTTTCAATCAGAGTTCCCACTTAAATGTTTTTACAAAAATAAAATGGCAAGCATCTTCAGGGATTCATAAAAGACATTATTTTAATTTAGGGAAATAAAACCTAGAACAACTTTTTTTAAGTAGCTGGAAGATAAACTGTGGGGGCAGTTGTGTGATGCTGTTCCATAACTTTGAGGTTCAGCTGTTATGATGTTCAGATGCAAAAGCAGCCACTGTAGATGTAAGACACATCTGGGAGACAAAACACTCACGCTGTTCATGTCTGTGTGTGAAATGTCACCGACGGTCTGAGAGGAAAAGGTCGGCTCTGCTCAGTGAGTTGTCAGGATGTAGATCAGACCTCCCGCTTGAACTTTGTGCCTCTGTTTTGACTACAGATATTATTACAACTGACTGATTCACTGAAAGGGCTTTTTCTTTCTCTTGGAGTCTGTGTCACACTGAAAGCCGAGATGATGTTTTTAATACATCTGCAGAAGAACTTTGTGTTTTCGGGGCTGCAGAAATCTGCTGCTACCACACACACTTTAATTCATCTCACATCACTGCTGTTTTAAGTGGCAGAAAATGGGCTTCCATAGACTTCAAACACTTAAGGGTTATAGTTTTTTATTTCTTTTTTTTTTTAACAGAAATGAAAAGATTTGCTGTTTGCTTGGTGATCTAAACACTTTTTATGACAACAAAAAATAACTTTAGCTCTTAAACAAGATTAAGAAAGTGTCCCAAAAAATAAGAATATGGATGTATGGAATGTGGAAAAAATCCAGCCAGCCATGTGGAAATGTCATACCTAATTGTTTATGACAGATTACTTATGATCCCTGAGACTGCAGGAATCAGGGACACACAGATAAGCCACATTCCCAAGTAAAATCTTAAACTAGAGATTCCCACACAGGGAGGCTGTCTGAATCCTGACTGTGCAAAGAACTTAAGCCAGTGTCTGAATCGTCGTCGTTCACAATCTGAGTTTTTGACAAACCCCTGGCTTGCACCACCCACCCACTTTCCCCCTCCAAAGTGCTCATCATCCCCGTCTTAACGTCTGCCCCATGGTTAGATCTCTTCTTATTGCCTGTCCCTTCCTCTATGTCCAAAGTGTTCACTTTCTCCAGCAAATCCCTTATCTCCCTCTCCCTCTCCCCGCAAATCTGCTCGGTCAGCTCTAAATCGCTCCTAATAGCTTCTAAATCCGTGTTGAGGCGCAGACCGATGTATAAACTGGCATTTAGCTGCGTTTTGATCCTCTCTTCTTCCAAAAGCTGCTCGTTTTCTGATGTTTCTACCTCGGTGTTGGGAAGGAATGGCGAGCCATCTCCGGGCTCTAAATCGCTGCGTTGCAGCTCGTCTTTCCTCCGCTCCATCCAGCGTTGGTTCAGCTCATCCTGGATCTCCGCTGTGATGATGTCTATAAGGGCTTCCTGCTCCCACAGCTCATCCTGTAGTCTAACCACCTCCTCACAGTACCGGACATACTTTTCAAGCTTGGCCGAAGTGTCAGTGGAAGACAGGCTTTCCATTTCATGGCTGGAAGCCGCAGTGGCATCCACCAAGTACGTGTTCTGCACGTAATTGGCCCCGTGCCTTTTAATTCTGTCAAAATGCACCTTTGCCTCGTACTTTTCGATCTCTGCGTCCAGCTCTGTAATCCTCTGAATCTGCTGCCGGATTGTATGATCCTGAGAAACCACAGAGTGAACCAAAGTTTCCATCTTCTCTGCACAGGACGCGTCCCTGTGCGTTGCCTTCGCTCTCTTCTTATTGATCTTCTCCAACTTTCTGAAAGCTTTCCTAACTATCCGACGTTGTTTCTCAGGTGAGACCCAGCGCACGGCAGACCGTGCGGTTCCCTTCATATTACAGGGACTCTGTTTGCTGAGCACCACGCGCGCCTCTGCGCTCCGGGCTCCGTGGTTCTCCAAAGACGCCTCGCTTCTCACCAGCACAAACTTAACGTTCCTCTGCTCCTCTCCCCAAGCAAGCCAAAGCCGTAAAATCCTAGTTTTGTTTGGCAAAATCCTCTCGCATCCTCTCCATTTCTCCACGATGCAATAGGACTGTGCTGCGCAAAGGCCTTGCTGGGAGTTTTGGTCTTCAAGAAGCACTTTGACAACATCTGCGCAAGTCGTGCGCTTTGACAAGCCGAGGACGAGCTTTTCCTCCCGGCAGACCCACACTGATATCTTACTCTCCTCCGACTCCATTTCACATTTCTGCTAAACTGTATCTCTTATAAACAAAAGTAGATTTAAGGATTTAAATCCGCTTGTCTGAAGGAAAGCTCTTCAGTGTCCATACTCACTTCCAGTGCGTGCGCGCTGCGTCTTAGTTGCACTGGGGACTGGAGGTGGCTCCGTGTCTCCTCTTGCAGACGTTCCTGGGGCCCAGTTAGGAAAACATTTCGCGCGCAGTTATCCCGAGTCCTGACTGCGACTGCTGTGATCACATGACCACCAGGAAGTCATCCAAAACAACTTCATGTGCGCTTTTTTTGTTGAGATGACCTCCACCTGGAGCCATGGTGATTTTAGTAATAACGACCAGCTTTTAATCCTTTGATTTCCTGTGGCAACTTGGAAGTTCATTGTGTTATAATGGTTATTGTATCCACACCGCATATTAACAATTCAAACTGTCAAATAGGACTATATATATAGGCAATATTAAAGAAGCGAGTAGCTTATATTGCCTCATTATTGCCAAGTTCGTAGAAGAAGATAGATTGTATATTTTTATTGTTAATTACTTGATATTTCAGCTCTGGTTCAATATTAAGGATATGTTGCTGTTAACCTTTTATGTAGTTCCAGTTAAACAGTTAAAATAAAAATGCAAAATATAGAGGAGCTGAAAAAAATAACGTTTTCTAACTGCCTTTAACAGATTGAGGGTTGTAAGAAGTAGGTCCAATCAAACTACGACCTTGTGCACAGTGCACCTGTGTTGTGTGGCATCTGACAGATCGATAGTTTACTTGCAGGTTTTCTGAAGTCTTTTTCAAGCATTAAATTTCATTCTTTAAATGGTGAATTCCCACTTCTTCTGTGCTCAGTATTTCCAGTATCTTACTTCTGATTATAGTCATTCTTCATCTGACACAGCTGCACATCATAATTCTGTGAACTGCAAAATATCGCAGGTCAAAGTAATGAATAACTGTTATACAAACTGAGACAAAAAGATAAAAGTCAGCTAAACAGACACACAAATGCCCCTTCCTGTATAGTTCAGAGATGAGTGGACTGTCATCTGCTTCTGATGGATCACACTTTGCATTCAGTGATCTGAATGTTCAGGGTCACTTTGCTCTTGTTGATATGATTGAGGGGGGCACAAATATTGGCGACTTGAGGTGCTTTGCTTGAATTCATAGTGTTGACCCTCTTGGCTTTTACTAGATTATGTTTATTCTTCTCATTCATTGCTTTCAAGTGTTAGCCTTGCTCAATCTTGAACTCAGGTACTTTGCAAAGCAAGAGAATAAATGAGTATTCAGCTACGCCGCCAGGAGATTTCTGACAGATGTATTTGCCTCGGTCTCTGCTGGGTTGTCAGTACTGAAGATTAAAGAAGCTTTACTGTCAATGTAGAAAAAAAAAAATATGACACTTCAATCAGCAGCAGTGCAATATAAACAGTAAAATATACAATAGCATGGAAAAATATATCAATTGTGTACCCTAACAGCATATGTCTGGTCTTGATGGATTAGGATTTTTGACTGGTAGTCAGTGAAGCTTCAACTCTCCACATTACACTGCAAAGTCATGTGCACATTTATCAGCATGCAGTTCCCCAAATTAGTTCCAGCCTACATACAGGGACAGACAAGCATTCAGATAACTGCAAAATACTAACATCCTAAATATTCTGGCTTTATTAGCACAGAAAGTGTAAAGCATCTACATGCTGCTAAGAATATTCATTTTCTTGACTCATGGGCACCAAGCAGAGTACTCACAACTTAACTCACTTTTAAAAAAAATATGTATTTTAGTAACATTATATAGGCCAGTTTACTCAAGCAGTGTCTTTCTAACTGTGAGGTCCCCACAATAGAGGTAGGCCCAGATGACCGGGGGGAAATATGGAGTGGAAATTGCATGAATAAAAAAATGAAACACACTTTACTGATGCTACTGTGCTGACCATTATTTCACTGACATCCAGCTTGGATCTTTTGTTAATTGTTATTGACTTAAAGAATTTGTGGGGAATGAGGCTAAACTGTTACTAGCTTCTGACACAGGCATGGAGGAAATAGCTTGAGAACCTCTGATTTAAAGGCTGAACTGAAAACACAAAAATTTCAATGAATTTCCTTTCATCAAACAGTGTCTCCCTCTGGTGGTGATGTCTGCTACTACAGTGATGCACATTAAATCATGTTCCATCACATGTGAAACAGGGACAGTTTAAAAGAGACAGCAAGTGACAGGCTCCATCTACTGCTGACGTGAGGCTTTTGCAGTCAAGCGGTTTAAAACAGAAGCTGCCGCAGGCTCATCCACACAGCACTGATCAAGCGACAAAGATAAAAGGAAGCAACATTTTTCAGATTTATTTAACTTCAATATTGTGTACATACAAAGTATCTAGAAAGCTACAAAATATCTATTGTCAAGAAGGCATCATAATGTTACGGAGCAAAGACAAGACCATATGCAGAACACAAACAGAGCAGAGCTTCTTTTCTCTCCTTTGCTCCAACACTTTACTGTGATGGATGTGAAGAGACCGCACATCTGTACCAAGAAAAGCTAAGATATAATTTTATACAAAGCACCTTTTTACAAAGGGAGGGGGAAAAAAAATCTGCACACAAAACTCAAATGCATGAATGACACAGTTCATAAATTTATATGATGAGCTATGATAAGAATCACTTTAAAGCCACCGTCTGAAACGGTCAAAACAGAAAAGGTACCAGTACCTACTCTTAGCGAAAGCTGATATGCTTGTAAGCCACGATTCCTTGACTTAGTTTCTGTATGCGTGTGTCCACTTCCTGTTCAAATGGTCCACCAGACATTCATGCCATCAAAAGGCGTCAGTCCTGCTGTTTTAGTGTTAAAATGTAAAAATGTACCAGCAGTGCAGCAGTAACATCATTACCATCTTACTGGGCTTGCAATATACAGAGTGCCATCACAAAACCAAGTACAACTGTATACAAGTACAATAAGAAAACAGGAACATCTAACTATGTAATCAATAAATGTGAACAGATACACAGGGTAAACATAAGAAAAACAAGTCCACAGTGTCCACAGGACTGTGGCAAAAATACTGAATGATTTAACTTTATCTGCATCCACAAGAGACATTGTCTGCAATTATTTAGAGCTTTCTTGATTAAACTACATTAGATGAATATAATTTCTGTAAGAAATAGTAAATGTTTGAGTAAGTATGGTCCTTACAATGAAAGTATACAGATTTAAACACATAAAACGATCTTAAGTTTCATCTTAGAGTTTGTACTGTAGAATTAATATTAAATAAACATTCACCTTTTTTTTTTTTTGTTCTAATGGATAAAAGCTCGTGTCGGTCCCTGCCTTGTAGACATCACAGCTGTGACATTGAGAAAGTCTTGTGTAGCCATGGGAAAGAAGAAACCATGATGATTCCAAAAAAAACCCCAAAACAAACGAAAACACTTGAACCTGCAAGTGTGCACGAAGCAGACAGCTTCAGTGTTTTTCAGTTGACATCCTGCATGCAGTCAGCGGCCGTTCAATCTCAGACAAAGTCTTTAACCTCAAGCGAAGAAACAGTTGGAGAAATCAATTTACAATGCAATAAAAATGAATATCATTTATTTTTTTCGTCTTAGTAACCATGTTCCCCTGCTGTCATTACAGTCCTTTGAAAGGCAATGCGGTGATTTGTTTCACTTATGTCTCATTTTGTTTTGTTTTTTTTGGTCTATCAACGTTAATTTTTTAATTTCTGTTTGATCGTTTTGTTGAAGCTGGAAAATCTGAACCAAAGGCACTTCCTTGCTACCATGCAGGGCACAACAATAATTGACTGTATCTCTGTATTTTTGGTCTTCTGCGACAGGAAAGGCAGTCAGTCTTTTTATAGTACACTCTTAGAAAAGAGAAAAAAAAAAGCTGATATTTTAGGAACATATACAGTTAGAGGAAAAATAAACTGTTTCTGAGCTTAGATTTGCAAATGTACTGCAACATGAGTGTACTGCCTCTTTAAAAACAACAAAAACTGTATTTCTAGGAGTGTACCAATTTTGTGTATGATTGCTCAGATGTAAAGATGCACCAAATAATAGATCTGTAAGTTATTTCTGCCCATTTCATCCACAAAACTAATTTTAGAGTTAGAAAACAGGGTAGATATAGGGTAATGTTAGAGTATACTCTAAGGCACTGTACACTTATGCTTTGGCAGGTTGAATTGTGATTTTTTTTTTCTTTTTTTAAACAATGCAAACACAATGTAGAGATCACAGTTTTAGTGGCATCTTTTGGAGTTCACATACAGCTTGTACGTACGTGTTTAAGGCTCGGCAATTAGTGTAGGCCACAGAAACATGTGAACATAGTGTGACCACAAAGGCAGCAACACTCTGGCTTAGAGTTATCACACGGCGATCCCAGAGGGGGAAGAAGTCTTTCAGGAGGGGAGTGGGGCAAGGCCACAGCATGCTGGATGAGGCGTGCTGTCTACAAGTGATTTGTAGTGTCAAGATAAGTTAAATTGTTGTTTTAAAACCACAGAATTAACAGAACAAAAGCAAACATCACTAAGGCAAGCACAGGAAAGGGGGAAAAAGTGCTTTTGGACCAGATAAGAGTCCGATTAGAGTAATTTTAGCAGTACTTTCACCTAAAAAAAAAAATTCTCCTGCCCATTGTCAGACAAAACGATTTGTTTGCAGCACTGAAATGCTTAGCACGCGGTAAGACTTCCTACATTTACAGAGCGGATGCAGGCAAAAATATTTGTAGTGTTTTCACAGTGCATTCATTGTGTAGTTGGTGTCTAAGACTTGGAGTGCTTCAACAGGGATAAATATTACTGAAAGCTCAGTTGTTGGTTTGCTTTTCTTTTTTTTTAAAGAAATAGTAATTTCGCATCATTCACAACCACTTGCTTTCAGCTACTGTACATATAGTGTTGTTCTGTTTCTTTGGAAAGTTTATTGGCTGTGTGTGCATGTCTGTATATCTACAGTATGTATGCTCACAGATTATGAAGTACAGACATACAAAACACCCTCAAACATATTACACAGACCACACCAGGCTGCTGATAGAAAAAAGGCCCGCGTCCTTTTTTTTTTTTTCCTTAGTCCACATAACAAAGCAGAAGAATACGACACACATTTTCATTTACCAAATGTATCCAGTAAATTTTTTTTTAAGGATGGCCACATTTATATCCGACAAAGACCAACATATTTAAAATTCCCATATTCAAACATTAAAACAACTGTACCGCAATTCACAGCTGCAGTCAAATAACAAACACTTATATTAAAACAGATTTATAACAACGGACTCCACCCGACCTTGACCAAAGAGCATTGTAGGTATGACTTTCATGTAGAGGCACTGCCACTTTGTTTTGAGGTTGGTAAGTCTATGAAAAGGAGGCGCTCTAAGCCGTTTCATTCCTTTACCAGTCTGTAGATATGATGCTGCGCGCCATGTTCACTGTTTGAAACTTCAAACACGCACGCCATACATAGCAGCGTCTCCTGGGTGTCCCTATTTGTCACCACCTGCAAGAGAAAACAGTTACTTTAGAGGACAGAAGCACTGCACTCTGGAAATTAAAGGGAGAAATGAATGCTGCAAAGGAGGTTTGCTAAGTTGGAAGATGTGGAAGACAGATAAATGTATTTTTCTTGTCAGTATTAAAGTTGTGTGTCCACGTAGTTAAATCTTCAGTTTTGGTTTAAAATGAGCTGCGAGTGCCACATTTTCACTAATTATTTTATTTACAGCATGCTTTAAGTGCAATATAGATTCTCGGCTGGGGGAAATATGTTTATCTGTGTAGCTTGTTTAGCTGTACCTTACTAACATCAGGACTGAAGCCCAGCTGTAAAGTTACAGCGGTACTGTGCACCACACTGTCAGTGGAATGTGCATGTATTCATTTGACAATGCAGAAAAATGTATAAATGTTTTTATACTTGACTGTAATCCGCTGACAAGTCTCTTTCAGACTGCTGTAATTGCAGCTACTTGAACAGAGAACACACAACAAGAATTCATTTCACTTTGATCTGCCAGCAAACTAAAGCGATTTCCACATCTCCTCTATTAGCCTATGGGATAACATTTAATGTTTAAATGTATCCAGTTTAAAGTTTCAGAGACAGAAACAGCAGCACTGAGAGCGTACTCAGCATTAAAATAATTAACTCAAAGTAACGCTCTCTGCGCCAAATCCCAAGTTTAAAGCTTTTCTGCAGCATTAATTTTCTGTTTTATTTGCAACAGTGATGTAATTGACTGTATTATGTTATTTATAGATTTTTAAACAACCACATCAAAAGACATATCCAGCAGCCATGCAAGAGATGTTACCCCGTATCATGAGAGCCAAATTATCGCCCTGCATCAAGCAAAGAGCAACTAATGAGACGGCTGAAACTTCTCAAACTGAGTCTAAAGCATTATTAAAACCTGGAAGGATGGTGATGAAGAATCATCCCTGAGGAAGAAATGTGGCCAGAAAAAAAAAAAATAAAATCCTGTATGATTGTAATCAGAGATCACTTAAGATGTTTGGTGAAATATTAAAAAATAAAATAAACAAACACCAGAACTCACAGCTACAGCCCCCTCCATAATAACTGCAACAAAGACAGAATTTTTGTACTTTTGCCTCCAAACTCCACCATAGTTCTGCATGAACTGCTTAAGAATTACAGCCATTTTCATACACAGTCCCCCATTTTCACAGGTTCAAAAATAATGGGACCATTGAATGACAAGCAGTTTCGTGGCCAGGTGAGGCCTGCTCCCTTATTACTTTGTGGCAAATGAAGCAGACATAACATCTGAAGTTGACTCAAAGTTTTGAATTTGTATTTTATAACTGTTCACTGTAATTTTAATGTAATTTTAAACATGAGACCAAAGAGAGAGAGCAAAAACTTTAGAAGTGGCCAAATCAACAATCTGGTGCATTGTTAAAAAAAAAAAAAAAAGTAAATGTACTGGCCAGCTCAGCGACACCAAAGCACCTGACAGTTGGCAACTAGCATGATCACAGAATTATTTCTCTGTTAAAAAAAAAAACAACTTCACAACATCTAACTAAAACAGGAACACTGGAGGAGGCAGGAGTACCACTATCAATGTCTAAAAGATCTAAAAGTGCCTGCACAGTTCAGGAAAAACTCTTTGGAGAGATGAAACCAGGGTTGAGAAAAGTATGGAGGAGAGAAACAGCTCATTATCTGAAGCATACCACATCATTCGTCTAACATGGTGGGGGCAGTGTTATGGCATGGGCATGAATGGCTGCCAGTGGAACTGGGTCACCGGTGGTTACTGATGATGTGACCGCTAATAGAAGCAGCAGGATGAACTGTGATGTGTACGGGGCTATTCTCTGCTCAGATTCAGACAGATGCTGCAAAACTGGTTGGACAGAGTGTCACAGTGTGGGTGGATAACAACCCAAAGCAAGCTGCAACAGCAGCCCAAGAGTTTCTTAAAGGAAAGAAATGGGATATTCTTCAATGGTCAAGTCAGTTGCCTGATCTCAGCCCAGCAGAGCTGCTTTTCAGTTACTGAAGACAAATCTGAGACCCACAACCAAGCAGCAACTAAAGGCGGGCTCAAATTGTGAAGAGTGGTTCCGTGAATGACATTTTTACACATGGATTGGATCACCACAGAGTCCAGATCTTAACCCCATAGAGAGTCTTTCTGCATATGCTGGAGAAGACTACACAGCGTCCCGACTCTCCCATCATCAAAACAAGATCTGGGCTAAGAATAAGCTTTGCACAAGGCGGTGAATGTGTGCCATCCAATATTTGAGTGTGTGACTTTCTTTTTGACCAGGAAGTGTACGTTAGAGCATCGTTATCATTATCACACAAAAACTATCAAATGACAAATAATCAGTCATAAAGTGTTTTTGGTAACACTAAAGCAGAGTCTGTGCTTCAAAATAGAAAATTTGTAAAAGTCTGTAAAACTGGCTAACAAACAATGTTTTATTTCCATCTTATTATATAGAAAACTGTGTATAACTGGTGTTGAAACGTATGGACCTTTGGACACCTCGGCGCATAAATACCAGCTTCTGAAAGAGAATTAATTTATGTCTCTACTACTTTATCTACTCTTGGACCTTGATTCCAGATATCAACTCTTCTTAGAAGATAAACACGTTATTTAAAAGGGAATGTGCACAGTAGAATTTCTTAATGTCTAATAGCATAAATGGAAATACCAATGAGAATCAACAAAAAAAAAAAAAAAAACTGAGCACAACATCCACCCATGCATTGATCTGCACAAGTCAAAATGGAACAAGAAAGCAACAAACCCTGTGTTTTAGGAAGAAATTGTCAAAATCTAGTGCAACTACCATCTTCACTATATTAGTAGATTTACTTTGCATTCACACTTGGCACGGAATTTGCACAATGGAAAAATATGAAAAATGAAAACAATATCAGGAAAGGCAGATTTCTATTCAGCAAGAAGCAGGAGAGGACAATGTGCTTAGAAAATTACACACTGAATATTTGAATCCTCTCATGCTTCATATACTTCTTAATTATTTCTAAGTGCGCAGCAGTTAATATGATATAAATTTAAGACGACACATGAACTTATTTAAAGATTAACACAACATTAAGATGTTGTGGGGGGGGGGGGCTGGCTGTCATTGTGCTTCCACACACCCCCGGCTGGGGGTAAGGATCTGTGTCAGTCTTTTTATTTATTTTTGCTTTCTCTGTAGTGGTGAATGACACTTTAAGACCCCATGTGATGGCCAATAACAGGGTTTCCTGCCCTCTCTTATCCTCCCTTTCCCCCTGCAGATAATGAGGGTCCTCACACTGTGTTTCATCCTCTGTGGAATGAGAGGAATGTGAATCCAGTCAGAGGAACACATCTCAAGGCCCGGCAACACCCCCGAGGTTTTTTAAAGCCAGCTGGAGAAACCAGTACATCCTGACAGCAAAGAAATAAAACACTCCCAGAGAAACCATGGCCCAACTCAGGTCAGTGAGACACTTACCAATAAGATAGTGAAGTTCTCCAGCACACTGTTCATCATATACTTCTCTGGCAGATGTTTTAGCTTATGGATAAAGTTGATCATGTATTCACACATGGGAGATCGACTTATCCGGTAGACAAAACGTCCATTTTCAAAGCGTGCATATTCAGTCTGAAGGGAAGGAAGAAAAAGCAGTGTACATGAGAAATGTTATAGAAAAGTACAGTAAATGTCCTGATTGTAATTCACATTTTAGCCTTTTCTCTGAGTTCATACCTCAACTTTCTCCACAACCTGCTTGCCAAAGGAGCAAACTTTTGTTGAACATGTGATGGTCATGTTCTCTGGACTCTCGTACTGACTGGTGACGCCATAGAAAGATCCGGTATCATCTTGAATGTTGCAGTTTAAGTCAGCCTGAGGCAGAGAAAAGAAATACAAACACTGGGCATCAATGAACTTTTTCATTTTGTTACGTGCCCATTTACAGAAATGATTTGAAACGAGAGCGATAAATAGTGTTTAATGTTTGTTTGCTAATGAAATTAAATGCTTATAATAATAACTGTAGCGGCAGCAAGTATTAAAGGTTGCTGCTTTTTCATAAAATAAAACAAATCCTTGCATGCATGAATACAGAAAGACACTTAATAAGTGAGAAAAAAAATAAGGCAGAGAAGCTGCATTTTGTGTTTATTTGGGTGTTTTACATAACAAGTTTCAAACTTGGCTACCATATTTATATTCCAGTCAATTATTGAGAAAAAGAGCAAATAAAAACATTTAATGTATCCAAAATCTTAAAAAAAAAAAAAATAGTGCCATTTAATTACATTTTAATGCTGAAAACTGAAAATTTGGGGGTTTAAAAAATATATACTATCAAAAATAAAATAAAACACACCCATATAACATGAATAAAGATGGTGGGCATGAAGTTGTAAAACGTCCCTTTAAAGGAAAAACTATGCATTAGTGACAAATGTTTCTAAATTATTTCAAAGCAAGTTTTGGCATTTCTGCAAAAGTACTAACTTTAACTATAATAGAGATGTGGCTCAAGGTCCTTTTGAGTGTCCCCAATGCATACCAATTCTAAATAGGTTGCTAATACTAAACATAATAAAGTACGCATTTTCACTGATTCAGTGCCAAAATAAAAAGCACTGTTCTCCACAATGGCACGCACATAAGAAATGGAAGCATTATTATGAGGTGGATAAAATAACTACTTATAACACTGGAAACAAAAATAGAACAACACATTTTAAATATGTTGAGTCTGGATTAAGAGCACAGTTGCTCTTCTAACTCTTCAGCAGTTGAAAGTGGCTTACAATTCAACAATTACACATTCTTTTTATATACCACTTTCAGCAGTTACAGAGAAACAGAAAGCTCTTGGTATTTTTCGCCATTGTGGAATCTCAACATGCACATTTGATTGACTGAAACCATAATGTCTTATCTCTCCTTCTTACCTCTGATACACTAGAAAATAAGCAGTGGGGACAAACATCTGTGCTTTAGCTCCATTTTTGCTCTCAACCACAATTGAGAGAAATATTTGGGTCCTTTGTTGTCAGATGATCCAATGTGTTCACCAGCTGCTTACTTGGTTTATCATCACAAACAAATCCTTTATATTGTACATCCATCATTTTCCTTCTGCTTTTTAAATTCAAGGTCATAGTTTGCAGCCAATTTGGATTCATCACTTAACATAACATGCTTGCCTTTGGACTGTTGGAAGAAGTGAGAGAACCCAAAGAGAACCCACGCAAGCATGGGGAGAACATGCAAACTCCACACAGAAAGACCCCCCAGCCTGCCGGTGAATTCAAACCCAGGACCTTCTTGCTGTGACGCAACAATGCTAGCCACTGCACCACATGCTGCCTTTTGTATTTGACACTTAAATAAAAATGACAATTCTTTAAGTTTTACTGGCAGTAACATTACCATGCAAAGATATTAATCTTCTTTAGATTATAAAATAATCTAATTATGCACCATAACTGCATACTATAGATGTATGCAGTGAGTATGTCATGTTTTGTAAAACAGTACACATGTGTCTGATCAGAGTTGCTGAGGCTATCCATGCACATCCCATATCAAATTAGAAGATCTCAGCCACATCTAAATAAGCATGTTAATGTGCCCATATTGGAAGAGAGATTCTAAAGAGGATTAAATGAAGTTACGTTAAAAGACTGATTTACAAGGTTGAACGGGTCTGCTCCTGGAGGGCAGCCTCTCTGTGCCCTGCACATCCTGTTCATTATGGACACAAAAAAGGGGAGACATCCTCCTACAACATTCTCCTCCTTCATTAAGCAAAGCAGTTATACATTCATTATTGTGCAGATTCTGCCTTTCATTTGAAATTTAAATTTGTCGGTCACTTCAAAAGGAATTTGAGGGGACTTGGTCCAAGTGCATACGGTCCTACTTTGTTTGCTGCCGCTAGTTAGCATTTTGCATCAGGGAGGAAATGCATGCAATGTTTAAACAGCCATTAGGAGTGCAACCAGGTCACTCCATTGTTTGGAGATATTACACTGAATTAGTGGGTGCTTTGATCAAAAGCTCTCCTGCTATGCAAGTCCAAATATATCAGAGTGCATTCTGCAAACATTGAGAGCAATCTTCTCTGTGTAGACTGA
Source organism: Archocentrus centrarchus (assembly GCF_007364275.1). NCBI lineage: Eukaryota > Metazoa > Chordata > Actinopteri > Cichliformes > Cichlidae > Archocentrus > Archocentrus centrarchus. The sequence continues at coordinate 16,144,158 of NC_044348.1, forward strand.
TTACATCCAATCACTAAGCACGAACCGGAACACACTGTTACTAAACAGGATTGTTTGATCAAACATTTCACAATGCGCAAAAGGTTACTACAAAATTAATACTTATGTATGAAGAGGCTAATCAAGCTGCAACAAAGCAATTTTATCAGACACTCATCTACTCATCAACATGGCTTATAAATTACACTCACCCAGAATTTTATGAGGAAGAAGGAATTCTGGGGGCCTTTTCCATACAGCTCCTTCAGTCCTCCTTTCTTTTCTGGGAATTTATCGTAAATCTGACGAATGTCCACCGACTCCAGCAGGGCGTCACTGTAGGAATGATTTGTCTGCCCGATATGTACAAACAGGTGCTTGTTGTACTGAAGGAGTAAAATCAAAAAAAAAATATTAGAGGCGTATACTTGAATTAAAAAAAAAAAAAGTGAAGCTATTTAAAGTCACATTTTTCTTTGCAGTTTGAATTTAAAAGAAGCTTACATAAAATTCCATCAAACTTATGTGTAATAGAACTGTATATCAATATTCAGACAGTCATCAGCACATAGGGGTTTACTGAGGCAAAATAAGCCAGATCTGATGTGACAGTCCTGAAGTAATCACTGTAATAAGCAAATGGTAGCCAGGATTAGACTCATAGCACATTATGATGAAAAATAACCCTCTGCAACATCGCTTTTTATTTGTCAGTCTGAATAGTTTCAAGCAACTTTCCTGTTTTATTATATACAAATTAGGTAATAACATTTTTGTTTCACTAACACCCAAAAAGATCAGATCCCCTCATTTGTATTAAACAAAGTCGGGAACGGCAGACTGCTTCAGCCAAAGTCTGGAAACTCAAATTCTGATGGCAAAAGTGAGCAAAACTCATTTATTTTCTCAAAAGCTTTTTAGTAGACAAGCTTACCATCTTTGCTTACATGAAAATCTCTAAATATTTCTGCATCATAGATAACTACAATCAAATTAAAATGATAATATAAAACAAAAGGCGAGTGCTTTGTCAGTTTTTTTTGTAGGGGGTGGGGAGGTTGATCTGTTCTATTTCTTAAATTTTTTTAATTTGGTTTTGCGATGTGGATAAAAATCGGGGTCGGTTAAACCTCAAGCCCATGATAGAAAGCCCAAAGCAGTTAAAAGAGAAGCAGCAAATCACAGAAAAACATTTTATTTTCAAAGGTTTGTTGCCCTCTTTGTGACCGTCTGAAACTGTCACGTGGTGCTGCACTTCAATGTAAAAGCTCACAGAACAACCTCTCCAGCACACTCTTAGTGCAAATGCAATGTTTTCAAGCCTAGGGCTGCATCTGCATTTAAGATGGAAGGAAGGAAGGAAGGATGCTATGTAATCATCAATACAAAAATTTCACACTAAAATGAAAAACATTGACCTGCTAAAGCTATCAAAAATTATGAGTCTTCTCTTGTTGAATTTCAGAGCATACATACAGATTTCTTTAAAGGAACTGATTGATATGCAGTCATTCATTATTTCTGTAGGTCTCCATGCCGTGTATCACTACAGGCCAGCTTTCGCCCCTCTCAGCTTGTTTTGGCCTCCTCTCAGCTGACTCTCTGCCTGGGAAAATGTCCCAGTGTATTCATAGAGGAAAGGACTAGACGATAAGAGGTGGGAATGAACACCATGAGATAGTAACATTTCATGCTTTGGTATAATGCTTTCACTCACAGAGTCTGGGTCTCTCTGCTGCTCTAGGAAAGCAGAGAACTCCACCAGTCTGAGTTTAGATGTACCGATGGAGCGGCCCTGCCATGCTGGCGCCGTGGGTGCTGGAGCTGCTGTGGGCTCAAAACCTGCAGAAACACCAGAACAACAAAATATTCATCCTTTCTGTGTTATGTGTTAAGCAAAAAATTTAAAGTGGGGGAAAAAAAAAAAAAAAAAAAAAAAGAGTTCCTGAACAGTGTTTTATTCTTAAACCAGACTCTCAAACTTTACTGCCTTTGTACTGAAACAACACTGTCAATGTGCTCGATTCAGAAGTAAATGCAAGCTCTAAGTATAAAAACCTGCATGTATTTCATTATCTTCAAGCTGACCTCGCTCAGTGATCATATTTATTTTACAACAAGAAAATCTGCAGTGAAAGAACTGAAGCAACAACTAAGGAGGTTCTGAAATATTTTAAAACAATCAGAACTAATGAACTACAGTCATTACATTGTTGACGTTAATGGATTAAAAAATTAAGGTAGAGATGTGAAAAAACAAGTTATACAATGCATTTCGGTAGGACATTCCATTTTTTAAGCACTGCATGTTTTATAATCGGGTAAAGTCTCACTTGAAATGGCTGTTGTGACTGCTGGCTGGATGGGATAGGGTTGCTGCGTGAAAGGCTTAATACTGGAAGAGAAAAGACAGTCAATGGGGGAAAAGATGAGACGTTCTTTTTCATTTATAATATCTTTGCTGACAAAGTTTAAAACTTACTCTTGTGATGATCCTGGCTGACCAGTCGAAATCATACCCTGCCATAACTACAGAATTAAATATATAAATAGACAACAAAGAACAAAGAACATCCAATTGTGAGCAGCGTTAGTGACAAGATCAGAATGGCTCTTAGCTCCATGTTCAGTGCATGTAGTTATTCTGGACTACCACTCCCTTTGATCATGTGCTTATCTGATAGGGGCAGTGTGCAAAGCTTGGTGTGTTTGTAATGTGATTTGGCCTGGGTTTTGGTGTTGGTGGCCCTACTTGCTGCCCTGGGTGAAGCTGGACAGGATGGATCAATAGCGGGTTGCGGCAAGGCTTTACCCCTGCTCCAGGGAAGGCTGGGCGAGGGAGATGCCTGGCAGGCCGAGCTTGTTGTGAATAAGCCGTGGCCGAGACGATCTGAGCGAGGACATGGAGGCCATGCTCTGGAGGGCTTTTTGTCCTTCACGCTGGTCTTAACAGCAGTCACAAAAGGCTTAGCACTCACCAAGAAGGGAGAGGAGGGGCATGTTGCAGAGGTTAGCACAAATGAGACTCTAAACAACACACTGAGAAAGCACCACTGACCTTTCTCACAACCGTAAACAGCAAGAAGGTTAAAAGAAGCAGCACTGGTATTGCCATGCTGTGTAGGCTTTTTTTTTTTTTTTTTTTTTTTATTTAAAAAAAAAAAAAAAAAAAGGTATGTGGCGACTGCGAATTCCAATATACCGTAGCCAAGCACTGGTATGCACTTAAATCAAAGTTTGCCTTCTGACTAATCTAGTTTTTAAAAAAACTCATTCAGAAGTGCTTCCATCAAGGCTGCATTTGTCTGCATGTCCAAACACATCACATCTAAACACAAAAGAATTTCTAAACTAAAACTCAAGGACACTAATCCTACTTGGTTAATTGTTTGTTCCCCCTCTCTCACAACCTCCAGTTAGTTCCTTTTGGTTAATCTTGGAAAGAGGTTTTTTAAATTATTAGGATTTAATTTGAAGTACAGTGAAGCCTAAGGAAGTGCACAACACACTATGCTGCTTTGGCCGCAGTGTTTTTTTCAACAATGCTAGAAGTCTAATACTGCCGCAGACTGCACCTGTACGCACTGGCAAAACCTCATGCAGACGCACTGGTGGCAGAAGCTACAGGTAAGCATGCTGGCAAGTACACGCTGATGTAGCAGAGTCAAGGTATAGTATGCACATAGCATGATGAAACAGGGACACCAAAAACAAAACAAAACAAAAAAAAAGAACACTGGGCAGCTGGTATTGTGTTACTGTGGTGGGAGCACAAATGCAAAACTAGAAGCTGAAGGACAAGGCAGGTCCTAATTGAAGCAGGCACGGCGTCACAAGCAGAAAACAAATACTCACCATATTTGTAACCTGAATGCAAACAAAAAGTTTATGTAAATTTTGCAATTCAACACTGTACCTAATTCAAGTCTGAGCTATGTATTTAAAGCAAAACCATCAGCAAAAGAAAAGTGAGTGTCTGGTCCTCTTTTACACAGTACATGCACAGATGTGTAATAAACACTTAATCACAAAGAATTATGACCTTTGTATTTACAAATTGTGTGGAGAAAGTCTTGCACTCTATAATTTTCACAATGTGATCAGTAGTCATCACTCAAGACAAAACATGGGAACACTAACATAATGACTGTAATTACACTAAAATGCCATAGACAGGACCAGAAACAGCAGGTTTTGATGCCCGCCAAAATGAAGGGCACACTTGTATTTCTCTTCGCCAATGAACTCTAATTTGCTTTAAATGAGAAAAGACAGGGATTCATACAAAAGCTGTCTGTTTTTCTTCAGACAGCCGCCTGTGCCCCTGAAAGAACAGGCATTCATGTGGCTAGCTGCCTGTCTGACTGTCTCTTGGTGCGCGCACACAGACACACAGACACACACACACACACACACACACAGATTAATGAGGGGTCATTAATTCGTGTTGAATACTGGGAGTGGAGCAAAGTGCAAAAGTCAAAACGTATAGTCAGCTCCCCAAGAAAAGAAGAAAATGGCACATGGGTGGAGTGTCCTTTGATATACAAGCATTACTTCATAAAATACCTTAAATTACAGGTCAGTATTATTCAAGATTACTTCTTTCACAATGCTCTTCTCCCATTTTAATGTGCCATTCTGAAAAGCTTTCTTCAGCGATTTTAACAGATTTCACTATTTCTGAAATAACTGACAAGAACGCTCTGAAATGACGACATCTGAACTGGGAGGAAGGAAAGCGACTGACAGCCATGGCATTGTGAGAGCCTGGAGTTATCAACAGATTGAAGGGAGAACAAGAAAGCAGAGGGGGTATTTCAGAAACAGCCAGCTTCACTGCCATTCTCTGCTCTGAATGTGCACCACTGAGCCTTTGACGGTGAGGAAAAGTTGGGTTACATTGTCAAAGGAAGTAGAGGTGTAATCTCCTCTTCATTTTTTAAACACAGACCCCTGCCCCCTTGCCATGCTCCCCCCTTTTTAAAAAAATAAATAAAAAAAAATAAAATCTGCTTAGTAAGAGCACTTGGTAAGCAGACCGATTTCCCTGGACCTTCAGCTTCCAGCCACTCACCAACAGCCAATGCCAGCATGCTTCCCAACATGCATACACTTTGATTTTGGTTTGAAGAATCACTACAGATATGTATAGAATGAAAACTGAGCCTGACCAGCAAAAAAACAGAACAAAACAAAACAAACAAGCAAAGAAAACTTGGCTGGCCATTGTTGTTAGGATGTATATTTGTGCATTAAGTCCAGTATAATGCATTTTTGCATTATTAGAGAATTAATTATTATATAAAGAGCTCTGATATTTGTTTTCAGCCATGCTAACACCTTGGCTCTTTGAATAAAAATATTAATCTATCTACAACTTTGAAACAGTTTGCTATAAAATGCAGTAATTCGTAGTAATTCTGATTTTGCTCTACTGATGAATCTTTCTCATTTCATTAAATTTTCATTTAGGTCCAAAAATCACTCAAATTTAATAAAATTTGGTACACACATTCATGTTCCCCAACTATTCCTTACATGCGACTATTTTAGTTTTAAATTCTAGTTTGTTTAGTTTTATGACACAGTGTTCAGCCAAAAGCTAAACTGAGATGGTGAACATTATGATTTTCACTGTGAGCATGCTATCATTTAGCTCAAAGCTCAGCTCTGCTTAGGCCCCAGTCTCACAGGCCCACAGACGAGTCAGTGATGCCCTGGAAACCACGGGTTCCTAGGGAAAAAGTGTCCTTTGTGTGACCAGTCAGCAAGTGTTTGATGGAGGTTTCTGTCAGCTGATAGCATGAAACTGGTCACAAAGAGCTATATGTTGCAACACCAAAAACCTGCTTGCGATTGCTTTGCTTGCTAGCAGGCTGCCACGGGTGCCTTTAGTTTGTATGGAAGATGCAGACTCATCTGCAAACACTCGCCAACTACTCGCCAAGTAGAAAGTGAAAATGGGAAACGAAAGATTTACCATGAAAGAAAAAAGTTGCATCTTACTTCTGCAACAAACAGATTTGCTGAGACTAGTTTGTGAGTGTTTGCAGACAAGTTGGTGTCTTCCATGCAAACTACAAGCGACTGCGACAACCTGTTAACACTCAAAGCAAATCTCAAGGCGCTTTTTGATGCAGCACCCTCTTTGCAACAGATTTCACCTTCTGACAATAACCTCCAGCAAACACTCATCACCAAGGTGGGGAATACACATTTTTCACTAGCATATAGAGGTTGCCAGGAGGATTAACGACTGATGTCTAAGCCTGTGTGACCGAGGTAGTAGTTTCATAGAGACACTAGCTTGACTGAGAGCACTTTGTTTTACTAGGTACATCCTGCATCTGGTCACAAAATTGTTTCCAGAAAATTTTAAGGAGTTGCTTACCAAGATTCTTTTTGTGTATTTTACATTTTGTACCTACTGGCTAAGAGACAATGTAGTTTAAATTTTATTTTTTTCCCAATTTCAGTGTTGATCTTAAAAAAAAAAAAAAAAAAATCAGTTTTGGTCAGGCTCATGACTAATACAAGGTAAAACATATAATATTAACATATTTGATCATTTTTGTTCATTATTTTGTGCAACAAAGGCCCCGTGATAAAAAGAATAAACGTCAATGAAACCAAGCAGACAGGACAGCGACAGTGTGTTTTGGTTAGTATGAGTGAGATGACCCAGAAAGTGAAGAAGTGAGGTCAGAAAGGCTAAACAGAAAGCAGGGGATTTGGGTTATGAGGAATCAGAAAGCATTCACTTTGTCACTACAGGAAACAGGAAGTTAAGACGCACAGCAACCAACAAGCCCAAAAGCAGAAAGCGCATACCTTTAGCTTGGATTGAAACTCACGAGATTTCCTTCTGGCAAGAACCTGAATGTGACTAGACACCTGCGGAGTAGGGGAGGGGAGGAAAACAAAGGAAGAGCCTGTAACCATGGCAATGAAAAGCCCCCTGCAACTGGGCAAAGCCAGACGTACCTTAATGGCAGCTTGGATTTCTCGAACTTTCTTTCTTGCTAAGACCTGTATGTGACTAGACACCTCCATTAAAAAAAAAAAAAAAAAAAGAGAAAAAGGAAAATAAAAAACAGGAAAACCCCAAAAAAGTACAAAGTGGATCACACATTTCTTTGTTTAAAAACACTTCAGGGAGATAAGGTGCATAACAGAAGCATCTCCAAACCACACACCAACTAACAGCCAATAAAGTGTTATGCTGTGTGTCGTCGTCACTTAAGTGAACTGATTAAGGAGGATGCAGGCCCCTTTAGCACACATTAAGAGCACACAGATGTGATCTGCTGTGTGCTGAATGAAAATCGGGTAGTCTAGTATCCTTGTGGGAGCTGCATAAGGCATTTCACCAGCCAAGTTTTATCTACGACGCCTATACAGTTTAAAATTATTTTATACTCACAAATGAAACCTTCAACAGGAGCAGTCTGAAAGAGAAGTAATGTGTCCTGATGACAGCTTTGAGAGTTAGATTTAAATTCTCCTCTGGCACTATTCATGCAAATAACACCCAAGGTGAGCACTCCAACAATGTAGAGATTTAACAGAAAAGTATTATCAAGTGCTTCGTCAGCTGATAAATCTTTACATTATTCACAATCTTTAATCTGAGTTGGTGCTTAAACTTGAGCTGTACCAATCAGTCAATCAACTGTTCACAATCATCTCTCTCAATTTTATAATTTCTGGAGCAAAAGAGCTAAATATTCAGTGGTTTTAGTTTCTTTAATGAAAGGATTAAATTCATAGCAATTAGCTGAAAATTGTTGTAGCTCTGTTTATGTTTTTTGTCCATTGATATTCAATTTAATCACAAAAATAGAAGCTGAAAGTGATGATCAACATTACTATTGGTACTATCTCAATTGACTAAATCAATTAATTACATACTGTACATGATATTTGAAGTAACATCAGATGGTTTTATTGGTGTTGCTCTGCGTAAACAACCTTCACTCTGTCCAATTCTGTGCCAAGGAAAAGAGACACAGAGAGACAAACCACACAGCCTTTCTGGTCCAGACTGATCAATTCACACACAGTGATCGAATGTCACTGTAAACACTGGCTTGTTTATCACTGTCATTCAAGTCGGTGGTCATGCAGGGAAGTTCCTGTTTAAAGGGAAGGTCAGGGGGGCTTCACAATGTTACTAAAGCACCATTAGAGCGATTCAGTACCAAGTAGACAATGACAGAAATAACATAAGTTACTTTCAGCTGCTCCCTTGCCACAAGGGGTCACCACAGCAGGTAGCTCCACATGTTTGATTTGGCAGAGTTTTTACACAGGATGCCCTTCCTGATGCAACCCCAAAGGGGATTTTGTATTTCTGGCTGCGACTGAACAGCAACCTTTCGCTTGCTAAGTGAATGTCTTAACCATAACACCATTTAAGGCACAATAATAATAATAATAATAATAATAATAATAATAATAATATGCAGTGGCAGCAGCTGTGTGGTGCAGCAGTTAGCTGAAAATCACAGGAAAAAAGGTTCAGCTTGGGCCTTTTTCTGTGGAGTTTGCATGTTATCCCTGTGCCTGTGTGGGTTTCCTCTGATTACTCTGCCTTCCTCCCACAGTTCAAGACTATGCATGTTAAGTTAATTGGTGATTTAGAATTAACTACAAGTATGGACCTAAATGTGTGTGGTTGTCTGCCTCTCTGTGTTGGCCCTGTGATAAACTGGTAACCCCTCCAGGGTGTAATCTGCCTCTCCTCCTGTGGCAGCTCATATAGTCTCTGCCTCCACAGCCCTGAGTTTGAAAATTGATGGATAATAGCAACATTAATAATGACCATAAACAACAGCAATCTTTGATTTCTTTCAATGCCTCAATTCATAAGTAAAATACAGACTAAGAATGCTGAATTCTGGATTATTTACCTCATGTTTACATGTTGATTTAGAAATCTAAGCAGAACTCTACATAAAATGTAAATAAAATAGAATCATTTTCAAATATTGTAAATGCTGTATTTATTTGAAACCTGTACAAAAAAAAACATGGAGGAAAAAAAAAAAACAAAAAAACTTGCAAAATTTTGCATTTCAAGTCAGCAACATGTTTCAAATAAGTCTGGACAGCATGAAGTAAAGATTGAACAAACTGTGTGCTAAAAAAAAAAAATCCACACACAACCCATAATTCACAATCACAGTGAATTATGTTTATTAGTAAAATGACTAAAAAGTAAAGAAGTTGAGATGGGAAAGGTTTAAAAGAATTTGGGGATTTAATTTCTACGGTGCATTAAAAGACTCATAGAATCTGGAGAAATCTCTGTACATAAGGGACAAGCTGAATACCACTGAACTGAAGGCAGCACTGTATTAAACACAAACATGTTTCTCTACCAACCAAAATAAATAAATAAACATGTAAACAGGATTTAAGTCATAGCTGAATGAGGTGGAAAACTGTCCTGTAGTTTGGAGCCACAGAATCTGAAGTGAATTGAAGATGTCATGTCTCCTGGACTAAAGCAGCCCACAGATTAACACACTGATTTTCAGGGAAGTCCCCGTGTATTTCAGCAAAATAACAGCAAATCACATTCTGCCTGCATTACAACAGTGTTGCTCAGTAGAAAATGAGTATGGGTGCTAAACTGGCCAACCTGCAGCCATCAAACTGTCAACTTCTAGCTGAAATCACATATAAGCCATCAAAGATTACAGAGGTAAAAGAGGAGGTCGCGGAAAACGTGGTCAACACAAACATTTAAGCTCCTTATTGTATCATAGTAGATGTTGATTTACTCACTTTTTAAAATTTTCTCTATTTAATTGACTACTCTAACACAGTACTTTTCATACTTTGGGTAACTCTTAAAGAAGTCTTCTACTCAAGTCGACAATGCTCCATGACATTCATAAGGAAGAAATTTTTCTCTCTTAAGCTACTGTGGCAAATCTAATCAAATGACAGTTTGCGCTTAAATTTATAGTGTGCAGCTTCCTTATTGCAGAACATTAAATGCTGAATTTAAAATAAAAGGATGATGTGTAAAAGGTTTAAAATTTCAGTAATTTGCTTCTTTTCCTCTAAAAACCTTCAAATATAGCTGTCTACGTGTAAGAGCCAAGTGTGGAAGTGTTCTAATCTAGGGTCATCTCTTATTGCAGCACAGCAGTTACAGGGGACATAGTCTTATTCTCTGTCTTGCTTTGTTGCTCTACTGTAGAAACAAAGACAAAAGTCTGCACACATTCAGATTTGACAGCCCTCTGACACTCATGTAACAGAGACGTCTCCTCTCATCTTACCTGCTTTCGGGTCCTCGTCTTGCCAGTCCGGAGCTTGATATATCTCGCTATCAGCTCATTTCGACCTGGAGAAACAAGAAAATTGAGACGTATGTACCTAAAAACAAAACCAACCAATCTCTCTAGAATATGGTTGCTTCCTTTTTTTTAGCTTTTCAACAATTAAACACAAGCATGTTCATTAAGAAATGCGTCTGAATATAGGTTTTGACAAAACCCAAAACACTTTAGAATCAATTACAAGCCAAAAAAAAAAAAAAAGGTAGTTTATAATTAAAACTCTTTAAGAAGCACACACTGTTATGGTGGGGTGGATTGGAGATGGAATACTTCACACAGTTGTTCAAATCTATTCTGTGAAAAATATTATTAAGGTCCCATTTAAGGATACTGTATAATAAAGAAAAACATAGCTAATAGAGTTAAAAACCATGCTAGTCAATAAATACTGTACTTTGGAATGATGAAAATTTCATCTGATGGATGCGCAGCTTTGTTCACAGCTGACAATAAATTAACTCAGGGTTATAACTCTATAATATGAGGACATATCTGCACCTCCTAAACCTGATTCAGTTTTCCTATGACAACACCATGTGACATTAGCATGAATAAAAAATAGAAAAAAAAAACCCTCACAGCAGCAGCACAGCCTTTAAAATTAATCTAATTCAATCTCATTCTCTTCAAAGCCCCATGCTTTGAAAGGAAACAGGCCTGGGTGTTCATACTATTACAGAAAATAATGGCAACTGAATACATTGGGCTTAAAACAGTGCTGCTCTGACTAAATTATAATTGAAGCATAGCTTTGTAGAGATTTCCAATTAACAACAGCCCCAAACATTCTTCTGCCCTCAGCTCTGCTCTAATTGCTGTAGCAATGCACATGACCCCTGCTTAGCCCTTTCATATGGTAATAACATGCCGCCAACCAAAACTATTACACAAATTATAGGTAAGGAGGCACTCTAATTATGTGTCCAGCTGTAGCTAACCAATGCCATGGATCTGCTTGAGTTCTCTATGAAATTCACCAAACCCTCAATATAATGAAACATTTTTCTACCTTTCCTCCATTATCAATTAAAGGCCTTACTTTTGTTACGACACAATAGACCACAACATCCTGCAGATGTACTAATCAGCCATATCTTAGGGAGTCAGAAAGGAATGCCTATTTATTAATAGCAAAGCATAAGGGATTGCAAAATATGAAGGAGCACAGGTTTAAATGCATATAATATAGTAGAAGCTTTAGACAGACCCACATTGTGAAAATTAGTGACATTTTTCTACCTGCCTGTAATAACAAAGTTGAAGCCTTATTTTGCAAGACACGAACAAACAAGTTTGCTAAATGTTTAAAAAAAAAGTTTGTCTATGTAGTTTGAACTAGCATATCAATGCAGTAAGGCTATACCCAATAACTAATTAATAATTTTACAAATTCTTTTTGTAATGATTTAATTTTGTATTTAAGGTTTTCTATCACAAAGAGAATTCTGCATATACTTTGATAATCTGGGAAGTGATTTTTTTTTTTTTTTTGCCAGTTTGCCTAAAAAAGACACCAACTTCAATTATTCAACAACTGTCACTGCTATAACTTAATATACAATAATAAATTAATGACTGTTTTAGCTCTACCATTCAGGTATCAGTTATTATCAATCATACTTTTCTAAACTAAAGGTCAATGAACATTTAAAAAAAAAAAAAAAGTGTACAAATAAATTAATTTCCAAAAATATTCCCATTACAAAATGACTCAAATTGGATTAACATATGCCATCTTATAGCCTTTGGAATATTACAGTAAAAGGTCACTCCCAGCTTTGTAAGTTTAAATAAAAAACATACTGTTCAGCCACAAGAGGTCTTTAATACTTGAAGCACCTGTCTGTGTGCCACACCGTCACAATTTGCTGTTCAGCAAAGTGGAGCTTTGTGATGTCAATCTGCAGTTTGTTGATTGACCCTCATACTGAACATTTATGCAGCTGAGGCCCAAGTAACCCTTGCTGTGTGACCTCACTCTGCACATTAACAACATCTAGGGATTTACACATCCATCATGTCTATCCAGTGCGCACGCCGTGTAAACTTTACCAGATAAAGCAGGGACCTGCACTATTTTCAATAATTCACGCACTGTGGCAGCACAACATGACAATACAGGCATTCATGCAAACTCCTGATTCCCAGATCAAAGCACACAAATGACCAGCTGAAAGCTTGCTTACTGTTGAATTATTCATTCTTTTCACCAGGCTGGAAAAAAAGCTCAGTGGGTCCTGGCTAGCCCCCGTTCTTTTTTTCTTGCTTGTGTTTGTGCTGCAAAACAATTGCAAAAAAAAAAAAAAAAAAAGGGGAACAAAAAATGTGGCCCATCCATATTTAGGATTAAAAAATTTTTAGATGCAGCACTACATTTACACCTGAAATTCACCAGGTACAATATTTTCCACAAAAAAAAAAAAAATGCTCTCCACAAAAATATATTAATATATATAAATGAACAGTTGGCCTTTCTTAGGATGAGGACATGCTGATTCAATAATTTACAGCACTAGCATTGATTTGTTAAATCCACTTTACAAAGCTAATAAACTGTTTAAGTGAAGTCCTCTTATGTTAATTTAATTTGCAGTAAGTTCATATGCATTAAGGGAAGTGAAGCCAATAAAGATTCCTTCCTGATTCTTCTGTTTTAGAGAACCCATCTGCATTGAGAATTGATCATTTGCATACATAGGTTAGAAGATTTTATACTTGAAACATCTGTTTCATGTCAGATAAACAATTCATTTTATTTAGAACATGAAGACTGAAGTCATGGAAGGCCATAGATGGTAAAACTATTAATGTGTTTAATTACTGACATGACATTTTCATCTTCTTTTTAGGTAAATCTCAACTAAAACTGACATTTAAAGCCATATCTTTTATCAGCTCAATGATTATTACTGATAATAGTACTGATAGAACCAGCCAGAGATGAACATCATCTTTTATCTGTATGGCTTCTTGTATTTTGTTCTTAGTATTATTAGTTTTGAATGGCAGCCTCTAAGGGTTAAGTAAAGGCCTTGTAGCAAAGCTGGGAGAGGGCTGTGGAAATTAACTCTTTATGGGGTATTCCTGTCAATCAAAGCAATGGAAAAAGGATTAAATATTTATAGTGTTACCCCTGAGCAGATCTGTTCTGTTCAACAGCTGGAGCCCTAAAACTGGTCAGAGTGAACCTTCTCTCCGTATCTGAATGACTCTGGAGGATCTGCCGCATATGAATGGCACTCCAGCAGAAGACCCACAAAGAGATGGCCGCTCAACTTTCTCTGGATCGTCCCCAAGTAGCTGATCCCTTATTCCATCAGAAATCCAGTTTGGCCCTCAGCAACCTTTCTCCAAGAACCTTTGGGACAGACTCCCTCTTTTGAGAAAAACAATAGGGTGTATTGTCACAGTGCACTATGAGCCAACCTCAGAGAAAGAAATAAAAGCCCCACTTTCTAAATCAACATTTAAAGACTTAAACACTACAACCATAATAACAGCAATTGTGGTTAAAATGAATGAATTCCTCTTCAACTTGGAGAACCAAGAAACATCTCAAAAGGTTATATGAAGTAGAACTGAAACTAAAAGTTAAAGTCCTGTTCAGTTAGGCTGGTGTGTGTGTGTGTGTGTGTGTGTGTGTGTGTGTGTGTGTGTGTGTGTGTGTGTGTGTGTGTGTGTGTGTGTGTGTGTGTGTGTGTGTATAAAGTGGAATAAATAGTGTAATCAAAATTGTCATGGAAGTTCAAGATTTTTTAACTATAAATTAACAAATTAGTTAATTTTTTAAGCTTTATTTAATTTCTGTTGTATGCAGTTATAAAATCCACTGCATGATAAACAGTGAAAGAAACTCTTCTTAGAGTTGATCACATTTCAGAAAGCACTATCTGTCCTCTGTTTCTCACTAGTGATCAGATACACATGTAGAAAGAGCTGTGACATATTGATACACAGTGGGGGAAATAATTATTTGATCCCCTGCTGAATTTCTGTGGTAGTTTCATATTAAATGAGAGAAACAGAATATCATCAGAAAAAATTGATTTGTATGTCATTGACTGAAATAAGTATTTGATCCTAGCCAGAATTCTGGCCCATCTTAAGTTTGCCAGTGAACATCTAAATGATTCAGAGAAGGCTTTTGAAAAAGTGTTGTGGTCAGATGAAACCAAAATGGAGCTTTTTGACATCAACTTGACCTGTCTTGTTTGGAGAAATACTGAATATGACCCAAAGAACACCCTCCCCACAGTCAAGCACAGACTAACATTATGTTTTGGGGCTGTTTATCTGCTAAGGATACAGGATGACTTCATCGCACTGAGGGGCCAATGGATGGGGCTACATGTATGTACCATAAAATCTTGAACAAGGACCCCCCCCCTTCCCTCAGCCAAAACACTGAAGATGTGTCATGGATGGGTCTTCAACATGACAATGACCCAAAACATACCACCAAGGCAACAAAGGAGAGGCTAAAGAGCACATTAAGGTCATGGAGTGGCCTAGCCAGTCTTCAGACCTCAATCCTAAAGAAAATCTGTGGCAGGAGCTGAAGCTTTGAGTTGTGGAGCAGCAGCCAGGAAACCAGAAGGATTTCGAAAGTTTCTAAAAAGAGGAGTGGGCCAAAATCCCTCCTGAGATGTGTGCAAACCTGGTGACCAACAACAAGAAATGTCTTACTGCTGTGCTTCTCCACCAAGGACTAAGTCGTGTTTTGCTTGGGGATCAAATACTTATTTCACTCAGTGACACGCAAATCAACTTATAACTTTTATGTCATGTGTTTTTTTCTGGATTGTTGGTTGATATTCTCTCGCTATTAAAATGAAACTACCATAAAAATTAAAGATGGTTCATTTCTCTGGAAGTGAGTAAACTTAAAAAATTCAGCAGGGGATTAAATGATTATTTCCTCCATATATAAGTCACATAGGGTAAATTAAATCATTTCACCAGCTGTAGAAGTTTTAATGGATGTGTGTCATATCTCAAAAGTCATAATCTAAGGCTGATAGCTGTGGGGATAATGAAACCAACTTCTGGACATTTAAGGAACAATGGTCCACACTGACCCATCAAAGACACAAAAATTAAGGTCCATGATGTCTTTATCTTCACTACTAATTCCAGCCAAAACCAGGCAGAAGAAAAGCAATTATCTTCTCTACTAATGAAGTTGTAGTTATGTGTAAAATGCACACATACCATCAAATTCTGGAATTAGTGTGTTTAAGTATTAGTCAGATCAAATGTACTACATGGCCTCTTGTTACATCATTTTGTTTTTTAAAAATCAATTTCCTCCTTCAGCCTTTTGATACTAAGTGCCTCACAGAAAAACAGAAACACAGAAAAATCTTAAATAAAGAAAAGGTAAGAATTACTTTACTTTACTTTACTTTGTATATTCACATTTTAGGGTTTATTCCACTGAACAAAGCATTATATGCTGACATTGCTAGAATGGATTTCAAGTGCTGTGATTGATGAACATCACATTAAAAATCAGAGTATAGAGAGAAGCTTCATTTCTAAGGGAACAGACAATAAAAACTTCTCACTGCTTCAAAGTGGACAGACCTTTTTTTTTTTTAAAAAAGGAAGAAAAAAAAAGGTTATGTTATATACTGGTGGATCACCAACAGTTAAGCGACATTTGAGTCAAATACTTTGTTAAACTCTTAAAATAATTATACACCAAAAGCAGCTAAAGATTGTTTGATTTGCCATTTTAAGCCAGGTTTCCTGGGATTTTAACACGTAGTACCACTCAAACTCACCCTCTCCCAAAATAAATACACTATTTCTATATTTTACAGAAAATGATGCAGAACCTCACATTATCATCATCAAGTTAGCTTCATATAAGACAAAGAAACACAATAAATTCACAAAAATGAAAAGCTAGAACTAGCAAACATTTGACTAGATTTCTTTTATGTTGTCACAGCAGATCATCTCATGCCATCTCATTCTATCCCTAATATCCTCTTCTGTCACACCAATCTTCTGCATGTATTCCTTCACTACATCCATGTATCTTCTCTGTAGTGTTCCTCTTTTCCTCCTGCTTGGGAGATACATATTCAGCATCCTTTGCCTAATTAACCACTACCCCTCCTCTGCACGTGTCCAAACTATTTCAGTCTTGCCTCTCTTACTTTGTCTCCAAACCGTTCAATCTGAGCTGTCCTTCTGACTATAATCCATAATTAATTCAACAACAGTTGTAAATTTTCTGTCAACTGAACAAAGTGGTAAATTGACCAATTATTTGAAGTATATTTGAAAAGCTTTTCTCAAATCACAAGGTTTGAGGAATTATGATTACTGGTATACATAATAATACAGAATCAGATCAGCTTAATTTAAGGACTAAGAATGAACCTCGATAGAAAAAAATAATTTTGGTCCAACATTCTTCTTGAACTTACCACACCTGCTTAATTTAAAAACTAGTTATAGCACAATTAAAAAAAATAGAGCAAAAAAATTTCGTAAAAGAATTCCACATGACTTTATCATCTTTCGTGTAAATTTTCATGATAAATGTTCAGTGGTAATAAGTCAAGCAGTGCTGAATCTTTACTGCATGTGAACACGAAGGCTTGCCATTGAATTCATTACCATAATCCTTATTAACCTGCGTAACATAAATACCAGAACTAATTTAAGTAATGGCATATTAAACATTTTAACTGGTTTGATTACAAGCAGCAAGTACAATAGTTTACAGCTCTCTTCAGTTTTTTCCCCTTTCCTTTCCTCTCTTTAAAAGCTTTCATTTCCTGTAACAGCACTTTTTCCTCCTCTAATGCAGGCACAACCACAGTCACATCTGGCCCAGCACTTTGCCATGAGACAGCGCCTGGCTTGGCAGGGAAGCAGTCGGCAGACTGCCCACATGTGTGTGACTTCTACCACTCGACTGACTGTGTTTAGCTAGGCCCTGACCGGGCAGACTCACAGAACAGAAGGCAACACTACAATACCGACCAGCACATTAGGAAGATACATTATTAACCATAAATTAAGGCTATAGATTATCAAAGGACACCACATTAATAACATAACAATCATCTCTCAGTGCAATGGCATCTTCACACACTTTCTTTTTAGAAAATGATTTAAGGTGCTTCACAGCTTTTGGAAGGGAAACTTATCCATGTGCTTTCTTTGAACATTTTGACACATTAAAGCTACAATGATTCATTGGTAGATCAGCAGTAAATGAAACTAATCAAAATTACTAACCAAAATGACTAATCAATAGCATCTATTTTTATAATTGCTTAGCATTAATTATTCTCATTCAAAATCACAGCTTCTCAAATTCTCGTAACTACTGCAAATTAAATATTTGGCGGATTAAGATTGGTGTTTGGCAAAAATAAGACAATTGATGGCATCATCCTGGGCCTTTTGAAAAAGCGTTGGGTATATTTGACCAAAAGATTAATGGATTATAAAATAATTAGCTGCACTTAATGCAGCATTCAATGTATCTGATTACTGACAAGCTACAAACCTTTGCATTAGCTTTTTAGGTTAGTTATTTAGACTTCCACCCAGTTGTGTTTGTTTCCATGTATGCCTGTGTCGTGAGCCAACACAAAGGCCCCAGCCTTCCTGTCATCCGTGATAGATGACTCAAGGGTCTCAGGCAGGCATTAGCATCATAATAGACTAAACCAACAATATGAAGGCATTTGTCCCAGGTTTTGGGAATAGTAGGCAAGGGCAGGAAGCCTTTTACTTGAAATATCAATAGGAAACCACAGCTTGCCAAGTGAAGGAGAACCTGCGACTTCAAAGAATAATTGACAGTGCCCTTTCTGGAGGGAAAACAGCATGCTATCAGTTTAGCATTATGTTAGCCCTTGCTGAGAGGTCAAAGACTATATGCACAACCTCTGTGATGAATAATCTCAAAATGAACAAAAATCACACACAACAGATATGGCAAGAATTCAATATGTCAGTTATGTAAGCTTAAACAATTACAACTAAATATAAAACGCCTGCAGCTCACCGGACCTAGCAGGTGTTTCCTGAGGAAGGTGCAGCAGCAACATTTACAAGTTTTTTCCTGTCCATTTGGTAACAATCCAGGTCAGAGCTCTGGTGTATTCAAACCTTTTCAGCTATGAAATCTCTTGTGGAAGACAGAAGATAATATCAGCTCATCATAACATCTGACTCCAGTCTACCAGCTGCTTGTACAAGTGCTTTCACTTCCTACATTGTTAGGCCCTCACACTGGCAATGAGAGTCCATAAGAAAGACTTCAAGGCCAGACACTGCATGCGTGACGCCAGGAAGATCACAAACACTACTGCCATTCTCTGTGAAACAATAGAAATCTCTCCTCCTCCTCCTACACACTCACACTGTTTCACATATACAAACCATCCCAATGCCTGCGGGCGAAAATGAAAAGCTTTAAGCTTCATCTTCTCATAAACTGGCACTGCATGTATGTGTTTTATTTAGCCACTAATTATGTAACAGGAAGTACACTGCACACACATAAAAGGTTTTATTGTTGTAGTATGTGCGATGTATTTTTACTACACTTTGGATTTTAACTTGTTAGAAATTAACGCTTTCTTGATTCAGTGGAAGGTGATTATTATGGCAATCTCTTAACATACTATAATTTACACATAGCACTCTTTAAATTCTCTCATAAAACTCTCACGGTCTTTTTTTGGTTCTGGCCTCATAAGAACATGGGTGTTCCACCCATATCTGCAGGAAACAACTCAATTCAGTCTGCATTTAGACAAAAAAAAAAAAAGCAGTCACATAAAAATAAAAGCCTACAATTAAGAGCACTTCATTTACTTCAAAGCCTGACAATTTATGAACACAGCGAGATGCAAAACACAGAGTAGGTCTTCTATTTTTTGTGAATTTATTTATTTAGTCTGATAATAACATTTGTTACATACCGAGGCACCGCTGAGAGTCTTGGGGTCTTAATTGTGTGTGCTTTAATTCACACAGAAGGTCAACATCTACTTGACTGGTTAAGAAAGTAGAAGCACTTTTTGGAGTAAATAGAAGGCTTTTTTTTTTTTTTTAAACTGTATTGTCTTATATTTGGCAAGAACAATAAACAAACAAAAAAAAACAAAAAACAAACATAGTTTAACAGAGAGCAAATCTGA
This sequence comes from Archocentrus centrarchus, assembly GCF_007364275.1. Classification (NCBI taxonomy): domain Eukaryota; kingdom Metazoa; phylum Chordata; class Actinopteri; order Cichliformes; family Cichlidae; genus Archocentrus; species Archocentrus centrarchus. Next base: position 16,163,674 of record NC_044348.1, read on the forward strand.
TCAGCTGTCATAACAGTAAATTCCATTACCAAATCTTTGTACTTCACTGACTAAAATTTAATCCTAAAGCAGTGCAAATTTTAAATGATTTTCCATCAAGTTATAAAGATAAAATTGAATTCAAGTGTAATTTCTATTCACTCCTGTTGAATATTAGGAGTACTAACCTAAACTATTGGTTTAAAGCTGATGAAGTTCTGCCTGCATGTGAGGAAAGTTGAGCAGGTCATACCTTCACTGAACTGATTATGCTGGATATGCATTTGTCTTTACCCTGCATCTCTTAAGATATCTCAGCTGATGAATGACATGTGGCAGGATCACTAAATGAAAGGCCAATGGCAGTCCTCTAGCTGTATATACTCTGCATGTTTGTTTGGCTTTTCAGTCAACAACTCAGCAAATCTTGTTGAAAATTTACCTCTGCATTGCCATCACTCAGACCTAATGGGAAATGACCTTTCCTACAGATTCCTGACCTCAACTGGAATATATTATCTTCATCTTTACACCATCCACAATGTCTTTAATGTTTAAAATCCATTCAAAGTCTGCTGGGAAATTTTAAAATGATAATTAAGGAAATCTGTGATGAGTTTTCTTTTTTTCTCTTTTAGCTTGAAACTTTGCCATTTGTGCGCCATTTTAATGCTATTCTAAAATGCCCTTCTTCAGTTGGGCCACACACACTGCAGAAAGGACAGATAGATTTCTATTTTAACAAAAAAATAAATAAATAATTCTACTCTCAGCCTGCATAAAAACAATGCATGTTCAACTTCTGCCATATGTGTGTTTACTCACTTAGCAAGCTAACTCGTCAATCACAGACAGCTGTCAACTCCTCCAGTTTGAAACTGGCAGTGATTATTGACAGCATTGTCTCATGTTAATAAGGTATGCTGGGTAACAACTAGCCAGCACCTTTGCCCAGCAAAACAAAACTGATTTGTTGTGTATTGTTTGTTTAGGCAGTTTCAAGTTTTATTTAGAGTACAAGAAACTGCTGACATTTTAACTTTTATTGTATCTTGACTACACTTAGTGGAATCAATTGAGAATCAGTCTGATTGACTTGCTGAGCACCAGATGTACAGACAGGTGACAGGAAAAATCAGAACCCTTGACCCCTACAGTGGCTTGGTTATGTTTAGTTTATGCTCAGTGCTGTTGCCTTTGTTCAAGGGTGTCGCTCAGAAAGAGTTGTTATTCCTGCAGGTGCAGTATCCTTCTCATGCACCTCTCAATTTTTATAACCTACTGTGTACCACATGTGCAAATTAGATAAACTGTAAGTGCAAACCGGTGGGCAGGTCTGTCTTTTCTGACACCTTTACAATGCATCAGTGAGGGAGGGTAAGACTCCTAGATGTCACGGGACATGTAGAGGGAGACAGGAGATGACGAGACTTTCTCACTGTAGAAAAGGCCGCCATTGTGTTTGAAAGATGTAATCCCTGTCATTTCAGGGGTGTATCACTCTTGCAGGTGCAAGAGGGGTTGCTGAATGGTTTGATGACTATGAAAATGACGTGTCATCATTTTACTATTGTCTTTTAGTTATCAGAACTGACAGCAACTGAAGAGCTATGGGAGATTTTGGATTAACATATTAGCTGTTTCAACCACCATCATCAAAACACCAAGTGAGGGAGTATCTTTTTGAAGAATGGCGCTCAGTCGCTTGAGTGGACCACCAAAGACTTGTAGAATCAATGCTCTGATGGTCTGTTTACTTCGTTTTCCCTTTAATCTGTCACCTTTCCATATATCAAAATTAATTTTCCGAGTCTGTTTCCGCTGCACCTTATTTTCATCAGAAATTTCCCCCCACATCAACCAAGCGTAAAATCTTTATTTGAAATTTCAGGTAATCTGGATTCAGGTTATTTCATGTACAAACTGACCCACCCAGGGTTTAAAAATCCAGTCACGAAAATTAAGTTCTCCATATAATGCAGTGTTCAACTGTAATTAACAGCTCTTTAAAAATCCATTTTTCTCTGGACACCAAAAGAAATCAATACTTAACTTCAAATGACCTTATTGAGCTAGATAAAAGGCTTTATTGCAGGGGCTGGGTCAGGAGCAGTTGAGCTAATGTGTTAGCTGAACAGTGGGGGATTAAAGGTGAGGTGTTCTCTCAAAATCTTACAAGACATCACAAAGCAGCAGGTCACTAACCTGAGCCTTCCTGGAGACACTGAGGGGATTACAGCAGCCAACCTCTGCTGAACTGTGCCTGTATTCAGAGGAAAAGACAGCCTCTTTATCACTCAGCAGGTCCAGCCCATTCTATTTCCTCTCTCCTTGCTCTACGCCTTTCAAACAAGGCCAAAGCTGAAACCTGCTAGTCCCAACTCTGTGCAATATACTCACAGGGGACCAATTTGCACAGCTAGCTCTTGTCTGAATCACTCTATCAATTAGGATCCACTGTGTTTATCATCACATACATTATTGTAGAGGCTGGCCTGGTCATTGTGTTGAGGTCTGCCTCTCGGGAGAGGAAAAGGGATGAAATAAATGACCAGGGAGTAAAGCCACAGTTGGATAGGCTGCTGGACTAATCTGAGAGGACGGCTGTAATTATGAGTCTCCCGAGGAACTGGCTGTGTGGCAAGTCCAATGTGTGAACATGGTGCTAACAGTCAGGAAGGTACACTGCCCCCCTTCTCCACAACAAAGTAAGACGCTGAGTCAAATCAATATTTTCAATCTCTCAGGATCAATTCAGCATCTGAGCACAAAGGAAGACATGTTGGCTGTGGCCAATATGTATAAATGAAAAGTCAAACTTTGTGGTCATGATGGGCTCTTATATCTCACGTTCTTTGTAATCATGAGGACACGCTGGGAGAGTTTTCACTGAAAGTTATAATTTATCCAAGGTTTAGAAAGAAATGGGCAAGGTACCAAACAGGTAATGAAATAACCCAGATAGGCACAGCCTGATAAATACGCACTTACTGTGACATTACAAGGTTTATCCATATATGATATTAGGGGCAGGTCGTAACACAACATCATTAAGCGTGATAATTTCATGGCTATAGCTGTTGTCTTCCTTTGTTTCCAGGGATGCTGCTCAGTGTTGAGAGACCTTTCTCCATTTCACTAAACAGCAAAGAAAGAGATGACAGTCTGCGTTAGCACTGGAGTGTAGTCCCTGTGCGCTGGATGAGAGCGTAACAGTGGCATTCAGATTCCATTCATATGTTGATTACACAAAATGGTCCTATCAGTATGAGATGATCTCATCAGAATAAAAGTGTTTCATCAGTGGGATAAGATGTAGTCAGCACGAAACAGATTATTTTTTCTTTAGGAGAGCACAAGAAAGTGACACTGCATCTTTAAGAAGCCCACAGTCTCACTGTGTTTTAGTCAAACAAAAGCAGCCAATTGGGAACATGCAACCTGAAACCAGAAGCCTGGCTCAGAGGGCCTCACACAGACCTCAGAGCAGGGACACACCCCATGTATTCCTGATTCAGGCAGGAACAGAGCCACAGCCTAATCTAACCGTTCAGTGTAAACACTTCCAAACATACAGAAGATTAAAAAAACAGTCTCATGACTCATGTTGATTTAGTCTCTTTCTGATACACATCTGAACATATATGCTGTACAAATCTAAAATGTACTCTATATAAGCTTTGTTTTTTTGTTTTTTTAAAGGTGATACAATACACTTTGATTTGAAACTACAGGAGTGAGGTATCTGAACATGCCATTTAAAGAGATTCTTTTTCCACATGTTGCCCTGCATTTGTTTATTTCATAAATATGAATACATCAGATCCAAGAGGCAAAAAATAACTAAAATAAATACAGAATCTACCTCAGAAAGCCAGCTCTTCTACACAAAACCTTTTGCAGTAACATCTCCTCAGTTTGCTCAGCATCAGTGCTGCTTATACCTACATTTTCTTAATCACCTCAGTGTGGGGTAAGGAGCCCTGTGAGGCATGAACCCCCGACAACAGGAGGCTGTGAGCAAGAGACCGTAATCTCACGCAAGTCACAACATGTTATGCTTGGTCACCACAACATGGACATGACTGTGAAATGATATCTACCTTCAGAACAAACTTTCAAGAAATAAAATCCACTTCAAAAATCAATTTTGCTGCTCAGCAACAGGGGAGCTCTAGATATAGGTCCATTTTTAGCCAGATTCTCATTAATTGCATTCTCAGAGTCACAGCAACACACATGCATGCGATAAAGACATGCAGGAAAATCAAACATTTTCAGTGAAATGAAACAGAATCATCTGTTATCTGGATGTTCCTGCTGGCTCTTGTCTATGCACTAGGATGACTAGTCTACTGATCACAATAGACCCATCCTGTTCAGAGTGCAAAACAACATGTGTGATCACCAAAGGGCTTACTGAAGGAGACAACAGAAAAATGTCTTAAATTACAAAAGACAACTGCTGTGTGTAAAAGACAACTGCTGTGTGTGTCATTAAGGAAAGAATAATGAATGTGTCCAAACTACAGAGGCAGAGGATGTGACAGACCTTTCATAGCCCAAATATGACACTTTCTGTACAAGACAAGCCAACAACCCATTCATATAAAACTCCTTTTACTGGCTAATCTCTTCATGAAGGTTTGCTACACTGTGCCCATAGACATCACAGCTAAATGACAGAATTTCGGGGGTTTGCACTACTCAAATTGACCTGAGTTTCTCTCACATGCTCTCCCTTTGTCTAGTTCCACTTTCACCCGTCAGCTGTTTTCGCACATGACCTCCAGAAAATGTCCCAAGTTGTCCCCTATCACTTGGAGCACTCATCAAAAGACAGTTCGTGTCAGCTCCACTCTCAAGAGGTCTGCATATGTATAGTATGGAGGAGACAGCACACAAGGCACTAGCTGTGAATGCACCAAACTACTACCTTAATTTTTCTCACATCAGCTCAAATCAGCACAGTCAGACATTATCTGGATTATATACAAAGGAGCTGGCAGGTTAAACATTTAGTGCCTGATCTGACTTCTATCATACATTTGCCTTCTCATATACACCTGCAGCGCAAGTCTCTTGGACTGTTATCCACTCGCATCTCCTTTTAAATTGGCTGAATGCTGAATTATCAATAGAAATGGTTTTCTGACTGTAAAAAAAAAAAAAAAAGCTGCTGAGTAGTGTCCAACACATTTTTCTTTCTTTGACAAACCAGGCAGCTTCATATGTTCATGTTTTTTTTCCCGTTACTGTGTCAGTCTGAAGTATATGACTCCATAGTCAGCGACGATGAACAAATAACCAGTTCGTAAAAATCCAACTTAAAAAAACTTAAATCTTCTTGAAACTCAAAATGACTTCTTCCTTCCATCACCAGACCTGCATCAATACTATTTACACTTTCAATAGTTCCTCCTTTTGAGAAAGACATAAAAAAAATTGGACTTTTTTCACTGCCATGTGTGTGAAAACACAGTAGTCTTGCACTGACAATGGCAGGGGAACAAATGAGGGATTATTCTGGAGGTGTGTGATGCCTCTCCTGCAATGAAGTTCCTCACACTCCATTCTGAGTGAATGCAGGTGACTCAGGGAGCCTGAGCTGATCCCAGAATTCCTCATTATCCCCCCAGCAGGGAGGATCAGGTCTGCTCGCTCTGTCTCGGAGCATGCTCGGCCCGATGAGACGAGCCCCAGAGGAGCACAGCGCTGGGCCATCGAGGGCAAGCCAGGTCTGCTCATTATATCTAACTCATCCTTGGCATCCCTGCAAACCAAGTGCCACTTAGTTCCCACAGGAGGGGTCTAGGCTGGATCACTGACGAGATGGCAGAGCAAACAGCAGAATGGTAATAGGAAAAGCTTTACATCAAATAACACATGCAGATGGAGGCACCGTGTCGAGCAGTCCACCTACAGTGAGAACATTACAACGTATGGATTTTGATCATTTACAAACTGTGTTTATTATTTTTTGAAAGAACAATGGTATCATTGCTGCTACAGTTTATCAAAACCAGCAAGATGCAATAATACAAGTATAAAGGCTAGCCCAAATCGCCAAGGTAAGAGATTATGTCGCCATCAAAAAGTCTTTCAAGCTTAAACAGCATATAAAACAAGCAAAATTTTAAAAATCGATTTAGGTGTTGTACAGCTTAGAGGTAGAGCATGTATTTGCATATTTATTTGTCAGCAGCTGGAATAAAATTCAGGTTTTCAGTTTTTTTTGTTTTTTTTTTCCTTTTCAAACAGTAACTGAGAAAAATTCACCATTGTCATTTAGCTTGCTGGGTAGTGCAAATACATAACTCAATGAATAAACATACAATTTGAGTGAAGCGTGTTGTTTCATTTATCAACTCTATTTCTGGGGTAAATGAATGCAGCCTAGCACAGCAGGTGAATTATACAAGTATAGAGTCGTAGGTCTTTGGCTAGGGGCCAGTGCCCTCCATTTCCCTTTGTTTTTAAAAATATTCTCCCTAAGCAAAGTCTGAAGCCACAGCGAGTACCGGAGATGCAGCCTATGCAGATGTAGCATCTCCCATTGCAGCCACAATTAGCCTCTGAGAATGGGCACAGTGCCAGCCAACACTAGTCTCAGCACATCCGAAACACTTCAGGTAAACACCACAATAAGCTAGGAAGCAGAAATTAGAAATTGTTTTGTACCGCAACACAGTTGCTATAGAGACTGTTGCTAATTAACTGCACTCTACCCCAAGATAACAAAGGGCTTAAGGGCACTCGGGGCAGCTCCTCTTGTGATGAGCTCTGTGCATGGAACACTATGCCATCCCCAGGGATTCTCAACTACAAAATACCTGTCTCCTTGTAGCCAGCTTTCATCTAAGATGCCATGAGAGCGTTTGTGTAGTGTTTGTCTGTTTCTCTTTTGGACTTCGACAGCACCATATTAGCCTCACCATGGTTAGCTGAACCCCTCCCCTCTTAAAAGACTGGATGTTTAAGACGAATCAATCCCTAGTAGCAGCACAGAGGACCACTTCATTGGTCACTTGTCTTTGATGACATTCCAAAGAGGTTCACTGTTAGCGAATAAAATCTGAGGGATTCTACACAGAATAACATCCAAACTCAACAGTCTGGATTTTATACCCTTCTCCCAGTTGATTTCTCTAAATAGAAAAAAATGCATTTGACACTTGTTTGCTTTTTCTTTGTAACAACAATACATTTCATAGTCCTCCACCCCACAGTGAGCAGGATAGGTATTCAGTGTGTACTGGTTAACCCACAGATTAAGGTATGAATAGCAGGGACTTGACAAGGTGCTAGAGAATCATCCCTATCAATATTTTACAAGTCTCAAAAGATGATATCGTTTAAATCAGAAGTGTTAGCAATCTAGACAGAGCTGCCAGATTTGATAGTTTTATGGTGCTTCTATTAAACCATGACATGTTTAAAAAAAAAAAAAAAATCAGGGCATGAGTGACACCTGACCTCTTGATTTGGAAACCAGCTGCACTACACACGGTTGGCTAGCTGTACAGACAGTACTAGGATTAATTGTTCAATTATATCTGAAAGAGATTAAACACTGCTAACATCAGTCCATTCATATTTTATGCCTAAAGTGTGTTTGTTTGTTCAGATAACTGAAGCTGTGCTGCCTCTGGAGGAGGAATGAAAATCAGGTGAGGTTTGAAGATGGTTTACGTGGCACTGGTATGACTGAATAATCTGAATCTGAATCACACACACAAAAAAAAAAAAAAAAAAAAAAAAAAAAGTCCAGCGATCCACATCTTGATCCAGACCAAATTTTGGGTTCTTCCATTGTCCACATGCTACCTCACCACCAAATTTCATGAAAATTATTCTGATAGTTTTTGCATAATTGTGCTAACAGCCACACATCAGCAAAAACCTTAACTCCTAGACCCTTGATGGGCTCTTCTTTTTCATTCAACTTTCACATACAACTGTGGAGTGCAACCAAGTGTGCTCAGACTTATTCCTCAAAACTTTCAGAACGTAATTATATAGTATATAATTACATTACAAATAACACATTACAAATCACTTCACCTGGTCCACTGTTACTGTCTCCTTTGTTTTCTGTGCATGTATGAGGGAGTTCGGGCCTTTCTGTGTAGTTTTTTTTTTACATGTCCTCCCTTTGTGTTTTTTTTTCTTACAGGTACTCCAACTTCCTCCCACAGTCCAAAGACATACACGTTAGGTTAACCAGTGACACTAAACTCTGACCATAGGTATAAATGTTAGGGTGAATGGCTGTCTGTTTCCCCTGCAGTAGACTGATGACCTTTTCAGAGCGTACCTCACCTCTCACCCTGCGACAGCTGGAATAGGCTCCAACTGGATAAGCAGTCAAGAAAATGGACGACCAGATAAATAATGACAGTTATTGTGACAGGCGTAACAATGTAACCTTCACTGATCTCTGACTGATTTTAAATACAGTCAACAACAGCATTTCCCAACATCAATTTTACTTGGGTGCCCTACCATGAGTCCATATTTGCCAACTCTTTTTAGCATGTTTCATTTTCCTTTTTTTAAATCCATCTGTGAAAACAACTTCATCCATGATCAATATAACAGTGGACAATCCTCTCATTCTCATCTCAAAACTCCAATCTCCGCTAACCTGCTAGCCTCATGTTTCATGCTTTAAATACCAGCTGGCTCGCGCACACACTTACACATGCATGCACCCATGCTGCAAATAGAATTGAAGTCTGAGGGAAACACTAAAGACTGTTATTAAAATAACAAACTCCTGCAACCTATTCAAATTAAAACAATATTTCTTTTTGCCTTTAAGGAAAACCCATAGCATCTTACTGGTTTTAGCAAAGTGTCATACTGGTGTTAAAAAGCACCAACAGACAAAGAGTCAAACAACAAGCAATGCCATTAGAAAATGCACCAATGCAAAAGACCAGCAGGTCAGGTCCTCTATCTATATTCTGATTTAAAAACAAACAAACAAACACAAAAAACAAAGGAACCAAATATTTTTCCCTACAGGTGAACAGAGCCATTCAGCTCTGTTTTCTGCCATAATTCTGCAACATTGTATTATGCAGTAGCTGTCCCTGCCGAACCTTTCCAGCATCTACACATAAAAACCTTTTTATTTCTGTAACAAACAGTTCTGATTCAGTTAGACTAGGGCACAACCCAAACTCTCAGCTACTGACAAGCCATCTGTAACCAGATACGGAGCACATCTGGCAGGCCGAACCTCGATTCAACCCTGCAGTTGCCTCAGCAGATTTTAAGGTGGGTTCAACACCACAGTAACGAAACACTTGTTTGGGTTTGTTACTGATGTTTTGTAATCTATCTTAAGCAACAGCCTTGTTGGAAATTTGAAAAAGAAAACATTTCAGTTTTTGACTGAGAGCCTTTGCTATGAAGCTAGTTTGTTATTAGATAAATTTCATTGGGTGGTGTTTTGTGACAGTTTTTGGTAAATAATGCCAGTCAGAATAATTCTGTTAATCTGCATGACTTACATTTAAGATCATGTAATTTAGTATTCAACATAGTAAACATATAAACATATAACATAATAAAGTGAAATAACAATTAGGACTCAGGTAAATTTGCTTTATAACTTGTTAAAAAGAATACATTACATCTGAATCTGAAAGCAGTTCAGGAAGAGGAACATTTTTATAATATTGAGAATGTCCCCTGAACAGGAAAGAGGCTTACACTTAGTATTGCTCATTTATAACTCTAGAAAAACAATTTTTCATGCTTTAATCCACAGCAGAGGAGCAGCTTCTCTGGCAGCCTCGCTCTGTATAGGGATAAGGGATTTGGAGGGAGAGACAGTGGGGAGGGTCCTGTTGTTTGAGCCCACATCTTTGTAGTGGCAACTGAGGGGATTCGCTGCAACTCCTAGAATTTACATTTTGTTTGGCCAGAGGGGTCACATGACAGCTGCAAGCGAATGCTCAGAGGAGCTTTCTGCTTTCACTTGACACTGACAGGCTGTGAGACGGTCCAACACCACAGAGAGAAAATATTCCCTCTTTCCATGACATCACCCAGGCCAGCCAGGAACAGGGGGGAAGTGGAGGGAGGAGAGGGGCACAGCTGGTGGCAGCCATAGTACCATCTGCTACTGACTAATAGTTCATGCTGCTTTACTTATAAACTTGCACTTCTGTGAACCAGAATGACGGCTCTATGGTCACAGTTGCCATCAGAGTCTTACATTGCTTGGCGCAGCCGTAACTGAAGCATGTTTTTCCTTTTTTTAAAAGGCCAGCACGTTAGAAAATACTCTAACTGATAACTGATCCATACAAACACTCAACAGGCTGTGGTCTTAATAAGGTTTGCATGTAAAGCTGTTTCTTGATCAGCTGAATGACTTCAACCCCCACAAAATGCCTGTAAAAACACAACTTGTCACCTTAACACTTAATTCCTTTGTAAGGAGTGATTAAATGTAATATATATTTAATTAGACTAAATTCCAGGTAGGTATTTCCCCATGATAAGCTGGTATTAGCGTCATATTTAAACATGAGAAGTGTTGACATGTGAAGAATAGTCCTCAAAATCTCCAACTGTCCCTTTAAGCGCCTTATTTCTTAAAATAAATGCAGCACAGATAATGAATGTGAAAGCTCGTACTTATTCATGCAAAGACTTTTACTCACCATACATCTTTCCTTCATCGGAGAGGATGATTTTCCTGCGCCCACAAGGAGGATAGATGGCCAGGGCCTCCTGGAAGCTCTGTTCAATGTCAGGGCTCCACACCCCCTCTGCATCATTGTCTACAGGCTTGTCTGCCGAGTCGCTCATCCTCTCCATGTCCTCGGCAGGGCTCTCGCTGCCGCTCCAGCTGCTGGGATCAATTGTGGCGGTTGGGCTCTCCAAGCTGAAGCTTGGAGCAGACTAGGGAGAGACCTGGAATTCCCAAAAAAAAAAAAAAAAAATCATCACTACAGTACCAGAAAAGCAGAGAGCTACTTCCAACAACACAATGCACACTGTTAGTAAAGACTGCAATATGGAGTGGAAGCAGCCAAACAAGCTTGGACATCGCCAAGAATGTTGTTGAATTGATTTGCAATGGATGTTATGAGTTGAACATCTTCTCTCATGGTCTTCCTGCAAATTAAATAGCAATGCACAGACTAAAGTTATTTTTTCTGCCTTTATCCAAGACCTATGTAATTGCTTTCAGCTTTATATATTCTTATAAGCTGTAACAGGTACAAAGTCAGTCTTTTCAGCAAAGTTGCTAGTTTAATTCCTCTAGGGAAAAAGCATCACCATGTCTCATTACCACTGCTGCTGAGCTAAAGCACCCTGTCTCAAAGTCTTTAGTGGACAACAGGAAGATTGTGGTTGTAGTTGGCAGCTTGAATGTGTAAATGTGTACACCACTGGCTGAAAGGAAACATTTCTATGAAAACAATCATAAATGGGGAAAAAAAAAAAAAAAAAAAAAAAGCATTGTGACCTCTAATCCGTAGCGCTTACATCTCTAGTCAGCCACAGCCACTACGGTGGCATAAGAGAATCAGACATTTGAGCAACACAGAGGAGCTGGAGCCAAGCTGCTCACACAGCTGGAGAAAGTCTCATCTCACCAGTGGCTACTGACAAGACCAACAAGCTCCTGGTGAACATAATAAAGTGAAGACTGTCATTATACAGAGAGTGTAATATCAAGTAATATAACACTGTAACCTATATAGTATATACACATAACATTATGGATGTTGTGACTAATCATGGTATCAGCAAAGTGAAATGAGATTCTGTGCTGTGGTCAGTTTGCACCATTTTGTCTTCATGACATAAAAACATTCTGAACAGTGACATTAGCAGTAAGCGTCTGGTCAAGGATGTTTATTAAGGTGGTTAAATAGCATAAAGAAATATCAAATACACATAGGTGCTGTGGTGAGCGTGGGCAGTGAGACTACATGTCCCTCATAGATCCCTCATGTAAAGGATGATTTTATACTTCATATGTGTAAGAAATTATATGGTTTAACAAGCAAATAAAATTAAAAAAAAAAAACACAACTGTAAATGCAGACTTTTAAAAAAGGAACAAGACAGACCTCCACCTTAACCCTAACCATAGGCAACTGCATACATTTCTGTTCTTATTAAACTGTTCTCCAAGATTTGGCAATCAGGGAATGAAGAAAAGAAAAAAAGAGACACACTAAATACTTCCATTTCTTTCAAAAAATAGTCCATTTTGCCTTGCTCCAAAATATAGGGCTAGGGTAGGATTATTATCTATAATGACTTACACATCAGAGGATTAAAAAAAAAATTAGAAGTCCTCTTAAAATTGACCAATTCCATGTGTGCTACAGTAAGTCACTAAAAGTATCACAGATAAAAAGTCAAACACAGGTCATGCAAACAGGTTAGTTAGCACACATGGATGAATAAAAGCTTCTGAAAGGCAAGTTCTACAGTATAACCAGTTCCTAGAGAGGAACCGCTGATGAGTTTGTATAGGTCTCACATGACGAATTGGCAAAGAGGTATTACCCTGACAGGTTGCATAAACCAGACTTATTTAAGCCTTTTTATCCAGATCAATGCAGCCTTCCACACTGTGTGCTTCTGCTTTAGCCAGACTGTGCAAAGTGCTTGTTTTAGACTTCACTAAAACATACTAATTAGATAGCTGTACATTTAGGCTATGAGTTCAATGAAGCAATACTATTGTGCAGGAGAGCACTGAGAATCATGAATCCAATGTTCCTACTGTATATGGTATCATCACCACACATCTGTTGCAAAAGTAAGTAAAGCCAGTACTGAGTAACAGTTCTACTTCACGTCTCTTAAAGTAACTTGTTTTTTAACTTGCTCAAGCAAATCTCAGACTGTATGCTTAATTCACAATCAAGGTTGTGGGATTATAACCAGAGGTTTCTCTCTGGTCCTAATCCCTCCACACTTTCCAGACAACTGCTTCCTCCCTGATCAAGATCCCATTCAAGCAGCACAAGCTGTCAGGAAGTGGGAATAGTAGCATATGTTTCTTCCAGCATGTCAGTTCATGAGGGGGAAAGGGGGGATGGGAGCAAGCTGTTGGGGAAAAAAAAAAAAAAAAACTCCCAGAGAGCAGAGAGAGCTTTTACTGAATTCCGTTTTTGTGTGCTGACTGCTGACGCTGCAGAACTAACTCACAAACTGATGAGGGAGGGGAAATGTTCCCATTTCAACCACTAAAGGGCTGGACCTCTTTCTGGATGTGCTCCTCTTAACCCAACCAAGTGATTATCTGCGCTCATAATCGAATCCAGCTTACATTTTTATGGCAAAATATCATTCTGAAGAAAATGCTCGCCTCGGTCCTCGTGAAGTTCAAGCACTGAATCTGGGATATTTCTGAAAGAAAAAAGAACTTTGGGTATTTTTCAGCAAAACCTTGTATTTAATCTAATTCAACATTCTTTACAGCCTTTTGTTGCAATTGCGCTTTTAAATCCTCAAGCTAAACTAAGTAAAAACAAATATACCTTGGCTTTAAAGTCTAATGCTCTTTCATCAATAAGCTGTCAAGTATGTTTTCAATCTCTCTTTACATTTTGGTTACGTCTTGTAGGAACACTGGTTCTCTGTTGTGGTATGTCACGGCTGGTAAAGTGATACTTTAATCAGTCTTTAGAGACACTGTGGCCGTCTCCATCATGCTTCCCATCCTCTGCATGCGCTTTCTTCCAAACACCACAAAGGAAAATCTTTTGAAGGACTATAACAACATCATATCAGCTATGCCTGATGGAAAATATTGGGCTTAAAAATGTGTAAATGTAAGATTCACGAAAGCCTATAATGCATTTACAATGGCAGTGTAAGGGCTCATCATCACACTCATCATTGTCAACTTGCCCATCAAAAAACAAAAAACAAAGTGCATTTGGATAAGAATCTACTGAAATATACCAAAAGTACTAAACACCCGAGGAGCCATCTGGAATGGAAAACATTAAAGATGCTCTTGTGTTTAGTAGTAGGAAAGTGAGTACTGACAAGATGTAAATATGGCTGATTTATTTCCAGAGTCAAACTCTGGGTCAACCAAAGCAAATGTCAATATGACTTCTGTTACTACAGTTTTGTACTGAATAATATTACTAAGCATTTCCAAGTGTATAAATTTGATTTTGGTATTTCTACTATCTGCTGCTCTCTACTTTTACCACTCCACCTCACTTCTTGGTGCTTTCTAGTACAGCATTTCAAACTCAGCTTATACATTAATGCATGAATAATTGAATTAAAACAGCTTGCTGCTTTTTTCACTGAGTAGCTTTAATTTCTTTACTTTCACTCTAACTACTTTTTTCACCCAAAGCACCATCTGAATATATTTAACAACAAATGGGTAGGAAATCAGGGCAGCTGATTATTATTTCAGCATTTTTCCTGTGATGCTCATCATATCAGCGAACTGAGAAAGACAAAAACAAACTCATTAAAACTGAACATGAGCTGCCTTATTAAAAGCATCAACATAGAGCTCAAATTTGTGGAAGAAAAGCCTGTTTGTGATACTAAATCTAAATAGCACCTTGGAACAAAAGTTCTAGTAAAATGAAAATTTCCATTACGCTTTTGATTATTAGAAATTCAAGACTTAGGTATCATTAACAGAAAAACAAAATAACAGCTGGATTCATTTGCCCCACCCACATTTAGAGACACATTTGAAAGCCTTTAGAGTAGAAACCCAATTTTTTTATTTATTTTTTTTTAAATATCTTGAAGTTGTTGAAATTGCTGAGCATGTCTCACTCTGCAGACAAGCATTAATGCGTCTTTTCTGCAGAAATTACTCCACTAACAGTGTTTCTCCACAGGGCTTTTTCATAATACGAGAGCAAATGTGTCTTCTGGATGCTGATGATTATCTGAGGGAAAACAAAGCAAGTCAAGCAGCACAAACAACACATTGAACCTGGCAACAAAGAATAAAATGACTTTCAACTTCAATTCCGCTCTCAAAAGACAGGTAAAAGTATCTAAAGGGCACAAAGAGCTTCTAAAACGATCACTTTTAGCCAGGAACTATGAAGATGAGTGTTGATAATCTGTCTCTTCCTTAAGGTCATCCAAAACTACTGGCACACAATGCCATCTAGATGGATTTTCAACAACTTTAAAAGGTTCTGAAAAACAACAAACCCAAACTGGCTTTTACCTTCTTGTCACTTGCCCCCCCCCCAGCACGGACAATTTTATTTTATTCCAAATGTCTCCAACAGATTAAGCTGGTCCTTGTTTCAAACTAAAATCCACTATCACTGTGCACAAATTTGTATCCCAATCCTTTTAATATTTTATATAACAGATGCTCTAAACATAAACTAAGCAAAAGTGTGGCTGGTTGTAACACAGTGGGAGAAATGGTCTGGGAAGGCATACCATACGCATAATTGATCATATGATCACACACTTTCAAACTATGCAGGCAGAGCTGCAGTTCATAAATAAAGAAAATATATGCTTCTATCCCAGTGAAGTCATTCCATACACTTTTGGTCAAATCACCAAACCTTACTTCAAAAAGAAAAAAATATCTGCCAACATGTATGAACCCATAAGATTTCAAGCAGTTCACGTGACGCTAGAAGATGTTTGAATTAATGTTATGCCTTTTAAAGAGCTGACAAAACACAAATAAAGCTAATGTCCTTATCACCAGCATACCGCCCAGCTAAAAAATTAATGCCTTTATTTTCATTAAAATAATGATGGCTTTTGTGCAATCTGGCATGTTAGCAAAAATGTTTCAAAACAGTCAGTTCTGAACAAATAAATTGATGTGCTGCAGCTCAAATTACTTGGTTCAACTGCATGCAAAGAACTAGATAGTTTTGCTGTGTGAAAAATGTGAATAACCTGGCAGTTGTCAATGAAGACGGTTTCTTAGCGCCTTAGAATCTGAAGACTAATTATGTCTGTCAAAAGAGGGTATGAATGTCAGCCACAGAAACACTTTTGGCTTAGAGATAATTGCATACTTCTGTCTTTGCACGGTGTACACCATAGAAATGGTCTTATTTGTGAGATGCAGTGTAAAGATGGCCTGCAATGCAATAAGTGAATGTGGTAGCTAAGCAGAGTAGTAGGTGTGACATGGAATTATGGGAAATTACACTTACTGCGAGATTACATAAACCACTCACCAAGCTGGAATTCAGCTCCTTAAATTAAGAGAACCCATTTCACCCATCAGACAGAGCAAGGTAATGAAATAGCAGATGAGAGGTCTCAAATGTAATTTTCCATGTGGAGTTCTTTTGTGCCGTTATCTCAGAGGGTGCAATAATAATTCTCTGAATGACTTTTGTGCACCCCATAATGGCCCACAGTAGCTAAGGCCACAGTGTGTAAAACTATAATTACCATGTGATTTCAAAACATTTTTAGCATGCTGTGAAGACATATTCTGGCCCCTGCATAATTATTACAGCAATGGTAAAAATATTCCAAGCTACGCGTAACTAACTATGACCATTTACAAAGACAGACGTTATTGAAATTCCACGTTCTGTCATTAAAAACAAATTAATTACCTTGAAGAAGGCATGTTTGTGGAATGAAGTCTTTCACGGCAAGCCCTTGAGGACCTTGAGATACAAAACACACTATAATAAAACTAACCAACTCAGAGTGAAGTGGATGCATGCAGTCACTGTTAAAACTTCTTTCAAATCAACAAAATAGTTGCCACAATTAGCACAAGTCCAAACTTTATACTGAAAAAAATGGAGGAATTAAAATATTTATCTCACTAAATAATAAAAAAAGATTCAGTCTGATTTTCATTCAGGTTTAACTGATAAACCTGCAAGTTTTGAACAAAAATAAAAAGAATAAATAAGCCTCGTAATAGCAGTTTCCAAAGCTTTCTTATGCTCCCTCTGTTATTGGCAAAAACCTAGTGTTTATTTCATGCCTCTTTGAACTTCCAGGCTTAAGTGCCGTGAATCTGTCTGCTATCATCTCTCTCAAATCTGAGGTCTTCATCCCACTACCCAGCAACCATCAGGCCACTGTGGGATCAATCTTTGTTTGAGATTGATTTACAGGTTCTGTCAGAGCAGGCCTCTCTACCTGCCTCAGACTGTGAAACAGGTAAAAACAACAACATGATCTGGACAACATCAGATATGTTGACAGCCAAGAAAAGAGGCAAAGCTAAAGGTCTTCCACTTGCACAACAGAGGGAAAATTGACTGTAAATCTCAGAGACAAAATCTCTCCTTCTGAGGATACATCCCTGCTCTGCCAGTATTATAATATAATATATATAAAAACAAAAAAAAAAAAAAAAGCCACAATTTACCATTCAGACATGAAACGTAATGAAAGCTCAGGGGACATTTGCCTATCAAAAATTGCAGTGCATACCAGACAGCATACACCCATGTCAGAGTGGTGTGGAGTGTGAGAGGAACACATAAAGCTCAGGAAATTAAAGCTGTAAATAAAGGTCCGTCAGATAAAGGATCTCCTGACAGTTATGAGAGCAGAGCAGGCAGAGGGCTGGCTGCTGGCTCATCCAGGACGCGTGCGGACGGGCATGAAAAAACAAATCACAGTGATGAGCATGAAGGCCACCATTTGCATTTGGCACTGCCAATTCACACTGACTTTCATCTCTTTTCTTCTGCATCTCCAGACTTCATTTAACCCCTTATATACTTCTCTCATTTCTCTGCTTTCATCTGGGCCTCTCCTTTCGTTTTCTTTTGGCAACTCTTGGCATACCACACTGGACTCCCCTGTCAAGGAAAATGTCCAAAAAGGCCTAAAACATCTTGAGAAGCTAAGTGAAATTAACTCACATGTTTTCTAAATGTCTTTTTACTACTTACTAACCCTTTTTTGCCCTGTGAGTGCTCGGACAGACTCCACCTCCCCCCATCCCCACAACAGTGAACTGGATAAGAAAATGACAAGAAAATAGATGGATACTCTAACCCCAACCATACAGAAATTATATTCAACAGGTGAAGGTTTTTCAGACTGGGCAAAATTTTTTTACCTTGAAAGGCACATAATTTAGACAGTCGGTAGAGTTGAGGTTACAAGTACATAATCAGATTCAAATCATAATTCCTAAAGAGTCCTAAAGAGACTACTTCAACTTTTAACAATGTAAAGGTAAACGTTGTCGCAAATTTCTAACTTGATACCAAGATGCAGGAAAACACTCATTACCATTTTTGATACCGTGGGAAAAGAAAAATTACAAAAAAATAAGAGGCATTTTTTTTTATATAAAGATGTGAGCAATACAATCAACAACAGCAATAATATGACAACACTATTTTTAAGTTGTCTGCCACAGTGCAAAAAATACAGCAATAACTAAGATGTGTAGATGTATGTGACAAATGTATACATAACGTTTTTTTAGACACAAATAATTGTGTTATTCTGTTAAATTAACACGGTCTATTAATATTACTGCTTAATACTTCAATGTTACCAAAATAGGAGCCTTACTAACCTCTTAAAATTCCTTATAAAGTCGACTACTTCGGCTACTAAAGAGCAGAGGGGCTGGCTATTGGACAATGTCTTACTAGTGCTAATAGCCACACCCGCTTGTTAACTGTGGTAATAGTGAACAGTTCTGATAGCTAACCAGTCAAATTCTCAGCCCAGCACAGCACTGGGTGATCAGCCACTCGCTAGAACAATGTATTAGCACAACTTGTATTATTCACTGGTCAGGAGCACACTATTTAAAAGTATAAATAATGTATTTTTGATGCATGCCCTCCACGTCAGAGGAAAATAGAAAGATGAGGATGCAACATTCTAACAGTAAGAAATGTAAGATTTTTCCACTATTTTCATTATTTTTTCTTGTTCCTTTAAAAAAAAAAAATCTAACAGAGATTAACACTACAATAAGATGCTAAGAGCAGTCTTCTATATTTGTACAGCCAAAAACTAGCTATTATGAAGTAATTCAACTGACTTTTCACAACACACTCTGATACACAGTTTGTCCACTGTTTTAACAGTTGTTACAACAATCAAACTACATGGAGCAACAACTGCGAGAGTTTTTAGAGCCAGGCTCGCAGCAGGATTCATCAAGCTTGCAGTCAAGAGCCATAAGAGAAACTGCAATAGGGCATTCACACCAAACTTGTAACATGTAACAAAATCTTTAAGTCAAACTGACACAAATTCACACAGCCAATGCAAATACAGACAAATCAGCATTTTGCGAGACCAAATATTTCAAGTCCAGCAAAAATTAGCAGTATAACGTGTTGCAAAACTCCATCAACTGGAATTCAGACGCCAACAATAATCAGAAGTGGAGAACAAGTCTACTGATGGTGTTTAAGGCCAAATGAAGCTGTTTGGTTCAGCTTCATTTTCAAATAGGGACAAGGGACAACAACAAAAAAAAAAAAAAAAAAAAAAGGAGTGAGCTTGAAGAAAAGTGAACCAATCAGAGGACTTTATGGTAAGCTGTGAAAATATCTCACTGTAACTTGATTCCAGCTATTGGCTGCACTCCTCAGAGATGTGAGTTTCTAACACAGCTGTATTTATGCGAGTAAGGCAAGGCAAAAATTTGCTTGGTGTTTAGTGTGAAGACACGGACTAACATGGACTGGACTCGTTCTTAAATAGGTTGGTTTTACTCTTTTCACTATTTAAGCTTAAAATCATCAAATTCTGTCACTACATACACTATTGTGGAATACTGAAAGAAATACTGTTCATTAACAAACCTGCTTCCCTGTGTTGATGATGTAAATACACCACCAACACCTTGCTGAAAATCTTCACTATTTGGGCCTATTCAAAGGACTAAACCACACACACAAAAAAGTTTGGACCACACTGTTCTCCACTGCAGTGTCCTGGCTCTGATTCCAAACTAATTTACTGGGTACAGCCCGCATATTAATGTTGGGAGGTTGCCCTCCGATCTACGTGTGCCTTCACTGAATCCAGGGCACCTTGGGGGCAGAAAGAGCCTGGCTGATCTCTGTTAGTCACGACAACGCTACAACGGCCATTGACGAAAAGTCTTGTGAGAATTTATTACAAGCAGTGACTGCGGAGTACGACGCCAGGGAGACTAAATAACCCACATTTGAATAAACGCCACAAATTATACACACTTTCAGTAAACGAAGTGACAGAGCGCCTTTGTTCCATAGATTTCCTTCAACTTGTGGAGAAGCTGAACCCCACTGCCACTACTATGGTCGGCACTGAGAAAGGAAGTTGTTGAAGCTGGGACTTCCTGCTTTCATTGCGGTTAAGAGCAAAAAATGTTTATAGTGGTTTCAAAAACTGACTCATCAAATGATTCAGAGTATATATTGCTTTTTGTCTGTGTTTTACCATGAGGCAGAGCTCCTTTGTCTCTTTTTTTTTTTTCCCCCTGCTTTCAAATAAGAACACCAGACAAAGTCCACATCCAAGTGTCTAAGAAACACATCAATAATGAGCGGTTATGACACTATGAATTCTAAATGCCTTTTTCCAGAACTAATCATTAAGATTGCCATATGGTAAGCATTATAAGACTGCAATATTAAAGTGGTACGACTTCAAAGGGTGAGAGGAGCGCAATCATTTAGTGCTTTATTTAAAACTACAAAGCCTCAAACTTGCCTTGTTCCTTTTCAATGAACAGACATCTGCTACTACTCGAGCAAAATTTAAGTAAACTTAAACATAGCCTTCCATAAGTAAGGAAGGGGGAAAAAAAACCAGTGTTGCACTAACTAAGGTGGTTGACAGGGCCAAAGTGCGTTCGGTAGCTGGCAGTCATTTTATGGCTGCAGTACTGAAGCAGATTTACTTAGATGACGTCAGTGGCTTTGAGCCAGCTTTTCCTTTTTGGTGGCACTCTCCGCTGGCCTCAGCGGGCCCTGCTCAAACTGCTGAGCAGCAGCGCATACTCTAAAATTCCCTTTCTAGACCAGGGTTTACCTCAGGGCACACACAGTCTGGAAGCCTGCAGGAGTGGCCTTTTTTTTTTTTTTTAAAGGGGGCTTTGACCATCGAAAAACACTGATATTTTGATGTGATTCAACTCCTGCTACACATCATATCTAATTACACAATTAATATCTCCGTGTCTAGATTCAATCACAGATCTTTTTCTAGCCTAGAATTTTTGGAACAAAAAATAATAATAATAGTGTGTATTATCATTTCAATTAAAAATACAGGGCACAAAATGTGATCACATTCCCATGAGCATTTACACACCAACAAACAGAAAACAGGCATCGTTGAACCGCTGTTTCCACATTTATCTCCTTTTTATACATGTTTGGTATGAATTAGTGTCCAAAAAGAACAAGCATGAACTACCAAAGCCTAAAAAAAGATCATGATAAAGACAAAAAACTAAGCATCAACAAAAAAAAACAAGTCAGCAACATAACTAAGCATAATCTTTTTTTGGATTAGCAAAACCTGACCCTTTATCTCTGGATGCACGAGCACACGTGCGCGTGCGCGCACACACACACACACACACACACACACACACACACACACACACACACACACACACGTAAACAAATGCTAAAAGCTATAGTCCCTTTTTAGTGCAAAAAAAAGGCATTATTATTACACTAAGTCAATCCCACTGAGGTACCAAATAGCTATCACCTTAAATTAAGTTTGCAACTATATTTGGGAGTGGTAAAACCGTTCTGGTTAGGAACCGGTTCCAAACTGTCCGGTCCCTCAGAATCACGCAGCCTTCGAGCTTATCAATTCTTTTTCTTTTTCAAAATAAGACGTTGCAGAATGTTGACATCAAACCCGTGACCATGGAGGTTTGAGTTGCATGCAATCTCTTTTTCTACACTGCATCAATACAATCTTCCACCTCTATTCATGATCATTTGTAACCTAATGTATGATTATAGTTCTGTTTGCATTAGGACTCTAATAAAAGCTATTTATAAATCAGATGGCATCCTGAGAAGCTAAAAACATTGATGCTCTGTGGCACAGAGTACACAGGAACTTCTCTCCAGCAGTCAATTAGCAGTGACTGTATCGCTTAATGTGTTATTAATCCAAACAGTCAGGAAGCATTTGAGAATATTCTGAAACTGAATTTATTATTATAATATTAGCGAGTAAAGGCAGACGCTGTGCTTCCTCTTTGCCAAAGAGAACCTCTCTCTTCGGCATCACTCAGGTTCGGTAATCACAGGTAACTGCAGTAATAGCAAAAGTATATTCTCAAGTGTCATAAGTAATTAGTCATATTCTGTCATTATTAAGGCTTCAAAGGAGACTGAGTAACTAGACTCCTCATCATCGACAGGAGAATATATATATATTTTTTTTTTTGATACATACATATAGCATAGTTTCTTGTAAAGCGCAACATGAGAGAAAGACTGATGATGTGACAAATGCTCAGCCAAAATCCAGCTTTCTGAAGATCAACAGAAGAATCTCACTTCGCTCCGGAAGTAACTCTGTCCACTGTGCTTCACAAAAGCCCATTATTCTAAGCTCACTTCACAACAAGTAGACTACACTCTCTCCAGTCCTACCCTCTGACCTCAACAAGGCAGCGGAGAGGAACACAGACTATATATCCAAACAACTCGCATTAGGATAATTATCTGCTTAAATTTCACTTTCATATAACCAAATATGAGCTACAACATCTACACATGTTTTCTGGGCTAATTCCAAATATTTAAAAGTACAGACTAATCTTTATGTACGGAAAAACAGAGCTGTGTGCTGCAGTCGAGCGATCTACAGGTAATCCTTTATCAGACTTGTCATGGTTCAAAGCTAAAGGGAGTTTAAAAACCTGCTAGTTTCAAATATAAAGCTTCACTGGGTCAAACAAAGACAACATCCTATTCTTGCACAAATGTTATGCAGGCTTCCGTCCAACAGGTCCACTGGTTGCATAAGCTGAAAACAAAGCATCTTTTTCAATCCCAGATTTTTTTTTTTTTTTCTTCTTCTAAGCAAGCAGATTTACACTGTGACATGTCTGGGGGTTACGCCTCACTGCATTTAAACTGTTTCCAGGAAATTATAGCAACCCTTTGAGCTGAATGCAGTAAATAACGCTTTCTCTTTTCCGTGTGTTTTTGTCCCTTTATTTTGAAAAAGTTACGCCGAGTTTACTGTGAGAAAATGCTTGTTTTACATTATGAAAGCAGAGTGCATGTGCACTTGTTATAACCAGCTGCTTTCACATTAAATAGCAGAAAAGGTGGAAAGAGGTGGGAGGCTGTAAGTGCTTCAGCCAAAAACTTGTAGTAGTAGTAGCAGTGATGGAAAGTGGATTTTGTTCAAGAACCTATTTTTAAAGCTTTGAGAGTTTTGTTTTTTTTTTGTTTTTTTCTTCACCTATTTTCTCAGTTGGGTCATTTCTCCTGCAAAGCTTACTATAATACAAAACAGCAACTTTCAGAAAATTAGCTTTTTCAGGAGGCAATTGCTTAGTCATTTTCCTCACGCTGGTAATAAAATACCACTGAAGCCAAGTGATGTAAAGATAAGTGAGATACAAAAAGGACTGGAGATCTTACAAAAGAATAAGTGACAGATCCTGCATAATTTCAGCTAAACTGTTCTAGTAAAAACACCTTGACTGAATCATGTCAGCATTATCAACTTGTTTTGTCAACTGTGGTCTGACGACCTGCTTGTGCAAAGCAAACCTGACCAATTAAAAGGAGCAAATACTCAGTAGACAACAAAGTGGAAACAAATCAAAGTCTTTTAGTTCAACTTTACCTAAGATAACGGTAGCTTTGGTCTCATTCTCATCACTCGCTTTACATAATGGCCATGTTTCCATCCAGGGAAGTCCAGAAAAAGTTAAGTGGATGAAATCATTGTAAGGAGTGAACTCCTCCAGCTGGCCTGTAGTTTTAGCTGAGCAGGCATTTCCCAAATTAGAGGAAGGAAAGGAACAACAATGAAGGAAACCCCACAAATCTACACAAACTCCTCCAAGGAGCTATTAATTTAAGCTATTTTTAAAGCTAATTTTCTTCATCAGTAGTGACCTTTAAATGCTATTTTTAAACCACAGAAAAGAGCTCAAGTAACCAAAAAAAAACTACATTTTTATATATATTTGTCAAACTGGTAGTTTTGGGGGGGGCATAAGTTGCCTCTGGGGAGCTCTGATGAAGCCCTCAAAATGAAACAATAAAAGGAGTTTGGCTAATCTTTCCCTCCGGTTCAGCAGGCGGTTTCCTCGGATAAAGTGACAACATGGAGAGCAGCACACAAACAAACCTTTTAAAAAAATACTCACACAAAACTTCGATGGCGATTTTTAAAAGCACCGTCAAACGCGTTGAAGCAACAAGTCTCGCCACAGTGTTTTCCTCTTCTTCTTCTTCGAGGTGGTCCAAAAATGCTCCGGCGAAATCTCCCAACAACTCCCGGCTGAGCCAACTACGGAGAGGAAAACAGCAACGTTTTCAACCGTCATCTTGTCCAAAAACTGTTATTCGTGCAGTGTATTTTTAGTTCATCCTGAATCCCACTGCGAGTTTCTGACAATCTGACACGGGGGCAAACGGGTTCTGAGGCTTTTATAGGGGCGTATGACCAGGCTTCTTTTCAAAAAATGTGAAAAATGTCAAAGATTTTCGCTGCTGTGTCAAAGCCATAGGCTACAACAGTGAGTGTTCAAAGTGAGCACCCTGTTGCAACAGCGGCCATCTATCTCCGCGAAGGAAACAAACGACCTAACGTTACTTCACGCTATGGGATAAATATTTAACAACTACATAAAGCCAACATTTTAATACACTGTGCAGTATTTCCAAAAAATACGTAAACTAACCCACCCCCCAATGAACAGAAGTCTACAACCCACTTTGAATGCCTGTAACTACCATTGAAACTTACCTCGTAATTGATATCTCATATAAAAATGTCCCTTTCTTTTGGTAATGTGATGTTACTGGGTATTTTGAATACTATGTCAAGTTATTCTGGTGTTTCTGGGCCAGCCAGGAAGGTGTAGGTGAATCGCTTCGCGCACTGACAGAGATGCGAAGAATGCTCGGAATGAGAAGAGGAATGAAATGAACGCAGGGAGCGAGTTTGCGCCGGGGCGGAGCGAGAGGTGGCGTCATCCCGAGCCCAGCAGCCAGCCTGGGCAGCAGGCAGCAGCTCCGGGGACAGGGAGGGCACTGAACATCCCAGCAGAGGGGAGCTGACGCCTTCAGGGACGCGGGGAAAATCCGATTCCACAGCTTCGCAGCCCACGAGTCAGAGAATGGATCCGACAACAGAAAGTGAGCTTCAGATCTCATGCTTAAACCTATTTGCCAACTCTCATTTCTTTATATTTTGTTTCTTTAGAGCGAGACTTTCTTGGAAGTTTTTAAAGTGGTCTTGAGATGTAGTTCTCCAGGCTTTCTGAAGGTCTTTAAAAGCTTTTCTTTGGATTCATTTTCAGTCCAGTCCTTGTACCTGACCATTTTAAGAGAAATGTTTCTTTGTTTAGTTTGTTAATCCACTTACACTCACCTATGAATCACTCAAGGGTGATTCAGTGTTGTTTCTACACATAACAGAAAACTTAGCAAAGGACCAGTTTTAAATTGCATTTTCAGGCACTTTGTTACTGAAAGCTTGTCACAAAACACATCATTTGTTCCCACTTCTTTGGCTGAATATAGAGAAAATGCCAAAGATAACAGAGTGTGACAGGCATAAAATAGGATTTGTGCACCAACAAGGTTGAGCTGGAAACTTGGTGTATTTCAGCATGGTGCTGTGTATCCTTAAAATTTTGAGGAAACTGGACAGGTGGAGGATAAAAGAAGAAGTGGCAGGCCGCGATGAACAGTATCTGAAAGTCATGCCCTTAAGAAATAGGAAAAAATCCAGCAATGACCTGGTACAGGACCAATGGATGCACCTGGCCCTTCAGTTGATCTATCTTCCATTCAGTAATGGTCTCAGTGGAAGAGTGTCTGTCAAGAAACCATTCTTAAGGAAGAATGGGAGGGATAAAAAAGCTCAGATATGCCAAATTACACAATAACTGGACTGAAATTCAGTGGCAAAAGGTCTTACGGAGTAGTGAACCCAAATTTGAAATATTTGGTTCAAATCTGAGGTCAGAAGAGGGGTACAAAAGTGAGTGTCTACAGCCATCTGCAGCACACAGTGGAGGAGAATTTCCTTCAAGAAGCCTGGAGGACTATTTCTGAAGAGTACTTAAAGAAATTACAGCAAAGTTTGCCTAGGACAGTTCAGTCTGTGTTGAAGAATAAAGTTGGTCATACCAAATATTGACTTTCAAGGGCTTTAAAATAGTACAAACTCTGTTTTTGACTTACATGTTTCCACATGTTTCAATAAACCGCTGCACCTATTTCCCATTTTCTTGCAAAATACAAAGAAATGAGCGGTGGCTGAAGACTTATACATATAGGACATACACAGCATCAAAATATTGTTCCGTCTGGCACACAGAGTGCAAACAAAGAAATGAACTAATAATAAATAAAAGATAGAAAAAATATGAGTTACACAAGAATCATGTAACACAAACATACTTTACTGCAGTCTATGTATATTACAGTGCAAAGAAGAAAAAAAAGGCAAGGACAAATTTGAATGTTTGACCCACCTACAGTGAAGGAATCCAGTGGTTTAGGTACAATGCAGGGGGCATTCAGCTGCCTTGTCCTGGCTCCTCTCATCCCCTCAGAGGGAAATAATCCCTGCAAATCATTAGAAAGTTGCTCTAAGTGTTCACATTTTTCCAGTGATAAATGCTATCCTGATGGGGCATCATGTCTTATCTGTATATAGGCCACAAGGGGTAATTTTAAGAGTCTGAAAATCACAGGAACGGTCCCACACATTGCTAAGACAGATCACGTACATTTTACATTAATTTGTCACATGTGTATTTCACTTTTAGTTTGTGCTGCATAATATCAACAAATGTATTTCAAATACACCAAATCAGTGCAAAATGCCTAATAATACACATGGAAATTTAGACATTTCACCTTTTATGCAATGAATGATAATTCAACGTCAACCATGCGGTTGCTGCGGTTGCTGTTTACCAGCAATACAGAAATGCGGGGGAGGGAAGCCATCTGTATTTTTATTTGAATGATTATCCTGGTGCTTTTGTCATCAGGACAGTAAAAATTAATAAATAAAAAGAACAGTGTTTCATAAAATAATGGGGTTTTTGCATATGGTGGCTGTTTTAAACAGTCACACACCACTGCTTACATCTGCCTTACAGGGAAAGAAAGTAACGTTTGGAAAGAGTTCCATGATTCTCTCTTACAAACACAATTTCTGCAATATTACAAAAGAACTGCAACCGAGCCACAGCTGTATGACAAACAGTGTGTGTTTACCTTTACTTAAATGACTGTCTGATAGGGGAAATTCATGTTTGCCACACAGACACCTCTGTTTTATGTCATTCCAACTCACATATATGGTGAATAGGGAACCTTGAACCTTGAATACATATTGATTTAAACAGCATATCTTTGTCACTATTGTGCTGCAGTTGGTATGTGGTTGATGCAGACTGGATCCAGAGAAACATTTATAGGATTAATGCACTCAAACTCTTGCCTCCGGCTCAGCCATTACTAATTCTTTGAAATGCATTATTTTGTGTACCACCCCACCCCCTAAAAGTCTGTCCTTTGGATTATTGGACAATGTTACACCTTTATGTTGTCTGTACTGTTTAGACATAAGGTCATTAACACCTTTCGTAGTATAATACAGCCTACATTAGATTAGATTTTACTTATTTTCAGACAACAGCTATTCTCATAATAAAAATCCAGTGTAAGATAAATTCATTGGCAGACCTGCTTTATGCTCAAACTATAGGCACGTTTTCCAAAGGCGGAGTTGGCCAAATTCACAAGCGACTTCAAACAGTTACAGATAGAAAACAAGGTGAAAGACACCAACGTGGATGTGTCTGAACAAGCCATCCATTAGGAGCCAGTGTTTTGAGATCAGTCCTTCAAAAGAAAGGGATCTATGAAGATGAACGACTGCTCCTCTGAGGACATCCATCAACACCTTTTAACATCTGTCTGTGCACGTTTAGCTGAGAGAGAGATACAGTGAAGTGAGTGATTTAAAAGGGTGCTTTATACCCTGTCATCTTTCTGTGCTTTTTTTTTTGTTTTTTTACAGCAGATCTTTGTATTTCATAATCTGTTGCACTTCACACATCAGACTTGGAATAGCTTAAATGAAGCCATGTTCAAAGCATTTGTTATCATATCATCCACAACAAGAACCTTCAGAAATTATTAATCATCAAAAGGCAGATGTGTCTAAGAAGTCTTTAGTGAACCCCCACCCCCTTTTTAATCCAAATTAAAAAAAACAAAACAAAACAGCAGCTTGTTTGGAAGCTACACTTTAAATATAACCCCAAAAGCTCTCATGTTCACCCCTCTGAGGTGACATTTTGTAGGTTATTGTGCCAAAGTATTACAATTTAATTATGGATATATGAATTCCTGGGGTTCTTGTCTTATAAAGTCAGTGTCTGTTTACTCCAAAGCAACTAGTTCATTCACCAGTCCCATTAAATTATTTATGCACCACACCGCCAGTCAGAGGTTGTGTAACAGGGTGTGGCCACATGCCGTACAGGTGGCAAATAAGACGAGGCAGATAAACATGTCAACAGGTGATGAAAGAGTTAAGTAACATATTCAATTTATGTTCCACTTAAAGATGGGCGTGCAAAGTCCTTGCCAGTGCAAACACACAAAACACATCTGTCAGCTTTTTACTTTAACTCTTTAAGAGCAAAACTGTTGTGTCACATTTTGTGATCATTTTTAATCACCCTAAGATCTTTAGTATAATTCAAGGACCTACTGGATTTAGTCACTCCTTTAAAGAGGCATACTTTTAACTATACGGCTAGCTGTTATCTTAAATTCCAGCCGCCATCTTTTAATGTAAAGTATTTTGATACCGACAACGTCGAACAGAAGTAATAATTATCCCATCTGTCCTTTTTTTTTTCCTGTGCTCCAATTCAGCGGTCATATCTGACAGCTCTAAAGCCCAAGTAACCTTTAATGGATTCATGGGACTCAGAGTGTTATGAAAATGCTTGTGTTCAGGCCTGCGTTAAAACTGCAAAAACAAACACTTTCTGTCTGCACAACGTGCTTCTGTTTTCAGTCTTTTGTGTACTGATTTGATTGCCAGTGAAGAACAGTCTTCCTTACTATAAATAACTAATGACTATGATGGACCCAACACCAGATCATGAATTAGCCTGGTGCTTTCTTCAGAAGTGAGTGCTTGCAGGATGTGTCTCTTTATGTTGTTCCATTTGTAGTCGAACTGTTGCAATTGATTACATTGCTGATAATTTAAATTACTGATTTGTTTTCACCAATGTTAAGATGCTGCCTCCAAATGTGCAGAATGTATGTGTATTACATGTCTGTCATTGCTATAACTGTCTCAAAGGCTGCAACACATAATGGAGTCTTGCCATAACTGAAAAGGGATTACCAAGGGTTTATTATGAGAATCATGATGTGTATAGGTCTGTATCAGTGGTTGCATGGTTGAATTGGAAAGTGTATGGCATATGATACGTGTGCAAAAACCAAATTCAGACAATAACTCAAACAAAAGGAACCAAACAGAGGTGCCACCATCACAGGAGCAGAGGAGAACAGTCTCTGCAGCGGGAGCAGAGACAGGGCAAAGCCCCCAAAGGCAGGGTTTAAATAGCCCTGCAGAACACTGCCCAGGTGTCCTGCATTTCCTGCAATCTCCTTCATCACACAGGAAACTCCTGCAACACAAAGCACAAGTGCACACACAACAGACCCCCGCAAAAGGCCTGGGGCCGTAACAGTTATCCATTGCCTCAACTGAACATGTAAACCATCTGTATTGAATTTGTATTACATTGAAATGTCAGGTGCATGTTGTGGGCTGCAGTGATTTAAAATCTGTAATCTTCTTTTGTAATCTACTTTCATCATCTTTTAAATCAAAACTAATACAAGCAGAGCACAGTCTAAAGTTGTGTAATTTGAGTGTTAGTGTATGTACAAAAGTCTCTCACTCAATCCTCCAGTCTCACTTTAAGCATTCATGCCACTGTCAGTTGAAATACTTCTGTCAGAGGACTCTTAGTCGTAAGCCAATTTGCAAGCTTGGGGACAATGTAGATAATAACATCTTAATCATTAAATCCATGCTTCAGAGAACACCAATCAAGTGTTCTGACCCAGTGAAGCTACAGTTTCTCTACGGCAGCCTTCATTCTTGTCTCCTGGCTTGATAAGCTTGGTTTGTGCTATGGCATTGCTATGATTTGAGCATGCTCCTCCTAAGGGAGGCCATGGTGCAATAGAATGAGCCTGCTTTAGTTCATTTTGCTCCAGAGCTGCTCTGCTGCCTGGCCTGGCCTGGTCTGGTTCAGCCTGGCCTGCAACCTCTGCTAATCAGATAGCCGGGTAAGGCCAGCAGCTTTCCTGCTTCTCTGCTTTGACTGCTCAGCCAGCCACACTGATTCACTTTATCCAGAGATAAGAGAAGGACTAGAGAGGACCACTTACTGGTTAAATGAAAAGGTGCGGGGGAGCCACCATCTCAACCAACAAAGTCTCTGATTATTCTGCTGTATTTGTGTTTCACTGCTTGTATTTGCTTTTATATGTGCTTTATACATCCATGTGAAAGAGTACATACAACCAGTGATAATTTATGGCAAGCATTTGATCCTCTTTTACACGCGTATACACTACTCAAAAAAATTAGGGAACGCTTTGAAAAGATATCATATTTCAATGGGGAAAAAGTCATGCTGGATATCTATATGTGTATATATGTGTGTGTGTGTGTGTGTGTGTGTGTGTGTGTGTGTGTGTGTGTGTGTGTGTGTGTGTGTGTGTGTGTGCGCGTGCGTGATTGCACAGCATTCCTATATATAAGGATGTATAAGGATTCCACACTGTTTGATAGGAATGAAAATTATCAACCTACAAAGGGCTGAATTCAAAGTGAAAAAATTATGCAATAGGTTAGTCCATTTTGCCAAAATGTCATTACAGCAACTCAAAATAGTACTCAGTAGTTTGTATGGCTCCAAAGTGCTTGCCTGACAATGTCGGGGCATGCTCCTAATGAGACGATGGATGGTGTCCTGGGGGATTTGCTCCCAGATCTGGACCAGGGCATCACTGAGCTCCTGGACAGTCTGAGGTGCAACTTGGCAGCATCAGATGGACTGAAATATAATGTCCCAAAGGTGTTGGATTTAGGTCAGGTGAGTGTGGGGGGCCAGTCAGTGGTATCAATTCCTTCATCCTCCAGGAACTGCTGACATCCTCTCATTACATGAAGCTGGGCATTGATGTACGGCAGGAGGAATCCAGGACCCACTGCACCAGCGTAGGGTCTGACAATGGGTCCAAGGATTTCATCCTGATACCTAATGGCAGTCAGGATGCCATTGCCTAGCCTGCAGAGGTCTGTGCATACCTCCATGGATATGCCCCCCCAGACCATCACTGACCCACCACCAAACCAGTCATCCTGAACAATGTTACAGGCAGCATAATGTTCTCCACGGCTACTCCAGACTCTTTCACGTCTGTCACATGTGCTCAGGGTGAACCTGCTTGCATCTTTGAAGTGCTGGACCCACCAGTTCTGGTATTCTATGGCAAATGCCTTTCAGACTCCACGGTGTGCATTGAGCGCAAGGCCCACTAGATGATGTCAGGCCCCTCATGAAGTCCGAAACAGACTTCATGAGGGGCCTGCTGGAGATCATTCTGTAGGGCATTGGTGGTGCTCATCCTGGTCGTCCTTGCACAAAGGAGCAGATACTGGTCCTGCTGATGAGCTAAGGACCTTCTACAGCCCTGTCCAGCTCTCCTAGAGTAAATGCCTGTCTCCTGGAATCTCCTCCATGTTCTTGAGACTGTGCTGGTAGATGCAGCAAACCTTCTGTCAATGTCACATATTGATTCGCCATCCTGGAGGAGTTGGACTGCCTCTGCAACCCCTGTAGGGTCCAGATATCTCATGCTACCCTGGCCAAATACAAAACAAGTGAAAAAAACAGAAAAGACGAGGAGAGAAAAAATGTCAGTGGCCTCCACCTGTAAAACCATTCCTGTTTTGGGGGTTGTTTCATGGTTGCCCCTCTAGTGCACCTGTTGTTAATTTTGTTAACACAAAGCAGCTGAAATTGATTAACACCCCCTCTGATACTTAACTGACCAGCTCAATATTCCAGAAGTTTAATTGACTTGATGCTATACTCTGATTAATAAGTGTTCCTATATATAGGGCAGCATGGTGGTGCAGTGCACTGCTTAGCACTGTTGCCTCACAGCAAGAAGGTCCTGGGTTTGAATCCGCCATATGGCCTAGGCCCTGAATTGATTAAGAGGAGGAAAGTGTGTGTGTGTGTGTGTGTGTGTGTGTGTGTGTGTGTGTGTGTGTGTGTGTGTGTGTGTGTGTGTGTGTGTGTGTGTGTGTGTGTGTGTTATGTACAAGTTACGCAGCTTTAGGTGTTATTAGTTCATAGTTCCTCTCTTTAGGCCTCTTTGTGACTACAGTAAAAAATTGCTTTTATATAATTAAAAGGTTCTGAATGTGATTTGTATCATTTTATATTTTCTACATTACATTATGTAAGATAAGAGTGATGCACTGTGTGCAGGACTCCTGTCTAATCTGTTTCAGACCTTATTTCTGGTAAGAATTTTAGGATGCTGTTATGAACCCTGGGGTTATGTGTTTTGGATTTTTGTGTTTTGGAGTTTTATATTTTACTTGTAGTATGTTTTCACTCCTTTCTGTCTGTCTGTCTTGATCCAAAATTGTTGATACTTAGGGGCCCAAGAATATACAATTTCATTTTCAAGGTCAAAGGTGAAAGTTCAAGGTCACCACAAGTTTTTGAAAAAAAAAATCCCTATCTCATCATTAGCAAGATTTTTAAAGTTGTTAGTCTCTTGCCTTCTTGTTTTGATTTAGTTCAGCTGTGTTTCCCAGGTGTTTCTTCTCTGTGCATCACCCTTCTGTGTATTTATAGTTGCTGTCTGCCCTTTAGTCTTCATCAGTGCCTCTGTTCCCCTCGCCCCAGTGTCTCACCTCACCGTAGCCTGTTACATTCCCTAGTGTTTCCAGTATCACAGTTCCCTGTGCCGTGGTTAATTGTTTTCTTTCCTTTTGGTCTTAGTTTAAGGTTTTCCACATTGGATTTGTGTTTTGCTTTATGGCCATTTTACCAGCCTTAATAAATGGCTCACCTTCTGTTTAATCCTCCCTGCTTTGAGTTCAGTCTCCACACAGTCTGTGTTATCCACAGACTGTGACAGATGCAAACTCTAATACAAAAAAATAGAGACTAATAATTAAAAAAACAACCGATGCAAATACAAACAATTCAGAAACAAAGAGAGAAAAATAAATACATGCTTTAAGACTTACCTCAGTGTTCACATATTTGCTTTAAAATCAGTGAATATGTCTTTAACTGTGAAAGAGGACTGACCAAATGTTGTCTTACATTTCGCTGGTTTGCGGTCTCTACTAACTGCCTCACCTCCCTTGTAGTGGCACCTTATTTGTAGTTCGCCAATATTTTTGTGTGGTAAACTGGCTGGCACAAAATGAACACAGAGTAAAATACTTCCTCACTGATCTGCATGAATTTATACTAACAGATAAAAGTGAAAGCTGCAGAAAGCAAATATGTAAATATGAGTAACAAACTGAAATAAAATGCAGTGATGGAGATAATTACATGACATTCCCTTTTGTTCTCCCTTCTCTTTTCCTGTTAGGGTCCTTTTACTTTGCCTCTGCACTACTCTTGAAGCCCACATATTACTTGTAATACAATGCATGTACAGGGCAGTTTCTTTGATGTGAACAGATGTGAACCATCATCTGTATAACTAACTGAATATCTAAAAGTACTTGATGGTGTAAAAATAAGTGTAAAAGACAATGTACAAGCCAATCTTTGTGTTCTTCTCTCAGGACAAAGATGCCATTATATTACAGCTGAAAGCTACAGATGCTGCACAGAGAATTAATTTGTAAAATCCAAATTTACACATTTACGCTGTCTGAACTTTACTTAATGGCCTGTACTCCACACAGTATCTCCAGTGAGATTAATTATCTTCCTTTTTGAATGAAAAGACTCAGACTTCAGTTGGTTAATTATTCCCCAGTCTGATAGACACACAGCTTAGGTTACCATGGTGTTCCCCACTAGTCAAAATGAGACATCCTTTCAAATTTAAAACATGAAATCACATGTTTACTAATTGCTCATAAATCTATGAACATTATCTGGCTAGGTATTTTCAATTTGCAACGGATGTTAATAAACTTTTGAAATGATCAAAAAGTATGGTGTTTTGTGTCAAATATTATAGAGGCAGTTATAAAAACTGTAAAAGGAGGCAGGTGGGGGTGTTAGTGATATAAATCACAAGCGAATGTAGTCTGTGTCCTTATCTGCTGTTAATTTTCATTTTCATGTGCTATTTTACTGTTTGGTTAGGTTTATCTATCTACCTACCTATCTATGCTGAAAAATGACAGTTGGGTACCCACTATGTTAAAATGTGACTCTGAAGGGTCCTAAACAAGGGTCCATATGTATTAATTTGGGAGACTAGTCTCACAATTAAAACAAACCAAACCAAAAAGACTGCTTGTACACAGTGGGGCCCCTGCATTGCACCACAAAAATGAGACTTTTCGAGCAAACCTGCTTTTCTTCAGACCCACCATCCTTGGTCTTTTAAAGAGCAGGTGTGCGACCTGTTGAATTTTTTTCCTTTGTTGTCTGCTTGTTTTTGGCCCAGCATTTGCCCCTTTTTTGTGTGGATTTGCATCATAACTATCAAACAATAACTACTAGTTTGCAATTATTTAACAATGATTATTATAATGTGTCTCCAAAGCTTCTTTGTTTTTGTTCTTTCCTTTTTTAATATTATAGATGATGCTTCCCTTTTGTCACCATGGTAACCAACAATACACCTCGACCACATTACAAAGATGGGATTAAAACATACAAACTTACTACGTCCTATCCAGTGGACACAGCTGAACATGTGGAAAATCACAGCTTTCAACTCAAAGGTCGATTAAATACTGTTAAACTGAGCGAACTCGACTTAACAGCCACAAAGCATGCTGGCAGGGTGCCATGCTTTCACAGACACAGTTTTTGCCAGTGATAATTTGTTTTATTACAGGAAGATAAAATAAATGTCAGTAGCACAACCAGTTGCCCACCACTCTGGCCATTAAACAGGACTCCATTTAATAGCTGGTAGGTCTGTGGTTGACCATCAGTAGATCTAATAAATGAAAATCACTGTTGCATGGAATATTATACTTTTCTGCCCTGCAGACCAGCAATACAGCAGGAGTACAGGAAGTATTGGTCATTGTAACCTGTCACATTTAATACAGTTAGGTTTACAAGTTTTGGGCCAATGACACATTTTCTGTAATTTTGTCTCTGTACACCACCACCAAAGATTTGACTGAAGTGCAGACTTTAAAATTTAATTCAAAGTATTGCGGAACGTTAAAGGGTTAACTGTTTAGGAATTACAACCATTTTTTTTTTTTTTTTTCTACATAGTGCCCTGTTTTAATAGGCTCAAAACGAACTGAATTTTATTATAATGATTGTTTTTAATACTTGAGACACAAATCCCCTTTGGGGTTGCATTGGAAATGGCATCCAGCAAAACCAAATTAAGCATGCAGAGCTGCCCACTGTGGTGACCCCTTGTGACACGGAAGCAGCGGAAAGTAGCTTTTTTTCTTTCTTTCTTTTTTCATACTCGAGTGAAACTCCTCTGCAGTCAATGACTGCTTGGAGTCTAGAGCCCATGGGCATTCCCATATGTTGTGTTTCTTCCTTTAAGATGCTCTGCCAGGCCTTTTCTGCAGCTCACTTCAGTTGCTGCTCATTTGTGAGTCTCTCTGCCTTCAGCTTTGTCTTCAGTAACTGAAAAGTATGATTTATTGGGTTGAAATCAGGTGACTGAGTAGGCCATTGAAAAATATCCCATTTATTTGCTTTGAGAAGCTCTTGGGTTGCTTTTGTAGTATGCTTTGGGTTATTATCAATTTGCACTGTGAAGGATTGATCAGTTTTGCAGCATTTGGCTGATGGTACAGTATAATGCAGTACAGCCCTGTATACTTCAGAATCATCCTGCTACCTCTTATCTATCACATCCCATAGTTAAGATGATGGATGGATAAGATGATGGATGGATGGATGGATGGATGGAAATAGTTTTCTTCTATTTGCAAACACAGTAAAGGAACATCAGATCACACCAGTGTTTTTAGTTCTTATTGTAAAGTGAACAACATCACATTTCATTAGACAAATGCTGTCAATGAGACAGTATTCATGCAGACAGCTCCTACAATTGCCACAGTCACATACAGCACATCTGTGTTTTTGCACTAAAATGTTTTAACCTGTGAGTAACATTCCTGCTGTTTTGCTCCATCGTGCTGCAGCTGCTGCACTTCACATCTGCAGACTCTTCTTATACAGTCATCTCAGGCTGTTTTTGTCCTACTTGTCCTTCTTAATGTTTAAAGACACAGAGGTGATTTTAGATGCTTTCACTTAATCACATCGGGATTACTACAACAGTAGTTTTACTTTACTGAAGCGCAAATCCATTGGTTGACTTCCAGACTGTAAAGAGATTAGCTGTCAGACTTTTATCCAGAACTAAGAGAATGAGTCAAATCTTTTGTGTTTTAGCCTCTTTACACTGGTTTCAAGTATGTATTAGAATAAATTACTTATTTACTGATTGCTTTTAAAGCCCTATGCAGTCTCTCCTCCTAGCTACATCTCGGATGTCTTGGTACAGTATGTGCCAGCACATACTGTAAGATCCTCAGGCAGAGGTCTTTTGTCTGTTCAGCTGTCAGAGCCCCGCGGCTCTGGAACAATCTGCCTGAGAAAATCAGATCGGTGAGTCAGTGTCATCTTTTAAGTCTGATCTTAAAACACACTTTTGTGGAGGAGGCTCTTCTGCTTTTACTTGAGCTTAACTTCCTTTATTTCCTTTTCCTACACTATGTTTTTTTTTTTATATGTCAAAAAAAAATTTTTCCCTCTTCTTTTAACATATGAAATCTTTTTAAAAAATTATTCCTATTATGTTGAAACACTTTGTGATATGGCTCATTCACTGATCATATATTGAATAGGCAGCGGATTAAACTCACTTTTGCTACAGCTGCTGCACCTGCTGTGATAGGAGTTCATAAACAGTCATCAACAGCACAATCATGTCACTTTAGAAATGCTCGGTGGCTGAAATAATTTGCTGTTTATACATATGCCATGAATCTAAATCACCCTCACATACAAACAGACCATACATGCATACAAATGCACAGTATGTAGAGGCATAACAGATTGTAGAGGAGAGTAATAGCAAAATGTGTCACTTGCTGGAATTATGTTGTCACAAAATCCTCACTAATGCAGTTCCAACTCAGATATGCTGCCGCAGCTGTTTGGGTGTTTTTATCACTATTAAACAGTGTGCGTACCTGCTTGTTGCCTACAAAGCTCTTTATCTTTGTGGCAGCTCATTTCAAAGGTCCTGCCAGCAGGACACAGACATTAAAGACAGATTGTTGCATAACCAATGTTTAAAATGTGATTATGACCAGATGTGCACTCAGATTGTATCTGAGGCTGAGGATTTTGTGATATCACACAGATGCATGTTTTTAGAGCAAAGCTTTATGTCCTGCTTCTCGAAAACAATCAGTCCATTGTCAAATTTTTGCCATCTGGCAAAATAAATGTTGTACTGAAAGAATTGTTCCCCAAAACATTAACTGTTTTTGTAGAAATTAGATGTGATTGTTTATAATGTAGGAAAATTGTTTTTAAAAGGCCCAACAATACAAAATCACAATGGAAATATGGATGCATTTTCAAAAAATCCTAAACACAAATATGCATGTTCAAATGGAGAAAGATGTGATGTGATTTGAAAGGTCTAATAATGGTAGAGAACATAGGAGAATAGGATTTGATAGATTCTCCCGTTCTGAAGCCCTAGCACAAATCAATAACAAACACAAACTACAAGTTCACAAACCTCTAATAGACATAAACTACTCACAGCCAATGTCAGCCTTACCAAACATATCTTTTTGAGGGTCTTTTTCTTAACTGCTGCCAGAACTGCTGTTGTCCTGCATAAAGGACAGACAGGACTATGGTCTTAGTATGTGCCTAGAGGCTTATTTGATATGAATACTGTGGTATATAAAGGCAGATACAGGAGTGTAATTACATCTAATGGCTGGAAATGCTCCTGTTCAAGACATCTTGGCGTGTAATGTCTGATTATGGGTGATCATTTTCTGCTTTTTGGTGAAAAAGCACCGCATCTGGGACCTGGGCTTTTCTGATGATAGTGGTTCAGAACAATAGGCTATTGAAATGTATTGTTACTATCCCAGCATAAATGTCAAAGGATAAGGTTGGCAAGAAACTCCAAGGCTCAATTTATACTAGCATCCTCAACCAAAATTAAGAGCAGCTTATATGATGAACTGGAACCCCTCTTGAGTAGCATTTTACCATGGACCCAAACATACAGTACTCTGACTACAAACGCATGAGTTTCAACTGCAAATAAATTGATTTACTCTTGTCACTAAAGTCCTTTTATCACCTGAAATGCTAATGATATTTTAAAGAAGTGCTGTTAGTCATAAAAAAAGGCCCTGCAATGACTAAAGGGAGCGATACACTGAGACAGAAAATGTGAAATCTTAAGAGCAAAAACACACTCCCATATACAAAGGCAGTGTGACAGTAAGTACTGTAAAGAGAACACTGTAAATATTAAATAACTGGACTGACAGCAGTGTTGGAAGCATTCACATCCTTCCCTCATATTATACTTTGACACCACTCTGCTACACTAGAAGCCTACATTGAAAATATTAAAGTACTATAATCAAAAGTATAAATAAAAATCTGCCCCTGACATTTTTGTTATATTTCAGTGGTCATCAAACTTAGAACACTATAGCTACACTGACTCTTTTTGATCATTTGCACTTAAAGATAAAATGGGCCTGTGCCTCGCTAAGGATCTTGGTCCTTCTCTATGGGACAGAGGCATCTCAAACTGTTTTTCAGGAACAGTGTTTTTCATTACTTTGTTTTCATCTGAGTCATTACAGAGAAAGAGGCTTCATAAAATATGTGGACCACTTCTTTTTCTGTGTTTTTAACGGTACTTCTGCCGTGTCTGCTTTTGAGTGTGACAAGCTGGTTTCCTGCTCTCAGTGAGCATGGCTGGGTTTGTTGCTTTCTCTTTGAGTTTTTATAGCAGATGACAGCAGTTTTAGTTTTTCAGTAGTTAATAAGGCCATCATATTTTTTTATGTTAAAACTTTCATTAAAGCCAAGTTTGAACTGCCCTATAGCACAAATTAGCTCCAGAGAGCTTTATAACCTACATGGTAAATGGACTAGTTCAAAGCACTTTATACAACACATTTCTATTTACCCATTCATACAAGCACTTCCTTTTACAGCTAAGCACTTACTATCTAACATTCTCACACATTCATACTCTGATGGTTGCATTGGAGAGCAACTTGGGGTTCAGTATCTTGCACGCAGACTGGAGCAGCCAGGAATTGAACCACCAACCTTCCGATTAGTAGATAACCTGCTCTACCTCCTGAGCCATAGTATACGATACTATGGGGGGGGGGGGGGGGGGGGGGGGGGGGGGGGGGGGGGGGGGGGGGTCTTTACATTCTTTAATCATATGGAGAGTAGAGTCATATTTGTGACTTACTGAGGAACTCCATCAACTTGTGTTGGACACTCCTATCTGGAGATGTAAGTGATGTAAGTTTTACATATGTAAACACACACTCTTCAAGGTGAGGGTATCACGCAGTTGACCTGAGCTGCACTCAAGGGTCTGAGACAGGAAAGGAAGAGTCCCTGATTAACGGGGTGCTTTCAGCAGTGAAAAGCAATCTCTCTGTTTAGGGTAAAATTTTATATTTGCTGGGTCAGTTGCTGATGAGTTCATACCACTATGTGCAGTTCAAAGTTCAAAAGAGGACAAGCATGTTCTTATAACACTGCATACATCAGTAAAACTAACAGCCCTCTTTCATGTTTTTCATCAGAGTGCACCGCCTGTGATGAATTGCACATCAACTTATAAGTTGCACAGAAACACAGGAGAGAGAAGAGAGATTAAATAATGGCATTTTGATCAGCCCGCCAGAAAGGCCAGACATGAACAAAGAGGTTTGGAGGGCAAGATTTAAAAATTTGTGTCAGGGCTGATGGATATGTGGTCATCTTCTGCTTCCACAGCATGCTTATGCAGCTCAATCCCACATAGTCCAGGAGCCAGCACCTCCCTGCTCTAATGCGCTAATCTGATTTGCTTTTAACACTGAAATTTGCCTTGAATAATTTAGGAAATCGAAAATCTTATTAATACAGTAAAAGCTTAGCTTTGTCCCTTCTTCTCATAATTAAAGTGGTGAACAACAGATGGCTGCAGTGTACATCAAGTGGAAAGATTTTCAGTGCAGCATGCTGCACTTTCATAAATGCAATTGAATGGCAAAAAGGAATCTCCAGAATGTTATGTGTGTGTTTTTAATTTAATACAGAAAGAAAATTGTAGTTTTATGTGATAAAAAAGACTTTTACCTTCTAAACTGGTAAATTGTGTGTTTGTGGAATGCTAAGTCCATCACATTTTTAGCTAAATTGATTTCTGTCTGTCTGTCCATCCATTTTTTGGATGCTTATCCAATTCAGGGTCACGGTTTAAAAAAAAAAAAAAAAAAAATGAGGAAATCATAAGAAGCAGTTTGTACAAAAAGGCCATGCACATTACAAAATTTATTTAAAACCTGCAACTGACAAAACTGAGGCAAACATCACATCCAGCTGCATATTTCGCATTAAAAGACCAGCTGCGCAGACTCATTTTGAGCTAGTTGATGGAATTTTTTTTAGTTCAAACAAAGGCAAAAATTTGAAGGATTTGGTTTCATTGAAGGCTGTCATGTTTGTATGTCCTAATTTGGTTTTAAAAATCCAATCCCAGATGTTTGTGTTATGCTTTGAGCACCAGTTAAATTCAGAAGAGGCGCCATAAGATTTGTTCAAGGATACGCCTCAACCTTTTTTCAGTCGATACATTCAGTTTACAAAATTTACGCTGCTAAATTTTGAAATATTTCTGAATCCCTTGTGGAATATTTGCGCTGATGCCAATTACAATTTAAGTCAAAAACAGAAGAACAAAAAGGATGTCCAGTTCTCAACTACGGAGCAGCAACTAGAGATTAGCAGGTAAATAAATTATTTTAAAAAAAGAATAAAGATTTATTAATGATGCACATCATAATTTCCTTTTTTGTTGTTGTTTCTCTTGTTGATTTACCACCAATCAACAGATTTTCCCCCATCAAACTGAATTTTGCAGACTTTGAACTCAAAGGTAAAATAAAGAAAACAGTACATTCAAGGTAGTTAAATAACTGATCCAGAAACAATGTGAATGAGCTTAAGATTGGGCATATTCAGGATCATATGGAAGATTTAGTTTGTCAAGATTCATGAGCATCATCTGGGCTGCAGCGTGCCAACTTGAAGTGCTGCTAACGCCAGGGAATTTGTATTTACCAAAAATGACACAAAAGCTATTCAACCTTGGTTTTGTCTGATATTTAAACTCAAATTTCTTCCCTCGGGCGTGTTCATTTGGCTTTTAGAGATCATAAAAGAGCAAATAAGGTTGAAAACACGTGATGTGTTTGAGAGTTTGGATTTTAGATTATATTCACTGTCTTCTAGCAATTTGAGATTTAAGATCCCACTCACTGAACTATAATGTGTATACCATGTGACTTTTTCCTGCCACGTGACTGTGAT
The DNA here is from genome assembly GCF_007364275.1 of Archocentrus centrarchus. Lineage (NCBI taxonomy): Eukaryota > Metazoa > Chordata > Actinopteri > Cichliformes > Cichlidae > Archocentrus > Archocentrus centrarchus. The sequence continues at coordinate 16,205,729 of NC_044348.1, forward strand.
TTAAGACATATATATATAAAAAAAAGAATGAAAGAAAAGAAGAAAAAAGAAGGCATTTCCTATTGTCTTTGTTTCTCATCAAACAGGGTGAAGCAGAAGCAGGATACAGACAGAGAGGAGCCTCTCTGAACGGCAGCATCACCACACAAGATAACAAGTGCTGCCTTAAATGTATCTCTCAGTGTTCTGTTATTTCTGTGAGAAAGTCACAACGAACCCAAGCTGCTTCTTATCTGAGGTTAGTCTGAGGTTTTCTTACATCTGACAATATAAAGGTTATAATGTAGGTTTCAGTGCTTTTGTTGTGTATCTGTTTGAATTCTTGTTTCCCCCCTGGCTTGTTATTAATTTTCATTTGGTCTAAATTTTACCGAATTCCTTCTTAATAACGACATTAAAAGATATTGAAAGTATGGGGAAAATCTCCTAAAAGAACAGCTGTTTGTTCCACTTTGTGTTGTCGAGGTGGATTTTCTCCTCAGAGGAAATGTAAATGTTCAGATAGTTTATTTACTCTGGCAGCCTGGCGTGCATCTCCTCCGTCTGGTGAATTGTGTTTGACTGTTTAAAAGGATGATTTGCGTGAAAGGGCTAAAATAATGACATTATATTTTTAGATTCATCTCGTCCCAGCTTTGCTGTTTTTTCATCAACTTTCACAGCTTCTGTAATTTCAGCGCAATTTCAGGCTCTGATTGCTCTGTTGCTTGAATGCTAATCATTGCTACTGTACAACTTCATTTCTTTTTGGCTCTTTATGCATTTAAGGAAATGTCATTTAATAAAGAAAATGAAAAAATTTCGGAGAGGTTTGTAAACATATTGCACTCCTCAGAGATGCACGCACAACGACAAGCAGGGACGTCTGCTTCGGCAGAACTCTGTTTTACAAAGCAGCTCTTCAGAGCGCTGCACCCCAGCTGCCTGTTTCATTTTATTTTATTTTTCATGAAAAAAATATTCTATGCCTTCATGAGGACATCTTGCCTGACATTTATCAGAGTGTAGCTTTTTTATCAAAAGCCTCTTTCAAATTTAATTGAAATATTTAGCAAATATGTGTTGTTAATACACCTTGACTCCTCAGAGCTCTTTTTGATGTTATAGCAATCACGCAAAAAAATAATTAAACTGAGCTCTCTTAAACAACTCCCTCTGAGCTTCAGTGAGGAACCACATACTGAACATATTTCTGCTAATGACAAAACCCACTGTGGCTTATTATGTGACCTTAGTACCTGTGTTATTGTCCTCTGTCCTGTATTCAAGTGTGTGTGTGTGTGTGTGTGTGTGTGTGTGTGTGTGTGTGTTGACAACACTTAGAATTGCAATAACTGATTTTCTTGTCCACTTGGGGGCAGCAGAAATGAAACCCAGTTACTGAGCAGCACTGTGACTCCTTTACGGTCTTTCAGTCTGATCTTTATGAGCATAACTCTGATTTTACTTGAATTTTTGTCCTTAATTACCCGAGAGAAGTATCAGATTTTTTACCTGCTAAATGCTCATCTGTGTTCCTGTAATCCAGTCTTTTAGTTTCAAAGATAATTTCTCAATTATAATTTAAAGACTTAAACTTATAAATGCATCATGAAACACTTTAAATATGTTTCTTTTAAAAAAATTAATTCATTTTTTTAATTCTCTTAAATATTAGAAACCGTTTCTTATATACAGATCCACACAAAAAACATGCAATTTCCAGCTGTCTTCAGAGACGCTTGTGGGTCATACAACTGAAATCATATCCCTTTTTTTTCTTTTTTTTTTTCCTGGGATCTTCAACTTATTTCCATCACTTCAGGTCATATTTATTTTCCCTTATTAAGTCTGCCAAATAGGTTTGTGTACTATATGTGTTTTATGATTTATTTAATCTGAAGACAAATAGCTTTAATTACTCTTGATGTTTCTGTGATCTATGTACCATTTGGGTCTTTGCAACTATTGGTTGGGTGAGTGTAAGTGAGCCATTTGTATTAGTTAAGTAATGTTATTTAGTTTGCTTGTTTTATAATTTTGTATTGTAAAAATCCATTCTTTATCTCAAGGGGCTTTCATTTCCATAACCATATACTGAAGGTAATCACAGGAATGATAAAGCCAAAACAAGAAGTCAAAATTTAAAGACAAAATTCAATGAACTTCATAAAGCAGCGGTAAAAATAAACAGAAACTGATATTCATTAATATAAACCAAACCACACAAACATACCAAATCCCAGGGACAATAATGCTTCTAATCCATGTAATTTAAAGTGTAAAAATCATATTGAACACAAATTACTCCAAAGGTCCTCTATGAACCATAGTTATGTGGCAGATTACCGATAATTCGCCATGGCAACAGGTAAATAAAGAGCAGAGTCTCAATTTTAACCAAGTGGATCAGTGTGGAGCATGACAGTCATCTTAAAAAATAGGAGGGAGAGTTACTCCACTCTGTCATCTTCATAGACAGAATAAAAGTTTGGTATAAAGTAATTTTATGCTGTCGTCATTTACCCAAACTGAACTTTCATTGGATGAAGCTGATGAAATCTGAAAACATGCAGGGCAGCTTTCCAAGTCTGCAAAGAATGTGAAGTTTTATCAGTAAAGGCAAACACATTAAATTCAACTCATTGTCACTGTGCGCACAAGGAACACAACAAAATGATCGTTCCAGATCACTCATCCAGAGACGAGCATCTGCAGTCATGCAGCCAGAGACCGGCGCTACCGTTAGGCAATGTGGTTTAAGTGTCTTGCCCAAGGACACAACGCAGTGCAGGGACAGGGGCTCAAACCTGCAATCGTCTGGCTGCAAGGCGAGCGCCTACCCACTGCGCCACTGCCACAGATTATAAGAACTGTCTCAGTTTTATAAATTTTAAATTTCAGTACAGGTTTGGCAGGATGAACCATTTTTTTTTTTTTTTTTTTTTTTTTAAATTAAGGAATTGGACGGGATGAGCTGGGAAATGACTGAAGCCTGAACTGGATCTGGGCCTTATCTGGTCTGAATCCATGATCCCGATCCATTTGGATCCCTCCTGCAGCGCAAGTGGACTCGGACGCGGTTTGCAGATCCGTTACAGAGTCTATGATCCCTTCAAGCGGATCCGGTGAATCAGTGGAAAATATGTCAAGATTCCTACTCTGAATTTCAGACATCAGAACTTTCAAAATGTTGACAGCATTTAAGTCACATTTAAATTTATGGTGTTTTTGGAGTGATATGCAGTGCCTTTCGACCTTCAAACAAAGTGTGTATTATCCAAAGAATTTTGGTCTCATCTGACCACACTATATTCCCCCAGTATTTCACAGGTTTGTCTAAATGTTGTTCAGCAAACTTTAAATACACTTGAACATGATTTTTCTTCCAGCTGATACTAATTTGTACTAAGTGACAGGATTGCTTTTTAATTACTGATAGAGTTCAGCTGGTGTCACAACTTTCCATGCCTTTTTGCACCTCCCTTTCTTCATGTGTTTAATAGTTTTTCCGTGTAATTTCTCATTATGGCACATCATGACATCTATGGTTTGATTTCTTTGCATTTGTGGATTGGATGGGTTGTTACTGATATCTGGTGCACATTTCATGTGAATAGCACCTTTAGAAAGATATTTACTTAGAAAATTGGTGACACATTTAATACTTATTTTACCCGCTGTATATTGTCTGTCCTTCTCAGTTCTTTGTCATGTCCTCGTCTTCGGCTTTCCTCATGCTGTGTGTTCCATAGCTCTGTGTTTTTTTTATGTTGTTTCCTAGTTTCCTGGTTTATGTATTTCTGGCTCCAGTCCAGCCCTGTGCACATTTAGTATTTTTCCCATGAATAAAAGCTGAGTTTAAGTTTACTCCTATCCAACAAGTCCTGCATTTGGGTCCAACTCTGCCTCCCACACAACTGTTCCATAACAGCAGAACACGACCAGTAATGGACCCAGCAGGCATAGACCAGTTTGAGCAGCAGCAGGGAGCTCTTGCTTTTTTAAAAGAAAATTTAAGATGGAAGCCGTGGCCCACCATTCTTCCACTCTATGAGTCACTCCTCCATGGCCTTGGGTGGTCTCGCTGGAAGGTGTGGTCCCGGAAGACGCCATGCTTGACAGGGGCCAGTTCCTCAGCTTGTTCCTCCATCAGCTGAGGCAGCCACAGGTTACCTACTCGTCCCTGCTTCCTCCAGGTCCTCTAAGAGGAGGCGTGGACAACGGCGACACCACTCATCAGCAGTAACAGCCCAGAACCCCAGCCAGATCCTCATCAACAGTCGACATCGGGCTCCAGCCTGCTCCTAGGGCAACCGACGCCAGGTCTGTTCCAGTGCCGAGTATGAGGGCTGCTGGGTGCACTATTGTTACTCCACCCATATGTGCCAGGACTGGGCCATCAGAATGCTCCTGAAAAGAGATGTTTTGTTCCTTGGAGCGCTTCCTCCACAAGAACCACCCACCTCAAAGACTGAGTATTTTGGTTCGAAGTTGGTTAATGATATCAAAGAGACTGTACCCTGTGCCTCTAAGCCTGTTATTGAATTAGCCTGTTAATGAATAAACCTGGTAATTTTTTAGTTTCAAAACTAGTAGCCATAATGAGTTGGTATTGTGTTTTCAAGCCTGTTAATGGTACATTTTTTTTGTTGTGCTTCTGAGGCAGCAAAACAAAAGACTTCTTGTGGTGTTTCTGAGCCGGCAGAATTAAATGTGTTTTCTATCCATGAACCAGCTCCTTCAGAGATTTTTTGTTGCACTCTCAGCTCAGAGACTGTATATTCTGCTCATGTATTTGACTCGTTTAAGACTGTTGCTTCCTCTGAGGCCTCCCCTGTGCCTGAGTGCCCCACTCCTCTCCCTGTTCCCAGTGTAGCCCACTCAGTGAGTACACCTCACTCTAGGTTCAGGAGGAGCTGAGTATGAGTGCAAATGATCATAATACATGAGTTCAGTTAACTGCAACTTTATCAACAGGTAACAATTTCACAACAGAATTACAACCTGGCCCCTTTAAAAAACAAAATAATAAAACAAAACTCCTTTGTCCTTTTTAAAGGTATTTGATTAGGTTACAACCTTATATTCCAGTTTTTTTCCTCTGAGTTCAGCAGAGTCAAAGTCAGTTAGGCCAGAGAGCAGATCAAACAAGGAGATGCTGATGACCACAGCTCATGAATGTCTCGAGTGCACTCTTTTACTTTGACTGGTGGAATCCTACCAGAAGGCAGATAAATCCTTTGTTGTCCGACTGGTTCTGCAGATCTGGAGTTCACACTGCGAAGCTCGCCATCTTGTGGAATCACTGGACGTTCTTCATGGAGCACATGGCTCAATAAAAGACCTGATCTTTACAAACGGGCTTATAGTCTTTTATCTCCTTATTATCATATCACAGTTTTACATTTTACTGCATATTCTGTTGTTGTAGAATATTAAAATGAATCATAAATTCAACAATTAACAGTAACTACAAACTGGAATTATTTAACACCCTAAAAATTCATTCACTTAAATCAAATTGGTTTTCTTTTTACACTAATACTCACCCACGTAACAAATCATGTCAAAGTATTATTTTGCTACTATATTTACTACATGGTAATAAAATACTTTGTGTATCAAATGCACCTCTTTCTAAATATTAAATATCTGCAACCAATAAATGCAGCATGTAAATACTCTTATTGCTAACACTTAACACACAAGACAAGCTATTAGTTAGCTTACCGAGACACATGGAGCACCATTTATTAACTCAGCACTCCCGTTGACTTTTTGTAGCTGTACCCCAGCAGATGAGGCTTTTAACACACACGTAAAACTTCCTGTAGACCATCAAAATAAGTTCCTGCCAAACACAACAGGAAGTAAAGTAATCAAAACAAATCCTTTCCTTACTGTATGTGTGTAACAATGAAATGGAAACAAAATATTGATTCTTCTACTAGACTAATCGTTTACAAATGACTTCTTATTTAACCCATTTCTCCAGCTGGGTTACACCAGGATGAGGGTGGCAAAGGCCCAGCCTGCAGGTGGTGAGGGCTCAGCCTAACTCTCTGCTGCTGGGCATTCGACTGGCCTGAAGAACTGTTTTGTCTTTACTGCCAGCTACCTGGCCAGTCTCCAGAACTTCTTCGTCTGCACCGCTGGCCACCCAGCCGGCTTCCAGAGTTTCTCCACCTCTGCTACTGGCTGCCCAGCCAGCCTCCTGAACTGCACCCCTGCTCAACCATGCCTCCTGCATCCACCCTTGAACCATTTTCCCAGCCTTGTGCTGCTACCTTTTGTTTTCTTTCTGACTCCCTGTGTTTGTCTTTGTTTTTTGGACAGTACAATTAGAAAAAGACTGAACAACCTCATTTGGCTTGTTTGGAAGGGTTACTGGGAGAAAGACTCTTCTGTCTGAAAAAAACATGGCAGCAGACCTTAGGTTTGAAAAGTAGCATCTGAACAAACCACAAGGCTTCTGGAACAATGTCCTTTGGACAGATGAGACCAAAGTGGACTTGTTTAGCCATAATGCACAGCACCAAATACACCATATTAGCCCAAACATACCAACTGCTTGGTGGTGGAGGGGTGATGATTTGGGCTTGTTTTGCAGCCATGGGACCTCGGCACCTTGCAGTCATTGAGTTGACCACGAACTCCTCTGTATACCAAAGAATTCTAGAGTAAACTGTGAGGACATCTGTCCGACAGTTAAAGCTTGGCCCAAATTGGGTCATGCAGCAGGACAACAATCCCAAGCAAAGCAGCAACTCTACAACAGAATGGCTGAAAAAGGAAAGAAGGTGTTGCAATGGCCCAGAGTCCAGACCTCAACCTGATTGAAATACCATGGTGGGACATCAATAGAGCTGTACATAAACAGATACACAAACCTCAATGCAACATTGTCAAAAAAGAGTGGTCCAAAACTCCTCCACAATGATGTGAGAGACTGATAAAGTCATACAGGACACGATTACGTCAAGCTGCTAAAGGTGGTTCTACAAGCTGTTGAATCATGGAGTGTACTTAGATTTTCACAGGACTACAAGAACACCTGTGAAAACCTTTTTCCCATGACTGTCTATGTCTCATCCAAAAGTGTTTCTTTTAAATAGAAGATTTCCCTTTTTGGCCTCTCCGTCATGTTTTTTTTTTCTTCTTTTGAACGATCTAGTCTTTATCTCAGGAGATGAACACACTTTTTAGAGCCAAGGACTTTTTGGTTCAGTTATCTACTTTTTACATTTGTCTCCTTTTTATTCAGTTTTTACCGAGCAGTCAATAGCGGCTTAACCTCTGAGACCTACAGTTTTCAAAGACATGAGGGAGTATTTTGCTTTTAAGTTTGACGAGGAGATAGGGTTTTTTGTGTACATCATAAACCAGATTGAATTCCAGTTATAAAAGAAAGAAAGAGGTTAAAATCTGTACAAAAAAAAAAAAAAAAACATTTCTGAGAATATCTATGGTTTTCATTGATTACATGGGCTGGTAAATGGACTGGTTCTTATTTAGTGCTTTTCTACTCTACCTGAGCATTCAAAGCACTTTATACAACATGCTGCATTCACCCATTCACACCCATTCATACAAGTACTTTTCTCTACACTTAAGTGCTTTCTATCTAATATTCACACCCATGCACCCACTACACTGTTGATCTTTGAACTGTAACATGCTTCTTTAAACGTGACGTGGCATGCACATTTCACAATTTTTTTTTTTAATTTTTTGAGTCTACTTGAAGTTCTTTGCAATGATTCGCAGTTCAAAAATGAGCCACATGTATTTTGTAATGGACCTTGGCTGCCCATTGCAAGCAGAAGGTGTAAACAGTAGGTGGATGAGGCTGCTGTGCTTACAGCCAGAGTTGTGTTGATGACCCTGTTTATGATATCTGATACAGAGCAAAGAGTAGACTTCATTATTTGAAACTTTGTCCTTGTTTAATATGTGCATTGTATGAGTGTTGTAAATATAAATGACACCATAGGGCCAACTTAATTTTGCCATGTACAGCACAGTATCTGTAATTGCTTTTGTTGTTTGTTTAATATTCTTCTGTTGAATTGAGAGGATAATGCCTGATAGTGTGTAAGTCATCCTCATGTTGCCAATATAGTTCTGACCCATCAGGGCACGGACACAGGATCATTGGAGGTCTCATGTCTCATGTCTGGCACCGGAATGTGGCACATCATGTCCCGTGGGTTGTAGAATGGGTCCTCCATGGATCAGGCTTGTTTTTGTGCATCCTGCAGCACTCGATCTGATTAGTATTTGGGAAGTTTGGAGGCAGCACATATTGCTCTCCGGCAGGGCCGCTGTCACCAGAGATCAAGGTTGCCATGTTTATGTATGTGTTTGGTGTGCAACAAAGTTTAGGTAGCTGGTATGTGTCAAAGGACCCAAGGTTTCCCAGCAGAACACTGCAGTATAACAATATGATCAGCTTTACTTCATCTGTCAGTTGTGGATGATCACTGTGTGCTTTTACAGTATCTTCTTATATTCAAAGAAATCACACATTTGAAGAGAAATCTGCTCTTTATAGTTTGCAAGTTAAACTGATACTGATTAAACAAATACATATTCAAGGACTCTTTGAAATGTGTCAATGGCATTACTGTGCATGCATGAAAAGGTGAGAACAAAAAGAAACTAAAGCACTCATTTAACACCTTAATTTGTAATGTATAAGAATAATATTGTCATATAGAGCCATGGCATTGAGAAATCAAAGAAAAGAAGTCTGCTTTTACATTTAATAAAGACAATAATAAGAAAATGTGCCTCTGTCATTACCATCGTAAAACAAGCTTTTAGAGGCTGACCAGCACTGAAGTGAGAGAGATGCAAAGGGCAAGATATCATTTTGTTGATGACATTTGTCAGGTTGTTGCCTGAGAGTTAAGGTGTAGATTTCAAAGGGTTTTTTCTTTTTTGTTTGATGAGAGTTGTCTTCACTACCAAAAAAAACCCCCAAAATTACTCAAAATACTCTGATGAGACTAATGTGCATGACTCTGGCTCACCCAGCATGGTGGATTAATAAGCCACTTGCTTTTATGTCTATACGTACCACAGTGGGACTAGGAGCAGGAGATAACATCATTAGTTAAATGAACAGCATGATCATTTCTTTAATTAAGATCCATTTACACTGTTAGCAAATCAAGTCTCAGCACAAAGTGTTGCAGAGTCATGACCCTTTTTCAGTAAAACCATTTAACACTGCACATTTTTAGCTTGGCCATTTCAAAGGAAAAGTCAAGGTCTTGTCACAACTTTGGCGTCGGCATCTCTTCCACAAAAACTTTAATGCTGGCCATGACTCGAGAGCAATGTGACCTCGAATGTTCAAATTTACACAATAGATGCATACCATTCAAGCTAGACCCATCAAACTTCACACACTTGTTCACTGACTTTATTATGACAGGACCCCCCCCCCCCCCCCCCCACACACACACACACACACACACACACACACACACACCGTTACAAATCCAAAAAAGCGAAGTGTTGGCACCCGCTCAGCGGTGCTCTTTTTAAGTTCTATGGGCGTTGCTGTGGAGCTTTCAGTAAAATGTAGATGCATCCCCCAAATGGATCTTATTACATTTAGTGGCTGCTATTTGTGTTCTGCAACAAGGATTTAAAAGAAATAGTAACTGAGGTCCATACACAGAAAAATGTTAAATATATTTGCTTGAAAACAGTTAGCGGTTCTTTGCCCTCATTGTCAGCTCACTAAGGAAAGGCCTTGAGAATAATGCCCTCTTTTCCCCTCATCACCAGTCTGATGTGACGGCTTCTGAGCTGCCTCACTGAGAATAAGTTGGTTCTGAAGGCTCACCTTTAAGCCTCCACTGCCAAATTTTAGATGTAGCTATCATGGACTCCTTCCTTATTCCAGTCACCTGTCTGCGTTTTCCTTTCCTCCACAGTGCAGGAATACTGTGCAAAGAGTGTTGATGTTTGTGCTGCTTGCAGACATTTACAGAAACTTGCTGATTTCACCAAGTTTGTCAGTAAACAGAGCCGCTGGACCATCAACAGCTTGTTCAGAGGTTTAGGTATGTTATTCAAGTGGTGGATAATGTAGCATTGAGCTGATCACTTCCAGCAGAGATGAGGAGCAGGCTGTGGAGGTTTGCCCAGAACAGTTCTCTCAAGCCCCACACTCACAATTTTTCTTTCCTCTATCAAATACATAATCTTTAGATTCAATCGATACTGATTCAAGCGAAAACTCTTGAGGCATGTCATCCCACTGGAGCCAGAAGGGATGACTTTTTCATACTCCTCTACACCTGTAAGCAGATGTTGATGGAAGCTCCCCTTTAAAATACAAAATCAGCTCAGTGAGATAATTCAACAAAAAAATGGGTGAACTGTTAAATCTTGACCTTAGAAACTTAATCTCACCTCAAGGTTCATTGAGTACAGCAGCTGTTCTCAAGCAACAAAGGGAACAAAACACACTTTTTTCCCCTTTAACACACGTTTATTTTGAATTTGAGCTGGAAACTTTACCCCTCACCTTGAAAATAGTAGTTTATTTGAACAGCTAAGGTATCCACAAGAACTGTCCAAGTCAATAAAGTGAGGAAGAAGAAGAAGTTCCAAAAAGGCTGAGGCCTTGTGGTGAGATTGATTTTTTTTTTTTTTTTTTAAAAGTTAAAGAATTTATTTTTTTCTTTGCTTCTTTGAAGTCTTGTTTAAAACACATACAGATGGGCAGAGGTCTCAAACCATGCTGAATTAGTACTAGTTCACTCCCAAACTGCTGATTAGGGTCACATCAAAGAAAATATTATTTCAGCATTCAAACTGCTGGTATGTGATATCAGTATCTACAGCCTCGCATTGATGTAACCATGCAGGTGATCACCTTTAAAAAGTTATTTCTCCTAACCATCCGATTGTCTCACAGGCTTCATAAAAGGCGTCCACTGAATGAGAGGAAAGAGAAGCATGAACTAAAAACACTGAGAATATTAAGACAAAGAAACACAGCTCAATGCAGAAAGATAGAAAATGTTTATGAAAATGACGCACAATACTGACATTCGTAGTTGATGCTGGCACCATTGTACATATTACAGTTTGCATGACTCATCTTGCTAAACAGACATAAGTCCAGTTAGTTTGCATGAAAAGTGTTCTTTGGTATTTACCAAAAAAAGCTTTCCACTCACACAGCACTGAAAATGAGACATTCAGTTTATCACATGCGGCACAAAATATAAGGCAGCACACAGCAAAACACAAACATCGTGTCATCGAACACTTAAAAGTAATGCCTGACGTTTCTTGAATTCTTAAACAAAATATTCAATCTACTCCATAGATTGTCTGTCATAATAATAGGTGACTGTGTGGCTTCTAGTCAAAGAGGTTTACGGTTGATCTTTCAACAGCGTGCTTTAAAATTATGGCAAGAATGGCAAGCACATTCAAACACATTACAGCATGCTCACCGCTTCTATTGTCTACAGCAAAACGGAAAATCTCTCCGTTCCGGTGGAGCCACCCTCTGCTGCTGACCCTGTGCTTCCTGTTTTTCTCATTTAGACCAAATAGAATTATTAAGCTGTTCTGTCATTTTAAATATAATTGATACATGTCTGTTTCAAGGGGTGGAGTATCTTTTCCATAGTTTCCACATTTCATTGTTTGTTTGTTTGTTTGTTTTGCTTTGTTTTCTGAGTGAACAGCAGATGGCAGCAAAGTTTAACTAAATACTTTCCAGTATTTAGGACAGTCCACAGTGTCAGATATTCTTTGGTGTTATCCACACACAAAACAAATAGTTCACGAGAGTAAACAGAGAATTCATTTTATATATTGATAATAAACAAATTGTTGTCTGACTGTTAAAAGATATATCTGCAAACATATCAAGAATTTCTATAGCACATATGCATAGTCAAATGAAAACCTGCCTTGCAGTCACTGTTAATATGAGAACAGGCTTTTGTTAAACATAACAGTTCGCAGCTACATTGATAAGGCAGTTCTCAAAGTTAAAGTGCATCAAGTCAGTCAGTCGTGATCCCGGTTATCTGCAGGACCAATTTTATGAGGCAGATTGTTAAAGGTTAAATTCTACAGAAGGAGTCTAAAATCTCCAGTCTTCTGACTGTAGCCTTTTGGCTTACTTGCATATTACATCCTTAAAGTATGTGTCCAACATATTATAAAAGTTTACACATCAAACCCACTGCAGAATTATTTGGTGCCGCTTTCTTTGCACAACAAACCGTCCCAAAGTAAACTGCTAAAAGTAAAGTGAAAAAAAATCTGCATAAGCAGTGTGTCATCTTTGGCTGGCGCACATCCAGCACATCCACACATCTACCTACAGTGTCATCATGAAAAGTAAATAAACATCGGGAAGGTGCTTGTGCGCATTTACAAAATGGTAATATTGAGGATATTGCAGCTACTGTACTCCTCAGCCTCTGATTTAATGTTGAGGGTGAAATATTCACAGCTGAGAGTCTAGATTATCCTCTGCCCGATATGCTCCTGCAGCCACAGCAGTAAAGGCTGTAAAGAGCTCGGCCCATCAGGCACAGCCTCTGTGTACATCTGCACCAGTACTTCTTGTAAAACAAACAGCAGGGGCAAGCTCATGCTCAGTAGCTCATACAGCAACATATAGTCCTGGGCGTTGTCCCTCAGGTGGCCGGCGAAGGCCTGTGCTGCATTACGTGCACGCTGGGACAGACACCGGGGGGCGTTACACACAGCACGAGTCACACTCAGAGGCCAGCTCAGCTGTTTCCTTATGAACGAGCTGAAGGTACCTGCTGCAGCTTGACTCTGCAGATCTGCTGGACTGCTGGAGCGGGTGATTTCTTCATCAGTAGGACGTCGCTCCCGGATCCCATCACGATTCTAAGAGAGGGGATGTGATGGGAAGAGAAGTTAGACATCTCACATTCATCACTGTCAGAAAGGGGGTGGATAAATACGCACAGGTCTCACTGAGGGTAGAGAGTAAGTCCTCCGTACGCTAGTCCCACTGTTACGTTGATCGAAATGAAGTTTGCAGTAGAGTTTCCCTGTGAGATCAAAGTCAAGGTCAGTTATTTTGTGATATGTAAGTAATACGTGGCTACACCATTTGGAGAAACATACCCTCTTCAGAGTGGAAAGCATGTGCTCCCTGTCGCAGAACAGAGCTGCAGGTCGAACAGCGAAAACACTCCCTGTGGAAGTAGAGCCCCTCGGCACAGATTCTCTCCACCATATAAACACGCTTCTCACACAAGTGACACTTGTCTCCCGATGGGGTAAATGCCCTTCGTACTGAGCCGCCCTGGGAAAACAGCAAAATCATGCAAGCTAATTTCAGATCCATCACTACAACTGACATACTGACCTCTGATTCCTTTTCAATGACCCTGATGTACTTAGGTCATACGTACTCATGTTTATTTTTTCCAGAGAAAGTGAATCAAAAGTCACATTTGTTACAAACACAAATACACGATTATAACTGTCTACCAGGAGTTGTTCCTTTATACTCTACTAGTGTAAGTCTTGCTGTAACATCTGGCTGTTATGGAGACAGTTCATCCCCAATTCAAATTTACATATTTTTCTCTCTGGCCTGCAGTGCTTTCCATCTAGATTGGTTTGGTGTATTTTGCAAAGTTTTGAAGAGTCTTGCCTTGTCATTCTGATAATACCAAAGATACATTTTAAAAGTTTGACATCAACCTGCAGTGAGATATATAGATTCGGAAATTGGATGTTGGAGCTGGGAGTGATGTCACTCCTAAGTAGAACGCATTCCAGTAGTAAATTTGGAAAAGCAAGGAAAAACAGGATTTGCTTTACAGTTTTACTACTGCTGCAGCTATCTTTGATTGTCGGGCTTGGTGGGGCTGCTCCGACTTTCCAAGTTGGAAGTCAAACTTGAGGGGGTGTTCCAGTTGAAAATTCTGACTAGGAATTCAGAAATGCCGACTTCTGACTGGAACGCACCGTAAAAGCACTGCAGGCGTAAAACAAGTAAATTGGATTTTTGGGTGAAATGCCCTTTCAAGTTGGAGGCAGTTTTTCGGGAAGGGTGTAGCACAGAAACCCTCAAAGTGACACCACAAGAGCACACACTTCACGTCTGTGAGGACTGCTAGTAATTAAAAGCAAGAGACAGAAACAGCAGTTATAGCAAAGCTTTCATGCAAAGCACGTTGCTTTTGAAAACACCTGTCTGATAAATTACGAAGGTATATAGTAACAGAAATCTTGGGCTAAGTTACTTCTTTTTCTCTATTGCCTTTGGGATGCATATGTTGAGCCTTCACCACTAAAACAAAGCATAAACACACTAGAAACTAATGGACGAGGGAGAAAACTGGGAGCATGCCGCACCTGTGTTCTCAAATACATGCAAATGAGCACACTGTGAGCCGCAGGCGGCACAGAGACACACAACATAGTGTGGGATCACACATCAAGCATGAGATATTCACCTGAAGTACAGCAGAGCTGTTTGCTGAGAACAGCCCACTAAGGTGGACGGCTTTTTCCTTTATACTCTTTGCATGAAACTCTCTAACCTGTTGGGACTGAGCTTTTTTCTGCAGGATGGCAAAAGAAAAGTCATCAGTTCATCCACCAACAATTGTGGCTCTTTTCTGTGTGCACAGGAATAATTAGGTAGACTAATAAATGCTTAATAAGTATGGCTCACATAAGTGATGAAAGTCCTTTCTATCATCTTCTCAATGAGAAGCGGGATTTGACTACTAAGTGTCTATTGTCGAGAGGAGAACAATGACATCGCTGTTTGAAAGGCTGCCTTATTACGTTAATTTCACACCTGAGTTGATGTAGTTACTCTTACTGTACGGGAACAGAAAACTGGGATAGTCCCACAGTCCTTGCAGAGAAATCAGAGACTAATGCATGAGTTCAGCTGTGGATTATCTGAACACTGGTGTGGGTAAAATATTTGAAGATGGCAGCTTAAAGGAATATTTTCATATAGCAGCTGACCTGTACTTGAGAAAACAAATGCCCAAAACAGTCAGACTGGATATTAAACAATCTTTAACCAGCCATTTCCTACAAAGTCTGTGTGATGTCCGATTGAGCCCTTGTAAGTGGCTATTCCTGGCTTAAACTAATCAAAATCTCCACCAGAGAAAAATTGTCTTAAACAGACTGTCCCCTCTGGTATGCTACATATAAATAAGGGTAACTTCATACAATTTACAACCCTGACATTAGTCAGAGTTTATGTGTTAAACAGCTTCATTTTTTTTTTTTTTGTTATCTGAAAGTTGGAGGAGTGTCAGTGCAACCTCCATGTCAGTCTATAGCTGGAGCCAGAAGGGATTTAGCTTAGCTGAGCCTAGCATGAACAGTGGAAGGAGGAAACAGCTAGTCAGCTCAGTTCAATCCAATTCAGGTTTATTTAAATAGTGCCAAGTCAAAACAACACTCATCTCCAGGTGCTGTATACTGTAAAGACCCTACATTATTGGAGAAAATCCCAACCATCAAGCAAGCTCCCACGAGAAAGCACTTTCCAAAGGTGGGGAGGAAAAACTCCCTTTTAACAGGAAGAACTGAGCAACACCAGGCTCGGGGAGGGGCAGCTATCTGCCACGACCAGTTCTAATATCTTCCAAACTCCTGTTAAAGAAACAAATCTGAGAGATCATCTGTTTTTGGTAGACAGCTGTTATATGTTTCTACCTCTGCTTTCACTCTCTATGCTAAGCTAAGGTACTAATATTCTGGCTCCGTTCTGGACTTGGCAGATATGAGAGTGGTGCTAATAGCCACTTAGGAGCAGTCTGTCAGCTCTAAAATAATTATGTAACTCAAAACTTTTGTCAAGGATCATTTAAAAAAAAAACAAATGAACTGTTCCAACGTTTAACATAAAGTTCATTTGTAAATCTGTATGGCAAAAAACACAGATAAGTTGAGTTGGCAAAGGAGAAAAGCGGTCCTGATTTAAAACTAAGCAATATCTACAAAAAAAGACACCTTTCTAAGTTCCTAATAAATTACCAGTCTATTATTTCTTTCTGCCAGTAATCAAAATAGTGATTGACATAGTGTAATAATAATACCTTTGTTTGCACTAAAAAAGGACTATGGCTTCTAGCATATGTGTGTGTGTGTGTGTGTGTGTGTGTGTGTGTGTGTGTGTGTGTGTGTGTGTGTGTGTGTGTGTGTGTGTGTGTGTGTGTCAGGTTGTGCCAGGTCTCTAAGCCTGCTCTGGCCATTTTTCTGTCAGGCTGGATAATAATGGGCTGACTTCAGACTACATATTACACAAGCCTAAGTGTACAATCAGGACATGATATATATAATCAGCATTCACTCTAGGGCCTTTTTGGGAATCAAAACATGCAACAATCACAGTGATTTTGAAAGAGGACAGAGAGGAAAACAGACAGAAAACAGGAGTTAAAGAAATAAAAGAGGTACTGTTCACCTCAGAGATGTGTTCGTCCACCTCCTTGAGGCGATGGAGGATTCTTGTCATGAAATGGATTGCTGACTGGCAGGAGGGAGGACAAGCAGGAGGAGGGTCTGCACCCTCCAGCTGAGGCTTTGTCTCAGCATGCGTTAGATCGACATGTCTGAGCTTCACTACAGAAAATGGATGTGGGGGTTGAAGCTGGACCTGGGGTTTGGGCAGAGTCTTTGGAGGCAGGTGGACTAACTGTTGTGCTGCTTTTCTGATACTGACTTCAAACTGAAAGGGACAATGCACAAGTGAGCTCTTATAACTCCTCACTAAGAAAACAAACAATGAAGCCTTTTTTTTACCCATCAACTCAAATAAAGCAGATAACTTAAAGGACCATACAGGTGGTTTTCCGTGCTAAACCATGTTAAAGTACAGCACAAGTTTTCAGATTGACACCCCCCCACCCCCCCCACCCCCCCCACACACACACACACACACACACACACACTTACAGGTAATACATTACAGGGCCTGTCTGCTTTCTGTTTTCCCAAAGTTACGTAACATCTATCTCATGGTAATGCCTTTGTAAGAAGAACCTGTTTTTTAAAATAAGATTTGTTTGGGGGATGAACTGGAAAACCAGCCTGACACCTGAGACTGCAAGTCAGCAACCAAAGACTAAACTTGAATGAAGGAATTTGCAACACTGCTGACTTTTGCTTTCTGATGACTTTCCAACAGCTCAGCTTATGAATGAATGATCTGCTTTGCCTTCAGCAGTGACTGAATGGGAGAGTCTGTCCTCCTTCATAAGGTGTTTTTGTAGGCAGAGGACCAATTCCTACATTCTAAAATAAAATTAAGCGATCTCTAACAGTGGTACACAAAAGGACATGTGAATAAAGTGTTCAGTTTTCCCTGCCAAATTCCAAAGAAATACATAAATATAGATTTTCTCATATTTCTGAAAAAGACTATTTGGGGACTAAATGGCATTAGATGCCACAGGAGAAGCTTAAACATTTAATAAATAGATTCGTTCTTATATAGCGCTTTTTTAATGCACTTGAGGACTCAAAGTGCTTCATATAACATGCCTCATTCATACAAGCATTTCAGTATTTTGCCCAAGGATACTTTGGCATGGAGACTGGAGCAGCCAGGGACTGAACCACTAACCTTCCAATTAGCAGGTGGCCTGCTATACAGCCACATTACAAGCTAACATGACACGTGAAGCCACATGTGAGAGCGCTCAGTTTGGAAATGCTCATATAGGTCGTTATATATAGATCGATCGAGCAAGAGTTCGTGTTTTTCCACAAATCTGTTCAATTTGAATTAAAAAAAACCAAAACTTTAATTTAAAGCCGACTGCAAAGCAAGCGAGCTTTACTTGATTTAAAGTAACAAAGAGATGTCTTATTGTGCATTTTACATTTTGAGATTTCAGTTTCGTGCCAGTTTGATTGAGGTTGCTTGTGCAGCATATAATTGCAGTGATGCATGAAGGAGTCACATTCAGTCGGTTTCTGGAGGAAAATTAGGGATCATGTCAGTCAGGACCAAACACAGTAAAACCACCAGTATGGCCCTTTAAAGATCCCAAAAAACAGGAAACTTCTATTTTAGATCAATTGTGCTAGAGCTTTAGAGTGATGTGTGTTTAAGAGATATACATTATATGAGCTACATATATTGAATGTGCTATACACGTGATGAGGGAGAGCTTGATGAATTTGCATTTGATGTGACCTTTGATAGACAATGGCCAGTTTTAAACACTTTTTCAGATGCATTTGGCTTGTATAATTTGTGCTGCTCCAGACTACCTGTGTCACAGGAGGAGTTCTGGGTGGGACCGGAGGTCTGAGTTTAACGGGGAGACTGTCAGTCAGGTGGAGAGTACAGAGGAATGAGGACTCCTCGCAGTCTGACTGTGATTTTGCAGAGGGTTAGAGTTAGTAAAAAAAGAACAGAAAGAGAAACATGTGAGTAGATTAAATACCAGCAAAAAACAGACAAGATTTTGAGGCACTGGAGAAAGGAAAGTTTTGTCAGATTAAAACCACAAACCACAGTTTGAACTCCAGCTCATAACTGGGGAAACTGAAATCATATTTATGATCACTGAAAGAAAGAAAGGACAAATTCTCTGGCGATTTCACCCTCTCTGAACTCAGGGAAGACACTGTAGATGTGTAGATAAATGTAGCAGATATAGTACTTAAACAGTTCATTAAAAAGTATAATGTAAAAATAAAACAAATTTGAATCTACAGATGATTGTCAGACATGTTGCTGCGGTGTTTTTACCTGTGTTTTGCGGACAGTGTAGTTGGGTGTATTTTCAAACTTGGCCAACAGCTGCGTAGCCATAGAACGCACTTTATTTTCCTTTGGATCCAGCCTGTCTCGTATTGAGGAGCCATTACTGGACAGATTAGTGGCCTAAAGATAGGCAGGCAAAACATATTAGAGTAAATAAAAAACCTGCAACGCGATTAACTGTGCACTTGCAAATAACATGTTAACAAACCTCCTCCAAATAGCAGAACTTTCGCCTTCGTTTGTAAATGGGGTCTGTACCGTCTAACTTCTTCTCTTCCTGAACACAGAGAAAGGAAATAAATCTGAATGCTCCACAGTCACGAGAAAACCATAAACTGTTCACATAAACTATTTATATTATATATTTAAGTGAAGGCAGAAACAGGCAAACTTGCACTCAGTGCACTGAACTTAAGCTCTTCAGCGTGGAATTACCTTTGGCACTCGTTTCCTGGTCAGTGCAAGATTGAGCACATTATTATTACTTCTGACTTCCTTCGATGGATAATCTTCATTGTTTTCATCCACTCCTCTGGAACCTGCAGAATAACACATGACTGCATTAAGAGTTTGCACGTTTTTGCACTGTGTACAGCCATTAATGTCACATTAATGCGCAATTCCCTTACAGATCGGGTAAGATGTGAAAGTGGTTTGGGAGGGGGAAAAAAAAGATCTACTGTTTGTTTCCCTAAAACAATGAAGCTAAAGTAAGAAGTTGGCTAAAGTTGAATATTACCAAAGAATTAAGTTAGAAATTTAAAAAGCACTTCTGTTGAGATGGACAGCTGTATGCTGTTGAGAATCTCAGACTTCTGCAGCTCACAGTGCTGGTGCAGACACACATTCCTCTCATACCATTACACTTGATTAACAGGATGGAACAACATGCATGTTTTTTTTTTTTCAGAGAAAATCCAAAGAAATTTAAAACCTTCAGTGCCACTGGAATTTTGTGCAACAGATAAGGAGCAAAAACAAAGAAGGGGCAGAAATACTGTGAATACCAGGCATCAGTGTGCATAACTGAAGAAGAGTGGTAGTAGAGCAGAGCACCTGATGCAGGTAGAGGCGTGCCACGGAAGAGCTCGTAGAACTTGGACAGGTAGTTGATCATCTTGGTTTTATCCAGCTCCTCCTCTTCACTCAGCTCCTTGGCAGATGTGAATGGACGAATCCCAAATTCCCGCTCACTGATGTCAAAAGCCAGCTGGAGGTTTGCAACATGGTCCTCCTCATTTAATGAGTCAAAATCTCTGATGGAGGCAAAAACACCCACACTAAGTATTTAATGGTACAAGTATTTACTGTGCTTATTTTTTTTATTGTGATTTATCCCAGGTTGTCACGGTTTTAAAGAGTTGGGTTTTTTTAAGGTTTTATACTGTTTTACTTTTGTCTGCTACAGGTTTACATTTTCCCAAATCTCTTCTCAGCACACACAGTAGAGTTCTACTTCTCATTGTTTCTAAAATATGAACAATCCAGTGACCTACAATCAACTTCATTCTCCTGCTCCTCAACACAGATCTAATTAGCCATTAGTCATTTGACAGCAACTCAATGCGTTTAGGCATGTAGGCAAGTAGGCACGGTCAAGATGACCTGCTGAAGTTCAAACTGAGCATCAGAATCAGGAAGAAAGGTGATTTAAGTGACTTTCAATCTGGTTGTTGGTACCAGATGGGCTGGTCTGAGTATTTCAGACAACTGTTGATCTACTGGGATTTTCCCACACAACCATCTCTAGAGTTTACAGAGAAAGGTCTAGGAAAGAGAAAATGGGTGAAAATGCCTTGTTGATGTCAGAGGTCAGAGGAGAATGACTAGACTGTTCATAGAAAGGCCACGGTAACTCAAATAACCACTTGTTACAACCAGAAGTGCATCTCTGAAGACCACACCGAGTGCTACTCCTGTCAGCTAAAAACAGGAAACTGAGGCTACATATCACATAGGCTCATCAAAATTGGACAATAGAGGATTGGGAAACCATTGCCTGGTCTGATGAGTCTTGACTTCTGCTGTGACGAGCATGGATCTCTCCTGCCTTCTTTCAATGTTCAGGCTGGCAGTGGTGGTATAATGGTGTGTGGGCTAATTTCTCGGCATACGTTGGGCCCCTTATTACCACCTGAGTATCATTTAAACACCACAACCTACTTGAGTATTGTTGCTGACCATGTACATCCTTCTATGACCACAGTGTACCCATCTTCTGATGGCTGCTTCCAGCAGGATAACGCACCATGTCACAAAGCTCACGTAATCTCAAACTGTTTTTTTACACATTACAATGAGTTCAATGTACTCAGTCACCAGATCTCAATCCAGTAGAGCACCTTTGGGATGTGCTGGAACGAGAGATTCATATCATAGATGTGCAGCCAACAAATCTGCAGCAACTGTGTGATGCTATCATATCAATATGGACCAAAAGCTCTGAGGAATGTTTCCAACACTTTGTTGAATCTATGCCACAAGGAATTAAAACAGCCTGGAAGACAAAAGCAGGTCCAACCCAGTACTAGCAAGGTGTGCCTAATAAAGTGGCTTGTGAGTATATGTTTAGTTAAGATGCACTTAATGATGAGGATATGTAGGATGTGTAAATGACATTCTTTCATTATTTCATTTCTATACATGAGATGACTGATAGTAACCATGTGTGCAAAGGAATGACGTCAAACAGAAACTCATCTTTATTTCCAACCGTGTCAAACAACCAGTTTCTTCTAATGCAGCAGAAAATAACCTTAAGCGGGAGGAACGGCACCTTTATGTCATTACCTAAGTGGACAGTGTGCAGACAACTTCAGAATTCATGAAGTAATGTAAAGACGAGAGCAGTTACCTAGCAGCAGCACACACAAACTCTGGTATTATTCAGTAAGTGCTGAGGTTCACTTTTTCTGCCTTTCTCTTCTGTGAACCTGCTCTGTCTGCCGTCTGATCTGCTGACAGGCATGCATATGGAAAACAGAAATAAGGGGAAAATGCCAGTGGTTCCTGGAAACTTACACGACCAGATGAAATTGTAGTGGCATGTGCCAAGGTATGAAGGCAATAATTAAAGGGTTTAGAGGATAAAATTAGGTTGGTAAATGTGCTAATCTGCACTGACTGAATCCATGCTGTGTACAGCAGGCTGATCCTGAAAGTGGCAAAGTATGAAAGCATGGCTTTTGTTCTTTGTTCTTCATTAGCTGTTTTTCTCCACAGCTCCAAATCGATAAGAGACAAAAAGGACTTTTTTTTTTTAGAATTACATACAAGTCAATAGAAATGTTGCTGGACACACATTGCTACAGGTACTGGAATAGCTAGAATTTATTTAATTTCTGACATGTGAAATTTACACAGCTGCACTCCTCTCTGTGTGCACCCAGCTAGCTTTATGTACAGGGACAGCTGTATGAAGTATTTTTACCCATCTATGAGCACAAGTTGTAAAGAGGTAGAGAGCACAGCAGATAAACACACATATAGATCAAAGTGTGGCTTTCATATCAGGCATATTTATCACTCCATTATAAGTCATGAATGTCCTCATAATTAGTTGTTATGGAGAGCTCGGAGAGTTCTTTACGTGAAAACAGATAACGTTAATGTGAATAGATGTATGCTAAGATTACTATAACACAACCGTCTGTAGCTCTGCAGGCTGATATTATCGGACAGATGATACGTACATCAGCTGAGGCTTGAACCTGTGGATGAGGGCACAGAGAGCGATGCCGTTTTTCCAAGAAGACGTCAGGTCTGTGATTATGACATTCCTGTAGTCCTCTGTCTGCTTCTGGCACCAAGTGAGAAGCCTCGCTGGTCTGATCTCCGACTCTACAACAGAAGCACCAAAAATTGGATTTTTAATGGTCAAATTCCTAAAATAAATACAAAGGCAGTCTGTGTTAGAGGGAAGTTTCAGCTGTGAAGATGATATGACGTCATATCTTTACAGAGACAAGTACATACTTGCTTGTACTGGTGAATGACCGACTTAAGTTAGGTTACTCAAAGATACAGCTTGGCTTGAATAGCTCCAAGTGCAGAACAATCAGACTAAACTATAATCAAATTTAGTCATAAATAAGCACAAATGTTTACTTTTTGTCTCAGGTTTCAAAATTTTTGCCAGTGATTTTTTAAAATATATAGTTAAATACGGGGTCATTTGAAGGACAGGAACATAGAGTAATGTTGATATTGGAGAGAGAGATATGTGTGTTTGAGTGTTTCTTTCACAGCCCCGCAAGCTCTTCTTTCAAAGTTTCCTCTCCTCAATGGACCCACATGTAAAAACAAACCTCATATTGTGACTTACTCCCTAAACTGAAGTTCATTCTGTCAGCTCACTACTTCTGTTAGAAGGGAAGGGACTCAATGGGGGAGATTTAGGCTACAATGATTGTATTAGAAGCCTGTCAAAAGAGTGGAAAACCTATCAGTTACATGAATAAGCAGAGATGAGTCAGCAGCAGTCAATTCCTGTAACACTTACCTCGTCTGCAGAGATTGACAGGTCGTCGTATGGTAGCAGCACGCTCAAGAGAGCAGGGGTTAAGCTGTCCACTAATGTACAAATGGCGCACCTGAAAAAGAAAAGCAAAGAAAAAGCTCTTTGAATTGAGATATTAAAGAATTTAAAGCATCCGATGACAGGTCTGCTGCCGTTTCTTCCTCTCACCTGGTGAAGCCTGACGCAGGTAGAGTTGAGGTTGGGGTATCGTGTCGCTGGGTCTATGGTGTACTGTTCAAAGTTTTTGGCAATGTTTTCAGGGGTTGTCTGTGGTAGTAGTCGGTAAATACTCTCCCTGTAGAAAGACAAGATGCATTATTGCATCACTTTAATGTGAACAATGTGTTCGAGCAGCACTGATTTACAGAAGACTCACTAATACGCCGTACAAAGTGTGAGTACCTCTCTGCCAGCACTTCAAGGACTGGCCGACCCTGCGCCCAGCTCTTTACCATCCAGGCCGTGTCAAAGGCAGCCAGGAAGCCTCTGGCACAGCCCGTTCCCATTGGCCAGAAAGGCTGCACAGCAACACAGAACAATATAGCCAGTTAGGACCATTAAATATTGTTGGACACATGGCGTGGCATGACTTTAAGTCTGTTTGACATACTTCTTTTTTGGTTATTAGGGAACACACAAACATGGAGTCAAGTATTTTGGATTCAAGGGAAGGACATGGAAGTTGATATAATGGAGAAAAAAAGTTATGTTTAAGCATACAGTAAACATGAATGATTTGTTAGCAGAGTTGAGTCCATTTTCTGAGTGTAGATTTCCTTTTACAGAAAGCTAGCTTATACAATAAAAAATAAAAGTGGA
Organism: Archocentrus centrarchus; assembly: GCF_007364275.1. Taxonomy (NCBI): domain Eukaryota; kingdom Metazoa; phylum Chordata; class Actinopteri; order Cichliformes; family Cichlidae; genus Archocentrus; species Archocentrus centrarchus. The sequence goes on from NC_044348.1 coordinate 16,229,839, forward strand.
AGAAACCAAAGAAAAGTGAAAAATGTGGATCAATTAGGGGAAACAGTGGACTTGTCTGGAATTTGGGATATGTCTCAAGTTTTCCGTTTGTTGTTACATTTTGATTCGTCATGTCACATACCAGAACACTGACTGTCAGTCTGAATAGCTTACACACTGTTCTAAAAATGTTCAGGTTGCCCATGTCTCTAAATATGTTCCTAAAATGCAAAATATTCATCTCCCTCAGTGATTCCAGACAAGAAGTTTGAGACGGAGCAAACTGTGAAAAGGACCCCTTTCTACTCACTCACACTCTTCTACCTATAGCATTTGGACAAAGGAATCTGAATATCTGTGCTATGAATGCCAGCTAATTTAATGGTTTCTTCTACTTTCTGTCTTACCTCTAACAGACTGTCACCAACCAGCGCCACCAGCAGCTGGTGTCCAAATCTCTCTCTGACCAGGGCGGCATTCTCAGACGCGTACATATTTGTGAAGTCAAACATTGCAACATCTGGCTGCCCGCAGTGGTTCATGGCAAAGTCCAGCGTGGGAAGTTGGTAGTTGGTGCCAAAGTCAGCAGCCTCTCGGGCATAGCACAGAAGAGCTTCCTGGTTGACGTTCTCACTGCTCAGCAGCATCTCTGTGTCTGAGTAATCCTGTTGGACCGAAGCAGTCAGAACAACCAGAATGAATTTCTCTACAATCTGCTTTGTGCAAATGCTGCACACAAAAGTGAAAAAAACCCCCAAAAAAGCTCTCTGGTACTGAAAAATTAAGAAAAAACAAAAGGTAAGTAAAACTGATGTGTGCAAATTTATAAATGATATACTGAAATAATTCTGATTCTAAATCTCTGAAGCTCTGACATCTGTCTGCAATTGTTAGCCGATATGTTTCTCCCTTACATTTTTTATCTATAAAATAATAATAATAGACAGAAACAGCGTGAAATAAGGACACAGCAGATCTCTGGAGCGAATATATTTTGCTTACATTGATGACAACTCCCTTGTCCAGCAGGCTTTGTTTCTTGGCAGTCATGACAAAGTAATGTGTGTTGTCCTTGTAGTACACAATGTTCTCCAGATCGATACCTGTGAGAATTGGCAAGTGTGCATTAAAGCTGCAGTTTGTAAAAATCACCAACGAGGTGAACGCTTCAAATAGCTCCTATATGCTGGAATGTGTGTTTAAACAGATGGAATCTAAACACACCAGTGTCTCTTACTGATTAACAAATGGTGTCCCAACTTCTTATTTTGTATTGCTGGAGCCCGAGACCCAAAATATTACATTAAAACTCAGTTTTATTGGTTAAAAAAACAGTCACTGAACAACATTTCAGATATTTCTTCAGGTACTGAGCACACTGTGCATCATACCCCTGAAAGTTTAAGTAAATTTGATGATTTCAGGTCCGATTTTTGCTGCACACAGCATTGGTCTGTAAAGAGCAAGGCACAGTGAAAGAAGCTGGTGATGGCGAAAAAGAAAAAAAATCTTGTTTTTAAAAAGTATTTCCAGTGAAGCAAAAGCAAAAGTTGGATGATGTAACTTGTATTTTTTTGTGACATCATCATAATGAGATTTATCTTGTGTTCTGCCAAATATCTGAAATGTTTTTAATGTGAAACTGCAGCAGTTTCATGTTTTTGTAGCTGTAACGTAACTGCCTCTTTGTAATCTTCCTATAATACACAAAATCTCTGTTTGTTTGTTTGACCACAAACTCTACACAATCAGGAGTTGAGCAACCAGAATTGGCACACAGGTACACCTTAGATGCCTGATGGTTCTTATTTATCAGACATTATGATGTCATTGTGTAGCCAAGCAACCACCTGCCAACAAAATGACTCATTTGTCACGTTAATGCACCCATGGCGCCTTTTGAAAGTATAACATGATTTAAACTTCACAGCAATAACATCAAAAAAACAACACTAAACTTTCACTGTCCATTATATATCATATTGCCTAGCAGCTACCTACCAATGGATTAAAATCATAGACCAAACAATACTGAAGCATGAGCAATACTGTAACAGCAATTCAGCATTAGATAACAGCTTACTAGACATTTATTCAATCTAAGTCTCTGAGATTGCCCGTTTTAATGAGTCTCATTGTACTTCTTTCCCACCTGTCTCCTCTTTTAGGTCAAGAAAGAACTTCTGGTTGAAGATGAAAGCCACTCCGCTGATCTCTTCAACTTTGGCCTCTGCGGTGGTGTTCCTGTTGATGAAGTTGGCTGTGATAGCAATTGCCAGTTTACCCCTGAACTCCTTCCTTTTGAAACCTGGGGTAATGAAAAAAGAAGAAGGAAGTGTGAATGAATGTTGATCTCCGCGAGAAAACAAAGGCCTGTCAGCCTTTCCAGAGGAAATCTAGCATTGAACCACAATTACAAATAAGCCATTTTAGGATAAGAGGCAGCTTTACCAAGGTGATCCTTTATAGAGACAAGAGAACAAAAAGCTATTTGTTGTAAAAAAGCACGAGGAAGTAAATTGTCAAATGTAGCTTTCAGAACCAAAAGTATGTGACATTCTTTCATTTTATTAATAATTTATTCAAGGTGTAAGAATAAAAGTAGTTCAAAGTAGTTTTAAAAGTATCTTTGAGGAATCTAATTAAATATTTCAAATACAAAAGTAGGTGAATAGTTCTGCTGATGACTGCCAATGTCAGCTATTTCGAACATAAATGGACACGGGAAACAAAAAAATAAATCCTGCATTCTTCAACCCTAAAACCAACTAAAATTAAGGTTCAACATATTCCTGGCAAATCAAACTATCAAACTATTTTTTTTTTTCAACCAGTAAACGAAGGACTCACAAAAAAAATGCGACTAATTCTAAAACTGTGAGTACGTGAAGGATACGGGAAAAAATAAACTGGGTGCTTACAACAAAGTGAGCGTGTGCGATAGCCGCAGTGGAAGCAATGTTCTGAGCATGTTCTGCAGCTTCTCCACACTGTCACTGTTAAACATCATCCACCGCTTTACTGCTGGTTTCCAAAAGCAGCAACAACAAACAGAGAGCATTTTCCTCTCTGTTACCGTAGCTAAGACACAAAAGTAGTCTCACTGCAGGGAAAAATTATTTCCCCCAGGAGTCTTCATAATTGGAGAATGAGCTAAACGTCTTGTTCTGCCTCAGAATGCCCTTTTTAGGAATAAGCATTTGTTGCGAATTGGTTGTTAGATGACAGCATTTTTAAAAGAGAAGAGATGGAGGGAGATAGGGAGATGGAGCCGGTCCAGCATGACAGCATCAGCTGCTGCACTGAGCCCCAGCTCTGCTCTATTTATGTACGGTGCTTCGGCTGTTTTTGTGTGCAGCCGGTCCCATTGGGAGAGATCAATGGCTTTGTGCAAGTGCAAGTTTCTAAAAGGTGAGTTTCATTTATAGCGTTACAATAATGCGCAACAAGTTTATTTATAGTGAGAGCCCAGAAAAGGTCCTGAGGAATGTAAGGGCTGTAAAGAGAACGAAAGATCTGATATACACTAAGCCACTAACTCATTTTATTCAACATGAACAACTTTGGAGGGGCTATGCCTGGTAACCCAGTTGCTTAAAGACTAAAAACCGTAAAGATAACACAATAAGAATCCTGTTTCTGCTATTTAAACCTTTCAAATAATTTCTTAGTGTCAGCAGGTTTAAACCTTGAGAAAAGGATCATAATTGTCATCAGGTCTAAAAGTACAGTACATCCTTGAGGCATCTATATGGTTCATGTCTTTTGTTTGCTGCCTTCTCACCTTCCAGGGTATTCCTGCGTCCGTCAGCCCCCACCACAACATCAAACTCAAAGTTAGCCACAGGGTGATCAGCAGGTCGGATTGCAGCCCTCCACCCAACCCCTGAAAGACAGAGTAAAATTGTGATGAGTTAAAAACCACATATTATAAATCCTAGGAAGATAGCCTTTCATTCCCTTTTGAATATTCCCCCACAGAACACTAGCACACGGCATGGGGAAGGTTGCATGATAGGGACACCTTTTCTCCCTGGACAACTCTGCCGCCTGCCAGGCTTGTGCAACTCTAAATTCGTCAGTGCAGAATGAATGAAAAGGAATAAATATACTTCAGTACTGTTGCTGGAAAGCTGTCCTTACTATGACGGCAATAAAAGGACAAATGGAGGTTTTCAATAAACAGGAAAGCAGGAAAATCAAAGCATAAAGTTTACCACATCTGGCCTGCAGATCGTCAGCATAATTGTCTGAAGTATTCTTTCAACTTTATTTTAAGCATGCAGTGGGAGCTGTAGACGTGTGAGACCAGCACAGGAACTACTTGGCAGGTTGTGCAATATCATCATGTGGAAAATGCACTCCATGATGTCAAGGGCACGGCTAAGTCCGTCACAGCAGAACACGGGGGACAAGTCTGTGTCTAAATTTAGGCGAGGCTCTTCTTCTTATCATTGTGTTTGATATAACAGTTGGAGGAACAGTACAACAGTATGTTGGGTATTTTCTTCTTCAGAACTTAAAGGGAAATGCAGGACGTGAGGGTCAGTAGTCATTTACGGGATCAGTGCAGTGTTCAAACTCAGTTAATCTGAAGCACCAAATGTCACTAAGTTTGAAAACAGAGGAAAGTAATACTTTTTCCACTGCTTTTATTACAAGAAGTCTTCATGTATCAGATATGAGTTAGAATTAGATCAAGTAACCTTTGCTAACCTCATCTAAATATGATAGAAAAGCAGATCAGTGTCAATGTTTGTCCCGTGTTTAATGCCGGCTGTCAAGGAAATTAAATACTGCGGGATGAGAAGTCTCTCGCTGTCTAACCAGCCCTGAATTTGAGCCGAAGCTGCAGAGTAGGAGGATTACTACAAATCCTCCGGGAAACTCCACAGTATAGCTGTCTAGTAAAATGTCTGCATTAAGCTTAACACATTATTAAACTTCTCAACCTTACCAAAAGAGCAAGCTGTAGTTTCTGCTCTATAACTCTCCCCAAATCTTGTAGCCAATAAACCACCTGTCAGTGAGTGAAGACCAAATGAATCTGTTGTTTGCACATGAAACTGACCTTCATTTTCCTGAGGTTCCCACAGGTTGACAAACTCCACATTGATGTGAAACTCAACAGCAACAATGAGGGCAACTTTCAGTAAGATCAGCTGCAGCTGCTGAATGCCTGCAAGACACAGATTCACATCAACATTTGTATACAGATGCCAAACTGCCATTTTTTTTTTTCCTATATCATCTTAAGAAATTTGAGAGGAAACACAGCTTGTTACATGACAGTTTGAAAGGCTTCTACAAAAGCAGTGTTTGGATCTGTGAGATCGTCCTCAGGCAGTTTGTATGAAACTGCCACTTTTGACTGTATTGTCAGTTGTTTCGGTGAGAGAAGATCCTGTAACTTACTGCAGTTTCGGGAAGTTGTAAAGTTTAATAACATTCAGTCAGTTTTAGTTCTTAGAAAGAAAATTGTTAGAAAGAAAATTGTTAGAAAGAAAATCAGTACTAAAACACTGGAGTTAAAAAGTGTGCAGACCTCTCTCTCTCTTTTCTGTGGTCCGGCACATCAAACCCGGAGGTGCACGAACCTGACTTTTCTACAGTTTATTGGGTCCATGTTATTATTTTGTTATAAATGTTGTAGTTTATATATTTATTGTTAATCGTCTAGAAGATTAAGAGCCTATGGCTGCTGCTCAACAGTCCTGGGTCTTCTTTGTCATATTTTTCATTTCATGATGTTTTGGCAATTACTGGAAGGTCTGGACTGCAGACAGACCCAAACTTCTCTACTATGAGGCCATGCTGTTGTAACAGATGCAGTACACTGTTTAGCATAAACTAGATGAAATAGGCAAGGCCTTCTCTGAGAAAGAAATCATCTGGATGGGAGTACATGTTGCTCTAAAATCTGCATATATCTTTCATCACTGATGGTGCCCTTCCAGATGTGCAAGATGCAAATTCCAGAGGCACTAATGCACCCCCATCCCATCAGAGATGCAGGCTTTTGAACTGAGTCCTGATAACAAGGCAGATGGTGCCTGTTCTCTTTAGTCTGGGTAATGCAGCATCCATGTTTTCCAAAAAGAATTTCAAATTTTGATTTGTCTGACCACAGATCAGTTTTCCACTTTGCCTCAGTCCATTTTAAATGAGCATTGGTCAGAGAAGACAGTGGCTTTTCTGAATCATGCTCACATATGGCATGTAATTTCTGGAAGTGTTCCTGAGCCCATGCAGTGATTTCCATGACAGAATCAGGCCTGGTTTTAATGCATTGCCGCCTGAGGGCTCAAAGATCACGAGCATCCATCACTGATTTTCAGCCTTGTCCTTTGTGCGCAGAGATTTCTCCAGATTCTCTGAATCTTTGGATGATACCATGTACTGTAGATGATGAGACATTCAACATCTTCACAATTTCACATTGAGGAACATTATTCTGAAATTTCCACAATTTGTTTACATATTTTTTGCAGATTGGTGAGCCTCTGCCCATCTTTACTTCTGAGGAACTCTGCCTCTCTAAGATGCTCTTTTTATATCCAGTCATGTTACTGAACTGACGCCTAAATGATGATGAAACTAAATGACTGCAAAAATGTTTCTCCTGCAGTTTCTATTTAGTACCTCTTAATTTTCCAGCCTTTTGCTGGCCCCGTCCCAACTTTTTTTGAGTTTATGAGAATTGCAAATCATTGCATTCTGTTTTTATGTATAGTTTTTACACAGCATCCCAGCTTTTTCAGAATTGGGTTTGTAAAAGGAAAGACTGTTACAGCAGTTAAATGTCATAATTGATACAGTATAATATAAAATACCACATAACTAAATACTAAATAAAATTAAAATTAAATAAGGCTGCAACTTCAGTGTCCAGGATTTTATTGCAGATTAAAGGAGAAGACTAAAGGGTCCTTAGAGGTTAATAATAAGTGATGATAGGTCAATGAAAAGCAGAAGCCTTCAGATACTCACTGATGTGGTCAATGGCTCCGGCACAGAATTTTCCGTAGAACTTTTTGGCCCCAAGGCCCCGGAGGTCATGAATGGTATAGGGCCAAAGATGCAGCACGTTGTGCCTGGAAAAAGAGTCCCTCTTCTCAATCACCACCACTTTGGCACCAAGTAGAGCAAGTTCAATGGCAGTCCGCAAGCCGCAGGGACCTCCTCCAATGATGAGGCACTAAATAAGAGAGAATGACAAATTGACCTCATTAACAACACAAGGTACAAAGAAATAATCTCCATCTTTGTAAGACATTAATAACAGAAGGCTGAGAGTTTTCCTGCAGATGAATCCCAGATGAAAAATAGTTCAAAGCCCACTTGTTTATAACATGCCAGGGAGCATTATAACATCTGCATAGATCACAAGAGAGAGCACCATTTTACTGCACCACTGGACCATTTAGAGGCTGAGTGTCTTACTTTAAGACCCTTAGAGAAGACTGGCACTGACTCAGAGAATTACTGAGTCTTAGGATAACTTCCCCAGACCACCTGGTGGGTGACTGAGGACTGTTATTTAAACACATTAAACATGAGAGAAACAGATTGAGCATGCCCGAAGTGGCACATTTATCGGGTAAACTTCCCAAAAATGGATATTTGCAAATGACTTCCACCCACCTAAACCAACCTTTACATACCTACGGTGTTATTCACGCACCAGCCTCACCCAAAAATGCGTGAAGTCAGTTCACTGAGGCTGCAGCGTCTGTCTGAGAATGTGTGGTTCAAACATGACATCATCCCTTGAGTGATAGATGAAAAAAAGTGACGCATGTGTGCTGGCAAACTCTGTCTTCTTTCTTTATGAACACATTAAGGGGCTTTACAGAAGAATTGTGTAGAGAGATGTGTGAGTCTTGATTCTTTTGAGATTTAATCCAGAACCAAGCCACTTCTGAAAGCGACTCCTGCTGGGTGCGACAAGGTAGACTGTCTCCTGTCTCGATAGACTCGCCACATTGAGTGCTAAAAATATCTTTTCTTTCACTTTTCTCAGAAAGATTCCCACTTATCCCGCACAAAGACATAGCTCACTCCCTGTCATCCTGTATTTCCACCAACTGGATAACACAAAAGGGTGAGAAGGGTTCACATGTATCAGCTCTGCGAGACAATCCAACATCATGACCTAAACGGCTTCTTCCTCTGCACTGAAAACAAGACAACTGGGTTTTCATCACTCAACATTCTGCCTCTCAGATTGAGTAGCTGAGTGCCAGGTGCGATGGAAAAACACAATGTTGCACCACAAGTTGCCTGAGGTTATAAAAATGAGGTATTCTCAGGTGTGAAGCACAAACAGGTGGTGGAAGCATTGCCAGGACAAGCCTTCCTAATAACAAAGTGTGTTTTCCTTAACAAAGGGGAAGTTACGCACACGAGCTGTTTACACAGCCAGACTGAGATTGAGGATGCTGAAAACGCGATGATTGCAGTAGAACACGACTGAATCAGTTTATTCAGAGGTATCTTCACAGTGTGCGCAGTTTTTCTAAACTCACGTCACTGCTTGGATCTCTCTGTCAACAATTAACAAAGATGTGCTGTTTGTTTAAGCGCTTTTCCATTCGGTCATATATTTTTGCAGATATGAGAGTTTTCCTGAGGGCCGGTTCCACATCTGCCGAGTCAGGACAAATGCTTCCTTTCAGCTTCCCACCTGTGACCTCGTTCTCATCCCAACCCTGACATGTGTCTCCCATCTTATCACCAAGCCCAGCCGGTCAGTCAGTACTGCTGTGTGAACCAAAGTCTGAACAAACTCACAGTTTGGTGTGAACACGTACGTAGCATAACCAAGATACCTTTGCTTTATCATCAGGAGGGAATCAAGAGGTTATTGACTCATCTTCACATTATATTGTCAATCTGGTGTCTTCATTTTGCGTTTTTGTTCAATAGTCAAACTATTCAGTTTATCATCATATTTAACCTCCTGAGACATGACCTCTTGTTTTGGATGTACTTATTTCATTTCTCTTAGCTATTTGGGATTATTTGGACCTGATAAGTAGAAAAACTAAGAATCATCTTTGTACAGAAAGTAATATGTCCATTTATGGGAACAATAGGTTTATTTTACGGCACAGCGCAATTAAGTCACTGTTGACTGCTACACTGCACCAGTAAGATGGTTTCACTAATTAAGCAGTGATTAAAACCAGCAATAAGTTTTCTGCATATTGATACTGATGAGCTCTTAGCCAAACTAACAATACTTGTAACAATTATAAAAATAGAACTGATATACTGCATCACTGCCCCTGTTAGTAAGGCTTTTCAGTCTAACCACATGGAATATTATAATTTAGGCTTTCATAGGGATAAAAAAATAGCAGGTTACAAAACACTCTGATTGGTTTATGACAAATACCCTGTGTCAGGAATATTCAAAAAGTAGATTCTAAATAATCAGCAAATTATCAATATGATGGTAGATTTACAGTTGCTTCTTCTATCAGTAGAATAATGGAATAATGGAAGCTGCCTTCCTTAGATAATCCAGGCACCCTGCATGTTGTAGTGTCACTGTCATGGAGGCATTTTGTATCACTGTTGTCCATCTGGCCATCCCATTTTTGGGAGCATGAAACAGAGGGCGAGATGGATGTAAACTGCAACTCAACTGGTTGAAGGAGGCATAAAACAGCAAGGCTGTGACTCTAGTTTTGTTTATTTTCATGCTTGCACTCACAGGTGATGCAAAACTCAAGACACTGTTCCACGTGATTTCTCTGATGTGCAGGTGATGGTAATGAGCTGGCAAAGGCAGAGAAAAAGAAACTCGTGTATGCGCACAACGCAGTTTGGAAAGTGAAGCTGGATGTGAACAGAAACTAAAAGAAAAAGTCATGGGGCGCATTTAAGTTTAAATGCATTTATATGAGGTGTAATAATGATGCAATGAAGCGCACTGAGAATGTCTTGTCTATATTATAAAAAGATTCATTCTACTGCGCGCAATAAAACTTCATGAGAAAGACACAAGCTATGGCTACATGTCACCGCAGCCAGCTGTGTCCGGTAATAAAACCCAGATGACATCACATCCTTTGAAAAAATTTACCGCTATAGCAGCAATATGATGAACAAGAAGAAGAAGAGGTGCTGAGTGATATCACATCTGTCAGCGTTAAAGCGCTGAGCTGTCATAAAAATGACTCGTTACCTCACGATTCTCAGAGGCGACGTTTTAAATCCTCTAACACCAGACCGCCTAGTCCCGAGAGTAATTAAAACATTGTGCACATGTACCCAGCTCATTAAATTTTTGGCTTTTGCACACTCACAAATTCACAAATCTAAATTCGTTATGTCCCAGTCACTGGTTAACTGTCCACATTTTATAACACAACCCTGTGGATTGTCAGAATTAAGAGTCTTGGCTCCAAAGTTTAGGGGTCACACGTTCTTCAAAAATATTTTTCCTTCCTATTACCTGTTTATGTGCTGGCTTAAATCAGGCAGAACAAGTAAAACTGGGCTCACACTGACGCATTTAAAAGCACATTTTAATAATAACCCTGGCCTGGCTCCAACCTTTTGGCACGAGCCTATGAAAGAGCAGAGCCCACCTTCAGTATAGCTGGGGCCAAATAATCACAGTTGCTGAGTGATGCTGTCTGTTTCTCTGGACAATTTAAAAAAAAAAAAACTCACTCTCTCAAGATGCTGCAGGGTAATCGCACTCCTCCAGGTTTTCATATTTTCCCTCATCACTTTTACTGCCCCTACACCCACACACACAGGACACTATACACACCCTTTTATGGCTCTTTTGTCCCTTTTACAAGTTTCTTTTCATTATGCACTTCAGGTCTACCCTGTGAATAGCGCTATTTTTGCATGTTTAATCCGCTGTCTGGATATGATTGAATTTTTGTGCTATTTGAGGGTTAAGTAAAGCAATGCCCAGCTGTTCTGTGCTTTCTTCATTGTCTTTAATAGTAATAAAATGTAAATTCTTCTTCTTTTAATTATCCGCTGCTTGCTGTTTGGAATGTGTATGTTTTTATCTGCTGGCAGATTTGTCTTTAAGAAAAATTCAGAATGCCTTTACTTCAGTTTTGTCACGTAACACCTGTCTGCAGCAGAAAGCATTTCCTGTCCTGTCTGTTGAGAGCTGCTAAAGCAGAGTAAATGTATGGGCAAGTAGAGGTTAAAGTAAAGACGACTTGAGCTATGGCACTCTGTAGAGCACTTTAGCCGGGTCTCAGAGAGTGTCGCTGAACTGGGTAAAAATAAAAAAGGAACCATGTGAGGTGAAGCCATAAAGACACTTCCTGAATCATAAAACATCAACTTTAATGATCTGTGAATCAAACTTTATAATTTAGACTTTCAGGCCATGAAAAACATTGTTAGCTTTTAGTGCATGAACTTAAAGATGCATGCTTATGATAGACACCCCATCACATGAAGCAATTTTTCCAGTTTATTGTTTTTAAATCAGCTTCACTGCAGCCACAAAGCTCAAGAGATGCGAAGATAAGCTTAGAGTCAAGATATGAGAGGTGGCCGCTGAAAGGTTTTGTCAAGCAAATAAAAACGGTGTGAAAAAGATGACGCTCGTGGCTGTTTCTTCTATTAAAAAAAAAAAAACAGCTGCTGTGATGCAGCAGACATCAGTCTGGGGTAAAGGAGCCTGCAAACCACTAACAAGGAGACTTTTAAAAATAACTACGTGGCCACATAAACAACACACATCCACAAAAAAACTTGCACATTTAGTCCAGATGAAGTGAAATGAATTATCAGATTAAAAATGCCTCTTGTTCCTCTAAAGGATGGTAGGAAATAAATCATTTTTAATAGATTTTTTTTTTTTTTTCATTTTTAGATAGATGCAATAGAGACAAGGACAGGAAATTTGGGGAAAGAGACCAGGGGAATGAACTGCAGCACGGGCTTGGACCTCTGGGAGTATTATGAACACCAACGACTCAGCCATCGGGTCACCCCAGGAAATAAAGAATTTATGGGAAGTGGAGAGCAGAAGACAAATATATATAGAATTTATCATTATATACCATATTGCTCTTTTCAAAAGCATCATCACCACCCCAGCTGGAATATTTGATTTTTTTTTTTTTTTTTTTTTTTTGCAGTGTGTAAAGTACAGATGCACAAAGATAGAATCAAACTAACCTTGGTGCCCACACAGGCCTGGCCTTTTTTGTAGTCCTTATGGGACATCCTCTTGTCCAGCTTACTCCAAAGTGCTTTGGCCTTCCAGGAGGTAACCTTTGTTTTCAGACTGTTGTAGAAGGTGCTGTGCTCCACGGGGTCGAGGTTCAGACATCTGCAGAGGACGTTAAAGGCCTGAAGGGTTCCTTTGCACGTTGAAGCCTGGATGAAGTTCTCAAACAGCTTCCCCACATTGTCCCTTTCCTCCTCTGTCTCTCCCATTTTCCCAGCTGCTGTAGATGGTCTGGTGTACTGAGGCTCCTGCTCTCTTCAGCGATCTCTGCCAGATGTGGCTACACCCTCAGCTTGGCCCGCACCATCATGCCCTGTCTGAGGAGGCAAGACACACAAGAGCCTGACGTCATCTTATGGCAAGGAGACTCTCACAGAGGGCTTTAGGCGAATTACGTTTTCCATATTCTATTATTAGAATGATTAAATTGAGCATTTTCCTGACATTACATCAAGCTCGTTTAATGGTTTGTAGACTAAAATCTTGAAGTATTTTAAGGTAAGTTGACAACACAGCTGGATTTTATCTACTGCATGACTCTGGCTTACCATAACGAATTGCTTTAAATTACAGGACAGTCAGTACCACTCCACACTAAGTCAACAGGCATTTTGAAACACAGTAAGCTTACACCCACATCAACAAGATAAAATTTCAAGCACATTGAAGGATTTGAGACACACACTAGAGAGAAAATCAAGCACAGAAGTAGAATGAGCCAGTCTGTCAACATCGGGCAGCTGTTGGAGGATATTTACAACTTGTGCTTTATAGAGGCATAACCATGGGAGCCTGTAAATGGAGGTCTTTGTGGTTTTGTGAAGTATGTCTTGGTACAACAAAAAAATCAAACTTTTCAGCAGTTTCCATTTTACACAAGATTTCCACCTTCAGAGTGAAAATAATATACTGTTACAGATATTTGGGCCCTTATCTAAAACTGTGGCATTTTTTGGGACTGGGATTCACCAGTTTTGATACAAAAGTAAAGAGTTTCCATCGTGGCCAATGTTGGATGTTAGATCACACACCAGTGGATGCATCATGAGCTCTTCATGTCATGGCTCCGTGGAATTACCATTTGCTAACATTTGCATACAATTTACATACATTACTGTGCAAAAGTCTTGAGCCACCCCTCATTCTTTATATTTTGCTGGGAAAATGGGAAAAAGGTGCAGCGATTGAAATATAAGGCAAAACCAATTCTAACAATCTTGAAAGTCAACATTTGACCTCCTTTTATTCTTCAACACAGTCTGAACTCTCTAAGCTAAGCTTTCTTATCATTTCTTTAAGCAGTCTTCAGGAATAGTTCTTGTGTAATGTGCCATACCTCTGCCTTTTCTCCATGTTTCCCTTCCTTGAGAATGGCTTCTTCACAGCCACCCTTCCACTGAGATCATTTCTGATGAGGCTTCACTGAACAGTAGAAGGATCAAATGCATCTCTAAGGTCCTGTGTAAGGTCTACGCTGGATTTTTTTCCTATTTCTTAAGGACACAAATTTCAGATACTGTTCATCTGCTGTAGAGAATTTGTTTTTTAGGCCTGCCACTGCCACTTCTTCTTTTACCCTCCACCTACCCAGTTTCCTAATCACTTTTGCCCACTGCACACCATGCTGAGATATCCCAAAGCAACCAGTGTCTAACAAAAAACTTTGAAATTCAGAAAGCCTGGAGAGCTATTCCTCAAGAACACTTTAAAAACACGTAAATAAAGTCTGACACCTTGGAAGCAGAACAGAAAGAAATGAGGGGTGGCTCAAGACTTTTGCACACAACACTGCATTTGTCTTGCAGCATTTTTGTACTCCAGCAGAAAAGCAGACAGTGTTTTTAGAAGGAAGAAAGAGATCCTTGAAATTCACTGTAAGGAAATGTTAGACTAACATAGGCTGATAGATGTGATTAGGTATGCACGCTTAATAGCCCACCTTGTACTCAGACATTTGTATTCATTATGCTTACATATGTGCCCTGCGTGTGAAAGTAATTGCGACTAACACATGCTTATGTCAGAACAGAGCTGAACTGACAGAATAAAATACACTTTACTTCTCTCTTTCTCCAAAACAACCTTCAAGCATTTTGAAAGTCGTGCCAGAAAGTCTGTGCCAGAGCGCAACATCAAAGCAAAATGTGAAAAATGTCTGCATTAAGCATCTGTGGGTTTATTTGGGTGGAGACCACAGCTTCTGTGAGTTTTGGGTGAAGTCTGCCTTTGGTATTTTAATGTCTCATGGAGTGAGATGCATGGTTTGAAGACAGGTCAGACCACAAGTGAAGGATTTGATCAGGGCTCCACAATAATCCATTGTTACTATCACGACTAATAGCCCAGGTACCTGCATGAGTGCAACTGCCACAGTGAGCTTCAGCCGGGGACTTAAAAACAAAAAACAAAAGAACTTGTACACACAAAAATTACTCACATTCAATGACCATTCAGTCCACAGTCAGGACATTTTGATTATATTTTGAATATGGCGAGATTTTGAATGTTGCTACCAGAGCAACAACAGTGTCTCTAGGATAAAATTAACATATCTATTTGCAAAAGATCCTGTTTGACCCTGTGTTTGCATCCTGTTTTGCTGCTCCTGCTGCTGTTGTTTTACATTTTAGAGACAGATGTAGGCTGAGAAAGGAACATTACCCAACTGAACGAAAAGAGGCACACCCTGATAGACGCCTGTAGCTTCGAAACGCTCCTCTCCTGTCAGTAGACCCTATGGGGCCCTGAGGCCTTAACAGCAAGCCTCACTCAGTGAGCTGGCATTCCTTTGCCACGTGGCTAGAAGAGCCCTGAACTGCTCCATCAGCACGAGTTCAACACTCACACTGCTAGCACTCTGGCTTCACCAGCCACGAATCATAGGACGACCATAGGACCACTGATTTTTGGGGAATCTACTCTAATTGTCAAGAAGTGACAAGCAAGAAATATGATAAGTGTGATTAATGATGCACAAGCTTTATTCCTACATGCTTAGCAGGACACTCTTTTTTTGGGGGGGGGGGGCAATATCTTCCATAGCCTCTTCTTATTCATTTCATTTGACAATTGGGTTGAAATTATTTTTTTAAGCTACTAAACTATACCACAGATATACAAAAACAAATTTCTATTGTCATCACTATTGTTTGTTGCTGTATTTTCAATGCAATGACATCATTTTACTCTAAACTTTGGGCTATGTTCAGTAAGCTCTCAGGCCGCTGGTGAAAGGTTCAGTTAAAGAGATGTTTACTGCACGTATGCTTTCACATTGCAGTCCAAGTGAAGTGGTAAAACAGGCGCAGTTATTGGAACCATCTGCTGTAAGAGTCTGCAAGGACTAATGAAAAGGTACCACTTACTGTCTTCAGAGCGAAGTCGATGCTCGACACTCTAACTACATTGTCTCTGACAGAGTCCCATGACTTCACCATCTCCATCTGACAGAATGGAAAGTCACTTGTGGGCCGAGAGAGCGAACCCACAAAGCGGCTGCAAAAAAAAATCTAACTAATGACAGATGAAGCAGACTGAATACACATACACACGCCAGACATCTCAGTCGAATCATATAATACTTAAGAGGATCAGAGTTTGACTGTATGTAGGTTTATGTTTCCTGTCTGTTTAGAAAAGAGTTTAATTAGGTTAAACTGGTTTGTCCTGACAAAGTCACGGACAGTGATTAATTGTAACGAGATGGGTATTTCTATAGAAATATCTTTGGTTTGTTTGATTTAATTATCAATTTAGGAAGTGCTAACGACTGATAAATTGTCTATGATGTTGCAGTGCTTTGTTATTTTACTATACTGTAAAATAAGCCCTGAACAAGTATGGCTTGTTTGGAAGAGTTGCCAGGATGAACAAAAAAAAATTAACATGACAGCACTCTTTAGGTTTGCAAAGTTGCATCTGAACAAACCACAAGATTTCTGGAACCACTAAACTTTTAATTGGTAGACAACCCTCTCTATCTCCAGAAAAAGGCTATACAATGTAAAATAAACATCAGTACTTCCACTACAAAAGTTAAGCATGTTAGTTAAGTTAGTTAAGCAGGTTGGAGTCACAATATTAGAGCTATTCACCCACTATTGCACTAAAGATGGGACGGTGTGGATACAGATGGTGAGTGAAAGGAGAGACGGGGAGACACTGGTGGGTTTTTTCCAGCTTCCACTTTATACCAGCGAGTGCGCATGGAGTAGCATTTAACCTCATTCTTTTCCTACAATGAATGATCCAGCCTACAACAATCACATAAGTGGACACATGCAACAGTATTAGGTCATATTATTTTTCCAAGCCTTTTTTTTTTATATGTAAAATTATTAACAGGAGCAGCGGCCTATTATGATACATTAGCTAACTTGATGGTTGAGGGAAACACAGGATCTGCCTCTAAGTGCTGAGAGCATTACAAAGTGCTGGAGAAACTATGTCATTACATCACTTCCACATTACACAGTTTTTTTTTTTTTGCAAAATATATTCTGCATTAAAAAGCTCAGAACTAAATCTGCAAAAGGCAAACATGAGCCAATAACAAGCGTGGACTGATATATCAGTCTGACTCTAGTGCAGACTGGAGGTCAAAGAGCGAGCTATATCTGGCTTTTAGCTTCACAAGCAAAACTTGTTAAAAAGATCAATTCTGTGTCAGATTCCACAGGAATCTGTGAATGTAAATAAGTACAGAATATCGACATCATTATCCCTAAGAGATACTTTCAACGCACAGAGTGTAAGACCACCAATGAGTGAACAACACCATGTAAAAGCCAGTAGCATTTTACACCTAAGGCAATACATCTGGACCTGACCAAACTATTAAGAAACTGAATCAAGTGTCAATCCAGTGTCTTCATTTGTTTCTGCAGCGCACAGAGTTTCTGCCTATAAGGATACAATAAGAAGCTCAGAACACAAGGAAAACATTGGGAATGCTGAGAAATGCACATACTGTAGTGCAGTCAGCCAGCTACAGTAATTACAGACTGGACTGAAGAAAACCAGGAAGGAACCCTCTGCAGGCCTGATAAACAGGCAGTTTGCCTCTGAAAACATTGCACTCATGTGGACTTCAATCTGTGGGCTCTGCCCTCCACCAGGCCCCAAAGCTCCACAGTATTATCTCAGCTCTCAGAAATCTGGCTGCGTGTTCAGGCAGCATTGCCAAAACAAAAGAAGATTTGTCATGAGATACGTTGAAAAACTGACAGAGCACAGTATACATCAGTCAACTTCAGAGGGGAAAAGTGTAAATTTACACAAATAGGAGCAGACTTGTGAAGCTTCAGGGCTGACCCGCAAGACGTGCTCTCCGCATGGCTCCCTTAGTGAATGATTTATCTGGACACACGGAGCAGAGTCGCACCGACACCGACAATTTACAATAACAATTATTCTGTCTGCCTACACGTTATTAGAAACCCCTACAGTCAGTTTAATAAATCAATAATGACCAAAAAAATGGACTCATATGACCATCCAAACATTACACATTAGTGACCTTGGACCCTTCACATCACAGAGAGGCACAGTAAAGGTTTGGGCAGCTGTGTATCACTGCCTGGCAGGAACAGCAGCTTCCGTATGCCAGCAATCACGAAAGCCAAGCTCGGAATAGACAAGTGTCGTGTTGCAAAAGAAAACAGCACATGACATGGAAAGATATCATCAGTTGCACCATGTAAACAAGAAACTCTGTAAACAAGATTGCCTCAATAAAAACTCAAAATTGCACAAAGTTCAACCCAATAACAGTCAGGGCTCGGTAGCATCAGGCCAACACTTCAGGTGATGCACTGTAGCAACAAAGTGCCTGAGCTCCCGGAGACGCCTCTTATCCAGACGCTTCCTGTGGAGTATGCCTAGTTTCCTGTCCAGCTCAAAGCCTGGATGGAAACAGCCGCTGTAAAATTCCACCTCTACAGTTTTGAGGCATGACTATGGTGTTTTTAAATTTGCCCCCATTCGTGCCATAGGAAACCTGTTAATGATGTCCTGGGGTAAAATTACTACAGCTGTGTCAGTCCTTCAGTGGCTCCAACTTAACTGTGTTTACATGTGATATGTGCCAATGTTGCAATGTAGAAACGAGGAAGCAGTGCTTTTGTGCAGTCCTATTTTAAGCTGACTTGAAGTGGCAGAGAATGACTCCTACCAGTCAAATGGGAACTTCAACGGTGGTGCTGATGATGGAGCAGCAGGCCACGGAGAACGACAGGCCGCACTTACCCACTTAAATGTGTCCAAACCCTTGACTGGTACTGTATCTCCAAGAGCTCCTGTGTCTTTTAGTGTAGCTGATGCCTGGACACACGTGTCGGTTTTTTGTTATGCTGTGGAACAAGGAAGGAAACATATTGCACAGAGGAAGGAGAAAGTTTGCAACACCTCCCTGGCAATAATGACTGCAAGCTTCCACTCTCGGTCAGTGTATCAGGCTGTGTGAAACACATTGTTTCATTGCACCTCGCATACCTTTACTTTAACAGATTCATTCAGTGATTTAAATATTTGACAAGTTGGCGTCTGTTGATAGACGTCCGTACCAAAATAGTGATCTAATAAGAGTCTCCTTCTACGTTTTGTCTCATTTAAGGACGTGCTGCTTCACACACACACACACACACACACACACACACACACACACACACACACACACACACACACACACACACACACACACACACACACACAAACACACAAACACACACACACACACACACACACACAAATCAGCCATTACTTTCCTGCCCATATTCCCTGCTTTGACCCCACCTAGCTCTGACCCTAACCATCTAACCTAACCTTAACCAAGCAACAAACACAGATTCAGAGCCAGAACTGGGACAAGACATCATGAACTGTGCAACGTAGAGGATGGGTATGATCGGGAGGTTTAGGCTGATTAAAAAGAACCATCTGATGTGTTTAAAAAACCATTAAATGTAGTTTAATGCTTCAAGCCTCTTCTTTAAATTTGCATTCAGAAGGATTTATTCTTAGCTCAATGAAAGTTATTGAGACAAATGTCTGTCTGAAGAAAAAGGCAAATTATCATTTTGGTTTGTGGGTCGACCACTCCACTTAGCTGGTGAGTGAAAAAAAGTTCATTTTGGACACTATTTACCTCCTTGCATTTGTTTCTTAAACTAAATTGTTATTTAAATGGGCAATAAGTAACTTTTTTGCTTTAATTTTTCATTATAAAGTAAATATAGTGGATACAGAATACTGACAATATGTCTTTGAATTGATCTGTCTATAAGCCTCTCTTTCACTTTGCAATTCTTTCTGCTACTGGGTACAAAATTAGCAGAGCAACCAAAACAGGAAGAGGATAGCTCTTTTGCTTAATGAGTAGCTCTCTGTTTAATTGGTAGCTCTCCTCAGGTAGAAGCAGTGAATGCAGAGAAAACCAGAGAAGGCCAACTCTGGAAACGCTACATTGAAAAAGAAAAATATGGGAGGAAAAGGAGGCGGGGGGGAAAGCCTGAGGACTCGCGAGTTGACCAAATTTCCTGCCTACTTATGAGAAAAATGCAGCAGTTCTCAAACGTTTTCTGGCCCAACTTCAGAAGCCACACGCCCCACAAATTTTATCACTCATTAACAATAAAAAAAAAAAGAAAAAGAACAATTTTAACAAAGGAATGGAGGAAGATGATCTGCTGTGGCAGCCCCTAATGGGAGCAGCAGAAGGAAGAACAATAAAAAAAGAACAGCCTTAGCAAAATTTTGCTCTATTATTTTCCATTTACTCCATTCAACTCAGCCTGACTTCATATTTTTCACCTTGTGGCTGCATGCCACCTGCAGATTAAGCCCCTGTGAACCCTGTGGCACACAAAAATCCTTGCAACCTCTAGCAACCGCTAAATGACTGAAATTTACACTTTCATTGACTAGGTGTTGGGCATCTGGGGAAACACATTTTTCAAGGTAGAGGCTTCTGGCAATACTTCACCTAACGTCTAAACGTCTAAAAAGGTCAAAGCTCAGCAATAACTGCAGTATGAAGAACAGCTTTTGTTGTCTAGTTTGAAATAGGGTGAGGGGTTGTCTGTTGCAACAAATACTGCCTCATATTGTTAGTATTAATTATATATTTACTTGCATGCAAGACACTGTAAGAGTTGACCAATTATGTTGCAGCAGTAAAGCCTCAAGTTTGACACAATCATATCTTACAGGTGAGGGATCTTGGTGAATGGTCAGTGGGCTGGTAGTTATACTGGCACCTTTCTACTCAGTTGAGCACTCAAGGTGCTTTCTATAACTAAGTGGTTTCTAACATTCACAAACACACTCACACTTCAATTGAGGCACAGGGAGGCAAAGACACTTTAGCACACCAGCTGGAGGAATCAGGGATTGATCCACCGACCTTCCTATTGGTAGTCTGTTGAACAGTGGGAGGAAACTGGAGTATGGAGAATGCAGACAAGGTGAGAAGATGGAAACTTGACACACAAAGTTCCAAGCCGGTCAGTGGATTTGAACCCAGGATCTTCTTGCTGTGCAGTGATGGTGCTAACCACCATGTAAAATTTACCTGTTTGTCAGTCTGAGCCGCAAAAGACTTATAACACTGAAAACCAGCATCAAACTGAAGGCAGACGATGTAATTAGCATCACCTTAGACTCTTCAAAAGTGTCATAAAAATGTAGTTCTTCTTCAAGGGGCCTGTGCAGCACTGCTGTTAGGTAGAAAAACTGGTAATTACAAACTAAATATGGCACTGGAATTTGCAATTGTAAGCTACTACACCCCCACCCCCAACATTTTACCAACAATAAAGTGGCAGTTTACAAATGTGGATGTTTGTATGCAAATGTCTTGTGAGTCCATTTGTCTCACTGGTTCCTCATGTGTGACAGTGGTTCTAGGATCTGACATACATCCTTATTAACTCTTTATGTTTGTCTGTTCTTTCAGCTCTACAATAACATCAGTGTTGCAAGGAGACAACCATGAATCACAGCTGAACCTGTAATCACTCAGGATGTTTGGCCCATAAGCATCAAAGCTATTTGGCAAGAACACATGAGCAATACGCAGTTTACCGTGACTTTCCATATATTTTATACACTAATACATGGAGTCAAAAAAGGCTTAGTGAAGGGGAAATTCCAGCAAGTGGAGAATTATGTGGTTGCAGTTGAATGTTGACGTAGAAGGGGGCTCTTCAGTACAAATTACATGGTCCAGCAGGGATCAGCAACACTGTTTCAATGTTGGAGAGTAATCTTTTACTCTCACACTTCACATTCTTAACATAGACAGGAAATGATTGCTCACGCAGCACCGGGAACGAGAGCTACCGCTGTTTGTGTTACTCTTTAGATTCTCCAGAAAACTGTGCCAAATGAATCATCTTGCAAGACGCATGAATCATACCAGACGGCATGCTCGTGCAGTATGTTCAAACACATGGAAGAAGGACAAACAGATGAGTCCAGCTGAAGGGCTTTTTTCCTGTTTCATCAGGAGCGCCTTATTGTGTATCAACCTGCAGTTATGCTGGAAAACATTAACAGGTAGCTTGTACCTTTCACTGAGCTTCTTTTAGTGACTGGCACGTAAAGGCTGTCAACACCACACCTTTCTTTATTATGCAGTCAGAGCAACCCAAAAGAAAGGCTGAAGTGCCATGAAGTCTAGAAGCCACTGATCAGGTGCAGTGAGAAGAAAAGTCTATTAATCTGCAGCTTTACCTATTTCTGCTCTGCACTGTCTTTGAGCTCGCATGCATAGAAAAGATCTCATTCTGGTTTTGAATGGCTCTGCCAAGAGGCATGTTTGAAAAGCAGCTACAGTACACAGGCACTCAAAAGTGTTTTATGGCTTACATTAACACAAAAAAAGAAAAAAAAATGGGCAAGGATGGGCAAAGTGGAGATAACCTTTTTGTTATCAGGGAATAGGGACAAGCCCAGCCAGATGTCTGACTCCTCTCAGGCAGCCTTCAACCTGGAGGTGAGATGATAAGACCTCAGTTGTTGGCACCAGTTCAGAAAGCTCCAAAGATATCAGACACAATTCCTTTTTCCTTACAGATAAACGTCACCGGGACAAATCAGTAATTATCCCACCTTCAAAAATAGCACATAAAGTAACAACTGGAGTGAATCCAGGATTTCTTGCTGATTACATGTGTGTGATTCGCTGCCGGTGTAATAACTTCATAAAGTCCAGTCTGATCGCGTTGCTTAACAGGACAAAACTTGTGTCAGGTGTCTCACGGTCACACCTCCCACAGCTGGGATTTAATAACGTCAAAAACTTACACAGTGTAAAAGAGCAGAACTTACCTCATACGTCTGATGTGTGTAAACTCTTCTTTCTTCCAGCGCCTTCGGTTAAACGAGCTCCCTGCGTAAAGTGCGTCCTCAGTCAGACTGACGGGCAGCAGTTTCTCCGTACAGCTGTTGGAGGGCGGTGCTCTAATGCGGGACACATCCCAGTGCAGCTACTGTGGCTGCTGTTTAATCCACACTGAGAGCTGCGCGGAGGAAACAGAAAGATCCCACAAAACAGCCTAGATGTAGCTTTGAAGATCAATAAGCCTTGAATATCAACGGCCTGCAGACAAAAAGCATGAAATACCTAAATAAATGAACTCTCATTTACGCGCATGGGCCAAATTAACATTTTTAACACGATTACGCTACTATTAATATGGGGAAGTTCATAAACCTATAAATATCAAAAAAAGTCATGCAGATGGAAGATGAAATTCCTCTTTTTATATGAGACTATCAGGCGACACAGACCCCACTTAGTCAACACACTGTAGGCCACATTTTTGCAGCCAGTCAGCAGAAAATGTAATCTACGCTGCACCGTGGACAAAACCACTGAACAAACGCTTCACACAGAGCGCAGCAGCATTGAAAACGCGGCGCGGACATGTATAGGTCCACAACAAAAGCAAGTTTGCCATCTTGTGGCCTCTTTTGAAATGCATGTCCGAATACATCATGAAATGACACAAGCGCAATTGCAGTTTGCTGTCATTTATTTAAACAGAAACAGCAACAAAGGACATCATTTCTGGTGCTGCTCTTTGCTCCACTATGTTATTGTATTGTAATATTGCAAATATTGTAACCCGATCACTGAATTGTATTTTGCTCTGAAATCGTTCATTATTCAGAGACTGAAACATCATTGATACTTCCGCCATGCAAATAAATACATTTTAATCATTAATGTTGTAGCAGTGAGACTACTGTTCCCACAATGCTTTTCGACACAGAATCTTTGGACTGTACATGTTCCGGGGTGGGGAGTAAAAAACCTTGTTCTGAATTACAGGTTATGGCGTCCGGTGTCCTCATTCAGGGCTGGACCAAGCATTGAAAGGGCCCTAAGAAAAATTTGATTTGGCGGCCCCCCTCATACCACTTCATTGTCCCCTGAGCCTAACCATTATTAATGCTGAAAGGTTGAAGTTGAATATTAATTTTTTTTGGGATGCATTGCTGTTTTAGTCTCAGCCCATTGAAAAACAATGTATTTCTATATGATACATATTGTAAAACTATACCACAAAATTGCGTGGTGGCACTCAGAGACCATGAATGAAGTATAAAAGTGAGATCTACTAGTCTATCCATGCAATCTGATCACAGCATGAAAACAACAAAACACTGTCACCACAGGAACAGTGAGTTAACCAATCAGATTAAACCACTACATCTCACAAATGCACAGTTATGTCTGAACATTCATGCATGAATAAAGCCAAGATGTGCCCAGCTAGAATGTCCCATCCACTGAACCTTGCAAATATTCAACAACCTTGACATATAAGTGTCATGATTTTACAGTGTAACAGGTGCGATAAAGACCCAAACACTGTAAGAAAAAGAAAATGGAAAAAATGCGTGAAATATGCCGTTTTATTTTTGGATGCACATCAGATACAAGGAAGCTAGGAAAGTCCAACTGGAACACACTACCTAAGTGAGACCACGAGACAAAGAACAGCTGTATCGCCACATTTTTAATCTTCACTTTCTGTCTCCTGCATTTTGTCCATCAGGCCGCAGCTGAATAATTAAATTTTATTAATTAAATGTGAAACTAGGATTCAGCTTAATCTGAGGGAGATTCAAGTTGTGTAAATGATGACAGAAAATATTATTTAAAAAAGATAATATTTTATAACAAACTTTTATTCAGTCTATGATGATGACAGAGTGGATCAGGCTGATCATACTCCACACTGACATGTGCAATCCTCCATCCATCGGATTAAAATGGAGGCGCTGCCCTTTATTTACCCGTTGCCATGGTGAATCCTGGTATCAGAGCTCCACTGGTGATGGCTTTCTTTTTTTATTCACGCATGCGCTAACTCAGGGTGATAATACTTGTTGCTTGAACTAACTCTGATGGGTGGTGGCTGTAGCTCAGTAGGTAGAGCAGGTCACCTACTGATTGGAAGGTCAGTGGTTCAATTCCTGGCTACTGCAGGCTGCGTGCCAATGTATCCTTGGTCAAGAAACTTAACCCCAAGTTGCTCTCCGACCGTTCCGTCGGAGTATGAATGTGAGTGAATGTTAGATGATTAAAGCACTTAGCTTAATTCATTAATCATGGAAGTGCTTGTATGAATGCGTGTGCATGGGGTAAATGTGAACGTGTTGTGTAAGCGCTTTGAGTGCTCATATCTGAGTAGAAAAGCCATTTACCATCAGCTGTTCTGGAAAAGGAAACTCAACAACAGGGGTTGTTTCCACTCTACCCACTCAAAAAATAAATTGCTCCAAACAGAAACAAAAATGAGGATTTCTGAGGACTGTTTTGTGTCTGTGCTTATAATTTGGTTTCTAAGGGAATAAGGATTCTGATATGTACTGTGGACTCGGTGGGGGCCCACCAACTGTTTTCTGAAGTCCCTGAGGACACTGATCTAGCCATGATAAAGATTATGGACGAGAATCTGCTGGAAACAGGCAGGAGTGGAATGGAATGTTTAGAAGTGATGTCACAATGTAGCTCCTCTGCAGTGATCTATAGAACCCGAAATATCAAAGACATCTTAGGCTGAAATGATTCACTTCATGGATGAACTTCACTGCGTGAACACCTACTTTTCAAAGCTCCAAAAACAAAAATTTTACAGCACAGAACAAATCCATCTCTGATTATCAACGGTAAGTACTCACATGGATCTTTTTTAGGGTTATTTAGTTTTATACAATGGAACTTCTCAATAATACACTTTTAAGCCACAATTTGTGTTTCTACATAAATATTTTCCCTAAAACTTGTTGCCGTGTCCTTGAACTTGAACAGAAAATGTCAAAAGTTCAGTTGGAATTAATGAGATGTTGTGTGAGCACTGAATGAAGTCATTTGCATCATTTTAAGAAATAAAAAATACACAAGAATTAATTTGAAATAGAACAAAATTATCAGAAATGATCCGAAACATATACGCAAAGCAGCAGCTTATGTCACACATGCTACTTTCCCACCGCCGAGGTGCCGGTTCGCGTGCTAGTGCTCGTGCTGTTCCCAGCAAACCGGCGAAACGCTTAAGAATGGGCCCGCGTTTCCACCGCGTTTCTGTGAACTGCTCCTTTACGTATGAGCGTGGGTGGGTCCTCGTCTGGACACTGAAGCCGAAGTGCACAAACGTGGGAGAACACGCTCCCCTTTCTTGTGGTGCAAATACGTTTTACGTCCAACAGTGGCGGTCCTAGCCTGTTTGGCGCCCCGGGCGAGCATCCCCGCCGGCGCCCCCCCCCCCCAACCCCCCATAGCGATCGCCGCAGCAGCGCCTACCGCACTACTCCACTTGGGGGGTAATGAGCACCTGCTGTGTGGTGCATGTTTTAACAGAAGGTCCCCCCACTATCACAGGCACACTCAGAATTTATTTTAAATTTTATTTGAAAAAACATGGAAGAAACTGAAATATTACACAGCTTCTGCTTACCTTCATCTTTGCTTCTTTCTTTTCTTCTTCTTTTCTCTTTTTCTTAAACTGCACACCTGATGGCTTTGACCTTTTCCTTTCCATCTGCCGTAATTCGCACTGAAGCTGAATAGGTTATAACCACCGCCCATCCACAGGGTTGTCAGATCTGACTGACAGTTGCCAGCCCAACACAACAAAACCTCCATTGAAACTCATGTTAATAGCACCAGGTGTGATATATATTTAACTAGAAGCACTCAGAGAGCGCAAACCTCCGCCAAGGCCATAGGGTCACTGACGCTGTAATACGTGTATCTAAATACTTTGAAATAATCTTTCATCTTTCCCAGACAACAATAACCCCCTATCCCGCAATAGTGTGTGACCTCGACCAGATCGCGGCTCCTAACCGTAGTAGGGAGACCTCTGGTCTCTACTTCGCTTGGCTCGTGGCTGGTAACTAACTTGCTCATCCATGTGGGTCAGCTTCAGCAAGGCGGAGAAATGCAGCAAATCGAAGGATTTTAGCAACAGAACTTTTATTCCTTTTTCCACCGCCACCGAACACACTTTTTCCCTCGCGTCGTCTCCCGCGCTAGCCCGCATACACACACACGGGGCAGAGAAAAGTGGGTGGTGTCTCTTAAAGGGGAAGGCTCTGCCTGTATCCCGCAATACTGAAGAATCCTTAAAAAAATTCCTGGATCCAGATCGTGATTCGGATCACCACCAAAATTTAATCACTTCTTCCTCTTGTCATTTCCAACCGCTCCACAAAATTTCAGTGAAATCCGTTCATAACTTTTGGAGTAATCCTGCTGACAAACAGACAAACAAACCAACGTGACCGAAAACATAACCTCCTTGGCGGAGGTAAATATACAAGCTTTGGGTGAGTTGCTAAAATTTTGGCTGCTTTTCACCATATTTGGTAGGTTTTTAGGAAGTTTTTATTGTAAAATTATATATCTATATAATATTACAATTATATAGATATATCTATATAATTTTCCAGCCCAATGTGTTCACAAGCTGCTCAATCTGGCAACACTGCACCATCCACCAACATTTGTCCAAACTGTCTAGATTCGTATTTGTGTTATTTTTTTCATTAGGATTCAGGTTCACACAAATACTGTGAATTAATGACCATATTTACAGTATTATAAATGAAATGGGCTTTGTGCTCTATCAGTTGTGTGCATCTAATTTTATTAGATGCACAGATTCATTCTGTGGAACATGGGGAAAAAAACATGGGAGGACAAAAAAAAAAAGAGGCAGTTTTGCGAGATCTCGCAAAACTTTTCAATATTAGGACATACACTTCGCATTAATCTTGATACGGCAGTGTCAGTGAGGATGAAAGGTTTGGCGAGAGACTGCCAGCAAAAGTCGCCTTTATTTATAATTCAGCAGTTACTGTTGGCTGTAACCAGGCCCAAACTGTACAGGCATGAATGAATGAACCCGGCTGACTGTCACTCTCACGCCATCACTGCTTCACTCGACTCGCACCCCAGGCTGAGAGGAGAAGGGGGCGGGGCAGCGCTGTGTGTGTGACGATCGAGTGAAGCAGTGACAGCGAGACAGAGAGAGAATCCCCCGCCTGCCCCTTTCCTTCTGTTACAACCTGTCAGACCATGGCAGAAAGCTACATGCAATACACAGCAAGCAGAGGGCGCCCATTACCCCACAAGTGGGGCAGTGCGGTAGGCGCTGCTGCGGGGATCGCAATGCGTTGGGGGGAGGGGGGCGGTCATGCCGCCCTAGATGAAATGCCGCCCTGGGCGGCTGCCCATGTCGCCCATATCAGAAACCGCCACTGACGTCCAAACCAAACTACTGCAGCATCTGTGTGCAGCACAGAGGTAAACACAGACAACGATTAGAGCAAGACGACAAGTACTCACTTTGTGTCCTTTTATATGTGATATGAACTGATACAAAGCAGCAAGTTCGGCCTTAGAGCCCAACCTAATTCACAGCCGTGAAAATCGCTTCGCTTTTCTCATGTAATACACATGTAATATGGTAGAAAACTTGATGTTGAGATGGCAGAGTTCCGCCCTTCTGCCGCTTTCACCACACGTTCTTGGTTCGAGACCAGCTAGTTTTTGCGGGCTGGAGTTGAACCTGTTTTTTCGGCCGAGCACCGAGTGCCTCCGCCGCGGGTGGAAAACCTGCCTAACGGTTCAAATTGAGGCACCGGTTCCGGAACCCTGTTGGTGGGAAAGAGGCTACAGTACACTGTTGGTACAAATGTTCTCATACTGTGGTCTCCCATCTATTACTGACCTCTGTGAGCCTCAGCAGAAACATTCAGGCATATTAGAATTGTTCACCTGCATATTGTTTTCATCTGACAGATGTAGCATGTTCAGTTTCAGTGTTTTGGTCTAAAAGAGAGGGTAAATTCTGCCACTTGGTGGATAGATGACACTATTGCAGCTTGTGTGACCACTTGTTACATTGTTTTTGTGTTTCCAGTGTAGCAATGTGCTCAGGACTCCTGATACCATGACGCAAAACCTGCGTCCTGTTGGAGTACTGTAAGTAAAACACACAAACACACAAGTCAACACAGCTGCTGAACATCTGTATCTTCGTAAACTCTTTCTGTCTCTCTGTATCTATTTAGGAACAGTGTGTTGATGTGTGATTTTGCCTGTTCTGCTCCTCCAATCAACACACCCCCTCCAAAGTAAGTTTGCTCTGCTGCTTTTAGACTTTTTTTTGAGTGGGACTGCCTTGTCATGTGCAGGTATCCGTCATTTAGCTGTAGATGTCTGAATGAATTATTGTACTCAGCCTCCTTTAATGAAGCTTTGACCCACGTTTTTAAAATACTTACCTCACAGCTGCACACAGTGGCAATATGTGCTCCTACTTTGTGTTTTACTCCTGTACAAAGAGGAAGCGTCATGAGCAGCAGGATGAGAGCCAGCCGTACATCAAGTAGCCACCAAATGCCTTCATGCTCTTTTTAAAGGAGCATAGGGCAAACCTGAAGGTGGAATTTCAATTTAAATGGGTATTTTGACTGTTGGGTTTTAACTTTTTTACTTTCAAACTTGATTTGAAATTTTTTCACTTCCAGCCCCAACCAGTCATGACAGATGACCGCCCCTCCTTGAGCCTGGTTCTGCCGGAGGTTTCTTCCTTTTAAAAGGGAGATTTTCCTTCCCACTGTTGCCACGTGCTTGCTCATAGGGGGTCGTTTTGACTGTTGGGTTTTAACTTTTTTACTTTCAAACTTTAGTTGAACTTTTTCACTTCCAGCCCCAACCGGTCATGGCAGATGCCCGCCCTTCCTTGAGCCTGGTTCTGCTGGAGGATTCTTCCTTTTTAAAGGGAGTTTTTCCTTCCCACTGTCGCCACGTGCTTGCTTCTAAGGGGTCGTTTTGACTGTTGGGTTTTAACTTTTTCACTTTCAAACTTTACTTGAACTTTTTCACTTCCAGCCCCAACCGGTCGCCGCAGATGCCCGCCCCTCCTTGAGCCTGGTTCTGCCAGAGGTTTCTTCCTTTTAAAAGGGAGTTTTTCCTTCCCTCTGTCACCATGTACATGCTTATAGGGGGTCGTTTTGCTTGTTGAGTTTTCACTTTCAAACTTTATTTTTACTTTTTTACTTCCAGCCCCAACCGGTCATGGCAGATGACCGCCCCTCCTTGAGCCTGGTTCTGCTGGAGGTTTCTTCCTGTTAAAAGGGAGTTTTTCCTTCCCACTGTTGCCACGTGCTTGCTCATCGGGGGTCGTTTTGACTGTTGGGTTTTAACTGTTTAACTTTCAAACTTTATTTGAACTTTTTCACTTCCAGCCCCAACCAGTCATGGCAGATGACCGCCCCTCCTTGAGCCTGGTTCTGCCAGAGGTTTCTTCCTTTTAAAAGGGAGATTTTCCTTCCCACTGTCGTCACGTGCTTGCTCATAGGGGGTCGTTTTGACTGTTGGGTTTTAACTTTTTTACTTTCAAACTTTACTTGAACTTTTTCACTTCCAGCCCCAACCGGTCGCCGCAGATGACCGCCCCTCCTTGAGCCTGATTCTGCCAAAGGTTTCTTCCTTTTAAAAGGGAGTTTTTCCTTCCCACTGTCACCATGTACATGCTTATAGGGGGTCGTTTTGCTTGTTGAGTTTTCACTTTCAAACTTTATTTTTACTTTTTTACTTCCAGTCCCAACCAGTCATGGCAGATGACCGCCCCTCCTTGAGCCTGATTCTGCCAAAGGTTTCTTCCGTTTAAAAGGGAGATTTTCCTTCCCACTGTCACCATGTGCATGCTTATAGGTGGTCGTTTTGTTTGATGAGTTTTCACTTTCAAACTTTATTTGATCTTTTTTACTTCCAGCCCCAACCGGTCATGGCAGATGCCCGCCCTTCCTTGAGCCTGGTTCTGCTGGAGGATTCTTCCTTTTAAAAGGGAGTTTTTCCTTCCCACTGTCGCCACGTGCTTGCTTCTAAGGGGTCGTTTTGACTGTTGGGTTTTAACTTTTTCACTTTCAAACTTTACTTGAACTTTTTCACTTCCAGCCCCAACCGGTCGCCGCAGATGACCGCCCCTCCTTGAGCCTGGTTCTGCTGGAGGTTTCTTCCTTTTAAAAGGGAGTTTTTCCTTCCCACTGTCACCATGTGCATGCTTATAGGTGGTCGTTTTGCTTGATGAGTTTTCACTTTCAAACTTTATTTGAACATTTTTACTTCCAGCCCAAACCGGTCATAGCAGATGACCGCCCCTCCTTGAGCCTGGTTCTGCCGGAGGTTTCTTCCTTTTAAAAGGGAGATTTTCCTTCCCACTGTCGTCACGTTCTTGCTCATAGGGGGTTGTTTTGACTGTTGGGTTTTAACTGTTTCACTTTCAAACTTTACTTGAACTTTTTCACTTCCAGTCCCAACCGGTCATGGCAGATGACCGCCCCTCCTTGAGCCTGGTTCTGCTGGAGGATTCTTCCTTTTAAAAGGGAGATTTTCCTTCCCACTGTCGTCACCTGCTTGCTCATAGGGGGTCGTTTTGACTGTTGGGTTTTAACTGTTTCACTTTCAAACTTTATTTGAACTTTTTTACTTCCAGCCCCAACCGGTCATGGCAGATGTCCACCCTTCCTTGAGCTTGGTTCTGCTGGAGGATTCTTCCTTTTAAAAGGGAGTTTTTCCTTCCCACTGTCGCCACGTGCTTGCTTCTAAGGGGTCGTTTTGACTGTTGGGTTTTAACTTTTTCACTTTCAAACTTTATTTTTACTTTTTTACTTCCAGTCCCAACCAGTCATGGCAGATGACCGCCCCTCCTTGAGCCTGGTTCTGCCGGAGGTTTCTTCCTGTTAAAAGGGAGTTTTTCCTTCCCACTGTCGCCACGTGCTTGCTTCTAAGGGGTCACTTTGACTGTTGGGTTTTAACTTTTTCAATTTCAAACTTTACTTGAACTTTTTCACTTCCAGCCCCAACCGGTCATGACAGATGACCGCCCTTCCTTGAGCCTGGTTCTGCTGGAGGTTTCTTCCTTTTAAAAGGGAGATTTTCCTTCCCACTGTCACCATGTGCATGCTTATAGGTGGTCGTTTTGTTTGATGAGTTTTCACTTTCAAACTTTATTTGATCTTTTTTACTTCCAGCCCCAACCGGTCATGGCAGATGCCCGCCCTTCCTTGAGCCTGGTTCTGCTGGAGGATTCTTCCTTTTAAAAGGGAGTTTTTCCTTCCCACTGTCGCCACGTGCTTGCTTCTAAGGGGTCGTTTTGACTGTTGGGTTTTAACTTTTTCACTTTCAAACTTTACTTGAACTTTTTCACTTCCAGCCCCAACCGGTCGCCGCAGATGACCGCCCCTCCTTGAGCCTGGTTCTGCTGGAGGTTTCTTCCTTTTAAAAGGGAGTTTTTCCTTCCCACTGTCACCATGTGCATGCTGATAGGTGGTCGTTTTGCTTGATGAGTTTTCACTTTCAAACTTTATTTGAACATTTTTACTTCCAGCCCAAACCGGTCATAGCAGATGACCGCCCCTCCTTGAGCCTGGTTCTGCCGGAGGTTTCTTCCTTTTAAAAGGGAGATTTTCCTTCCCACTGTCGTCACGTTCTTGCTCATAGGGGGTTGTTTTGACTGTTGGGTTTTAACTGTTTCACTTTCAAACTTTACTTGAACTTTTTCACTTCCAGTCCCAACCGGTCATGGCAGATGACCGCCCCTCCTTGAGACTGGTTCTGCTGGAGGATTCTTCCTTTTAAAAGGGAGATTTTCCTTCCCACTGTCGTCACCTGCTTGCTCATAGGGGGTCGTTTTGACTGTTGGGTTTTAACTGTTTCACTTTCAAACTTTATTTGAACTTTTTTACTTCCAGCCCCAACCGGTCATGGCAGATGTCCACCCTTCCTTGAGCTTGGTTCTGCTGGAGGATTCTTCCTTTTAAAAGGGAGTTTTTCCTTCCCACTGTCGCCACGTGCTTGCTTCTAAGGGGTCGTTTTGACTGTTGGGTTTTAACTTTTTCACTTTCAAACTTTATTTTTACTTTTTTACTTCCAGTCCCAACCAGTCATGGCAGATGACCGCCCCTCCCTGAGTCTGGTTCTGCCGGAGGTTTCTTCCTTTTAAAAGGGAGTTTTTCCTTCCCACTGTCGCCACGTGCTTGCTCATAGAGGGTAGTTTTGACTGTTGGGTTTTAACTGTTTCACTTTCAAACTTTATTTGAACTTTTTCACTTTCAGCCCCAACCGGTCATGGCAGATGACCGCCCCTCCTTGAGCCTGGTTCTGCCGGAGTTTCTTCCTTTTAAAAGGGAGATTTTCCTTCCCACTGTCGCCATGTGCTTGCTCATAGGGGGTCGTTTTGACTGTTGGGTTTTAACTGTTTCACTTTCAAACTTTATTTGAACTCATTTACTTCCAGTCCCAACCGGTCATGGCAGATGACCGCCCCTCCTTGAGCCTGGTTCTGCCGGAGGTTTCTTCCTTTTAAAAGGGAGATTTTCCTTCCCACTGTCGCCACGTGCTTGCTTCTAAGGGGTCGTTTTGACTGTTGGGTTTTAACTTTTTCAATTTCAAACTTTACTTGAACTTTTTCACTTCCAGCCCCAACCGGTCGCCGCAGATGCCCGCCCTTCCTTGAGCCTGGTTCTGCCAGAGGTTTCTTCCGTTTAAAAGGGAGTTTTTCCTTCCCTCTGTCACCATGTACATGCTTATAGGTGGTCGTTTTGCTTGTTGAGTTTTCACTTTCAGACTTTATTTTTACTTTTTTACTTCCAGCCCCAACCGGTCATGGCAGATGACCGCCCTTCCTTGAGCCTGGTTCTGCTGGAGGATTCTTCCTTTTAAAAGGGAGTTTTTCCTTCCCACTGTCGCCACATGCTTCCTTCTAAGGGGTCGTTTTGACTGTTGGGTTTTAACTTTTTTACTTTCAAACTTTATTTAAATTTTTTCACTTCCAGCCCCAACCGGTCGTGGCAGATGACCGCCCCTCCTTGAGCCTGGTTCTGCCGGAGGTTTCTTCCTGTTAAAAGGGAGTTTTTCCTTCCCATTGTTGCCACGTGCTTGCTCATAAGGGGTCGTTTTGACTGTTGGGATTTAACTGTTTCACTTTCAAACTTTACTTGAACTTTTTCACTTCCAGCCCCAACCGGTCATGGCAGATGACCGCCCTTCCTTGAGCCTGGTTCTGCTGGAGGTTTCTTCCTTTTAAAAGGGAGATTTTCCTTCCCACTGTCGCCACGTGCTTGCTTCTAAGGGGTCGATTTGACTGTTGGGTTTTAACTTTTTCACTTTCAAACTTTATTTTTACTTTTTTACTTCCAGTCCCAACCAGTCATGGCAGATGACCGCCCCTCCTTGAGCCTGGTTCTGCCGGAGGTTTCTTCCTTTTAAAAGGGAGATTTTCCTTCCCTCTGTCACCATGTACATGCTTATAGGGGGTCGTTTTGCTTGTTGAGTTTTCACTTTCAAACTTTATTTGGACATTTTTACTTCCAGTCCCAACCAGTCATGGCAGATGACCGCGCCTCCTTGAGCCTGGTTCTGCCAGAGGTTTCTTCCTGTTAAAAGGGAGTTTTTCCTTCCCACTGTTGCCACGTGCTTGCTCATAGGGGGTCATTTTGACTGTTGGGTTTTAACTGTTTCACTTTCAAACTTTATTTGAACCTTTTTACTTCCAGCCCCAACCGGTCATGGCAGATGACCGCCCCTCCTTGAGCTTGGTTCTGCTGGAGTATTCTTCCTTTTAAAAGGGAGTTTTTCCTTCCCACTGTCGCCACGTGCTTGCTTCTAAGGGGTCGTTTTGACTGTTGGGTTTTAACTTTTTCACTTTCAAACTTAACTTGAACTTTTTCACTTCCATCCCCAACCAGTCATGGCTGATGCCCGCCCTTCCTTGAGCCTGGTTCTGCTGGAGGTTTCTTCCTTTTAAAAGGGAGTTTTTCCTTCCCACTGTCGCCACGTGCTTGCTTCTAAGAGGTCAATTTGACTGTTGGGTTTTAACTTTTTCAATTTCAAACTTTATTTGAACTTTTTTACTTCCAGTCCCAACCAGTCATGGCAAATGACCGCCCCTCCTTGAGCCTGGTTCTGCCGGAGGTTTCTTCCTTTTAAAAGGGAGATTTTCCTTCCCACTGTCACCACGTGCTTGCTTATAGAGGGTCGTTTTGACTGTTGGGTTTTAACTGTTTCACTTTCAAACTTTATTTGAACTTTTTCACTTCCAGTCCCAACCGGTCATGGCAGATGACTGCCCCTCCCTGAGCCTGGTTCTGCCGGAGGTTTCTTCCTTTTAAAAGGGAGATTTTCCTTCCCACTGTCGCCACTTGCTTGCTCATAGAGGGTCGTTTTGACTGTTGGGTTTTAACTGTTTCACTTTCAAACTTTATTTGAACTTTTTCACTTCCAGCCCCAACCGGTCATGGCAGATGACCGCCCCTCCTTGAGCCTGGTTCTGCCGGAGGTTTCTTCCTTTTAGAAGGGAGATTTTCCTTCCCACTGTCGCCACGTCCTTGCTCATAGGGGGTCGTTTTGACTGTTGGGTTTTAACTGTTTCACTTTCAAACTTTATTTGAATTCATTCACTTCCAGTCCCAACCGGTCATGGCAGATGACTGCCTCTCCTTGAGCCTGGTTCTGCCGGAGGTTTCTTCCTGTTAAAAGGGAGTTTTTCCTTCCCACTGTTGCCATGTGCTTGCTCATAGGGGGTCGTTTTGACTGTTGGGTTTTAATTGTTTCACTTTCAAACCTTATTTGTACTTTTTCACTTCCAGCCCCAACCGGTCATGGCAGATGACCGCCCCTCCTTGAGCTTGGTTCTGCCGGAGGTTTCTTCCTTTTAAAAGGGAGATTTTCCTTCCCACTGTCACCATGTGCATGCTTATAGGTGGTCGTTTTGTTTGATGAGTTTTCACTTTCAAACTTTATTTGAACTTTTTTACTTCCAGCCCCAACCGGTCATGGCAGATGCCCGCCCTTCCTTGAGCCTGGTTCTGCTGGAGGATTCTTCCTTTTAAAAGGGAGTTTTTCCTTCCCACTGTCGCCACGTGCTTGCTTCTAAGGGGTCGTTTTGACTGTTGGGTTTTAACTGTTTCTCTTTCAAACTTTACTTGAACTTTTTCACTTCCAGCCCCAACCGGTTGCCGCAGATGACCGCCCCTCCTTGAGCCTGGTTCTGCCAGAGGTTTCTTATTTTTAAAAGGGAGTTTTTCCTTCCCACTGTCACCATGTACATGCTTATAGGGGGTCGTTTTGCTTGTTGAGTTTTCACTTTCAAACTTTATTTTTACTTTTTTACTTCCAGTCCCAACCAGTCATGGCAGATGACCGCCCCTCCCTGAGCCTGGTTCTGCCGGAGGTTTCTTCCTGTTAAAAGGGAGTTTTTCCTTCCCACTGTTGCCATTTGCTTGCTCATAGGGGGTCGTTTTGACTGTTGGGTTTTAATTGTTTCACTTTCAAACCTTATTTGTACTTTTTCACTTCCAGCCCCAACAGGTTGCGTCAGATGACTGCCCCTCCCTGAGCCTGGTTCTGCCGGAGGTTTCTTCTTTTTTAAAAGGGAGTTTTTCCTTCCCACTGTTACCATGTGCTTGCTCATAGAGGGTTGTTTTGACTGTTGGGTTTTAACTGTTTCACTTTCAAACTTTATTTGAACTTTTTTACTTCCAGCCCCAACCGGTCATGGCAGATGACCACCCCTGGACCTTCAACTCGCCTACGGAGTTGTTAGCCTAACTTACACAACTGTGGAATCCATACAGGGCCAGACCTTGCCTTGGAGGAGCCCTAAGCGACATTTGATTTGGGTGCCCCCCTCATACTTTTTTGGAAATATGTGATATAGGGTGTTTGACCTGCTTTTGGAACAACATCATAACTAGACACAAGAGGAGGAATTAAAGATAGCCCAAGGAACAGAGACCAGGACTAAAATCCACCTAACAGGAGAACAAACCAGAAACAATGAAACACCAAACAGACCCGGGAACACGGGAAGCCTAAGAACTAAAACAGGATTAAATACAAACTGAATAGCCAAGAACAGCACTCAGAAAACTAAGAAGCCTGGGGATGTAAACAGTGAAACGAACCAGGAATTAGCAGAAAAAGACAAAAATTAAAAACTGCAAAAACACAATAAACTAGGAATCAAACCGTAACATTAACAATATGAATTGAAAACTGAAAGATCTAAAATTATAAAACGCTGGGTCAAAAACCCACGACCACGATGATAAGATCCAAACAAAATGTATATTAACTAGTAACACACTGAGGATGGTGACACAGGCTGACAGGTTGTTTTTGACAGAGACACAGCTACAGGATAAATACCATACTTAGCCATCTAGCGATAGCTAAGTACATTTGGAGCTGGTTACAAACTAGCCAGTGTTGTAATTGCTCATGGAAACATACCTTTTGTCATGGTTGGCTGTGTGGGTGAAGGGTAGGACCCAAATGCAGGACGCGTAACACTGAGCTAAACTTAGACAGCTTTATTATGCTGCAGCTCACAAGGGAAAATAAACAAAACAACAAAATCTCAACCTAGGCAAAACCACAAAAAACAATCCTGGGAGAACTAGGGAATATGTGAACTGGGAAACACACAACAGGGAGGAGAAACGCTGACAATGATGCAACAATGATCAGACAAAAACTGAGGGCTTAAATACACAGCAGGTAATTAGGGCAAGAGGAAATAGCAGGGCACAACAGGTGAAGCAAATGAAACTAATAACATAGGGGAAGCAAAACTAAATAAAAAGCACAGGGAACACAAGACTGGCAAAATAAAACAGGAAGTGACTAACCAAGGTACACGCAGACTAAATACGGGGGACTGGCACACAGACACGGGACCGAAACAAAAACAAAACCAGGCAGGGAGCAACAAAGGCAGGGAACAATAGTTCAAAAAACGGAAACAAAACACAAGGACAAGGAAGCACAGGGGTCAGAACAGGGCATGAGGGTAAGCAAAAAACAAAAACAGAACAAAACAAAAACACAGGACCAGAACTAAAGGCGACGGCACAAGGCCGGAAAGCTCCATGTACAAAATAGGGGGTCAAAACAAGAAACAGTCCAGGAGCTAAGACAAAAACAAAAATAGCAAATGGCACGGGGAAAAATAGCCCAACAGTTCAGGGGGCCGCCCAGGCCAAGGGGCCAAAAAGTAGGGTTCAAACCAGTTGGGCGGCCGACTGCAGTTCCAGCGGTGGCGACGGGGCGACGACGAGGAAACGAGACAGGAGGCCGACCGCGGCACCAGCGGCGGCGGCAACGAGGAGACGAGACAGGAGGCCGACCGACGAGGCTGGGGGCCGACCGCGCTCCAAGCAGCGGTGGCGACGAGGAGACAAGGCGGGGGGCTGACCGCGCTCCAAGCGGCGGCAATGAGGCAGGCGGCTGACCGCGCTCCAAGCAGAGGCAAGACGAGGCGACGAGACAGGAGGCCGACCGACGAGGCTGGGGGCCGACCGCGCTCCAAGCAGCGGTGGCGACGAGGAGACGAGGCGGGGGGCTGACCGCGCTCCAAGCGGCGGCAATGAGGCAGGCGGCTGACCGCGCTCCAAGCAGAGGCAAGCCGAGGCAGGAGGCTCGAACTGAGCCAGACGCTCGTACTGAGCGTGACCCTTGGGGTTCAGACGCGGCTCCGACTGAGCCGGGCCCACCAGGCCCACTAGGAATAAAACTCAATAAGAAAACACAGGAGGTCAGGGTCGGTACAAAATGACAAAACAGACAAGACCATGGAAGCAGGGGAGACAGGCACAAAGGGAACAAGAGCATCAAAACAAACTGGGAAATAAAAACTCAGGAAAAATAAAACTAAACACAAAACACTGGGCAGACGGCCCAGGACCATGACACCTTTGTTTTCTTTTGTCCTCTAATCTTCTCCTTTCCCCCCTCTCTGCCTCAGAGGGACAGATCCTTTCCGTCACATTTCTGTTTTGTAGCTTCATCCAAAAATGACAGAAACTAACAGACCATCAGGTCACCTGGAGCACTGCTGATGCGCAGCCTGCCCAAACTACCTGACACACGCAGTCAGTCAGCAAGAGGCTTACTCATTAAATTAGTGTTTTTACAATTGTACAAATATGAAGAGGTGGAATAGTTTCTTTTTAGGACACTGGCATGTTAAAAAAGAACAAAGTTTCATCACAAATGTAGGTGAGCTTGGTCAGGGGGCCCTATACAGCCGCATCTGTCGCCTATGCCTCGGGCCGGCTCTGTCTTCATTATACATGGTTTCAGAAGTGACGGACTACGACTCTCCGCTGTGTTTTCAGTTTCACCGCGCAACAGTGTGGCCCTTTTTCCACCGACCAGGTGCCAGCACCAGTATTGGAACCATTCAACGTTTTTTCCACCGCGAACGCACTCGGTGCTCGGCCAAAAAACGGCTCCCGCAAGCTAGCTGGTCTCGAACCAAGAACATGTGACGCAAGCAGCAGAAGGGCGCGACTCTGCCATCTCAACATAAAGTTTTCTACCGCTATTTCACTGCATGGTGTGTAGAGAAAAGCGATGTAATTTTCACGCTGTGAATTAGGTTGGGCCCTATGGCTGAACTTGCTGCTTTGTATCAGTTCATATCACAGATAAATGGAAGAAAAGTGCGTACTTGTGTCACGGCTGGTGCAGGCAAGGCAGGGAGGACCCCAGTGCAGGACACGGTGAGAGCGGGGTTATAGTGAAGATTTATTGATATTATTTTCAATAAATACAAAAACAACAAAACTCAAAAGCAGGAACTTGGAACTCGAAACTAGAAAACAAAACACACAGACGGAAAACTGACGAGGACCCGAACACCAAACTAAACAATACTGAGACTTAAATACACAGAAGGAACGAGGGGGAATGGAAACTGCTGAGCACAACAGTTGAAATGAATAAGACTAATAACAGGAAGTAAAACACAACACAACATGGAGCACAAGACTACCAAAATAAAACAGAAAGTGAACAAGACAAGTTGCAGGAGCTGGGGGAACCGAGGGGACCAAGACAGAGGAGGGAACCGAAGCTGAGGAGACTAGGGGAACCGAAGGGACCGAAACTGAGGAGGGACCTGAGGGGAATGAAACTGAGGGGACCAAGGCTAAAACTGCAGCTACAGTGGGGACCGAGGGAACCGAGGGGGCTATAGTGGGGACCGAAGCTGTGGAGGGAGCCAAGGGGACCGGAGCAGGGACTGAGGCTAAAGGGACCGAGGGGACTAAAGAGGAGGGAGCTGAGGGCATTGAAGCTAAGAGAGAAGAGGGTGAGGGAGCGTGAGCTACAGGAACTAAGTGGGCTGTGGGAGCTGGCTCTGAGACGTTGCTTGGGGGTTCCAAGGTGCTGACTGAGGGAAGGGAAGGAACTAGAGCTGGGGCTGAGAGGTCTGAAGCTACAGTGGGATCTGGGGGAACTAAAGCTGGGGGAGGTGAGGGTACAGAGGGAGTAGGGGCTGAAGGAGCTAAGGGTGCAGAGGGCTCCGAAGCACTGACTGAAGGTGAGGCTGAGCAGAGCGAAGCTGAAGGCGAAGCTGAGAGGAGCGAAGCTGAAGGCGAGGCTGAGGGGAGCGAGGGCTCTAAAGCAGGTGGAGTTGAAGCTGAGGGAACTAAAGGGGCATTCTGTCATGGCCGGGGAGGAAACAGGCGAGGAAGGGCAAACACGAGGGACTCCAGAGAAAGGCATAACTTAAAAGGTATTTATTTATGTAAGAGAGACAAAGGGAAGACATGGGGAACACAGGAACACGCAGGCACAATAACGTCAACGACACGACAACAGGCAGAGAAAACGCAGGACTTAAATACACAGAAGGGCTGATGAGGGAAGAGGAAACAGGTGGGAACACAGGTGACACTGATAACTAAGACGAGACCAGAGGGAAGCAAAACTGAATACAACAGACAGGGGCTGGACGAATATCAAAATAAAACAGGAAGTATGACAAGGGAACAGAGACGCAAACCTGACACAGAATACAGAGAGACACAAGGAACTACAAATAACTGAGGGCAAATACAAAAGATAACAAAACAACCTGAGAAAACGGAAACCATACCAAGAAAACATAAAACACTGGGCCACCGGCCCAGGACATGACACATTCTGCGATGCTCTGATGCTCTAGCTGACTGATTTATTGGCTTGTTCATTGCAGGAATGTTTTTGGGAATGCAACATGTGCAATATATGTTCTATTGTTTTAAAGTTCTGACTGTATGTTTTTATTGATTTTTTTTGGGGGGGGGTATTTATGCACTTTTAAAATGACTTTTATTGTTATACTGTATTATTGTGGTAGCAGCTTGTTTTTGGACGATGTCCAAGACAAATTTCCCTGTGGGGACAATAAAGTATATTTGATTGATTCATTGATCGATTGAAAGGGAACTGGGTGGACTGAAGGAGCAGGAGTTGTGGGCGCTGAGGGAACTGGAACAGGGACTGAGGCTAAAGGCACTGAAGCTAAGGAAGAGGGAGCTAAAGGGCAGGCAGAGGGAGCTAAAGGGCAGGCAGAGGGAGCTGGAGCTGGGGCTAAGGGGACTGAGGGCGCTGAGGCTGGGGCGAAGCTGGAGGCTCTGAAGCAGGAGCTGAGGGGGACGAAGCTGAAGACTCTGAGGCTGGGGACGAAGCTAAAGACTCTGAAGCAGGATGAGGTGACTCAGACTGTGGGTGAGTTGTGGCCGGTGGCGCTGAAGGGGCTGAAGGTGCAGACACAGACGCAGATGAGCAGGCTGATGAGGTTGAGGCCGAAGACTGTGGTGATTGTGGGATGCACTCGGCAGTGCGCACAGCTGTCTCCTCTGACAGCTGGGGCTGCTTAAGAGGGCTCCCTGACACCATGTGAGGCTGAGAACTGGAACAGTCCTTGGGAGCCCCCACCCACAGAAACAAAACGGGAGCCGAAGTGGGCCGGTCCACGGCTACTCCTTCCCGTGGAACTGAAACGGGTGCAGGGCATCTTGCAGGAGTTTTGTTCTCAGTCTTTTCAGTGTTCATCTCAAAACACCTAGCCTCATCACAAGTCCGTGTTTCATCCTCAGTCTCCAATGCCATAGTTGCAACATTATCAGGCAGTCCAATAACCATAGCAGAGGAGAGTGAAAAACCAGCGAAGATTACTTCCATAACAAAGTCCTTTATTAACTCAGGTACATCATCCAAAAGTCCTGAATGAGTGGTTACCAGTCTCTGTATAATGTGCTTAATGGTATCCTGACAGGCCTCATCTGGCAGCTCAATCCATTGTTCACAGAGCAAAATAACAGAGTCAATATCCTGTTTGCGTCTTTCTGGTGTGTAAACAATCCCGGATGAGGTGTTATTACCAGTTAGATCGGTAAACACAGTGTACACGAGTTGTCTGGCGTTATCACACACAGGGGCGGAGGCTGTGGTGACAGCAGTGGTCTGTGGATGGACAGCGGTCCCAGGCTGGGGCTGTGCAGGAATTCCAGAGGCTGTTTTTTCGCCGCCGTGAGCTGCGCTTCCATCCGCCCCTATGAACCGGAAGCGTAGCGGCGGCAGGCTCCTCTTCCCCATCCCACATCCTTGCCAGGAAAGCGGCGGGAGAAGAGTAGGCTGGTGGAAACACAGCAGCTGTCATGAACGGCAGCTGTTGTGGGGAAGCTTGGGCTGGAGGCGAAGGCGGAAAACAGCAACGCCAATGCTTATTCCTCCAGCCGGGCCGTCCCACGGCCAGGCGAGTGCTAATGTACTGTGGCTCGCCTTTCGAAGCGAGCCGCGGCTCCCACATTAACACTCCCGGCCCAAATAACTCGCGGTCCGCAGGGTCCATACTGGTTCGGGTCCTACTGTCATGGCTGGTGCAGGCAAGGCAGGAAGGACCCCAGTGCAGGACACGGCGAGAGCAGTGTTATAGTGAAGATTTATTGATATTATTTTCAATAAATACAAAAACAGCAAACTCGAAAGCAGGAACTTGGAACTCAAAACTAGAAAACAAAACACACAGATGGAAAACTGACGAGGACCTGAACACCAAACTAAACAACACTGAGACTTAAATACACAGAAGGAACGAGGGGGAATGGAAAGTGCTGAGCACAGCAGGTGAAATGAATAAGACTAATAACAGGAAGTAAAACACAACACAAAACACATGGAGCACAAGACTACCAAAATAAAACAGAAAGTGAACAAGACACATGCAGACCTAACACAGGAAACTTAACAAACGGAACATTACCCAAACAACAAGGAAAACAGCAAACTCAAACAACAAACTGAGAAAGTAAACTATAAGAAACACAACCTGGAAAATATAACAAAAGAAAGCTACACAAAAGAAACTCAAAACACTAGGCCACTGGCCCAGGACCATGACAACTTATTGTCTTGCTTATAATCACTGTCAGTGTATACCTTGTGCCGCGTATAGATGCTGCAGTAGTTTTGTTTGGACTGTAAAATATGTTTGCAACACAACAGCGTGTTCTCCCGCGTGTGTACCCTTCGGCTTCCGTGTCCAGACATGGACCCGTCCACACTCATACGTAAAGGATCAGTTCACAAAGCTCAGTGGAAATGCAGGTCCGTTCTTAAACATTTCGCCGTCTCATTTAAACCGACACCAGCACTGGCACGAGCACCGGCACCCCGGCGGTGGAAACGTAGGATGTCAGTGACTGTTGCTAGAATACGGCCCTGCACTGCACAGGCAGGCAGACGGAGAAGTGGAGAGACTCGGCTTTCGTCTGGAATGTGAGTGAAACGTGGGAAAAAGAATGAAGAAATGGCTGCAACTGTACAGACAAGTGCACCAGAGTCGTTTGACTTTTCTT
The DNA here is from genome assembly GCF_007364275.1 of Archocentrus centrarchus. NCBI lineage: Eukaryota > Metazoa > Chordata > Actinopteri > Cichliformes > Cichlidae > Archocentrus > Archocentrus centrarchus. Next base: position 16,273,262 of record NC_044348.1, read on the forward strand.
GCCATGCAGAATGGGTAAGATGGATCAGGAAATTTGAGAGATTTCGTATCACAACTGCTCTAAATGAAAATGAAGAGGAATATCAGGTGAATTCACTTGTGTATGCAATGGGAGACAAAGCTGATGACGTACTGGCTGTTTTACCATTGACTGATGACGACAAAAAGAAATATGATGTGGTCAAAGCAGCTTTGAACAGCATTATGTTGGAAAACTCAACATGAATTTCGAAAGAGCACAGTTTAATTCAAGATGTCAGCAAGAAGGTGAGAGTGCAGAAGCCTTCATAACAGCAGTACACAAACTTGCAGAAAAATGTGGCTTGGGAGTGCTGAAAGAAGAACTGATAAGAGACAGAATAGTTGTTGGAATAAAAGACAAAAAGCTGTCAGAACAACTTCAAATGGACTCTGAATTAACACTAACAAAAGCCATACAAAAGGTTAGACAAAGTAAAACAATAAAGAAGCAGCAAGTGATACTGCACAGCAGTGCTGCAGAAGACAAAATATCAAACATGGATGCCATAAAAACAAATATGAAACAACTAAAGAAAAAGACATGGCAAAATTCAAAGAAGGGACAGAAAACTGAAATTCCACATTAAGAAGGGTGTGGCCAGTGTGGGCAAAAGGCCAGACACTCATGGAGAGACTGTCCAGCAAGAGATGTAGAATGCAGAAAGTGCCAGAAAAAGGCCCATTTTGCTGCAGTTTGTCATTCAGGCAGAGTGGTGAGGCTTTGTGAGGTTACAGAAAACCAGGATGACGTAGTCTGCAGTGAATGTGCTTTCTTAGGAGAGCTAGGAACACGGGCATCAGATCCATGGATAGAAATGGTCCAGATAAATAGTGAAAATATCAGATTTAAACTAGACACAGGGGCAGATGTTACTTCCATTCCAGAGGAGACATACAACCCAGAACGAGATGGTAAGTTGCACAAACCTAACAAGAAGCTATTGGGGCCAAGTAGATACCCACTTAAAGTAAAAGGCTGTTTTACAGCTGAAATGTCTGCCAGAGGGCGCGATACTGTGCAAGAGATTTATCTTGTGTCGGGACCAGCACAGTCACTATTAAGCAGACCAGATTGTGAAGCCCTAGGACTGGTGTCCAGAGTAGATACAGTCGTTGATCCTAACACAGACTTCAGGGCAGCTTATCCAGGCGTTTTCCAGGGTTTAGGCAAGCTGAGAGAGCCCTATCATATAGACATAGAACAGGGAGCCACACCTGTTGCCCTCTCCTCCCGTTGATGGGTCCCTCTACCTCTCAGAGATGCAGTGCGTATTGAATTGAACAGAATAGAGACGGGCGTAATTTCAAAGGTCACAGAGCCAACAGCATGGTGTTCAGGAATGGTAGTCATCCCTAAACCTGGAAAAAAGCCACCTAGGATTTGTGTGGATCTCACACCCCTGAATGCTGAAAAAAGAGAACACCACATCTTACCTGCAGTGGATCACACACTGGCAATGATGAAAGATGCCAAAGAATTTACAAAACACGATGCCTGATCTGGATTCTGGCAAATTCCTCTGACATCAGAGTCAAGGACCCTCACGACCTTCATCACCCCCTTTGGGAGATATCAATTTAACAAACTCCCTTTTGGCATAGCATCAACACTGGAACATTTTCAGAGGAGAATGTCTCAGATGCTCAACAATTTCGAAAGAGTGATCTATAATGCAGATGATATTCTAGTATATGGCAGAGACAGACAGGAGCATGACCAGAGACTGCACCGTGTGCTCCAGAAGTTGCAACAGGAGGGCCTCACTCTGAATGAAAAATGTGAATTTGCAAAGAAAGAAATCATGTTTGTGGGCCACAGTTTCAGCAAATGGCATAGAGCCCAACCCAAATAAAGTCAAGGCAATCCAGCAGTTGCCACAACCTACCTGTGTGGAGGATGTGAGATGCCTTTTGGGCATAGCCACCTACCTTGCAAAGTTTTTGCCACAGTTGGCCACATTAACCACTCCACTGAAAGAGCTACAGAAAGACAGAAATGAATGAATATGGGCGGAGCCCCAGGAAACAGCTTTTCCAAAGTTGAAAGAGTTACTGAGCTCTCCAGAAGTGTTCACTCAGTACTCTAACACAGCTGAAACAAGGGTTGCCACTGATGCATCGCCGTACAGTATTGGAGCGGTCTTCACGCAGAAACAGATAGATGGCTCATGGCGACCAGTCACATACATCTCACGGGGGCTGAGAGACACAGAGAAAAAATACACCCAAATTGAAAAGGAAGCGTTGGCGGTCACTTGGGCATGTGACAGACTCTCATCATATCTTCTGGGTCTATATTTCACACTAATGACAGACCCCAAACCCCTGGCTCCATTGTTGAGCACAAGAAGCTTGGATGATCTTCCCCCACGGATCCTGAGATTCCACCTGCGGCTGCTGCGATTCTCATACCAAATTATACATGTCCCAGGGAAGAACCTCATTACGGCAGATGCCCTGTCTAGAGCCTCACTGGCAGGGCCACCCTCCGCAGGAAATCTTCAGCTGAAGAGAGAGGCAGAAGTTTTTGTGGACTGTGTTGTAGCTCATCTCCCAGCAACAGACAGAAAACTGGAGGAGATAAAGATGACACAGAAATAGGATGATGTGTGCACTAAAATAACAGAAGTATGTCACACAGGATGGCCACAGAAATGTGAGCTGAACCCAGAGATTAAGCCATACTGGCAGTACAGAATGGATTTTCACCTGGCTCACGGCCTTCTCATGAAAAGAGGAAGACTTGTGATACCACCCCCATTAAGAGCCGAAATTCTTCAGCGCCTGCACTAAGGACACCAAGGAATTTCAAAATGCTGGGCAAGAGCTAAAGGGTCAGTCTGGTGGCCAGGCATCTCTACCTAAATAAGTCAGATGGTGGACAGGTGCAAAACATGTCAGAAACACAGAGTACAAAACAGAGCACCATTATTACCAACTCAAGTCCCAGAATGTCCATGGCAGAAGGTCGGTATGGACCTATATGAATGGTCAATGAAACAATATCTTTTGATCATAGACTTTTTTTGAAGATATATTGAGATAGCAGAGCTCAGACACACTACTGCTGGAGTTACTATCCAGGCTGTTAAAGAGGTCTTTACAAGACATGGAACACCAGAGACTGTGGTTACAGACAATGGACCGCAGTTTTCTTCTAAGCTGTTAAGACAGTTTGCAAAGGATTACCAGTTCACACACATCTCAAGTCCACGTTACCCTCAAGTCAATGGAGAGGCAGAACGTGTGGTTTGAACCACCAAGGACGCGGAGAAAAGACAGTGATAACAGCAGAGGGCTGCTGGCATACAGAGCCACTCCACTGGAGCATGGGTTTTCGCCAGCGCAGCTGCTGATGCTGAGAAATCTACGCACCTCCCTACCTCAGCACATAGGGAAGCTTAACCCAGAGTGACTGGATCTTCAGGCATTTCGCAAGAAGAATGAGAAGGGGAGGCAAAGGCAGGCAACACACTACAACCTCAGACATCGCTCTAGACGTCTTCCAAAGCTCATCTCAGGAGAGAAAGTCTGGATTACCACTGAGGGGACTACCGGAGCAGTAATTAGGCCTGCCCACACCCCAAGATCGTATGTGGTTGAGACTGACAGGGGTCTTCTGAGGAGAAACAGAAGTCACCTTAGGCCTACAGGGACTGTTACCAGGTTGGGTCGTGTTTCTAAGCCACCTGAGAGAATGGACCTGTGAATATAAAGTTAAGAATAACACAAGTTTAGGTAAACTAGTTCAGATGTCCTGATTTTTTTTTTAAAAAAAGATAACTTTAGCTAAAAGGAGGAGGTGTAGCAGTGTTCCCATAATGCTTTTTGACACATAATGTTTTGACTGTACATGTTTCGGGGTGGGGAGTAAAAAAAACCTTGTTCTGAATTACAGCTTATGGCGTCCGGTGTCCCCATTATACAAATGTCATGTGGTAGCAGTTGATTTTGCCATTTAAACTAATTTGTGTAACAAAGATTCAAGCTTTCCGTGGCGTCTTTATGATGGATGACGATGGATCAAAGACAAAGATGAAAGGCAGTTAAGGTTGGAGCTGCATTCAGTCTGTACGTTAGTGACTTTGTCAAATTTTCACAAAACTTGATTTGCAGTTAGCAAAGATTTTCTACAAGATTTTAACTGGTGTCCAAGAAGGATTTAAACTCATCTTGCTGAAACATAAGACAGAACATTAGATTGCTGCCATGTCCCAACGAAGCAACTATCCAAAAAAATAGTGAGGCTCCTCCTCACTGGAGCACACTGGAACAGTGTCCTCCATCAAACGAAATTGACCGCCTCCTGATGGAAAACTGTAACCTTAGAGAGAGCACATACAAGCTGAGGGGGACGCCTCTACAGGCTTCTGGCAGAAAGAAGAAATTTAGTCCACATAGATGAATTTGAACCACTTAAAAAAGAAATGAAGCAACTTGAGTAAAGGAACTAAAAGCTGGAACAAAAGAATGAAGGAAGAAATGCAAGAACTGCTGAAGAAGAACTTTTTGCAGTGCCAGCAGAAGCCTCAAGAACTGGCGAACATAAAGAGCCAATACAACCAGCTTGAGGAAAGGAATAATCAACTCGAGCTGGAAAACAAAATAATTGAGGAACCGAAGCATCTGGAAGTGGGAGAACTGAAGGAAAAATTGAAAGATGCAGACATCAGAATTGAAATAGAGAATGAAAACAAGACATTTCAGTATGACAAATATCTGAAAGAAAAGCAAGAACTGGAACAGAAATGTAAAGATTTTGAGCAGAAACATCAAGAGCTGGGGGGCGCTAGTGAGCCAAGATGGAGTAAAGATGGATAATTCAGTGCTTCCGCAGCTTTATGGACATTTTTGTTTTAAAAATGACAATTCCTAACTAAAGGTGACCTAAATCGGGTTGATAACAGTTTTGGACTTTGAAGAACTCGGTTCTAGCTGACGTTTCTCGTTAAATGGCAGATAAACTTTGCAAATTTAAATATGACGGTAGCACACCAAAGCTAACGGCTAACACCAGATCCACAAGGCAGCACACCCCAGAAGACGAAGATCCACAACCCAAGAACCCAAGTATGGGTGAGCAGATAAAAGCAGATATTTTAGCCTCTATACGAGGGGAACTCTCCAAAATTATAAGAGAGGAAATGAGGAGTGCGCTGTCTGAACAGTTCATCGCTCTTAGGTTTGACATTAATGCTGTGAGGGCCGAATAGCCAGCAATGCCACTGCTATCTATGCAGAAATCGCCTCTATTGAAACAGACATTGAAGCTGTGAAAGGCGGACGGCCATCATGGTCTGACGAGGTAGCAGAAATATCCGTATATTTGGTGCTGAGGAGCACCGGAATTCTACCAGCCCTAAAGAGATCTCCAAAATGATTAAAGAAGCTCTATGGATGGACCTTGGATGTAAAAGTTGACCGCTCACATCAGGTGTCTGCACCCAAGAAACTGAGAGATGGAGAAAGACCCCGTGCCATCATTGCCAAGCTGCATTATGATGGAGATGCCGCTGACATTCTGAGGAGAGCCAAAGATCAAGCCCCTCTGTCCTACAATGGTAAAAGAATTGCAATTTTTCCAGATTACACCACCAGTGTGGCCAAAGCACGCGCTGCCTTCATGGATGTATGGAGAGCTTTGCAGGGACAAAGTGATGTGCGCTTTGGATTACTGTATCCAGCAAGACTCAAAATCACATATAAAGAGGACAGTAAGGACTTTCAGGATCCCGTAAAGGCCATGGACTACATCAAGAAGACCAGCCTCGCTACAACCACTGAAATGGAAACGTAGGCTTAATCTTAAATGTTAACTTGGTATAATTTGGACCAGTAGATCTTAACACTGAAATATTCTGTTTTAAGTTGCTCAACTACTAACTGTGAGTATGATCGACTATTTCACTTTTCTACACTGGTCTGTCTTACGGAATTGTGCCTAACATTGTTGCTCTTAATTAATTTCTTTATTATATTACAAAGTCACAACTAGAACTTCCTCATGTATAAGGATTGTATTAATATTAATGGTAGATCTTATATGTTGTTCAAGTAGTTACATTCATGTTCACCAGTGGGAGCCTGAACTCCCACACTTTTTTTTCTCCCTTTAATTTCCCTCCCTTTCGTTGCTCCTCTACACAGCCTTTAATTTTTCTTCTCGGGCTGTTTGTTGCTGCTTATTATAGTGGCCAGGGACTTAAACCCACTACCTTGCGCTATGTTAGCAATACACACTTTTAATAATTATTGTGTTCTTTGCGTTCTGATCCATCTGTTCTACGAGGATCTAACTACAAAAAAAAAAAAAACAACAGAGCATTTGAACCACAGTTTTGCCAAGTCTTAAAATATTGTACAGCAAAGCATCAGTATTTTCATTTTTTTTCATCACTCCGGTTCTCAGCATTCACTCCATTTAAATGATTGGTATTATCCGCCAACTGGCCGTTGCTGCCTCCAACACAACTTAACATTACCATACATTTTTCAAATTAGCCATGAGTATGGTAACTGTAATAAGTTATAATTTGAAGGGTCTTCGTAGTCCAATAAAAAAAGAAAGAAATTCTTCCTGCAACTCAGACAATAAAAATGTCAAGTAGCACTGTTACAGGAAACACACCTATCAGATGTTGAACAAAAGAAGTTAAACAAGTCTTGGGCTGATAAAGTTTATTACTCATCACATTGTTCTGGTAGGAAAAGGGGTGTTGCAAATTAATTTTAAAGACAAGGAGGGTAGATTCATATTGGTAAATGGGATAATTGATGGAACAGCAGTATCCTTCATAAATGTATATGCTCCTAACGAAGATGTCCTGGGGTTTATCAAGTCAGTTTTTAATATGATTGCAGAGTACAGCTCCGGCCTTTTGATTATGGGGGGATTTTAATTGCACACTGTCAAAACTAGATATACAACCAGTTTCTCAAACCCCCATATCTAGGATGGGTAAAATGCTTAAAAATGTATCTGTAGAAGCTGGATTAGTGGAGTTAGTTCGTTTTTTCATTCTTGGATTGTATGATGATGCTGAACCCACATGAAACTGTAAATCATTATGCTGAGATGTTTAATTTGTGGAAAGATTCAACATTATTACCATGTTTGTTAATTATTGCTGATGCTGGCTGTGTAACTGCTCTGTTAAAAATTAATAAAAATTTAAGTTAAAAAAAAGAAGAAAGAAACATCAAGAGCTGGAGAAAGGAAATGCAGAAATCCAGCAGGAGAAGATGAAACAAGTGCAGGATTATGAGGAACTGGTGAGGAATCACAAAGAACTAGAGAAATATGCAGAAATGCACAAGAAAAACATGGAATAGTGTGACTTGTTGGGGAGGCATCAAGAACTGCAGAGCAGAAATTTAGAAATGCAGGAGGAGACCAAAGAGAACATGCAGAAATACAGCAAGCATGAAGAAGATTCCAAGCATCAGTTGAAGACTTCAACAAATTCCAGGAGAAATGTAAGAAAATTGAGGAGTTTGTAAAATTTGTGCAAGAAGTGGCAAATTTGGAGGAGAAGAATAGAGAGCTCGAGGAGCAACGAAAGAAAAAGAAAAAAACACAGGCAATGCAGAGACCGAGAAAAATGCCAAGAAGGGTAAAGAAAAAGTGGACCAGGAAGAAGAAGAACCAGACAAGAAGAAAACAGGTGGCTGGTGCTGTCATGATCCTGGGCCGATGGCCCAGTCTTTTGAGTTTCTTTTTGTGAAGTTCTGTACTTTGTTCTCCTCCGTGAATCGCCACCTTATCGTGGTGGAGGGGTTTGTGTGTCCCAGTGATCCCAGGAGCTATGTTGTCTGGGGGCTTGTCCCCCTGGCAGGGTCTCCCATGGCAAACTGGTCCTGGGTGAGGGTCCAGACAAAGAGCGGTTCAGAAGACCCTTATGAGTGAAAAAACAAGGGAACAGTTTACCCTGCCCGGAATAGGGTTACCGGGGCCCCACCCTGGAGCCAGGCCTGGGGAGGGAGCTCGAGGGAGAGCGTCTGGTGACCAGGCATTAGCCCGTGGTGCTTGGCCGGGCGCAGCCCGAAGAGGTTACATGGGCCCGCCCTCCTGCAGGCCCACCACCCGCAGGAGGTGTCGTAGGGGTCGGGTGCAATGTGTGTCGGGCGGTGGCCGAGGGCGGAGGCCCTGGCGGACCGATCCCCGGCTATCGAAACTGGCTGTTGGGACATGGAATGTCACCTCTCTGGTGGGGAAGGAGCCTGAGCTAGTGCGTGAGGTTGAGAGATACCAGCTAGACATAGTTGGGCTCACCTCAACGCATGGCCTGGGCTCTGGAACCAGTCTCCTGGAGAAGGGCTGGACTCTGTTCCAGTCTGGAGTTGCCCTCGGTGAGAGGCGGCGAGCTGGGGTGGGTATTCTTGTATCCCCCCGGCTTGCTGCCTGTACGTCGGAGTTTTCACCGGTGGACGAGAGGGTAGTTTCCCTGCGCCTTCGGGCTGGGGAACGGGTCCTGACTGTTGTTTGCGCTTATGCGCCGAATGACAGTTCAGGGTACCCACCCTTTTTGGAGTTGCTGGGTGGGGTGCTGGAGAGTGCTCCATCTGGTGACTCCATAGTCTTGCTGGGAGACTTCAACGCTCACGTGGGCAATGACAGTGAGACCTGGAGGGGCGTGATTGGGAGGAACGGCCTGCCCGATCTGAACCCGAATGGTGTTTTGTTATTGGACTTCTGTGCAAACCACAGTTTGTCCATAACAAACACCGTGTTCGAACACAAGGATGTCCATAAGTGCACATGGCACCAGGACACCCTAGGTCGCAGGTCGATGATCGATTTTGTAATCGTATCATCAGATCTGCGGCCATATGTTCTGGACACTCGGGTGAAGAGAGGAGCTGAGCTGTCAACTGATCACCACCTGGTGGTGAGTTGGATCAGGTGGCGGGGGAAGATGGTGGACAGACCTGGCACACCTAAACGTATTGTGAGGGTGCGCTGGGAACGCCTGGCAGAAGCCCCAGTCCGGGAGATCTTCAACTCCCACCTCCGGCAGAACTTCGACAGCATTCCGAGGGAGGCTGAGGACATTGAGTCCGAATGGACCATGTTCCGCACCTCCATTGTTGAGGCTGCTGCTCAGAGCTGTGGCTGCAAGGTGGTTGGTGCCTGTCGTGGTGGTAACCCCCGAACCAGATGGTGGTCACCGGAGGTGAAGGGAGCCATCAAGCTGAAGAAAGAGTCCTATCGGGCTTGGTTAGCCTGTGGGACTCCGGAGGCAGCTGACAGGTATCGACAGGCCAAGCGGAATGCAGCTCGGGTAGTGGCCAAAGCAAAAACTCGGGTGTGGGAGGAGTTTGGTGAGGCTATGGAAAAAGACTTTCGGACGGCATCGAAGCGATTCTGGCAAACCGTCAGGCGACTCAGGAGGGGAAAGCAGTGCTTCACTCACACTGTTTATAGTGCGGGGGGGGTGCTGCTGACTTCAACTGAGGCTATAGTCGGACGGTGGAAGGAATACTTCGAGGACCTTCTGAATCCCACTGACACGCCTTCTGTAGTGGAAGCAGAGTCTGGGGATGAGGGGGATGACTTGACCATCACTGGGGGTGAGGTCACTGAGGTAGTTAAACAACTCCTTGGTGGCAGAGCCCCTGGGGTGGACGAGATTCGCCCTGAGTTCCTGAAGGCTCTGGATGTTGTAGGGCTGTCTTGGTTGACACGCCTCTGCAACATCGCGTGGAGATCTGGGGCAGTGCCATTGGATTGGCAGACCGGGGTGGTGGTCCCCATCTTTAAGAAGGGAGACCGGAGGGTGTGCTCCAACTTTCGGGGGATCACACTCCTCAGCCTCCCCGGTAAGGTCTATGCCAGGGTGCTGGAAAGGAGGGTGCGTCCGTTAGTCGAACCTCGGATTCAGGAGGAACAATGCGGTTTTCGTCCTGGTCGTGGAACGCTGGACCAGCTCTTTATCCTCTCAAGGATATTCGAGTGTGCGTGGGAGTTTGCCCAACCAGTCTACATGTGCTTTGTGGACTTGGAGAAGGCATTCGACCGTGTTCCTCGGGGTGTTCTTTGGGAGGTTCTGCGGGAGTATGGGGTGTCTGGCCCATTGTTGCGGGCCATTCAGTCCTTGTACAACCACAGTGAGAGCTTGGTCCGTATAGCCGGTAATAAGTCGGATTTGTTTCCTGTGGGTGTTGGACTCCGTCAGGGCTGCCCTTTGTCACCGATTCTGTTCATAATTTTTATGGACAGAATTTCTAGGCATAGCCAGGTGGCGGAAGGCTTCTTCCTTGGTGGCCTCAGAGTCTCATCTCTGCTTTTTGCAGATGATGCGGTTCTGTTGGCTTCATCAGGGGGGGGCCTCCAGCTCGCAGTGGAACGGTTCGCAGCCGAGTGTGAAGCGGCTGGCATGAGAATCAGCACCTCTAAGTCTGAGGCCATGGTCCTCAGCCGGAAAAGGGTGGAGTGCCATCTCCGGCTCAGGAACGAGTTCTTGCCTCAAGTGGAGGAGTTTAAGTATCTCGGGGTCTTGTTCACGAGTGATGGGCGAAGGGAACGGGAGATCGACAGGCGGATCGGGGCTGCTTCTGCAGTGATGCGGACGCTGCACCGGTCCGTCGTGGTGAAGAGGGAGCTTAGCGTAAAAGCGAAGCTCTCGATTTACCGGTCGATCTACGTTCCTACCCTCACCTATGGTCACGAGCTTTGGGTAGTGACCGAAAGAATAAGATCGCGAATACAAGCGGCAGAAATGAGTTTCCTTCGAAGGGTGGCTGGCCTCTCCCTTAGAGATAAGGTGAGGAGTGCGGCCATCCGGGAGGGGCTCAGAGTAGAGCCGCTGCTCCTCCACATCGAAAGGAGCCAGTTGAGGTGGCTCGGGCATCTGATTAGGATGCCTCCTGGCCGCCTCCTGGGTGAGGTGTTCCGGGCATGTCCCACCGGGAAGAGGCCCCGTGGTAGACCCAGGACACGCTGGAGAGATTATGTATCTCGGCTGGCCTGGGAACGCCTTGGGGTCCCTCCGGATGAGCTGGAGGAGGTGGCTGGGGAGAGGGAAGCTTGGGCTTCTCTGCTTAGGCTTCTGCCCCCGCGACCCGGCCCCGGATAAGCGGAAGAAAATGGATGGATGGATGGATGGATGGATGTACTTTGTTTTATTTCTGGTTATGTTTGTAGTGTAGTGTGGGATTTTAGTTTGCCTTTGTTTTCTTTTTAGTTTTCCGTGTTTGTTCTGGTCTTCCCTGTGTTCCTGTGTGTTCTGTCCCTGTGTCTAGTCTCCCTTAGGGTGGTCCCTTGTCTGGTGTTCAGGGTGTGCATCATGGTGAGTCACTTCCTGTTTTATTTTGACAGTCTCATGTTCCCTGTGCTTTGTGTTTAGTTTTGCTTCCCCTGTGTTATTAGTTTCATTTGGTTCACCTGTTGTTCCCTGTTGTTTCCACTCTCACTGATTTTCTTGTGCGTATTTAAGCCGTCAGGTTTTCTCTGTTCTTTGTTGTGGCATCATCAGTGTTACTCTCCCTTAGCTGCGTGTTCTCGAGTTCAGTGATTTGTTTTTGTATTTTCTCCCATGCTTGGCGTTCTGCCTTTTTGGTTCAGCTTTGGTGGAGATTTCGGGGTTTTGTTTTTGTTCCTTTGTGCCTAAAGCAAATAAAGCTGTTTTGAGTTTAGTTTTTGTCTCACATCCTGCATTTGGGTCCATGCCCTCTCCACCACACAGCCCTAACCATGACAAGCACTGGTTCACCAGATAGAAGATGACACGTTCAGATGACAGAATTGTCTAAGAAGCTGCTGGTGGTTCTGCTCAGGCTGGAGAACAGTAGTTTCCACCGCAATCCTCCCTCCACCGAACAGACCAAAAGTCCAGGAAGGACACCAGCCAGCACAACTATGATGTGCAGGCACAGCGCCAGCGGCACAGGGTGACCAGACTAAAGATGTTTCTGGTGACTAATTTATTAGTCGACCAAACACGGAAGAAAAATTAGACTGCCTAGTCTAAAACTAAGAAACACTCAGATATCAAATTAGTTTTTATGCCTTTTTAATGGACAATGTCAAAAACTGCCTAAACAAAGGCTTCTGAACCCATTAATCACGTTCTTCAACAATGAATCACACTTTAAATGCTGCTTAACTGTGCGGCATCGCACATTATGGACACTGCATGTTTCACTCCAAACAACGAAGAAAAAAAAACTTGAAATCAAGTGATGTTAAATATATGAAAGCGCGTTAGTGCAAACGATGTTCACGAATCACTGAATATGAGAAAATAAATTGTGACTTAAAAGTGTGGCACATAGTGCATCTCGTTATGAATGATGCTTATTGCGCTACAATTCATGACACATATCAAAACAATACAATACAAACATCCATCCATTCTCTCATCCAGGGTAGGTCACGGGGGCAGCATCCTGAACAGTAGAGCTCAGACCTCCTTCTCCCCCAGCCTACCCCTAATTCAGACTTCAGCTGCTACGACGTAATCTACGTAAATGGCTACATTGGGATGCATTGCTGTTTCAGCCCCGTGTACACAAGCCCGTTGAAAAACAATGTATTTCAGCATGATACACATTGTAAAACTATGTCATGAGTATCAGTGCATGCAATATCCAATCTAGAGGGCACAGGCTTTTTAGGAAATATCAGAATATCAAAATCTGATATTTCCTAAAAAGCCTGTGAAAGATGAATATTTTTGCATAACTATGCAAATTCACCTAGTTACAGACTAGTAAATAAGCCATTTGTAATTTATAAATAATCATTCAGCATACAGAATTGCTGAGCATCAGTGTAATAATACTGAATACAAGTGGACAGCGATTGGGCCCAGTGTTCCAGTAAGTTCTATAAATATGTTGTTATGCTGTTATACCACAAAATGGTGTGGTAATAGACGGCTGCGCCAGGCAAGGCAGAGAGGACCTCAATTCAGGACTCAGAGGCAAGAGTTAAACTTGTGCTTCACTTTATTAATCACAATTCAGGATTACAAGGCTGGACGGGAGCCAACTGCTCAAAAACTAGAAACTTAAAGAAACTCGAAAAACTAAAGTACACAGCAGGAACATCAACAAGACTGAACACAGGCTGACGCACATGAGGGGGGGGGGCACCAAAGCCATGTGGGGAAATCATTTCTCTAGTTGCATTTTCTGTATTTAATAGCTGTGGATATGGTATGATCAATAACAGAGGCACATCGCTGATTAGAAGCACTTTGCAACTGTGTTGCAATTTGTGCTCTGAAGCCCATACGGGCTAGGGCAAGGCTTTCAGGTGGAAAGCAGGCATAGTGAACCTGCCCCCAGAGCCCGAATGGCTGGGGAATACCCAGTCCTGAGGGTGGAAGGGTTTGAGAAACTGCATTTGCTGGAAGGCCTCCATTGGCTGTGCTGTGGAACACCATCCTGCGACAGGGATCCGTCATAGGACAGCTAGGACAGATGGGGCATCTTGGTCTCACTACTGAATAGTCGTGCGCAGGGGCAAGTACCACCCCCACCCCCCCACCCCCCATGCAGGCCCCCAACCAGAACTAGAGGTGAGCCTTCAGGCTGCAGGAGCGGGCACGGGGGCTGAGTTCCAAGGCCCATCTTTCCAGACACCCATCTCCCAAAGATTCTGGAAACCCTGGATTGGTCTGGTTTGTCCCTTTATCAGGCTGCATGCATGGGGTTAAAACAGATCATGTTGTGGCCCTGGCTCAAGATTGGTGCTCATTATCACCTGGTGATATTGCCACCATGGTTCTCTGGCATGGTCCCCTTAACTGGCTCACTGTTGCCTGAGAAAACTTTTGCCATGATACCCTAGCAGGGTCTCCCTGACTGGGTCACTGTCATCTAGAAGAATTGAACCCTGACCTCTAGCAGGCCCCGGGGGCCCACACCCTGCCTTGCCCCAGGGAAACACAAGAGAACTACTGGGAACCTTGACTTCCATCTTCATTTTCCTTTTCATCCACAGACTTATTGTCATTAGATATGTTTTCAAAATTAGAAATCATAAAATTACAACTGGTCATAGCCTAAATTCTTGATCATGTTCCGTACACCCAGAGAATATTTGTGCATCCATTTCTGGTGAGTAATAGTAGATAATACAGCAAAAGAAAATTGATTATGATAACTATACATCCCTGCACATCTCCATCCATAAGCATAAAACTGTTCAAACAAAAGTGGTCTAACTGCGCAATGTTACCCTGAAACAACGAATGAAAAACTAACATTTTAGTATTTGAATAAAGACAAAAAATGTCTTTACTCAATCAAATATGCTTTTTTACATATTCATGCACATTGCAGATATTTTTAATGCAATGTTATTTAAATTTAAACATGTTGAAAAGTGAAATTTAGCTGACCTTCAGCTGGCAATGCAAGCTGGCTATGGCCCCAAAAAGTACTGTTCCACCCCCAGACAATAGCTCAAAACCACACCTACCTCAAATTCATTGGTCAAAGACTTTCCATCAGACTTTGTGAACTTCTGATTTACTTAAAAAAATTTAAAGGCGGGTGTGAGGGCCAAAATAGTGGTTTGTTGCCTCTGGGGGTTAGAATAATAAGAATACTGTTTACAAGATATTCAACTTTTTTATTCTTAGAAATATATCCATATAAAACAATATGAGAGGATAAGGGGTCTATGTTCATGGCATTAACGGTCAGGAGATTGTGCAGAGATTTCCATAACGTTTTTACAGGTTGACAGAAAAAAAATAGGTGTTCTGTTGTTTCAGCTTCGTTACATACATAACAGTTATCACAATCAATTTTAAATCTCTGTCTTATAAACACATTTGATAGATACTATGTAGGGTTTTAAAATGTATTTCTTTCAATTTTGGTGGAAGATCAAATTTTAGAAATTTTGATATAAATTTTATTTGATCTTTCTTTTCAAGAACAACTCTGTTATTCCAGAAAGGGACATTATGAGGACTGTGTTTGTATGCCAATTTCCAATTTAAAAGCAGATAATTTCACAGGTAATTTAGGGATATCAAAGTCACATCTTAACAGGAACTCAATACCTCCAATTTTGCTAAATACCAAAGGGGGAGGGGGTGCCCGGGTGGCTCAGTGACCACATACATATGCTGCGCTGTGGCGCAGGTGGCATGGGCTTGAGTCCCGGCCTGTCTTGTCCACGTGTCCTCCCCCGTATCCTCCCCCCGCCTCCCGTTTCCCTCCACCCTCAACAAAAGCCAAAAAAAATTATTCATTACATTATCCTTGACATCTATTAATGCAATCTGCCTTAATAGATGTCCAGGTAAGGTTATAACTCCGGAAATGGATAAAGATGGACACTGGGCAGCATGTGTGTTAGACATTTGATAATTACCATCAATGTTTATGGGTATAATAATAATGATCAGAAAAACAGGCAGCTATACATGAAGTCACAACAGTGATAGAGAAACTACAACAGAATTTTCCCACTGAACATGATGTGATCAGAGGAAATTTTAATTTAACACCAGATGAATGGATGAACATATGTCCATCAAAATACTCACAGGTGACTTTGAATCCAATATTGGGTGACTTTATGAATGCAAATAAACTCATTGATGTTTGGAGATACCTAAATTATAACAGCAGGTAGTATACTTGGTTTAAACCAAATGGGCAGTCAAGATCAAGAATAGATTATTGGTTAGTTCCATTCCATTCTTGGACACATCACTGAAGCCAACATTTTGTGCTGCCCTTTAAGAGATCACTGCTCTATAAACCTCAGAATATCAAATAATGACCCTAGAAACAGAATCAAAGGTTACGGAAAATTCAAGTCCAACTTACTAAAAAATGATGAATATTGTAACAACATTAAGGAAATAAATGAAGATGTTAAAAATAATGCATTGGATACATTGCAATGAGGAAGAAACCAAATTAATTACAGAATTAATTTCACATTATCATAAATCAGATTGGAGTGAGGAAGACAAAACCAATATTAACTCTTTACAATCTAAACTGGATGAATATTATCAAGTTAAAACTCAGCGAGCATATATACGTTCAAGAGCCAGATGGCTGGAAGGAGAAAAAAAAATTTCATATTTCTTTGTTTTTCTAAACTGAAGAATTTTGAATTTTTTAGAAAAAAAACACACACACAAAAAACACAGGTCTCATAATTAACGGTGTGGAATGTACTGACATAAAATGAATATCTGAAGAAGATAAGGAATTTTACAGCCCTCTTTTTACATCCTCATACTCAAAACAAGAATCCAAAATGTTATTCCTACCATTGATAACACATTTAGAAACAGGTGTGAAGAAGATTTCCGTATTGAAGAATTTGATTGTGTTATTAAAAATATAGCATTAGATAGATCCCCTGGCTCAGATGGTGTAACTGCCAGTTTTTATAAATTCTTTTGGAAAGACATAAAAATGTTGTTTTTCGATGCAGTTATGGAAAGCATCAAGCAAAAAGCACTTATGACAACAATGAAGCAGGGTGTCTTCATATTAATTCCTAAACCAGGAAAAGATAAAAGGCACCTGAATAATTTAAGACCAGTCACACTTCTCAATACAGATTATAAAACGATTATTAAAGTCCTAGCAGCTCGATTAAAAGTAAGTTTATCAAATATAATAAGCTCTACGCAATCTGGTTTTCTAAAGGGTAGATCATAATATTTGTTTGGTTCTAGATTTAATTGAGTACGCCCATTTAATTGAGGATGATGGTTTCATTGTGTTTCTGGATTTCCAGAAAGCCTTTGATTCGGGGGAACACGCTTTTATTTTGGAGACATTTAAACAGTTTGGCTTTGGTGAGAAATTTTTAGATGTAATCAAAGTGCTGTATACAGACATTAACAGTTGTGTCTCATTAAGAGAAGGAACATGTCCAAGATTCATCATAAATAGAGGGATTAGGCAAGGATGTAGTGTGTCACCTCTCCTATTCATCACAATTACAGAACTCTTAGCTATCTTCATAAGAAGTTCCAGTATTCAGGGTTTGCAAATCATGAATCAGAATATTATCATAAGTCAGCTGGCAGATGACACCACTATATTTTTAAAAAATAGATTCCATTGGACATCCAAACTGTGAAAGTATTTTCCAGAAAATAAACTTAGAGAAATGTGAATTAATGAGCCTCCATGATTGCCCTCAACCATCATCATACAACATAAGGGTCAAACTAGAGGTTCGATACCTGGGAATTTGGGTAACAAAAATTGAAGGTAGTAATGTCAAATTAAATATTGAAAATAATTTAAACAAATGCAAATCGATATTAAACAACTGGTTACAGAGAGACCTGACTATTTGTGGTAGGACCTTACTCACCAAAATGGAGACCTTATCAAGATTTATTTACCCTGCATATTCCTCACCTATACCCCCCAAAATTATCAAGGACATTAATAAATTAAACTTTAACTTCATCTGGAGAAACAAACATCAATATATCAAAAAAAAAAGAAATGTAGTTAAAAGTTATGAAGATAACCCTCATATATTTCTGTAGTGTATTGCAATTACAAAATCACATGATAAGCGAAAGAAAATAGATGGATGGGTTATAAAATAGGACGCTTTGATGATGAAATTCCACGTCGACTAATTTTTGTAGTCGACGTCATCGATTACGTCAATGAATTGTTGCAGCCCTATAACCAACTTCAGTAGGATTATTACTGTTACGCAAGTAAAAAATCAAAATAAATCTTTCCATCCATCCATCCACATCCAACACAGAGTTGTGTTCACATCTAATGTGCTATGGAAGCCTCTTTCAACACTGAAAAATTGTGTTCTATAATTTAAAAATTTCAGGCTATTATCTCAACATTTTAAGTTAGATATATTTCAGAATTTCAACGTATTAACTGAAACTTCCAAGAAAAAAAAGCACCTTGCGTACTAATTTCAAATGGTGGTTAAACCCGCCCGGAACTATGTTTGAGGTGTGCCGTTAAGTTTATTGAATGTTAATGAGGCATTTAAACCCAATACACACGTTTTCAAGTCAGCACGTTTTTATTTGTATTTATTTATTTTACCTCCAGGGCGTGTTGTGAATATTAAAGTGTGATGGAAAAACCCTGCAGTGACGGAAACATCAGCTGTGGTGACGCTGCTCGAGGTTCTCGGCATCACCGCCACACCCTCCTCGGAGTGCAGCAGCCTCAGCAGCAGCAGCATGATGCGAGTCGCCCTGCTCGTTTTGGCTGTCACAGCGGTCTGCGATAGCATCCTCCCTGAGATAGTGGACTCGGGGGTCGGTCACATCCTGGAGGATAATTCTGCACAGGGACAAGCAGAGCCGGACCGCGTGTTTGTGGAAGTGGAGCAGCTGCCAGAGGATCCACAGCAAAAGCGTGAGGACGCGTTTCACCAAGTAAGGCAGCCAGTTGCACCTCTCACGTAGGTCCAGCTTTTTACATGACATAGTATTATCTAACTGCCTGTGGTATGTAGTATCTCATTGGCTCGTATTGTGAAAATATTTTTAGAACACTTCCATCTGTGCAGAAATTTTAAAAAGATCAGATGCAGCAGCAAAGTAACGTGAGGCTGATGCATCTGTTTTCCTGAAATCTGCCTTTGATCTCCAAAATCCTTTCAGACAAATGAGGAGAATTCTCATCCGAGTGTTCACAATGAAACTGCTTCTGATAAAGTGACTGAGAATGACCAGGTGGGCTTATAAGTAGCAAAATAATGTTGGTTCCCCCTTGTGAATGAAACTTAATGGATGTTCCCGTCTTCACGCAGGAGACAAACAACATCACCACAGCTGATGACCAGCACAGTGACCTGGAGAATACAGTTGATCATGTAAGTATATATATATATATATATATATATATATATATATATATATATATATATATATATATATATATATATATATATATATATATATATATATATATATATCTGTGTGTGTGTGTGTGTGTAGCGGAGTTTCAGAAAGATATGTTTTTATATGACCTTCAACTGCTCAGTTATCATCACTGAGACAGTTGCATAATGTCTTGGTGCACCATCACAGCCACTGACTTGGCATTATGCCTGCGAATGAATCAAAAGTGTGTATTTTTGCCTTCATTCAGCCCCCATTATGTGAATAAATATGTGGGTAAAAATGTTATTGTGCACCTTGTTTGTTGTGTGCATTTCTCAAATAGTCTGCTGTACTTATTATTGTTAAATAAGAGATGAATATGTGCTTTAGGACTCTAAAGCTGCAAACACAAAGTGATGTTACATAACCACACAAATTTGAACATATGGTTATTGACGGTGCCATCGGGAAGCTTTCTGATAACTTCAGTTATTTGACTTAGAGTGTAACTAAAAGAAACCAGTCTAAACATTAACCTCATTTTCCTTGTGTTGTTGTCATCTTGCTAGCTTTATATTGTCTCACTTTTTGTATTGGCAGAATCCACTGAATCACTTGTTAGACACAGAACACAAAAACTAGGGCAAGTCTAGTTAATAAATAAAACCAGAGGTGGTGTCTTTTTCTTCATAAATATGCAGCATGTTTTGTGCTTGCCTTTGTGATTACCTTCAAAAAACCCTGCTCTGTGATGTCAATGTGTGTTCAGTTAGGGTTTCTCTAACATGAGGTGTGAGTCCCATATTTGAAGTTTAATTTACACGAAAACTCAAACAAAGTAGTTAGAAAAGACTGAGGCAGCCTGATGTAATCTCTCCTGTTTCTCATATTTAGGGATGCATTAATGACGACGACTGCGGGAAGGGAAGATATTGCCTTCATGATACACCTAATTCCAAGTGTCTGCCCTGTAAAGAACTTGATGTGGTAAGCTAACCTGAGTTACTTTTCTGTGGATATCTTCACTATTTAATCATTTGTCTGTGAAATGCACTATTTCTGGGGTTTGACGCACACACAAGACCACACACTCCAGGCTACTGGGGTTTCACATTGACTGCATTGCAGTGTGTAATCGGAGTGTGCCGTTTTTGAGCTGCTCTGTCCTGTGAGCGTCTCGTGAAAGGGCGGCAGGTTAAATAAGAGCTCTTCCCTTCCATCTGAGAGCATCTAGAACAAAGGTAATTATAACGAGAGTCCTCTTAGCTTATTGATTTTATTTAAGTTACTACCCGTGCTGCTGATTCAGTAGCATCTGAATTGGAAATATTGGTCTTCATGTAGTTGTATGAAAAAAGCAGTGTGAAAGGAGGAAGAATGGCAGCCTGCCAAACAAGGGTACAGGAATAATACAATACACAGAGGACAGGATCTGTGTCTTGTCAAAACTGCTGAAGTGAAAAACTGAGTGTCTCAAAGGTTATGATGCAATCAGAGATCAGCTTACCTGCTGATCTCATTTATATTTATTTTTTTAAAAGTCAGCAGGCTTGGAGAATAATTAATGCCACTAGTGCTCCTGGGAGTTTCAGCAGAAGGTGCATGCTTCTGTTCTCAATTCTCTTTCTTTCTTTACTAGAAGGATTGCTCGCTGAATTGTTGACTGCTCAAATGCTGTGTTTTCAGTCCTGCACTAAAGATTCAGAGTGCTGTGGTGAACAGCTGTGTGTGTGGGGCCAGTGCAGGCAGAATGCAACCAAAGGAGAGTCTGGTAGCACTTGTCACTACCAGACTGACTGCAGCCCAGACCTCTGCTGTGCTTTCCATAAAGGTATAGTACAGCATATGTTTATTAGTCACTATCTACATAACCCCAGAACAGTTAGCTTTGATTTTGCTTTGTGTGTACAGCCCTCCTCTTCCCCGTCTGTTCAGCCAAACCTATTGAGCGTGAGCGCTGTTTTGGTGCCTCCAACCACCTGACGGAGTTGTTGTCCTGGGACACACAAGATAAGGGACCCAGGAAATATTGTCCCTGTGCAGGAGCTCTCCACTGTCAACACTTGGGGTGAGTAAAGCACATTTAATAACATAAAACAGCTTACAATATTGAACAATTTGTATTGAGGGAATGAATGACTCTGATCAAATATATCCAAAGATATTAACGCTTTATGTACTTGTCACTCTCACTCTTTAGCCCAATTACTACACTGTGCCACTCTCTTTTTTCAGACGGGGGTCCATGTGCCTGAAAGGAGAGGACTCGAGTGAAGAGGACCTGACAGACACACTATACTCAGAGATCGACTACATACTCTAGACTCAGCTTGATTTATTCAGATTGTCTTGTAAAGAGCTAGACAGACGTCTCCACTCACTAATGAGCTTTTTTGTTTTGCAAAGAGCACTTTCTGTTTGCCACTTTAAGTCCATATTGTAAAGATATAGAGCATGGGAAATGGATGAAAATATATGTAGTTTACTTGCTAGAACTAAAATTTCAGAAATACAGACAGGTGTTTTTATTTTATTTTATTTTTTTTTAGACAGAACCATCAGGTGTTTGGATGAACCTCTGCCTGACTTCAGCCAATCACATCCATGAAAGAAAAGGCCCCCCCAAGACAAAAAAAATGCAACCCACACTCTGAGGAGCTTTGAAAGCTCACAGTCAGTGTAGCTAGCTGTGTAGTCAGCGCGTTGTTTGATGATCCTTGCATCTTTGTTAGGAAATTGGTGTACAAGAGGCACTTGGCGGCTTTTTAAAACTACTTGTCAAGTCCTTAGATGCAGCTTCATTGGACAGCAGTTCCTTGTTAGGTGCAGTCAGCACAGTGGGGTGATGAGGTGGCTCTGTTATCCTTAGGGGGCATTTTGCTGGCATGGTTCAGGTCCCATTGGAGGGATGGGTCACTGGGAATCAGAGTTGTTCTGTGTAATCACCTTTATCCTATGATGAAACATTTCCATCCTGGTGGGATTGGTCTCTTACGAAATAATGCAACTATTATCCATAGGGCACAAGGGGAATGCTTAAATATGAAAATGATGTGGTAAATGTTAAGGCCTTTTCAGTCACCAGATCTCAAGTAACCTGTGGGAGATTTTGAACCATTGTGTTAGACACCACTCCACCCCCGCCATCATCATTTAAATATCAAATGAGGGAATCACTTTTGGAAAAATTATGTTTCATCCATCCAGCAGAGCTCCAGAGAACTTGGGACACATGGAGGCTGTTCTGGTTGGTCATGTGGCGCCCCGACACCTAAACAGAGCACTTTATGTTGCTTTTGCATTAATTTGTCATCCTTCTGTATGTAAATTCTCACTGACAAAAACAAATCCTTTATTGAAACCACAAACTAGTTTCTCAATGTAAGATTCCTGTATCTAAGGCTAATGATAAGCTAAAACTAACTCTAGACACTGAGATCTCGATAAGCTTCTCACTTCACTGCTTATATTTGTAATCACATCATCTGATCACAGATGATGTTTCCTTAATAATGCGAGAACCAAATGGACTAGAAAAAGCAATGCACTTAAGCTTTATGTACTGTATGAGCAATAAAACAGTAAGCATGGAGTTAGAACTACTGTGTTCTACTGAAATAATGCTGGCATAATGTTTCAGTACAGGTGCATGTGTAGTGCTAACACTGCAATAACTGCTGCCAATTAACATCTAAAAAGCTCCTTTACTTTTATAATTCAACCCATTTCAAAAATTGATTAATCCACAGGTGAAAATGTTGCCTGTGAGATGCTGTGTGTTCTTGTCATCTGCACTGAATACACAGAAACTAGGAAAACATGTCATCTACGATCTGGTGCAGTCAAATCATTTTGCTGGCAGGGCCAAATAGGATTTTTTTTTGTCTTCCTTTCCCTTTAATTAGTTAAACATTTGAAGGTTACAGTTATCACCAGGGATTTTTAATCAAGGGTTGACTATATTGTAAACCCCATTTGAAAATACTTGATGAGACTGTGCAACAGTATATGTTAAATTTCTACAACATAATATAAACTGGACTGTTTTGAAAAACAAAAAGATTAAAGATCTATCAACCACTGTTTTATTTATTTTTGCCTCATTTGGGAAGACAGCATAGAGGCTGAAAAACAATCAGAGCCAACAAAGATGTCCTGCTGTAATTAACCTGGGGACTTCATGCAGTACTTGGCAATCGTGATGCTCCAAAATTATAATTGAGATATATATAAATAAATAATTCTGAATTACTAAAGACCGGTATCTTTTGGTTTGTTATCCCAATACAGGTTTATGTTTTGATATATAAACACTTGCAAATCAGCACTGGGGGGGATTCCTTCTACTGATACTTTTCAGCCCAAATACACTATACTGCCAAAAGTATTCACTCACCCATCCAAATCATTTAATTCAAGTGTTCCAATCACTTCCATGGCCACAGCTGTATAAAACCAAGCACCTATGCATGCAGACTGCTTCTACAAACATTTGTGAAAGAATGGGTCGCTCTCAGGAGCTCAGCAAATTCAGAGTATGGTACCGTAATAGGATGCGCCTGTGCAACAAGTCCAGTCGTGAGATTTTCTCACTACTAAATATTCCACAGTCAGAGTGATTGGGAATGGCAGAACTTAAGCCACATAAAATCACAGACCGGGAACAGCAGATGCTTGGGTGCATATTGTGCAGAGGTCATCAGATTTCAGCAGGTAGTCACTATAGACTTCCAAACTTCATGTGGCCTTCAGATTAACTCAGAGAGCTTCATGGAATGGGTTTCCATGGCTGAGCAGCTGCATCCAAGCCTTACATCACGAAGCGCAATGCAAAGCACTGGATGCAGTGGTGTAAAACACGTCGCTACTGGACTCTAGAGCACTGGAGACATGTTCTCTGGAGTGACAAATCATACTTCTCTATCTGGAAATCCAACGGACGAGTCTGGGTTTGGCGGTTGCCAGGAGAACATTACTTGTCAGACTGCATTGTAGCAAGTGTAAAGATTGGTGGAGAGGGGATTATGGTGTGGGGGTGTTTTCTGGAGTTGGGCTCCTGAAAGGAACTCTTATTCCTTCAGCATACCAAGACATTTTGGACAATTTAATGCTCCCAGCTTTGTGGGAACAGTTTGGGGATGGTCCCTTCCTGGTCCAACATGACTGCACACCAGTACACAAAGAAAGCTCCATACAGACATGGATGAGAAATTTTGGT
Organism: Archocentrus centrarchus; assembly: GCF_007364275.1. NCBI lineage: Eukaryota > Metazoa > Chordata > Actinopteri > Cichliformes > Cichlidae > Archocentrus > Archocentrus centrarchus. The sequence continues at coordinate 16,297,318 of NC_044348.1, forward strand.
GTAGAAGAACATGACTGGCCTGCAGAGTCCTGACCTCAACCCGACAGAACACCTTTGGGATGAATTAAGAGCCAGGCCTTCTTGTCCAACATCAGTGTCTAACCTTAAAATGTGCTTCTGGAAGAATGGTCAAAAATTCCCATAAATGCACTCCTAAACCTTCTGTAGAGCCTTCCCAGGAGAGATGAAGCAGTTATAGGCGCAAACAGTGGGACATCATCACATTAAACCCTACAGATCAAGAATGAAATGTCATTCAAGTTCATAAGTGTGAAGGCAGATGAGCGAATACTTTTGGCAATATAGTGTACTTACTCTGTCACACCTTAAAGGTATAGTAAGCAAGTTTTGAGGTTAATAGAAAAAAATAATGTAGTACTCATAAATATGCACTGATTATTGTGTAATTACATCTTCCAACAAATGGATGAGTTCTCATTAATTTAGAATTGATTTATTAAAAACACATAGAAGTGGGTGCCAGTTTGTGGAAGCTGCCACGTTGCACAGTGTAGTGGTTAACATGTTCGCCTTACATGGGTTGATACCATAAGGACACAAAGCCAGCCTCCAGGGGTTGTCACAGATTAGTGCACTCCTAGTGTCAGTCCCAAGCCCAGATAAAAGGGAGCATTGCATCAGGAAGGGCATCCAGCGTAAAAAATATTTGCCAAATAAAACATGAGGACCCATCCGCTGTGGTAATCCCTTGGAAAATAAGAAAGTGGTCAAATGTTCAGCTTGAACATCTTAATGTGTTTTTGTGAATTGGTTAACAGTAAGAGAAAACTGCAGTTATGAAAAAAAGCACTTTAATTCATTTCTAAAATCATCTTAAACTATTTCCACACAGGTCTGAAGTCTCAAAGAAATAAACAACAAAAAAAAAGGTTTCTTCTGATATTGGCATTTCTACAGTAAATAGCTGGTGGCAGCATCAGAGGCCCGGAAGGAGGGGGGGGGCGGGATGCTGAGCTTTAGTCCTCAGAGCAGTTGCAAAGGCAGACTGAGTCCAGCAGGCTTTCTATACCCTCTGGTGTCAATCTATCAAGCAGCAGGTAGAAGCGCCAAAACCAACCTCGTGCTCTCTGCCTAACACCCAGAGAGAGCTTCCTCCTCTCACGCCACACGCACACAAGTGGATGACACGAGACATGTACTCCAAGTTTCACACGGTGCAAGAAACAGACAAAGATATCCACTTTCTCAATTAAAGGTTAACGCAGACAACAGATGAGTGCCTGATGCATCACAAAACCTCTGAATGATTAAGTCTGAAGCAAAATAATAATTTACAACAAACAACAAAACAAGGAGATTCTTAAGATAATCTACTTGATTTTGTTTTATTATATTTATTTTTTTTATTTAAAAAAAAAAAAAAAAAAAAAAGACCAATAGCCTATGTATCACTACATCTGGTGGAAGTGATGTGACAGAGGCAGAGCTCCTATAAAGCACATAGAGCAGCAGTAAAGACGACCCATATCAACACATTACTCTGGCATTATAGGAGCATTAGAGGAGAAACAACTTTTAGATTACAAATTCTTGATTGTTGCTTTTTTGAATCATCGAATCTTGTGAATGAATGATTCCTCAACTTGTAAAGCAGTCATTGAGTGAGTGAGGTTTGTCTCGGCAGAAGAGGTGAGATTGAGGAAGGCTGGATAAGTAGTTTGTTTGTATGTGCTGTTTTTTTGTTGTTTTTTTTGTTTTGTTTTTTTTTAAGTATTTAAAGGAAGATGCTCAATGTAAGATGAGACTGATTTCTCTAACAAAGTGGGGCTCAGAAGGTGTGAGCACATGGATTTACAAGACGGCCACAAATGAATCAGAATCAACACTACTGTCCAAAACACGAAGATGAACACAGTGACGGGGAGGACAGTGAAAAAGCCTGATGTAAAAGTAGACTGGAGACTTGAGCAGTAAGGATGGATGCCTCCCAGACCGGTTTCACAGTCCTAACCTCTCTGCATCCATTCCTGAAGCTTTCACTTTCAATTGATTTGTCTATACAGTATCCAAATAGCTTTTGTACTTCCCTTTAAACTTTACAGTACAATACACTATAGTGCACAATAGGGTTTCTAAGCCAGTCCTGAGGCTCAGATTGGAGGGTGAGAGCACATAAGCCTCACAGCGCTGCTCGATTTCAAGTCACTGTCGGGCCCAACATTCAGGGTCCCGCAGCCTGGTTGCTCTGCTGCAGCACCCAGACAAACAAAATAACCCACAAATGTTTCTCTACACCTCAGTCCTGCCCCGGGTCCTTGGCAGGGCCACCGTCCAGGTAGATCTTGAGGGCTTTCTCTTTGCGTGGCGAGTAACTGACACGATGTCCGGTTTTGAGCAGGCGGCTGCTTTCCTTCTTCATTAGCTCATTACGCTCATCCTCTGACAGCTCCAGAGGTTCTTCTGTGCCGTCCCTGCACAGACAAAAGGAACACAAAAATGTTGCACTAAGGTCACAAATACTTTAAAACCTAACATAAATAAGAGGATGTGGACTCTGTGGAATTCATCCACATTTAAATATTTCAGGGAATAATGAATGCATAAAAACAAACATGGAACCTGAACACACACTTTAGAAGTCTTTTTTTTAGCCTAGTAGCTGCCCTCTTTAAAATACGTATCTACTACTGGACACAATTTCAGAATTAAAGACTGAACAACACAACATAAGTGGTTTAGAACAACATAATTAGTAAGGAAGCCAAAGTCTGCAGTGGCATTAGGGGAAAAAAAGGGGCCACAGAGACCCTGAAGTCCTGGGGACATTCATAGTTCCAGTAAGAGAGAATCCTGGAGCATGGTAGAAACTGCAAGCAGCACAGTTGTTAAGGGAAGATTTTTTTTGTTTTTACAGAACCCTGAAAGGGACATGGGAGGAAAAAAACAAAAAACAGGTGTGTGTGTGTGTGTACACACAGCTTGAGCTTGTGCTTCAGCTTTTCTTTTACCTGTAGAAGACCACAGCTCCATCGTCACAGATGTAAAGAGGCCACACATTAAGGGTTGACACCTTGGGGTTCCAGTCCAAATCCTGATGGATCTCCAACACAGATATATCACAAGGAAACGTCCCCCTACCCTGCACACACCAGACAAGAGGGTCATCAGTACAAGCAATATTTTAGAAAAATTAGGTCCTGTTTGAGATAATTAAATCTGCATACCTTTGCAAACTCCAGGTTTTCAAGAGGAATATCACTGATTTCACTAAGCTGCCGACAGAATAAAAAAAAAAAAGAAAAAAGAATTCAACCTTTTCCTTCAGTTGCTGAATAAAATGTAGTTCAAAACTTTAAAGTGGTGAGTGCATTTCAGCATCTCAATGCCTTAACACTGAACACAAGCCATGAGTAAAAACACCTGCATCAGGCAGCAGACAAACCTTCTCCTTGAGTTCCTCTACACTACTGCTCTCTAGAATCACTTCCTGGAAAGGCCCCAGTTTCATTGTAGATGGGCTCCATCGCCGAGTCAGAACAGCCAGTTGTGACATGGACTTCATCTTCTCTGGTTCTGTGAAACAGAAGAGAGGCCACAGATCAATCGACTGCCCTTTAAGTGAAACTCCAGCAAAGTGCACAACTTCAATTTATCTGTCTACACGTGTAGCTTCATGGCATGACAAAAATTCAACAATGTGATATTGTTTTAAGTCTGTGGAAACAGATTATTTCACTTTTGTTTGCTTTACCGTAAAGGAAAACGTTTATCTGAACATTTAAAAAAGTTTATGAGAAAAGAACAAAATTAAAATAGCAATACAGCTGTGGTCTTAACTTATAATGTTTAAGACTTGAGTTACCATCAAGGACTTCCAGGAAAACCTCCCAGTTGGAGGAAATGCTGATGTCTTCCTCATAGACATGGTAATCTAAAAACACTGTTCCTGGATTCTTCCATGTCTTTTTCCTGAGACGAACCCTAACCACACACAGAGATGCACACACATATACTAGTTTGTACACATCTTCATTTTACTCCAAGAGAAATTCCATCACTAGGCCACTGACCTTTGGGAAGTGAATAATCTTACCTGTCGATGCTGAGGTCAAGCTTACACTGCTCTTTCAACTGAGGAAGCAGCTCCTCTTTAGACTGTCTGACAGTCATACCCTTGGCAAACACTGTGTCCACTAGGAACTTGCAGGGCTGAGAAAACAACACCACAGTTATTATATTTCATAACATAATGCTGTGCCAGCTGTGCAACAGAACCTGACATAATAAAAAGGCATTCAGTTCTTACCTCTGGTTCATTGACTAGTAGTTGATACACTTTCACTCTGTATTCGCCCTTTTTAAGGGCTCTTCCTAATCGAATGGTTATCTATGGAAAGCAAAAAAATCTTTGTTGATGCATTTGCTTACTCTCACACAAAGCACTGTAATCAAATTAATAAGTTTAACCTGACCTTATTATCATCAGAGAATGATGAGAGTGTCTCATTGAGCCGTACACTCTCAAACTCCTGGTTGTTGGCGTATACCCTAAACACCTTGAACTGGGTCGAGGTGACTCCGACATAGGGCTCCAAGTTCTCCTTAAATGCTGCTAATGTTATTCTCTTGTCCACATGAACCACCAGACCTGGTGTGGATCACAAGAAACATCAATGTAACATTTTGCTAAAATTATTCCTCAATGAAGAAAAACAGGTGAATACAGTGTTCTATCCTCTCCCCCTTTTTTCCTAATAATGTTGTCAATAGCAGTCTAATTTGATTAGAAGAGCGAGAAATACAAGAAAGCTGTCATTCTGCATGTCTGTGGCAGATTTCAAAACGTAATTAAAACAAAAAATAAACTAGTTAAGGATAATAAATGCTTTTAGATGCATAATAAAGGGTTGTACATTTCTGTGAATCCCACGAGGCATCATCCTGAGAACAAGGCTCCGCTGTGAAGTACAAGTACTGAGCCTCCGCCTTGCTCTTTCCATTGTCATCATATTCGCTGTCTGTTCCAGAGTCTTCCTCTGCAGTGTCCCAGGTCTCTTTTTTGCCCTCGTGGGCTTTGGAGCGTCGGCTACTTGTGATGCTGTGGGAGTCCAGGCCATTGGCCAACTGAATCGGGCCACTGTCTGCGTTACACAGTGTGTCACTACTGTGGCTGGAGCTTAGGATGTCACTGTCCACTGAGCTGGTGCTGCGGTCATTGTTCACTTCTGAGTCCGACCGCTCCTCACAGGCAAAGTGGTTCTCAGGGTCAGAGGAGGCACCGCCACTGCTCCCAGGCGTGGCGCTGATCCGATTCTCTAACTCTCTGTTGTCTGCAGCCACGCAGAGAGAAGAGTTTGAGTCCGCCTCTTGGGTTGGGGATTCGATATGTTCAAAGTCGCTGGCGTCAGAGCTTTTCTGGCTGTCACTGGTGCTGGAGCCTTGCTGCTGTTGCAGAGACAGATTCTTTAACTTTTCTGTGCTCTCCTCGAGGATAGCCTCTATAGATTTCCTGTTCCCCTTTGACCCCTCAAATGACGCATCAGAGTCACTTCCTACTTTTTGGCAAAGAGTTCTGTTGGCCAAGGTACCAGGAGACTGCTCTGGCAGTAAGACTAACAGTCGGATCGTATTCCCGTGACGATCCAACAGTTTCCACAAGAGTGAGTCAGTGAAAGGAACCTGATGATCGGTCAGCTCAGAGCTCTCTACAAAAACCTGGTGAAAAACAATGTGCCAATATCAAACATAATGTAATAATTACATATAAGACTGTGAAAATTTACACAAAACTTTAACACATAGGGAAAACATAGGAAAAAAAAAATCAGTGAGAGCTGGAAGAAAATAAAGAGACCTTGTTGCTCCTGAAGAATCCCTCAGCTTTCAGTGTCTTATTTGGGACATAGAGGAGCCGGAGGTCATTATAGCAGCGCTCCAGGACCACACGCATGGTCTCTGCAGAAAGCTCTGTAGCCTGGGAGAAAATACGCACGTAAGGTGTACAAACATAAGCTTACGTTAATATAGCCAACACAGCTGTATTGTACAGTTTTCTGGGTGAATGGTTAAAGCAAAATACTGTGAAGAAGCTGAGAAGAGTAAGAAACCTGTGCGATAAGCTGTTTGAATTCAGTGATCGTCTGGTTCAAGTACGCCCGAACACTGACAGGAGGCGCAATGGTCTCACTCTTCAGATCAACAACATGAACTTTCACCATCACCTCTGTGAGCAAAAAAAGAATTATAAACACACCTGCACAAAGATACAGCAACTAATATACTTGATACAGATTTACATCTGTCACTGGTATACAGTCCATTTCCTTCAGACCATCACAGCTGGTCTGCTCAGACTCTGCTACATAGCCTTTAATCATACTGAGAACAGGACTACGTACAATTACTAAATGTTTGAACAGTAGACGATTACTGACCTCCAGGTTTGTAAGGCTGGAACACTTGATCTGGCCTGCGGGTCTCTAGAAGCAAGTCAAACATGTAAGAAGACTTGACTCCTCCAAGGAGGAGGCCCATTGGCGTGTCCTCCTCGCCTTCATAAGAGCGCTCCAGGTACTCATGGAACTCGTCATATTTCACCAAGCGACAGCAGTCCAGAGAGACAACTCCCTCAAGCTCCATCAGCTGACATACAGAACACCCAAAGGGTTATTAGAGAAATTAGGAGCAAGTTATAACATTTCAACTCCAAAGCAAGTTTCTTTTCCTCTTGCTGTAGTCACAACACTGTTGTTTTGTAAGATTAATGGGAGAAAGAAAATACTGAATACCTTGTAGGCCATTTCTGTGGCTTCTCTGAGAGTTTTGTCTTTGTGCACTTCCAACTTGCTCTCAATCATCATCTTCACAGGATGCATGCAGAACAGCTTGATCTAAAGGCAAATAGCATAAGTTTAACAAAACAAAAAAAAACAAAAAAAGAGATAAGGTATTAAATGATCCTTACAAATTAGGCAAATGACCAAGCACCTTGCAAGTGTTGCGTTCAATCTCCCTCTGTCTCTTTTCTTGCTCTTCAGACTCTTTCTCCTTCTGAACCAAACGCTTTATGTGCTCTGGGAAGTCTTCCACAGCTAAAAATTCTATGGACAGTACACAGGGTACACATTAAATCTAATCGTGTGGAGAAAACCACAGAGTTCAACCTATTGCATGATAGTATGAAAAATGGGAAAATTATGACAATATAATGGCACTGAATGATGCAGAAATGTGGAAAAAAACCACCACTCTTGCTCTGTAATTTCCACATTTCTCTCAGCAGATTTAACTGAATTCATTTCTTACTTGCATTCCTTGAAGGATCTTTCAGTCTATAAATCAGCATATATGCATTTGTAGAGCTGTTGGGAGGAAAAATAAATCTTATTAATGAGTGAAGGGAACAAAATGGAGAACAATTTTGTTTCAATAAAAACAAAATTACAAATAAAGTTTCACATTTCAAACAGATGTGAATAACAGGTTAAATACTCTTCTCTTCCTCAAACCAATGTATTATAATTATTTGATGTAAGGCCACAGTCACACAGGCCTAGAGTCTAGTCAGCAACCCCCTTGGCAACCACCAATCACTAAGTAAAAAGCTGTATCCCCTAACCCGTTGGTGAGTGGTTGCTGGAGGCTGCTGCCAGTCATTAGGTGATATCAGTCGTATCAACATACTCTGTGCTGCATCAAAAACCTCATTGAGATTGCTCTGGTTACCACGGTCACCAACATGTTTCAAAAGATGCACAGTCTCCCTGTTTTGCATCGCACTTTTCAAGTTTCACGACCACTCTGAGAAATTGGTGAGTGTGCACACATCAGCGTTCTACATGCAAACTACGAGCCACCACTCTGCTAGCAACCAAATAAATCACCAGGTGGTCTTTAGTGCAGCACCTTATCCTTATTTGCGACTGATTTTACCTAGCAAAAGCCAGCAACCTCTAGCAATCATCTACCAATCAGCCAGGAAATAGACATTTTTCCCTATCAACTGTTGCCAGGGTGTTGCCAACCAGTCTCAAGGCCTGTGATTGAGGTGGGACACAACTGACCTTGCAAAGGCACTGGAATAATAGCCTCTGCTCCCTGAGGATCCCCCATATGTTTTCCTGATATCATCCTGGGTGATCTGTTTGACAGGAATGCAAAGAAGCAAGCAGCAATGATTCAGCAGAGATTAGCATTACAACAATAAGAAGTATGTCAAATGGCAGTGGTATCAGATGCTTTATTTCTTTTAATTTTCATGATTATAACTGACAACTAATGAAAACCCAAAATTCTGTATCTCAGAAAATTAGAATATTGTGAAAAGGTTCAATATTGAAGACATCTGGTGCCACACTCTAATCAGCTAATTAAATCAAAACACCTGCACAGGCCTTTAAATGGTCTCTCAGTCTAGTTCTGTAGGCTACACAATCATGGGGAAGACTGCTGACTTGACAGCTGTCAAAAAGACGGCCACTGACACCTTGTACAAGGAGGGCAAAACACAATAGGTCATTGCTAAAGAGGCTGGCTGTTCACAGAGCTCTGTGTCCAAGCACATTAATAGAGAGGTGAAGGGAAGGAAAAGATGTGGTAGAAAAAAGTGTAAAAGCAATAGGGATAACTGCATCCTGGAGAGGACTGTGAAACAAAATCCATTAATTAAAAAATGTGGGGGAGATTCACAAAGAGTGGACTGCAGCTGGAGTCTGTGCTTCAAGAACCACCACACACAGACGTATGCAGACATGGGTTCCAGCTGTCGCAGTCCTTGTGTCAAGCCACTCTTGAACAAGAGACAGCGTCAGAAGCATCTCGCCTGGGCTAAAGACAAAAAGGACTGGCCTGCTGCTGAGTGCTCCAAAGTTATGTTCACTGATCAAAGTCAATTTTGCATTTCCTTTGGAAAACAAGGTCCCAGAGTCTGGAGGAAGAAAAGAGAGGCACAGAATCCACGTTGCTTGAGGTCCGGTGTAAAGTTTCCAGAGTCAGTGATGGTTTGGGGTGCCATGTCATCTGCTGGTGTTGGTCCACTGTGTTTTCTGAGGTCCAAGGTCAACGCAGCTGTCTACCAGGAAGTTTTAGAGCACTTCATGCTTCCTGCTGCTGACCAAACTTTATGGAGATGCAGATTTCATTTTCCAACAGGATTTGGCACCTGCACACAGTGCCAAAGCTACCAGTACCTGGTTTAAGGACCATGGTATCCCTGTTCTTAACTGGCCACCAAACTCGCCTGACCTTAACCCCATAGAAAATCTATGGGGTATTGTGAAGAGGAAGATGAGACATGCCAGACCCAACAATTCAGAAGAGCTGAAGGCCACTATCAGAGCAACCTGGGCTCTCATAACACCTGAGCAGTGCCACAGACTGATCGACTCCATGCCACGCCACATTGCTGCTGTAATCCAGGCAAAATGAGCCCCAACTAAGTATTGAGTGCTGTACATGCTCATACTTTTCAGTTGGCCAACATTTATAAAAACCCTTTTTTGTAATGGTCTTATGTAGTATTCTAATTTTCTGAGATACTGAATTTGTCTGTTATAATCATCAAAATTAAAAGAAATGAACATTTGAAATATATCAGTCTGTGTGTAATGAACGAATATAATATACAAGTTTCACTTTTTGAATGGAATTACTGAAATAAATCAACTTTTTCATGATATTCTAATTTTATGACCAGCACCTGTGTGTGTGTGTGTGTGTGTGTGTGTGTGTGTGTGTGTGTGTGTGTGTGTGTGTGTGTGTGTGTGTGTGTGTGTGTAAATAAATAAAAGGGAAAATAAAGACTGGCAGGGCTCGACATTTATTTTCAGTAGGAATGCAAAATGGGTCATTCAAAAGCAGCTGACCTTGCTAACATGCTGATCATTGAAACTGTACCACTGGCCATCACTGAAGGACTTGATACAGGCATAATAGTGCCCGCCCGCAGCACTCCCAGAATGGACCATGACAGAAAACAGCTCAAAGGTCATCAAACTCTGAGAAAGAAAAAAAAAGGGAAACACCGTTCAGATCAAACCAACAATAATGCAGCAGATTTCATTGTTGTAAGCTATATTTTCAGAGATACACACTGTCCATATTTTGCCGGTTTACAACAAAAATAAATAAATCGATAAAATAAAAACACTGTAGGTCATGAGAAATTTTCACATTATAAATGAAAAACATATCATGTAACAAGAATAGAGAAGTCTAACAATTTCAGCTGACAGTTGCAGAATAACAATATCCCTTACCACTACAGTGTTGGCAAATCAAGTACAGATTGTACAGTGTAGACTAGAAGAGCTTCACTACACTACAAGAAAGAAAAAAAAAGAGCACCACCTAACAGGGCAAAATACGCCTGTTGCACTATATTAACCATTTCACATGAAAAACAAAGATTTAATAATTATGTGACTGACTTTTGACCTGATATGGAGAATAATCATGCAAATTTTCATCAAAATCCTTCAAACCATTTCTTAGATATGAAGTGAACATGAAAAAAAACTTAACAAAAACTGAAGAATTAACCATATGACCCCAGTGACCCCATACACGGTCCCAGCCTTGCTTTGGTCATAAGCTATCTAACTCATGAAGTTTGGCAAGTGTAGGCCGAATGGTTATTGAGTGAGTTATCGAGCAAACACTTGAATGGACGCCCACCCGCCGTTTAACAGGCGTATATAAAAAAAGTTAATTTGGAGTTTTGACAGTTCTGCTTAGCTCTGTTCAGTGATGCTGACAGTCACAACTTTCATACTCAAACATTCATTCTTGCCTCATCAGGTATAGTCTTGCATTTCCTTATAATGCCCACAGCCAGCGGACCAAGAACACCAAATCCATTTAGTGATGATCATTACCTTTGGCTTCAGCACCCTCTCTGTGGTGCTGGTGCTGTCCAAGCAGATGCCCTCATCCACACAGTCATCAGTGGAAAAATCGTTGCTCATCTGGTCGCTGTGGCAACTGCCTTCATTCTCTGCTCCACTGTCAGTGCAGCTCTCTGTCTGAGGGGACTTCTAGAAGAAGAGAATTTCAAAAACAGTGCCAGAGAGAAGTTAAACAAATTAATTAATTAATATAAATAAATAATAAAAAAAAAAAAAAGTAGCACCTAGCTAAGATGACTCCAAAAGATAAATTTGGTAAGAATAAACCAGACTAACAGTTTAAGACTTGAAGCAATCACTAGCTGGTTAAAATCTCTGTTGGTCTGTGCAAGTAATGATGTATGGCTCAACGGACCATGTCCACAGCAACAGTTTTGGAAAAATTCTTTGCAGACTGATGAAACTAAGGTAGAACTGTTATTTATATATTACACACACACACACACACACACACACACACACACACACACACACACACACACACACCTACAATGGAGGCACCACATAACAATACAAAAACATAATCCTAACGTATGGCAGCGGGAGCATCAGTGGTACTGCTTTGCTTCCTGTTAGTAGTCATAAAAGAGAAAATGAATTTCCAAATTGACAGAGGCAGCATACTGGACAATGTCAGTGTGGTTAGTAAAAGATGTTTGATACAGCAACAGTGAACAGACATTAACCCATTAGAGACTCTGGACAGTTTTAGGATATGTCTGAGCTGAAGCAGCTCTTAAAGGAAGAATGTGTTCTTACAGAACACTGTGGCGATGCAATTTGCTGCCTACCAGAAAAGCTTGAGTGAGGGAATTTCTGACAGAAGCAGTCAACAAAGACCGAAAAAAAAAACCCAAAAAGGATTCACACACTTTTTCTAATCACAGTATACACATATTGGAAGATGCTACAACCTGAAAATAGCTGTATTGTCAAAAAAAAAAAAAAAAAATCATCTCAGAATACTTGTTAAAAAGTTAAGTGACAAAAAAATACTAATTGAGTCCTCTCTTACCATTAATGACTAATATGAGAAAAATGAAAAAAATTGTGCCAACTCTCCCAAAGTTGACTACTCTGAAGTCGAATCCAAATCAGCAGAAAGTGACAGAAGCAGGTACTTTCTTCAGTGCTCTCACCTCATCATCCACATCAATGAATGGACTCATGTCAAGTTCCTCAGGGAAGGTCATACGGTCATTAAGTTTGATGCGATGCATAGTGGTGTAGTCAAAATCAAACCTTTTTAACTGTAATGTCAGCAGGTAAGGAAAGTGCAGAAATCTCAGCCCCTGCATAGACACCAGAGAATAAGACAAGACAATAGCAGAACACTGTATTTTCTGAACATGACTTCCCTTTGACATTTTTAGCATGCTTACCTTACGGGCGTCACATTTCTTTTTACAGCGTTCACAGAAATACTGGTTGGGCCCATCGAGTGTTTCTGGCTGGATGAATGCCTGTAAAGCTTCCTCCTGTGGCAGTAAAATCATACTTTCAAATCAATTCAGATTAACATTTTAATATCAAATGGTTTTAAATTGTACCAAGTACTGAATTTAAAGTAGTTTTTAAGGAGCTCTGAATTGCAAAGTGTGAATAAATGCTAAGTGCTGTTGGAGTCTTTGCTGTGAGAACAGTAAATGTTTAACAGAATAAAGCGTGGGGAGAGAAACACACCACACTGCCATAGGCTTGGCTTGCTCCGAAGGGTCTGATCACAAGAGGGATGTCCAGGTAAGTATCAATCCTCCAGCTCTCATAGCCACACTCCAGACAGCGGACATAATCCTTCAGCTTTCCCTGGTACAACTGGTTGATCAGGTCAGCCTGAGGATTGGGAAGCATGACAGTCAGGTTTTCTCTGCCGCATTTCACTTTGAGCAAAATCAGCTCAGGAGACAAAATGGTCTCGCCCAGCCACACTAAAGAAGGCACAGATGTGCAATATTTGCTGTGAGACAACTCCTCTCAACTCCTAAGGAAGTAAGTGTTGATGGCAAAAATGTAGTGGCTACTGAATAATATAATTTGTGTTTGGACTGGTTCCCCATAAACCCTCCTTTTACCATGTAATTCTGTCTACAACTGTATATAAAATCTCTCAGGAAGATAAAAACTCAATTATACAAAAAGAACAAGACAAGGACAGCGTTTTTTTTTTTTTTTTTGCGTTTTTGGCCACAGTGGCTTTTGTTAGCAGTGGAGAGAGACAGGAAATGGGGGAAAGATACAGGGGAAGACACGGAGGCAAATTGGCGACAGGCCGGGACGCGAAACTGCGCCGCCCGCACCGCAACGCGGCATATGTATGTGGTCGCCGGCTTCACCACTAAGCCACCCAGGCGCCAAGTGTTTCTTTTTTTTGCCAGTTGCTATCAGAGGCTTTATCCACATAGCTGAAATGGCAGACACTGGAACAACCGGAGTAACTGTGTAAATGATGTACAGCAAACCATTTAAGTCATGCTGTCAGAGAAAGAAAAACAGGTGAGAAAAGAGTGACAGAAACCCAAAGTAAAATGTAACGCTATCTATTTAAAAACTATGTTTCTTACTGCCATTGTTTGTATTGACAACACAAAGGCATACAGGGAATTATATATGAGGATTCTAAATACCACATTACTTTGGACCTCTGACCTCTTCTTCAAGATTAAATAAGGTCAAACTTTCATAAAATGTCCTATCTATAGAACTATGATTAAAATTCTACTGCCTTTGTTTGTATCGGCAACATTTAGTAGTATTTCTTTTTCACTTACCTCTTCACTCTGTTTATACACCACTCTGCATTTAATTAATAATCTCCCTCCCTTCACCCCAAGTGGTCGCAGCAGATGGCTGCCCCTCCCCCAGCCTGGTTCTGCTGGAGGTTTCTTCCTGTTAAAAGGGAGATTTTCCTTCCCACTGTCACCAAGTGCTTGCCCTTAGGGGGTCATTTTGATTGTTGGGTTTTCTCTGTAATTATTGCAGGGTCTTTACCTTACAATATAAAGCACCTTGAGGTGCTATATAAATCAAAATGAATTGAACTGAAATTTAGGAAATTATACTGGAATACGGGAATTTGAATTCTCGGACTGCTTCTTTATGAAATTAATCAAGTATCAATTCTAATCACAACAGCAGACGTTTTGCCACCTTGTTGAAATTGTCCATTTAGAAACAGCAAAAACACTGTTGCATTGAACATTTAATATAAACATTTTCTACTGAGACTAAAAAAATATGCACAAAGCACAGAAACATGCCAACTAAGCATGTTGTAGAAGGAAGCAGAGATACTTTTTCATTAGTTTTTATTTTGGTTTCTTTTCAGATCACTTCATTTCAGTTAGTTCCCTAAGTGAATTTGCTTGTTTCCCTTGGTTTTTAATGTCTAAAAACGTTAAATGTTAGTTTGGTTATTACTTTCAGTTTTTGTTATTATTATCAGGTGGTATTTGTCAGAATGTATGAAGTATTGAACAGGAAAACAATACAATAATATAATTATAATAAAACAGTCACACAGACATCCCTGTCTTGTTAAACTAATTCAACACAACCTCATCGTGCTGCTTTTACAAATTTTCCCGGGCTGCAGGGAGTAGCAGCTTAAGAAAAGACACCCAGACCTCTTGCTCCCTGGGCAAGGCCCTCCGTACCCCGGATGCATCCTAGTCCGATGCCCTAACCACCTCAATTGGGTCCTTTCAATGTGGAGAAGCAGCGATTCTACTCCGAGTTCCTCTCAAATGACTGAGTTCCTCACCCTATAGGGTTAAGGTAGAAGTGCAGATCAAGCGGTAAAATCGACAGCTTTGCCGCTCAGCCCTCTCTTCACCACAACATGTTGTGGTGAAGACTCCACATCATGACAGATACCACACCAATCTGTCTGCCAATCTCATGTGACACTCTCACCTCACTCAAGAACACAATCCCAAAATACTCCACTTGGGGCAGCAAATCCCTCCCCGACCCACCATGGCCAGTCCACCCTTTTCTGGCTGCCCTGATAAAGGCTAAACCTTTTTTCCCCATTTTCATCATTTCATTTCAGTACAAAATATAATTTTACTTTATTTTTGAATTCTAATTTTAATTTTTATTTCAATAGATTAAAATTTGTTTTCACACATGGTTCTAGTTTTTAGTTTCATTTACTGTAATAACCTTGCTGGGATGCCATGACTGAACTTGGTTCACCTGGAGACTGGAGAAACAACAGAACAACTGTTTTCACAGCTCTATAAATCTATGAATATAAAAATTGCACTTTACCACTTAAAGACATCTCCACATCATCTGGAGTTTGAAAGAAAAAGTTAGTTTACAGTTTACTTATCCTATTACTAGCTAAGTAGTAGTAGGAGTTTATTTTTAAATGGCATTCACATGCACTTATGCTTGCGTATACAGACCACATGGCAGCACATTCACACACTGGACTAAGTGTTTGCAGTTTATAACCCACTCCCGAGATAAGAAACAGCTAACCCCCTGGGCTTACTGGCACATTTCACTTTTTCCACAGTAGGCCTTTTGTTTCCATTCTAAAGGGCGCCTGAGTGTGGCTGCAGATTTTTTTTGTTGTTAACAGTCTGAGAAAACTACTTGTTCTCTTTTACCTGCTCTGTCTGCTTCCACTTCTGCTCCAGGGCATCGAACATGACCCTGCATAGTTCCTGGACGTCATGTTGCTGCCAAGCTAAAACCAAAAGCACAAAAAAAGTATCATTAAGTGTACAAACACAGAGGCACATGGTCTTGTCTTTCATGAACATGCAAACCAGCCATGTGAGATTCCTAAAAGGCAAGTACATACCCTCACTGCTGTCCCAGCCAAAGCTTCGTGTCACATCAGTGGTCTCAATTGCCCGTTTCTTACTAGTTTGCAACAGAACAAACAGCCTTTGCAGCTGGTAGGGAATACTGGTGACAGGATCCTCCTCCAACTCCTCAAACTCCCAGCTGAAGTTGGACAGAAGTTATATGAAAATTCAAAATATATGACATTTCACAGGTAAATCTTCACAAAAACATCTGTAATTGTAAGTTCTTACTTGTAAAGTGCATTTCTAAACTCTGGGGTCATGAACAGTGTTTGCAAAAGACTGTTCAGATAGCAGGTCATTGCTTGGTTGACCAAGCCCACATAACCTGTAATGGCAGCAAGAGACAAGAAGTAAGTGATCGGTTGGACATGTGTAAAAGGAAAAATGTCACATATTCAGCAGATAACCAAATTTCACCTGTCTCAGATTTGCTAAGGATGGACGAGTAGGAGTATGATGGACTGCTATAGTCACCACTACAGCCAGGAGTGCCGTCTCTCAGTAGGGGTCCAATAAATCGTTCCTGGGAACTATCACCTAGTCCACTGCTATCTGCTGCTCCTGACTCATCCTATGAATACAAACATGTCTTGTAATAACATATCTTTTGTTTCCGAACAGAACATTTGCCACTTTAGTTGACTTTTCAGCAAATAACTTTTTTTTTTTAAAGATTATTCAAAAAAAATGAGGAGTAATTTTTTAAACCCTCACCGATGCAATCTGGGGCTGCTCTCCATCTTTGTCTGTAAGGTGGAGGAAGTTCCTCTTACCACCAGGTTCAAACCCAGAATCTGAAAGAGACATCTCACTGCTATAGTCCAGCGGTACCTAGGGAAAACATACAAATGTAAAATGAACAGACAAGTTTTATAGAGGTCAATAATGCCTGGACAGCAGCAAACAGATGGAATTTTAAAAAATTCATTTGTTATTTACTTTGAGTCAGCTCAGTCCACCATATATAAAAAGACCTTACAATATTATAAAGACCAACCCAACTACTCCCTTTAAGTATGCAGCAGAGTGGAAAATGTTCCTTTTATGAGAAAGAAAACTCAAGCAGAACCAAGCTAAGAGCGGGCAGTAATCTGCTTCAAATGGCTGGTCAAAAGCAGATGGCTGCTCTAACAGTTTACAAACTATAAAGTGGATGAACTCACCAGAAGACCTAGACTCCTACTGAATTCATTTTCAGCTAATTCCATGTATTATTGTGTACAAAAAAAGCAGTCTGAAGCAAACATGTGAAGGACGCTACCTCGCTTTCTCCAGGCCAAGCTGAGGATGAGCAAGCAAAGTGCTGCAGTGGGAACATGCAGTAGCTTAATCCACTGACCTACTCAGTGAGATAACAACAGGCAGCACCTGGGCTTTGGCCTGGGTCAGCAACAGGATTAGCATGGGCTCATCTAAGAAAAGGGAATAATGTGTACACACAGATCCAGCAGAACAAACTCAACACTGATTAAGCATATTAAGAAATTCAGCTGTATAGGAGTTCTGTTCTTTAGCAACACTATTTTTATGTGTTCTTTTTTCATAGCAGCTGTAAAATCTATTTTTTTGCACACAGATAGAGTACAAAAACCTGTTATCAGCTGATACAGTGGTACTGCCCTTCCAATATAGAAGGTGAAGGGACTACGCTATGTCTCAAGTTAAGCATGAGTGAACAAACTATAAACCTGAGCTGCGAGCCATTATTATAAATCACAGCAGAGTTCACCAGAAATGCTCAAACTCAGCTAAAACCAAATTACCTTAAACCTGCACTAAATATTGTCTTTTTGGCCAGCTGGGGGGTAGCACGAAAAAACAACAAAAAACTTCAGTGACACACCAGTTTTCTGCATGTTGCACAACTGCCTAACTTTGTACCTGATTCATTATAGCCGTTCCTGGACACATGACAAATGGCAATTTGTCATTTCACTGGCTGAAAATCCTGATTGGGGTACAACACTAACATTTAATGAGAGGAGAGACACTAAAGGTGTTTTCATACCAGCACTGTTTAGTCTGTTTAAACTGAACTCTGGTTCATTTTCCTGGTTGGTGCAGTTAGCTGTGCAGATGTGAACATAGCAATCGCACTTGAGTGTGTACTGAACTACCAGGTGTACACAGCAGGTTTGAGCTAAACACCTTCCCATAGCCAGGTATGCTCTGCATTCCGAGATGCACCAGAGTACCACAGACATGCAGAATAAACAAACAAGTACAGAACACTCTCCTTATTCCTGTATTTACTTTTTGTGGCTCCTGTCCCAGACACATCTGGTAAATAAGCAGACTGAATGCTCTTTTTTTTTTTTTTTTTGGTTTGCCTGGAGTTTACCTGAAGTTCTACGTGAAAATAAGCCAAACTACGGGAAAAAGATACAAGTTTACAAACTCATCAACTGGTTTGCATCAGAATCAACCAACTACAGGTGTGAAAAGGCCCAAAATCATATCAGTAATAAAACCAAGACAAAGAGCTAAAAGATGCTAAACAGCTCTGAGAAGATGAGATGAACAGTCAGTTAGTATACACAAAAAAAAAACATTCGAAGTGCAGTTACTGTCATATCTGGCCTCATAATTAAACATATTTGCTCCAACTTAATCCCTAAGCTATTATGCAAATGCCAAGATTTTCTTGTCAGATTTGGTAAATTCAAGCATGTTTTTGTTTAAACACTAAGCGATTTCTTTTAGGTTACTTAATAGAAAAAAGAATGTTGCACTTATAAATATACATTCATTAGTGTGTAATTACTAATGAAACAAACTGATGCGTTCTCATAAACTTAGACTGAATCCATTAAAAACACACAGGAGTGGGCACCGGTTTGTGCAAGCTGTATTCGGACAGCTGACAACGAGCCAGTTAAACAATGACGACAGCTGGTTATAAGCTCACAGTATGACAGATAATGTTGGGCTCAAGTGTCCTTAAAAAAAAAAAAAATAAAATAATAATAAAAAAAAAAAAGCTCGGCCAAAAAACGGGTTCAAGCTAGCAAGCTAGCTGGTCTGGAACCAAGAACGCATGATGAAAGCGGGAGAAGGGTGTGACTTTGCTGTCTCAACATAAACTTTTCTACCATATTACATGTGTATTACTTGAGAAAAGCAAAGCGATTTTCATGGCACAAGAAAGGGGAGCGTGTTCTCCCACGTTTGCGCTCCAGGGTTTCCGTGTCCAGATGAGGACCGCCCACACTCATACGGAAAGGAGCGGTTCACAAGCGTGGTTCACAAGCGTGGTGGAAACGCGGCCCATTCCTAAGCTTTTCGATGGTTCTTTTGGGAACAGCACGGGAACCGGCACCCCGTCGGTGGAAAAGCGGTTTAAGTGTCCGAGTCCAACACTGTTAAATCCACTTCAAAGAAAGTTTCACTAACGCCAGCTAATAGTAGCCCTTACCAACAGAAAAGTTCAGGATGTCCTCAACAACTCACCTCAGTATCCCAGTCAGACAGAAGTGAGCTTCACCGAATCATATCAAACTCCATAGTGGTAGGATTTTACACACTGTACCTTTAAGCAGGACTGAAAAGCCCTACAACTGATTTCAACAAACATTAACCCCAAGAAACACCCTTTGCCATGAAAAGCTTACTCTATCACTGTAACACACATTTAACAAAGACTTAACCCTTTGATAGCAAGCAATCGCAGAACTTCACAAATACCACAAAAGCTGTGCAGATTTCTGTGGGGAAAAAAGGGAATGCCACACATGGGTACCCTTAAAAGTTAAGTCTAGAATGACTAATTACTAACCATGTCTGGTGTATTTCCCCAGGCAAGTCCAAAGGAGCCATTTGCATATCCTGCTTTGTGGGCAACATCTTCATAAAGTTTGGAGAGGGTGGTGGAAGCAGGCAGGTTGAGGGTCAGCCGCTCGTTGACCGTCTTCGCACTGGTGATGTCCTGAATTATACACAGCACTCTGGGCTCCTCAGCTGCATTTTGGATCTGCAAGTCAATAAAGGAAAAACACGAAGATGATTTACTTGCTCATTTTGTTAGTCTGTTAATGGCGAGTTAAATATTAAAATTAAACTGTTAAAGCTGTGTTATGAATGTCATTAACAACCTGCCAGTTAGTGCTGGGCGGAATGCTGGTTGTAATTTCATGCATAATATGAATTTTTCAAACACAGCCAAAGCACCTGCTGTGGATTTTCAAAGGATTTCAAACATTTATTTTCCTAACACCTGGATCACAATATAGTGTGATACCTGGATCACACAATATAGTGTGATCCAGGTATGGTGAAAATTATCAAGGACATGTCAAGGAACAAAGAAAATATTTAATTAAAAATCTGCTGGTTCTTTGAGTAATACAAGTGGTACTATTACAGACTGTTTGTCTGCAGGATATTGCAATGTTTACCACCATCACTTGAACAGAACGACTTCAGGATATAACGTGATGCATCTTAAACACATTCAGGCTGGTTATGTGCCAACACAAGATACAAAGACACCAGTATTTCCCAATGTTTCAAACCTAAACCAAAAGAAAAATGCATTAAACTAACCAGGGTGGGTCATTAGGTGGGAATAATGGTAGAAAACAAAGGAAAATTGCGTTAAAAAAAAAATGATGACGGGCGCCCGGGTGGCATAGTGGTGAAGCTGGCGACCACATGCATATGTTGTGTTGCAGTGCAGGTTCGAGTCCCGGCCTGTCGCCAGTTTGCCCGCGTGTCTTCCCCTTTACTACTGTGAATAAAAGCAGCTGTGGCCAAAAATTGAGGAAAAAAAAACATTCCTCAGAAAATAAATTTTACAAAATAATCCTCTTCTAATGAGATTCATGAGAACAAAATCAGTTCCCCGCATAGTTTATAAAAGACCACCCATTTTTTAAACTTGATTCCATCAGGCAATTACCATTGTGGACACTGTACACAGCGCAATTTTACACACAAAACTAAAACATTTAACCATCCTCGGTCAGGCAAACCTTTTAATATTAGAGGTGTTATCACTTGCCAGACCAGTAATGTTATTTATCTGCTCAAATGACCATGTGGCTTAGCATATGTGGGCAAAACTACGAGACCTTTAAAAACTAGAATTGGTGAACATTGTTCCAACATTCAAAATAATGATACAAAAAGTTCTGTTGCTTCTCATGTTTCTACCCTCCATTATTGTGGCATTGAAACCATTAAACCACATCATCGGGGTGGAGATGTGACTACTCTTCTTTTGAAGAGAGAAGTCTATTGGATTTATACTTTAAATACACTTGCTCCTCGTGGACTTAATGAAGATTTTGATCTGAGACCTTTTTTATAATTCCTATTTATTCTCTCATTGTCCTTGAGTTTTTTTGCCACTCCTGTTTTAATGTATTGCTTATGCCATTTTTTTATATTGCTTATCTTATTTATTGGGTGTTTTTCTATTCTATTATTATATAACCGTTGGCATTCCATTTTCACTGTTCTTGTTTATATTTATGTTCATTATTATATTGCCCAGTGTTAATTTCGTTGACGAAATATTTTCGTCATAGTTTTCGTCAAAGACCCTTTTTTCACGACAAAAACGAGGTGATTACTAAATTAAAACCACCTAAAAGGATAAAAACGATGATGATTCGTCAAGACGAAACCATTTCCGAAAGTGTAAATTAATCTTCTTAACTTCTTATCTTCTTAACACTTTCGTCAAGACGAATGTGTTAATTAATTTCATCATCGTTTTTAACCTTTCAGGTGGTTTTAAATTTAGTTATCATCTCGTTTTCGTCATGGAAGAAAGAGTCGGCGAAAACTATGACGAAAATATTTCGTCAACGAAATTAACACTGATATTGCCTTGTTGACTTGCAATTCACTCATCTTGGTTTTATTGGCATTTTTGGGGAATATAATTGTGTATATATTTTTTTTTTGCCTTGACTACTTTCTCGATTTCTGACATGCGTATGATTAGATGCCATAATTTCATACCTTTCCTTATTTGGACAATAGGCACTCTTAACCACATGACCTTACAATGAGTGGGCGGGTATATAAAATGTTTGTTGCAACCTGTGATTAAGTCTGAAAAAGGGCAGCTGTGCCTGAAACGTTACTTCCTCGAGGCTTTGTTAATAAATTTTCTTCCAGGAGCTTCTCTGGTGTGCAGACTTTATTTTTGCGCAACAAAATCAGTATCTATATATCACCCCATTATCACCTTATGTCAAAAAAGTAACTTAAAGGGCCAAATTGTATGTTATTTTTGACATCAATTCGCAGACTGGAAGTGGGCAGGGCCGCAAGTTTGGACACCCCTGCTGTAGGTTAACCTGCGTTAGGATCATTACTGGCTGTTGGGTGTACTTGACAACCTGCGCAGGGCCAGCAGCCTAAGTTGGTCCAGCGTTCCATGACCAGGACTTCAATGTTCCTCCTGAATCCGCAGATCAACTAACGGATCGAGGAGGACGAAGAAAGCTAAGGAGTCTGATCCCCGAATAGTTGAAGCACACCCTCTGGTCCCCCTTCTTAACCCTTTAATACCAAACCCGTAGTGACAGAACGTACTTCAGATGTCCCGCCATTCGCGGACTTCCACCAACAATTACTGTAATAAACCCATAGCAGTTGTGAGGCGCAATTTCTCAGCTTTCAGATACCATTTGAATTTTTCCGATAGGACCAACGTAATTACAGTAATTCAAACTATGTTTGATTTGACGTCTCAGCGGTGATGCGCTCAGGGCCGACCAGCTGTTCACGGCAAGTAAGGGCAGATACCAGGTGCTTCAGCGGCGATCGCCAGGTGTTAGAGGGTTAAAGATGCGAACCACCACCCTAACCTGCCTATCGAGAGGCACCTTCTCTGATTACTGTGTGATCTGAGGTGTGGTAATCATCCACAGCAGGAAACCTGTCACCAAGGAGTTGTTTAACTACCTCAGTGACCTCACCCAGAGTGATAGGCGAGTTGTCCCCTCCGTCCCCGGACTCTGCTTCCACTACAGAAGTATTCCTTCCACCGCCTGACTTCCTTAGTTGAAGTCAGCAGCACCCCACCCATACTATACGTGACTAGAGCACTGCTTCCCCCTCCCAATTCCCCTGACAGTTTACCAAAATTGCTTTGAGGCAGTCAGAAAGTCTTTTTCCATGGCCTCACCAAACTCCTCCCATCACTAGCAGCATCGTTTCGGTCTGTTGTGTGGGACCATTTTGGATTTAGTGCTACACATGATGACGGTGGTAAGAAAGTGATGGATAAAATGTCGCTTATGCTAGCAGCAACATGTCCAATATGTTGGCTCACCCACAGAGACATCACCCCAATGTGTCAATTGACACCGCAAGGAAAAGAGACTCGGGTAGGAAAGAACAACTTCTACTCCCTGCAGCTTTTAAACAGCTTCTCTGTGAAAAGTCAGATTGGCTAAAAGCCATAACAAAAGTACTGGGAAGTTTCTTAGCTAAAGATATACAACCTTATGCCGTGGTAGAGAATGCGGGATTTCAGCATATGTGACCCAATTTGGCAAAATGAGTCAGAAGTCACGAGCTAATTAGGCCAATAACATATGAACAAGGGACAAATCACTTACATGTTTTGGGTGGTTGTACACGCTACCAGTGACATCATTATTAAAATTACGTTGCATACTCAATATGCAACATAATATTACTGACATACTAAGGTATACCGACCCCAAAACTGGACTCAATGTCCTCAGCCTCCCTCAGAATGCTGTTGAAGTTTTGCCGGATGCGGGAGTGCCAGACTAGAATAGAGTACATCCCTTCCCCAGGAGACTGGTACCAGAGGCTAGACCATTTCTAGAGGTGAGCCTGACTATATCTAGCCAGTATCTCTCAACCTCATGTACTAGCAAAGGCTGCTTCCCCACCAAAGAGGTAATGTCCTATGTCCCAACTGCCAGCCTCAATAGTTGGGGATCAGTCTGCTACGGCCACCACCCTTGGCCACAGCCCGACACAATAGAAAGCATTCAGAGGTAAACTTTAAATTAAAAAAAAAAAAAAATTGTTTATTTCTTTTTTTTTTTCCTCAATACATTTCATGGTTGATTGGATGATTTTCACACAATTATAAATAACAAAACTGATGTGGCAGAAATGCAGAAGCTTGATTTCAAATATGACAGCCTTGCAAACATAGCTGAGATTCTCTTTCTACAACTGTGGTTCTTCAGCATAAATTACCATACTGAAACTGCTTTACTGAAACCTCTTTTCAAATAGGGTGTACAATACATGACTAATGGACATTTCCTACACTGAAACATCACAAAACTTTACTACACAACTGGATAAGCTGGACAACTGTTGGTCTTTGGTCAACATAACAACCACTTGTAAGATTTTGCCTAAATTCTCCATCTGTTTTAACAACATGCCATGCAATTGCTGACTCATGCTTTATTTTAAACCAAAAAAGAATGTCTATCAGATGAAACAGGAGTTTCAAGAGGCAGCAAGACACTTCAACTAAACACTCCTCACAGTTTGCTTTGTGACTGCTCTAGTATGTAGTGTTCCCAGTTGGGGACAAATCACTCATTTCTTTAAATGAGTACAAAGCTAATAAATTCTTCTTCTGATAGTCATTATTTAATTCCCTGTCTCTTTGATTACTCATAAACGTGGTTCTTGTTGAAGCTGCTTTCTAGTTGAAGAACATGCTTTGAGCTTTGCTTGGGTATGATGGCCATCATGAGTGCTGCTTCATGCATCCATTTACCACCATGCGTTCTTGTGCTCATACTCTCCTGTTTCAAACACACCTGAGAAATCCTCTTCATTTCATCAAAAATACTCTGTCTGCAACTCCAAAACACACCCTGATAACATGTGGAAAAAGTTGGAAGGTGAAGAACAACTTAAAACACAGATAAATAAATTAAGATACAAGATGCCTATCTATTAAAATTGAAAAAATATTAAATTAAGCTGATTTTGAAGCCTACTAATCAGTTTTCTGCTAATCTGAAACCAGCAAACCTCTTGACTGATGAAAATATAATCATATGCAAGTAATTGCAGTTTTTGCAGCCTTTTTGTGTTTGTGATCTTATGAAAATGTGACTGACAGTTCCTATAAAGAAGCTGCTGCAGCTGACAACACACAAGTGTATTATGAGATTAAAGGTTATTTTTACCATGGATATAATCACAAGGTGCTGACATGAAGCCACAGGTACTGCATAACACAGGTGGCGTATTACAGAAATATTTTAATGGCACAAAAATGAAACCATCATGTTGAGAAATATTGCTACCCATAAACAAGTACTAATTCAGTTTAACTAAAACTGTAGGTTACATTTAAAAAAGTGCATACTGAAATAAAATAATAATAAATGTTTGAGTTCAAATGCACATTTCTAGTAGACTGCACATTTGCCAGCTAAACCTAATGCTTTAACAAGTAACCATTCATAAAATTAGATAGAGAACAGTGTCCAAAAGAAATTAGCAATGATCCATGGGGGGGGGGGGGGGGGGGGGCACTCATGCTTGAGAAGGGTGGAAAACTCATAAGGTGATGCCAATAAACATTTACCCTCCAATCTCATTGTACATCCTGTATAATGACAATAAAGGCATTCTATTAATCTCACTAGAAATATATTCTGGTACGGTGGCCAAATACATGAGCAATCTGCTGAACAAAGTTCCTAGTTGCAATTCCTGTTCAACTGGTGCTAAAAATGTCAACTGCTATGTCAATTGTCAATTTATAAATCATATTTGAGAACCACATGAAAAAAATAAAATAAAATAAAATAGGCCTGGTTGTAGGGCTGTGCAATTAATCAAAATTTGATTTCAATTTCAATTTTGGCTCCAAGCAATCACAAAAACAGTGTAATCAACAAAAAACGATTATTAAAATGATTTTGTCCCATTACACTCTGTATACTCTTAGCCCTGATTTATTCTCAACCTTGAACCTTTGTGAGGCCTACAATGTAACCTACAAGTGGTCAGCGATGTTGCCTGCACTTACACTCGTGCAGGTGCATTACGTGTTAATTACCATTAATTATCGAACGGAAAATCACCGCCGTAACCTGACCTGCACCTCCTGAGAAATATCAAGTAACTTCTGTTATGTCTCTATCAATCACGGGGCATGATTAGCAAGGAACGGCAGGGAGATGTTCCTACCAATATTCGCTCTGCGGGTGTAATTAGCACAGCACTGGACCCTGATTGCCCCGCCCCTGGAAACCGATTGGACTTAAGTCCCTACCAATGCTAATACCAAACCTTTTGAGTACATGTACAGAATCTGTCAGTATGCTGTGGCACTAAATTGCGAGCTAATTTAATTGGTCTAAATAACTTTGTCCAGTTCCTTCCTAGTATGATTACTGGCATTACCTTTCTATTTATTTATCTATTCATTTATAGTATAAATAATCATGATTATGACTTTTTTTTTCCATAATCGAGCCGCCTTACTTGGTTGTCTACTCATCAATTAACTCAGTGTTTCTCAAACTGTGGGCGGCACCCCACTGCGCAGGATTATGACAGGTGGGGTGCAAACGACCTGGGAGAAAAGTCATGAAGAAAAAATGTTGAACATAAGATTAATTCTCAGGGCAGAACAAGGAAATAATGTTAACAGACGTTACACACCTGTGTTGTTTGTTATTTGAACCAAATTTTCAAGGGAATGCATCACTTACTCTTGTATTTTGATGAGAGTTAAGACAAGCTTCTAGCCAGGAAAGTTTTGAAGGCCAGCACTATGGTACGACCAGGCCCCATGGGATTTGTTGGTTTTAAAGTGGGCCGCAGCATTCTCGACTTTGGGAACCACTGGTATAGCGACTAGCAAAATTTTTTTGTGTACATAGACCCCATCCACCCACCCACCCTTGGACCTCGCTTTGCGTGAGGCGTGAAAAGATTTTATCTGGTGAAGTTTGCTGAGTGTGTGTTTTGCCAGACACCTTAGCTGCGATGAGGCGACAATCGCTTGCCCTCATCCAGCTAAGCAGCTAAGCGACATTCGTGCATGTGAAATTTCGAGCTCGTACACGTAGACGTGCACATGCGACGGGATACAACAAAGTTGAAAAATGTTCTACTTCTGTCGCTGTCGCGTGGCACTAAACCACTCGGCGAGGGTTTCGTTGACTGACCAATGAGCGGAGAGTATGCTACACGCTGCAGTCTGCAACCACTTTCAGCACGAAGGAAAGCATCGTTTTAGCTGTGTTTGACTTTCCTATATTATATGACACTTCACGCAGTGATTATCGAGTTACATGCAAAAGGCAGCCGTATGGGAACGTGTTAGCGCAATAGACGGATAGAGAGGACTATTGTGCTAATATAGGATGAACCCACGGTTGTCTTTTTCTTTTGTAGAGGAGACTTAACAGCAAGATTTCTGTCAGTTCCAATAAAATCTTTTGACTCCTCATCTTTATTGCCGTGTCTGACACGGACTGCTTTGAAAATGTCTAAATCCCTCCAGTTTCATAACCAATCACATTTCTTGTAGGTGAAAGCGCGATTCGCAATGCTGCCGTTGCTATCACCTTCCGTGTTCGGTTTCACCCCAGTGGCGATGCGGCCCATTTGTCGCTGTCGTTTGTCGCTACCCGTGTGTCGAGTCCATTAGAAAAAAAACCCTCAGATTCTAAAAATCACCTGATCAGCAAGTAAAGAAAAGAGAACTTTGTAGCTGCTCCATCCACCGCTGTTCGTTTCACACAGCAAAAAACTGCAGTACGGAAGTTAAAACATGCAGATAAACTGTTAATATGAAAAAAGTATTTATCAGATTACTCAAGTAATCGATGGAATAATCAATAGAACATTCAATTACTAAAATAATTGATAGTTGCAGCCCTAATATGTTATACCTACTTGGCTGCTTATTTTAGAGGTAGAGGCATTGATGAGATAATGGTTCTTGTTATTATAAGTCTACACAGCAGAAGTATTAAAAACCCCAAGCCATTCTGTAAACACTTCCCACAGCTGATGTAGAGCTGCATGTGAGTGTTATTACAAGAATGAGTTTATTAAGTTTCTCTCCTCACTGGTGTTTCATTTAATTGGAACCAAGGTATAAACAGAGAGTTTCCTGTGACTTCCGGTATCCCAGAATATCCCACCTCAGCTTCCTCCTATTCTCACCCCCAGCTGCAGTTTGCATTACCTTCACCACAACAGTTCACCATACATCTCAAATATATCTTAATATTCTTCTGGAGAGGATGCAGTTTTCTGTCTTTAGATGCAAAATGACCGCCCTGTTTATAAACAATGGAGGTTATAATGTCAACATTTCTACTATCTGACTTATCTAATACAGACCAGGGTTCTGTACTACAAAGCAAGCTCCACATGCCCAGGGTGGCATTCTGTTATCTAGATTCCCATAACATTAGCAGTAAGTGGACACACAAAACTGGTTATCGGCTCGCCAAGTTAATTTAGGGTTTCCTCTGCAAAACTGTCCACAGGTAAGTGTACTGGCAGCAGAACAGCTGATTTTACGAAGAAAGATGAAACTATGGTTAAATAGACTGGTTCTTATATAGTGCTTTTCTACTCTACAGACAGACAGGACCATTGCTGACGTCCACCTATTGGTGGGCGAGGTAACAAAATTGTCTGCAGCCAAATGGAAAAAAGTTATAAACCTGTATCTAAGAATTCATATTTAATACTGATCAACAGGGAAACGCACAGACACTAGACACTCTTAAAAAATTTAGACCCTTCTTCTATCTGTGCATATAATGGTGAATGGTGATGCTATTTTCCAGAGAACTGAGTAGGCAGTGATTTCATACCTGTTGATCTCAAATCTGGAACCTAACCTGTTCCAGAGCGGGTTAGGTTTGCAGCACAAGTTATCAAGGTGATATAAACCGTTGGAAAATGAATCACCACCATAGTACAGAAAACCCAGGGTTAACCCTTAAGTTACACTGGATCAGAAGAAATCCTGCTTCATAGTACAAGCCTCAGGTGCCAAAGTACTATGATAACAAATAAATATTACTTTATTGCTCCTTGACAAGCTAAGGTCCTTCTCGTTGAAAGGCTCGACTTTAATTCATAAGATGCTGTATTACTATGTAAACTGAAAGACAACTAGGGGTAGGCTGGCTCATCAAAACCATCATTTCCACTAGCTACTAATGTAAAGGAGATGCCTGACAAAATACTCTGAGCCTAATGTATGTGCAACATGAATGCTATGAATTAAATAATACGCCTCTAAAAATGCTGATATTCCACATAATATTGGTATACCACATCACACGAATATGACCGCCATGTCAGTAGTATAGTATAGCATGTTTACTTTAAATGACCCTGTTAACATGTGAGCTAACATGCCAGTAACCAACCCTGACCACAGTCACGGCTGTTTATCGAGGACCGAGCCGATTCGTGTTGATCCTGTGTGAATAACACAGCACTGCTAATGTTTAGAATAAGACTTTGCACGTTAAGGGAGCACCAAGATACGCAGAACACACAGTTAAACAAATTCTAAGTAACTTATCTTCAGAAATAACTGAGGTTGTCGAGGATGTTACCAAAAAAACCCCAATTTATTCTGAGATTGCCGCTAACACTGTTACACATACCCGCATCTCTACACGCAGCTAGTCAAATTCGCTAACATTAGCTGTCTTGCTAGCATTAACATTTACATTAAAAGTAGCAGTTTTATTGAAAAACAACCTGCAAATGACTCAAAGAAGGGTTCAAAGTAGACATATCTGTAAAATTAGTATAAAGGGTCAACGCTGCTTCACTCCTGCTAGTCATTTGCATTTGGTTGGTGAACTTCAAAAACACCTAGATTAGCCGGAGTTGTTGCCACTGATCAGATTTACGAAGCTAACGGCGCTGGCTAGCTAAATCCCACAAGCTAATGTTATGCTAGTAAGCTAACTGATGTTGACAAATCTCTCCTTTTGACGGGACAGCAAAATGTCATCAGCAACAAGAGAGACGATTGGGGGTTTCGATGGCCATAAAGCCTAGTCCTAAATCTGATAAACTAAATAGTAATTATGCTAAAGCTTTGCTACCTATAAATTTACTTCGTCTAAAATGCAGCGAAACTAGCCGCTAACTGATGTTAGCCGGTACGTTAGTTAGCCGTGTAATGATAGGCCGCCTAAGTCATTTTTGGCTAACTGTTAGCAGCTCAGAGATAGCCTATTAAAGATAAGGTAAGATCGCAAACTTCAAAAGTGCTGCAAAAAGTTTTACATCATTAATCTGCATAATCTGCAAAGGTGACAGCTAATGCCCAGAGAGGCTGACTCTCAGACCTGGACACGGCCATAATAACCTCACCTCTTTGGATACGAACTGGTTCTCCTCGCTAGGCACCATTTCCATTTGTGCGACAGTTTTAGACAAGCATCTATCCGGACGGGGATGTCAGCGAACAAACTTTGCAGCGATCAACACAAACATTGTTTGTGATCGGTTTGTTGTAAGTTTGGTTGCTTGGACACCAAAATTAAACTTGCCAAAACTTGTAGGCTTATCAAAGTGAAATCGCAACACACTCGGTTACACTACCCCCAGCACAAAGTGTCGTGCTATAAATGGAGAAAAATGGCCGGTGTTTTTACTCCGCGAGACTTCACTCGGTGAGCTCTGGCGTCATTTTCTATTCAGACAAGCGTGCGTGATGCGGACAGAATGACGTCGATGAGTGTGTACGTTTTCACTTGTTAGGGCCCGAGCACGAACTGTGCGAAGGCCCTATTGTAATTGCTTCGTTTATTATTAGGGCCCGAGCACGAACTGTGCGAAGGCCCTATTGTAATTGCTTCGTTTATTATTATTATTATTATTTTTATTATTCAGGCAAATGAATTGGCTTTTTGGGGGCTTTATCATATTCGAAAACTCATGAAACTTTGCACATGCGTCACACCTGGTGAAAATTTAAGTATTTTAATGGGCTCGGGCAAGGGCGCGCCCAAATGGCTCGCTAGCGCCCCCTAAACTGGAGCCCCACCGCTGTGTTTCACGTACATGAATGAAACTTCATACACATGTATATCATGTCCAGGCGCACAAAAAATCCTCTTGGAGCCATGCCCTAAACCCAACAGGAAGTCCGCCATTTTGAATTAATTATGCAAATTTGGCGATTTGCAGCCCTCACACTTTTTCTAATAACTCAGACGTTTTAGATGTTATCATCTTCATATTTGGTTTGTCTAACCTACACCCCCAGGGGAATCTAAATCTCGAAAATGGTGAGTTTTTGCCAAGGGGGAGGGGTCCTTATGCCCCTTTGAACTTTGATCATTCGCCATGAAATTTTGATTGCCTCTCATTCATACCTACATGATCCAATGTGCATCAAACTTCTCCAGTAGGATGAGGGTGCCCCCCTGAACACATACATATGACAATATTTAATATCAGTCGCAGCGCCACCTAGTGGGAACAGGAAATGTCATATTTTACACTTGGAGGTCCAGCTCCAAGGTGGTTTAGCAGAACCATCTCAAATTTCACCTGGAAAGCCTTAAGAAGTTGGACTTACTGTGTTTTCAAAACTGTGACTTTTTGACAAAAGGGCGTGACCCTTATGGGACGGCAAAGTTCGATGATTCGCCATGAACACAAAAATGGCTGTAACTCAAAGCCAACTTGCCCAATCTGGCTCAAACTTCAGTGGTGTGATAAGCACCCTGTCCTGAACACACTCATATGCATAAAGTCCATAAACGTTAGAGCGCCGCCTAGTGGCAGCTCGGAATATCTTAAAATAGCAAGTTTTTTGAGTAGCCCCGGAGCTACGTTTTATCTACATGTATGAAAATGTACAGGCTCGTGTAGCATACTAAGACGTACAAAAAAGTCTCTTGGACCCATACCCCAAACCCTACAGGAAGTCGGCCATCTTCAATTGAAGGTGTCAATTTTTGCGATTTCCACGCCTGCTATTTGAACGAACTCGTCCTAGGGCATTTCACCCACTGACACCAAATTGGCTCCAGATCATCTACACAAGTAGCCCATCAAATATTGTGGAAATCTTTAAAAAATATTAAACGGCCTTGTCACACCAGGCCATTAAATTTGGCCTTTGTTTTTCTCCCTCACCACCAAAATTGTTTGTGCACTTGTTCGCACATGCTTTGTCTGATCAGGCTGAAAATTTAATCACTCATGTACACACCCAGGCTGAATCCATAACTACAGATTCAAGACTGTAGGCGCAATAGCGCCCCCTACAGAAGCAAATGAAAATTTGTATGACCGTCCACAGAATTAGTTTTGCTCTGAAATACATGAAATATCTTTCACCATTCCTTACAAAATCCTCATCTATTTGATAAGCCTCCTGCCCTGAACACATTGATATGCATAAAGTCCATAAACGTTAGAGCGCCCCCTACTGGCAGCTTTAAATATCATAATATACCATGTTTTTTAGCTAGCCCCTGAGTTACATTTTATCTACAGCTCTGAAATTTTGCACACTCATGTAACATCCTAAGACATACAAAAAAGTCTCTTGGAGCCATACTCCAAACCCTACAGGAAGTCCAGCATCTTCAATTGAAAGTGTCAATTTTTGCCATTTTCAGGCCTGCTATTTGAATGAACTCCTCCTAGGGCATTTCACCCAGTGAGACCAAATTGGCTCCACATCATCTAGACAAACAGCCCATCAAAAAAGTCAATCAGACCCATGCCCTATTTTGCATGCTGGAGCCGTGACCACACCCCCAAATATTCCATTGCGTCTATGCCGAGAGCAAAAGATACCTTTTCCAAAAAAGAATTCAACTTTCTAGAGACCCATCACGATCACAAAACCTCCGAGTGCGGCACGGGTCGACGAGCGCCACAGGTCGACGCGCGCGGAGTGCGAGGGCCCGATATCACCGCTTGCGGTTTTAATTATTATTTATTTTTTTTTTTTTATTAGGGCCCGAGCACGAACTGTGCGAAGGCCCTATTGTAATTGCTTCGTTTATTATTATTATTATTATTATTATTATTATTATTATTATTATTATTCAGGCAAATGAATTGGCTTTTTGGGGGCTTTATCATATTCAAAAACTCATGAAACTTTGCACATGCGTCACACCTGGTGAAAATTTAAGTATTTTAATGGGCTCGGGCAAGGGCGCGCCCAAATGGCTCGCTAGCGCCCCCTAAACTGGAGCCCCACCGCTGTGTTTCACGTACATGAATGAAACTTCATACACATGTATATCATGTCCAGGCGCACAAAAAATCCTCTTGGAGCCATGCCCTAAACCCAACAGGAAGTCCGCCATTTTGAATTAATTATGCAAATTTGGCGATTTGCAGCCCTCACACTTTTTCTAATAACTCAGAGGTTTTAGACGTTATCATCTTCATATTTGGTTTGTCTAACCTACACCCCCAGGGGAATCTAAATCTCGAAAATGGTGAGTTTTTGCCAAGGGGGAGGGGTCCTTATGCCCCTTTGAACTTTGATCATTCGCCATGAAATTTTGATTGCCTCTCATTCATACCTACATGATCCAATGTGCATCAAACTTCTCCAGTAGGATGAGGGTGCCCCCCTGAACACATACATATGACAATATTTAATATCAGTCGCAGCGCCACCTAGTGGGAACAGGAAATGTCATATTTTACACTTGGAGGTCCAGCTCCAAGGTGGTTTAGCAGAACCATCTCAAATTTCACCTGGAAAGCCTTAAGAAGTTGGACTTACTGTGTTTTCAAAACTGTGAGTTTTTGACAAAAGGGCGTGACCCTTATGGGACGGCAAAGTTCGATGATTCGCCATGAACACAAAAATGGCTGTAACTCAAACCCAACTTGCCCAATCTGGCTCAAACTTCAGTGGTGTGATAAGCACCCTGTCCTGAACACACTCATATGCAAAAAGTCCATAAACGGTAGAGCGCCGCCTAGTGGCAGCTCGGAATATCTTAAAATAGCAAGTTTTTTGAGTAGCCCCGGAGCAACGTTTTATCTACATGTATGAAAATGTACAGGCTCATGTAACATCCTAAGACGTACAAAAAAGTCTCTTGGACCCATACCCCAAACCCTACAGGAAGTCGGCCATCTTCAATTGAAGGTGTCAATTTTTGCCATTTCCACGCCTGCTATTTGAACGAACTTGTCCTAGGGCATTTGACCCAGTGAGACCAAATTTGCTCCACATCATCTACACAAGTAGCCCATCAAATATTGTGGAAATCTTTACAAAATATTAAATGGCCTTATCACACCAGGCCATTGAATTTGGCCTTCGTTTTTCTCCCTCACCACCAAAATTGTTTGTGCATTTGTTCGCACATGCTTTGTCTGATCAGGCTGAAAATTTAATCACTCATGTACACACCCAGGCTGAATCCATAACTACAGATTCAAGACTGTAGGCGCAATAGCGCCCCCTACAGAAGCAAATGAAAATTTGTATGACCGTCCACAGAATTAGTTTTGCTCTGAAATACATGAAATATCTTTCACCATTCCTTACAAAATCCTCATCTATTTGATAAGCCTCCTGCCCTGAACACATTGATATGCATAAAGTCCATAAACGTTAGAGCGCCCCCTACTGGCAGCTTTAAATATCATAATATACCATGTTTTTTAGCTAGCCCCTGAGTTACATTTTATCTACAGCTCTGAAATTTTGCACACTCATGTAACATCCTAAGACATACAAAAAAGTCTCTTGGAGCCATACTCCAAACCCTACAGGAAGTCCAGCATCTTCAATTGAAAGTGTCAATTTTTGCCATTTTCAGGCCTGCTATTTGAATGAACTCCTCCTAGGGCATTTCAGCCAGTGAGACCAAATTGGCTCCAGATCATCTAGACAAACAGCCCATCAAATATTGTGGAAATCTTGACAAAATATTAAATGGTGTTGTCACACCAGGCCATTGAAGTTGGCTTTCATTTTTCTCAATGGCGACCAAAATTGTTTGGGCACGTGTTCGTACATGCTTTGCCCGATCTGCCTGAAAATGTAATCACTCATGTACACAGCCACTCTGAACCCATAACTATGGATTCAAGGCTATACGTAGCTGCAAGAGCGCCCCCTACAGAAGCAAATGAAATTTTGTATAGCATCCACAAACTTAGTTTCTCGGAAATGTATGAAAATGTGTTTCAACATTCTTGACATCATCCTGATCAAAACAGTCTATCAGACCCATGCCCTATTTTGCATGCTGGAGCCGTGACCCCACCCCCAAATATTCCATTGCGTCTATGCCGAGAGCAAAAGATATCTTTTCCTAAAAAAGAATTCAACTTTCTACAGACCTTCTGTACACCATCACGATCACAAGACCTCCGAGTGCGGCACGGGTCGACGAGCGCCACGGGTCGACGCGCAGGGAGTGCGAGGGCCCGATATCACCGCTTGCGGTTTTAATTAGGGCCCGAGCACGAACTGTGCGAAGGCCCTATTGTAATTGCTTCGTTTATTATTATTATTTTTTTTTTTTTTTTTTTTATTATTATTATTATTATTATTCAGGCAAATGAATTGGCTTTTTGGGGGCTTTATCATATTCAAAAACTCATGAAACTTTGCACATGCGTCACACCTGGTGAAAATTTAAGTATTTTAATGGGCTCGGGCAAGGGCGCGCCCAAATGGCTCGCTAGCGCCCCCTAAACTGGAGCCCCACCGCTGTGTTTCACGTACATGAATGCAACTTCATACACATGTATATCATGTCCAGGCGCACAAAAAATCCTCTTGGAGCCATGCCCTAAACCCAACAGGAAGTCCGCCTTTTTGAATTAATTATGCAAATTTGGCGATTTGCAGCCCTCACACTTTCTCTAATAACTCAGAGGTTTTAGACGTTATCATCTTCATATTTGGTTTGTCTAACCTACACCCCCAGGGGAATCAAAATCTCGAAAATGGTGAGTTTTTGCCAAGGGGGAGGGGTCCTTATGCCCCTTTGAACTTTGATCATTCGCCATGAAATTTTGATTGCCTCTCATTCATACCTACATGATCCAATGTGCATCAAACTTCTCCAGTAGGATGAGGGTGCCCCCCTGAACACATACATATGACAATATTTAATATCAGTCGCAGCGCCACCTAGTGGGAACAGGAAATGTCATATTTTACACTTGGAGGTCCAGCTCCAAGGTGGTTTAGCAGAACCATCTCAAATTTCACCTGGAAAGCCTTAAGAAGTTGGACTTACTGTGTTTTCAAAACTGTGAGTTTTTGACAAAAGGGCGTGACCCTTATGGGACGGCAAAGTTCGATGATTCGCCATGAACACAAAAATGGCTGTAACTCCAAGCCAACTTGCCCAATCTGGCTCAACCTTCAGTGGTGTGATAAGCATGCTGCCCTGAACACACTCATATGCATAAAGTCCATAAATGTTAGAGCGCCGCCTAGTGGCAGCTCGGAATATCTTAAAATAGCATGTTTTTTGAGTAGCCCCGGAGCTACGTTTTATCTACATGTATGAAAATGTACAGGCTCATGTAGCATACTAAGACGTACAAAAAAGTCTCTTGGACCCATACCCCAAACCCTACAGGAAGTCGGCCATCTTCAATTGAAGGTGTCAATTTTTGCCATTTCCACGCCTGCTATTTGAACGAACTTGTCCTAGGGCATTTGACCCAGTGACACCAAATTTGCTCCACATCATCTAGACAAGGAGCCCATCAAATATTGTGGAAATCTTTACAAAATATTAAATGGCCTTATCACACCAGGCCATTGAAGTTGGCCTTCGTTTTTCTCCCTCACCACCAAAATTGTTTGTGCACTTGTTCGCACATGCTTTGTCTGATCAGGCTGAAAATTTAATCACTCATGTACACACCCAGGCTGAATCCATAACTACAGATTCAAGACTGTAGGCGCAATAGCGCCCCCTACAGAAGCAAATGAAAATTTGTATGACCGTCCACAGAATTAGTTTTGCTCTGAAATACATGAAATATCTTTCACCATTCCTTACAAAATCCTCATCTATTTGATAAGCCTCCTGCCCTGAACACATTGATATGCATAAAGTCCATAAACGTTAGAGCGCCCCCTACTGGCAGCTTTAAATATCATAATATACCATGTTTTTTAGCTAGCCCCTGAGTTACATTTTATCTACAGCTCTGAAATTTTGCACACTCATGTAACATCCTAAGACATACAAAAAAGTCTCTTGGACCCATACCCCAAACCCTACAGGAAGTCGGCCATCTTCAATTGAAGGTGTCAATTTTTGCGATTTCCACGCCTGCTATTTGAACGAACTCGTCCTAGGGCATTTCACCCACTGACACCAAATTGGCTCCAGATCATCTACCCAAGTAGCCCATCAAATATTGTGGAAATCTTTACAAAATATTAAACGGCCTTGTCACACCAGGCCATTAAATTTGGCCTTTGTTTTTCTCCCTCACCACCAAAATTGTTTGTGCACTTGTTCGCACATGCTTTGTCTGATCAGGCTGAAAATTTAATCACTCATGTACACACCCAGGCTGAATCCATAACTACAGATTCAAGACTGTAGGCGCAATAGCGCCCCCTACAGAAGCAAATGAAAATTTGTATGACCGTCCACAGAATTAGTTTTGCTCTGAAATACATGAAATATCTTTCACCATTCCTTACAAAATCCTCATCTATTTGATAAGCCTCCTGCCCTGAACACATTGATATGCATAAAGTCCATAAACGTTAGAGCGCCCCCTACTGGCAGCTTTAAATATCATAATATACCATGTTTTTTAGCTAGCCCCTGAGTTACATGTTATCTACAGCTCTGAAATTTTGCACACTCATGTAACATCCTAAGACATACAAAAAAGTCTCTTGGAGCCATACTCCAAACCCTACAGGAAGTCCAGCATCTTCAATTGAAAGTGTCAATTTTTGCCATTTTCAGGCCTGCTATTTGAATGAACTCCTCCTAGGGCATTTCACCCAGTGAGACCAAATTGGCTCCACATCATCTAGACAAACAGCCCATCAAAAAAGTCAATCAGACCCATGCCCTATTTTGCATGCTGGAGCCGTGACCACACCCCCAAATATTCCATTGCGTCTATGCCGAGAGCAAAAGATACCTTTTCCTATAAAAGAATTCAACTTTCTAGAGACCCATCACGATCACAAAACCTCCGAGTGCGGCACGGGTCGACGAGCGCCACAGGTCGACGCGCGCGGAGTGCGAGGGCCCGATATCACCGCTTGCGGTTTTAATTAGGGCCCGAGCACGAACTGTGCGAAGGCCCTATTGTAATTGCTTCGTTTATTATTATTATTATTTTTTTTTTTTTTTATTATTATTATTATTATTATTATTCAGGCAAATGAATTGGCTTTTTGGGGGCTTTATCATATTCAAAAACTCATGAAACTTGGCACATGCGTCACACCTGGTGAAAATTTAAGTATTTTAATGGGCTCGGGCAAGGGCGCGCCCAAATGGCTCGCTAGCGCCCCCTAAACTGGAGCCCCACCGCTGTGTTTCACGTACATGAATGAAACTTCATACACATGTATATCATGTCCAGGCGCACAAAAAATCCTCTTGGAGCCATGCCCTAAACCCAACAGGAAGTCCGCCATTTTTAATTAATTATGCAAATTTGGCGATTTGCAGCCCTCACACTTTTTCTAATAACTCAGAGGTTTTAGACGTTATCATCTTCATATTTGGTTTGTCTAACCTACACCCCCAGGGGAATCTAAATCTCGAAAATGGTGAGTTTTTGCCAAGGGGGAGGGGTCCTTATGCCCCTTTGAACTTTGATCATTCGCCATGAAATTTTGATTGCCTCTCATTCATACCTACATGATCCAATGTGCATCAAACTTCTCCAGTAGGATGAGGGTGCCCCCCTGAACACATACATATGACAATATTTAATATCAGTCGCAGCGCCACCTAGTGGGAACAGGAAATGTCATATTTTACACTTGGAGGTCCAGCTCCAAGGTGGTTTAGCAGAACCATCTCAAATTTCACCTGGAAAGCCTTAAGAAGTTGGACTTACTGTGTTTTCAAAACTGTGAGTTTTTGACAAAAGGGCGTGACCCTTATGGGACGGCAAAGTTCGATGATTCGCCATGAACACAAAAATGGCTGTAACTCAAAGCCAACTTGCCCAATCTGGCTCAAACTTCAGTGGTGTGATAAGCACCCTGTCCTGAACACACTCATATGCAAAAAGTCCATAAACGGTAGAGCGCCGCCTAGTGGCAGCTCGGAATATCTTAAAATAGCAAGTTTTTTGAGTAGCCCCGGAGCTACGTTTTATCTACATGTATGAAAATGTACAGGCTCATGTAACATCCTAAGACGTACAAAAAAGTCTCTTGGACCCATACCCCAAACCCTACAGGAAGTCGGCCATCTTCAATTGAAGGTGTCAATTTTTGCCATTTCCACGCCTGCTATTTGAACGAACTTGTCCTAGGGCATTTGACCCAGTGAGACCAAATTTGCTCCACATCATCTACACAAGTAGCCCATCAAATATTGTGGAAATCTTTACAAAATATTAAATGGCCTTATCACACCAGGCCATTGAAGTTGGCCTTCGTTTTTCTCCCTCACCACCAAAATTGTTTGTGCACTTGTTCGCACATGCTTTGTCTGATCAGGCTGAAAATTTAATCACTCATGTACACACCCAGGCTGAATCCATAACTACAGATTCAAGACTGTAGGCGCAATAGCGCCCCCTACAGAAGCAAATGAAAATTTGTATGACGTCCACATAATTAGTTTTGCTCTGAAATGCATGAAACTATCTTTCACCATTCCTTACGAAATCCTCATCAATTTGATAAGCCTCCTGCCCTGAACACATTGATATGCATAAAGTCCATAAATGTTACAGCGCCACCTACTGGCAGCTTGAAATATCATAAAATAGCATGTTTTTTAGCTAGCCCCAGAGCTACATTATATCTACAGCTCTGAAATTCTGCACACTCATGTAACATCCTAAGACGTACAAAAAAGTCTCTTGGAGCCATACTGGAAACCCTACAGGAAGTCCAGCATCTTCAATTGAAAGTGTCAATTTTTGTCAATTTTTGCCATTTTCAGGCCTGCTATTTGAATGAACTCCTCCTAGGGCATTTCAGCCAGTGAGACCAAATTGGCTCCAGATCATCTAGACAAACAGCCCATCAAATATTGTGGAAATCTTGACAAAATATTAAATGGTGTTGTCACACCAGGCCATTGAAGTTGGCTTTCATTTTTCTCAATGGCGACCAAAATTGTTTGGCCACGTGTTCGTACATGCTTTGCCCGATCTGCCTGAAAATGTAATCACTCATGTACACAGCCACTCTGAACCCATAACTATGGATTCAAGGCTATACGTAGCTGCAAGAGCGCCCCCTACAGAAGCAAATGAAATTTTGTATAGCATCCACAAACTTAGTTTCTCGGAAATGTATGAAAATGTGTTTCAACATTCTTGACATCATCCTGATCAAAACAGTCTATCAGACCCATGCCCTATTTTGCATGCTGGAGCCGTGACCCCACCCCCAAATATTCCATTGCGTCTATGCCGAGAGCAAAAGATATCTTTTCCTATAAAAGAATTCAACTTTCTACAGACCTTCTGTACACCATCACGATCACAAGACCTCCGAGTGCGGCACGGGTCGACGAGCGCCACGGGTCGACGCGCAGGGAGTGCGAGGGCCCGATATCACCGCTTGCGGTTTTAATTTTTATTATTATTCAGGCAAATGAATTGGCTTTTTGGGGGCTTTATCATATTCAAAAACTCATGAAACTTTGCACATGCGTCACACCTGGTGAAAATTTAAGTATTTTAATGGGCTCGGGCAAGGGCGCGCCCAAATGGCTCGCTAGCGCCCCCTAAACTGGAGCCCCACCGCTGTGTTTCACGTACATGAATGAAACTTCATACACATGTATATCATGTCCAGGCGCACAAAAAATCCTCTTGGAGCCATGCCCTAAACCCAACAGGAAGTCCGCCATTTTGAATTAATTATGCAAATTTGGCGATTTGCAGCCCTCACACTTTTTCTAATAACTCAGAGGTTTTAGACGTTATCATCTTCATATTTGGTTTGTCTAACCTACACCCCCAGGGGAATCTAAATCTCGAAAATGGTGAGTTTTTGCCAAGGGGGAGGGGTCCTTATGCCCCTTTGAACTTTGATCATTCGCCATGAAATTTTGATTGCCTCTCATTCATACCTACATGATCCAATGTGCATCAAACTTCTCCAGTAGGATGAGGGTGCCCCCCTGAACACATACATATGACAATATTTAATATCAGTCGCAGCGCCACCTAGTGGGAACAGGAAATGTCATATTTTACACTTGGAGGTCCAGCTCCAAGGTGGTTTAGCAGAACCATCTCAAATTTCACCTGGAAAGCCTTAAGAAGTTGGACTTACTGTGTTTTCAAAACTGTGAGTTTTTGACAAAAGGGCGTGACCCTTATGGGACGGCAAAGTGCGATGATTCGCCATGAACACAAAAATGGCTGTAACTCAAAGCCAACTTGCCCAATCTGGCTCAAACTTCAGTGGTGTGATAAGCATGCCTGTCCTGAACACACTCATATGCATAAAGTCCATAAACGTTAGAGCGCCGCCTAGTGGCAGCTCGGAATATCTTAAAATAGCATGTTTTTTGAGTAGCCCCGGAGCTACGTTTTATCTACATGTATGAAAATGTACAGGCTCATGTAACATCCTAAGACGTACAAAAAAGTCTCTTGGACCCATACCCCAAACCCTACAGGAAGTCGGCCATCTTCAATTGAAGGTGTCAATTTTTGCGATTTCCACGCCTGCTATTTGAACGAACTCGTCCTAGGGCATTTCACCCACTGACACCAAATTGGCTCCAGATCATCTACACAAGTAGCCCATCAAATATTGTGGAAATCTTTAAAAAATATTAAACGGCCTTGTCACACCAGGCCATTAAATTTGGCCTTTGTTTTTCTCCCTCACCACCAAAATTGTTTGTGCACTTGTTCGCACATGCTTTGTCTGATCAGGCTGAAAATTTAATCACTCATGTACACACCCAGGCTGAATCCATAACTACAGATTCAAGACTGTAGGCGCAATAGCGCCCCCTACAGAAGCAAATGAAAATTTGTATGACCGTCCACAGAATTAGTTTTGCTCTGAAATACATGAAATATCTTTCACCATTCCTTACAAAATCCTCATCTATTTGATAAGCCTCCTGCCCTGAACACATTGATATGCATAAAGTCCATAAACGTTAGAGCGCCCCCTACTGTCAGCTTTAAATATCATAATATACCATGTTTTTTAGCTAGCCCCTGAGTTACATTTTATCTACAGCTCTGAAATTTTGCACACTCATGTAACATCCTAAGACATACAAAAAAGTCTCTTGGAGCCATACTCCAAACCCTACAGGAAGTCCAGCATCTTCAATTGAAAGTGTCAATTTTTGCCATTTTCAGGCCTGCTATTTGAATGAACTCCTCCTAGGGCATTTCACCCAGTGAGACCAAATTGGCTCCACATCATCTAGACAAACAGCCCATCAAAAAAGTCAATCAGACCCATGCCCTATTTTGCATGCTGGAGCCGTGACCACACCCCCAAATATTCCATTGCGTCTATGCCGAGAGCAAAAGATACCTTTTCCTATAAAAGAATTCAACTTTCTAGAGACCCATCACGATCACAAAACCTCCGAGTGCGGCACGGGTCGACGAGCGCCACAGGTCGACGCGCGCGGAGTGCGAGGGCCCGATATCACCGCTTGCGGTT
Organism: Archocentrus centrarchus; assembly: GCF_007364275.1. Lineage (NCBI taxonomy): Eukaryota > Metazoa > Chordata > Actinopteri > Cichliformes > Cichlidae > Archocentrus > Archocentrus centrarchus. The sequence goes on from NC_044348.1 coordinate 16,339,827, forward strand.
TTAATTATTATTATTATTATTATTCAGGCAAATGAATTGGCTTTTTGGGGGCTTTATCATATTCAAAAACTCATGAAACTTTGCACATGCGTCACACCTGGTGAAAATTTAAGTATTTTAATGGGCTCGGGCAAGGGCGCGCCCAAATGGCTCGCTAGCGCCCCCTAAACTGGAGCCCCACCGCTGTGTTTCACGTACATGAATGAAACTTCATACACATGTATATCATGTCCAGGCGCACAAAAAATCCTCTTGGAGCCATGCCCTAAACCCAACAGGAAGTCCGCCATTTTGAATTAATTATGCAAATTTGGCGATTTGCAGCCCTCACACTTTTTCTAATAACTCAGAGGTTTTAGACGTTATCATCTTCATATTTGGTTTGTCTAACCTACACCCCCAGGGGAATCTAAATCTCGAAAATGGTGAGTTTTTGCCAAGGGGGAGGGGTCCTTATGCCCCTTTGAACTTTGATCATTCGCCATGAAATTTGATTGCCTCTCATTCATACCTACATGATCCAATGTGCATCAAACTTCTCCAGTAGGATGAGGGTGCCCCCCTGAACACATACATATGACAATATTTAATATCAGTCGCAGCGCCACCTAGTGGGAACAGGAAATGTCATATTTTACACTTGGAGGTCCAGCTCCAAGGTGGTTTAGCAGAACCATCTCAAATTTCACCTGGAAAGCCTTAAGAAGTTGGACTTACTGTGTTTTCAAAACTGTGACTTTTTGACAAAAGGGCGTGACCCTTATGGGACGGCAAAGTTCGATGATTCGCCATGAACACAAAAATGGCTGTAACTCAAAGCCAACTTGCCCAATCTGGCTCAAACTTCAGTGGTATGATAAGCATGCTGCCCTGAACACACTCATATGCATAAAGTCCATAAACGTTAGAGCGCCGCCTAGTGGCAGCTCGGAATATCTTAAAATAGCATGTTTTTTGAGTAGCCCCGGAGCTACGTTTTATCTACATGTATGAAAATGTACAGGCTCATGTAACATCCTAAGACGTACAAAAAAGTCTCTTGGACCCATACCCCAAACCCTACAGGAAGTCGGCCATCTTCAATTGAAGGTGTCAATTTTTGCGATTTCCACGCCTGCTATTTGAACGAACTCGTCCTAGGGCATTTCACCCCCTGACACCAAATTGGCTCCAGATCATCTACACAAGTAGCCCATCAAATATTGTGGAAATCTTTACAAAATATTAAACGGCCTTGTCACACCAGGCCATTAAATTTGGCCTTTGTTTTTCTCCCTCACCACCAAAATTGTTTGTGCACTTGTTCGCACATGCTTTGTCTGATCAGGCTGAAAATTTAATCACTCATGTACACACCCAGGCTGAATCCATAACTACAGATTCAAGACTGTAGGCGCAATAGCGCCCCCTACAGAAGCAAATGAAAATTTGTATGACCGTCCACAGAATTAGTTTTGCTCTGAAATACATGAAATATCTTTCACCATTCCTTACAAAATCCTCATCTATTTGATAAGCCTCCTGCCCTGAACACATTGATATGCATAAAGTCCATAAACGTTAGAGCGCCCCCTACTGGCAGCTTTAAATATCATAATATACCATGTTTTTTAGCTAGCCCCTGAGTTACATTTTATCTACAGCTCTGAAATTTTGCACACTCATGTAACATCCTAAGACATACAAAAAAGTCTCTTGGAGCCATACTCCAAACCCTACAGGAAGTCCAGCATCTTCAATTGAACGTGTCAATTTTTGCCATTTTCAGGCCTGCTATTTGAATGAACTCCTCCTAGGGCATTTCACCCAGTGAGACCAAATTGGCTCCACATCATCTAGACAAACAGCCCATCAAAAAAGTCAATCAGACCCATGCCCTATTTTGCATGCTGGAGCCGTGACCACACCCCCAAATATTCCATTGCGTCTATGCCGAGAGCAAAAGATACCTTTTCCTATAAAAGAATTCAACTTTCTAGAGACCCATCACGATCACAAAACCTCCGAGTGCGGCACGGGTCGACGAGCGCCACAGGTCGACGCGCGCGGAGTGCGAGGGCCCGATATCACCGCTTGCGGTTTTAATTATTATTATTATTATTATTATTATTCAGGCAAATGAATTGGCTTTTTGGGGGCTTTATCATATTCAAAAACTCATGAAACTTTGCACATGCGTCACACCTGGTGAAAATTTAAGTATTTTAATGGGCTCGGGCAAGGGCGCGCCCAAATGGCTCGCTAGCGCCCCCTAAACTGGAGCCCCACCGCTGTGTTTCACGTACATGAATGAAACTTCATACACATGTATATCATGTCCAGGCGCACAAAAAATCCTCTTGGAGCCATGCCCTAAACCCAACAGGAAGTCCGCCATTTTGAATTAATTATGCAAATTTGGCGATTTGCAGCCCTCACACTTTTTCTAATAACTCAGAGGTTTTAGACGTTATCATCTTCATATTTGGTTTGTCTAACCTACACCCCCAGGGGAATCTAAATCTCGAAAATGGTGAGTTTTTGCCAAGGGGGAGGGGTCCTTATGCCCCTTTGAACTTTGATCATTCGCCATGAAATTTTGATTGCCTCTCATTCATACCTACATGATCCAATGTGCATCAAACTTCTCCAGTAGGATGAGGGTGCCCCCCTGAACACATACATATGACAATATTTAATATCAGTCGCAGCGCCACCTAGTGGGAACAGGAAATGTCATATTTTACACTTGGAGGTCCAGCTCCAAGGTGGTTTAGCAGAACCATCTCAAATTTCACCTGGAAAGCCTTAAGAAGTTGGACTTACTGTGTTTTCAAAACTGTGACTTTTTGACAAAAGGGCGTGACCCTTATGGGACGGCAAAGTTCGATGATTCGCCATGAACACAAAAATGGCTGTAACTCAAAGCCAACTTGCCCAATCTGGCTCAAACTTCAGTGGTGTGATAAGCATGCTGCCCTGAACACACTCATATGCATAAAGTCCATAAACGTTAGAGCGCCGCCTAGTGGCAGCTCGGAATATCTTAAAATAGCATGTTTTTTGAGTAGCCCCGGAGCTACGTTTTATCTACATGTATGAAAATGTACAGGCTCATGTAACATCCTAAGACGTACAAAAAAGTCTCTTGGACCCATACCCCAAACCCTACAGGAAGTCGGCCATCTTCAATTGAAGGTGTCAATTTTTGCGATTTCCACGCCTGCTATTTGAACGAACTCGTCCTAGGGCATTTCACCCACTGACACCAAATTGGCTCCAGATCATCTACACAAGTAGCCCATCAAATATTGTGGAAATCTTTACAAAATATTAAACGGCCTTGTCACACCAGGCCATTAAATTTGGCCTTTGTTTTTCTCCCTCACCACCAAAATTGTTTGTGCACTTGTTCGCACATGCTTTGTCTGATCAGGCTGAAAATTTAATCACTCATGTACACACCCAGGCTGAATCCATAACTACAGATTCAAGACTGTAGGCGCAATAGCGCCCCCTACAGAAGCAAATGAAAATTTGTATGACCGTCCACAGAATTAGTTTTGCTCTGAAATACATGAAATATCTTTCACCATTCCTTACAAAATCCTCATCTATTTGATAAGCCTCCTGCCCTGAACACATTGATATGCATAAAGTCCATAAACGTTAGAGCGCCCCCTACTGGCAGCTTTAAATATCATAATATACCATGTTTTTTAGCTAGCCCCTGAGTTACATTTTATCTACAGCTCTGAAATTTTGCACACTCATGTAACATCCTAAGACATACAAAAAAGTCTCTTGGAGCCATACTCCAAACCCTACAGGAAGTCCAGCATCTTCAATTGAAAGTGTCAATTTTTGCCATTTTCAGGCCTGCTATTTGAATGAACTCCTCCTAGGGCATTTCACCCAGTGAGACCAAATTGGCTCCACATCATCTAGACAAACAGCCCATCAAAAAAGTCAATCAGACCCATGCCCTATTTTGCATGCTGGAGCCGTGACCACACCCCCAAATATTCCATTGCGTCTATGCCGAGAGCAAAAGATACCTTTTCCTATAAAAGAATTCAACTTTCTAGAGACCCATCACGATCACAAAACCTCCGAGTGCGGCACGGGTCGACGAGCGCCACAGGTCGACGCGCGCGGAGTGCGAGGGCCCGATATCACCGCTTGCGGTTTTAATTAGGGCCCGAGCACGAACTGTGCGAAGGCCCTATTGTAATTGCTTCGTTTATTATTATTATTATTATTTTTTTTTTTATTATTATTCAGGCAAATGAATTGGCTTTTTGGGGGCTTTATCATATTCAAAAACTCATGAAACTTTGCACATGCGTCACACCTGGTGAAAATTTAAGTATTTTAATGGGCTCGGGCAAGGGCGCGCCCAAATGGCTCGCTAGCGCCCCCTAAACTGGAGCCCCACCGCTGTGTTTCACGTACATGAATGAAACTTCATACACATGTATATCATGTCCAGGCGCACAAAAAATCCTCTTGGAGCCATGCCCTAAACCCAACAGGAAGTCCGCCATTTTGAATTAATTATGCAAATTTGGCGATTTGCAGCCCTCACACTTTTTCTAATAACTCAGAGGTTTTAGACGTTATCATCTTCATATTTGGTTTGTCTAACCTACACCCCCAGGGGAATCTAAATCTCGAAAATGGTGAGTTTTTGCCAAGGGGGAGGGGTCCTTATGCCCCTTTGAACTTTGATCATTCGCCATGAAATTTTGATTGCCTCTCATTCATACCTACATGATCCAATGTGCATCAAACTTCTCCAGTAGGATGAGGGTGCCCCCCTGAACACATACATATGACAATATTTAATATCAGTCGCAGCGCCACCTAGTGGGAACAGGAAATGTCATATTTTACACTTGGAGGTCCAGCTCCAAGGTGGTTTAGCAGAACCATCTCAAATTTCACCTGGAAAGCCTTAAGAAGTTGGACTTACTGTGTTTTCAAAACTGTGACTTTTTGACAAAAGGGCGTGACCCTTATGGGACGGCAAAGTTCGATGATTCGCCATGAACACAAAAATGGCTGTAACTCAAAGCCAACTTGCCCAATCTGGCTCAAACTTCAGTGGTGTGATAAGCATGCTGCCCTGAACACACTGATATGCATAAAGTCCATAAACGTTAGAGCGCCGCCTAGTGGCAGCTCGGAATATCTTAAAATAGCAAGTTTTTTGAGTAGCCCCGGAGCTACGTTTTATCTACATGTATGAAAATGTACATGCTCAGTGTAACATACTAAGACGTACAAAAAAGTCTCTTGGACCCATACCCTAAACCCTACAGGAAGTCGGCCATCTTCAATTGAAGGTGTCAATTTTTGCGATTTCCACGCCTGCTATTTGAACGAACTTGTCCTAGGGCATTTCACCCACTGACACCAAATTGGCTCCAGATCATCTACACAAGTAGCCCATCAAAAGTTATTCAGGGTTTTGTAGAATATTGAACGGTGTTGCCATGGCAACCCTCTGAATTTGGACTTTTTTCAATTTCAAATTCACAGAGATTCTAAACATCAGCCCCTGGGCTGTGCTTTCTCTATGTACCTGAAAATGTGCCTGCTGATGTAAGATGCTAACATCTACAAAAAACTCTCTTGGACCGATAGCCCAAACCCAACAGGAAGTCAGCCACGTTTACTTTAAAGTGTCATTTTTGCAGCATTTTTCGCCTTTTTCAGGCCTTTTTGCCTCAACTCCTCCTACGGCATTTGACCCAGTGAGACCAAAATGGCTCCAGATCATCCACACAAGTAGCCCATCAAAAGATATTCATGGTTTTGTAGAATATTGAACGGTGTTGCCGTAGCAACCCTCTGAATTTGGACTTTCTTTCCATTTCAGGCCCAGATAGGTTCTAAACATCAGCCCCAGGGCAGTGCTTGGTCTGTGTACCTGAAATCGTGCATGCTCAAGTAAGATCCTAAGATCTACAAAAAAGTCTCTTGGACCGATAGCCGAAATCCAACAGGAAGCCTGACATGTTCTAATTAAGGTGTCATTTTTGCAGCATTTTTCACATTTTTCAGGCCTGCTATTTGAATCATCTTCTACTACAGCTTTTCATCCAGTCACACCAAAATGGCTCCAGATCATCTACACAAGTAGCCCATCAAAAGATATTCATGGTTTTGTAGAATATTGAACGGTGTTGCCGTAGCAACCCTCTAAATGTGGGATTTTACTCATATACCACAGTGCACCAAATTGTTACATCTCTGACATACATTGTCCGATCTGCCTCAAACTTCACAGGCTTAATGGGAGGGTAAGGGAGACTGGACACACCCCTCTCTCAGCTTTGTTTCACACTCATAACGCCACCTAGTGGCAACAGGAAATCAGTAGGACACTGATACTCATCATCCTATGGTCATTACAGTTTCATTGATGGCTGCAGGCATTACATAGAGCATTGTGACATATTAATTAGTGGGCACTCACCGACGCCACCTAGTGGAAGCGGGAGACGATCGACGCGAAGTACGGCTAGCCTGCTGAGCTGTCAGCAGCCGGGTGAGCCAGCTACTCTCTCGTCTGCGAGAACCTCCGAGCGCGGTTCGGCTGGAGCGTGCCACGGGTCGACGCGCGGCTTGGCTGGAGCGCGCCAGGGGTCGACGCGCGCCGGGTGCGAGGGCCCGCTCATCGCCGCTTGCGGCTTTAATTATTATTATTATTATTATTCAGGCAAATGAATTGGCTTTTTGGGGGCTTTATCATATTCAAAAACTCATGAAACTTTGCACATGCGTCACACCTGGTGAAAATTTAAGTATTTTAATGGGCTCGGGCAAGGGCGCGCCCAAATGGCTCGCTAGCGCCCCCTAAACTGGAGCCCCACCGCTGTGTTTCACGTACATGAATGAAACTTCATACACATGTATATCATGTCCAGGCGCACAAAAAATCCTCTTGGAGCCATGCCCTAAACCCAACAGGAAGTCCGCCATTTTGAATTAATTATGCAAATTTGGCGATTTGCAGCCCTCACACTTTTTCTAATAACTCAGAGGTTTTAGACGTTATCATCTTCATATTTGGTTTGTCTAACCTACACCCCCAGGGGAATCTAAATCTCGAAAATGGTGAGTTTTTGCCAAGGGGGAGGGGTCCTTATGCCCCTTTGAACTTTGATCATTCGCCATGAAAATTTGATTGCCTCTCATTCATACCTACATGATCCAATGTGCATCAAACTTCTCCAGTAGGATGAGGGTGCCCCCCTGAACACATACATATGACAATATTTAATATCAGTCGCAGCGCCACCTAGTGGGAACAGGAAATGTCATATTTTACACTTGGAGGTCCAGCTCCAAGGTGGTTTAGCAGAACCATCTCAAATTTCACCTGGAAAGCCTTAAGAACTTGGACTTACTGTGTTTTTAAAACTGTGACTTTTTGACAAAAGGGCGTGACCCTTATGGGACGGCAAAGTTCGATGATTCGCCATGAACACAAAAATGGCTGTAACTCAAAGCCAACTTGCTCAATCTGGCTCAAACTTCAGTGGTGTGATAAGCATGCTGCCCTGAACACATTCATATGCATAAAGTCCATAAACGTTAGAGCGCCGCCTAGTGGCAGCTCGGAATATCTTAAAATAGCATGTTTTTTGAGTAGCCCCGGAGCTACGTTTTATCTACATGTATGAAAATGTACAGGCTCATGTAACATCCTAAGACGTACAAAAAAGTCTCTTGGACCCCTACCCCAAACCCTACAGGAAGTCGGCCATCTTCAATTGAAGGTGTCAATTTTTGCGATTTCCACGCCTGCTATTTGAACGAACTCGTCCTAGGGCATTTCACCCACTGACACCAAATTGGCTCCAGATCATCTACACAAGTAGCCCATCAATTATTGTGGAAATCTTTAAAAAATATTAAACGGCCTTGTCACACCAGCCCATTAAATTTGGCCTTCGTTTTTCTCCCTCACCACCAAAATTTTTTGTGCACTTGTTCGCACATGCTTTGTCTGATCAGGCTGAAAATTTAATCACTCATGTACACACCCAGGCTGAATCCATAACTACAGATTCAAGACTGTAGGCGCAATAGCGCCCCCTACAGAAGCAAATGAAAATTTGTATGACCGTCCACAGAATTAGTTTTGCTCTGAAATACATGAAATATCTTTCACCATTCCTTACAAAATCCTCATCTATTTGATAAGCCTCCTGCCCTGAACACATTGACATGCATAAAGTCCATAAACGTTAGAGCGCCCCCTACTGGCAGCTTTAAATATCATAATATACCATGTTTTTTAGCTAGCCCCTGAGTTACATTTTATCTACAGCTCTGAAATTTTGCACACTCATGTAACATCCTAAGACATACAAAAAAGTCTCTTGGAGCCATACTCCAAACCCTACAGGAAGTCCAGCATCTTCAATTGAAAGTGTCAATTTTTGCCATTTTCAGGCCTGCTATTTGAATGAACTCCTCCTAGGGCATTTCACCCAGTGAGACCAAATTGGCTCCACATCATCTAGACAAACAGCCCATCAAAAAAGTCAATCAGACCCATGCCCTATTTTGCATGCTGGAGCCGTGACCACACCCCCAAATATTCCATTGCGTCTATGCCGAGAGCAAAAGATACCTTTTCCTATAAAAGAATTCAACTTTCTAGAGACCCATCACGATCACAAAACCTCCGAGTGCAGCACGGGTCGACGAGCGCCACAGGTCGACGCGCGCGGAGTGCGAGGGCCCGATATCACCGCTTGCGGTTTTAATTTTTCGGTTTGTTTTTTGTTTGTGGGCAGAGAGGACAGATACACAGAAGCATACAGTTTGTATGTGAGAGAGATGTGTGAATATAATATGATTAGCAGTGGTTGGTTTAAATCCACCGGGCGGCTGGGGCCTTTCTGTGTGGTATTTGCATGTTCTGCATGGGTTCTCACCGGGTACTCCGGTTTCGTCAAACAGTCCAAAAACCTGCAGGGTTAGGCTATTCTAAACTGCCCATAGGTGAGAGTGTGGGCGTGAATGACTGTCTCTCTGTGTTGGCACTGTGATAGACTGGCGACTTGCGCAGGGTGTACCCCGCCTTTCACCCTAAGACAGCTGGGATAGGCTCCAGACTGAGATAAAAATTAATACTGAGCAGAACTGAGTTCAGCTTATTGGTGCGGCCCCTTCACAATAGTCCCTGTTTCTCGTGTGGCCCCTTGGGAAAATTAATTACCCATCCCTGCTGTAACTCAAACAAAAATCATATGAAGTACAAGTTTAGTATATCAGTCTACTTTTTTACCTGATCTACTATTTCTATAGACTTTTTTCATTCATGGTGATGTACTGGGCATATATGAATGTTTAATTAAGTTGTCAGCCTTTCACTTTATGATAGCTTGATAAAAAGTTAAGGAAAGGGACGTATGCCTGGATGGATGGATGAATGGATGGATCACCACATACCAGTCTGTGGTCATCACAGGATTGCTGCACTCAAAGCAGGGAGAAAGGGAGGAACAGGTGTTTAATGGGGTCCCAGCTGCTCATTTTTGCCAGGGGCTCTCTTTTGTAGTGTAATACAGCTGTGTCCATATACTGCAGATGTTAATTCATCATTTTTTTAAAAGCTATTTTGGGGAGGGCTGTAGGTGTTTATTACAGATTGAAGAGTTAGCAAGAAAAGAGGGAGTGAAACCTAAACGTCCTTGGCCAGACTGGTGGTTTGTGGTCACCATCTTAACCCCACTGCAGGGATGCACATCTGATATGTATTTTAAATTCCTTTCTGTTTATAAATTAGTTAATTATTCCATTAATGGATCTGCCACATGTTTGGGATGTCAGCTGGCTGTGATTCAAGAGCAGGTGTAGTGCACAATGACACAGTGGTGTAGGTTGTTAAACTGGTGATTTGTATTTACATGACCAATAACATTTGCCCCAAAACTGGACATCTGCACTCTGTACTGCAGTGTGGCAGAAGCAAATTAGAGCAGACAGGGGTGAATATTTCACATTGTCACCTCAAAGCAAGAAGGTTCAAGGTTTGATAACAGTTCTATTCTGTGTGTCTGCATGTTCGTGCTTGTTTGAGTTTATTTTTCATGATCCAGATTTCCTCCCACGTTCCAAAGAAAGGTCAGGTGGGAAAAATCTGTATTTTAGTGTGAATTCTGCAGCTGAGTCTGGAGACACAGATGTAGTTTCGGGGATAGACTGGTGTTTACTGCATCAAACTAGATCCCTATATATAAAAAAAGTCATTCAGAAAAAAAAAAAATCTTATAATAGAAATAGTGGACATCGGTGCCTGCATTAGCTAGGATTAGAAGAATGATACCAGGGATCATGTGATGATCTGGAGTCATATAACTGGCACCTGCGTGCCTTCATTTAATCTGCCAACAAGTTCAAGAGATACTAGCAAGTCTTTCACAATTATATTGTATCACAATACTCCATTACAATCACGTAGTGACAGTGAAAATATTAGATGTCTTAGATACAAGAAAAATCAGAAAAATTGAGCACAATTGAGCCTACATCTTCAGTTTTATCAGAGACCTACTTTACTGCTCAGCCCTCTTTGTTAGATTGTAGCCAGGTAATGTTTAAAGATTACTCAGCATTCAGGACTGCATGTGCTACGTTTTTAAGGTCAATAAATTTGATAACTGTTATGCAATGAGGGTCCCTCATACATACTGTATTTCTTCACAAAGCAAAATGTTAGCATTTTGTGGGTTTTGTTGTAGTTTCCTACTGATGCTCCGCTGGGCAACACAATTAAAAATACTTCATGCTGTGGTGTGAACTGAGGCTCTCACTTGCATTCATGTATACAGTTGTATGAATGTAAAGTGTAAAATTAAGAAATTAGTAGGCTAATACAGAAAGATAATAGTGAAATGAAAAAGTTGTAATAAAATAACACAAGTTTACATTTTTGTTTTATTTCTATGAAATTTCACTCATAATTTTCTTATCATTTGTTCTGTTCGGTCATTGCCTGAGCATTTGAGATTTGCTTAATGTGAACATAAAGTTCTTATATCACAGAGAAATCATTTAATGCCACCTAGTTACTATTTTGAATATTAAAACAGTTTTGGAACCTGATTAATAATAACCACACTCTAATGAAAAAAGTTTACTACCATAGACAACACCTTTTTGTATAGTTTAGTCAAATAAACCTGTTTAACTGATCATCAAATTGTTAACCTTTTTTCTTTTTCAGGCTTCAGGGAATTACATATTCGCATATGTACTTTTTCAGGCTGCGGCAGACCTCATCATACCACTTTCCTCGTGCAGCTACTGAAAGCGCAACACAGCTCTCCCTCTTTGTTCCTGTGGGCTCTTTCTTGGAGCCATCCCAATTAAAGAAATTGACTGGCTGGCTGTTGACATCAACATACTGGCCTTCTTTCACTATGTCTGCCACACCGATCCAGAAGTCCTTGGACCCCGAAGCACTCCTCTTTGCATAGTCTCTCAGTTCATTGTTTTCCATCATGTCTCGTGGTGTTGCAAGAGTTCCTCCTTGTGCAATGCAGTCTTCGTTTGCCTCATGGTAATGTTTGGGTTCCTCAATTGTAAGATAACACTTCCTGTGAGTTTTGATGCCGCGGAGACACACTGAAAACACAAAGTACTTTATAAGTGAAGTGCATGGTAAAGTAACATTATGGAATTGAAAGAGCTCAAAGCTATTGCAGTGTCATTATCATGCAGTGTGTGTATAAACCTGTTACTTTACATTCACTGGGTCCTCTGAGTGTTGCTGCCCTCTACTGATGAGTTAGCACCATAAAGTTCATTCTTGTCCACAGGCTGTATTTATCAGTTTTATTAAATATTCACTTCAAGCAATGATTGGTTTTATATTGAAGCACATTTCTTTTTAATTAGTACAAAAAAGTCAACAGGTTCCATCATTTATTTGGCAGAAAAAGCATACACTATACAAGAATTCTTATTTTTAATTTGTATTTTTTTTTGTGCTTTTTAGACCTATTGTCATATTTTATGTTTACATTGAGGGTTTTGATTAAAAAACATTCACTATTATCATTATTAGTGATCATAATTATCATTATTTTACAGAAATTACATGTTAAAGTATGAAAAAGAGCAGTTACATAGTAATTACAAAAGCATGTGTGTCATGCCCTGTGAGGGCGGTCCCTCCATGGAGCTGCTCCACACCTGTTCTCCATTGAGGCAATCAGCACCGCCTTCTTAAGATGACAGCAGACCTCGACTCATTGCTGGATCATTGACAGAGTTACAGTCAGTGTCGGCTCAGTATCAGGCTTATGACTTACCTGTTCCAATTGTCTTCTCTAACTCCTCGTCTCTCACCTCAGGTCAGCTGTGGATTCCTGCCCGCGCTCCATCGCCGCCACCGTCTTGCCCCCCCGCTCCTGCGGACCCTTGGGACCACCGTCACTCGTATTCCTCGTCGGAGGCAGCCTCTCCTCTCCCTCAACAACTCTCGCCCCCTGCTCACTTCCCTTCGCACATTCTATTGTAATAAACCTGTTAACGCTCACCCTCCTTGTGTCTTTTCGTTCTGTGGACGTGACAGAATGATCCAGCCACAAACTGACGCGTCGACCGCCAGCCCCCTGGATCGGGCCATGGCTCTACAGGAGGAGACTCTCCAGCGGCATGAGCACATGCTGCGGCTGGTTTCCAGCCAGCTGGGCGCCACCACGCAGCAGCTCGCGGAGCTGAAAGGTATGCTGGAGGCCACCGCATCACGAACGCCCTCCGCTCCCCTCTTTTCGGCTCCACCACAGCCCCAGCTGCCGCCGGGAGATCTCCCGGGACCAGCCGGACCGATCGAAAGAGCCCTTCCGACTCCGGAGCCTTTCCATGGGGACCTGGGAAAATGTGGGGGTTTTCTCACCCAATGCCTGTTTATTTTCCAACAGCAGCGGACCGCATTTGCCTCAGACGGCACCAAGATCGGCTTCATTCTCGGATTACTACGGGGACGGGCGCTGGACTGGGGACACGCGGTGCTGCAGAGGGACCCTGGAATTACCTACCGTGAGTTCCTATCTCAGTTCAAAGAGGTGTTTGATAAGGGCTCCTGCCCGGAGGCGGCCGCGCAAAAACTCATAAATGCACGCCAAGGAAAAAGAAGCGTTGCAGACTTTTCAGTGGACTTCCGGATCCTCGCGGCGGAGGCGGGCTGGGAAGAAAAATCGCTCAGAGGTATATTTCTTAACAGCCTAAATGAGGAAATCAAATATGAACTCGCCACCCGAGACCTGCCGCCATCCCTGGGGGCTGTGATCTCCCTTTGTATTCGCCTGGATGATCGCCTGAGCACCCGGCGCGGGCTGCGAAACTACAGTTCCCATCAGGCCTCTCGTCGCACGGCCCCGGCTGATCGGGATGACACCCCGGAAGAAGGACCAGAGGTTGCGGGGACACCTGTTGGCCTGGTGGAGCAGCCCATGCAGCTCGGTCACTCTCGGCTGTCAGCAGCGGAGCGCCGCCGGAGGATGGCGAGCGGGGAGTGTCTTTATTGTGGACTAAAAGGACATTTCGTTAATTCCTGCCCGACTCGGCCAAAAGGGGCCGCCCGTCGGTAATGGTGGGGATACTGACGGGCGCGGTCAATGCTAGTCCCTCCCAACCCAGGTTAACCATCCAGGCAAAAATTAACCTTCCTCCCGAGAGTCATCCGGCGCTCGCCTTAGTGGACTCAGGGGCTGAGCAAAATCTTTTGGACCGTGCTCTCGCTCACCAGTATGGTATTCCCTTCGTCCCGCTTCCTCAGCCGCTTCAGGTGGTTGGCCTAGATGGCGCCAAACTTTCCACAATTACCCACCGGACTGACCCCATCTCGCTCACTCTCTCAGGTAACCACTCTGAACTAATCTCATTTTACCTTTTCGAGTCTCCCCAGACACCCATCGTTCTTGGCTTTCCTTGGCTTCAACGACACAATCCACACATAAATTGGACCACTCGGAGCATCTCTGGATGGAGCGAGCAGTGTCACCTGCGATGCCTTAAGGCCGCTACTCCCTCCGTCCCGCCCGCAGCATCTCCCAAGGACAACACGCCACCCGACCTCTCCGGAGTGCCCGAGATATACCACGACCTCGCTGAAGTGTTCAGCAGAGATCACGCTGTCTCCTTGCCGCCTCATCGCCCCTACGACTGCGCCATTGACATCCGCCCGGGAGCTCCCTATCCCTCCAGCCGCCTGTACAGCCTTTCCAAACCGGAACGAGACGCTATGGAAAAGTACGTCACTGAGGCCAGGGCAGCTGGTCTCATCCGGCCCTCCACGTCTCCCTTGGGGGCCGGATTCTTTTTCGTTGCCAAGAGGGATAAGTCTCTCCGCCCATGCATCGACTACCGGGGCCTCAACGCCATCACCATCCGGAACAAGTACCCACTTCCTTTACTCACCTCCGCGTTCGAGCTACTACAAGGAGCCACCATCTTTTCGAAACTGGACCTCCGCAACGCTTACCACCTCGTTAGAATCCGCAAGGGAGACGAATGGAAAACAGCGTTTAATACACACCTCGGTCATTTTGAGTATCTGGTCATGCCATTCGGACTGACCAACGCCCCCGCAGTGTTCCAGGCCCTCATTAATGACGTACTCAGGGATTTCATTAATCATTTTGTCTTTGTGTACCTCGATGACATCCTCATATTCTCCTCCTCGTTACAGGAACATCAGACACATGTGCGGCAGGTGCTGCAGCGGTTGTTGGAGAACCGCCTGTTCGTGAAGGGGGAGAAGTGTGAGTTCCATGTTGACACCACCTCTTTCCTGGGCTATGTCATTGAGAAGGGGCGGGTGAGGGCGGATCCTGTCAAAATCAAGGCCGTGTTGGAATGGCCAACACCCGCTGATCGCAAACAGCTGCAACGTTTCCTGGGTTTTGCCAACTTTTACAGACGCTTCATCAGGGATTACAGTCGGATCACCCTGCCATTAACCTCTCTTACCTCTCCGAAAACCCCTTTCAGGTGGACGTCTGCCGCGGCTGAGGCCTTCCAGCTCCTGAAGGACCGTTTTACCACCGCCCCAGTCTTGCTCCAACCCGACCTGTCACAACCCTTCATCGTGGAGGTGGACGCCTCCGATGTGGGAGTAGGGGCCGTCCTCTCTCAACAGGCAGCAGGTAACCTTCAGCCGTGCGCCTTTTTCTCTCGTCGACTCTCCCCCGCCGAGAGCAACTATGACGTCGGGGACCGCGAGCTGTTGGCCATCAAGCTGGCACTCGAGGAGTGGAGACACTGGTTGGAGGGCGCTACACATCCATTTCTGGTGTGGACGGACCACAAAAATCTGGTTTATCTCCGATCGGCCAAGCGACTCAACCCCCGGCAAGCCAGGTGGGCCCTGTTCTTTACCCGATTCAATTTCACCATCTCTTACAGACCCGGGTCCCGGAACGTGAAACCAGACGCCCTCTCTCGTCAGTATGCCTCCCCGGACCACTTCTCCCAGACGGAGTACATACTCCCACCTTCCTGTGTCATAGGCTCTATCACCTGGGAGATCGAGTCGGCAATCCAGACGGCCCTCCGGACGGAACCGGACCCCGGTACCGGCCCTCCTAACCGCCTCTACGTGCCCTCCCAGGTTCGGGCCCAGGTTCTACAGTGGGGCCACACCGCTAGGTTTACCTGTCACCCAGGGGCTCACCGAACCGTCACCTTCCTCCAACGGTATTTCTGGTGGCCCTCGCTGATTAAGGATGTCCGGGAGTATGTGGCTGCTTGCAGTACCTGCGCTCAAAATAAGCCATCGACCTCCTCACCCGCTGGTCTCCTCCGGCCCCTGCCGACCCCCAAGCGGCCCTGGTCACATATTGCTCTGGACTTCATCACCGGCCTTCCTCCCTCTGAGGGTAAGACTGTCATCCTTACCATTGTGGACCGTTTTTCTAAAGCTGCTCATTTCATTGCACTCTCCAAGCTCCCCTCAGCCCTGGAAACATCCCAACTGCTTACTGATCATGTCTTCCGCCTGCACGGCATTCCTGAAGACATCGTATCCGATCGAGGGCCCCAATTCACGTCTCGAGTATGGAGGGAGTTTTGCAAGTCGCTCGGAGCCCAGGTGAGCCTGTCTTCAGGTTATCATCCTCAGACTAATGGTCAGACAGAGCGTACCAACCAAGAACTCGAGGCAGCGCTACGCTGTGTGGCCTCCACCCACCAGGCCACCTGGAGCTCCCATTTGGCGTGGATCGAATACGCCCACAACTCCCTCTCGTCCAGCGCCACCGGCATGTCACCTTTCGAGGCCTCCTTGGGTTTCCAACCTCCCCTCTTGCCCACCATCGAAAGGGATCTCCAGGTTCCTTCCGTCCGACACCACCTCCGCCGCTGTCGCCGTGTGTGGCGGGCGGCCCGGTTGGCCTTACAGCGCACCAAGGACCAAAACAAGCGAGTGGCAGACCGACATCGGACCCCGGCGCCAGCCTATCAACCTGGCCAGAAGGTATGGCTCTCAACCAGACACGTGCCTATTCGGGCTGAATCTAAGAAACTCGCCCCTACATTCATTGGTCCATTTGAAATACACTCCCTTGTCAATCCTGTCTCGGTCCGGCTTAACCTCCCTCGCAACATGCGTATTCATAACGTCTTTCATGTGTCCCAAGTGAAACCTGTCTCTACCAGCCCTCTGTGCCCGCCGGCAGCCTCTCCTCCTCCGGTGCGCATCATCGACGGCCATCCGGCCTACACCATCAACCGCATCCTGGATGCGCGCCGCCGCGGCCGTGGTTATCAGTATTTGGTGGACTGGGAGGGCTATGGGCCGGAGGAGCGCTCCTGGGTGTCCCAAACGAACATGCT
Organism: Archocentrus centrarchus; assembly: GCF_007364275.1. Taxonomy (NCBI): domain Eukaryota; kingdom Metazoa; phylum Chordata; class Actinopteri; order Cichliformes; family Cichlidae; genus Archocentrus; species Archocentrus centrarchus. The sequence continues at coordinate 16,356,672 of NC_044348.1, forward strand.
GGACAAACGCCTAGTGCAGGAGTACCGCCGGCGGCATCCAGACAAGTTCAGGTCGCCAGGAGGCTCCCGTTGAGGAGGGGGTACTGTCATGCCCTGTGAGGGCGGTCCCTCCATGGAGCTGCTCCACACCTGTTCTCCATTGAGGCAATCAGCACCGCCTTCTTAAGATGACAGCAGACCTCGACTCATTGCTGGATCATTGACAGAGTTACAGTCAGTGTCGGCTCAGTATCAGGCTTATGACTTACCTGTTCCAATTGTCTTCTCTAACTCCTCGTCTCTCACCTCAGGTCAGCTGTGGATTCCTGCCCGCGCTCCATCGCCGCCACCGTCTTGCCCCCCCGCTCCTGCGGACCCTTGGGACCACCGTCACTCGTATTCCTCGTCGGAGGCAGCCTCTCCTCTCCCTCAACAACTCTCGCCCCCTGCTCACTTCCCTTCGCACATTCTATTGTAATAAACCTGTTAACGCTCACCCTCCTTGTGTCTTTTCGTTCTGTGGACGTGACAATGTGCTTCACATGAGACATTTAAAAGGGATTAATGTAACTGATCTAAACAATTACAGTCTAACTGGATTTCACTGTCTGATTAATGGAGCATTTGCTCTTCAGAAATATTCCTATCAGCAAAGCAGTGATTTCATAAAGTGTGGCTCATTTTGATATGATTCAGGGGTTTGAAAAGGTGGGATCCTGCTGACATTTGTGTAATGTGATCCATAACAATTAAGGTTGGAAAGCTGCAAAATGTTGGCCTGCAATAAGAGAGGGATGTCTCAAACAGGGATGTTGAATTACCCTAAATTCAATGTAATGGCGATTTATGTTCAAAAAACAGTGCTCATCCTTAATGACAGAGCACAGAAAACACAATATTGTGAAAACCACAGTAAGGCAGAAACCCTCAAACCGCTGGTGAAGAGGCTCAAGAACCTTCAAACATGTTTGTCACGTTTTCTATGACACCATCTTTGTCTGTAGCACAGTTGAAAAAATAATTAATTCAAATATTTCATAAATCATCAGTGCTTAAGCTCAGCAATGAATGGATTTTGCACACTATTGAGGTATCTTGTGGAAACATCTTGACTATTTAGCAAAAAAGAGCCTTGATTTTTTTTTTTTTTTTTTTTAACTTTTTGGTTGATATGAAATGTGCCTCTAATTATAGAATCACTTGTAAGTTTAAAATCTGGCTGTCAGGTTAATCTCTCAGCTGTGTTTCGATTCTTGCTCGTTTCATTTAAGTAAATTTTATATTGCTTTATCAAGAGTGTGGAAAAGCTCTCATTAATACCTGTCTGCAATGCCTGCATCTCTTTCAGTAAATTCACCTCCTGCCACAACCGCTCGAGCTGGGATTTCAGATCATCTTCCTCTGTAGCGGCACAAGGAGACAAAAAATAAAAAACAAACAAAACAGGTCACATAAACATACAGTATACATTTTTCATGAGCTATATAGGATGTATACAGTTACCTCCAGCCTGACGAGGTGAAACAGCCTTCCTGGTGCGAGATGGATGGCTGTAGCAGATGTGGAGCAAGGAGAAGCCGAGGACGAGGAAGACAGGGAGGGCCAGGCGTGCCATGTCTGAGGCCAGCAGATCCTACAGTACAGGACACAGTGGGCCACGTTGTTCTGCTCTGAAAGGAACCAAAAATTCTGCGGGCTGCTCAATATATACTGGACCTCTGTATGCCTTTCTGGGTTGTCTCCCTGTATTGGCTCTAAATGTGTTTGTTTTTGGCCAAACATCAGGAGGAGGAGGCGAGGGAGGTGAAAGGGTGGAGGCCAATAATGATTTCGTTGTGTTGAGTTATTTTTAGACAAATATTTACTTGGGACAAGGTGCACTAAGCAGCATTCCCTTTCATTTCACAAACAAACCAGAAATCCATTGACTGCTTCAATACTGCACTGTGTTCTTCCTCTCGTCACAGGTCAAGTTTGGACATCATCTACTTGAGACTACAAAAAGTACACCATCTATTAACTGTCAAATGATATAGCCTAGCAATACAGTGAGTTATAGTATTCATATAAACCTATCATACGTGTATTGTACAAGTTTACCCAACAGGTTCAGCAAATGAAAATAACGTTTTTTTTCTGCTCTAACAGTACAGCAAAGCACTAGGTCTGTTTTTAATGTTTCAGTCACAGAGACACTTATGTAATATCTGAACATAATGCTGAAGTACAGTGTACAGTTTACAGCTTTAATGCAGGCGAGTTATTTTTAGAGTGCAGTGTTGTATACATTTGGGAGTGGGAGCTAAATAAGAAAAACAAAAAAACAAAAACAAAAACATGGGCATATGGACTCAATATAGCCACCCAACTCTCAAAACCATTTCAAGCACATTTTCCCATTTTAGACTCCTCAAACTGTTTTTTTTAACCTAATACATCTACCCTACTGAGCAAAATACTCTCAAAAATAATGTATTCAAACCAGACACTGATCTTTTTAAAGAAACACTTTGCAGTAAGCTGCAGTATGCACACGTGTATTCTGAACGTGATGTTCTGAACATGTGACAAAAAAGTAACCTCACAAAATAAGTTTTTATAGACTTGTTGCTTAGTATTCAGTCCAAGTTCTGGCGTGAAAAAAAAAGTTGTGTAAGCACATTATTTGTATGATGTTCTAGTGCAACCTGTCAATACAGGAAAACACTTTCCCTGTCTTGAGGCATGTTTAAGATGCAGATCAAACACCAAAGTAGGCAAACAGCTACTTTAACCATTTCTGGTTTAACTAATAATTACTCAAGACTAAACATATGTGGAGCTTCAAATAACACAAAGTTTGCGGCAGTTTTGCCGAGAGTATACTCCTGATTCTGACCACACAACCTCGGAGCATCGCAGCAAAAGTCAGCGCTAAACTCAGCAATGTTAGACCCCTTTCCTTATCAGACACCAGCATATTTCCATTGTCCTCCTCTGAGATGCATATGTGGTTTTGTGACAAAGATGTGTTTCGGGTCTCTGTTTAAATAGAAATCCCTTACTTTGTTGCCATCTGGTGCCACACTGAAGACTTACAAGAATTTGCATTCACTAGTATGTCATGGTGTAGGGTTTTGTGTTTTGGATTCCTAGTTAATATATTTTAATTTTAGGTTTTGGTTGGGATTTTATTTATTTTTTTGCATATTTTTTCTGTTTTGATTAATTTATTATTTTGGTATATTATGAGTTTTAGTATTTTGAGTGTAGTTCCTACTTATATTTCACTGTCATCCCCTCATGTGTTTCTCTGTTTCCCTCTCTGCCTTGTTCCAGGATCAGTCTTTGCCCTCCTGCATTCCTTTTTCATGACTTCTTGTTTAGTGTAAGTTTTCTTGTCTCTGTTACTTTCTGTTTCTGTTTTTCTCTCCTTACTCCCACCCACCTGGATGACTCTGTGTTGCCAGGTTGTGTGTATGTGCCTTTGTTTGTTAGCCTGTTCATTCCTTTCCATCAGCCAGTAAAGGCTCACTTTTATTTCCTGTACTTCCTATTTTGTTCTTTTATCTGTGTTTGGGTCCTCATGACGTAGTATTGGGTGGCTTAGTGGTGAAGCTGGCAACCACATCCATAGGTTGTAGTGCGGGCGGTGCGGGTTTGAGTCCCAACCTGTCGCCAATTTGCCTGCGTGTTTTCCCCTGTATCTTTTCCCCATTTCCTGTCTCCCTCCACTGATGATAAAAGCTGCTGTGGCCAAAAATGCAAAAAAAAAAAAAAAATTCAAAAATTCCCACAGACCGTTACACCACTAAAACAAGTTGGATCAGTGCTTTCATGTTCTTGCCAAATTCTGACCCTACCATCTGAATGTCACAGCAGAAATCAAGACTCATCAGATCAGGCAATGTTTTTCCAATCTTCTACTGTTCAATTTTTTCTGTCTGACACCAACACCAAGTCACTTAAATCACCTTTTGTCTCCATTCTGATTCTCAGTTTGAACTTCAGCAGGTCCTCTTGACTATGTCTACATGCCTAAATGCACTGAGTTGCTGCCATGTGATTGGCTGATTAGATATTTGCGTTAACAAGCAGTTAAACAGGTGTACCTTATTAAGTCACGAGGAATGCTTTGCAGATAAATTTATTCAAGTAAACAGAGCTGTACTCAAAGAAGGTACACAACAAAAATGTGGCAAAAATATATCACAGGTAAACCATAGTTTGAGGAATTTTGTGAACATACTACAATGCTGAACAACAAATTACACTTTTTTTCACAAGGCAATATGAATACACATACTCAAAAAATCTCTCTCACACACAGACACTAACAGACACTAAAGGCATTGAAATTTAGATGTTTTTCTTCCCCTAAATTGTCTAAACATCCTAATTTTCAAGTCTAGAAATTAAATTATCTTATCACTTTAGTAAACCCATTAAACATCTCTCCACTGTTTATCACTCACATTCAAAGCATGCAGTACTCTTAGCTTTTAAGTTACACATTTACTGATTTATACTTTTTCAATGACAAAACACTAACTTCTCATATTGTTTTTGTAGATGAGCCCAAAGTGATAAAGAATTCAGACAACTAGCCAGTACAAACACACTGAATAAGCAAGGTGGTGTAATTAGAGAACTTTAAATATTCTGCAAATTTGTTCTGCTTTGAAAAATAAAAACAGATCTGTTATCAGAGTAGGTGGGTGTATTTGATGTGGAGTAAAAGCAGAGATTGCTATACTTAACTAAATTAATACACAGTGTTCCTCAAAACTAAATCAGCCTTATACACCAGCTCACTGTAAAAAATACTTCATCATTTATGTTTTATGGCACTTTTGTTGTGAGGCACCAGCAAGTAAACAACTTTGGTCAGACAAGCAAAGCAGAAACACTAAAAACCTTAGACTGTAGTCTGAGTCTGACTAACTTCTTAATGCTCAAGAAAAAAAACAAACAGGATTTTGACGCAGATATAAATTTAAATTTGTCCTGTTCTATTTGAGTGTTTACAAAACTGTCCCAAGCTATTTCTGATTGGAAACAATAAAGTTGCAGTGTTACACATGTAACATGTATGTAAGTTCTGAATATACAGTTCTGTGGGAAAAATAAGTCCAAATCCCTCTTGTTACGCAATCCAACGAGGAAGTTTTTATTTTTTTAATTACACTTCATTTTCCACTTAAAAATACCTTTTTTTTTTGTTCAATGTGAACTGCACATAAGGAATATATTTCAAGTATTTAACACTCATTTGTAGCTCAAAGGCACTAGTGATCCCATAATATAAGGTTGGCACATTAGCATAAAATGTCATGCAAATATCTACACTCAGACTTTTCTGCCTCTCCTGGCTTACATATTACTTAACACGAGAAAGGGATGCACTCTCTTGGTCAGAGCCTATTAAAACACTGGGGTCACTTTCTGAAACCTACTTCAGCTGTTTACTCGTAATTGTCACAGCTGGACACAAAAAAAGGCTTTTCGTCCTGTGTTGTGAAATATTTAGATGTGTTAGCTTGTTACTATTTGATACTTATGCGCTTTACTTAATCTACTTCATGGGCGCTAATCATAAAATGACAATAACAGGTCAGCAGGTTTAAATGCTTCTACAGTTTGCTGTTAATTTAATAAACCACTGGCAGATGCATTAAATATAAAGTGAACACAAACCTATTCATACTATTGGCTAGCATGTAATTACTTCATAGTACAGCATATAATATAGCACTGTATTCAAATGGCTCTTGCATTTGTGGCCTGGGTGAAAAACAGGTTGTTTTTCTTTATTTATCCGTTGCTTCAACTAATCAACTGACACATAATAGGAAACAGACAAGAGGCACAAAAGTATACTGCACATACATACATTCATGCATACAGCACATGCACACAAACACACACAAGTGAGGTTGTGTTCCTCTGGTGAAATTGTGCTGCCTCTCCAGTGTCTTTAGGTGTTTTGCAGTGGGTTTTTTGTTGGGTCTAATGGATAAAAGGCATCCGCTCCTTGCTGTCGTTGTCTCCCTCGGGCTCCTCTTCTTCCTCTCCTGCTTCACTGGTCTCCGTGCTGTCGCTGGCCATCTAGAGATAAAATATTTTTTACTGCCATCATTAACTTTAGTGAAAACAGAGGGGAAAATGAATGTGAGCTGACATCAAATGATACAGTGAAATCTGCTAACGGGCAGTGGATGGGTTGAGATAACTATGGAAATGAAGAGGACAAGAAGAAATCCTACTCACTGCTTTCTTATAATCCTGACAAGAGCTAAAAATGTCATCAACAAATTAAAGTGAATATATAAATATTAATTTACTACAAATACCACTTTGCAAGTCAGCAAGTAAATGCACTGTGAGAAGAGTGTCTTTTGCGTTTCTAAAAATCAATTTTATTCTAGAATTTCTCAAAAATGTGCACTTGAAATCCATATTCATCATATCTGCATCCAGGTAATCCTACATAAACTGCAGCAAGCTTGAAGCTTTAACTATAAAATCATTAACCATTAAAAAAAGGATCATCACTTTATCGTGGTGGAGGGGTTTGTGTGTCCCAGTGATCCCAGGAGCTATGTTGTCCAGGGGCTTTGCCCCCGATAGGTTCTTCCATGGCAAATTGGTCCTGGGTGAGGGGCCAGACAAAGAGCAATTCCAATGACCCCAATGGAAGATACATCAGGGGAACTGTTTACCCTGCCGGAACAGGGTTACCAGGGCCCCACCCTGGAGCCAGGACCGGGGAGGGAGCTCAAGGGAGAATGTTTGGTGGCCAGGCATTAGCCCGTGGTGCCCAGACGGGTGCAGCACAAAGAGGAGATATGCCCCCCCCCCCTCCCCCCTCCCCCCTCCTGTAGGCCCACCACCCACAGGAGGCATCATAGGGGTCAGGTGCAGTGCATGTCGGGTGGTGGCCAAGGACAGAGGCCCTGGTGGACTGATCCCTGGCCATCGAGACTGGCTATTGGGACATGGAATGTCACCTCTCTGGTGGGGAAGGACCCTGAGCTAGTGCGTGAGGTTGGGAGTAACTGGCTAGATATAGCTCACCTCAATACATGGCCTGGGCTCTGGAACCAGTCTCCTGGAGAGGGGCTGGACTCTGTTTCAGTCTGGCGTTGCCCTCGGTGAGAGGCAGTGAGCTGGGGTTGGTATTGTTGTATCCCCTCGGTTTGTTGCCTGTACATTGGAGGTTTCACCAGTGGATGAGAGGGTTGCTTCCCTGTGCCTTTGAGCTGGGGAACAGGTCCAGACTGTTGTTTGCTCTTATGTGCCAAAAGACTGTTCAGAGTATCCACCCTTCTTGGAGTCACTGGGTGGGGTGCTCGAGGGTATTCCATCCGGCGACTGCATTATCCTACTGGGAGATTTCAACGCTCACGTGGGCAATGGCAAAGAGACCTGGATGGGCGTGATTGGGAGGAACGGCCTGCCTGATCTAAACTCGAATGGTGTTTTGTTATTGGACTTGTGTGCAAACCACAGTTTGTCCATAACGAACACCATGTTCGAACATAAGGACGTCCATAAGTGCACATGGCACCAGGACATCCTAGGTGGCAGATTGATGATTGATTTTGTAATTGTATCATCAGATCTGCAACACTCGGGTGAAGAGAGGTGTGCTGTCAACTGATCACCACCTGGTGGTAAGTTGGATCAGGTTGCAGGGGAGTATGCTGGACAGACCTCGTGCTGACTTTCCAACGGCCTCGAAGTGATTCTGGCAAACTGTCAGGCAACTCAGGAGGGGAAAGCAGTGCTCTACCCACACAATTTATAGAGCGGGTGGGGCACTGCTGACTTCAACTCAGGCTATAGTCAGGCGGTGGAAGGAATACTTTGCCGACCTCCTTAACCCCACTGACATGCCTTCTGTAGTGGAAGCAGAGTCTGGAGATGAGGGGGATAACTTGCCTATCACTGGAGTTGAGGTCACTAAGGTGGTTAAGCTGGTTAAACAACTCCTTGGTGGCAGGGCCCCTGGGGTGGATGAGATTCACCCTGAGGGCCCAGAAGCTCTGGATGTTGTACAGTAGGGCTGTCTTAGTTGACATGCCTCTGCAATGTTGCATCGACATCTGGGGCGGTGCCACTGGAATGGCAGACTGGGGTGGTGGTTCCCATCTTTAACTCTTTATTTACCATGGGCCCACTGGCCTGTGAACTTCAAAAGTGACACCATTTGCGGACTTCCGGTAACAATTACCATAATAACCCTATGTTGGTTGTGAAGCACAATTTCTCAGCTTTCAGAAACCTTTTGAATTTTTCTGATAGGACACATGTTCACATAATTACAGTAATTCAAACTGCATTTGATCAGTGGTGAAACACGTTAACCAGCTGTTTACGGCAAGTAAGGGCAGGTAACAGGTGTATAGGCAGTGCGTGCCCGCTGTTTAAGGGTTAAGAAGCGGGACCGAAGGGTGTGCTCCAAATATTTGGGGATAACACCCCTCAGCCTCCCAGGTAAGGTCTATGCCTGGATGTTGGAAAGGAGGGTCCGTCTATTAGTCGAACCTCAGGAAGTTTGGGGTGTCTGGCCCGTTGTTGCAGGCCATTCAGTCCCTGTACAACCGCAGTGAGAGCTTGGTTCGTATTGCCATAAATCGGAATTGTTTCCTATGGGTGTTGGACTCCATCAGGGCTGCCCTTTATCACCGATTCTGTTCATAATTTTTTTTGACAGAATTTCTAGATATAGCCAAGTGGTGGAAGGCTTCTGCCTCTGAGTCTCATCTCTACTTTTTGCAGTAGAGATGGTCCTGTTGGCTTCATCAGGTGATGGCCTCCAGCTCGCAGTGGAACAGTTCGCAGTCGAGTGTGAAGCAGTTGGCCTGAGAATTAGCACCTCTAAGTCTTAGGGCCATGGTCCTCAGCCGGAAAAGGGTGGAGTGCCCACTCTGGCTCAGGGATGCATTGCTACCCCAAGTGGAGGAATTTAAGTATCCCAGGGTCTTGTTCACGAGTGACAGGAGCAGGAGATTAACAGACGGCTTGGGGCTGTGTGGTGTTGATGTGGACGCTGCACTGGTCTGTGGTGGTGAAGAGGGAGCTGAAAGCAAAGCTGTTGATTTACCGGTCAATCTACATCCCTACCCTCACCTATGGCCACGAGCTTGGGTAGTGGCCAAAAGAACGAGATTCCGGATACAAGCGGCAGAAATGAACTTCCTCCGAAAGGTGGCTGGCCTCTCCCTTAGAGATCGGGCAAGAAGTGCAGTCATTCGGGAGGGGCTCAGACTAGAGCTGCTGCTCCTCCACATTGAAAGGAGCTAGCTGAGGTGGCTCGGGCATCTGACTAGGATGCCTCCTGGGTACCTCTTGAGTGAAGTGTTCCAAGGAGGCCCCGGGGTATACCCCCCCCCCCCCTTGGGGTCCCCCCCCGGATGAGCTGGAGGAGGTGGCTGGGGAGAGGGAGGTCTGGGCTTCTCTGCTTAGGCTGCTGCTACAGCGACCTGGCCCGGATAAGCGGAAGAAAATGAATGGATGGATGGACAGCACTGCCTGTTTATGTATGTGTCCTGACACCTTTTTAGCAGAGAAGATGTCCATGGTTATATGGCCATTTTGGCTATAGAAAAACCCTTCTTACCAGAGGGGTGGGAGACTTCTCAACATCCAAAATGAGTTTTCCTATGTTGCCTCTGTCATGAATTCTCTGCATTGCCTCTTTTACCTGAGAATAAAACACAACATTAGCTTCTTTTAAAAAAGTTGCACTGTGTTTATCTTCAACATGTAAAAGCTGGCTTAACAGTAAAAGCTGTCCAACAGAGAGACTGCTCTAACATTTTATTAAAAAAAAAAAAACACCTGCTGATACAATTTCAAAACCACAGAAAGAGGTTCAATGATTTCCTGGAGATTGTAAATGTGGTACCCATTTTTTAGAACAGCTATATTACAGGGTTCCCATGCAGGGAAAGTTAATAGCCTTGATGTTGACAAAATTATGCTGACTCACTCTGCTGGCCGATTTTTGACATCACACTGAGCACTTCATTGATGCAAGAAGATCTATAGCAGGCGTTTCAGAGATTGGATTGAAAATCTGGCAGGGTGGAGTGGGCTCTAATAACAGCTACATTAAGAATAACCATTCATTGTCATACTGATGTAAAATCTTAGTCACATCAAAATAAACTGTTTCTTTAAAAAATCATTCCTACAAAATAAAGTCCCCAGTCAATTCCCACCTCTTAATCACCATCCTCACTTTATTATTCAATAGCTACAGCAGATACAGTCAAAAATGCTAGCCAAACCATCTAGAAATTGAACCAGGGAATCAGTACTGATGGCATTTGCACCCATGAGATGCAAACTCAATTAGGCAGCAATGTCTACAGCAGACATTATGTTGCCTTCAGAAATAAAATATGAATCTGTGAACTACACTGCAGATTAAATCATAGGTGACCCATTATGTCTGTTCTACTGATAGAGGATACTAAAAATTAGCATGATAGGGCTCTTAAATTGTCTTTATATGAAGGTCAGACTTCTGCCATTAGGCTGTCTAGGTGAACAAAAAAGTGTTAGACAGTAAGTCATAATCTTATAAGTCTATGAGATTTTTACTGCCAGCTAAAGAAAATCAGAGATAAGGTTCATATTGTCAGCTAACTGTAGAGTGGGACAAGCAGGCTGGCGCAAAGAAGTCACTGTGCACACCATGGCATTCACTCAGTGACCGTAAACAAACTCCTAGCACACTCAGAATCACATAGCGGCAAACTTGATGGCTTGCATTAGCATTGAAATAATGAATATCTAATCGTGATGCAGCAGCTGAGGCAACAGTTTGCTGTACACTGACAAGGCTTGTACAACTGCTCACTGGCTGCTCCAAATGGCCTTCCTTAAAAAAAAACACACTCTTCATATGTTATCATAAAACATCACGCTCGTTTTCACCAACACAGCCCAGGAGTAATGAGAGCCGAAACATGTACCAATGAGCCAAGCTTTGGTTGTCACGTTTTTTGTATTTTTGAGATTTCATAAGGCAAACAACAGACCACTAGCAGCTGACCACTGGATGCAATTTCGTGTCTCTGTGTCACCATCTAGCAGGCAAAAGGACAGCAGAAGCAAAGTTTATGAAAAGCTGCTGGACCATCCAAGAATGTGCACATTTAGACATGGTGCTACTGATAAAAGGCTGTTTGGCTGATGTAGACAAAAGTAAAATCAGACCCACCACAAAAGATTGCCATACCATATCTTGCTTTCTCATTACAATTTATACAGACACAGTTGCCTTTGTCTGGAATCCATTGTGTCACAGGCATTCAACTGTTAAACAAATAGCAGACATCAAGTTAAAAAAAAAAACTGGGTCAGAAACTTGTCCAACACTTTTAGGTCTAACCCTGTTAGGTAGCAACGTTCCAGAAGAGCTCGAGGGGGAATAAATTCCACTTTCATTTTGGGTGAATTAGGTCTCTGTGTCTAATGACCAGTAATCACATGGGATATTACATGGGTTCAGTTTTGTTTTTCAGAATCCTTAATTCACTGCAGAAGCTCTACAATATTTTCCTTACTAAAACTACACGTGGTCAGAAAAACTCCCATTATTCTGTCCCAGTCATGCATATTGTCCAATTTCTCATTCCAGAAAGAAAGGTTGCTATGGTCAGCATGTAAACTAACCTCTCTTTCCAAGCATATAAACAACTGAGGCAAGCTGTGCCCCTGACACTACATCCCACGCTATCCTCCCCTCTAATGAGATTCTTCATGGGCAATGGTTCCAGTGAATGGCCTGAGCAATCTGCCAAAGTAATGACAACAGTACATGGAAAGTTTCCCATGAGAAATCATTTCATAAAAATATCTCTATCTGGCTATAGATAGAGTCTAGAATAATCTGCAGTAAGCTTTTTTGTGATTATTACTTCCACTACCTCTGTTTTCATCTGAATTTCTGAAGTATTTTTCAGTGTGAAACAAAGTCTGAGCATAAATGTTCTTCTTCTTCCCATGTACAGTAACTGGAATATTAGCGACACAGTCTCAAGTCCCTGGACACCCATGCAACTTCTTTATTTATTCTGACCAATCTGACCTGTGTTTGGTCTGAATTTGTGCAGTGATAAGTTTGTCAGAGTTGCAAGGCATCGGCAAATTCATTAACCTGCAAGAATATTGAAAGCAGCTTCTCCTCCCAACAGGTGCACCAAAATGCATAAATCAACCACCGTCTGTACAACCCACACAGTCCTTGTTTGCAAATGGTTTAATTAAGCAAATAAGAGAAAACAGCTGTGTAGCTGGCCCACGGCTGTGCTCTCTTTGTCTAATATTTAGGATACCAAAAAACACGGAACTGTTTATGAACTACTCTGGTCCCATTTCTACTAAAACATCTAAAACGAGAGGTTAAAGTGAAGCTGTTCTCACAAATGAACCCAACACTGGTCAAATGCACACTGACTAAACCTGCATCATAAGCCAGGGCTTTTCTGGCTAAAAATGGGTATTAAGAGGATGAATATTCACATAAGCATGATCGCCCCGCGTACAATAAAGGCAGCGAGTCTGTGTTACCTTGTTTGAAACAAGTCAGTGCATTTTTCTGTTATTTCTGACCACTTGATTAAAAATATATATTATGCCTGAGAGAATGAATCAACCAATTAACAAAACTTGCTTCTAGAAAATGTGTTTTATTACATTACTGGTGATTTTCCTTTGGCTTGGGTTTAAACGTGTTTGAGGGTGCCAAAGGCCGGAAAAACCCTCTAAGTGCTGCAGGTAGGCTGTATTAACGTAGTACTTTTCCATTAGGCCTATGTACCACCGGGGATGTGAGCCACAAATGACCTAGTAAAAATACAAGCAGTGAATGCAAAGTAAAAAGAGGAAATCAAGTATAACTGTGCTGACATTGTCAGTGTGATGGAAACAGTCCGGCCTTCAATGCTTCCATATGTCTGACACACAACCAATTCTAATGGAGTATTTATGAGTCTCTTCCTCGTTATGAAGGAAAGTTCTGGGTCTACTAGTAGTCCGCAAACAAATCTAGGTGAAAGCTGCTCTAAACAAAATATCTTATTGACCATCTCCCTATGATGGTATCTGCTTGATGGTTTAATGATTTTGTGTGATGACTCTGATGTTTCGATGATTTATTGTGTAATTGATTGATTGATGTTTTTAATGCTTTTAATGATTTTACTGCACATTTGTTTGATGTTCTTATGATGTAAAGCACTTTGAACTGCCTTGCCGCTGAAATGTGCTATACAAATAAATTTTTTACTTACTTACATTTACAAGTGATGCTCATCTGAACACAAATCCCTGGTAAAGATTACACAGTGCAGACAGATGTTTTTTCTCCAAATGTAACTATCAGATTATTAGACGAGGTGTGCAGCTACTGTACGAAGGTTCCCCAGAAATGGAGTAACCACTGTTACAGGGAGACTTAAAGAGTAGAAATCAAGTGATTGGTGTATGGCCTGTTGGGAATTGTGTGGGTGTGAAATAATAGTTGAACAGGAAGAGTCAACCTACCCACCATCTGTGGAAGAATGTCCAAGGACAGCTGACAATGTCCCACAGATGCAGCAGTGACAAACAACAGATTATATTCTGTCCAGGGTGTTTACATGAATTCTTCTTAAATCTTTTCTGGCATCTCAGACTGTGTCGCCAGTGCGACAGGTCATTTTTAATTTGATCATTATCGATCTCAGTGTCTTAAACCCTCTGATTACTTCAGGTTCTTACCTCCTCCAGTGCCCAGAGGGAGTCGACGACAGGCTTGATCTTCTTTTGTTCATACAGACACAAGAGCTTGTCCATCACTGATTTCACGAGGCCACATCTCCCTTGTTTGAAGAGGAGGTTGAGGAGCGAAAACCCAGCTATGACTTTGTTCTCTTCGTATAGCTTAATAGGGTTCACCTTCTCCACTTGCCACCACTGGGAAAAAAACAAACAAACAAAGATGACTGATGGGTGTGTTTCATTTGCTATGACATGTAACTGACTGGGTAGTTACAGGTAGTTACAGTTTCCTTTCAAATATTGAAGATAAGACTGCATCTCTGACTCACAGATTTTGCAAAGCTGAAGAAACTCTTTGTTTCCCCAGTTACCATGTTTGACGCGCCTGAAAAAACAAAAATAAAAGGATTCCTGTATACTGGACAGAAGTGACTAGGCAATAATTGGCAGGCATGAAGCATGAAGGGAGAGTGGGGGAGGATCAGCTGGCACCTTTAGAACCTCAGATCTGTGCAAGTATGCCTTTGCATATGACTTGAATATGACTACAAATAATGAACTAATCTCTCCCTAATTATGTTACTTGATTCATGAGGCTTGACAGAAGCTAAAGTAATTAACAGAGACCAGATAAGACTGGTTGCTCTGAAGGACCATACATTTAATTTGCAGGCTTTGGAGTAGATCTTATTCAAATGAAACTCACTATTTTGCAACTAGATTGGTACCACTGTTATGGCAGTCTGTTAAAATTGAAGCTGCAGCCAGAAGACAGATAGATTAGAATAAGGAATGCAAAACACCTACTCAGGCTCTCTGCATAAGTAGCAAAATCCATCTAAAAGCACCTCCAAAGCTGCTTTAATCCACACGCAAACTAGTTTAAAAAATCTCTGCGTGTTATGTGCCAGACTATTTTTTTGGGCCAGGAAATGTGACTTGAGAGTGATATTGTATTTCCCAAAATATGAAGTAAGATTAAAAACAAAAACAATTAAATATATGAAAATGCATTTAAAATGTAGTTATTTTGACTTTGAAAACAATAACTAGAGGATACATTAACACACAAGTGAAAGTGTATGTGTGAGCCCCACCATAGAGGATGTAAGTTCCCAGAGGCTTCAGCAGACTCAGGCCTTTGCCTGTGTTCTCCCCACACAGGCAGTCAAGCACAATGTCTACTCCCTCTGGAGTAATCCTGAAACACCAAGAGCAAAGGAAAAGTTTAGAGGTGGAAAGACTATTCATCTCAACTAATGAACATGCAAAAGTGTTCACCTTACTTAGTTCATTCAACTAATGACTATTCTCAGTATGAATTAATTGGTACATTTTTAATGAATTATTTGGTCTATCAGTTGTTTAAAAAAATCCTAAAACTCATGCCCGACAGTTATCCAGAGGTCTGCTCGATGTCTCCAAATGTCATGTTTCACTGAGCCAATTAAAACCAAAAATAATGGTTTTAACAGATTTTCTTTTTAACACTGTACATTTGAACCAGCAAATTATTTGATTTTTGCCTCATAGATGAACCAGTGATTGTAACAGTTTTGACCTGAAACATTTAGTTGTGATTGGAAGAGTAACAGAAAAATGTTTTGGACACATTTTTGACAAGTTTGAATCAATTTTAAGGTAAAAACAGGCAGAAGCCCTTCTTCCAGATTGCCTTTTTAATGCAGTATTTCACTTTTGACTGTGCAAACAAGTGATTTAAGGAATGGCCCGGTATTTATACACAGCATTTCTACTCTTACTAAGCACTCAAGCCACATTCACACAGCGCTATATTTTATCTGTTGCCTACACAGTTTGGGGTTAAGCATCTCAACGCCTTGACAGGCAGACTGGAGGAGCCGAGGATCAAACTACCCACCTTTCGATCAGTAGATGACCCACTCTACCCCCTGAGCCACAGGCGCTAAGCTTTAGAAAGCTTCAAAAAGCTGACATGAGTATTTTTATAGACACATTTCTGACACTTTAAAGGTCAAAAATAACCAGGAGATGAACCTGAAATTAAAATAACATGCAAAATAGCTGCAGATTGATTTACCTCTAATCAGTTAAGTGACTAATTGTTTCAGCTTTACTGAAAAGCTGAGATAAAGTCTAGCTGAAGGCCATGGTCTTACATTTGCAGAGATAGGACTGCACTGGCTTGTTTATGTCTGCAAGCACTAAATGTATAAGTGCAAAACGTAGTCTGTGAGTCCATATGTGAGTGTGTGGTTGTGTGTATGTGTTTGTGTGTGCGCATATATATTCAGCCTGTGATTCATCTTCTGGAGCAGCTTCAGGTTTTGTCTAATCATGGATTCATATTACTCTGAGATAAAGTCGCAGCCCACGTTTTCTTATATAGGCATTATCGATGTTTTGCAGTGCCCACATAGCTCCTCATTGGTAACACATTTTACACTGTGTTACAAAAAGTTTCTTTTTCTTTCATTGCACACAGAATCAGCCAGCGAACAAAAGTTGGCCATAAGGAGACTTATTAGTGGATGATACATAAAAGAATGAAAGGCATGTTATTATCAAGGGGACATAAGTCCTTACTTTCTGCCTGGTGGCCCCAAAAACCTGCTCGGCTGAACAGCTTGGTGGTCTTGTGATTCCCATGGTTTTTGCCTTTTGTAAAAAAGGCTAATTTAATTGTACTTGGTACTTGATCCTGGGAAGAATGTGAGGGCCAGAGAGATGAAAGGCATATTAATCCATGACCACTGCCGATGTGTAGGTGGAAAGCACGAAACATCAATTCCTAATGAAGCCATTTCTGTACGTATCAATCTCACAAATACATACAGTTGTGCATCACACTACTGTGCATTCACCCTGTTTATATTTTAGCCACAAATGATTACTGCTGGAGCTCTGTGAAGCAGAGAAGGCTGTTTGGTGATGAAATAATAAAAAGCTTTGCAACACCTTTAGAATAATATTAAAACTTTACAAATTAATTGCAGCAAACCCGTGGCACACTGCATCCAATCCCACGAATGTTTGCAACAAGCGGTTTCTTTGTACCGTGAACTGGCTGACGGCGTGCTCTGAAGTCACTGTGATATGTAAGATTTCACTCCTCCGGCCTAATTGGCTCAGCTGTTGCACATTGCCGCTACAGACCTCCACCCTACACAATGCTGCTGCTCTCTGAGATGAGCTGTGAGTTGCCATGGTGACCACAGCCACACATGACCAATAAGACAAGCGGTAACATCTGCATCCTCCCGCAGGCCTCTACCCTCTGCTAAGTCCACGTTGCCACATTAGCTTACACGTGTAACCGGCAACGTCACACTCACCCGATGAGCTGTTCAGCTGAATGAGTGAATGTTGCCAAAATGCATCACAGGGAACTAAAATCACTTACACGACACACTTACTTTTTGACTTCCTGGATGTAGTCAACATTTCTGTCAAAGAGGTGAGCCACGGAGTCTCTAATGGCTGCGTGTTTGAAACACGAGGAGATCCCAAACACAGTGACATTAGGCACAGTGGAGCACAGTTGAGCCACAGCCTGACCCTGAAAATAATTACAGTTATAAGAATGTATCAGTGGCTGAAAGCACCAAGGATAAGGAAAGCAGAAGATCCAGCATAACATACATCATAGCATGGCATAAATACCAGTATTAAGTAATAGCAGGGGTTAAACAACATATTCCATATGTGTGCATCTGTTGAACCTGTTTAGAGGTTGTGCAATAGGAATATGAGAATTGGACTCACCACGCCACCTCCTGCTGAGTGGACCAACACCGACATCCCCTCTCGCAGATTGGCAACCTCAAAGAGCATCATGTAGGCAGCCACAAAGTTCAGGGAGAACGCTGCTGCCTCAGCAAACGTCATTTCATCTGGCATCTTGTAGACGAAATCCACGGGTGCACAAACCACCTCCGCCCAGGCGTTGTAATTCACAAAAGCCATAACTCTGTCGCCTATCTGAAAGATAGGCATTAGGGTAGCAGGACAACAAGCAGCAGATACTAATGTGAGCCAGTCATGTGGCAGTACATGTCAGCAGATTAGGTATTAACTGTAGTGTAATTCTCATTTCTCATTGTTACACTTACAGCACATGTTTCAGTCTGCATCCTCTCTAGTTTTTTATTGGTGCAGATTCTGTGGTTCTGCTCCAGCAGCATTTATTCATAGAACTACATCAACAAGCTGTAATGACACTAACCTCAAATCCCTTTGTGTTTTCACCCACTGACTCTACTATTCCAGAGCATTCAAATCCGGGGACAAGAGGGGGTTTGGGAGGATTATCAATAGTCCCCTGACGTACCATCAGATCCAGGAAATTCAGGCCACTGCAACAAAGAATAATTATTGTTTGTTGACACTGGAATCTGATTCGATAGTCGGATGACGGCCATGCCTCTGAACTGCCTCTGACGGCTTTTTAATATCAAATATTTAGTATGAGGTGTTAAGAGATGTAGGGATTACCCAGCATTGTTTATTGCATTATTATGAGCAGTGAGTCACAGGTTTTTTCCTCTGTGGGCACACAGTACACTTTGCTTTGATTTTCCTAATGTCACACTGCTAACACTGGCAAAAGCTCAGCTGCAACCTGGGGGAAAACGACTTGGTCAACATCTTGTAAACAGAAAATAGAAACTGTGACATAAAATGACTGGAAATGCTGGTATCAGATATGCTTGTTACGAACGGGCTTCAGCCACCCAACCTCCTGTACCAGAAAAGACCTGTGGATTCATGACTGCCAATTTCTATGTAAGCCTTGTTGATCAGCGTTTAGACTTCTCAAAAGCACCACGTACCGTGGGAGTAAAAGGCCAGATCATACTGCAATTCGCAAGTACATATAAAACATAGTGATATCCTCATATTTACCATGTTTTGACGCGGATCTTCACTTCACCATCCTGAGGTTCGGGCATTGCCTTCTTGGTCACCCTGAGTTTGTTAAGACCTCCGAAACCTGCCAACATCACCGCTCGCATTTCTTTGGCATTGCCAGACGTCTCCACGTTGTCTATTTCTTTCTTAACATTTTTGTCTATCATGTACTCGGTTTCCTCTGTCATGTCTGCTCCTTCTTTAGCCATGTCGAAGACCAGCTGCTGCTCTGCCTCGCCGTTCCTAGTGGAGAGTGATCTGGGCGTGCAGCCGGTGCAGCCTGCACACAGGCAGGGGCTGCACGGACGGCCATCCGCAGCACGGGCTGAATCCTCACCGTCTACAAGCGATATTCACTCACGCAAGTTCCGCTGTTTTAATCAGAAACGTCTCAGAGATGGTGATTAATTGAACACAAAGTTTGCCATTTTCATATCAGGAAAATATTTCATTCTTGTGAATTATCCTTGCAGCGTTATAGATTATAAAGTGCACCATCTGGCGGTGAAGTCCCCGCGAAGTCGGATAATTAAACTTCTACACATATTCTTCACGATGCAGAAATGTGTGTGCAGAAAAAAAACGATCTACGTGACGCCTTCAGTGCGGTACAACCTAGTAGGATATAAATAAGTAAATAAATAAATAAGCCCTTATCTCATAATAAGGTAGAGAAAGGAGCATATCATAAAGATTATAGGTTTTATAGTTTGGTTGTTTTCTTCTCCCTCTTTCAAGGGTTTAAAAATATTTTTTGTGTCCGAGTGCATCATTTCTGTTTAAAATAATGTATCCATCTAGCCTATAAAACTTTTTTTTTTTTTTTTTTAGCTTGAATACATTTTCCGTGTATTTAAATAATTATAATTTTATATTTCTAAACCCCACAAATCTCTGTAATAATAAACTAACAAAACTGTTAAAGAATATTGAAAACATTCAAAATAAAACACCTTCGAATTATTATTATTAATTGAAACTGTTCAAATAAATCTAATTTTATAAATAGCAACAGTTTGAAAGCCTTGTGTATGGAAGCTTGTTTCTGCCAATGGGGAAAAATATTGCACCTGGAAGTCAAAATTTTAGATATCTCAAAATTCTGGATTGAACATTTTTTGCCATCTGCAAGTCAAAATTTTGAGATCCCCAACTTGTAATTTTGAGATAATAATCCAAAATTTTGCCTGGCTTTTTTTTTTTCTCCTGAAAAAAAACAAAAACTTTTTTTTTTTTTGCCATCTGTAGCTCAGTAGGTAGAGCAGGTCACCTACTGATCGGAAGGTCAGCGGTTCGATTCCTGGCTACTCCAGGCTACATGCCAATGTATCCTTGGGCAAGATACTTAACCCCAAGTTGCTCTCTGGCCATCCTGTCGGAGTATGAATGTGTGTGAATGTTAGTTAATTAAAAAAGCACTTAGTAGAAACATGGAAGTGCTTGTATGAATGTGAGTGCATGAGTAAATGTAAAAAAAACGTGTTGTGTAAGCGCTTTGAGTGCTCTGACTGAGTAGAAAAGCGCTATATAAGAGCTAGTCCATTTACCATATAAGTCAAAATTTAATGTTCAGTTGAAATTTTGAGATACCTAACTTAAATTTTTGATATAATATCCCAAAATTCAAATAGTGAAAAGAATATTTCACCATACAGGTATTTATGGCTGGCTGAAATGTTAGCATTTCATCAGAGGGTAAATTAAGGTGCAATCAGTAATATTTATGAGGGCTCTGTTTAGATGGCTGTTGCATCTCAACTGCCACACAACAGAGCAGGAGCTTAATTTAATGATAAACACCTATACTACTCCTGAAAAAAGAAAAAAAAAAAGAGGCTCCTGTGAAAAGGACCTTTACCCCTGCATGCATGTTGAGGATCATTTGACCCAGGGTCTAAGATCAGCACCGATATTGAATTTTAGAGCGTTGTCAAATTTTTAATTCACTTTTTTGTTCAGTAATAGTGAGTAGATTTTAATATAAATGCATTTTTTAACTTAAAAAAAACAACAACAAAAAGTAGTCAGCTAATGTAGCTTCCTTTTATTGCAAGGTACATTATAAATTCATAGGTAGCATAAACACAGGAGCAAAGTACAATCCAATGCCAGGAACTAATTTAGAAATCAATCATCTTAAGCTACACAGTAACAGAGTGTGGTCAGTGTTAATGACATTGCAAAGTAATGCTCCATAAACAGATCCATCCCCACTTCAAAATAGAGTCTGTAGCTATTCTTCACCATTAGTGATTCATATTTTTATAACTTATTGGACTTCTTACTATTACGCCAGCATCACCATCAACCCTGAGGACATCCCACACTGGGAAGAGCCTACATGACTTGACACTTTGCTAACATGTTACCAAGCCATTTTGTGCGTATCACAGCTTTCATTGGTTTAATATATTATCTGAGAGTACATGATAACTCACTTGTGATAAAGACAGAGTAATCATACATGTATTACACATTTCACACTGTCAGTGTGTAATTGGCACAGATATGGTACTGTGCGTTTCTGCCACTGCTGCATTAACATCTGTCACAGAATTCATTTATTACTTAATATCCTTTATACAGGTGTACATTCATACCAGATAGAGTGAACAAAGGAGAAGTGTGTGGGTCAGAAATGCAAGGTCTTTTCTCTAATGTTTTGGGACATCCGTGAATATTCGCAGCCCGTGCATATTTTGAATCTCGTCTTTGAGTGCCTGTAGAGGATAAAACAGACCCAGTACTAGTGATTCAAATTCAAATGCGACTAATATAAACATCTACAAGTTTTTGTTAAATTAAGTCAACAGGACAGTCTTTAAAATCAACAAGCACGTGCAGGCTTCAGTACCATTACTAAATATAACATATAATTATACATATATTTTTTATACAACCCTAAATCCAAAAAAAGTTGGACACAAAATATATCAAATATTTAAAATGAGAAAATTTACCATTTTATAAAAAAAGAAAAACAAAGGGTAATTTTTATTTTGATGGTAGCAATGCGTCTTTTAATTCCATAGGCACTAATGCACCCCATACCAGACTATTGACTGAATGCTTATTAACAGCCAGATGGTCCCACGCCTCTTTAGTCTTGAGGATGCGACATCCACGCTTTCCTAAAAGAATGTCCCATTTTAACTTGCGTGATCGCAGATCAGTTTTCCACTTTGCCTCTGTCCATTTTAAATGAACTTTGGCTCAGAGAAAATGGCAGTTTTTCTGGATCGTGTCCACATGGCTTCTTCTTTGCACGATAGAGCTGCATTTATGGATGCCAAGCTGAATTGTGTTCACAGACAATGACTTCTGCAATTGTTCTGGAGCCTATGCAGTAATTTCCATGAGAGAATCATTCCTGATTTTAATTCAGGGCCATCTGAGATCCCAAAGATCACAGGCATTCAGAACCCATTTTTAGCCTTGTCCACAGCACACAGAGATTTCTCCACATTCTCTCAATCTTTTAATATTATCTACAGTAGATGATGAGGTATTTAAAGTCTTCACAATTTTACATTTTACACTGATTTATTCTGAAATTGTTCCACAATTTGTAGAGTTTATTTTTTGCAGACAGATGAACCTCTGCTTATCTTTAATTCTGAGAAACTCTGCTTCTCTAAGATGCTCCAGTCTTGTTACTGATCTGTTGCCAGTTAGCCTAATTAGCTGTGAAATGTTCCTCCAGCTGTTTCTTTAGTAACACTTGCTTTTCCAGCCTTTTGTCGCCCTATCCCTTTTTGAGATGTGTTGCCAATTCAAAATGAGCTAGTATTTTTCTTAAAATGGTAAATTTTCTGTTTAAACATTTGGTATGTGTTCTTTGTTCAATCACGAATAAAACATGAATTTACAAGATTTGCAAGTCCTTGCTTTATGTTTTTATTTACGTTATACACAGTGTCCCAACTGTTTTACAATTGGGGTTGTGCCATCACAGGTGATATAGTGGGCTAGGGGGGTTTACCTGATTGACTAACTGGTGTTGCTGAACAGTCCTTTTTCCTTTGAACTCACTGGATTCTATGTGGATCTCATACATGGCCCCACAGCCACCTAATAACAGCACAGGAACACAGAAACAGAGTATCTTATGACCATCTGCTTTGTTTATGATGAACTGGATTACATCCACAGGAATAAACACAAAGGCTGCTTTGGGACTTCTTTGCATTAGCAGAATTTGTAAACCTAAAACTCCCATTTATCATGAAGGTACTCAGTTAACCCAATTTCATAACTAAGTCACTAACTAAGAAATTTCTACCTCGGGATCTGTGCACACACACACACACATAAAAGGTGGTGTTTGATGTGCCATTTGAGTCTTTCAGTTAGACACTGTCAGAGGAATGGATGAGAAAGATATCTACTGTAACATAAAAAAATAAAATTAAAAAAAACTGCAAAAGGCAACACTATTGCTGCAAAAAACAGAGTAATAACACAGAAAGTTAATGTATTTTTTTACCAATGGCTAAAGTTATAAAACTTTAAAACTGATCCATATACAGTACAGCATTACCCTCATATTAAAATAACAGCCTATGTAATTTTTTTCTGAAAAGATGAAAAATTGAACCAAACATTGAAAATATGATGACTGGATGGGAAACTGCACCAAGCAGGACTTCATGGCCCTAAAAAGGGTGGTTCGTTCAGCTGAACGGACCATCAGAACCACCCTCCCCAACCTGCAGGACATTTACACCAATCAGTGCAGGCTGAGGGCCATGAAGATCCTAAAACAGCCCAGCCACCCCGGACACTCTCTCTTCTCCCTGCTCCCATCAGGCCGGCGTTACCGCTGCCTGAGGGCTAAGACTGAAAGGTTGAAGAAGAGTTTTTACCCACAAGCCATCCGTCTGCTCAACTCTGAGCCCTAACTGGACCATTATTGCACAATGTAAATATTATAATTTAAAAAGTGTGTATAGTGTATAGTATATAGAGTATAGTGTATAGTGTGAATTACTTTTTTTAATTTTTATTCTTCTTATTTATATGTGTGTGTATATATGGTTGCAGGTACAAAATACATTTCACTGTGCATTGTACTGTGTATAACTGTGCATGTGACAAATAAACACTATCTTATCTTATCTTATCTTATCTTGACTTAAGCTATTTTAAGAGGGTGATGACATTAAAGAGTAATCAGTGCAGCCAACTCAGGCATTGTCTCATAGCCTAATGAGGGAGGAGATACCAGCGTGCAGCCAAATCAAAGTGAAATTCATTTGATTGATTGAATATTAATGGTAATAGATGGGCCACAAATCCTCTAATCTTTGTTCTGTCAGTTACAATTCTGTCATTCCATCACAGACTTGGCATGAGGTTAGGACTAAGCAAACAAACAAAAAACAAAACACCACCTTTAAGACTGAAAACTGGTTAATCCATTAAGCTTGCCATGGAGTACATCCCCAGCTGGCTCGACATGCTTAAAATTAGAGAGGAGCAGGTCATGGAGAGCTGATCCTTACTTCTAGCAAAAAGAAACAAAGGTGCTGCAAAAGGGGGCAAGAGAGGGGTCCTAGAGGAAAACTATTAATCTTGTAAACTTGTGCGATATGGGTTTTTTTTAGCGCTGTCAGTGACTGCCATGAATTTTTTTATGTGGTAGCTACACAGTGGATCAAATTTGAAACATTAAACATGTTTCTCAAGAAGTGCATTCATGATCACTTCAGCGCATTTAATGACACCATCAGCGTTTACCTGAAATATCCACAACTTTGAGCGACGAGGCAGAAGGGAACTTCTCCCTCAGTATCTTTACGATGCGGACCTCTCCGTCAGTTTGCGTAGACAGAGGTCTCTGCAGCTGTCCTGAGCCAGCAGCCTGAGGAGGTAGAGAAGAGGAACGGTGATGAAGTTTAGGTTCAGCAGCCAGCATGGCTTCTGCAAACGAGCCGCTAGCATTAAGCTAAAGATCGACCCCCTGAAATGCAGCACAGGGACAGGTTTTGTTTTTTACCTGGTTACTGCGCACAACACGGAGCGCAGACGCCACAGTGCTGGTCAAACTGCGATTACAAGCCAACATTGTGAAAACGGAGTCGCAGTTTGATTTGGCGGAGTTTAGGAAACCTACACCGGTCACTGAACACTCATGACCCTAAACAGCGCAGTCCCTGAAATATGACGTCACACATCCGGGTCACAAAACACTTCTTTAAAAACACGTTTGAGTTCTGTTTATGTTTTTAATTGTGCTAATTTGTAAAAGTACTATTGTATGAATAAAATCATTTTATACAAAAGGAAAGAGACAACAGTAAAATCATAAGTATTTTCCCCCCCTAGAGTTATAATTTATTTGCCATTTTCACCACTAATTGCTAGAATTCTCTTTTGCACAATATCTATCTATCTATCTATCTATCTATCTATCTATCTATCTATCTATCTATCTATCTATCTATCTATCTATCTATCTATCTATCTATCGTTACATTTCCTTAAAAAACAGAAAACTATGAAACTAGGGTTGTTTGAAAACTTACATTTGTGCCTCCAATATAAGGATTATCATTAGATTAAAAAAAATAAATAAATAATGCAGCAGTATCTTTGTCACGTGCATTAAAGTATTTTAATATTATTACAGTAAAAAGTTAGAAAAATAACCCCACCCTTTAACCAAATTGTCACCTGTTGCCTGACTTCTGCCTTTACATAAATACAGGCATTTCTAGACCATACATCTGGCCAGAGTGACCCAGAACAGCGTTCCTGAAATGAGCATTTCTACCTGACAGGCAGGTTAATGCATATTACTATGGAATTCATTTTTTTTTTTATCGTGTGATACAGCCTGGTGTTGTTCCTAGTGAAAAGATGGAGATACTTTCTCAATAATAAGAAAACAACGACATCAAACGACATTGAATTGAATTGAATTTAACACATTTTTTTCTTCTATTGTACTTCAGCATTTAGCTAGCTCCAAGAGGAGAGCGGGTAAATCTTTTTTTTTTTTTTGTAATGTAATTTCAGATGCAACTTTTCAAGTAGTCAAAATTTAAATATTGTTATTAGCAATAAATTTAAAATAAGTCATTGATTCTCATCGTTACTGTACACTGTATACTCAGTATACACTGTATACTCAGTATACAGTGTGATCTAAAGGTGCTAAAACTATGTTATAGAACTTATATTATTCTATCAAGCCTTTTTTCTAATTGCTAAGTAGAGCTGTTACTAAAAACATTAATTATGGCTCTGTTTCTTTGATATTTTTTCCCTCTGGAGGTCCTGACACATACTACCTATACATAGGATGCTCACAAAAAAAAAATATTATTCACTCCTGTTATTTCCAGTGTGATAGAATTTGAGCTGAAAATGTTTATAACAAGTTCAACAACAACAGTGTTTATTGACCCATAATTCATAGTTATACTATTCTTATTCACCCTTGAATTCAAAATTGCGATTATACTGAAGCAAAAATCTAAGTGTTACTTAATTTGGTGATGATTTTTCTGGTGGAAATTAAATAAAAAGTAAAAGATAAATAAGACCTGTGAGCCATTACACTGAGCATGCACAATGAACACGAAGCATTTTTCCACAGAAATACATTTTTCCATGTCACAGCAGGTAAAAAAACTTACTGTCATGCTGTCACTATTTGCACTTGAATAGGACAGACATGGTCCATGTAATTAGTAACAAGAAAAAAGTCTGCCATGAAAAATGTTTTCTGTTTTATTGCAAAATCACTCTTTTAATTTTCCCCTCACAATCTGAAATTTAGTAATTGATTATAAAAGTATCAATAACTGTATTTTAACTTGAATGTTTCTCTGAACAAGATCAAGCTCACACTGATGAGGGTTACATCAGGTCTGAATGAGAGGCTTATCTCACCCTGCTGGTTGTGAACGTCTGTAGTAACAGAGACAGAGGAGCTGTCTGAGGCTGTTGACAATGAGCTCTTAACCCTTTTCACCCTTTTGTTTGACTCCAAAAATTACGGGCACATCACAAAGCTCTGCAGCAATCAAGGAAACCATCCCTGTCAGAGCTGCTGACGTCATAACTTTCTTAAAAACAAGATGTTGCCAGAGTCTGGACAGCGTTCAGCTTCAGAGATGAACAGAAAGACTTCAGCTAAGCTCACTTTGGTGGTTTTCTTCCTCTGGTGGGGCTGTCATGCTGAGGAAGATCCTGGAGCTCCATCCTGCCCGGAACACCAGGAAGGTTTTGACGGCTCTTGCTATGAGTTTGTGGCTCTGCAGCAATCCTTTCGAAGTGCTGAAGGATGGTGTGAGCAAGGTGGAGGACACCTCACCTTTATCCTGAATGATGAGACACAGCAGTTCCTTCAGAAGCACCTGGAGCCTGACAAGAACTGGTGGCTCGGAGTGGCACCGGCCGCTCCGAACCTCACGCTCGATTCTGCGGTCACTGAGGGTGAGAGGGGGCAATGAGGACTTCTTTTTTTGTGAATGTGCATGCATTAGAATATTATACTGGACACCTAGAAAAAAGCTTTGTCAAAAGTTCATGAAATTACTGCCATTTCATAATAGACAATAACTTCTTTGAAACGCAAGCTATAAAATTTTTGTATTTTGTTTCATGCATCTACAATAAAAAAGACACAAGTGGTCACTGATAATTTTTCAAAGTGGACTGTAAATTTCAGATGGGGAGACATTATTGCCTTGACTGCTATCTCACTGGGCAGCTTGTATGTGCAATGTAAATAACCGCGATGTGTTTGTTTACTGACATTTGCCCAGTTGGATATCTAAGCCAGCAGGTGTAATGAGAGATAATTCTCAGTCTTTTGAACTATTCAATGGGGCAGCTGTCACAAGGCCTAATTTATTTGCGTCACAGAGAATAGGTCTTTATCTTTTATTCACCTTATCTGTTCTTAATTGCAACAAAAGAAAACAAATGGAGATGTAGTAATAACATTTCTACTGTGTTTCGCTTGATTATCAAAAGTAAATATTGTGCTTTTTCAGGTGTTCTCGCGTGGCTGGACGGCTCAGATGTCAGTTACAGTAACTGGGTAAGCCTGCCGGATGATCAAGCAGCCTGTGTGTATGTTCTCAGACATTCAGGCTTCCAGTGGGAAGCTACGGAAAACTGCAGCCAGGAATTCAACTTCATTTGCCAGTTTGGTACGCACTCTAAATTAACTTCAGATATAGCAATGAAATTATGTTGTGTTTGTTCCGCTTATGGTTTTG
Organism: Archocentrus centrarchus; assembly: GCF_007364275.1. Classification (NCBI taxonomy): domain Eukaryota; kingdom Metazoa; phylum Chordata; class Actinopteri; order Cichliformes; family Cichlidae; genus Archocentrus; species Archocentrus centrarchus. The sequence goes on from NC_044348.1 coordinate 16,384,538, forward strand.
TGGTTTGTTTGTTTTTTTTCAGATTCTGGGCAATCAGTTGCATGTGATGGCCAAAATGCTACACTGCAGTGTGGCTCTGGTCAAGTTATAGAGATTGACGACAGCTTCTACGGGCGGAAAACAATCCACTACTGCCGATCCAAACTTGCAACCTCACCCACTTCCTCCCAGGAAGAGTGCAGCTGGATAGACCTAGTAGATTCTGTAACAGGTATTGTGAATCATACTGTATACAAGTATATTTTTAATTGACATGATCTAGCTTTTGATAGCAGCTATAATACAGAAACAGAAAAAACCATAAACATCGATTGAGTTATTCCTCATTTACTTGACAAGTTATGTTGCTTGTAACCTTAAATGCTATGGATACATGCAGTATTGTCTTTATTAAAGCCACATTGCCGAGAAGGCAAGAAAAACTTACTAAAAACACCACAGATTAGGTTTTTGTTCCATGATTTGTGTCAAGCACAGAAGCCATGATTGCTCTGTGATTGCAGACAAAAGGATTATACTGCCAGAAAGCACATTAGTGTAATCCCTCCCTGTCGGAGCTGAAAGATGGGCTGGAGTGAATATACATTCATATTCACAGCTTTCTAGGATTAGTAACCAAATGGTTATTGCTTCTCCCTCTCCCGTTTACACGTTTACACGAAGCCGTTTTCACTGGAAACGGTGTCGTTTTGATGCGTTTCAGCCTTTCGTTTACACGATGGCGTTTCAGAAACGATCCGCGTTTACACGAGGACATGTGAAACGATGAAAACGATGTAGTTCTCATGCCAGGCCACAAGTTGGCGTTGGTTTTCTCTTTGCAAAGTTTGTTTATGCAAGACGCGCATGCGTGGAGTGACACAGTAGGTAGTGCGGCAAATTGTTCATTACTTACAAAACGGCCAATGTGAGAGGTTTTGTGTGGACCGATGATGAGGTTGGATCGCTGCTGCACACAACGCTGAATTACAAAACGGTAAAAACACAGGAAAAGCATAAGAAGCACTCGTGAATCCGCGAGTACTGTTTATCAGTTTGCGCGTGCGCGAAAAACTGTGGCCGTCGCAACCATAGTGCGCATGTGCGAGTCGAGCGTTTTCAAATCATCCCGGTTTCAAGTGTTTACACGAAAACGCAAGCCGGTGCGTTTCTGAAACGCTCCACTCTGGACCCCGTTTCTGAAACACATCGTTTTCACTCTGTTGTCGTGTAAACAGAAGGGCGAAACGCATCAAAACGACACCGTTTCAAAATGAAAACGGTCTCGTGTAAACGGCTGTTATACAGTCTCGTTAGAAGCTTGTAGAAACATAGCAAGGATTGTTGAAATTTGATAAGATGAATGCTTTTTGAACATAACATCATTGCCATGTGCTCCGCTTACTGTATACGTTATTCCAGCTCAGTGCCACGGACTGCAGGTTTGCCAGGCTGCCGTGGATCGGAGTACCTTTGTTGACCCGTGTCCGGTGCTGGGAAGTTACCTGTCTGTAGAATACCGCTGCAAGAATGGTCAGATGCACAAGTTTTATTTTTACTTCCACTAAACGTACGCATTTCTCCAGAAAAGCTACATAACTTCAGCCATATTATTGAACATTATTTGAAGAGTTCATTTGAAACCATTTCTAAGAGCCACTGCTAAAATGCTTACAACAGCACTAATTTGACTGATACGTTATTGACTGAATTAAAGAGTAGAGCTCAGTTTGAGAAAAGTGAAAAATGAAATAAAAAATAATAACAAAAACCCCAAACTAGTTTAAATAATATTACTTGGAGTTCATTTTTTTAAAATCTTGGTTTAGGATGAACTATTTTTGCAGATGATCTTTGTAGTTATCATTTTACTCAAAAATACAGCACTGTGCTAAAGTCTTGAGCCACCTCTCTTTCTTTTATATTTTGCTAGAAAAATGGGAAATAGGTGCAACAGTTTATTAAAACATGCAAACATTCATGAAAATATAGTATGTCAGGCAAAAACAGAGTTTGTTCAAGTCAAACAAGCTTGAAAGTCGGTATTTGGTGTGACCATGTTTATTCTTCAACACAGCCTGAACTCTCTTAGGCAGCTTTTTTCTCATTTCTTTAAGTAGGCTTCAGGACACACAGACTATATAGTTCTTCGGGCTTCATTCAAAGCTCTTCGTTGCCAGTCATTTCCCTTAACTTGCCAGTCAGTTCCTTAAGAATGGCTTCCTCAAAGTCACCCTTCCACTGAGACCATTTCTATTGAGGCTTCAATAGAATAATAGATGAATCAATTGAACAGGAAGATGCATCTCTCAAGTCCTGGGTCAGGGCTTTGCTGGACATTTTCCCCCTATTTCTTAAGGACATGACTTTCAGATTCTGTTCATCTGTTGCAGATAGATTTTCAGGCCTGCCACTTTTGTTTTCCTCTTGTCCGATTTCCTCAGTTTTTAAGGATACACTGCACAGCATGTCAAGATATGCCAAGTGTTTAGCTAATAGCTCTTTGGGAATCACCTTGTTGCTGCAAAAATGCTATTTTATGAAAATTACAAGACAGTCTGACTCCTTGGTAGCAACATAGTTGTTAAGTTGTTATTTCATGTCATGTAGATTTTGTTGATTTTGTGTGTATATATTGGTTTGTTTGTTTAATGGGTCTGAAATAAAATGTTATTATCATCATCATCAAATATAAAGAAACGAGTGACTTCTTCACAGTGCTGTATTCACAGAGTTTCACTTGTTGAATTAAACGCATCAGTCTACACTCAGTAAATCATAATGACAAGCTGGTAAAAACATATCCTTGGTGCAAATGATGAAATGATCTTTGATTGTCTGTTTCCATGATTCTAATTCAGTGATGTGATTTCCTCCCAGGACTTCAGCTGCTGATGAGTAAACTTGCAGCTGTCTTTGATAACGTCACCATCACTGTGAAGTGGCTCCTTCATCCGTTTCAGGGAAACTTAACATGCACACTGAATGCTGGAGATGGCCACACTATTGATCCGTACAGCCCAGAGGAGTGAGCAAGCATTTGCGGTTGACCAGATATGATAGATGGATCTTAGTACTTTATTCATATAACAAAAATTGTTGTTTCCTTGCAGAATGGAGAGCACAATTATACACAAATTCACACATCCTGGTGTCTTCGTGGTCGGAGTGGAGTGCTCTACCAGTGACTGGCATGTTGCAGCCCAGAAATCCATAACCGTTCAGGAGCCAGTCGGAGATTTCAGTGTAATCAAATGCAATGGCCAGAATATGTCAACAGGTGGCACTAAATGCAATGCCCTTTTTGGTAGGCCAGTTCAAATCCAGCTTACAGTGGAGGCAGGTGAGTCACTGACCCTATAGGGGGTGCAACAATACTTCTAATAAAGCATTTATCAAAAATAGATAATTTAGTTCTCTTTTTTCTGTAACCAGGTACAAATGTTTCCTACACAATTCATCATGAAGCCTATTTAGTTGCAAACTTATCAGCGGACAGAGGAATCACAGCACACAATATTACCCTGAATGCAAGTGTGGTGGAGAACCTCGGTGGTGGCTGCAACAACTTCACTTTATCAGCATCTAACAGGGTCACAACTCGCACAGTGTCTGCTAATCTGGAGCTGTGTCTGCTGCAGCCTGTTGAAGGCCTGCAGGCTTCTGTGATTGCACAGGAAGATGTATGTCCCGACTCCGGTGATCTCATCATTGGCGTTTCTTTGGAGCGAGGAGCCCCTGTGGAGCTGCTCTTCACACTCACTGGAGCTGAGGACACACTTTCAGAGAGCAGAGACTTGCTTGGTGACAGCTTACAGATGTATACATTCTCCAGCCCACTTGAAGGTACTCAAAGCTTGAGTCCTGTTAAGATAAAACAAGTACCAGTTGTATATGATATGTGCCCGGTTTGATTAAATGTGATGTTTTTTGGTAAAGGATCTCTGAAAGTGAAAGTGAAAGCCACAAATGCCCTTTCATCCTCTGATATCGATGTGGACTTAGGGAAGATACTCGAAGCTTGCCAGAATTACTCCGACTTTTCACCGGGCAAAGATGAAAACACAGTAAAATATAAAATATCATTTTAAACAGAAATAATATGGAAACTTGTGCAAATATATATATATATATATATATATATATATATATATATATATATATATATATATATATAACCTGTTGCACTAATGACTGCAGCACAATGACTTTGTTTTCATCTGCAGGCAGATAATGTGAGTGATGATGATTCGGCTGATTTGAAAATAACTGCTACTCCTGATACTTTGGTTGACTACACTCAGCAGGTTACACTCACAGTAACTGGAACTGAATCCCTGTCCAGCAAAGAACTGGCATTTGAATGGAAATGCAGTAAGTACACTAATTCACTGATCACTCCCAAGTTTTTAATGTTTTGTAATCATGGCCTATTGCAAAACAAACTTCAAAACAAGGTAGCTTAAAATATTTCCTGGTTTTAATAACACGTGTAATATGATGCATGGACCAAAGGAAAGCTGGTTATTCAGATCCCTGTTCAGATCACTCAAACTTTGTCTCTGTTTTATCATATGCAGTCAGTCTCTGTGGCGTTATACCCTAAGTCAAAAAATACTGCGCAGATATATCACATGAAAGAATACTGTATGAGACTGTAGTTGTAGCAGATGGAGTATATGTTTCACTGTGTTGTTGTTGTTGTGTTATATTAACACTCTGTTTCTGCTTTTTTTTTTTTTCCCACACAGGAGGAGATTGCAAATGCAAAAACAAAACAATGGCTAAAACTCATGTGATTGAAACAGATTGCCTTCCAGATCCATTCGAGATGTTCAGATACATTTTGAGAGTGAAGCGAAGAACTTGGTTTAGGAAGTGGACTGACCTCGCTTCAGCCTCTAAGTGTGTCTCTGTTGTTCCTTCAAAAGAACTCACAGATGTCACCATCAGGTAAAATGATTTAACTTAGAAAAACAGAAGCACAAAGCTTGTTTTGTGTCTATTTTTTAATGTTACATTTACATGCTCTTGAAAATAGAAGAGAAAATATATGTGAATTAAACAATGTCACAAGACTGGAAAAACTGGATTAGGAACCACAATCAGTATAAAACTCTGCCATACTCAATCCTCTTTTTTAGGTTATACCTTTATAATTACATAATTATTACTTAGGTTTTTTTACCTTTATTCTTGCAGTTGTGATAATTGTGCTTCAATAAATGTGAACGACCATGCAAAGCTAAGGCTGAGCTGTGTGACAACGTGCCCACTTGTAGTTTGGTATATTGAGGATCTCAAACCTTTGACAGTAAGTATGAAATAACACACAAAAATGTGGGGAAAAAAGTCTCACGTGACACGTAATAACTAATGAGTTCTCCTTAGGGTAGCCTCAGCAGATGCTATTCCAAAGCAGGAAGACAGCCACCTACGGAGAAGCAGGATGGCAACACTGAATATACGGTACACAGCCAGTACCTAAAAGTTTCAAGAGACATGCTGCGCAACATCACTGTAATTGCTTATGGTGTGTTTTCATCTCATAGTTAGGCATAAAGTTCTCATTTTAAGACATTTTAAGGGCTTGATCAAAAGCCATATTAAAAAAAAACATGTTGCACCTAATACTTATATGTTGACTTAATAGGCAAGAAGAAGCCTGGTTTTGTCAAGTACACACTTCCTATACCAGACCTCGAGCCAACTGAACCTCCTACAGCCTCAGCAGTCACAACTGATGCAGCGATGGAGCCCTCAGTCCCCTCATGTACCATCTCCCCACCATCAGGAACTGTGCTCGATGCTTTTGACATCACCTGCAAACCAACGTCTTTCTGCTCTAAAGGCTGTCTTTATTGTTTCAAGACCAACACAGGTGACAGTGTGGTGTGGGGTGTAATCAGTGATACTGCTGAAAGCAATCTAACAGTTTTTATTTTTGGTAGTTTTAGCCTTTAAACAAGCAGCTGCAAGCAAACTGTCAGTAATCACAACACAGTTTCTCAGGAAATCTCTCTGTCTAGTAAAAAAAAAAAATTACACATAGAAGAATTTAAAAAGAGCTTTTGGGATGGCTGTGGCTCAGGAAGTAGAGTGGGTCGGGAAGTCAGGGGTTCAATCCCCAGCTCCTGCTGAGTGAGTAGAAATTTCCAGTTTCTTTGAATAAGCCTCTGACATGGACACCAAATGTAAGTTTAAAAAAGTAAATTAGTTTTACTATTAATACTTCTGTATTAATCTGTGCGTAGGTTAATAATCAAGAGCCGAGTAAAACTGTGCTAAACTGCGTCTTTTGTCTTTTAGGCACACATCTACGATGCAGTGCTTCAAATGAGGTGAAATCGGTCTTCTTGCCTCTCGGCGATGCAAACAACAAGTACAGTTTGTCTGTTGTGGTGACTGTGAAAAATGAATATCAAACAGCAACTTCAACTGTCATCACTCAAGTTGGTCATCAGACAATTGATTGATTGTTTTTTTTTTAACATACAAAAGGAAGATTAGAGGAGTCCTCCTGATTAATTAAATAATGTGTTTATCTACCTTAAGGTACGTAAAAGTGACTCCAGTGCCTCCATCAGCGCTCTCCAGTCTGCAGTGGAGGACTCTGTGAGTCAGTTAGAGCAGCACGGTCTGCTCACCGGTGAGGCGCTCGGACAGATATTTGCTTCTGTTTCTGATATGCTGAATACAGTCAGTGACCAAGCTCAGAAGGATGAGAGGTCAAAGGTAACAGGATGCAGTCAATGTTATAACTGTAGAGGTTAACACTGCTTTATTATTTATGAGGTGCACAACTTGTGAGTGAGTGAGTGAGTGAGTGAGTGGAGAACTCCATGATGTTAATCAGCATTTCCTTCTTTTTCAGCTAAGAGAGCAAATGCTGACCAAAATGACTGCAGTTCTGCATGACTCCCCCAGCAACACAACTCAGGAGGTGCAAGTGACCGCCAGAGCTGTGGCGGGACTCACACAGCGCTCAGATGAGCTCAGCCCTGCTGCTCAAGTATAGTATATTAGATACGTTCAACAAAATACAGAAAATGCCTTGGTATTTTCCATTAGATGTGTAATAAAAAAGTGCAAAACAGACAGCCTGTTTTAATAGTATTTAAAATAGTATTTAATTATGTGAAAGTGGCCTTTTTAGTGAGACTCTTGAGTATGACTCTTTTTCCAGTAGGTCAAATAATTGCTGAATTATCTGTGCAATGACTACATTTTGGAGTGATATTAACAACAAGCTGAAAACAAAGGCCTATTTCAATTTGAAACGTGTGCTGCTCTCAGCGTAATCATCAGCCCTTTTGAAGGGTGGGCGCAGATCATCACTAAACCTTTTTTGTGGTTTCTGCTGTTGGATTTTCTCTTTTCAGGAGGAAGCAGGTTCACTGCTGGTAGACCTCAGCTCCTCCCTCAACACTATCCATGTCAATCAACAGAGCACAGATCATGTAGAAGTTGTGCGAGCAGCTGCACCCATAATTGAAGCAGCCAGTAATATTTTGAATGTTTCATCAAACGTGAGACCAAAATTATAATAGTTCATGCTAGATTTCATTCCTAATCTCACTGCGGTCTTTAACAAATGAGATATTATATGTTCTCCTCCAGAAAAAAGTCTCAGAGTTTCTTCTGACTGGGATAAACAATGTTCAGAGTGCTCTGCTGAACGATAAAGAGCTGAATGGAGAACCTGCCATCATTGAGTCCGGCCAAATAAGTGTGTATGTGAACAGGTAAGAGATGACTGGCACTGACTTGAATGTGTACTCAAGAATTTCTGAAGATAATTATGACACTGTCTCCTCCAGAGTATCTCCAAAAAGGATGCAAACGATGGGTATAAATGCTCAGAAGAGTAGCTCCTCAAGATTTTCCTTCCCTGCTCTACCTCCTGATACTGTGTCTCCAGAGGAGCCCGTGGACGTCAGAGTAAGTGTGTGCACACTGGAGGGGAAATGCACATAATCAGCATATTTTGTAGCATCTTTTCTGAGGGATACTAAGGCAGAAGATTGTATATGGAATAAAAAGGCTATATGTAATTAATATGAGACACTTTTTATTGTATTACCTGCTTTCTAGATGATGAGTTTTGAGAAGAATCCATATTCTTGGAAGGAGGAGAACATCACAGGAACCGTAGGATCTGTTTCCCTCACCAGAATGAACGGCACTGTCATTTCTGTTGAGAAATTACCTGAAGAGATAGAGGTAATATTGTATAAGAGACACTTTCGTTTACTTCACTTTGGGTAGCATTTGTTGCATTATCTCTTTTCTGGAGTTTCAGATTCTCCTACCTCGGCTTGACATTGGGCAGGAAAACAGCACAGTCCTGGACCTCGCCAATTTCAGCACGTTAATAATTGACATTCCATCACCGGATGTGACACTGGTGCTGAAATTTGAGCCTTCTGAAGACACTTCCTTCATGCTGTTCCTGGGATATAAAGATTATCCAAATGATAAGGATTATGTAGCCAAGACAAAGATCCCTATAGAGAATGTGAGAGAAGGTCAGTGTTGAAGAAGAGGCCAGATTTTGTTTTTAGAAAAATATTAGAATACATGGTATATTATTTAACTTCTTTTCTTTATTTTCACCTCCTGGTTCTTTAGAGATCTGTTTCTTAAAATAAGTATCATCATCACACACAAACCTCTGCTTTGAATTGACACTCTGTTACTAATTAAATTTCCTTCTAATTTTATACAACATGCAGTCACGTGAAAAAGAGTTTTCACAGGACTGCACAGAGCCCTGTGAAAAATTAAGTACACCCTTACTGGTTACATAGGAATTAAGAGGGTAAGTAGCAGCCAAATGTGCTTGATTATTTGATCATCAACAAGTGTGACCATCTTCGCAAAAGCAGAGGTTTTTTCAAACCTGACCCTAAGCCTGAAGCCTTCAGGTGTGTGTTAACATAATCCCACAATCTTCCCAGGAGTGGACATCCCAGCATTGCGTGATCACCATGATCATTGCGTGAATACAGTGATCATGCAATGCTCAGAGAAGCTGCAAAAAAACCAAGAGCCACATTTCAGACTATACAGCCCTCAGTTAGCATGTTAAATATTAAAGTTCATGACAGTACAGTTAGATAAAAACTCAACAAGAACTGGTTGTTTGGAAGGGCTGCTAGGAGAAAGACTTTTCTCTCTAAAAAAAAAAGGGTGGCTGCACCACTTAAGTTTGCAAAGTTGCATTTGAACAAACCAAAAGACTTCTGGAACAACATTCTTTGAACAGACCAAAGTGAAGACCATAATGCACAGCACCACATTTGGCTAAAATCAAACACAGCATATCAGCACAAACACCTCATACCAACTGTCCAGTATGGTGGTGAAGGGGTAATGATTTGTGACTGATCATGCATACTGAATAAATGAGAATTTGCTGCATGTGTAGATGTAAATCTGCATTAAGGTCAAAGTATTCCTCATTAAGTCAGTGTAATGTCCTCTGTCTCTCTCTCTGTTGTAACACAGAAGAAAAATTTACCTGGGTGCTGAGTCCCAAAGATAGAACAGAAGACACTGGAATTCACTACCTTGTTATAAGGCCCATTGTAGAACCAGGAACCAAATCCATCAACAGCAGTGTCACTGTCATTTCTATTGCTGCTCAGTGCAAATACTGGAATGAAACTGAATCTTTTTGGAGTGAGGATGGCTGCAGGGTGGGTTAAAAAAAAAAAAAAAAGGACACATCCACAATGATTGCATTACTGCATCCTTGAAATGTGAAGTGTGAGATTTGATCAGCTGGTTTTCGGTTTTTCACAGGTTGGGCCTCTCACCACACCTTTGGTCACTCAGTGTCTCTGTAACCACTTGACTTTCTTTGGAAGCTCTTTCTTTGTCATGCCTAACTTGGTGGATGTGTCCCGCACTGCTGAACTTTTTGCTACATTCACCAACAACCCCGTGGTGGTGTGTTTTGTTGGGGCCATTTTTGCTGCTTATCTGTTGGTGCTTGTATGGGCACGCAAGAAAGACATCCAAGATTCAGTCAAGGTAATTCGGAGTAAAGAGCTTCACCAGTTTACACTTTTTTGCTCTGATCTAGTTCAGACGTTCCTGCTAACACAACATAATATGAAGATTTCAAAGTGCTCCATTTTGGTTTGATAATTCAGTGTTTATTTCCACTCTATGTCTTTAAATTTTCCCTTTTTTAAATCCCTAAACGTTGTTTCTTCCCGTTCACTTACAGGTCAAGATAACGGTTCTTGAGGACAATGACCCCTTGGCTCAGTATCGTTACCTGCTGAGCGTCAACACAGGGCACCGACACGGGGCATCCACCTCCTCTCAAGTCAGTGATGTTGATGCAGACTTAGAGGGACAAACAGCAACAACAAAACAATCTAAAGTTTTTGTTGCATAACATATGATGCTGATATTCTGACAACTCTCATGATCCAAGCCTTGACTGACCATTTTTTGTTCCAGGTGACCGTAACTCTTCTGGGTACAGAGGGAGAAAGTGAGCCCCACCACCTGACAGATTCTGAGAAGCCTCTGTTTGAGAGAGGTGGGGTGGACATGTTTCTGCTGACCACACACTTTTCTCTTGGAGATCTGCAGAGCATAAGACTGTGGCACGACAACTCTGGAGATCATCCTGCATGGTGTGTGGGTTAGAGGGAAAAAGACTAATGTTAAGCTTGAGTTTGTATCATTACTTTGAGCACAGTAGATAATTATTTGTGCAATGTGCAGGTATGTCAGCAAAGTGGTGGTGCAGGATTTGGAGACTGGTCAAAAATGGCACTTTCTGTGTAACTCCTGGCTGGCGGTAGATATGGTAGAGTGCACTCTCGACAAGGTATTCCCAGTAGCAACAGAGATGGATCTGAAGAGATTTAGGTGAGACCTGTCATGGATACATGGAATTTGAGTTCACTTTGTTTCATATACTTAACTTTCTATAATTGCTTTTCTTAAAAAACTCTTCAGTAATCTGTTCTTCATGAAGACAGCCAAGGATTTTCGTGATGGCCATATTTGGTTCTCTGTCATTAGTCGGCCTCCCTGCAGCACGTTCACACGTGTGCAGAGAGTGTCCTGCTGCTTTTCTCTACTGCTGTGCACCATGCTGACCAGCATAATGTTCTGGGGCATCCCTACAGACCCCTCTGAGCAGACGATGGACCTGGGTATGTAGCAAAATATAAACTACTCAAAGCTTTCATAAAGCTGCAAACTACGCAGGTTAGGTAATTAAGGTGTGTCATGGTCAAAGGATTTAATGTGCTGTTTGATTCTTAGATTCTTGTTTATTGTGAGTTTTGGATTCCTGCTTTGATTTTATTATAATTCTAGTCATCCTGAGCTTCAGTTTTTCTTGTATTTTCCTGTTTTACATCCTGTTTTACTTTGAAAGGTAGCTTTCTGTGGCTTCTTGTTTCACGTTTTTTTTCAAAGTAAGACTCTTGCTTTGCAGGTCACATCGAGTTTACCTGGCAACAGGTTATGATTGGTGTTCAAAGTTCAATCATCATGTTTCCCATCAATCTCCTTATCGTGAGTATCTTCAGAAACACTCGTCCTCGAGAGAAAACCATGAAAGCAGATGTGTCGAAACAGGGGAAGAGCATTCGAGTTTCTCCTTCACAAACATCGTCCCCTCAGAAAGCGATGAAAGGCATCACACCAGATACTGTGATCAAGGTGAAAATGTCTTTTTTTTTTTTTTTTTTTACATCTTCAGATTAGCAAATATTCTGTTCTGTGTCTGAAGCATGGTTTCTTCATTAGGACATAAAAAGAATCACTCAGTCGCTCTCAAAGACCATAAAGAGCCCACTGCCACATCTGGAGCTCCACCCTGGTCAGCAGGCTGATATCAACACTCTGCTGTCCGTGGTGGAGGACATCATCAGACAGCAAAACAGAGCAGCTGGAGACTTCTACACTGATTCCTCAAAGAAGGATCCCTCTATGATCCTTAGTTTGGATACAGTGAATCTACAAGGTAAACTACACCATAACATTATAAATGCTTTTATAATCCATATCTAAAATTAAATACATCATTTATCCTCTTCCGGTGTGTTTGCATGGACAGAAACCAGTGTGTGGGGGAGCTCCAAGAAGACTTCAGATGTAGCCCGGAAGAAGAGCAATAACAGCCAGTACCTGTATAGGCAGCTGCAGCTTGTTGAGAAGGAACTTGGTATGTTGGGATCATCTCGGTTTCCAAATCCAGACAGCTACAGGCGAGCCATGCAGCAAGTTCAGGGAATGAAGGGTCTTCTGGAGTACCACCTGCCCCTCTCAAACCTGGATGGAGACGAATTTAATTGTTTCCCCAGTCGAGAGGAGAGTATCACTGAGAACACTAACAAGAAGTGCTGCCAAGGAGGACTGCCCTGGTGGTTTGTGTTTATCGGGTGGATACTCGTGGTTGCAACTAGTGGTGTGTCAGGATACTTCACTATGATGTATGGGCTGACTTACGGGAAAGACCGCTCTATAAGCTGGCTTATCTCCATGGTGGTCTCCTTCTTTGAGAGTCTATTTATCACTCAACCTTTAAAGGTGAGAAACATTATAGAATATACACGGGGAACAGGGAGATATTTTGATATTTTTAACTGATAACTGGAATTTGGAGCATTTCCAAGCACTGTTGAATCAGTTTTTATGTAAAATAATGCAATGATATGATATATTTACAAAAGACACTGGACTTTTGAGTTTTTCTTTGCAGGTCAATCTTTTCTTTCTGAACCAGTCAGTTCAGCTAATAGGTACCTTTCATTACATTCCACAGTATATTAGCAGATGTTTGCCGTAACAAGGAGCCAAATAAACCAAATTATTTATGGGCAATTTAGAATTCAGAATTAACCTAACCCCACAAACTGCATGTCTTTGGACTGTGGGAGGAAAATTGGGGAGAACATGCAAACTCCACACAGACAGGTCAAGGTGGATTTTAACTCAGGACCTTCTTGCTATGAGGCAGAGGTGTTAACCTCAAAATTAAAATTACATTTAATTCCAATAATCTGATGCAGAAACATTCAGCATATATTTATATATAAGTATATATGTATTTTTTTTTTTTAATAATGTCTTGATTCCAAAAGTCTTCATATGCTGTATGCTTTAACATTTTTATAAAAAAGAAACCCTTGAATGATTTTAATTGCTGATGCAAAGCTTACCAGGTCCTCTACTGATGTACTTCACAGTACCACAGTAGATTTTCTTATTTAGATATTTAATAAAATGATCATTATGGAGTCCTCTGGTACAAAAGTCTGAACCTCTTTTGTTGCAGGTTCTTGGTTTTGCAGCTTTCTTTGCTCTTGTTCTGAAGAAAGTTGACCAAGAGGAATACGGAGAGCCTCCTATAGACGAGAGTCTCAGAAGCCCAGGTAGTTTTCTTTTTTTTTGGTATCCTTACTTTTATTTTTTCTTTTGCACTGTTTTGCATTAAACAAAAAAAACAGTAAGCGGCCAATACAAAAATCCACCCTCAGATAATCCCGATGCAGTCCATTCAGCAAGGAGAGACAGCACCTGCAGTTTCTATAAACCACCACCTCCTACTGATATCGAGAGGATGTGGAACAACATGATTAAAGAACAGAAAGTCTTTGCTCTCATACGGGAGATTCTTGGTAGGAACACCACTTTGATCCAAAGCAACAAGAGGAACTGTTGTAACACATTTTAACATGCTAATGTAAGATATTTGTTTGTGATGCAGCCTATATGGGATTTATGTGGATGTTACTCCTGGTGGCGTACGGTCAGCGGGACCCTAATGCTTACTTTCTGACCCAACACATTCGCTACAGCTTCAGCAAAGGCATCTCAGACGTCATGAGTATTCAGGATGTGTTCAACTGGGCAAACACAACTCTGCTGAGCAACCTGTTTGGAGAGTTCCCAGGTCAAATATCTGCGATGCAATAGCTGATGCACAGTAATGCTTTGAAATTTGCAAATCTTTTCTACTTATATGGAAATGGGAATTTTTTTTTTTAAATCAGCTTATCTCAATTAAAAACAATTGTATCTAACAATGACATTAATAATTTAAATGCAATATATTAAAGGACTTCTGAAAATGTCTCAGTAACAACAACACAAACCATACAAAATCAATTATATATTTATGCAGTAAAGCATAAATATTCATGGGGATTTCTTTGTCATTTGGATATTTGCTGCAGGATTTATCACAGATGGAAACTCAAAGCTGGTGGGCAACGCTCGTCTCCGCCAGGTGAGGGTGCTGAAAAACTCTTGCCACACAGCTCTCTCCATGCAGCAGTCTGTCCCGCACTGTCACGCTCAGTACTCATGGGAGTTGGAGGACATGGGATCCTATGGCCCTGGCTGGACTCACTCTGTGGGTCATAACGCCTCAGTGAACATTCATGACCCGTGGAAGTACAAGTCTCAGAGTAAACTGAGGGCCTACCCAATCTGGGGTAGTGTGAAGTTCTACAGAGGAGGAGGGTTTGTGATGGATCTGGGGCCAGATTTACAGAACTCCAGCAGGTAGATATTTGTTCCAGCTGAAGTGGTCTCATTTAAATGATGTGAAGAGTAAAGTGAAATTATTTGTAGTAGAGGATTTATCCAACAATAGAATTACAAATGGAATGCAACTGTAGTGCTTAAGAATAACTGACAAGGGAGCTGTCAGGAAAAAATAGATCAGGTGGCAAAAATCTTTTGAAAGTGCTAATATTTTTAATAAAAACTGACATATTTGATGTAACTTGTGGGTTATCAGGTTAATCTTAACATTAAGTGAACTTAAATTCATGATGAATAGACTGAACAATCAGGAGTAATTGCTTTGGTGTGCGGGAATATGTGATGACTTCTCGCTTTAGTTTGTGACATTTTGTGACTAAATAAGGAATTATTTTATCAAAAAAGTCAATAGATTAACCAATAACAGAAATAGTTTTATCACACTGATCACATTTTTAGAAGTTTTAAAATTTGTCTGTTTAGGTTATAAATATGTTAATATATGCTTGAACTTCTTGTGCTTCTAAAATTATGCATAAAAAGTTCAGGTAGGCCACAAAGTCAGCAATAGTCCTGGAAGATCAGCTCACCTTGATGCCAGCCCAAATCAGCTGATGGTTCAGCTGGTACCCTTTCTCAATTAACATTCACTTATTAAATCACATCTGTGGTGCAGTGTGGGCTGATTTAGCCTGCCTAGAGCTGCTGCACATCTGCAATCCACTTTGCAAACAGCTCGTCCTGAGCGCTACCTTTCATGCTGCGTCTGAGATAAACAGTGTCATATTTCTTATCACTGACAGCTGCTCTGCCCTGTGCAGTCAGGAGACTGGCAAGTATAAATGACTGTATATGTAAAGAACGGTCTTATTTTGTGTCTCTGACGGGAATCACTGGTTCTGATTTGTCTTTTTATCCTTATAGGAAAGAACTCTTAGTCTTGGGTCATGTTTTAAAGTACATGTGTAAACCACATTAATCATTGCCTCATTAGAATCCTTCAGTACCTTTATGACAACACTTGGATTGATGTGTACACCCAAGCAATCTTCGTTGAGTTCACTGTGTACAATGCCAATGTAAACCTCTTCTGCATCATCACACTCATCCTAGAGACCACAGCGACAGGTAAGTAGTCCCAATTCAGATACTGTGTGAGCTGCACAACACCTTAACTGTTATGAGAACTACATAATCTGTCACGCCTCATCTCTTCTAGGAGCTTTCCAATTCCGTAGTCAACTTCAGAGTGTGCGCCTTTACCAGTCAACTGGTGGTCTTCATATCTTTGTCATGGCCTCTGAAGTCATCTACTTTCTCTTCATCTTCTATTACATGTTTGTTCAGGTGCACAACCTTTATCTTTTTTTTTGCTACCTTTACAAGTACAAGTACAAGTACGTATTAATGACAGTGCTTCTTACTATGTGTTAACAGGGAAAGCTGATGAAGAAACAGAAAAGGGCTTATTTCAAGAGTAAGTGGAACCTGCTCGAGTTGGCGATCATCATTCTCAGCTGGAGCGCCCTGTGTGTCTTCATCAAGAGAACTTTACTGGGAAATAGGGACGTGAACTTTTACCAGAACAACAAAGACCAGTAAGCAATAAGAAAAGCACAACTCATTCAAGTATATAATGATTAGTTGTAGGTTTATGAACTAATATATTGCTCTGCAGACCAGGAGCCGCATAAAGCAGTGGTTTTGTTTTTTTGTTTTTTTTTCCTGTTCCCCCAAAATACAAGGTCACAATTTAGTTGTATGACCATGCAATGATGAAGCTAACTGATTTTGACACAGTGCATACATCATGCTGTGTAACTAACACAGCATGTTAGTGTTTTGCTAAAACAAATTGTGTGCTTGTACAACCCCTTTGAGAAAAAAGCTCGGGCTTCAGGGTCTAAATGCTCCGTTTTAGACAGTTTTTTCTGCTCTTGGATGTCTGATGCCAGTTAAAAGCACATATCCTTAACATGATTATATGAGATGCAAAAGTTCCACCCATCTGCTGTTCAAGCCTTCAACTTGTGAGAGGCAGCCAGAATGCAGTTGGTTTAAAGGGACAGGAAAGGGAGCTAAATTGGCTTGTTTTAGTTGCTGGATGAACTGTGGGGCTTTGCAAAGGCCCAGTGTAAAGCCTTGATTATACTTTCACCGCCCATGAGTCCTTTAGCGTCCGCTTGGGTCAAGGTGAGGTGAATCTTGTCAGACAGTGAGCACAAGGGTCCATGCAGACATTTGCGTGCCTGTTTGTTTTTTTGTGACACGTGGACTGATCCACTGAAAATTTATATTACAGTGCACCAACTATGCATGCACCCCAAACGGTGGTCAAAGAGACTTAAAGGAACAGGGATGACTATTCAGCCATAAAGTGTAAACAACTGATGGGGATTTTTTAATCACCTTTATAGTGATCTATTGGCACTATTTTTATATCAGATAATAAAAGTATATTAGTCGCACACACACTGAATTAATGAACACTCTAGCCTTTAATGTCACTGGGGTGAAGGTAAGGCCTGTTATATCTGATGCTCACATGTGCTCAAGGCCTTGGTGGGAGGCAAGAACATCTGTTTTACATGACCTTTGTAAGAGAGGAGCTGAGCTGTCAACTGATCACCACCTGGTGGTGAGTTGGATCAGGTGGCGGGGGAAGATGCTGGACAGACCTGGCACACCTAAACGTATTGTGAGGGTGCGCTGGGAACGCCTGGCAGAAGCCCCAGTCCGGGAGATCTTCAACTCCCACCTCCGGCAGAACTTCGACAGCATTCCGAGGGAGGCTGAGGACATTGAGTCCGAATGGACCATGTTCCGCACCTCCATTGTTGAGGCTGCTGCTCAGAGCTGTGGCTGCAAGGTGGTTGGTGCCTGTCGTGGTGGTAACCCCCGAACCAGATGGTGGTCACCGGAGGTGAAGGGAGCCATCAAGCTGAAGAAAGAGTCCTATCGGGCTTGGTTAGCCTGTGGGACTCCGGAGGCAGCTGACAGGTATCGACAGGCCAAGCGGAATGCAGCTCGGGTAGTGGCCAAAGCAAAAACTCGGGTGTGGGAGGAGTTTGGTGAGGCTATGGAAAAAGACTTTCGGACGGCATCGAAGCGATTCTGGCAAACCGTCAGGCGACTCAGGAGGGGAAAGCAGTGCTTCTCTCACACTGTTTATAGTGCGGGGGGGTGCTGCTGACTTCAACTGAGGCTATAGTCGGACGGTGGAAGGAATACTTCGAGGACCTTCTGAATCCCACTGACACGCCTTCTGTAGTGGAAGCAGAGTCTGGGGATGAGGGGGATGACTTGACCATCACTGGGGGTGAGGTCACTGAGGTAGTTAAACAACTCCTTGGTGGCAGAGCCCCTGGGGTGGACGAGATTTGCCCTGAGTTCCTGAAGGCTCTGGATGTTGTAAGGCTGTCTTGGTTGACACGCCTCTGCAACATCGCGTGGAGATCTGGGGCAGTGCCATTGGATTGGCAGACCAGGGTGGTGGTCCCCATCTTTAAGAAGGGAGACCGGAGGGTGTGCTCCAACTTTCGGGGGATCACACTACTCAGCCTCCCCGGTAAGGTCTATGCCAGGGTGCTGGAAAGGAGGGTGCGTCCGTTAGTCGAACCTCGGATTCAGGAGGAACAATGCCGTTTTTGTCCTGGTCGTGGAACGCTGGACCAGCTCTTTATCCTCTCAAGGATATTCGAGTGTGC
This sequence comes from Archocentrus centrarchus, assembly GCF_007364275.1. Classification (NCBI taxonomy): domain Eukaryota; kingdom Metazoa; phylum Chordata; class Actinopteri; order Cichliformes; family Cichlidae; genus Archocentrus; species Archocentrus centrarchus. The sequence continues at coordinate 16,402,753 of NC_044348.1, forward strand.
GCGGGAGTTTGCCCAACCAGTCTACATGTGCTTTGTGGACTTGGAGAAGGCATTCGACCGTGTCCCTCGGGGTGTCCTTTGGGAGGTTCTGCGGGAGTATGGGGTGTCTGGCCCATTGTTGCGGGCCATTCAGTCCTTGTACAACCACAGTGAGAGCTTGGTCCGTATAGCCGGTAATAAGTCGGATTCGTTTCCTGTGGGTGTTGGACTCCGTCAGGGCTGCCCTTTGTCACCGATTCTGTTCATAATTTTTATGGACAGAATTTCTAGGCATAGCCAGGTGGCGGAAGGCTTCTTCCTTGGTGGCCTCAGAGTCTCATCTCTGCTTTTTGCAGATGATGCGGTTCTGTTGGCTTCATCAGGGGGGGGCCTCCAGCTCACAGTGGAACGGTTCGCAGCCGAGTGTGAAGCGGCTGGCATGAGAATCAGCACCTCTAAGTCTGAGGCCATGGTCCTCAGCCGGAAAAGGGTGGAGTGCCATCTCCGGCTCAGGAACGAGTTCTTGCCTCAAGTGGAGGAGTTTAAGTATCTCGGGGTCTTGTTCACGAGTGATGGGAGAAGGGAACGGGAGATCGACAGGCGGATCGGGGCTGCACCGGTCCGTCGTGGTGAAGAGGGAGCTTAGCGTAAAAGCGAAGCTCTCGATTTACCGGTCGATCTACGTTCCAACCCTCACCTATGGTCACGAGCTTTGGGTAGTGACCGAAAGAATAAGATCGCGAATACAAGGGGCAGAAATGAGTTTCCTTCGAAGGGTGGCTGGCCTCTCCCTTAGAGATAAGGTGAGGAGTGCGGCCATCCAGGAGGGGCTCAGAGTAGAGCCGCTGCTCCTCCACATCGAAAGGAGCCAGTTGAGGTGGCTCGGGCATCTGATTAGGATGCTTCCTGGCCGCCTCCTGGGTGAGGTGTTCCGGGCATGTCCCACCGGGAAGAGGCCCCGTGGTAGACCCAGGACACGCTGGAGAGATTGTGTATCTCGGCTGGCCTGGGAACGCCTTGGGGTCCCTCCGGATGAGCTGGAGGAGGTGGCTGGGGAGAGGGAAGCCTGGGCTTCTCTGCTTAGGCTTCTTCCCCCGCGACCCGGCCCCGGATAAGCAGAAGAAAATGGATGGATGGATGGATGACCTTTGTAACCTCATGTTGTATTTCAGTAAAGTCTTATGACAGGTATGTTCCAAAAATGGTTAAATGGAATGATACTAGAGTTGTTATCTTAGCAGAGGTTTTAATAGAAGGAAGATCCTTCATTATGACACCTGCCTGAGATGTTGTGAACCATTGAGATACCCTGGTGACATTGTTTCTTTAGCCCATGTGGGATAAGAGTTGGCAGAGCCTCAACAGGTGATTGGTTGGGGTTCAAGTTTCATGGGTTATGGGCTGAGACTTGAGACTGAGCTAATATGTTTAATAAACAGCCTCCACCAGAACCTGCTCATCCCAGTGATTTGTTGAAAACTCTGGATTTAATTGGGTTTGAATTTTTGGCCAAAAGGAACATGGAGACCCCAAAAATAAGGAACTGACACAACAGCGTATAATCAAAGCTTTAAGGTGTGAAAAGATTATAAGGCTGTCTTAAAAGTCTAACACTTAGTTGTAAATGAACATTATAAGTCCACTTTAATCCGTTTAAAATTGGCCTTATTTTTTTTTTTTACAAAAAACTACAAAATAACATCTTGTTCAAGTAGGTTATTAATCTTGTGTGCACAAGATAACGCAAGCAAAATTCAAACAAGAAAAAAAACTTGTGCACAAAATCTGTTCACACAGGGGAAAAAAAAAAAAAATCACCTAACAGGACTTTACAGAGTTTCTCATAATTAGTATGAAGAAGGATGTGTGTGAAGTGCTGAAAGGTGTGTGTGTGTGTGTGTGTGTGTGTGTGTGTGTGTGTGTGTGTGTGTGTGTGTGTGTGTGTGTTATTTTAAGGCATATGCTCATTAATTGTTTGTGCCATTTAAAATCTTGATTTGTCACTGTTTGTAAAGTCATTTATTTGTATGCTACTGTGAGCTGTAAAGAAAATAAGATCTTTAAAACAAGGGTCTTTTCTGCTTCTGCTCTGTCCAGATTCACCAGTTTCCATGAAACGGCCAGAGCTGATGCGGTGCTTGGATATCTGATTGCCTTTCTGGTACTGCTGGCTACAGTCAAACTGTGGCACCTGCTGAGACTGAACCCCAAGCTGCACATAATTACAGCCACACTGCAGCGAGCTTGGACTGATATTTCAGGCTTCCTGGTGGTCATGACCATCATGTTTCTGGCCTACTCTATTGCTGTGAGGAGTTTCCCACACTTAATATCAACATGCTGCTGGAGTCCACGTTTCTCTGTTTTCTGTTTACTTTGTGAAATAGAACTCGTTTAAAAGGTGGTCATTGACACAGAGAAACTTTCTATTTTGCAGTCTAACCTGATGTACGGGTGGAAGCTGTACTCCTATCGGACTCTGCTTGATGCTGCACAGACCGTGGTCAGCTTGCAGCTTGGTATTTTTAACTATGAGGAGGTTAGTGTGAGACAATCCCAATTCTATTGCAGCACATTTTGGCAGCTCAACCTTCTTCACTGCATTTCTTCCTTCTGGTCCCTCAGGTTCTGAATTATAATCCAGTGCTCAGTGCTTTCCTCATTGGGTCTTGCATTGTGTTCATGACCTTTGTGGTGCTGAACCTCTTCATCTCTGTCATCCTGGTGGCATTCGCTCAGGAGCAGATACATCACAAGGTAACTCACACATACAGAGTCTGAAATATCTGAATGCTGTTGACACAAGTGTTTAGTTGTAATAGCAGCCACTTGCAAACACTAAAAAACAAAAACAGCTTGAGATGCCTTAATAACCCTTGAGTTGTACTTAAAGCTCATTGTTCTTGCAGCCATCAGAAGAGGAGGAGATTGTGGACCTGATGCTAATGAAAATCTGCAGTTTGTTTGGAATCAAATGTAAGAAAGGAGGAGGAGATGGCCTATCTGGGAGGCCAGATATTTCATCTGTGCCAAATAACACACTCAAAACAATTTCTTCTGGGAATATTCATGAGGGATGATAAGTCACCCTTCTGTCAGATAGACACTTTAAGACCCACAGAATGCTTTGCTTTAGTTCTTACTTGCCATGTCTAGCTTAATTTAGTTGTCATGTTGTTGCTTTGACTGAATATTTTTCTGTACTGCTACACAGCTGTCACCATTGTATGAGAAACTGAAACACTACAGATGGTAGAAACTGAGGGTAATCATGAAGTATATTAGACATTGTATGTAGAATGCAGTGTATTGTGTTTAACAAATAAATTTGTATTTCTGTCACTAAATCATGAACATAATGCATTTATTTCATAAAATAAGTACTCATGGATATTATTGGGAAATTGCTCTGGCATCCAGCTGGAAGGCTAATCAAAAAAGTCTATTTTATACAGAACTGTCCAGTAGTCAATAGTAACATACTGCACTGAACAATATGCTGAATTTAGGTATGCATTATATTTGCATGACCAACTACAAGGAGAATATCTCATAACAGATCAAATTTTTTAGAGTACTAATAGTATCTTCAAGATATATGCAAGATGCTTCACACTATGTGCAGTGGGTATTTTGTGTCTTAATAACCACACTGGTGGCTTAGCAAAATTGCCAAGACTGTGACTGCCTGCTTCAACCAAACCCTCCAGGTATCATCACCTGACCTTATCTCCTAATGTTGTATCCATTCCAGACAATTGGTGGGTTGACTCAAAAAAAAAAGGAATTTAAGACACTGCAAGCTCAGATAATTTCTGATAACACAGAATGCATACGGTCAAAAGCTATAGTTTCATGACCTGGACATCGGTGAAGCATAAATATCAGCATGCACAGTTATAAATTCTCATGTTGCTTTAATGTGTGCTGCTGTGTCTGGGATAACTGTTCTAAATTACCTGGAGATCTGAATTCTTTGCCTTATCCCTGTGATGAGTGACAGAGCCCATGGGTGGATGAAGTGTGCTTTAGCAAATTTGCAGGTCTATTATTCCTCTGTAACTGGGACATTTCCAGCCACCCCAAAACAATTAAAATGAGCCGAAGCAAAAAAAAAAAAAAAAAAAATCCATTATCAGTGTAAATTTTAAAAGTACAACTAAATTGGAAATATTACTTGTGTTTGTATTTACTGGCTTGCAGGAGTGGTAAAGCGTTAAATATGGCATAAACATCCATATTGAAGAAACACGGCAGTATGGATGGGTTTGCTGAGGCTTCTCTAGGTGTTGTGGGCTTACTGTAGCTGAGCAAGCTTGATTTGAAACTTTTATGTATAATTATAACACTGCAGGGCTGACTTCAAGCCTGGTAGCAAACATAAGAAGCTGCTGAGGACTGCTAATTTGTAGTGAGGCTAGAAGCGAACAATCTGGAGACAGTGTCAGAGAGGATGCTCAAGGATAGGATAAAACCACTCTAGATAGCCTTTGTGCCCACCATAGAACAATTTGCTTATAGGTGGGGGTGGAATTACATCAGGGATCTGCTCTGAGCCCCTTCTTCGTGATGGACAGGATGATGTCAGGCAGGAGTCTCAATGAACTATAATGTCTGCAAGTGACATTGTGATCTATTGTGAGAGAGCTTGGAGAGGTGGATGTATGCTCTGAGAGAATGAATGAAAGTCAGTAGAAGCATGACAGAATACATGTCTGAATGAGAGGGAGACTGCAATGAGTAGAAGTAGTGAAAATATGTTTAAATACTTCCGGTCAGCCATCCCAAGCAAGAGACAGTGCTATCTATCTATCTATCTATCTATCTATCTATCTATCTATCTATCTATCTATCTATGTTTTAACTGCAGTTTTTCTGTCTGTGCAATACTATAATACAATGCTATAGAATACACGACTATAATATAACCAGGCATCTTTGCAGTCTATTTTACGTCAAGTGAATACATGCACAGATTACTGAAAATATATATATATATTTTTTAAAATAGTGTCTATATGGGCACTCGCCACATAGCTCCTAACGATCTTACGTATCCCCGACGGGCTTGTTTTACGTGTTGCGTCGCTAGTGTGGGCGTGGCTACAGGCGCCAGTACGCTCGGGTAGCCTGCTGACAACAAACATGAGTCTTTGGCAGCCCGAGGGGGTACTCACCGGCCAAGTAGCACCAGAGGCAGTTAACCAGCGCTAAGGACGCTTTTAAAGCTAGTAACGACTGTCGTCTGGTCAAAAGTTTTGCGACTTTCTGTCAGTTAATAAGAAAATAATATAATATATTTTAGCGACGTGACGCTGTGTTTGACTGACGGTGTCCGGTTTCCTCACATTGAGGGATTGCGATGCCCTCTGACTTTATCTCTCTTTTCAGCGGGGACCTCGACCTGAATTCGCCCAGATCCTTGTACTCTAAAGGTAAACAATTTTTATTCCATTTTCTCTCGCTTGTCACTCTTTTTTTTTTTTTTTTTTTTTTGTTGCCACTTTCGGACTTCTTGTGTAACTTACCGCCTGCTGCGGTTAGTCCGAAGTGTTTAAACAAGTGTGTTTTTGCGGTGGTGTTGAGCCCCCTTTGCTGTCATTCATCTGTAAACCATCTTTCGCACGCCTGCTCAAAATAACATGAGGTAGGGTACTGAATCGTATATAGACTGTTTATAAATATGTACTGTGATATTCAGTCATGGGATTGCGCACTAAAGCAATGTGAAGGAGTGTTTTTTTTTTTCTTTCCTTTTTTCCCTTTCCGACTGAAGGAGCTTCATGCACATCGGTCAGACCAGTTTACTATTTGTCTGGCAGCTGAAAAACAGAGATATCTATGTTCTGTGGACCCCCCCCCCCCCGGCTCCAAGCGCTGCATATACAGGGCACTCCCCCCAGGGTGGCGCTATAATGGCAACATGAACTGTGCGAATTTGTAAAACAGCCTAATTTTATTTTATCTTGTTGTTAAGATGAAGGATGTTTATAATAGGACACTTATATGGAAGCATGCAGCTTTGCATCTTGCCAGCATTAGGAAAAGTGGAAAAATATGCCCTCAAATATTGTCAGATATAAACAGAAATAACTTTCTGCAGCAGGGTGTGAATAAAGCTAATCAATATTTAAGATGACGCAAAATCAAGTACACTACATTTTCTGACTCCACCCCACATGCCCCACCATTTTCCCATGGCAGTGGGATTCAGCAGACCAGTTGAAAGTGGGTTAAATGTGGCTTTGTTCATGCTCCTGCAGATGACCTTGCATCATTAAGAGTCTAACTGGGCTTTTTGACGCCAATGTTAAGCTGAAAGTCTGAGTTGATACTAGACAAATACAATTTAGGCTGAATAATAATAAAATCAGTAACTTTGAGTTTTTTCAATTAAAATTGAGATTCCTTTGAATCAGCAACTGTTTTCACTGACAAACAGTGCTTTTGCATTTTTCTCAGAATGCAAAACAAGTTCTTAAATAAACATGAAGCTCTTGGATAAAAGGTTAGGCTGCCGCCACTGAATGTTAGTCACTCGCTACTTGTGTAGAACTCAACACTAAATTTTACTCTGCCTTTAATGGTCATAAAAAGAAACATCCATGACTTGAGTTAACCTGCAATGATGACACATTGTGTGAAAATTTTTCTGTATTTTTTTTTTTATTCTGGTTTTTCATTCTTTTTGCATTAATTTAGAGAAAATAAAAATTTAAGTTGAATCCACTGCGCTTGCAGTCTTTGTCTACAATTATGAAATGCTTCCTCATGGTATTTCAAATCGTCATGCAGTGGGTTTGGTGTGTGTTAAACTTTAAAACTATTACTTAAATTCTCACAAATTCTATTATATCATCTTGCTGGGTCTATATTTAAGGCGCTTTATATTGTAAGGCAAAGACCCTACAGTCAAATGATCCCCTGTGAGCAAGCACTTGGTGACAGTGAGAAGGAAAAAAATTGTTTTTGGTATGTTTGTTTGTTTAACATCAATATTGCAGCAAAACTACCAGTCTAATTCATACTAAATTTGCACAAAAGATGGCCAGTGACCCCTAGATCACCTGATTAAATTTTTGCCATGATTGGGAGGAAAAAAAATCACTATCTTTAAACGTCTGGAGTCGATAGATGTGCTGGTGTGTTCAAATTATATTGTCAGTTTAAGATGATGGAAATTGTGTTGATAGAGCAAGTAAAACCGAAGTCATGAGCAATATTTTATGCCATGCTTTTTCCTTTATATTGTCCTCACGTGACACGTGAACGAAGAAACTGTAAACAGAGCAGAAAGTGCGTAGTTAATGTGTAGTGTGTTGTGCAATCATGGACGAGGCAGCTGCTCACTAAAAAGCCACCATAAGCAGACTCAAATGTAAACACAGTCTCCAGGAGTACAACCGGAGGAGTGACACACTTGGAAGTGTCAGGCCTGTGATGTGGCCCTCTGTCTTGTGGTGGACAGGAACTGTGTTTTGGAGTGGCACAAATAATTTGTGTGGCGGGTGCCTGGGTGGCTCAGTGGTGGAGCAGATGACCACATGCACATGCTGTCTTGCTATGCAGGTGGTGCAGGTTTGAGTCCCGCCCTGTCACCAATTCACCCTTGTATTTTTCCCCCATTTCCTGTCTCTCTCCACTGCCGATAAAAGCCACTGTGGCCAAAAATGCCAAAAAAATTATTATAATAATTTGTGTTGCATCTTATTGTGACAGCTGACACATGTGAGTTTGTGCTGGGGAAAAAAAGTGATAAAAGGCAAGGTAAACAGTTTTTAAGGTGAAATATAAAGGTAAACTCAAACTTAGTCAAAAACAGCCAGTTATAACCTAGACTCCACATAGGGCATCTCAAAGCCTATCGGATTCATCTGATATTCAGTGCACAGTTGTGGAGGGTTAAGAACTAGTGCCAAACTGAACGCCATCCGATCCAGATTCTGGATTTGCAAGCTATTTGAACTTAACATGGGAAACGCCATTTACCGGATATTTTCGGCCATATCTCGGCTGGGAAAAAAAAAAAAAAAAAACATCTTCATTTGTTTCGGTAAGAAACATATCAGTATTGTCCATGTACATGTAACATTTGAATGGATATGATTTGGATATGCGAATATATGACACAACTTTTTACTCTATTAATCAGAATTCCCCTATTATTGCCCACCCAACAAATCGCGTTCTCATTATATTATTTGTTGTGCCCGGCACCGCCTGTTTTTAACTTTGAATCATGTATAGCTACCCTAGAAGAGTCCAGGAATTAAAATATGGAGCTGAAAATGGTCATAGTATGTTGCTTTTAAAATACATTTAAAAAATTCACTGAAATTTAGCATTCTTTTGATGTTGCTGAAGATGAGCTACACTATCGATTTATTAAAAAGGACAGCATCCACGTACAGTTTAAGTGGAATCTTCAAATTTTGACTTGATATATGTAAAAAAAAAATTACAAAAGGACAATTTAAGTAATATTTCTTCCTGTCATATGATTTCACAAGCAAGAGGACCTTTTATTTTTACCGAGCCATTTTTTAAAATTTAAAAGTTAGGTTTTTACTCTTAACTCTTTGACACCCTTTGATACTCAGCTCTGGTTTTGTATCTTGCCTACAACACCCACTTTTCCACTTTTTTTTTCTTTTTTTTGCTTGTTTGTTTGAAAGCGACCCTCTTTCATCAATCAACTACTCAGTTCCACTCTAAGTTGTATCCCACAGAAAAAAAATTTTCTGTTTGATGTGAATTCAAGGTGATAGTAATAGGTTGTTTTAGAAAGCTACTTCGGACAGCAAAACATGATGAGAGATTAGTATGCAAGTACACCAGAGAATACAAAGGAAATCCAATAAACTGTAACAATAGCACTCAGGATAGGACTGCTTGCTATATTTTGTTGATGGATTGCAGGTTAAGGGATGTAATAAAATGTCTTCCCACCAGTTTCACATTAAAGTTGAAAAATGCTATGGCTTTTCTCTGTTCTCTCAAGTCCAGTTAACAACTGTAAGACCTCAGATCTTGACATAGTTTTGTTCTTTTTTTTTCTCCTGTTTTTTTCTTTCTTTTTTTTTTTTTATTGAGATGACCAAAGCCTGGTCAATCATTAGCTCTCTGGTTGCTCTGTGTATAAACTTGGGCTTAAATAGCACTCTATTAATATTGACTCTGCTGTGTTAAGCAAACTTAGCGGCATGCGCTTAGAAATACTTGACTGCCTTGAAAGCTTGTTGGGATCTGATGATGAAAGAAACAATATTGTAGAGGGGAAATATCTGAAAAAAGCAGTGCATTAAGAGTTTGCTCTTAATCCACTTTAAATGTTTCTATTGTAGACACGTTACATCAGTGGACTCTAAATTCATGCATTTGGAACAGCAAATGTAAATGAACAGTTAGCTCATGAGTCAGTGGGCTTGTGAACTTGACCGCATTGCGAGCACTGTGAGGCAGCTGCTATGTTTTGTAGTTATTTCAGGACATTCATTTCAGTGTCTTCATCTGCTTCCCATCAGCCCAGACCTGTTCTGTGTACTTTAAACTGTCACTCTTACTGATACATTTTCTTGTCATTTGCCAGATGTCACAGAAGAACCTACAATAAGATCATGTATAACACCATACCACCATGTATGAGATAGGGCTGCAAATAAAGATTATTTTGCTAGTCGACTGATCTGTGAATTAGTTTTTTAATTAGTTGATTAGTCAATGATATTTCAATCTTACCTCACCTGTTCAAGCTTGCCCGCCTGTTAACATCACCTTGTTCTCTCTTCTCACAATTAAAATAATAACTCATAAGAATACAAGTTTGAAACTAATCAAATGTGTTTTTTGGCCACAACACTTTTTATCCACAGTAGAAAGACAGGAAATGGGGGAATGAAACGCGGGCAAGATGGTGACAGGCCGGGACTCAAACCTGCGCAGCCCACATATGTATGTGGTCACCAGCTTCACCACTCAATTTTCTTTCATTTTCTTCACCCTCCTCTCTGTTCCACCATCGCTATGTAGATCAAGTTACTTTCTTCTTCGTTTGTATTGGCTCTAAGACTTCGTTAGTAGTGGGTCTTAGTGGCATATTGGGTCTTCCTTTCTACCAGTGTCTCTCTTAAAAGATGACTTGGCTATGCATCTGTTAGTTGCTGCATAAACTACCAAAGTATTTACAGCCGTAGCTTTTAAAATAGAAGAAATGTAATATCGTTAAGGTTTACTTCTGTTTAGTCCTTTGTAGTAGTAAGTTGTTTAAGAGTTAAGAGAGATGGAAAACTTTTAGCTTTTATAATTTCCTTTTAGTAAAATATAATTTCTTGTTGAAATATGAATCCCAAATGCTGGTGCTGGATACATTCATCTTTAGGGTTAACTGCTAATAAGCTCGTTCAGTGTTCCTTAAAAAGCTATAAAGTTATTGAGATTCCTCACATCTAAATGCAGCCCAAGTATTCTCACTTACCTTCTTTGAAATCTCTTTGATCAATCATTAACACTATCCAAACTTCAATAAGAAGTCTAATCAGGGTCAGGTCACAATATCACCTCCTCTGCTATTTACTGCACACTTGTGACTTTGATTTGTCTGCATCAGATCAGCATACAAGCTTTTAAACCCCCGAAGAGTTTTGTTTTGTGTGATTGTTGAGGTCCCGAACAACTGCATTTATTTATTTAAATAAGTTTTGAATGTAATATGGTACTTTTTGCTATGTAGAGCTCTCCATAATTCCATTTGTTGTATTGCAAACAAACACTAGTGTCAGTAATGTTGAGATACACTATATTCTCAAAACTAAGTCCTCAACTCAAACCGATAGAACACCTTGAGATATTCATCTCATATTTATCTATTTAATTTTAAATAAAACAAATATGCATGCAAGGTCCTGTCAGAACAGTCTGTATTTATATTTAAATACATAATAGGGTCAGTTTACAATAAACATCAAATAAAGTCAGTCTGTGTTGTTTATATTTAAATATATAATAGGGTCAGTTTACAATAAACATCAAATAATACAAATAAAAGAGGTTATTGGCCAATTGTTCGAATGACACCAGCCTTAAACCTGTGTTTTACATTAAGGAGTTTTTAAATGTACACTGAAATGAGAAACCAGAACAGGTACTTTGTGTAATCCAATATACCAAGCTTACAATAAACCCCTCCTTTGTGGAGCTTGTCATAATCAGTTTTTATTGAGACTCTGCCAGAGACCTGTGGATTCAATTGGCCTTTGAGGACAACTCTCCCAAGTGTTTTGATCCTTCTGCAGCAGTTCTGCACCGTTGTCCTGTCTGTATTATAGCCCACAATTACTCATGTTCACATTTTGGACAGGGAAGACAGATGGTTTGAAAGAGGAGTGAAAGAAGCCATCTATGTCCACTGTGAACAACCATCATTGAACAGAGGAGGTGGATTACGTCACCAACTTTCCCCCGCTTACAGTGCTCTCCTGAGCTCCCTTCCCAGACGTCTCAACCCCCATTCACACCTTTGTTCTAGTGACCTCAATAGGCCGCATGAAACAATGGACTGAAGTCCTAAATTGGTTTTAACTGAAACCACTGATTGAATGACCCACGCCTCCCTTCACACCTTGGCACATGTGTTTACACACATGAACAATAGAGGGTCATAACCACCTCGACACGATATCACTTTTTTATGTCAGATACCGATATTTTACATTTGGATATCGGCCGATACCGATATAAATCCGATATTTAAAATTGATTCAGGCATTTAAAAACATTAAAAAAAATTTAAAAGGACCAGGGCGGGCAGAGCTTTTTAGGCAGTGGCACCAAAGCTCTGGAACTGTTTACCACTCCAGCTCCATTTAGCTGACTCTGTGGCATCATTTAAAAAATAGTTGAAAACTTTTCTGTTTAACTAGGCTTTCTGGTTTTTGACTTTATTTTTATTCTTTTTCTTTTAATATGGTAATGTTATTATGTTTTTAACATAGTGCTTTCTGGGGGGGGGGGGGGGGGGTGATATTGTGTTTTAATTATTGTACAGCGCTTTTCTATCTGTGAAATTGCTATACAAATAAACTTTACTTACAACAATAACTATCACCTGAATCCTGTTGCTTCTGTGTGAGAAGGTGATGCTTATGGCATGTTGCAAATTTCATTAGGGCTGCAACTATCGATTATTTTAGCAATTGTGTATTCTATTTATATTGATTACCCAAGTAACTGGATAAGAAATACATTTTTTCATATTAACAGTTCATCTACATATTTTAATTTCTGTACTGCACTTTTTCCCTGTGTGAAACAAACAGGGTGGATGGAGCAGCTACAAAGTTCTCTTTTCTTCACTTACTGATCAGGTGGTTGATGAAGGATCTCCAACTGTTTCCCAGTAAATGTTTAATGGAGGTTACAGGGACGAAAAGGCTTCTTTTGGACACTAGAAAAACATTTCCTTCTGCTCCATCTGAGCCTGCCGGCTCCGCCTCTTTCCGCTTGTGCAGACAGACTGCACGTAAATCGGCTGACTGCTGCTGTTGTGTCATCAGTGTTCACTTGAAAAACTAGGGGCTGCGTGAGCGCAATCTTGTAATACTTTATTTTTACAAGCATTCTCCTAAATACGTTTCTACTGCAGGTCTATATTTAGTCACAAATCAGGGATTAAAGTATCAAAAATATTTTGATGGGGAAGGGGTTCTTCCGGTACCGGACGGTCACCAGTGCTAATAGCTGCGCTCGCTAGCAGTATGTTCGGGAGCTGAAGTAGAGAAAAAAATAACAGCTGATTCTCAGCACAGCGAGCACAACACACAAACAAGGCAGAGAGCGGTGGAGGCGTAAAAACATGTCAGCGATGATCGCTCAGTGTCAAAGGGAATCCGTCGCAGCGATGGAGGATCTGAGGGGGTTGTTTTCTAACTCCTGATCCCCCACTCCATTCCAGTAGGTGGCGGTAATGCACCTCTAAGCTGGTTTGGCCAACCGCAAACCCACAAGAAGAAGAAGACGACTGAGCCCTGTAATGCAGCTAATGTGAGCGAAACGTTATTTAATGTATCGGATTACATTTTTTTATTTCTTTCCGATATCCGATCCAGTAATTTAGGCCAGTATCGGACCGATACCGATACTGAATATCGGATCGGCGCATCCCTAGTTTAAATACCTGGGTCTCTCCACCTTTTGGTTGAGAACTGAAGAAGCCTTTCGGATGAGAGGTGAAATGTCTTCAAGAAACAAAAAGAAGTCCAGTCGCCTCTTTTCAAGCTCCAGAGAAAGCCTCTTATTGTTCCACATAATTAAACACAGAATTAAACATGTTTCACTTTTGAGTTTTTGAGTGTAAATTATAATAGTGTTTAAATGATGCCTGGGAGTAATAATCATTAGCTATGGCATTTTAAAAAAACTGTAAACTCAATTCTAAAATATCCAGAGCATGACATATGGCCTTGCGACATCTGGTCACAAGGCTGCTAATTGCATGTTTTTTAAAAACATTCAGTAACTACTGAAAGTCATTGCTTATGCCTGACTGCATTATGGTCTTTTTAACCTTGTGTTGTCCTGCCATAGTTTCTTTGTAAATCAAAGGTCAGGTTTTCCCCCACCCTCACCCCAACACACAGAGTAAAAGGATTTGCCTCGGGATACATCAAGCCATGATCTTGGGCTTGGCTTAAAACTGCAATACTATAGATACTATATGGAATGAATCCCCCTCATATGTGTTAAAAGCCATAATCATTCATCACTGTATTAATGATAAAGGATATTATTAAGTCAGTATTACTGTAAAATCTGTGCTTTCCCGGCTGCCTCTCAGTTATTTATCAGGTTAACAATGGGTTTTTTGATGAGTTAAATAATTCATTAGCAGTAATGACAGTGTTCATTTCTCACCATCTCAACAAGCCACAGCCTGCTCAATCAGCGAGCAACAGAAATATGACTCTACAACTTTTTTTTTCGCTCATCAGTCATCACCCTAATCTTATTTAGTAGTTCAGTCTGACGTAAACCATTTTGAGCACATGGGGCAGAGTAGTAAGCGCACTATTTGGAAGGAATTTTTGCCTTAGGAGTCAACAGAAATGACTTGCATAATAAGAGGTTCTGGATCAAAAGCTTATGTTGGGTATAAATCTATGCATGTCCAGGGCATAGGCTACATGCAGCTTAAAATTTTTATTTAAAATATCTAGTTTTTATGTTCCTAATATCTGTCATGATCCTGGGCCAGTGGCCCAGTGTTTTGAGCTCTTTTGGTGAAATTCTGTTTTTGTTGTATGTTGTGGTTGTGTTTTCTTATATTTCCTTACAGTTTACACACTAAGAAATTGAGGGACGAGAATGGACCTAAAAAGGTACGAAGGCTTTGTCGCTCCAGCTGTACCCTAGTGGAGTACAACATTGTACCTCTAAATCTAGGAACAATTTTGTACCTTATTGTCTGTACCTTTAGAAGAACATTTCTGTACCTCTGGTGACAAATATGTGCCTTTATGTACAGGTACAATACTGTACCCATTACAAAGGTACAAATTATGTACCCAATGAGGTACAGCTGGAGCGACATGGCTAATGGTACCTTTGAGAGACAAAAACAAACCCTTAGGTTCACAAAAATATTCTTTATTTATCAAAATGTATAATTTAACATCAGTTCATTCAGTTTAAAACAAGAAGTGAACAGAAGACAGAAGAATGTAATGTTGAAAACAAAGTACATACTGAAGGCTGTTATAAAGGCTTCACTTAGGCTCGTGCAGTGACATAACATCTACTCTACTTTCACCAGACTGGGCCCGGCACTGGTCATCACCGTCTTCCACTTATTATCCACCAGTTGAATGGTTGGATAGGGTGTAGCAGCATCTTTCTATATAAATTAAGAAAAAAATAAATAAATAACCAAGCAGCAAAAGACATTTTTCCAATTAATTTATGTAAAATAATTTAAAAACCTTAGTGTTAATTTACAAGTTTAAAATATTAAGTAATACAACTTTAAATATGTTAAATGGTGATCAAAATATCAATATAGTAAAAATAATTCCTTACTCGAGTCATTTTTCTTTCCTCTTCACTTATTTGAACAAGATCTTACTACAGTTCAGATGCCTACCTTTCCCAAAGTGATGTAGTGTTCAATCTTTTCTCTGAAGATGGATGGCAGGAGGATGAGTCCAGCCCTTAAGTCGATTCCTCAAATGCAAAAAAAGAAAAAAAAATCATACAGAGCGTAACTACAGCAGATCTACTTTCACATTTATTAGCAAGATGATTGTGACTACCTGGTAGATCTTCAGCCAGGGCATCTTTTCTTGCGTCATAGTACTGTTTTGCCAGCACAGACTTTCCCTGTGCAAGCTTAAGTACATTTGGCAAGACACCAGCAAAGCCATCTTGACAGATGGCAGATGTTGAAGGGTGAATTCTGTCAACCTCATCAATACACTGTAGAATACACAAACACATTGTCAATTATTATTGTTAAAGGCAGCTAGTAATTCAAATCTAACCAAAATAACAAAAGCTAGAAATGCAGCTTCTAGTTCAAGTAAATTTGGCTGAGTTTTTTTTTTTTAGGATAGATGGTGTAGCTGAGCTGAAGAGAGCTTTAAAAGAGACCCCACAGCTAATACAAGCCCCAAACAAAGTAGTTAAACAAAAAAAGATGGGATTACTTAGCTCTTGTGATAGTACTTCACTAAAATACTAATATTCTGAAATTGCAGAGAAGTTGGGTAACGCCCTGTGCACACAACATGCTAGGTACTGTTAGCATGTTAGTCTGAAATTTTAAATGAATGGAGACTGAGTTAGACCATGAACATGAATAGGTCAGATTACTTACCACTGAATCTTCTTGCCTCGTCTTCATTCATTTTTATTCCAGCTTTAGATATTTTTTGAATAAGTTCTTCGGTGGACAGGCAGCATAAAACCGGAGAGTCCGCCATTTTACATTTCTGGCGCCTTTTTTGTCGTCTGGGAGGAAACACCCCACCCAACACTGACTTCTACTGGTACACTTTTGTACCATTTGCTCTGACCAGTGATTTTGTACCTCTGATGGTCCAGAGTAAATCACCCCAAGGGTCCATCTCTGTACTTAGAGGGAACTTTCCTGATAAAAGTACCTTTTGGGTACAAAAATTTACCTTTATTTTTTTGTGTGTAGAGCCTCGGTTTGTTGTTGTTTGGGTGTTCTGTTATTAGTTATTTGTATGTTATTCTGGTTTCCCTTTGTTCTGGCCTTCCCCGTGTTTGTGTTTCTGTGTGTGTTTTGTCCTGGGGCCTATTCCAGGAAGCAGGTTTTGCTAACAACTCTGGGTTTGTTAACCCTAAAATGAGGGAAACTCGGGTTTTCAGTTTCAGAAAGAGACCTGACTCCAACTCTGAGTCAATTACCGGGGTAACAGACTCTGTGAACCTAACCTGCTCGCTGGCAGGTTTTATCCAACAAACGCTGAGTATCTCTCTGACTCCTCCCCTCCTGCTGCACCTGAACCACCTGTCTGACACTCCGATTCATTTCCTCATTCATAAAGACTCTGCAAAGTGATCAGAGAAGCGAATTCATCTGCAGATGTTTATGTTTCTACAAGCACTGAAATCCCAGTTAGACGTTAGTTTGTTATTTTTGTACATAACATGAAGCTTTTACAGTCATTCACTCGTCAACAGGCTGTAAGGACAGAGACAGCGATGATGTCACGGATGTATAATGAGGCAGCTGCAGCTGTCAGACTGTCAGTCAGTTCCTCTGAAACACTTACTGTAGTTACTGTAGCATCACTGTTATATCACACTGATCTGGATAAAGCTTTAGATGCAGAACACACTTTGGATGGAAAAATGTCCGGATCAGAAGATGATGTGAATGTTTGAGTGAAGATGAGGCTTGAAAACTGAACTAAACATATTTAAAGTGACTTAAATGATGTCAAAACTTTAAAGGTTATGGTGTCTGAAATTCAGAGTGAATCTCAACATATTTTCCACTGAGAATCACCTAAATCGGAGATCATCGGCTCTATAACGGATCAGCAAACCGTGTCTGAGTCCACCTTCACAGCAGGAGGATCCAAATCGATAGGGATCACGGATTCAGACCGGATAAGGCCCAGATCCAGTTCAGTCATTTTCCAGCTCATCCAGTCCGGATCCGTTAATAATGGATTCATTTTCCCAACACGATCTGCATTCTTTACTAAAAATCTCGTTACTCATTTTTATCCAGTAATAGCAGAAATATTTAAATTTTCCATTAAAAAGTGAGGTTGCTAATCCATCAATAGATTGAATAATTACAGTAAAAATGTTAAACAATTAAATGGCCATAAACTGAACTGTCATAAACTGCAGCAAAAACAGTTTTTATTAAATAAAAGCTGACCTGAGGGAAGCTCCGTCCCCACGGTCTGCTGCTGTCTTACTAACTAATACACAAGTAAACTCAGTCTAAGCTGTTTTGTCCGTCAGGCTGCAGCTGAATAATTCGATTTTATAAATCACATGTAAAATTAGGATTCAGCTTCATCTGATGAAAATTCAAGTTGTGTAAATAATGACAGCAGATATTATAAAAGAAACTATATATTTGATAAACTTTTATTCTGTCTATGATGATGACAGACTGGGTCAGGCTGATTAAAGTGACTCGTCACGCTCCACACTGAAACGCGCGATCCTCCATCCATCGGATTAAAATGGAGGCTCTGCTTGTTATTTACCTGTTGCCATGGTGAATTATGGTGTCGGCGCTCCATTGATGATGGCTTTCTTTCTTTACTCACGCACGCACTAAATCAGGGTGATCATACTCAGAGTTGATTGAACTAACTCTGATCAGCTGTTCTGGAACGGGAAACTCAGAGTTGCAGAACCTGCTTCCTGGAATAGGCCCCTGGTGTCTTGGCCCTTTTCTGTGTTTAGATCCTTTCCTGTTGTTTCCTTGTGTGTGGTGTTTAGGTTCCCTTTCCCATAGCTTTAGAGTTTGGTTTTCCCTGTGTTTTCCCTTAGTGTCCCTCCCTTGTATCGTGGTGTCTCTTGTGTCCGTTTCCCAGTATGTATGTTATTCCTCGTGTGTTATTAGTCTAATTTGTTTCACCTGTGGTTCCCCGCTGTTTCCACTTACCCTGATTACCTAGTGTCTGTATTTAAGCCTTCAGTTTTTCCTCTCTTTCTTGTTGTGTCATCATCTGTGCTCCCCTCTAGCTGTGTGTTCCCTGTTTAGTGTTTTGTCCCTCCTAGTTTCTAAAAGGCTTATTTGTGATTTTGTTTTCAGCCTTGGTTGAGATTCAGTTGTTTATTGTAACTTGAGAGCCTCCAGCAAATAGAAGCTGTTAAGAGTTAAGCTCCAGTTTCACATGTCCTGCGTTTAGGTCCTACTCATCCCACCACACAGCCTAACGTGACAATATTACCCCTTCCCCATTTTTGCTTTTTAGTCAAACAGACTAACAGTCAGAGCAAACTGTATTTTGTGATGGGAAAGTTTGCTGATTTTTAAAAAATTTTTAAATATTTATTTATTTATTTTTTGACCAAACAAATCATTCTGAATACTTATTTGGACTTTACAACCAATCTTCCTAAGAAGGCTTAGTCGCCTTAAGGCGACTGTTGTGATTTGGCGCTAAATGAAAAAAATTGAATTGAAATTTTTTGAATGTGCAACAACTTTTCAATTTCCGGATTTCTATTGGCAAGTCTTAAAGAAATAAAATATTAGATATAAGAACAAGAATGTAAAACAGTGATTATTCTGAATAACCTTGGCATGGGATACCTGGGTGGCTTAGTGGTGAAGCTGGCGACCACATACACATGCCACGGTGCAGGCAGCACGGGTTCGCATCCTGGCCTGTCGCCACCTTGCCCACGTGTCTTCCCCTGTATCTTTCCCCCATTTCCTGTCTCTCTCCACTGTCTACAAAAGCCACTGTGGCCAAAAATACAAAAAAAAAAAAAAAAAAAAAAACCTTGGCATTAGGAGCTAGTTATGTACTCTGAAATCAGAGCACCTCAAGACAGACTTCCACAGTGTAATCTAAATGTTGTCTCAATGCCAGATGTTTTTTTTGTTTGTTTATTTCATTCTTATCATTAAAGTCAACAGTGTTTATCAGAAATCAGTCCACAGAGTTTCCAAACCTTAGACCTTTGGGACACTACAAGCTATTTTTATATAATGTTCACTTACATTGTAGGTTAAATATGCTTGGTGTGCAGTGGCACTGTGCAAATGAAGATTTTTTTAGAATCTTTGAGTAGTTATCTCAGTAATCTGCTCAGATTTTGATTCTGTGTAGTGCATACGTATGCATTATATTAATCATGAAATTAGTTTTTGCATGAACATTCACAGGATAGTCTGTTAATGCATGCCAAGCACTGAAACATATGCCGGCATGGGCTTTTCTTCTTCATCAATTCTTAGCATTTTTTACCATATATTACTTTTTTAAAAAAAAAACAAAACAAAACATTATTAAGTCCAACTACTTCTACAAATTACTGTTTTTGGCTGACTGTCAGACAACTGCTTGCTAGTGCTAATAGCCATGCCTGCTTGCTAATTGTGGTAATAGCGAACAGTTCCGACAGCGATCCGGTGAAATTCTCAACCTGACGTGACATCCCGGGTGATCATCTGCTAGCTAGAATCCTGCAGATATAAAAAAGACCATCTATTGACCCATGTAACTTTAAATATGAATGACTACTTGGCCATTGGGTCTGCAGCTGTCCATGTTCGCAACTGACTATAACCCAGGCTTTATAGTATAAACTGTCATATGGTGTGAGAATGTAATCAAACTGATTATTAAAAGGCGCGTGTGTGTGTGTGTGTGGGGGTGTGTGTGGGGGTGGGGGTGGGAGGTAGTCCTTGTGAAATGTTTGTCATGACGTGGAAATAAAAAAAATGACCATGTGAACTATGAGCAGCTGATAAATTCAGCCTTGATCTAGATCCAAAGTGTGGCTAGCATTGCTGCATAGTGATGTCACACTGTCAGCGTATGCAAAGGGACTTCCTGTTGCCTCATCACTTTTCCTGTGAGCTTGGCAGAAATCCCTGTTTTGTCACATCGCACTTCCAATATAGTATAGGGTGTGTGTGTGTGTGTGTGTGGGGGGGGGGGGGGGGGGGGTCTCCTCTGTTTCGCTGGAAAGGGGTTCTTGGAAGACTTCTCATGAACAGTTAGGCATGAATTCACTGGAATTGCTATGGTTTGAACATCCAGTAACTGTATATGTCTCTTTTTTTAAGAGGGGGGGGCAACAGAGGGCTATTGTGCTCTGTTGGCCAGTATTTGCACTCTAAGAGTTTAAACAACATACACTATATGGGCAGAAGTGTTGGGCCAAAGGTGGCAACGCTCTGCTAACTCAATAACTACAGAGTGTTAAACCTCCTCTGGCATTAGCATCAGCACATGCAGCCAAGCAGCTCCTGTTGGTGTAATGTGTAGGTGGCCAGTGTTTTTGTTTATATAGTGTAAATCCTGCATTCTGTCTGTAAGAAAAGTTTCTGGGTTGCTTAGTGATTGTGCTTTGACAAAGACTTTATTGGATAAATGCAGCCGGGGGTTAGTAGTTCCACTCATACATAGTGGCCTTTCTATTGATTCTTATTTTATATATATTGACGTGCAGATTAAAATGTGTTGTGTGAGCTACCACAACATATGTGTAAAATAAATTGGTGCAGTCTCTTGTTTAGCTTTTAAAAGCATTGTCATGATACACAGATACTGATCACAAACCTTTTAGAAATACTTTTTGTTTTCCTTTAATGGATATATTTTTAACAAGGTTTGCAGAAAAATCTGATCTTCAGTGTCTTTTTGGAGAGTCTTGGGGAAAATATCTTTAAAGCTAAATACAAAACTGGAGGGCTTTTGCGATTATTAGTCCCCTTTTCCCTGCTCAAACAGTTTTTGTTTGCATGGGTTAAGCAGCAGTAACACAGGCCTGGAGACTGGTCGACAAACCACCAGTTCTTAGAGAAAAATGTCTGTTCCTTGATGCAAACCATATGGTGGATGAAAATGTGAATTTCAGTTATTTAGCCTTTATCCTTGATTGCGTGTGACATTACTGCAGTTTAGGGTTTCGGATTGCCATGGGGTTGTCAACCAGTCTGTAGGTCTCTGATTGGGGCTTTAGCAATCCCTTGATGCCTTTGGTTGAGTTTGCCGACCAATCGCAGGCTGTGTTATGATCTAATTACAGACCAGCTAGGCATGCATATGTGCACTATTGCCAGAGACATTGCACAAAATAATGAAAAATAACTTAATAATAATAATGAATATGAATGATTCTCCTTGCAAAAGGCCCAGTCTATATGTAAGACAGTGATCCACTAAGAATTCCCTGGAGATATTCATATGTCGTGTCAATTGCTGTTGACCATATAATTGATTTGGTAAAAACAAGGTTTGACCAGGTTTAGATGCAATTTGACTAAATAGTAAGAATCTTGATATTGTGGCAACCCTAGTTTCAAAACTAACCTTGGTGTATTTGTGAGCCTTTGTATGAGTCATCCATTGCAAATGCTTTGAAATCCATTGCTCTCTGAAGTCACACTTTCAGGTAAAGTTGAGTGGCTGTTTCATCTTTTGAGTCCACTGGTGAGCACAGAGCTAAAGGTAGATGGATTTATTATGTTCATTCACATAAGCACTATTTTCTTTTCCAGTAGTATCCGCTTACACTAAAACAGACTCCACTGTGCTACTGTTTAGATAATAAATATAATAAATGACTTGCATGGCTTTCCAGATGGCTTTCAAAGATGACTTATGGATGTGTGGTATGGCCCTCATTCGATCTCAGTGGGCTTATTTTGTAAAGCCAGCATAGTGGTAGGTGTCTATTGAAAACAAGCCATGTAAGATGACGCATGGAGGTCGTTCCTGGTTGCGTCAGGATTAGCTGGGATAAAAAGGCTACATGCCACAAACCTGGTGTGACACAAAAAACTTGACCTGTTCCAAGGCTTCACTGCCTTTTATTTTTTTAGATCACTGTGTGGAAAGAACAGACAGCAAGACTTTATTTCAAAAACAAGAACAAGGTGATGGTCAAAACAGAAAATGTTGTAGCATTTGTATTAAAAGTGAATACATTTTTGTTTTATTTCATATGCACCTAATTAAAAGCACACATTCTAAACTTTAGCTGTGATTGTTTTAGGATTGTTTTTCCAAATATAGGCTTCTTGCCTTATGTGTTTTGTACACTGAATTGCATTGTGATATATTGGATGTAAAGTAGCAGATTGACCTCCATGTGAAATGAAAATGAAAGTCAGGGAATGTAAATTATATTGTGAGCAAAGGTGAAGCTCACCTTTTGTAAATATTTGAGTTAATGCAGCTAAAATTGTTTGGATAGTATGGTCAGTTCAGTTCAATTGTATTTATATAGCACCATATCACAACAGTCACCTCAAAGTACTATATACTGTAAGCTAAATACCCTACAATAATTCATTACAATCAGTGTCATCTAGTTTTAAATCTAATGTAGTCCAGTCCAGCAAATTGCCAAAAGTTGTGCTTTTATCAAAGTGCTTACATTTCCCAGTGATTATTTAATCAGGGGTATTTGATTAGCAGCACCTAAATGTTACTTAAATTCATACGGAAGCAGTAACGGTGTGCTTAGTTTATCGCAGAACTGTAGCTTACTATTACAGCATAAAGACACGTCACACCCCCCCAACAACTGTAATTTCACAAATAATTTATCCTTGTTGTTTGGTAATTCTTGCAAATTTCTTCATCAGACAAACTGTCAGATACAGTGATGATAGGATTCTTCCTGAATGCAATATCTGGTTAAGTGCAATCATAACACCAACAGTCGCTGCTATTGTGCAGTAGGCTGCAAAGTAACTACAATAAGTTTTGAGTCATCATGTTTGATGCCGTCATTTGGTAAATTAATTACAGTGTACTGTCAGAATGAAAGGTATTGTATTTGTTTCACAAAGGTAATAAATAAAAATTTAACTTCACTACAAGGTACTGTATAGAAGCATGCAATAATGCTATACAAAGGGGTTTTTTTTTAGTACTAACATTTTGACTTTTCTTCCATCTGATGATAATATTCTCAGTGGTTTGAATTTATTCTGATTTATTATTTCTTGTTCTTACTTAGCCATTTGCGTTTGAATTGATATGGTGAATAAAGTCACTAATGCTTATATGCAGCCCATTAAGAACTACTGACACCTGGTAATTATGTGATCTAGAGCTTGTACTTCCAGGAGATTTGTGCCACCTAAACATTCTACTGCCCAGGAAGCTGAGGGGCAGCACTGGCACCTGACAGTATGTTTTTTGTTGATTAATGTTACTCAAAGAATGAGATCAAACTACCATATTTTGAAAAATTGACCAAATTGACAAAGTACTGCAGAATATTTCATGTGAACATAGAAAAATAGACCCACTTTATATGCCCATACATGAAATAAAATGGTATGCCCTACAATTCATGGGAAGGTAGGTTAATACCGGCTGGGCGTTGTTGCAATTAATCAGGATTACACAGTGAGCCAGGTAACTTCTCAGTATGTTTTAAATACGTGGCAGTAACCAAGACTTCTGGGAAGTCGCAACACTGAACAGTATCAGCCCACTGACACTTGCTCTACACGAGTAGGTGGTGGTGGCAGCCTGTCAAAATGCATTGCCCAGGCATGCCTTCACAACATCTTGTCATCATGACAAGAGAAAAAGGGTTGGCCCGTTAGAGAGGGTAATAATACCAGTGAAGAGGTGCTTGTTAAACATCATTCCTTACTTTCTATAGGCCACAGCTGTTTGTAGTTACAACATTTAATTTACAGAAATGACAAAATATAATTGTATTACTTGAATTGTTATTTATTTATTTTTTTATTTAAACTTTATTTAACCAGGAAGGTCCCGTTGAGATTAAGAATCTCTTTTTCAAGGGAGTCCTTGCCAAGATAGGCAGCAACAGAATATAAGTAAAACACTGTTAGAAAAATTACATAGTTAAAATACATGTTCAAAAACATAAAAGAATTAAAATTTTAAAACATTAATTAAGTGAAACAAGTACAAATTATGGAATCAGCAAATATGAGTGTAGCCAGGTACAGCAGAATTTGGTTAAACAACTGTTTTCTTTTTTGGGTGTTTACTTTCCTGTCACCCCTCTACCGTTTTTAACAAAATCATGGAGCATTGCATCTGTAGCAGTACATACAGGTCATGTACTGTATCAATAATGCTGATAGGGAAATGCTTGTTGGTACTGGTATTTTGGGTTTGTCTCATGTGGCTTTTCCCATGCAATTATGGCAGAAGGAAACCCTACTAAATGATTTTACTTAAGCATATGCACCCAACAGGCCTCTTTTCATGTTGTGCGCACACTGTTTATGCATGCATATGTTGACATGTTACATTTATATTATGCATGCTTCTGTGACAAGTTTGTTCAGCTTGTAAATCTGCTTGAACAGCACGAAGGTTGTGGAGTCAAATTTCTGGTATTTATGTTTAAGTACTGTAGTCTGTGCTGCTGTTAAACAGCTTCATTCATCAAGTTTCACACCAGTCTTGTGTAAACGCATAAATCTCAGTTTTAAATATAGTGACCTATGTGGGATAACATTTTGAAGATGGCTATTGCTGGTCTCAAGAAATATTCATCATACAGAAAATATTCTGAAAAAAATTATTAATGTATGTGTAAATTAATGTAGGATAAAATAAAGTTTTTGTTCTTTAATGCCTTAAAATCAAGAAAAAGAAGTTATCACAGTATTGCAGTAGTTAAAATTACTAATTTTAATTATGATTAAAAGCGCACTTAAAAAAGACATTTAGAATTAGGATTTATTGATTTTATTTTATTTATTTATTTTTTTAAAGCAGGACATTTAGCAGCTGAATAACAAATTCGTCTGTGGTCTAATAGAGATGTTGATGCTGTGTGTGTGTGTGTGTGTGTGTGTGTGTGCGCACACACACGCAGATACCAATTTCCTCTGCTGGTTTAGATTTCACAGATTCCAGTTTTCTATTTTAGAGCTATAACTAACAACATATACAAACAAAAATCAACTTCAATGTAATTTTTATTTCATAATATAAAAATATTAAACTTTACAAACAGCAGTAAGTTACAGGATCTTCTTTCATTGAACAACCGTTAATAAAGTGCTTTTCTAATGGAATGAGATACTAATAATTAACTGAAAATGAGCTGCCGTCCACCCACCTTTACCTCACTTATTGTACTTTACCAAACAAAAGTAGGTGCAACAGAGAGAACAAAATATATAATCTATATTTGTAACAAAACAAATGTCAGGTACTTGCATCATTTTCCAGTATGCTTATAAATTCACCAGATTACAGTATAGTGATCTTTCTGTTTCATTCAATTATTCATCAATAATTTTCTGCTTTGATCCCTTTACTGTTCATACCAAGGCTGCTGGCTTTTGGCTGACGCTAATCTCTGGGCAGCTTTAGCTTTAGCAATTTTGCCTTTGTTAGCTTCTGTAAAATATCCATGTTCAGCTGGATGAGGGTGATTGATTAGGTTTGTTGTTATTAATGGGTTTTTTTTTTTTTTTTGTGGTGATCCACCCACTGTTCAGTCTGGGTCATTACTGTTATTTTTAGTAATGACACCACCCTTTAGTATAGCGGGTGGTGACAATAACAATAGCATGTGGTTAGAGTTTATAAAGATGTTACAAATTGGACCCACAGTGTGATTTTTTTTTTTTTTTTTACTTATATACTTTCTTAACACTGTCAATGCCAAGTTACTCATTTATGCTTGGGTAATACTGTTTTATTTTCTGATTTCTCCACGTTGGCTCACAAGGGAGACAAACACTCAAAAGAGTTGTCTCCGTGTCTGTGTTGCTATGGAGTCTCTGGCAGCCTACATGTAGGTCTGGCTGTAAACATTTCAGGGTTGCTGTACATGGTTTGCTGCAGGTGCAAGTCGATTCACTGCTTGGAATAATTTTCAAATAAACTGACAAGGTGAACTTAAGCTTGTGCTCCTCATTGCATTGTGTTATGTCCTATAAGTTAAGTCAGTTTGCTTTGTGTGTGTGCAGCCTGAATTTTTCAGCAAGTAGGTTACACTACTTACTGTTTTGTTTCTGCATGACAGGATTCCACATTAGAGTGCCACTAACCTGTTGAGAAAGCTGCAGTACAGCAAAGGGTCTGGAGCACAGTAAACAAGACAGGGAGAGAGTTAGGTGGAGTGGAGGAGGGACAGAAGAGAGTTAAATCAGTCACTCAGCTAAAAAACCAGTGCCACGCCCCAGGTGCCAGGGCTAGTAAGAGCAAGCAGCAGGAATGTGAGGAAAATGAATGGGAATGTAAGTCCTAACATTCACATGGTGAGTGCTTTCTTTTTTCACTTTAAGCCTACACTGCTTACCGTATAAACATATCACAAAGCATGATGAGTGTTTGAGGAGCAAAAATACCCAAGTCTGTTAGCATGAGCAGTGCTGATCAAAACTAACCACATGGTGTCAGTTTGAATTATTTTGGTTGTTATGATTATCACAGAAAAAGAGGTTTTCCTCTGTGGCCAGTGGTCTGCACAATATTGCTGTAGTCTTAAGGTAAAAGTCAAAACATCACGTGGTATGTGTGAATCAGTATGATCTATTACCCAGCTAAAAAGGCTGATGTTTTTATTTTTTTTTTAATGTTCTCCTGTGTGAAAGGGATAGTGTTTTGTCACATGTAAATAAAGAATTGCACTCTGTGCATGAGAAAACAAACATGAAGCAAAATAAGAATTTTCATTCAGCCCTTAAAAAATCTCAAAGGGACTGTGGAAACACTTTGAACAGGCCAGCCAGTGATTCGACACTACTGCTGTGAGAGAAGAGTACATATTTTCTGTCTGTGTGGTTGGCAATCTGTTTACTGGAAGGGCTGCTCACTGAGAGCACATGTTGCTGCATGTGCAGTCAGTCAATGAGGCCCAAGAAGTTAAAAGTGTAAATGCAGGGGCAGAGAAAGTGTTTTTGTGGCGGTGGTAGGATGTGTTTTTGTGCATGCATGTGTGTCTCTGATTTTGTTTGGAGAACGTAGCAAAAAAAAAAAATGCAGCAAAACCACACTAGAATCCTCTGTGTAAGTGTGGTTCACTGGGAGTTATGAGTTTGTTGAGTCCAGTTTTAAGCCTCTTTCTGGGAACCAGCATTCCCTGCTCTTCTAAAGCGAGCTGTAAGAGGCTGGAGGGCTTTGGGAATGAAGAGGCATGGGCTGGTTTCAGTATGTCCCAGGTTTGTCTATTGTACACAGCGAGTGGTAACAATGGGAGGGTTACGTATCTGATATACACACCAAACCCTGGGACTCAGCTGCAAGTAATTAAAGCTGGCAGTTGGCAGAGAAGAGAGTCAGGCGACTGTAATGGCCGCTCTAAGTTCATACCATAATATTTGGATGATGAATCAGGCTGCTAGTAAAAGTGTTGTCATGCTGTTGACCCAAGGCTTTCTCCCTTCTCCATGTCCTGTTGGCCCAGAAGGGGGCACAGAGAGGAGAGAAAAGGGCTTTGTATGCCCCTGTTTTCTGTTTGTAATGAGATCTGCTGTTTATTTTGCATGCTACAGCTTTTGATATGACCTCAGAAGTCTTGTCAACCTGTGTGTTTGCTTTTTTCCATCTGGTTGGGTCCTCCTGAAGTTGTGCTCTGAGCCTTGAGTAACTATTTCAGGTATATGATTTTACTGACCCTCAAAATGTACAGCTTCCAGCTTTGGTTGCTATAATGTTAAAGCAATGGGCCTCGTGCACAAAATGCGCATACACGAATTTGTGCTTAAACTGTGCATGCAAACATTTCACTCACAAATCCACAATATTTTCTTACCTGAATTTGTTTGCATGCTGCAAACAAATTAAGAACTGCCTCAGACTGTGTACATGCGCAAATAATAAACACCAAGCTGTCTCAGAAAATGTAAACAAACGTCTTTAAACTGAATATTAATAATAGCTTAATATAGCTGCCACTTTTATGTAAAACATTCTTATAGACAATGAAAAAGAGTTCCAGCTAGTTCACACGCAATATTGAATATAAATGGGCATTTT
Organism: Archocentrus centrarchus; assembly: GCF_007364275.1. Lineage (NCBI taxonomy): Eukaryota > Metazoa > Chordata > Actinopteri > Cichliformes > Cichlidae > Archocentrus > Archocentrus centrarchus. The sequence continues at coordinate 16,430,898 of NC_044348.1, forward strand.
TTGGTTTGTATTGACTTTGATGTAAAACATTATTTTACAGTCCATGTGTCAGGGGGATGCAACATTCTTGCTTCAGTTCTTGTAATCTGAGCCTTCCTCGGTTTACAACAGCTTTAGCCATTTCTGCTAGATATAACTTGAGATATGGTTCTTTTTATAGAGAGAAATAAGGACACGGCAGAATGTAATGTGTGCAAAGTAAAAACGTATCTGTCCACATACTGGTGAATGAGACCCATTAGAAAGTATGAATATGTTGTTTTTTCTGACTGAAGTCAATGCATTTTCTTATTTTATGACCACTTGATTAAAAATATATCATATTTAAGTTAATGATACCTCAGTTAACAAAACAAGTTTAAAATTTGTTTTTGTTAGTGCTGGTGATATTTCTTTGGCTATGGACACGTTTTTTTAAGGGCTCTCCAGAAATGCATCTGTGCACAAAAAACCTGCAGTCCATTTCCAGTGAAATAAAAGAAGAAAAGAAGAAAGCGAAAAAAACATCTCAAGGATCTCATTCCTCATTTCATTTTGGCTGTAAACAAACCTTGAATGGGAATGCCACTGTTGCTTAAAGAGGGAAAATGTTGCATAAAGCCTCTTGTGTCAACAAAGGATGCCATGTGGAATCTGCTAAATTACCCCAAATGCGGTAATTTAAACACTACAAGTTACTAGCTGAAAACTCAGCAGGTCTAAAGTTTAAAAGAAAGTGAACTTTCATGACCCTTCTAGCCACCTATCATCTCTAAGGCCAGCAGCCCAAGATGAGGTTGCTTCCTTCTGTAGTATATCAGAACACACCTGAATCTCTGGATAGACTCTGGTGGTGTCTTGCATTATAGGTAATGCAGCTGTCAGGCTTTAACAAGCAAGAAGAATATGTGACAGAAGATAATATCTTTGTTTCTGCTGCATTGACCATTTTTTTTCTGTCTGTTGTGACTTCAGCAGCATGAGATTAGTGATAAATAATAGATTTTTTAAGACAATGATGCTGCAAAATAGTTATTGTTATAACTATAATTTTCAATGATTATTTATATATTTATTTTCAATCTGTCAGTCACATTATCTGGTTTTGGATTCCTTTGGACTTTTAGTCTGTCAGCAAATTAGGTGAACAGCCAAAGGTGTGGCATTATCATTCATACTTGAGGCCTGCGGCAGGCTTTGGCTGTAGTGAAAAGGTGGAAACGTGTTTGGCACCAGAACTGGCAATGGAATATGTTCCAGTACATTGTTCCAATAGACATAGCTTTGCATCACACGTTTTTGCTTGTCATTCTGTTGAGTTCATTGCCAACACGGTCATGGTTCTTTAAATTGCGTAAAAGTGGTGATATGATGATTTTATGATAAAATTTCAGAAGGACGTGTGAGTCAAAATAAAAAGGTTTCATCACTTTCATGTTTCCCAACTACAACTTGGTCATGGAGCTGACACATTTGATTCATGGTACTCAACAAAAGCTGTTGAGATCCTGTAAATGCGTCACCTTATTATCCCTTTTATTGGTTCCCCCCTCCTTTCACAACAGAGTCAGTGTATGACCTTCTTCCCAGAGAGCTGCAGTTGCCTTCCTCCACTCAGCAAAGCCCAAAAGTCATGAGTCAAAAGAGCGGCGGAGAGGCAGGGCCTCTCCCTTCAGCTTCTCTAGCATCAGGTAGGATCCTGCTTCTCTTAACCTTATTTCTCCTCTGCAAGCAGGACTGATTGTGCCCCCCCGAAGGTTTGTTTACCTGAAGTCTGTAGCTTCAGGTAAACAAACACCTCCATGTAGCAAGAAAACCAGTCAGACAACCGTCATGCTGCTCTGATTCTCATGTGGGAGGAACAAATAAATGCTTGAGAAGGAAGTTAATGGCAGCTGAACATGCCTGCTGCCTGTACCTGCATGTTGCTGTTTACTATACATTGTGGTTTCTTGTAGCAACAGTTTGAAACTATAGTTCATGGACAGCTAGTTAGACAGCTTTTAGACATTAATATTAATGTGTAATATTAATTAAACCGTATTTGATTGTAGACCATAACAATATAGGGCCTTGGCAAAGACCTGTTATGCATTCCCCCACAGACTAAATCTACTTAGCCGCTTTTGTTTTTGTTTTTTTTTTGTTTTGTTTTTTCCCCCTTGAGAATTAAGAAGCTTTGAATGGCTGTAATCACCTTGTTGATCATTCTGCAGTTACAAGGTGGAGCTATTATTTACAGAAGAAAATTATATTAATAGACAACACAGAAGTCCAGCATAAAATAACTGCTAATGGCTATTTCTTGCACAAATAAAAGTTAGTCATTTTTTGTGGGCCGGTAGCTTGTTGAGAACGCCACACTTGAGCAAGGAATCTTTCAAGATTTAGATCCTGATCATAATGTTTGGGGGGTGGAAAAGGCTTTTTCAGTGAACCACAGGCTGTTGAATGCATGATGATAAAGCAATGGGCAACAGATTTTTTTTTTTTTTTTTTTTTTTTACTGGGCATAGGAAACATTTTGTTCAAATGAACAGTTGGATTTATGGTTTTATGGTGGTAATAAACATAGTTAAGGAATAAAACAAGATGAGTATATTGTACATACACACTGATTTAAAAATCTCACCATATCCTTCTGTCAACAAAACAAAACAAGAATGCTGTCACTGATTCTTCCATGTACCTTCAATATTTACAGTTTGTGTTATGCATTCACTTGAGACATAATGCAACAACAGAGGGTAGTTATTCAAGCAAGTTAGCCTCAGAAACTCCATTTTCATCACACTTTTGCAAGCTTTCCTACTGTAAGACTGGTGGTTTTACCAGAAACAACCTGGATTTGCAGTGATGATCGCATCTACAGTAGTCATTAAAATATAAAAATATAAGGAGATAAATAAAAGTTTTATCCCATGTTCACATTTTTATGTTTTACATGTTTTTAATGTCTCTTTCGATCCATTGAATTACCTTGTGTCTGAATACTCGTATGCAAATAAATTTTGCTGGACTAGTTAGTGACTCAGCATCTTCCATGCAAGCAGGCAACCGTGTCAATCTGACAGCAACCAAAGCAATCACAGGAAGGTTTTTGGTCCAGCATCCTTTTTGTGACTGATTTCACCTCACCAGCTGGTCGGGGAATACACATTTTTCCCTCTCAACCTGTGGCTGTCACGTCCAGTATGGCAGAGCAATGTGTGCATGATGGCATGCAAGAAATCTCCTATGGTTTTTATGTTTTTCCGGTTGTTCAGTGCAGCAACTTGTTGTATTATGTATTTAAGCTTTTTTTTCACATTTGTTTGTTTGCCAATCTGTATTTTGGTTTCTGATCATATGTGTTTTTGTCTTTATATGCTTGCTCAAAATTACACTACCTTTGTGTGTTTAATGCACCTTTTTTTTTTTTCTTTCAAACCGTGTCTTGTAAACCAGTGATTCAACGTCAGTTGTTTACAATCTGCCATTTAACCACCCTTAACCACCCACACTCTTTATCTAGTTCATTTCAACTCTTTTATATGCTTTTGAAATGACAGTGTACACCAACCAGCCACAACATTAAAACCACCTGTCAAAGACAACAGCTCTGCAAAACTACTAAAGGTGTCCTGCGGCACCAAGATGTCAGCAGCAGAGCATTCATCGTTGTGATCATTAGATCATACTTGTTTTTCATCCTGCAGGTGTTTGAAGAGATTGTGATCTGGGGAATTTTCAGGCCACACCTTGATCTAAATATGTTGCTCAAACCATTCCAGAACAGTTCTGCAGCGTCAGTTGTCCTGTTGGAAGCTGAATTGCCATGAATGCATTTGCATGGTCTGCTGCAGTGTTTAGATGGGTGATATGCATCAAAGTAACAATACTCATGAATGCCAGGAGCCAGCATTGTCTGCAGCGTCACACTGCTTCTGTCAGCTTGCCTTCTTTTCCTTGTGCATCTCGCTGCTGCCAGGTAAAAGAGGCGAACACACCCAACGATCCAAAGAACTCACAATCCAGTTCTGGTGTTTATATGAACATTATACCCAAGACATGGAACAGGATTGCTACGGTGTTGAAGGCACTCAGTTCTTTATGCTTGCCAATTCTCTTGCTTGCAACATATCGGCTTCAAGAACTTGCTAACGCGCCCCACCCCCTGACGTGCCACTGTATGCCTTTTTACGTTGGTTGTTTCAGTGTTACGGCTGATCAGTGTGTATTTAAGTGTATATAATTTTCTTTTAGCTTTCTTCTTTTTAATAAAATCTGAATACATTTTTACTGTTCAGCTTTTATTGCTTATTCGCTGTCTCATTTTTATATTCCAGGAAGTTCCCTTTGAAGCAGGGAGTGTCTGCATTTTATATGCAGAAAATGGTCTGCAGTTCTCTGCTTCCTAGGTCAGAAGCTTGTTTATTTTGTCTCTGCAGCTCCGTTCAGTCCCAAAAATGAACACTTATAGAAAGCAAACTATAAATAAACAAAAAGTTCTGATAATTGGCATGCCTTGAATTGTACATGTGACTGTTTTCAGCTTCCCTCTCTACGTTATCATCTTGGGTGATTTTTTTTTTATTTGAGCATGCACAAAATGCTAGCAATAATGATAATTAGGGCCCGAGCACGAACTGTGCGAAGGCCCTATTGTAATTGCTTCGTTTATTATTATTTTTTTTTTTTTTTTTTTTTTTTTTTTTATTATTATTAAGGCAAATGAATTGGGTTTTTGGGGGCTTTATCATATTCAAAAACTCATGAAACTTTGCACATGCGTCACACCTGGTGAAAATTTAAGTATTTTAATGGGCTCGGGCAAGGGCGCGCCCAAATGGCTCGCTAGCGCCCCCTAAACTGGAGCCCCACCGCTGTGTTTCACGTACATGAATGAAACTTCATACACATGTATATCATGTCCAGGCGCACAAAAAATCCTCTTGGAGCCATGCCCTAAACCCAACAGGAAGTCCGCCATTTTGAATTAATTATGCAAATTTGGCGATTTGCAGCCCTCACACTTTTTCTAATAACTCAGAGGTTTTAGACGTTATCATCTTCATATTTGGTTTGTCTAACCTACACCCCCAGGGGAATCTAAATCTCGAAAATGGTGAGTTTTTGCCAAGGGGGAGGGGTCCTTATGCCCCTTTGAACTTTGATCATTCGCCATGAAATTTTGATTGCCTCTCATTCATACCTACATGATCCAATGTGCATCAAACTTCTCCAGTAGGATGAGGGTGCCCCCCTGAACACATACATATGACAATATTTAATATCAGTCGCAGCGCCACCTAGTGGGAACAGGAAATGTCATATTTTACACTTGGAGGTCCAGCTCCAAGGTGGTTTAGCAGAACCATCTCAAATTTCACCTGGAAAGCCTTAAGAAGTTGGACTTACTGTGTTTTCAAAACTGTGAGTTTTTGACAAAAGGGCGTGACCCTTATGGGACGGCAAAGTTCGATGATTCGCCATGAACACAAAAATGGCTGTAACTCAAAGCCAACTTGCCCAATCTGGCTCAAACTTCAGTGGTGTGATAAGCATGCTGCCCTGAACACACTCATATGCATAAAGTCCATAAACGTTAGAGCGCCGCCTAGTGGCAGCTCGGAATATCTTAAAATAGCAAGTTTTTTGAGTAGCCCCGGAGCTACGTTTTATCTACATGTATGAAAATGTACATGCTCATGTAACATACTAAGACGTACAAAAAAGTCTCTTGGACCCATACCCTAAACCCTACAGGAAGTCGGCCATCTTCAATTGAAGGTGTCAATTTTTGCGATTTCCACGCCTGCTATTTGAACGAACTTGTCCTAGGGCATTTCACCCAGTGACACCAAATTGGCTCCAGATCATCTACACAAGTAGCCCATCAAAAGTTATTCAGGGTTTTGTAGAATATTGAACGGTGTTGCCATGGCAACCCTCTGAATTTGGACTTTTTTCAATTTCAAATTCACAGAGATTCTAAACATCAGCCCCTGGGCTGTGCTTTCTCTATGTACCTGAAAATGTGCCTGCTGATGTAAGATGCTAACATCTACAAAAAACTCTCTTGGACCGATAGCCCAAACCCAACAGGAAGTCAGCCACGTTTACTTTAAAGTGTCATTTTTGCAGCATTTTTCGCCTTTTTCAGGCCTTTTTGCCTCAACTCCTCCTAGGGCATTTGACCCAGTGAGACCAAAATGGCTCCAGATCATCCACACAAGTAGCCCATCAAAAGATATTCATGGTTTTGTAGAATATTGAACGGTGTTGCCGTAGCAACCCTCTGAATTTGGACTTTTTTTCCATTTCAGGCCCAGATAGGTTCTAAACATCAGCCCCAGGGCAGTGCTTGGTCTGTGTACCTGAAATCGTGCATGCTGAAGTAACATCCTAACACGTACAAAAAAGTCTCTTGGACCGATAGCCGAAATCCAACAGGAAGCCTGACATGTTCTAATTAAGGTGTCATTTTTGCAGCATTTTTCACATTTTTCAGGCCTGCTATTTGAATCATCTTCTACTACAGCTTTTCATCCAGTCACACCAAAACGGCTCCAGATCATCTACACAAGTAGCCCATCAAAAGATATTCATGGTTTTGTAGAATATTGAACGGTGTTGCCGTAGCAACCCTCTAAATGTGGGATTTTACTCATATACCACAGTGCACCAAATTGTTACATCTCTGACATACATTGTCCGATCTGCCTCAAACTTCACAGGCTTAATGGGAGGGTAAGGGAGACCGGACACACCCCTCTATCAGCTTTGTTTCACACTCATAACGCCACCTAGTGGCAACAGGAAATCAGTAGGACACTGATACTCATCATCCTATGGTCATTACAGTTTCATTGATGGCTGCAGGCATTACATAGAGCATTGTGACATATTAATTAGTGGGCACTCACCGACGCCACCTAGTGGAAGCGGGAGACGATCGACGCGAAGTACGGCTAGCCTGCTGAGCCGTCAGCAGCCGGGTGAGCCAGCTACTCTCTCGTCTGCGAGAACCTCCGAGCGCGGTTCGGCTGGAGCGTGCCACGGGTCGACGCGCGGCTTGGCTGGAGCGCGCCAGGGGTCGACGCGCGCCGGGTGCGAGGGCCCGCTCATCGCCGCTTGCGGCTTTAATTTTTTTTGTTTTTTGAAGTTGATTAAAATACATTTAAGTACAATATAGTCGCCTGCTCACCTTTTGTCTTTGTTTTTAGTCCCCTTGATGTAACACCTCCACTCTGCTACTGATTCTCCGCATTTACAACTTCATCAGCACCATGTACACATGTATATGTAAAATCTATTAAAAACAGGGCTTTTTTTTTTTTTTTGGATGACTAAAAATACATCTTAATAAAAAAAAAAGATAAAGAAATTTTGCTGCTTAATTGGGACTGCTAGCCAACACAAATTGATTTCCTTTATTAACTATATAATTATTTGCACTGTAGATGCTTCTCTGACCATGGAAGGCCCTCGCAGTGCTTTTTCCACCTCTTCCAGCTCCACCATGCATTCCAGTAATCTAGCCAATGACCATATACCAGTTAAAGGCAGCAATGTTGATCCAGATGAAACCAGGAGTAGCAAAGTGGTACCAGAGGCTGCTGGAGCAGAAAATGGAAATGGTAACAGCCGGGGTGGCAGCGATCTAGCAGGAGGAAAAGGCCTAACAACCCAGGAGGCTCAACTACATCACCCATTGACCCCATCAAAACGCCACACCATATTGAATATCTCTCCACCTCCAGAAGATTTGTTTGATGATAGCCGTATGTCCTGCCAGGATGATGGGGCGCTGGATACAGAGCAAAGTAACAGCATCTGGATGGATGAATCTGTCTCCAACTTCAGTGTCGTAAGCGCTGTGTCTTACAATGACAACACAGAGGTGCCACGGAAATCCCGCAAACGTACCCCTCGCCAGCGGCCTGGTCCTAAGACGGAGCCTCCAGAGGAGGGCAGCATGGATGTGTTTGATGCAGATAGTGCCAAAGGTCCACATTTTGTCCTGTCACAGCTAGGCCCTGACAGCAAGGGAGGACATAAAGGAAGGTTTGTACTTTGGATGTACAGGGGTTGGACAATGAAACTGAAACACCTGGTTTTAGATCACAATAATTTATTAGTATGGTGTAGGGTCTCCTTTTGCGGCCAATATAGTGTCAATTTGTCTTGGGAATGACATATACAAGTCTTGCACAATGGTCAGAGGGATTTTAAGCCATTCTTCTTGCAGGATAGTGGCCAGGTCACGACGTGATGCTGGTGGAGGAAAACGTCCTGACTCGCTCCTCCAAAACACCCCAAAGTGGCTCAATAATATTTAGATCTGGTGACTGTGCAGGCCATGGGAGATGTTCAACTTCACTTTCATGCTCATCAAACCAATCTTTCACCAGTCTTGCTGCGTGTATTGGTGCATTGTCATCCTGATACACGGCACCGCCTTCAGGATACAATGTTTGAACCATTGGATGCACATGGTCCTCCAGAATGGTTCAGTAGTCCTTGGCAGTGACGCGCCCATCTAGCACAAGTATTGGGCCAAGGGAATGCCATGATGTGGCAGCCCAAACCATCACTGATCCACCCTATGCTTCACTCTGGGCATGGAACAGTCTGGGTGGTACGCTTCTTTGGGGCTTCTCCACACCGTAACTCTCCCGGATGTGGGGAAAACAGTAAAGGTGGACTCATCCGAGAACAATACGTGTTTCACATTGTCCACAGCCCAAGATTTGCGCTCCTTGCACCATTGAAACCGACGTTTGGCATTGGCACAAATGACCAAAGGTTTGGCTATAGCAGCCCGGCCGTGTATATTGACCCTGTGGAGCTCCCGACGAACAGTTTTGGTGGAAACAGGAGAGTTGAGGTGCACATTTAATTCTGCCGTGATTTGGGCAGCCGTGGTTTTATGTTTTTTGGATACAATCCAAAAAACACCCGAACATCCCTTTCAGACAGCTTCCTCTTGCGTCCACAGTTAATCCTGTTGGATGTGGTTCGTCCTTCTTGGTGGTATGCTGACATTACCCTGGATACCGTGGCTCTTGATACATCACACACAAGACTTGCTGTCTTGGTCACAGATGCGCCAGCAAGACGTGCACCAACAATTTGTCCTCTTTTGGACTCTGGTATGTCACGAATAATGTTGTGTGAGTTGCAATATTTTGAGCAAAACTGTGCTCTTACCCTGCTAATTGGACCTTCACACGCTGCTCTTACTGGTGCAATGTGCAATTAATGAAGATTGGCCACCAGGCTGGTCCAATTTAGCCATGAAACCTCCCGCACTAAAATGACAGGTGTTTCAGTTTCATTGTCCAACCCCTGTACTTCAACTGTGTTGTATTATGATCACCAGAAATTTGTCACATGCCTACCTACATTTCAAGGAGTTGTCAAAAGAAATTACGTTGTGCCATCAGTGAGCAATAAACTCTTTAATTGAGGACATTGTTTGCTCAGTAGTTAAGTAACTTTTTGTTCATTTAATATTTTTCTTTGGTAGTTGTTCTTTAGTAGTTACTTAGGTTCACATTCTTCATCTGTAGCTTTAAAGACCCATCTTAACAATCTCGTTCAGTCGTCATCGTCATTGTAGGAAGAGGTAGTATCAGGAAATGACACGTTGACACACAACAACAGCTGGAAATCTTTAACAAACTGATCTGGCTGTAAATTTCCCACCACACTTCAACTGCAGGAGAGCAGTTAGATCAGAGGGGAGGGAGGGGCAGGATACTGAAGTACAAACAATGGTCAGCCACAGTGAATCACAGAGCCTCTCTCAAAGACCTAAGATAAGTAGAGCAGATTAAATAAACAGATAACGCTGAACGTTTTAGGAGCTGGGGATAGAATATGTTTGATAGATGGAGTCCCTCTTAACTCTGCACTGTTAAGAGCACCATGGCAACTTCACTGTTTCACTGTTGTGACTATGAGAGCCATGTACTGCACCAAACCCCAGGCAGTTATATACACAGATATATAATATTGAAATGGGTCATGTGTTCTGCCTTTTTTTTTTTTTAAAGAAAGGTTCCTCAAATTGGTGCATACAGTTGCATTAATTAAGTTAATCTGCTATAGTGCCAGGCAATGCCAACTAGGCTATGTACACAACAGCAGAATTGCTAGAATTGATTAAAAATGTTAGAGATTATCTGCTTGTCTCTGTCAAATCGGTCTTTGCTGCAGCTCTGATGAACCTCAGACTACTAATCAAAAAGGAGGAAGTCTTTCGATGCAGTTCCCACAAAAGAGTGAGGGGAAAGAGTTGAAGATCCTTGTCCAGCCGGAGACCCAACACAGAGCCCGCTATCTGACTGAAGGCAGCAGAGGGTCAGTGAAGGACCGTACTCAGCAGGGCTTCCCTACTGTAAAGGTACCCATAAACCCCCTCTATACTCAATTTTCAGGCTTTGTTGCTGTAGTATGCCTGTGTTCAAGGTTAGGCTGGGGTAAAATTTTTATTCTGAAGTATTTCCTCATATTGAATTTATTACTGGCAACAATTTCAAAAAAAACTTGAGGCAGGGGAACTCCTGTGCTCACATCTTCTTTTAACAATACTGTATTGAACTTGGTGCCAGTTTAGCTCTGTGGGTGACCAGGCAGCTACAAGCCACATGGCCAGAGTTCAGCTGCCCGGGTTTGAGTCCAACCTGGGGCCCTTTGCTGGTGTCTCTCTCTCTCTCTCTCTCTCTCTCTCTCTCTCTCTCTCTCTCTCTCTCTCTCTCTCCACTTTCCTGTCTAGCTTCACTGCTTCACTATCCAATAAAGGCAAAAATGGCCAATAAAGAAAATAAATAAATATAGAGTACCAGTCAAAAGTTTGGACATACCTTCTCATTCAATGTTTTTTTTTTTTTTTCCCTACATTGTAAATTAATACTGAAGTCATCCAGACTATGGAGGAACACATAAGGAATCATGTAGTAAACTTAAAAGTGTTAAACAAACTGAAATATGTTTTAGATTCTTCAAAGTAGGCACTGTTTGCTTTAATTACAGCTTTGCAGTCTTGGCATTCTCTCAATCAGCTTCATGAGGTAATCACCTGAAATGGTTTTCCAACAGTCTTGAAGGAGTTCCCAGAGGTGCTGAGCACTTGTTGGCTGCTTTGTCTTCACTCTGCAGTCCAACTCATCCCAACTCTCATTCTTGGTCAAATAGCCCTTACATAGCCTGGAGGTGTGTTTGGGTCATTGTCCTGTTGAAAAACAAATGATGGTCCCACTAATTGCAAACAAGATGGGACGGCATGTCGCTGCAGAATGCTCTGGTAGCTATGCTGGTTAAGTGTGCCTTGTATTTTGAATAAATTGCCAACAGTGTCACCAGCAAAGCACCCCCATACCATCACTTCTTCCTCCATACTTCACAGTGGGAACTACACGTGTAGGAACCATCCACTCACCTTTTCTTCTTTTTACAAAAACATGGAGTTTGGAACCAAAATCTCTAATTTGGACTCATCAGACCAAAGGACAGATTAGACTGGTCTAATGTCCATTCCTTGTGTTCCTTGGCCCAAGCTATTCTCTTCCTTTTGTTGTTCTTCCTTAGAAGTAGCTTCTTTGCAGCAATTCGACCATCAAGTCCAGATTCAGGCAGTCTTCTTTGAACAGTTGATGTTGAGATGTGTGTGCTAATTAAACTCTGTGAAGCATTTAGGTGGGCTCTTATCTGGGGTGCTGTTAACTTGCAGTTTCTGAGGCTGGTAACTCTGATGAACTGATCCTCTTGGTAACTCTTGGTCTTCCTGTCCTGGGGCGGTCCTGATGAGAGCCAGTTTCATCATAATATTTGATGGTCTTTGCGGCTGCACTTGAAGATACTTTCAAAGTTCTTGAAATTTTTTCAAATTGACTGACCTTTATTTCTTAAAGTAATGATGGACTGTCGTTTTTCTATTCTTAGTTGAGTAGTTCTAGTCCATAATATGGATTAGAACATTACTCAAATAGGGCTATTCACTGTATACAAACTCTGCCTCTTCATAACACAACTGATGGTCTCAAACACATTAAGAGGGCAAGAAATTCAACAAATTAACTCTTGACAAGATACAGCTGTTACCTGAGAGCCATTCCAGGTGACTACATCATAAAGCTGACCGAGAAAATGCCAACATGTGCATCTAAGCAAGAGGTGCCTACTTTGAAGAATCTCAAATATAAAACATATTCTGGTTTGTTCAACACTTTTGTTTTTTTGGTTTTCTAAATAATTTCATATGTATATCTTAATAGTTTGGATCACTTTAGTATTAATCTACAATGCAGACACTTTTAAATAATGAAAAACTACTGAATTAGATTGTGTGTCCAAATTTTTGACTGGTACTGTATATAATATATTAAATTTAATTACATTTATTTTTTGAAGGCAAAATAGTTTACCAATCTTGAATTGAGCTGCCTGATAGTTGTGGGGCCATTAACATGCATCAAATGTTTTTACTGAGTGACATGTCTGGACTGTGTTCCACTTATATTCAAGTGGATCTGTGTCCTTGGACAGTGTGAGAGTCTATAATACTTGATACTTGAGATTGTTGGTACTTACAACTGAGGAAGGTGGATGAGGAAATCAGCTCCTTCAAACTGTCAGTTGGTTAGCAGGAGCCCAGTTTTCACTTGAGTTCATGTGTAAAAATATGGACGTAATACAGAACTGTAGAGTGATGAACAAGGATGTTAATTTTATACAGTCACCGACTGGAGCTATAACTCTAGTCGAGTAATCTTAAAAGCAGACAAAAACCAGACATGAGCCAGAATAGAGACATTGTCTTGTGTTTGATCATTCATTTTACCAGGTTATTTTTTGTGCCACCCCCAGAAGTAATCTGGACTTGGCCCTCAAGGCAGCCAGAGCCCAGAAATAGCAGTTTCGTCCAGATGCATAAAACAATCACCAAAGCCATAAAGAAAGAAGTAAGAAACACAGGTAGGCTTTTACAAAGCTGACTGATTTCCATCTGAAGGCAAAGCCTAAGCTGGATAATAAATAGGCTATGAAGGAAAAATATGCTATTATAAATGGATAGAAAACATTAAGCCAAAGAATATACTTGAGCAAGACATTAATACAATCACCTGGTCTGGTAGTTCAGTATAATTAGTTAACATCTTCAAACAGAAAATTGGTGAAGATACACAAGTTCAGCCGAAGGCACAGACCTGACTGGCAATATATGATGGGAGAGGGTAAACTGGGAGCTCATTATTACCATATAGGTTGTAGAAATTTGTTTCTTTATCACAGTCCATAGTTTAATACAAAAATGTTCATGCACAACAAATCTATGGTTAGCTTCATCTGATTCCACATCTGTTTTTCCTTTGCACAGTTGGAGGGAGTGAAGGAGCCAGTGGTTTTGCAGGTATATATCGGCAATGATGCCGGCCGTGTGAAACCTCATGGATTTTACCAAGCCTGCAGGGTTACCGGTCGCAACACTACAGCCTGCAAGGAGGTTGATATTGAAGGCACAACTGTTATTGAAGTGTCCCTGGATCCAAGCACCAACATGACCCTAGCGTAAGTACTTTTCCTAAGATTGAAATTGGGTTGTTTTAGTGATTGGTATTACTCCAATGAAGAATTTTTCCTTTTAATTGACAAAATCCTTTTATGAGGGCAAGTGCTTCTTTTAGTCCAAGTAGGCCCAAGCTAACACTGCCCCTCATTGCAGGGTGGACTGTGTTGGGATCTTGAAGCTCCGTAATGCTGATGTCGAGGCTCGCATTGGGGTGGCCGGATCCAAGAAGAAGAGCACACGTGCTCGCCTGGTGTTTCGGGTCATCATCCCCCGTCCAGATGGATCAGCACTCACACTACAGACTCCCTCATCACCAATCCTGTGTAGTAAGTCATTCTTCTCATATTTTCACTGTTTGGAATTACTATGAACTTGGTATGTTAGTTAAACCACTAAAATTTGCGCAAATCTCTAGGCTGCAGAAAATATGCAACATGGTATAATTACCTCCGCCAAGGAGGTTGTTTTTCAGTAGTGCACGTATGCGTGTGTCATTCTGTCTGTAAACACGATAGCTCAAAGTTTTGAATAAATTCTGATAAAACTTTGTGGGGATGTAGAGTGGTGTCATTCTAATTTGCCTTACATCCACCAAGGTCTTTAAGGATGAAAATTGATTAAAAGCCTTATAACTTAAAACCTTTTATTCTTACAATTGTGGCATCACCACAGAGAAAGTACCAAATAAAGATTTAAAATATCATGTCCCATTTGACCTCTGACCTCTCTGTCAAGATGAATAGATTGATCTTAACCTTATACCTCCGAACATGTCGAATGCAACACAGTGTACTTCAAAAGTGCCGCCGTTTGCGGACTTCGGCAACAAATACTGTAATATCCCTATATGGCTGTGAAGTGCAGTTTCTGAGCTTTCAGGAGCCATTAGAATTTTTCCAATAGGACAAATGGTCTTGGAATTATGGTAAGAAGCCAGCTGATCAAGGTTCCTTTGATCAGCGGACTGATACGCTAAGTCTTAACCAACTGTTCACCACTAGTAAGGGCAAGCACCCGGCACTTCAGCGGCGATCGCCTGGCGTTATAGGGTTATGGTCAAAGTGATAATAATGCTATATAGAGCTATTTAAAACTGTGTTTCTTAATGCCATTGTTTGTATTGACAACATATAGGCATATAGGAAATTATATATGGGGATTCTAAATATCACAGTACTTTGAACCTTTGATTACTTCTTCAAGGTCAAATAAGGTTAAACCTTCATTAAATGTCTTATCTTTAAAATTATGCTTAAAATTCTCCTGCTTTTGTTTGTATTGGCAACATTTAGGCAATGATACTGATGTATGGGGATTCTAAATATCACATTATAGTCACGTTATGTGACCTCTGACCTCACTTTTATATTTCACATCTGCCTTTCTTTCAAGTTGACCCCAAAATGTGTTCTATCGTTAAAGAAAGTATTGTCAAGAGAAAGAGAATGAGCTGCCTAGTAAGTTAGAAACATACTGTAGCATAATATTATATAATAAGCTCAAGTTATTCATGCCATTATTTACAAATCAGTACCTATTATCCATTACCTACTCCTACATAATGTTTGTGTAATCAAAGTGAACATATGTCATGCTGCCCTTATTTAATTTTTACTGCACTACAAACTTAAATTACGTTTAAAAAGAACAAAGAAACAAAATTAATATATACAAAATATAATACTATTCTCTTAAAAGTAAATAATGCCCAGAGAGTGAGCTGCCTTGGAGGAGGTTTGCACCCTCTGAGTGCTTCCTATTACAAGATATTATTGACTATATTCATGAAGTTGTGACAGGATAAGTGGGTGAAAATGGGTAGTTGACCTGTAACCTGCTTGTTAATAATCATTATAATACTGCAAACTGAATTTTTCTCAGGTCCTGTTTCTCCATTTTAATAGAGCCTGAAGTCAGGAGACGATTGTCTTTTGAAGTCAGGCTGACTTGTCTAATAATGCCCACAGTATGAAGGTCTGGGTGGTTTCATAAACAGGAAAGACGCTTAAGGCCATAAGAAAATATCTGTAAGTGGATATGGGAGCACTGCCTTGAGAGTGGCAGGGGAGAAAGAGAGGGCAAGGACGAAACAATAGGTGTGTGGACTTCTATTGTTTGCTCAGAGCCAGCATGCAACCCAGGGAAATATCTTTCCGCAAAACAAGGAATAAATAGTAATTCCGCTTGGCATCTTTGTGCATGCGTGTCTGTACGTGTGGGGGGGCAGCAGATATTACTCATATGGTGGGAATGAAAATCTTTTGATGCACTCATATTGTGGAGCCTTCCTTATTGGGGCAGAAGTTACAGTTACAAGGTTGGATTAGGTCCAAGAAAGTAATCGTTAGGGTTAAGGTTGATATGGTTAATAACTGGAAATGGGAGTGTGTGTGTGTGTGTGTGTGCGCTCGCGCGCGTATGGGTGCGGTGTATCGTAGACAATGCCCAACAAAATCACTCTTGAAGGTAAAGTGTGTGTTTAGAAACATTTACAGTAACTTTCCTTATACTTAGTGGCCATTTTTTCTTATTGATGAAACAGTGTTTCAAATATTTACATTTCTTTAAATTTTAAATTGAAAACCCAAAACAAGAATGCACTACACTGAATGACCGTTTAGGTTGCAAATCTACTTTACATTTATATTTTCTTGTTAGAATTTGGATCGCATTATACGGTATGGTCTTTGTTGAGTTCGTCTTTCAGTAAAGGTGAAAAAAAATAAAAAGTTTAAAAACTAAAATGACTGAGGTGTATCTGCTGTTTACAGCCCAGCCTGCAGGGGTGCCTGAAATACTGAAGAAGTCACTGCACAGCTGTTCAGTGAGGGGTGGAGAGGAGGTCTTCATCATTGGCAAAAACTTTCTTAAAGACACCAAAGTCATATTTCATGAGAATGTCTCTGGTCAGTAGTGAGCCTTTCATGTTTGCCATGGACATTATAGGTGAGGTAATTCTCCTGGTTGATGCACTATATCTTTCCTGTGTTTCAGATGAGAAGTCATGGAAGGCAGAGGCTGAAATTGACATGGAGCTTTTTCACCAGGTGTGTTATTTTTGTACCAAACAATTACGGTAATTGCTAATGAGCTGACTAGATAGACGCAGCCATTTCAGTTTGGTAAATGGCTTTAGATGTAATCATCTTAAATGGCTGCTGTTCAAAGGTTTGAGTAGTCTCATTGTGTTCTGAACTAATTACAGTCCATCTTAGAGGCTATTGCTGAGTGTGTCTCAACAGTCCAGTTTGAACCTTTGTCCTTGTAAATTAAATGTCCAGACCATGAATCTGCAGGTGCTAAAGGTTCTTCTAATTTTGCTAAGACCTTGAAGTTTTCCCATAAACTTTCAGTTTTAGTTATCTAAAAGTTATGGTGTGTATTTTTAAGGCTTAACAAACATGATTGAATGAACCAAGTCAGCTTACTATACAGTAAATATTTTCAAATAAATTTTTGCATTACTGAGGTCAGCTAATGGTTTTCTGTAGTTCTTGATTATTGAGGCAAGTTTTACTGTTACCAGCTGTTGGTAGCTGGAAGTGCTATTCCTACTGTTGACATGACTCCAGGGGATAGCATGATGGTGCTTTGATTAGCACTGTTGCCTCACAGCAAGAATGTCCTGGGTTTAAATCCACCTTTGCCAGGGGCCCTTCTGTGTGGAATTTGCATGTGTGCGTGGGTTTTCTCTGGTTTCTCCAGTTTCCTCCCACAGTCCAAAGGTATGCAGTTAGTGGGATTAGGTTAATTAGGTTAAATCGCCCATAGGTGGTAATGTGAGTATGAATAGTTGTTTGACCTTTTAGGGTCGCTTATCCTTTTGGGGGGGGGGGGGGGCTATCCCAGCTGTCATACGGTGAAAGACCCTGGTCGGGTCACCAGCCTGTCGCAAGGCCAACACAGACAGGCAGACAGTGGTTCACCGGCAATGAATCGGTAAACTGCTTAAGAACAGGCCTGCGTTTCCACTGTGCTTTGCGAGTTGATCCTTTACGTAATTATCCTTGTCTGGAAACGGAAACCAAAGGGAACAATGTGGGAGAACACGCTCCCCTTTTGCAAACTTTATTTCATGTGCTGCGAACATATTTTATTGTCCAAACAAAACTACTGCAAAATCTGTGTGTAGCACAAGGTATACACAGACAGTGATTACGAGCAAGACGGCAAGTGCGCACTTTGCTTCCTTTTATCTGTGATATGAACTTATACAAAGCAGCAATTTCAGTCTTAGGGCCCAACCTAATTCACAGCCATGAAAATCGCATCGCTTTTCTCGTGTAATACACACCATGCAGTGGAATAGTGGTAGAAAACTTTGCATCGAGATGGCAGAGTCACGCCCTCCTGATGCTTACCTCACGCGTTCATGGTTCCAGACCTGCTAGCTTGTGGTGCTGGAGTTGAACCCATTTTTCGGCCGAGCACTGAGTATGTTTGCGGTGGAAAAAACGCTGAACGGTTCGAGCACTTGGCATCGCCACCCGGTCAGTGGAAAAAGGGCCTCAGATATATACTCAACTTTAAGCTGTATGTAATAAAAATCTTGCTAACAAAATGCATAATAATTGATATTATGTTGTATTGATCCTTGTTTGCTAATGTTTTTTTGTATACCATCCCCAAGAATCACCTTATAGTGAAGGTTCCTCCATACCAGAACCAAGTCATCACATCTAAAGTGTGTGTGGGACTCTATGTGGTGACGAATGCTGGGAGGTCCCATGATATTCAGCCATTTACTTACACCCCAGATGAAGGTTTGTTTGAATCAGTTTCAGTTAATCTACAAATTCTGTCATTTTTACAATCAGCTGATAGAAAGATGACCATGAAAATGTAATCGTTGCTCTGGTAACCTTGACTGGTAAACACGAATCACTATGTAGCCTTTAGATTACCAGGTCATTATTCACTCAGGGTTGATTAGATTTACTGACTGGCACCAAAGCAGACCAGACTAGTTAGAAAATAAGCTGCATTATATTTAACACCCCAGACACACAGGCCAAATTTTCATTCAATAGGTGGTTGGTTTTGAGAAATAATTTTTTTTTTTTTCCTCTGACGACTGATGGTTTCCAGGAGTTTATTGGCTTAAAAAAAGAGAGAAAAAAGTATTTTCTTTTGTAAAACAGTCACGAGACCGGTATCACTGCTTTGAGTTTACATATTTTTTAAACAACCGTTGTTAATTTTAGCAGTCATTGGCTTTTAAAGCTTTTTTGCTAATTTCATGTTCTTTAAAATACTCTGGCTCAAACACTGAAAGGTGTGACCGACAAAATAAAATGTAGTTGCTAGCAGTTTAATTAGCTGCTCTTTACATCATATGTAGTTTTATTTTATTAACATTGTTACTTTATTGAAAATTTGCACCTATTTTCCTGTTTTGTTGATACTTGCAGCAAAAAATGATGTTTCTGTGAAGAAAGAGCTGCCTTCTCCAGTGAAGACGTGTTCTTTTGATGAGCAAATTAAAGGTAATCTTTATTTATTTTCATTTTTTTTAGACAACTCCATTAATGTTTACTCTATTTCTGTTTATTTAAAAAATAAAAATACAGTGAAGTCTGAACAGCTGGGAAAAAGATGTAACATAATCCTTGCCATTACTCTCACAGTTGTAGATGGACCCATGATACCCTCAATGTTGCCTTTAGTAAAGAGAGAAGATGTCACTCCAATGGAGGTGACAAGTAACCTTCAATCTTCAGGAGTATTTAAGGTGAAATTTGTATCTTAAATGTTGCATCAATAACTTTTTAGTGAGAAAAACTTAAATTTAGTTATGTTTGATGGTTCAGTTCGCTTTATGTTTCTTTATCCTTGCAATTAAGCATTTAGTATGTTCTTTGTGGAAATAGGTTTTGAAAAAAGAGAATAATAATGATGCATAACTTAAAAGCAAAATGAAGCACATGTTTATGTTCTGTTTTGTGGGTTCCCAGCAGACTGGTGATCTGTGCCCAGTTCAGCAGAACTCTGATATGACGGCAGGACATCTAAATAAAAACAGAGCATTCTCCAGTAACCTGTCTCAGCCTGCAGGTGATCCTGACAAAGGCCAGGCTCCTGTTTTTACCAGCACTGAGCCCTTAAGCACCATCCAGAAGCAGGACATTGCTGCCAGCAGCTCCTTCTCTGTGCCTGCAGACTCTATGCTCCAGCAAGGATCACAGCAGTTCCTTCTGGAAACCAGAGATGGCCTCAGGCAGGAGAGGCCAGGCAGCAGTTCCGGAGCTGTCGGAAGATTGTGTGGGGAAACTGGATCTCAACCGCAGCAGCTGCCACTCTTTCCTTCAGACGAAGTAGCCCAACTGGAGGAAGCAGTGAGACAACTAAAAGCCAAAGGATTCCGTAACTTATCACTTCAGTCTGACAACCCTATAACCAAACAGCAGCAGCAACACATCCAGCATCAGCAACAGATCCAAAAACAGCAAATTCAGCAGCAACAGCAGCAAATTCAGCAGCAACAACAGCAGCAGGTTATGGAGAATTTGCAGCAGCAGCTGTTTCAATCACAGATTCAAATGCACTGTGGCATGTTTCAAGATGCATCCCAGGCCAAGAATGGAGAGCTTCAGGTCTCAGCACAAGGGGCAGTGAACAGCCAGGGATCACTTTTCCAGTCGGACCAGCGGCAGCAACAGCAGCAGCAAGCAGCTCTGTTCCAGCAGGCAAATGATCTTCTTTCTATTCAGACCAACTTCCTCCAGCAGACCCCCTCTCACTCTTCACCACCTATGTTCCACAATCCCAGTACTCTGGGAGAAACACAGGATCCACAGGGGGCTCTGTTTCAAAAAGCCTCCCAGGAACAGGTCCAGGCTGCACTCTTCCCAAACACCATGACAGTGCTACAGTCTCCAGAGCAACAAGCCTCAACTCCTGGACTTTTCCTCCCCCAGACCTCTCTGTCTACTCAGCTTCCAGCCAGTAGTTCCCAGCAGGAACAGCTGGCCTTCCTTAGTGCTTTACAGTCCTCTTCCCCTGAACCGCAATCAGTGTTTCAGACCCAGATCTCCCCCATCCAACAGAGAAGCCCCATGGAGCAGGAGCAACCCTCTCAGCCTCAGGCCCACACACAGCCAGCCCAGCAGGGTACCCTGTTTCAGACCATCTCCCCACATTCATCTACAAGTACACTTTCTCCAGGCCAGCAGCAGCAACAGCAGGGTGGCTTACTGTTCTGCAGCAATGCCCTTTCCACACCAGACCAGGGCTCTAGCATCCTTTTCAGCAACCAAGGCCAGATGCCTCCCTTGACCAGCAACAGTCTAGTTTCTCAAGAGCCTCAAAACCCCTCTCTGCTCTTTTCCCAAGCCAACATGGTGACAGTAAACCAGCAAGATCGCCCTGAACCCATGACCTTAGGCAACCCTGCTGAACCACAACAGCATACCATGTTTCAGGAGCAGCAACCTATGCAGCTGGGGAGCAGCGGCAGCAACCAGCAGGACCAGCCTGTGGGTCTCTTCATGCCTCAGTCCAGTATGGCCTCTCTGGCTGCTCAGGAGCTTGCACAATCAGCTGTGTTTGCCTCACAGAATGGTGTGGCAAACCTCCAGACAACTACATCCTCCCCTGTTCAACAGCCAGGAACTCTGTTTCAGACCGCTGTGAGTGGGAGCATCAGTCAACCCAGCCAGCCTCAACAAGCTGATCTGTTCCTTTTTGGTATTCAGAACGGTAAGGAATTTATTAGACAGGTGCACGCTCTTGAAACTATTGAAATGGCACAAAGTGAGACGCAAGATTATCACTCATCTCTCAGGTAGCATTTTTGGCTCATTGTTTTGGTTTTAGAGATCAGTTGTTTTCCAGATGCAGTAAGCAGCTGTTTGTGGCAAAAAAAGATGCCGTTAGTAAGTAGTTGGTAAATTTAGTGGAGTATTAAATAGTCAAAAAGACAAAAAAATTTCTTCATGAGTTAGCAGAGCTAAAAAGGAACTGGTGACCAGACTCGGGACTCCAAGTATTCAGCATTGCTTTGTATCTGCTCAGTGTCTTCAACTGTGTAATACTTTCACCACATCAACTTAAAATGTGATAAAATATCAGTGTTCATTGCATAGATTGTATCTCTATGGACTACTACTTGTGTCTGCTGCCCCCAAGTGGCAAAAATCAGCTATTTCAGATTATGTTTAATAAATGTGTTTGAAATACTAACACTCTTTGTAATTTTACTGTTTAATTTAGCTTAAGTTATTTAGAATTTGTCATTTTTATCACTTGTTATAGTAATAAGCAGTTTCATGCCAAGTCTGTGGTTCTTTATTTTTTCTCCACCATCACAAACAAATTTGACCTTGCTTTAATCATTACAAAATTAGATATAAAATAATTGGCTATTATGCTTCTTGTTGACTCATGATACCCTTTCTGTTCTTCCTTGTAGAATGTGGCCAGTTGATGGAAACCCCTGGAAACACACTGTCAGATCAGATAATAGCAATCAGCCAGTCTGGTCAGAACCAGAGAGAGAGTGAAGCGCACATCCAGTCCCTGCTCAGCCAGTCCTTGTCTCAGTCTGGCACTGTGCCGAGCACCATGTCTGCCTCTCAGAACATGGAGAAGATTGATGATCTGCTGGTCAGCCTGCAGGAGTCGGGCAGCAACTTAACTCGTTCCTACTAATCTTTACACAGGTTTATTTCTTTTCCTTCTTTTCTTTTCTTTTTTTTTTTTACTTTTATATCTGGAATAATTGTAAAATATAAACAAAGGTCCAAACATAGTCTCTTAGGAATTCTGTGCAGGTTAAAACTTTGAAATTAACCCTCAGTTACGTGCTTATATCTGGTCACTTAATGTTTTCTCTGAACTACATACATAGGATTTAGTCTTCTTTTAACTCAGAGGATCTGTGAAGATGAGCTAAAGATTTTAAAGTGACCATGAAGATAAACTGGACATATTAATATTAAAATTCCAATAACTAAAATAATAATTTAGATTGCAATATATGACCAAGATAAGCAAACATCTCTAACTTAATTACTGAATGACTGAAAATACTCTGATGAAATGTGTTGAATTAGGCCCTCCAGAAAGACATTAAGTTTTTAGATTTCTGTCTGTAAGTATGTTGTTACGTGTGCCCCTCCCTTCCCCCTTTATTCTTTTGTATTTTGGTTGCATGGAGCACAGGTTGTATGGCACAGTGGGAGTGTGGTATGTAGGGCTGAAGGGGTGTCAAATCTCATTTTAGTTTAAGGGCCATAAATTAGTATGATTTGATGTCACTAGGTGTTTAGTTTAAACCACTGCAAGTGAACCTTTAAAAAGTAATGATCTACTAATTACTAACAGCCTGAGATGTCCTTGGTTTAACCATCATATTTCAGTGTGGTATGGCAGGCTATGGGTAATTTCTCTAAGAGGAAGTTGGTTTAGACAGTCACTCTCATGAGTTGATCCATTTTAACTACATTTAACTACAGCTACAAAATGCAATGAAAAGGCCAAAGATTCTGCCCTTCTTTTTTCCAAGTGTTACACTTTGCAGAGACTTCTAGTGGGCTGAATTGGATCCTTTGGCAGGCCTCAGGTTTGACACCCTTGATTTGGAAGGTAGCTTCTATTGAGTCATCTTATCCAGCAGTTTAGAAAGTGTGTTAAGAGGGTAAGAGTAGAAAGGGAAAAGAAAGACAAAGGACAAGCTGTAAAAACAAACACACACTAATCTTATGTAAAGTCACGATAATGTCTGTGGGTGCTATTTTATTGTTGTAGCAGCAAGCTTGCACACATTAGTGTAAATAAATAAATTTGCTTTAGTTGTCTCCATCACAAAGTGACTTTGGTTTCATTGATGATGGAAGCTCAGATGCTCACTAGGTGTACTATGCATTTGGATTATTTACATGATTAATGTGCTATATTTTGCTACCTATGTTTGCTACAAATCAGTCTTGTGAAGGCCAGTTGAGTCAAGTAATACCTATAAACTAAAATATTTATAGTTCAGCCAAAGGCTGTCTGTGTGATGTGAGAAACACCGATCAGCCACAATATTAAAACCACTGACAGTTTAACGTCCTGCTGGAAGATCTTGGTTCCTGGCATTCATGAGGATGTTGTTGGACATGTTATTTAACCAGTGTGAATGCAGCTCAAGGAATATCACAAAGAGACTAAGACACCAGCATGACCTCTATGCTTCCCAATACAGTTGAGAACCCACAGCTGGAATGAGCTTGGTCTACGGAAGACTCAACTGACTACCCACCGGACCCAAAGGATCCTCTTCAGCAGAGATCAGAACTGGGGCTACACATTAGGCAGATGGTTTTTATGTTGTGGCTGATCAGTGTCATGAAATACTTCATATTGATCTCCACAACAGTGTGCAGACTTTGTAATGAAGGTGTGACACATTTTAATACGTTAAAAAGACAAATCTTTTAAGGAAGTGTATTGGTACAGATATAAGAAATACTAGCTGAGATTTACTTTAATGTATAATCAGCACTTTAATGATGCTGGTCCTATAGAGTACAGTAAAGCTCAGAAGAGGCAGTGAGTTTGTTTTTAAGTGCCTCTTCTGCATTGTTTACAGTGACTATGAATACAGATCATAAAAATAAGTTACCACAAGAGTTTCATTTAAGCAAGTATCACTAAATTAATCAAAATCAGTTACTGTATAACAAAAATGTTGTTTTGTCTGTATTTTGTAATTTAACAGTATGTCTTTTTGCCTTCTGTGTTACAGCTGTCAATGTTCATTCACTAAAAGCTAAAAAAATGTGGCATTTAATGACATTTTAATTCAAATGTAAATCCAGCTGACATATATCCCATGTATATACATGCATCTAAAACAGAATGTTGCATGTGTATGTATGTATATGTGTCTGCATGTATGTGTAAGGATTAGGTGTTAGGTGTCATTTTGATGGCATCATTCTGCGTCAGGCACGCATGAACAGGAGTAGTATTCTTAAACCAGGTTTAAAAAAAAAAAAGCCTTTTCCAGAAGTTCGTTACTGTGAGGGATTCAGTGAATGTTAAAAAAGCAGTCGTTCATTGGCTGCAACTGCACATCTTATCCAGGTTAGGGTATTAACATTCACAAATAGAGCCCAATACTTACATTTTCTTGTAAATGCAAACTGTACAATTTTTACAGACTTCATGCCGCCGTAAGCAGTTGGCCAGCAGCCTCCGGACCAAAGTTTGACTCAAATCTTCCGCTGAATAAATCCAGGAATGATAGATGGCCAGTTTTATGGCTCATGGGCTTTTATTTTCTTTTTACTGACTTTCTTTTTAGCTTTAACATCAGCACAGGTTGTTGCTTTCCTTACAGAATTTACAGATTTTATTGTTGGGCATTGTCCTACTCTGAGTGCTTTCCCTTCATTTGTGTCATGTTTAATTTCACTTTAAGTGTATGCACGAACAATGGGCTGGTTTCTGATAGAATTAGCTCCGTTTTATGCCTCATTGTTGTCTCGTTTTCTATGTACAGTTTGGCATATACATTAACACCGTTACATTTTATACATTTTTAAATCCAAATTAGCTGTTTAGGATGGAGATGCTGTAAACTTGACTAATATGTAATAAGTAATGTGTGGAACTACAGTGTGTCAGTTGGAAGAGTTTGGGTGGTTTTTAAAGGGACCTTACTCCTGAAGAAAACCTGTCTTTGGAGGAAAGAGCTGTCTCAGATTGGCCTTCATCAACTTGTGAAGTGGTTTAATAACTAATATTTCCAGTTTTGAGTATGTATGATTTTATTTCCTTTTATTTGTAATTTAGATAGACTTGTCTTTTTTTTTCTTTAATTGGTGTAGTACTTGTGCCTCTTTTCTGAGAAGTATATCTAATTTATTTGTGTGTTGGTTACTATCGAACTTGTAATCATAGTTGTGTTTTTGTGTGGATGACACTGATTCTGATTTGGCCACCCCCACACACCTCCTTGCTGATAAGCCACCTTGTGAGTCTGATCCCTCTAAATTTGACAATAACCTGGATATTCCTGTGCACACTTCCTTTACAGAAGAGCTACACCTTTAAGTTTATGTCACATGTTTATGGTTTGTATTTGGACCGCTGGTCCTTGATGACCAAATCATTAAAAACAGGGCAAACTGTTGGACAAATAAATGTCAGTATTTTGTACAGTGAAAAACATCCTGAATGTGATTATGCATCGTGGCTGTAAAGGTCTCATTTGGATCCAGAATGAATGGTACACATACCGGGGAGGTGATTACTTTTCTTTGTAATTACAGTTTCCTCATTTGTGTATTTAATGTTGATCAGATATGAGTATGTTTCATTCTACCGTCATGCATGGAAGAGGGAGATTGTTGATAAAAGTTCTCATGTTTTTCTCATATTTTATTTTATTGTTTGCAATAGAACAAGATGTGGTTTTCTTTTATTATTACCAATTAATAGTATATCAGCAGAATCAGACTTTTTTTTTCTTTCTTCCTAAAACACTGCTTAAGACACCAGTAAGGATTGTACATGTGCCTTAAGGATATGTTGTGGCAGCAGTCTTATTGATGTTTTACCACCGGTGCCTGTTTAACACCCCACTGGCCCCACCAGTGATGATTAGTCCTCATTAAGTAGAATGTTTCAAGCCATAACACTTTAAGTGTGCTTTAAGTGCTCGACAACAGTGAATAGATAAATGAGGTTGTGGTGGATAAATGTGTTGTGCAATTTCTGTCATATATCTGACTTGTTTGTACTGAAGTACCCATTGCATTTATGTTGTTCAACACAGATGCAGAACGATTTTCTCTGAAACTGCTATGCAGCTAATATACCTTAAATGTAGATCTATTACTTTTTGAACATATATTTTTCTATTATAGCCTCTCCCGTTTTTAGACTAAAGGAGAAACCAAAATAGATGTTCTTTGTTATTTATGATGCTTGTTAAAACACTTCTGATTCAAGTGCTGCCTGATTGTAATTCCGTTAGTCAAAATGCAAACTTTTCAGAAACAATTAAAGACCTGTTTTTTTTGTGTTTTGGTTGAAACGAGGGTCACAAATTGTATTTTCTTTGCTACAATCTTTCTTAAACGCTTTTGGAGGAGGTATGCGTTGTACCCCAGCTTATACAGTACCAGTTGTTTACTGTGCAGTGGTTCCCTTTCTTTCTGATGTCTCTCCGGGTGTCCGAGTTCCTGCTCTGACCAGTAAAAGGTGGCGTATACTAGATTGGTTCTATGATTTGGGAACAGTGTGGACAAAAAAAAATTTGCAAAGCACCTAAACTGAGTGTCATTGTTCCAAATTTGCTCTGAGTATGAGATTATTACTTTTCAAAAATTGTTTGCTTATGCCTCCCATTTGTATCATCTTTAAAGGCTCTTCTACCAAAGTGAACCACTCTTCTAGTAAACATCTGGAAGTGTAAAATTCTTCTTTAGTTTCTAACCATGTGAACAACTGTCAAATCATTCACCCTTTTGGCTTTTGTTGGGACATTTTTAATCTCTCGCAATTAATTTTCTGTAAAACCTGCTGCTATCTGTAATAAATGTATTTACTTTAAGTTGTAGTTGAGTTTTTATTTCATGTTTTTGGTGTGAGCTGTTGCTTGGCTGTGAGATGAGGACACACGATGCAATATATTTTAGTTTTAGTTGATTGTGGATGCAGAGCCTCCTTCTTCACACAAATAAAGATACTTGCAGTTTTTTTCCCCACACTGACTTTATGTAGATGATTTTCTAATAAGCCTTCTGTGTGTTATTAAATGAGCCATATCATTTATCATATCGTCTCCAACTCTTAATTTTTAAATCAAATTTATTTGAACATCAAAAGGCAGAGTAGCAATCTGCAGCTGAGGGTTAATTTAATTATTGTGGACTTTAATGGGATCAAGTCTGGCAAAATCTTTATAAAGATTTCCTTGTACGATTGATGGAGAATAAAATAGAATTACCTTAGCTTTGAATTTGTTGAAAGATAATAGTATGAACCAATATACTTTTATTGTATATAACATGAAGGCTACAATATGTTCTATTAAACCCTTCTGATATTTAAAAAAAAAAAAAGTACTTTTATTTCATTGACAGTGTAAGTCAAACTGCTTTTTAAAAATTCTAGTATGTATCTGAGAAAACAGACATGGACATAATTGTTGGTACCCTTTTGTTAAAGGAAAAAAAACACAAACGGTGCAACAGAATTGTTTTTAAAAAACAAATTAATGACCTGGCCAAAATTGGTGGTGCCCTTAATATTTTGTATTATATATGCACAACCTTTTGAGGCAATCACTGCAATCAAGTGATTTCTTTAACTCTCAATGAGACTTCTGCACCTGTTCACAGGTATTTTGGCCCATTCCTGATGAGTAAAGTGCTCCAGCTGTCTTAGGTTTGAAGGGTGCCTTCTCCACACTGCATGTTTCAGCTCCTTCCAGATGTTCAATAGGATTTAGATCAGGGCTCATTGAAGGCCACTTCAGAATAGTCCAACGTTTTGTCCTGAGCCATTCCTGGCTGTTTTTAGCTGTGTTTTTGGGTCATTATTCTGTTGGAGGACCCACAGCCTGCAACTCAGACAAAGCTCTCTGACACTGGGCAGCACATTTTGCTCCCCAATCTCTTGATAGTCTTGAAATTTCATTGTACAGTGCACAGATTCAAGACATCCTGTGCCAGATACAGCAAAGCAGCCCCCAAGCATAACCGAGCCTCCTCCCTGTTTCACAGTAGATAGTGTGAACATAGAGTTAATGCGATTTTCCAAAAGCTCCAGTTTTCTCTCATCTATCCAAAGGACAGTCTCCCGGAAGCTTTGTGGCTTGTCAATATGCATTTTGACAAATTCCAGTCTGACTTTTTTATGATCTGCTTTCAACAGTGGTGTCCTCCTCGGTCGTCTTCTATTAAGTTCACTTAGTTTCAAACAGTGACGGATGGTGTGATCTGACACTGATGTACTTTGACCTTGGAGTTCACCTCTAATCTCTTTGGAAGTTGTTCTGGGTTCTTTGGTTACCATTCGTATTATCCATCTCTTTAGTTTGTCATTAATTTCCTCTTGCAGCCACATCCTGGGAGGTTGGCTACAGTCCCACGGACCTTAAACTTCTGCATAAACAGGCTTTATCAAGGGTCGGCACTCAGCCAATAATACACGTCGACTGATAAATTAAATCATATCCCCTTATTAAAAACAATAGAGGATGATCTCACACGTTGGAATAGTTTACCTATATCATGGGGAGAGTTGCCGCCATTAAAATGATGGTTTTACCAAAAATTAATTATCTATTTTCATTGATCCCTAATAAACCTTCCCTTCCTTGGTTTAAGTCACTAGATTCAAACATCTCAAAATTTTTATGGAAAAACAAACCATCAAGAATAAGCTTAAAAACTTTGCAAAAGCCAAAACACAGTGGAGGTCTGGAATTACCAAACTTTTATTACTATTTCTTAAGCAGTAGATTGCAGTATATTTCAAAGTGGATCAAATCCAATTCATTAGACAACCCATGGCTGGATCTAGAACAGGCGTTTTGTGGAAAAATAAAAATCTACCTTTCTTTAGCCCTAGTATTAAACATCATAACTGCTATAAAAGCCTCAGTATAAATACCTCTCTGACAGCCTGGTGGGAATTTTTAAAAATAACTAAATCTTCACTTATCCCCTGTAAACTAACACCCATTTGGAACAATCCAGATATTTGTCAGAAAAAGAAAATGCTGAACTTTCCGTTATGGCGTGATAAGGGTGTAAATCATTTAGAACATATTATCCAAGATGGAAACCTTATTACATTCCAAGAACTTATATCAAAATATAGAATTGGCAACGGTAGATTTCTGGAATATCAACAACTTAAGTCCATCTTACAGGGAAGATTTAACCTTAATCAATTGAATCTAGAAATGCCTACATGGGTAACAGAATTTCTTAACCTCTGTATCCCAAAATTGTTGTCAAAATTATATAAATTATTACTAAAAACTGATGACTCAATTTCCCTCCCAATTGCAAAATGGGAGCGTGATCTTTCTGTTAACCTGGATCAAAATTTATGGACAGAAATATGTTTAAATATCTTCAAAATGACTAAAAGACCCCAAGTACAACTTATACAATATAAAATTCTCCATAGAACACACTATACTGGACAAAGGATATTCCAAATGGGCCTTACACACTCAAACATATGCACCCACTGTACAAGCAATTCAGAGGAGAATTATCTACACGCTCTGTGGTCTTGTGTACCTGTTCAGAGATTTTGGCAGAGGATATGTGAAGACCTATCCACATGGTTTAGCTGTCGTGTCCCAACTTCCCCCAGGCTATGCATCTTAGAGGACGTCAGTGAATTAGTTATGGAGTCAAATATATCACACATAGTTCTTACCACCTTGTGCATCGCTAAGAAAACTATCCTAATGAATTGGAAGTCAAAAAATAAACTATGTATTACTCAATACAGAAATGTATTAGTAGATCATGTTAGTTTAGAGAGAATGTCTGCTTCTTCTAAAGACCAGTTGGAGGAATTTGACTCTCTTTGGTTCCCACTGATCAGCTCCATTACTTATTGGGGGGTTGGCTGTGGGTTCTGCTCCTGATGTGCTTTGTAGGCGGTCAGGTGAGGACTCTGGAGGCCTGTGTAGCTGGCAGCCTCCTGAGACTGGAGTCCTGGGGTGACCTTCTGGTGATGTCTGTGTGCCTGTTCTAGTTGATGGTGGTGGGGGCTTGGATGGTGCTGGCTTACAGTCCTGGGGTGTGGGCCGGGGTGCTTGGGGTGGTGGGTGCCGGCCCTCGGTCGGTTGGCTGGTCTTCCCTGTGTGGCTCGGGGGCTGGGGTCTGGGGTCTGGGGCCCGGGGCCCGGGGCCCGGGCCCAGGGACCGTGCCAGCTCCTGGCTCCCTGGCGCTGGAGGGGTCTCTGCTGTCCCGGGCGTGCCACCAGGTGGGGTGGGTTGACCTGGCCTGCGTCGGGATGTCCGGTCTGCGCTTTTGGGGCCCTGGGGTGCCTGCATTGCGGGTGGGGTGGGGGGTGGGTGCTGCAGTGGGGTGGTTAGTGGGGACAGGGCACCGTATTTCCAACTCAGGCCAGTATGTCCTGTCGCTTGTTTGTGTCTATTGTCGAGTGAATATATATATATATATATATATATATATATATATATAACCTCTGTGCACTATGCGCCTCAGCATCCACTGACCTCACTCTGTCATTTCATGTGGCCAACCGCTTCATGGCTGAGACACTGACATTCCAAATTGCTGTGGAATATTTAGTAGTGAGTTACTTCCTCCAAACCATCAACATGTCTATTGGTTATGTACCACAGGCTTTTAAGGTGGCAGTGATTAAACCATTACTTAAAACGTCATCACTTGACCCAGCTGTCTTAGCTAATTATAGGCCAATCTTCGACCTTGCTTTTCTCTCACAAATCCCTGAAACTGATCAGTCAGGTTTCAGAATTCAGAAACAGCATTAGTGAAGGTTACAAATGATCTTCTCATGGCCTCTGACGGTGAGTAAACAGCACTGCCCCTCGAAGAAGCAGCTGGTGTAAATAATTCAGCCGTTGCACCCAAACAGGAAATGTAACACTAATCACAGGACATAAAAAAACAAGACAAGTCAAGGCAATTTTGTTTTTTGTTTTTGCCCAATTGCTTTATTAATGTTTGAATTTAAAATCTTATACATCTAATTTCTTGGTCTTTGTTTTTTGATTGCTGTTTCTTGGTCCAATTCAATTTTATTTATTTAGCCCCAAATCACATCAAGAATTATGTGTTATTGATGTGATTATTATTGTTTTGACTGCTGGTTGGTTTTCTGTGTAATTGTTGTAGGGTCTTTACCTTACAAAATTAAGCACCTTGAGGTGAGTTGCCTCAAAGTGCTTTATATTGTGAGACCCTACAATAATTACACAGAAAGCCCAGCAGTCAAAACAGCCCCCTATGAGCAAGCACTTGGTGATGGTGGGAAGGAAAAACTTCCTGTTTTACAGGAAGAAATCTCCGGCAGAACCAGGCTCAGGGAGGGGTGGTCATCTGCCGCGACCGGTTGGGGCAAGTTGTTAGCTTGTTGTTCTTTGGAGAAATTTCTAGGATTGAGGTCCGAGATTACAGCAGGGATCCTTCAGTATCTTTTAAACAGCTGAATAAATCTCTTCCACAGAGATCTCTTCTTTGATTTTTTTCTGAGCCTCCTCTTGAGCCTGCTCTAAATGATGGACTTGGCTCATTATGTCAGATATAAATTTATCTTTCTCTTCCACAGTCTCATCAATAGACTCCTTCAGGGTTTTCAGAGCTGCCTGGATGGAGGACCTTTCCTGGAGCCACTATGATCTTTCATTTTCCAGGTCTTCCTGGGCCTTCATTGCTGCTGTTTTCATTATTGATGTTGTTTTGCTGTGCTCATTCTGAAGACGTGACATCTCCTCCTCCCTGTGAAGTTTTTCCTCCTCAAGTTTCTTTTGTGCCTGGGCCAGCTCTTCCTTTAGCCTCTTAGTTTCAGCAAGCTGTTCTGCTAAGAGCTTCTCAGTTTGAATTTTTTGTTGTTTTTCTTCATTGACAGCTGCTTCCAGTTGTTCAATTTTCATTGAACCAGCTGTGTTGATCTTTTCTTTTTTGTGAACCACTTTATAAAGTAGTGCCTTTGCCTTTTCCACCTGGTCGTTCACAGTTTCAAGCACTACTTTCAACTTCTCTTTTTCTTGGTGCAAGACAGCCTTTTGTGCTTCTAGCTGTGCGCACTCTCTCCCTAAGTCAGAGGTCCCAGCAACAGAGGATTTAGATGGCAGTGGTTTTGTAGTCAAGACAGGTTGGGGTCTGGGACCCGCAGCAGCCTTGAGTTGATTCACTTTGGGAGGACTTTTCAGCTTGGGCATTACAACTGGTGGTCTGGGCACAGTAACAGGCTTCTCAGGAGTCGCTGCAGACTGGGAGCTGTTACTTGCAGCCGGCTGGATGTACATCACAGGTACCCCAAAATCGAAGTGGTGGACTGACTTGGCTTTTGATTTTATGGGTACCTTTGGTCCACAGGTCATGTCTTTCTTCTGACACTCCTTTTTTAACTTGGGCATCACAACTGGCGGTCTCGGCACAGTGACAGGCTTCCCAGGAGTCGCTGTGGGCTGGGAGCTGTTACTTGCAGCCGGCTGGAAGAACATCATAGGTACCCCAAAATCGAAGTGGTGGACTGACTTGTCTTTTGATTTTATGGGTACCTTTGGTCCAGGGGTCATGTCTTTCTTCTGACTCTTGTTTTCCAACATCTCTTGCTGGAGTGGAGGGAAGTATGAATCTAGAAGTGTGAAGGAATTCATCTCACCCACTTCCAGTGTGACTGCGTCACCTGTGTCCTGTGTCACGTTGCAGGACTCAACTGGTTTCTGGACCTCCTTTTGGCCTTTCATTATCAGGACTTTCTTTTCAGAATGATCCTTGGTCAGGGTAACAGTTCCTTTTTCTCTGTTACTGACTTTCTTGAAGGCTCGTCCAGTTGTCTCCACAAAGAAAGATTTGTGTTGTCACTTTAGCTTCACTGCTGTTGTCTGCTGACTGACTTGCTGTGTGCTAAATGCAGATACATAGATTCTGGGGTCTATTTATGCTCAATCCTTTGACCTGACAGAATCCTTTTATTTTGATCTTACAGAATCCTATGATATAACAAGGAATCTTAAGCAAACTGATGATGTCATGTTGCCAAGGCAAAGAGACCAGGAAGAAGCCCAGAGATTAGAGCGGCTGGCTAATAATCCAAAGGTTGCTAGTTTGAATCCCTCTTTAGATGCTACCCTCTTATCTCTCTGAGAAGATATTTTTGTTTATGTTCCCTGACAAAACTGAGCATAATATCAATAAAAAGAAAAATAGTTAAAACACTAATTTGTTGCAATCCAAAATCAACAGTCTGGTTTGCAGTCACTGCAGGGTTTGTTGGTAGATGATTGCCAGCATCACCTGTAGGTTGCTGCATTAAATCAACACAATCAACACAGAATTATGACTTAATCTGTCACCACTCTTTCACGTTTCAGCTTTCAATATAACCGACACACAGATGCAGCATATCTACTCAACGAAATGAAGGCAACTGTATACAAGGAACATTAAGTGTGTAGGTTTGAAGTGTGTAGGTGTTGTAGTTTTGGAGCTGGGGCGGTTCTAATGTGATCCAGATACAAAAAAGTTGCTGAAATGTGCCTTTATTGAAGTTTCACAAATCAGATAAAGGTTTCACAAATCACACACTTGGTTTAAATTATTCTACTATCAGTTTAGAATAATCTAGTCCAGGTTTGAAGTGTGTAGATATTGTAGTTTTGGAGCTGGAGCAGTTCTAGTGTGATCCAGATGGAAAAAAAGTGCTGAAATGTGCATTTATTGAAGTTTCACAAATCAGATCAAGGTTTCACAAATCACACACTTGGTTTTAAATACTCTGCTATTAGTGCAGGATAATCTAATCCAGGTTTGAAGTGTGTAGGTGTTGTAGATTTTTAACTAGAGCAGATTAAAGATGCTGAAGGTAGCGAAAAATTAAGTGGAATGACCCTTTAGCCATTTCCCGAATTGGAAGCTGCAATCGGAAACCAACTTCAGCTTCGTCAAGAAGACAAGGCCGTCCACCTAAACTTACAGGCCGAACAAGGAGAGCACTGATCAGAAATGCAGCCAAGAGGCCCATGGTGACTCTGGACGAAATGCAGAGATCCACAGCTCAGGTGGGGGAATCTGTCCACAGGACAACTATTAGTCGTGCACTTTATGGAAGAGTGGCAAGAAGAAAGCCATTGTTAAAAGAAAACCATAAAAAGTCCTGTTTGCAGTTTGCCAGAAGCCATGTTGGGGACACAGCAAACATGTGGAACAAGGTGCTTTGGTCAGATGAGACCAAAATTTAAGTTTTTGGCCAAAATGCAAAACGCCATGTGTGGCGGTGAATTAACACTGCACATCACTGAACACACCATCCCCACTGTCAAATATGGGGGTGGCAGCATCATGCTCTGGGGCTGCTTCTCTTCAGCAGGGACAGGGAAGTTGGTCAGAGTTGATGAGAAGATGGATGGACTCAAATACAGGGCAATCTTGGAAGAAAAGCTGTTGGAGTCTGCAAAAGACTTGAGACTGGGGCAGCGGTTCACCTTCCAGCAGGACAACGACCCTAAACATAAAGCCAGGGCTACAATGGAATGGTTTAAAACAAATCATATTCATGTGTTAGAATGGCCCAGTCAAAGTCCAGACCTAAACCCAATCGAGAATTTGTAGCAAGATCTGAAAACTGCTGTTCACAAACGCTCTCCATCTAATCTGACTGAGCTTGAGCTGTTTTGAAAAGAAGAATGGGCAAAAATTTCAGTCACTAGATGTGCAAAACTGGTGGAGACATACCCTAAAAGACTTGCAGCTGTAATTGCAGCAAAAGGTGGTTCCACAAAGTATTGACTCAGGGGGGCTGAATACTTTTGCACACCACACTTTTCGGTTTTTTATTTGTAAAAAAAGTTTTGGATCATATATAATTTTCGTTCCACTTCACAATTGTATACCACTTTGTGTTGGTCTTTCACATTAAATTCCAATGAAATATATTTATGTTTGTGGTTATAATGTGACAAAATATGGAAAAGTTCAAGGGGTATAAATACTTTTGCAAGCCACTGTATGTGCAACTGTAGTGACAGGAACATCAACCTCGCTGGAGATGGTATTGTAGCCTTTACTTTTAACATGCTTGTCGATAACTCTCACTCATCTCCTAAGACAGCGCTTTCCTTACCTTTCTGTGGTCCATGAGCATTGTGATATACACCATGATACCAAACAGCACAGTGACTACTTTTCACCCTTTTAAATAGGCAGACTGATTAATTACAAGTTAGCAGACACTTGTGATGCTAATTACAGGACACACTTTACTTTAACCAGTTTTAGGCTATTAATTACGGATCTTTGAATTTAGGGGCAAACTGATTTTTTTAAATTAATAAATCAATAAATAAATCATGGTTAAACTGCAGTCTAATGTTACACTGATTTTTCTGAAATCCTTTCCATTAAAGAAAGAAAAACCCACAATGGTCACTGAAATAACTTGAAACTGACAAAAGAAATAAATAAAAAAATACTGAAAATTGACAAATGAAAATCTTACATTACTTTTGAATTATGGATCAATATAATTATTAAAAAAAAAAAAACTCATGAAACTGGCATGGACAAAAATGATGGGACCACTAGAAAAGACTGGAAATAAGTTGACCACACTGACATGTTAAATTTGCTGCTACCCAGCTCATGAAAGATCCTTGAACGTTTTGGATTTCTGGTTTCCGTCAGTCCTTTAAACGCACCATCAAGTTCTCGCGTTTCTGTGGCGCGCGCAGGTCCGTTTCTCTTTCTGGGCGCTGCATCAAGAACATGGCCGACGTGACAGCGGTGGACGGAGAGAAACTCAGTAAAAAGTGAGCTTATTCATTTGTTCTTTGGCATTTTAACCGCTTCTTGCCCCTAACGCTTTGGTCTTACTTCCCAATATTGTGGCCTTTCGACAGTTATGGCAGTTTCAGTTTGGCCGTGCAAAACATGAGGTCAGAGAACGAAAACGTAGTAAAGGTCCCGTATGGAGGCGCGCTACTAGCCTACATATGCCAGAATTCAGTTCGTTTGTGTTTCTGGTAATTGTAGTCCTAAATTTAATTTAAAACCAGTCATGCTAGTGCGGTCTATTTGCGCGTAAAACTACAACATCCAGAATAGATTGTTAAAGAAACTGCTTCCGCACATATATCGTGCAATCGCATGGTCGCTTTTTAAAAAAGATATTTAAGAGAAATTATAGTTTGAGTTTTTTTTTTTTCTCATCCTTTGAATCGTTTTTTTGTTGTTGTTGTTTTTTTTTTGTTTGTTTGTTCATTCAGCAGGATGCTTTGTCGTTATAAAAATTCCTGGTATATTGCCAGTCGCGTGTTGGCTCGTTCCTCCTGATCGTCTTTACTTGCTCAGAGTAAAAGCTGTAGAAAGTGAAACCAAAATCTGGGTAAACGGCAAGAGCTCGCCTAATAGGAGTGTTATAATAACTACAGCTGGATTTAGTTTTGCCTGGAGAGCAGAGACAGCTTTTGTATATACTGTACACTGTCCTTGTAAATATGTCTATTTTCTCAGGTCTGTCTGCTGACTGTCGTAGTTCAGCATGCTGTGTCTGGGCAGGGCAGCCAGGCAGCAGCTGTGCCAAGCCTTACGGGTCAGGGGACAGTGGTTAAAATATGCACCCCCATGTACAGCTTCAGGCCCAGCTCAGATTTACGGGAACCGTTGGAGAGGTGACAAAAGGTTGGTGGCTTTTCCATTCCAGTGCGAAAAACAACCAACCTTTTGTCATTAGAACAGATGTGTTCCTCCTTACCGTTTTTGCATGAATATTTGCTGTGTGTCTGTTATTAGTAGATCATCCTGTGGCCTGTTTTGCTTTTTTGTTTTTTTATTTCAGTTATCTAAATAGGGTAAACCATACAGTGTGTATTTTTGTTCAAAGTTCAAGGAGCTATTTGATTTTTAGTTGCAGCTGATGTCTAATGATTATGCCTTTTGCTTCTAATCAGTGAGCTGAAGAGGCGAATGAAAGCAGAGAAAAAGGCGGCTGAGAAAGAAGCCAAGGTCAAAGAGCAGGTGGAGCAAAAGAAAGAATCAAATGACCAAGTAGTGCAAAATGCCTTGGATGATGAGACACTTGACCCCAATGTGAGATTTTTTTATAGTTATTTTACCTCACTACTTACTTGTTAAACCCTTTTATTTTGTAATAAAACAAACAAACAAAAATGGCAACTGTCTTTTTCCCTGTAATACAGCAATACTTTAAGATCCGCTCTCAGGCCATTCAGGAGTTGAAGGGGACGGTGGAGGACCCTTACCCACACAAGTTTCAAGTGGACCTGTCACTTACAGAGTTCATTGAGAAATACAATCATCTACAGGCTGGAGATCAGCTGACAGATGTTGTTCTCAGTGTGTCAGGTAATGGAAAGTGTTTACTATTTTATTTTTGTTTATTTGTTTAAATGTCATCCACGCAGACATCCTTTGTTAAACAGAACTTATGTTCGACAGGCCGTGTCCATGCTAAGAGGGCTTCAGGTGCTAAGCTGCTGTTCTATGACTTGCGAGGTGAAGGTGTAAAGTTGCAAGTTATGGCAAACTCCAGGTACAGAATAAAAATTTTGATTTAAAAAAAAAAAAAACAAGCAACAGATTTCACCTCTTTACTTAACACTGTGAATGATACACTCTGCATCTGGAAGTTTGTTTTGGGGTGGCATGGATTGTACTGAACTAAATTTGACAGATTTCTCATTTACAAGTTATATATATAGTTGTTCATTTTGCAATAGGTTTTTCTGTCATACACTGAGTGAGGGCTTGTTTTTGCATCTCATACTGTTACTGGAATTAATTGGCCAATAGCAACCATTCCAGTGAAAGTGAACTGATAATTCATCTCATCAAGATTACTTGACTATATTATTTATTATAAAATCTTGGGGAAACAAACTGCATTTGCACCTCCAAATACTGTTTCTCCTCATGTAGAAATGTTTTTTCTTTATTTGAGTGTAGTGAGTGATTTTCTGTGTTATGTTCTGTTTTCATTCCATCAGAAACTACAAGTCTGAGGAGGATTTTGTGACCATTAACAACAAACTTCGCCGTGGCGACATTATCGGTGTCCGTGGTAACCCAGGAAAGACCAAGAAAGGGGAGCTGAGTATCATTCCCATTGAGATGACTCTACTGTCACCATGTTTGCACATGTTACCTCACCTTCACTTTGGTCTCAAAGACAAGGTAAGGATCAGCATACTCTGTATGGGCAAAAGTATTTATTGGGTCACACCTCTCAATCTTTGAATTCACTCTTTGTCACTGCTTTAAAGCAGAGCAAAGTGCTAATGACATATATTGGAATATTTACAAAGCTTATCTGCAATTCTCTGGAGTAGAGCTCTCTCCATAGTTGATTTTATGACTTGTCAAACACAGGCGTGTCATTAGCATTATTCACTGTGGCATAATCTTTCCTTACCTGCACTGTTTTTTTGTTTAGTCTGAGCAGTCAGAGTTGCTCAGCAACTTTTTACCATCCCAGCAGAGTTCTAGTTGTTTGTCTTAGCGAGCATGTGATAACCAATGTTAACTATTGCCAGTCAATGTGGTGACTTGCAGTGACATTGCAAGTACATCTTCTAATGTTATAAGATACACTTTTGTATGAGAAAATTTTACCTCATTATAAAGTATTTAAAGGGAACATAATATTTTATTTACCAGCATTAAGTTTCCTGACATTAGTGCCATCTTTTTTCAGAATCTTGCCAAAGTAATTTTGCCATAACATTAATAAAGCTTCGTTTGTATAATGGTAACTGGTGAAGCCAACCACTTTATTTTTGCTGTAGACTTGATATGAGACAAAAGATCAGCATTTTATTTCCAGTTACTTACATCTGGATCTGATACAGTTCAGAAGATAGCAACTTTTGTCTGAACCCACCCATCTTTCTTGTGAGTGAAAGTATTGGAACACGTGACTGACAGGCATATACTGTTGTCCAGGTGTGTCCTATTACATTGATTATACCAATAAATAGTGCTGAATGTCTACGCTCAGTTTCAGATTTGGGTTTTCTCTGTGCAGACTGAATTTATAGTTAGAGGAGTAACCAATATGAAAACCAGAGAGCTGTCTATGAGTGAAAAACAAGCAACTGTGAAACTGAGAGAAGATAGAAAATCAGTCAGAGCCATTTCACAAGCATTTGCCATAACCACTACAACCATTTGGAACGTCCTGAAGAAGAAAGTTGTAGACCAAGGAAAACAGCAGCAGCTGATGACAGAAAGTGCTGTTTAAAAAAAAAAAAAAAGAAGAAGACCCTAAAACAGTAGTTAATGACATTAGCAACAACCTCCAAAGGGCAGGAGTGAAGGTATCACAATCTACTGTTCGCAGAAATCTTCATGAACAAAAGTACAGAGGCTTCACCAGAAGATGCAAGCCACTAATTAGCAAGAAGAACAGGAAGGTCGGGCTGGAATTTCCTCAGAAGTACAGAGACAAGCCTTGGCAATTCTGGGGCAGGTTTATGGACTGATGAGACAAAGATTAACCTTTACCAATGTGATGGAAAGGCAAAAGTTTGGAGAGAGAGGGTCTGCTCATGATCCCAAACATACAAGCTCATCTGCGAAACATAGTGGAGGTATTGTCATGACTTAGGCTTGTATGGCTTCTTCTGAGATGGCATCATTAATCTTCATTAATGATGTCATGCATGATGGCAGCAGTACAATGAACTCAGTCTATAGAAACATTTTGTCTGTCAATTTAAAGAAAGATGCAACCAAACTTTATCATGCAGCAAGATAATGACCCAAAACACACTGCCAAAACTACAAAGAAGTTCATCAGTGGCAGGAAGTGGAAGGTTTTAGACTGGCCTAGTCAATCTCCAGACTTAAACCCTATAGCATTTTTACCTGCTAAAGAGGAGACTAAAGGGCGAACCCCCCCCCCCCCAAAAAACACAAAAAAACAAAAAAAAAAACCCAAAACAAACGACAACTAAAACAGGCTATGGTGAAAGCCTGGGAAAGCATCACAGCAGAAAAATGGGTGAGTTCAGCAAGAAGGTTCTATCTTCTGAACTGTGTATCAGATCCAGATGTAAATATCTGGGGAGAAAAAGTATGCTGGAGTTCCAGTCACACATTTCTGAAGTATTTTCCTTTGACACAACTGCCATTTAATCCAGTGTGCATAGAATTTTTTTCTAAATGTTTTAACATTTAGAAAACATTTCAATGAAAGTTCAATATCACGTTTGTTTTCACTAACCAGCTCTGGTTAGAATGTCTAATAAGCAGAAAACTTTGAAATAGGTGCTAATATTACTGTGAATTAGGGCACAGTAGCCTCTGTTAACCTGTCTATGGTTACAACTGCAGTAACCAGTGTTGAAGCGTTTTCTTCACCAATGGGAATTCTTTCTCTCAAAGGAAACACGATTCCGCCAGCGCTATTTGGATCTGATTCTCAATGACTATGTGAGGCAGAAGTTTATCATTCGCGCCAAAATCATCACATACCTACGCAGCTTCCTAGACCAGATGGGGTTTCTAGAGGTAAGAAGTGGGATTTGTGCCATGCTTTGACATGGAAGTTGAACGTGTAACATAACTAATCTATTAAGAAATATATTCATAGTTTTTATCTGGGGTGGAAAAAATACGAATTTAAAATGTGGATGTTCTAAAATAATAATTTTCTAATAGTTTGTGTATTTGTTTAAAAAATATGAGGTGAAGTCTGCTATGTTTTTGCTGCTGTAGATTGAAACACCAATGATGAATATTATCCCTGGTGGTGCCGTGGCCCGCCCATTCGTTACTTATCACAATGAGCTGGATATGAACCTGTACATGAGGATTGCTCCTGAGCTCTACCACAAGGTAATGTGCTTTCCGAGAGGCATCCATCTGTGTCGAGGGTCAGCCTCCTCGGTAATTATTATGAAATTATTGTGAATGATTTCCTGTATCAGTCTCCTGTATCATCTGCCACAAGGACAGATGGAGGAAATCTTTCATACCTAATGAAGGATTTCCTGCATCTGTCAGATGTGTTGCAGTAACTCTGTACAGTGCAACACAGCTGACAGCAGAGATTTACAGTTTACTTCAACCCTGTTCTCTCACATCACTTAACACATACTGAGTCACTTTTTTTGCACTTTATTGCTCTTAACTACACTTCAGACCATCATATTGAACAACTTAACATCATCTGATATTTCCTTTCTTTTTTTTTTGAGCAACACTTAATAAGCCATTTTAAATTCAGTTTTTATCTTGATGATATTGAAATATTTTATGTATATTTTATTATTACCTAATAGTTGTAATTAAATATATACTCACTTTACTTTATTTTAATTTCTGATTAATTTTGACCATAAGATATTTGTTTTAGCATATAGTATTATATTTTTTTGAGTAGATATAATTCATTATTATTTAATATATTTGTTATACACTCACTGGACACTTACTTTTAATAGTGCTGGTCTGGAACCCCGTTTGCCTTCTGATCTGCCTTAATTCTTCATGGCATAGATTCAATGAGTTGCTGGAAAAATTTCTCAGAAATTTTGCTGCAGGTTAATCAGCTGTAAATCCATTATTGCTACTTTTCCACTGCCGGGGTGTCAGTGCTTGTGCCAATGCCGGTGCTGGTTTCAATGAACCGGCGAAACGCTTAAGAATGGGCCCGCGTTTCCACCACACTTTGTGAACTGCTCTTTTACAGATGAGTGTGGGCGGGTCCTCGTCAGGACACGGAAGCCGAAGGGCACAAACGTGGGAGAACATGCTCCCCTTTCCTGTGCTGCGAGCACATTTTACGGTCCAAACCAAACCACTGCAGCATCTGTGCGCAGC
This sequence comes from Archocentrus centrarchus, assembly GCF_007364275.1. Classification (NCBI taxonomy): domain Eukaryota; kingdom Metazoa; phylum Chordata; class Actinopteri; order Cichliformes; family Cichlidae; genus Archocentrus; species Archocentrus centrarchus. The sequence continues at coordinate 16,472,958 of NC_044348.1, forward strand.
ACAGAGGTAATCACAGACGGTGAATAGAGCAAGGACGCAAATGACGAAAAGTACGCACTTTGCGTCCTTTTATCTGTGATATGAACTGATACAAAGCAGCAAGTTCAACCTTAGGGCTCAACATAATTCACAGCTGTGAAAATTGCATTGCTTTTCTCATGTAATACACACCATGCAGTGAAACAGCAGTAGAAAGTAATGCACTTCTGCTGCTTTTGTCACGCGTTCTTGGTTTGAGACCAGCTAGCTTGCGGGGCCAGAGTTGAACCTGTTTTGAACTTCAGCAGGTCATCTTGACCATGTCTACATAGTCAAGACACATGGCCATGAGTTGCTGCCGTGTGATTGCCTGATTAGGTATTTGTGTTAATAAACACTGAACATGTGTGCCTAACAAAGTGGCCAGTTAGTGTATGTTTGTTGTGCTTAACTAAATCTTTTTTTTTATATCCCTCCATCCACTGTTGTAACAAAGAATTTCCCAATTCTGGGAAGTATTATTGAACCTTATTTTATTTTAATAAGTTTCTTCCAGATTAAATGTTTTAGTAAACAGGGTTCAGTTAAAACTCTAACTCATTATTGTTATTTTTCAACCATGTCTGAATATATATTTTCCATCATATGTTTTCCACAGATGCTTGTAGTCGGTGGCATAGACAGAGTGTACGAAGTTGGCCGTCAGTTCAGGAATGAAGGCATTGATCTTACTCATAATCCAGAGTTCACCACCTGTGAATTCTATATGGCATATGCTGATTACAATGACCTGATGGACATCACAGAGAAACTACTCTCAGGTAAGTGGAAACTACATTGCCAGCCATGTTGTTTCTTTGATCAGTGAGTTTTCGTTGTCCAGCAGTTACTGTCACATTTCATGGGATTATGGGCTGTAAGTCAGATAACCTACTGATAAGTTGAGTTAGATTTAGAATATTTCACATAAAAAATATTTAGGTACTTGATTTAAACCCAAAATGGGATTAATAATATACTACTTTGCCAGTAACAACTCTATAGAAAACTCATTACTTATCTGTGCCATTGAAGATTAGCTTAATGAAAACTAATTAATAAATTGGCCAGTGCTTTCTCCTCAGGGTCTTCTTAGTTTTTCATTTCACAGATATTGAAAAAAGTGTCCAGTTTAGAAAAATAAAATAAAATAAAATAATAATAATCAAAAAGACGATGCTCTCCTGAACTCAGAGATTCCCTGTTTGCTGCAGGAATGGTGAAGCACATCACTGGAGGATACAAGGTGACTTATCACCCTGATGGTCCAGAGGGAAAGGCCTATGAGATCGACTTCACGCCACCATTCAAAAGAGTGAGCATGACTCATGACCTGGAGAAAATTATGGGAGTGAAGTTCCCTCCTACTGACAGCTATGACAGTGATGGTAAGAAAGAAACTGCTTCAGAAAAAATATATTGGCACAGTTTTCTTTCTCATTTTTTCCTTTTTTTTTTGTTTTGAGCTCTACAGTCATTGATCATTAGATGCATTGCTTGTTTTTCTCCTATTTCTTTTTCTTTTTTTTTTCCCTCCAGAGACGCGCAAATTCTTTGATGACCTTTGTGTCCAGAAAGGAGTTGAATGTCCTCCACCAAGGACCACTGCCCGTCTCCTTGACAAGGTGGTCTATAAATTTATATCTCCACCTCTTCTTTTTTCCTTTGGTTTGAGGTGCTAATGACTTTGTATCTCCACAGCTGGTTGGAGATTTCCTAGAGGTCACTTGTATCAACCCGACATTCATCTGTGATCACCCACAAATCATGAGCCCCTTAGCAAAATGGTCAGAAATGTCATCTTTAACCTTCATATTTATTTATAAAGGTAATGCACAGGTTCTTACCAACACTTCCACACTTGTTACAGGCACAGAACCCACAAAGGGCTGACTGAGCGTTTTGAGCTCTTTGTGATGAAGAAGGAAATTTGTAATGCTTACACTGAGCTGAATGATCCAATTAGACAGAGGGAGCTGTTTGAGCAACAAGCCAAGGTGTGTATGAAGGTTTTTTTTTTTTTATCCTCCTCTGCTTCGGTACATTGTCCTGCTATCTGCTGTTCTGTGACTGTCGGTGTGGTATTGCATGCCAGTGACTTGAGGTGGATCTTTTTCAGGCCAAAGCTGAGGGTGATGATGAAGCCATGTTCATTGATGAGACCTTCTGCACAGCTCTGGAATATGGTTTACCACCAACTGCCGGATGGGGCATGGGTATCGATCGTCTCACTATGTTCCTCACTGACTCCAACAACATCAAGGTAAATTACAGTCTTCATAGTGGGGTTGCAGAATTTACTGCTGTTCTGATGTGCTCAGCAGGTATATATTTATATTCTGTACTTTCACAGTGTATATGTAGTGGGTCAAGGTTTAAACTAAGAATTTGATTTCTTCCTGGAAAAAACAGGTGACTCAATTCTGTGAATGATTTCTTCTTTAAGTTTGCAAATGAAATTCCTCTCTAGATGAAGTTCAAGATTCAACTTCTATTTTTTTTTTTTTTTTGCTTTTGCATTTAACCAGTTAAAAAGTCATTTACATGTGGTTTAGAGTCAGTATCCTCTAGCTCTCCATATTTCTCCTGTAGCAGAGTAATCGTAGGTGGAGATTTCCCATTAGCTCTGAATGTACAGTACTTAAGAAATTTGACCATCTGTTAAAAACAAGAAGTCAAAAAAATATTTTAGAAATCTGTCAAAAACTTGTGTAAAACTAAAAATATTATTTATTAATCAAATAACAAATGATTCATGTTTTTATACCCAAATTTGAGCTGACACACTGAACTTCTCTGAGAAGTCAACAGCTTATTGAGCTATGTATAACAAAGTGGTGCCTTCCTTCGGTGGACCGTCCTTCCTGTGAACTGAATGATGTCATGCCCAGACTTGAATCCCTAAAAAAAAAAAAGAGCACTGAATTAAAGAGATACAAAGAATTATGGGTTAATGAGAAGCAAGTGCATTGTATGTACACGTAACTGAGCTGCTGATCTCTGCAGTTGCGGCATCTTTATGTCAGGAAAAAAAAATCCTCTGCTAACAGTTTGTTTTGGGTTTTTTCCTTCACAGGAGGTTTTGCTGTTCCCAGCCATGAAGCCTGATGACAATAAGACAGCAGCACCATCAGAGGGCACCTCCGTCTAATAACACAACCTCTGACCTCTCCTGCTGTCACACTGCAGGAGTTGGTATGAAGAAGGGCCTTTTACCTCATTGTGGTCATCAGTGGAGTTTCTGGGTCTTGTTTTATCAATGTTAGTATGTCAAATGTTTGATCATTTCAGTCATTACGGGAAATCATCTGGCCTCAGATGCATGATTTGTTTTTCTTTTTTTTTTTAATTTCATACACTTTTGCAATCATATTTGCTGCATCCTGTCTGATTAAAATATACTTTGAGCTACTTTAAGGGGAAGCTTGATTGATATAACAAAGCTCAAGTCCCGCTAATATTTGAAGTGTTCTCAGTATATTCATCTATTTTTACCAGGTCTACTTACAATCCTTGTTGAAGTTTTTCAAGTTGTACTCCACAATAATCCTTTGCCAAGAGGTTTGAATAAACTGCAGATAAAGTAATCTATTTTCTTTATTCTCTTGTGATTTTTTTTTTTTTTTTTTTTAAATAAAATTCAAAACATTCAGAGTTGTTGGTCTAAAACACTAATTGGATTCTGAGCCAGCAGCCGGCTTCTTAAACCAGGATTTTTGGATTCTTAAGGTTATGCATGGAAAAAGGGGTCAATTTAACTGTGAGGAAAACACAAACAGCTTTACAAAGACTTATGGCAGTTTTGAGTCCCCCATTTAAATAAATTAGGTTAATTGGTGATGCTAAATTAGCTATAGGTGTGAATGCTTGACCTGTCCAGGGTGCAGCCTATCCCTTGCTCTGTAACAGTTGGCATAGGCTCCAGCTCAACTTTAACCCTGAATTGGATAAGCGCAAGAAAATGGATAAAAGAAATTTAAAAAACTTAGAAAAAGTAAAAATTTGTTATTTATGAGTGATTATTTTACATTATTAGTAAAACATGAAATGGTAACCTGATGAATCGAATCTGAAAACAACTGAGCAGATAATTTTTCTTTGTAAAGAATATTTTTGCTAACCTGGCTTATCTGCATGGAATCACAAATACTCTAAACAAAACAGGAACTAACAAGGAAAATGGTAAAATGCATTGAGGGGCCTGACTGGTGTGAATATTTCTAAAAATGTTTGTGTAAACCTAAACCCTTTGCTAGAGGAGCAGCTTAGCTTTTGCCATTAAAAGAACACTTTAAAGGTTTGTTTATGCACAAGAAAAGTGAGGGAAAAAAAAAAAAGTTTTAAGGTTTTGAAGGAAGATTAGGTATCATTCTTCTGGCTCCTTTTAAAGCATCAAACATATATATGCCCTATCTGGTTTTCAGGGTATTTTTTAGTGGTTTTTGACTTTGAATCTACCATCAGAAGGGGCTTTTTTTTTAAATCACCAGAGCTCTGTGTATGATCAGTTTCATTTTAAGAGTCACTAGGGAGAAGCTGGAGAGGAGAAAACTGTTTGTGGCTTTTCCAGGTTTAAGATGTTTACCCTCAAAGGTCTTTTTCACAAACAGCTTTGAGCTGGGAACCAATGGCTCTTGACCTCAGAGTGTGGCCAAGAGCGAGATGTTTCTGTAGTGAGGAGCTGTCAGAAGTGAAGAGCAAAGCGTGTGTGTGTGTCCACTCACACAGTAATCAAATGAGGCTTGCTGATATGTTTCTGGATGTCCTCATCTTTTATATCCTTCTGGAAGATCGTGGTCCATCTGATCCAGAATCCAAACACACTCAGAGAGAACAGCCAGGTCTTCCCATCACTAGGTCCTTTGGTCAGATGTGGCATTGCCTCAGTAGTAACTACGACAGCCCTCATGATGTGTTGAGAGATTAATTATAGTGTAGGTCCTTTTTCATTTCTTCATAAGGCTGCTCTTGAGCAGGAAGAATATTTTTATTTTATTTAGACTCAGTGCTTACATGCAAACAGAGCATCAGTAGTCGTTGCTGGATCTGTGGAGCTCCTCTGGGTTGACCCTCAGCATCAGCTTGATGAGCAGATCCTCCACCAGCCATGCATGCTGATGATGATTGAAGCAGGATGGGAGACATGGGAAATATCTTTGAGATGAGTACCATGGCCAAATACTTGTGAAGGCTTTGCTTTTTCAAGGGGCCCCAAGTGGAAATATTCAAGCACAGCTACCTAATAACTAATTAAGAACTCAAGTAAATGTACTTTAGTTTTTGCCACTGCAATCAAAGGGAAAAGGGTGACATAATGGACAGATGATGAGGCTGTAGACAGAGGCAGTGTAAACTAACAGGTTCATTTTATGAAATAAACACTGTGGAGACCCCACACATCATCCCCACTGGCCTCTCCAATGATACCAGTTATCTGTTATATATCTGTCAGACATTAATATGCTGCAGTCTTCAGAGCTGGACAGCCCAAGCAACAATTTGGATTCATTTTTAATCAAGTAGTCCAGTATATACTGTTTATACCAGTAGTCTATATTCTACCAGGGATACTGCAAAATCACCAGATTATTCTCTGTAGTCCCCTTTTCCCCCCATTGTTAAAACTACTGATTAGCAAACTTTAAGTATAAACAATGAATTATTAAATAAGATCATAAAACTGTTTTGAACATCTTGTGAGGAGGGTTTCTTTGTCAGGTAAATTAATCTTCCTCCATACCATAACAGCTGGATTTAGGACAGAGCACCGATGTTTAGCTGTTAAAATGATAATTATTAAATTATTAAATGTAAACAACAGCTCATCACAAACCCACTAAAATCCTTGATGCTGCACAAACAAGAAACAGAATCCAGTGGACTGTCTCATTGGGATTTGCACAGCTGATGTGTAGGCCCTTTTTATGGAAAACTGTGGGTCTTTCATGGAGCAGAAGGTAGTTCCATTTGCTTAATTCTATTATTCTCCAAAACACCACAAACAATCACATTTCTGTATCTCTGCATTGGATTATGTACATATTTTTTCAATGATTGCACATTTGGCATTTATTAAATACCAGGGGTGTGTCCCAGTGTCATTGGAGTAGAGTGCTGTTAATCTTACAATGCCCATTGGCTGATAGCATTGATGGGAACAGTAGAAGTGTAACCTATTACATTTACTAAAGTACAGGTTTAATGTACTTGTACTTTAAGTATTTCTAAGTTTTGCTATGTTCAGCTTCTTCTATTTTGTTTGGAAATACCATACTTTATACATCATGCTATTTATTTTACAGAATAAGTTATTTATTATTTTGCAGATAAACTGCATTAGTATAGGTCAAGGTACCCAGCAATAAGAGTAATTAAAATCAGCAGCAGCTGCAATGATCCATATAATGGATATGATTTTGAAATGTGCCATTCTGTATAATGAGTATGTTTACTTTTAGATAGTTTAAATATACACCTAGCACACAAAGTAAGGAAATTTGTGTTTGGTTAATTATTTCTTTGTTGTAATAATGCTTCTTGGCAATATATCTTATATGTATACTTGTATACATAAACTCTTATTTGTGTCATTTACTGGATTGTATGATTGAAGTCTAAAGAAACAAGACATATTGACAATTTATTCATTTAATAAACAGGGGCTTCAGTAGCATGTGGAAGAACCATACACAGCCACAACAGTCTGACACCTCATACTGGTCACCAGCTTGGTCACACACTGTTGTGGGACGGCATCCCAATCTTCAACCAGCATTTGTCGCAAGTCAGCCACTGTGGTTGTGTTGGTCACTCTGGCATGAACAGCACGCCCAAGCTGATCCCTCAAGAGTTCAGTGGGGTTGAGGTCATCTTGGAGGATAGAGTTCAGTTCCAGTTTGTGGAGTTATGGGATTTCCACTTGTTGCAGAATCTCATCTTGATATCGCTCTGTACTGAGATTACTTCCAATGATGACAAGCCTGATTGTCAGCACCTGGGGTACCAGAAGCTCAAAACAAGAGTCAGTAGCAGAAGAAGCTGTTTGGAATTGGCAGAGAAGATTTGGTTTTTTCATGGGTGCAACCCACACACTCAACTATGCTGCTCGACCCACGAATGCATTTTCTTTATATATGTGGCAGCATTTAAGGGGAAAAAACAGGCTTTTCAACACTATAAGGCTTATTGCCAAGAAGCATTGTTACAACAAAGAAATAATTGACTATACACAAATTTACTTACTTTTTGTGCTAAGGTTATATGCCATTCAGCAGTTGTCACTAGTTGTCTTTTGCAATGTAAAGTTGATGGGGTTTCTTTTGTTTTTTTATCAGTGTGTGTTCAAATATGGGACTTTGCATAATTACTTGAATTTTTTTTTCATATTTTAACTAACCAATACTCAGACATTTTTGATGTATCTGTCTCAAATTGCAGATCCTGATTCAGCAGTAAAAATGTCGAGGGGTTTGGTTTGTTTTTTTAGATTGATTTTATTTTGATTATACAACTTAGCACTATAGCTGCTTAAATAGGATTATAACTTTTTTTTAACTTGAATAATTTTTTTCATTTTTTTCCCACTTTCCTAAACAATTATATATAACAAATTTATGTTTAAATTTGTGTTTAGCACCACTTTTTATGTAACAAATCTTTAAGTCACACGGCAGCCAATAAACCTAATGTTTTCTACACCATTTTCATTTAAGGAGAAATAAACGGGCTTTCCAAGGAGAAAAAAAAAAATATTGCCAAGGCGCATTGTTACAACAAAGAAATGATCAACCAAACACAAACTGATTATATTTGTAATCAAATTTTATATGTATTATTTCCTGTGCCTCCCTCTGTCTTGTGCGTGCCCCTCTCCCAAAATCTGACACCCTTTTTTTTTTTTTTTTTTTTTTTAAATCCTGGAAACACCCTTGCTAAATACTGTCCCGACATATTAATTTTAGGTAGACACTTTAATAGGTCACTTTTTGGAAAATTATAATTATTAATATTACTCTTATCGTGATTTTTTGTTATTGTTTTTTTTTTTTTCATTAGAAACAAACGTGTCGCCTTACATTACCTAAGTAGAACATCAAAGTATTTCCTCTGATACTCTTAATTTTTAATGCTTAACAAATTAAAAAAAAAAAAAAAGAAGAAGTCTACATTCACTCATTTTTGACAGCTTTTTGGACCCGGTTCACCCCCCTCCCACACCGACACCAGTGCGGAATGGTGCGCGCTCTTGCGGTCAAGTGTACTCGCTCTCGATCAAACACTGAGTGAAGATGGCGATGAGAGCAGCGCTGCGGTGCCTATCTGCAAACTTTTCACCTAGACTGCCTCAGCTCTCGCAGGTTTCAGCGACTCGGCTGCTGTGGAGAAGCGACTCCCCGCGGACACTGAGCACGTCCTGGGTGCTATCCACAGGTAAAAAAAAAAAAAAAAAAAATGATATAAAATAACCCAAGCTGGCCAAATGAGCTGTAATGGTACTACAAGTAGGCTGCTCACACATTCCTGTCTGACTGTAGTGGGTGGAAAAAAACGACCTCACGGAGTTTGTGTCACTTTCCCACAGCGCGGCACAGAAAAGCGAGAGGAAAAGCAACTAAAGCTTTACTTTAACTTTAAATTAGTTCCATACTTTAGTGCAGGTAATTAGCCGCCACATGTTAACGCTGGCTAAAGCATTCACACGGCTGCATGCAGTCTGAGAGGAGGACAGTCAAAGCACGAGCTCTAAATTGTGATGGTGACCAATTACCCAAGTCTCGTGCACCCAGAAGCAGCTTGTTAAACAAAAGTTACCCTTGATACTGAGCATGAGCCACAGATGGCTGGGGAGGGATGACTGTCATGTAGCTTTCATTAATTCTTAATCATAGACACCAGCCTATCAAATGTTCAGGCTTTAAAAATATCTTTTTAGTCAAGTGAATTATTAGAAGGCATTGCTCAAGCAGTCTGCAGTGGGAGTTAATGTGCACTCCTTGGCCATGCATGAACATCTTACGCATTTCAGTCTGGTTTAAACTTGTATTCTTCTGCATTGGTCGGATGCCAGTACAGGAAGCTGTTGAGGCATTACAGTTTCTTCCTGCAGGGTATTGTAAAGATGACATCAGGAGCTTTGAATCAAAATGCTTCACTGTTTATCTTCATAACTGCAGTGATGGTCAGGATTGAAAATTTCACAACCTTCTCTCTGATTTAAGAGTTTAAGAATTTGATGTGTGTGGCTCCGAAGCTTCATCGCATGCTGTTATATATTTAACTCATTCTCCTTTTTCCTCTTTGTAGCCTTGAAGTTCACAGATAAGCATGAGTGGGTGCAAGTGGAGGGTGGTATTGGCACTGTAGGCATCAGCAGTTATGCCCAGGTAGGTCCTGTCTTTCTACTAATTTATGGCTCACTTGGTTCAGTGGTTTACTTATTACTGTCGAAAAGTACCAGTAGAATAGTCTGCAAAAATGTCTGCAGTGTGCAGTTTAGTACTGTTCTTTGCCCTCAGCAGCTGTGCTGTAACAGGCTAATTTACTGTTTTATGGCCATTGTTTGAAATAATTGATTGTTGGTACTCTGCAGAGGTGTGCAGACACTTGACATTGAAGGACCTGAATGTATGCTGGGGTACCTTAAAACATGAATGTAGCTTTTTAAAGAATAGTTATTACTGTTACTCCTGATGTAACAAGTGCCATGGAAAAAGTATTTGCCCCCTTCCTGATTTCTTTGCATATTTGTCACACTTGCATGTTTCAGAATATCAAATTTTAATATTAGTCAAACATAACCCGAGTAACTGCAAAATGCAGTTTTTAAATGACAGTTTCATTTATTAAGGGGGAAAAGTTATCCAAACCTACCTGGCTGTGCATGAAAAAGTAATTACCTCCTAGACCTAATAACTGGTCATGCCACCCTTGGCACTAAGAACTGCAGTCAAATGTTTGTGATAACTGGCAATGAGTCTTTCACATCCCTGTGGAGGAATTTTGGCCCTCTCTTTGCAGAATTGCATGAATGGCCTGTTTAAGGTCATGCCAAAGGACTTCCTGGTGTGTTTTGGATCATTGTCCTGCTGCATAACCCAAGTGCACTCAAGCTTCAGGGCATGAACTGATGGCCAGACATTCTCCTTCATAGGTTACATCAGTTACAAGTCAAGTCGTCCAGCCCCAGACCATCACACTACCACCACGACACTTTATGTTCTTTTTATAAAATACTTTTATAAAATACTGTTATATCTGGTTTTACACCAGATATAACAGGACTCAAAATTTCCATTAAGTTTAACTTTTGTCTTAAACTTTGGTCTTGTCAGTCAGTACACAGAATATTTTCCTTAAAGTCTTGGGGATCCTCAAGATGCTTTTTGGCAAGTGTGAGACAAGCCTTTGTGTTCTTTTTGGTCAGCAGTGGTTTCAACTTGTAACTCTCCCATGGATGACATTTTTTGCGCAGTCTCTTTCTCACTGTTGAATCATGAACTCTGACCTTAACTGAGGCAAGTGAGGCCTGCAGTTCTTTAGATGTTGCTCTGGGTTCACCACTGTTCCAAGTTTTCTCCATGTGTGGATAATGGCTCTCTCTGTGGTTCACTGGGGTTTCAAAGCCTTAGAAATGGCTTTGTGATTTTTTTGATCAAATAGGTCTGGCAGTAGTCAGGCCTGGTGTGGCTAGAGAAACTGAACTCAGCTTTCCAAATAATGTGATTGATTACAGTGAATTCATAATTTAACAAAGTGCATTGGTGGTCACTAGTCAACCTAACAAGCTTCTTTGGTCTGTGGGTGGAAAACAAAGCACCAAGGAAAGGCAGAACATGCAAACTCCACACGGAGTCCCCCCCTAACATGTTCAAAGTTGAGTTTTACATCTTGGCTTTGAAAGTACTGATAAAGCTGACTGTGGTAGGCAGCTTAGTTCATGAAGGTGTAACAAAGACATAGATTCAGAGTATAGTTCCCTGTAGCCGTACCCTCAGTAGACTGCCAACATTGCAACAGTATGAATTTCAAGACAAACAGTCACCTACTGACTGCTTTGTTGCATTTCAGTGTGACTTCTTTGTAGGCATATAAAGCATAATCTTCAAAAATGTCTGACCCAGATTTTCTTTTTTTAAATTTATCTGGTGAAATCTTAGTGTTTTGGTAACAAATCTCATGAAAAGTCTAAAAATAAAATTATCCAACAAAGTTAAAAACAACGACCGTTTTCATTACTACGACCATTGAACACAGGAGCCCTTTATTTTGAGCCATCATTCTGCTACCAGCTACTTATTCAAGCACTAAACCTATTGTAATATAGATCCCCCTAAATGTACTTTGTATTCCTGTTGGAGTAACTTTAGCTAACTTTAGATATTGAAGTACTGTATAAAGTTGTATAAATCTTAAAAAAAAAAAAAAAAATGTTATTCTTGGACAGAGAAATGTGATTTTTTTTTTTTTTGGGGTGGGGGGGGGGGGGGGGGGGGTCTGATTCTCAGTGCAGCTTTGCTTCTACTCAGGAATATATAATACTTTGTGTCAGGTCATTTGTTCTGTCATTTTAGGAAGCATTAGGTGATGTGGTATACTGCGGACTCCCTGAAGTCGGCCAAAGACTTGAACAAATGGGTAAAAGCTGTGAATACACTGCACATTTACTAAGTAATTGGTTCTAGCATTGTGATAAGAAATATCTTTCATGTGTGTGTGTGTTGCAGATGAGTTTGGTGCACTGGAAAGTGTAAAGGCTGCCAGCGAACTGTACTCACCATTAACAGGAGAGGTGACAGAAATTAACACAGAGCTGGCAGAAAATCCAGGACTTGTGAACAAAGATTGCTATGCAAAGGGTAAGCATCTCACGCTGTCACGCTTTTCCCAATACACTTACCCTTGGCATTTCTTGGAATTGCAGCAGTTTTATTGGCAGGATTGAAGACAACCTGTCAAACCGGATTTGCAAAGAAATGCAAAAATACACCTTGTTCTTTTAAAGATATACACGTGTAGGTTTTAAAATGCAAACTCTTATCTTTCAGGGTGGATAATCAAGATGACCATTGAAAAGCCTGAAGAACTTGATGGCCTTATGGATCAAGCTGCATATGATAAATTTGTCAAATCACTTGAATAAAATTATAAACTCATTTTGCTTTGTAATGTAATCACAATGAAAGATAGAGGAATACTAACATATCCTGTGTGAGACACTTATTCATCTGTGGTATTTATTCTGATTCTGGAATTGCGCTCTCAAACTAAAGTACTCAAATGCACAATAACAGCTTCCACTTACAAAGTTACGTTTTGTTAAGCAACCAGCACATCTAAAGGGCTCTTAATCGCAAGATCTGTCAGTATTATTGGGGCGTGTGTATGTGTGGTGCTTTACTCCATTGTAAACATGTTCACAGATATGGTAAACAACTGGAAACTGCTGTATCAAATCCATTTAATAAAATGTGAACATAAAGTTTGGGTTGTTTTATCCAGACTTGGAAAAAGAATCTTATTCTGGTATTCTTGGCAATTAAAATATTTATGTGGGCGTGTGTGGTGAAGGTGTTGGCACCAGTTTATACGGCAAACATGATGGCACACCTTTAGAGCTAAATATTATGGAAGTGCTTGAGACAGACATTCAAATCATGTTGCTGTACATGAGCTGACAGGGCAGACTATTTTTTTTGTGTATTACAGCTTAAAACACCTTGACCTTTGCCTTCAGGTGAAGATAGCCTGAGATAGCAGAACCTAGTTAATCAATGATTAATGCCACAGTGGTTTTAAAATCAGTGACTCTCAGGCTGATAATGAAAAATCTCTGGTTTCCATTACTAAAGGTTGTTTTCAGTTTATTCTGAGATTTAATCAAGCAAATTGTTTCATCAAGCAAATTGCAACAAATAGTTCATTTGTGATTCAGTAATACTGAGGAATTTAAAGCAGAAGATGGTGACATTTTACTTATGTCCATGAAGCTAATGAAATTTTAGTGTCATTCTGTTGGTTTCCCAGTGCGTCCAAATTGAGCCGAGTAGATGGCTGTAAAAGAGGAGAGCATGTTTTTGAGTCAATATCCAGCCAACATTGAAGGAAAACCATAACAGTGAAGCTCTACTGAAAATAAAATGCACTGCTCAAAAAATTAAAGCAGGCCAGTGATATTTTTTCTCCTCTTCATCTTTTCTGTTCTTTCACTAGTTTTGCATTTGGCTAGGGTCAGTGTCACTAGGTAGCATGAGGCAATGCCCAAACACTACAGAGGTTGCACAGGTAGTCCAACTCCTACAGGATGGCACATCAATACCTGCCGTTGCCATAAAGTTTGCTATGTCTCCCCAAAAAAGTCTCAAGAGCATGGAGGAGACAGGCAGTTACTCTAAAGTTGGACAGGCCCATAGGTGGTCCTTAACCCATCAACAAGACTGGTATCTGCTCCTTTGTGCCAGGAGGAGCACAATGAGCACTGCCAGAGTCCTACAAAATGACCTCCAGCAGGCCCCTGGTGTGAATGTCTCTGACCAAACAATCAGAAAAAAAGACTTCATTAGGGTGGTCTGAGGTGCTCACTTTGTGGACTGTGGAGCCCGACTTGCATTTGTCATAGAATACCAGAATTGGCAGGTACACCACTGGTGCCCTGTGCTTTTCACAGATGAGAGCAGTTTCACCCTGAGCACATGTGACAGATGTGAAAGGGTCTGGAGAATTCAATTCAATTCAATTTTATTTGTGTAGCGCCAAATCACAAGTCGCCTCAAGGTGCTTTATATTGTAAGGTAAAGACCCTAAAATAATTACATAGAAAACCCAACAGTCAAAACGACCCTCTTTGAGCAAACGTTTGGCGACAGTGGGAAGGAAAAACTCGCTTTTAACAGGAAGAAACCTCCAGCAGAACCAGGCTCAGGGAGGGGCGGTCATCTGCCACAACCAGTTGAGGCTGAGGGGAGAGAGACAGGACAAAAGACATGCTGTGGAAGAGAGACAGAGATTAATAATAACTAATGATTAAATGCAGAGTGGGGTATAAACAGAGTAAAAAGAGGTGAATAAAAAGAAAGTGCATCATGGGAACCCCCCCAGCAGCCTAGGCCTAAAGCAGCATAACTGAGGGCTGGTTCAGGGTCATCTGATCCAGCCCTAACTATAAGCTTGATCAAAAAGGTAAGTCTTAAGCCTAATCTTAAAAATAGAGAGGGTGTCTGTCTCCCAAATCCAAGCTGGGAGCTGGTTCCACAGAAGAGGGGCCTGAAAGCTGAAGGCTCTGCCTCCCATTCTACTCTTAAGTATTCTAGGAACCACAAGTAAGCCAGCAGTCTGAGAGTGAAGTGCTTTATTGGGGTGATACAGTACTATGAGGTCTTTGAGATAAGGTGGGGCCTGATTATTCAAGACCTTGTATGTGAGAAGAAGAATTTTAAATTCAATTCTAGATTTAACATAGAGCGAATGAAGATATGGGAGCAATCTGCTCTCTCTTTCTAGTCCCTCTCAGTACTCTAGCTGCAGCATTTTGTATCAGCTGAAGGCTTTTCAGGGAGCTTTCAGGACAGCCTGATAATAACGAATTACAATAGTCCACCCTAGAAGTAATAAATGCATGAATTAGCTTTTAAGCATCACTCTGAGAAAGGATGTTTCTAATTTTAGAAATATTGTGCAAATACAAAAAAGCAGTCCTACATATTTGTTTAATATGTGCATTGAAGGACATATCCTGGTCAAATATGACTCCGAGATTTCTCACAGTGTTCCTGGAGGCCAAAGTAATGCCATCCAGAGTAAATATGTGGTTCGAGACCATATTTCTAAGATTTGTGGGGCCAAGTACAAGTACTTCAGTTTTCTCTGAATTTAGAAGCAGGAAATTAGAGATCATCCAGGCCTTTATGTCTTTAAGACATTCCTGCAGTTTAACTAATTGATGTGTCATCTGGCTTCATGGACAGATAAAGCTGGGTATCATCTGCATAACAATGAAAATTGATGCAATGCTTTCTAATAATACTGCCTAAGTGAAGCACGTATAATGTAAATAGAATTGGTCCTAGCACAGAACCCTGTGGAACTCCATAATTAACCTTAGTGTGTGAAGAAGACTCCCCATTTACATGAACAGGCCTACAAATTCCAGAAGAACACTGATGTTTGAAATGCTCAGGGCCACTGCTGATCTTTGCTGACTGGCTGAGAGGAACTATGTGGTTTTACAACCTCATGCACAGGGAGGCCAATTTTGATGGTTGTTTAAGTTATCAGATATGGATATTCATCTAATGTTATGTGTAGTTCTTTAAACTTGTCCAGTGTGAGCTGGTGCTCAAAAGGAAGTAAGGCAGAATTGGCCCCTCAAAAGTACCAGCACTGCTAAACAACAGATATCTCTTCATTGTACATTCCCAAGTGGTGCTGGTGTGGAGCCAGCTGCCTTTTTAGAAATTGTTACACAACATTGCCAGCAGAAGTTGTTACCGAAGCCCCGCCTGTAATTGCTGACATCAGTGGTTCCAATTTTGTAGCCATGTGTCGATGCCAGATGTTTTGACAGCATCACAAATCTGTATTTGGTGAACAACGGTGACTGATGGAAACACAAGATAGGGCAGGCTGAGGCAAGGGTGGTTAGCAGCAATCAAACTTTAAAAAACTCTTACATATAGCACCTTTTACTTATTACAGACAAAACTTATTTTTCATAGTGCCATTCCAGCCCTTATATTGTGTTAGTGGACCAAGACAGGCAAAATGCACACAGATAATTTTGAGATTTGACAAGATGGAATTGGTAAGAAATTAGTGATTACTGTCAGACAAGGAAACTAATGTGACTGGTGCGTCATCGCTTGTACATGCACTTTGCAGCTCTCACGGCTGGCTTGTGAACAACTCAGCTCAGCCATTTTCATCAATCTAAGACCTGAACCACACCTTTATTTGTATTTCATAGATCATATTTCAACATATAGTGCTTTGTTCTGATTCAAAACCTATAGTTCTCACATTAACGTCCCGTGCAGCACCACTATGTGCCGTAAAGTTGCTTCAACAGCACACCCAGATGAAAGCCTTATTTTCTTATGTGGCTTTCAATATGAATGACTTTTGGGGGGAGATCCCCCAGGACACCTACATATTACCATGGGCCTGTAGGTGAAGTCATATAAAAGGCCTCTCTCACTGTCCAGAAAATAGCAACATTGCAAGGGAAAAAAGTAGGGTCACTCCTGTACTGTTAACATAACCCAGGATCTTATGCAGTTTGTTGTTTTGTCGCATAACTTGAAGTGTCTTCAGACACGTGCTTATGGTATAGCCTACTTCTTTAGAGCAATTATTAAAACAGTTCTGTTGGACTATTTTGTAGTTGAAACATACAGTGGGAAATAAAATAAGTTGTAGGTCAATAACTAAAGACCAGTGAAAAAATCTAATTTAGACAGTATCAAACTTATGAACACACAATCATAAAATAACCCCCATCATCTCTCAAGAACGTAACAGAATTCAAAGCTTTGCAACTTTATATGAAATATATTTAAAAGCTTTATAAGTAGTAGGGATGATAAAAACACATCACGTTTTGAGTTTATCGGGTTTTCACAGATTTTCATTACTTGGTATTCACAGGTTTTTGGAAAAAATTTTAAATATTAACATTTTCACATCTCCACACTAACCTTATTTAGACCACCCTAATCGCTGGGGTAATAGTAATATTTTAAGAGGTTTAAGTACAAATATTATAAGCGATGTGACGAATATATGGATGATCCGTATCTAGACAAAAATGAATAGTGCGATGCTCCTGGGAAGCCTCAAATGACCCATTTCCATCCGTGAGCTGTTTATTAAATCTCATAACTATCTGTATAGAAATGTAACTTAATCTACACAATGGCCTAATGCTGTTCATGTAAAGACGAGAGTGATCATTCTTCTCTACTGGATAGTTTGAAGTACCGCTTATGATTCGCGTTTCCGTTTCAGGATTAGTAAGGGGGGAAATGCTCCCTTATACACTCTTTGATAACAAATCTTCTTCACCATTGGCTAGTTGGTACATATCCCACAATCCACCGCCTTACAACTTCCTTTTTCCTTTCGGCCATTTTCCTCCCTTGTAGGTATGTAAAGTTATCCTCCAAATATTTTTAAATAATCCGCTTTAATCCTCGATTTTTACTCTGTGTTTGTGAGTTTCACTCACAGTCTGAAAAAGTGTGTTTTGTCACCTTTGAAATAAGGTGATTATTGTCATGAGTTTGTTCGCTGAATTGCTGAGTAGCTAATGTTTTAACGCTGATGGCCGGTGAAGCTGGCTGGCTGTTGGTAGCTCTGTTTAAACCGTAACCCTCAAAATAAAGATGAACCTACGTGGATGCCGAAATGGCGAAGACAATTAATTACTATGCGTAGCAGTTTGTAACGATAATAGCGGTGCACGAAGGCAGCCGACTGCATCGTTAACGCGCTAGCTTAGCATCTTAGCTCTGTGTAAAGCGGAGGTTAGCCGGCATGACTGTCCGCTCATGTGTGTGTGCCACGCTGTATTGCAGGGAAGCAGGCAGCCATGGCCCCCAGCCGGAATGGAATGATCCTGAACCCTCACTTCCACAAAGACTGGCAGAAAAGAGTGCGCACCTGGTTCAACCAGCCAGCCAGGAAGATCCGCAGGTGAGGAAGACTGGGACGGGCGCTAACTCGAGCTACCGTACCCTCCAGCCACTTCATAAACGAGTGCCACTCAATTCAGAGGGCTGTTCTAGACCCGTAAAGTTGAAGTAAACAGTATAATCAAACCAGAATTAACCCCATGTTTGTATCAAAATAAGATTTAGCGTGATAGACGTGTATTATACAAACTAGTTACGGTGTGTTATATGCGTCTGTGTGAGATGGTAGTTAATAGTCTCTGTCCATTGGGACGTTATCATTTATTATATTTGAAAACTGGAACAATGAGATAATTTACTGAAGCAACTGTTCCTAATTTCATTGTAGCCATCAGTGTAATTGAGCTGATTAAGCTGTTGGTCAAAGAGGGCATTTATTTTTGATAGTGATGATATTTTACTGATGTTAAATGTCATCCAGAGGTTAGTGTGTGATGCTGTGGGCTCTTAGAGATGGTTTAGACTTGTGCAGTGAGTCTTTGTAGAGCCCACATCGTAACCTACTAAGTTGCCGAAGTTGTTACCAGCAGTTATAGTGCATTATATGTTAATTACCTTGTGTGTTTTGGCATTTTACATGTAGTGCCAGCCACGATAGAAGCTTTTGGTCAGTTGTGGTCAGTTTTTATTTTTCCAAAGGCAAACATATTTATCCCTAAAGCCCACCCCCCACCACACACACTCATACTCCTTTGTACATTCCCTCATGTCCATTCTGATAGTTTTGTCAATCTCCCCCCAGGTATCTGCTGACATTTGTGATTCCTTATATTGATACTGTGATTATTTACTTATATTGGGCCAATAGTTGTCATTCTCTCACTCATAAATTTCACTCATAAATTCTTAAAACAAAAAAAAAAACTGCAGCGTAAAAGTAGCCAGAAATGCATAGGAGCAGTACCGAACAGGGCAATCACAGTAGTTGCAGGCTGCATCGATAGGTAGTTACATTTCTAGCAAGGTGCAAGTCAGGTTACAACTTAGGTTATGTCATGGGGCTTCAGAGAGGTTTGTGGTTATGACGTACTTCCCGCATTAGTTGGACAGGGTTGGTTTCATCAGGTCACCAATTGCTGTTCTTATCTTGTTCTGCATTGTTTCTGAAAATTAGTTTAGGATTTGAATCATGTTATTAAATGTCTTGTTGGCTTTAAAAATGTTGTGGTTGATAGTTTAGTAGTTAACTAATTAAATACTAACAATCATCGGATAGGTCAGCATGGTGGTTAGCACTGCTGCGTCACAGCTTGAAGGTCTGGGTTCGAATCCACCATGACCTGGGCCTTTCTGTGTGGAGTTTGCGTGTTCTCCCCTTGTTTGTGTGGGTTTTCTCCAGGTATTCCGGCTTCCTCCCACAGTCCAAAGGCATGCAATTAGTGGGGTTAGGTTAATGGGTGATTCTAAATTGCTTATATGTGTGAATGTGAGTGTCTTTTAGCTTGTGAGTACACTAGCTTTGAAAATTTTGACAAACTTTAAAAAAAAAAAAAAAAATTTTGGTCACCGTATTTTCTGACATCCTCATGATAGTCACTGACATCAGTTGTCACTGATATTGATTAGAGCAAGTTTGTGGCTGAGATATTGGTGCATCTTTTTCTGTGATCAGTGTTCTTGTCTTTGAATACAAAAATACAAATACAAAATACAGACTTACTCTTGATTTTCTTATTGTTGTGGCTTTTTTTAAGTGACTCATTGGTTGAGCAACTGTAATAACCTCTTTCCTCAGGCGAAAGGCTCGTCAGGCTAAAGCCCGCCTCATTGCTCCTCGTCCTGTCGCCGGACCCCTGAGGCCACAGGTTCGGTGTCCCACTATCAGGTACCACACCAAGGTTCGTGCCGGACGTGGCTTCACCCTCGAGGAACTGAAGGTAATACGATATAGTTATCTGTAAATGTTTCATTAGAAGGTAAAGGTCATTTATTTACGTAGTCCTAAAATTGTAATACAGCGACTTTAAAAAATTCTGTGCTTCATTGACACAAAAGTGGAAGAAGCAGCAAACCAGCTGATTGATGGTGTTTGGCAATGGTTTGGTTTGGTAGAAGTTTCTCTATATCAGAATGAACCTGTAAAAACTAGGAAGTTATCATGATCTCTACATCAGAAGTGATATTTAGAGTTATTGTGGATGGAAACTGGAACAGACTATTAAACTTTGTTATAAATCATCCTTCTCGTCCAGTCAAAGAACTCAGTGGCTGTAGAAGAACTTCATGTTCTTGCCAAGGTGTACTATGGCAAAAGCATCAATTCTGTCTGTCTGAGAAAAATAAACTTTTCATGAGAAACAGCTGAGAGCATATGTCCTTTTTTCTGAATTTTGTTTTTCTTAAGTGTGCATGCATAGCACTATAAATCAAAACATTTATGTTTAAAGCTGCTATAAAAATTATATTTGAAATCAGCTTGACAGGTCTTCAAAATTCCTGACCACTACCAAGAGACTAGGAGTAAAGTTTACTCTTGCAAGATAATCAACTAAACAATGAATGTCCATGAACTTTTTCCAGTCATAACCAGGCCCAGTACTAATGTGAGTGCTCTCATTGTTGGTCAGTGTTAGTAAACCCTGAGTTGTGATCTTGCTTTGCGAGTGGCCCTAACTAAATAATACCTCAGCAAGCAAGTTAACCACTGACGGTGGACGTGTTCAGAAATTTAACAACCATTTTTTTGTTTTGCATCCAGATGATGACAAATCTCCGGAATCGCTGTATTTGCTTGATGAATACATTGAACCCATTTTCTGATGGCTGCTATTTGTTATTTAAAAAACAAGCAATTTCATTCTGACAGTTTGACATCAGTATTTTATCATGTAGAGGGCATGCGATCAAAATCAGAATTGTAAATGATCGAGTCCTCGTGCTAATATTCCTGCAGGCGGCTGGCATCCACAAAAAGACGGCCCGCACCATTGGCATCTCAGTGGACCCTCGCCGTCGCAACAGATCCACAGAATCTCATCAGGCTAATGTGCAGCGCCTGAAGGAGTACCGCTCCAAGCTCATCCTGTTCCCCAGGAAGGCTTCTGCCCCCAAGAAGGGAGATAGCACTGTAAGTTTGTTGTTCATGTTTTCATGTGGAGTACAAAAATGTTACTTTGGTGTTGCTGGTGGCTATTAATTCTTGGTTTTGTCTCAATTCCTGGGGAAAAACAAGTGTTAAAACATTCAACAAAAGCATGTGGCCAATAGGAGTTAGCTGTGTATAAAAGCTGAAAAGGGACAGTTTTGGAGCCCTCTTTGGTGTGAAAGTGCCATTTCCTTAAAAAATCCCTTTAAATGTATTAACAGAAAAAAAAAGGGGAAAAAAAAGAGGGGTGCTGTGGCTAAAATAAGAATTGCTCATACATTTTGAGATAATGAGCCGAAGAGATTTCAGACAGACTGGGCAGCAGTCTTTTTAGTGAAGGATCATTTGCAGTCTGAATGCTTTTTCAACTGCTTCCTTTAGACTGCATGGGATTTCAGGTAACCCAGGTAACCTGGGCACATTTCTACTAATTTAGAAATTTGGTTGACCAGGCATGCTGATGAATTTCAGGGTTTCTCTGTTGGATCATCATTATAACACGCAGTTTGCACAGTAATTCCATGCTGCTTGTCGGCCGCAGCTCACTCTGACTTTTTAAGCCAAGCTCCGCTCCCACAGTCTGGCACCTTTTAAATGTACACGTGTCAGCATGATTCCCATCAGTCTGCTTAACCAGGCTGATTGGAATCAAACCAGAAGGCTTTAATGAGCAAATATTTGACTGCTTTGTGGAGGGTCTTACTGCATTGTTGTTGGAGATAGATTTTGCTTTTTGTTCCCTTGAAAAATTAACTGTCATCGTTTCAGGAGGAGGAACTCAAGATGGCCACTCAGCTCACTGGTCCAGTCATGCCCATCAGAACTGTAAGTTGCAGCTCTTGCAGCTCTTATCAATGAGGATTAAGATAGCTGGAAATGCATGTGATTGGTTTCACTTAAACATTATCTTTCAGATTGCCCATCAACTGACAAAATCCAGCCATTTTTTTTTTTTTTTTTTAATTACTGGCTGTTTTTACCTAGATCATCACGCCATCAGTGATGACTGATAAAATATGTATTAACAGTCTGATCATTTTGTATTACAGCAGTCAGATGATGACAAATCTCCGGAATCTCTGTATTTCTTTGATGAAACACTTGAACCCATTTTCTGATGACTGCTTTTTTCTTCTTTTAGAAATCAAGCTGGAAAGCTGATCTGATTTTCACAAAATGTTAAATTCTCAAAATTAGACTTAAGCTGGATTTGGAGATGTACTTATTTATCAGTCTGTAGGGTGTGTTAAAAATTTTTGTCTTCTTCTTCAGGTGTACAAGAAGGAGAAGGCCAGGGTTATCTCTGAGGATGAGAAGAACTTCAAGGCTTTCGCCAGCCTGCGTATGGCTCGCGCCAATGCTCGTCTTTTTGGCATTCGTGCCAAGAGAGCCAAAGAGGCTGCTGAGCAGGACGTGGAAAAGAAGAAGTGAAAATAGTCACTATGGAACTTTGCAAAATAAAGTGTTTAAAAAGAGCAAGGTGTGAATGTCATGATTGAGATCTCATTTAGATTGACAGATGGTGGTTTTCATGGGCTAATCATAGATAAGCTGGCAAGATTTGATTCCCTCACCAAGATGAGAGCCAAGACACGTGTTTCTTCAGCAAGATTACACAAAAACTACCAAATTGAATTTCATGAAACCTGGAGAGGTGGAGTATGAGCAAAGGAAGAACCCACTACATATGTTTGTGTTCTGATCAGTTTCTTTAAGAGCCTTGGCAGAGGATGTTTTCACTGGATGTGTTTTTTATAGATGTATAAAATCTTTTTTATACCCTTTAAAAAATAGCTGTTGTCTTAAGACTAGCATATGGTGAAGTGCGGGCTCTGAAAATACATATATATTTTTGGAATATAATGAAACAGAACCTTCAGTGAAAGTGGTTTCTTTGGGACCAGGGTTCAAGCATTTATGAAAACATCAAAGCAAAATTGGATGGGTTAATCAAAAACCTGACTGCAGGAATAAAAAAAAATAATTCAATGAAAGTTTTGATGAGGTCTTTTTCCAGCAGGTGCTTTGGATTATAGAGAAAGTAGTGGTTACTAACTAAAAATGACCCATTGTCCAACTTTTCATGATAATTTTTTTGTTTTTGTTTTTTTAATAGTCCTGGTCAGCTGCAGATTAGATTGGTGAGGTTAAAAGTTGAGAAACCAGCCCCCAGCACAACAATGGGGCACATCTGTCAGTGTAGCAGCTATGAACTTGCTCTTAATGTGGTTCTGTGTGTATAAAAGATGCATTTACAACAGTAGGGGGCACTGGAGGTACAAAATGTAGCTCATTGATGCAATAAATGGAGGAATTGTAAATGGATGTTTTGTTTTGGACCATGTCAAACCTAACAGTACTGGGCATAGTATTCATCAGTGTATTACTAAATCAACTGTCAGTAACTCAGGAGAGAGGAGTGGGAAATTTCTCCAGTTAATTTCTGTAGTTTTTCTTAGTATATTTGAAAAAAAAAAAAAGTTTAAAGCAGAGTTTAAATCCGGAAGATCCTCTTAAACATGACTGTTACAGCATTGCAGGACCTGTGCATTATCTACAGCATGCGAATTCACAGGTGAGTGAATGTCAACAACCCCCCACCCCCGAAGGAGGTCAGGAAAGGTGGACGGTATGAAAAAAAAAAAAAAAGTTGGAAAGTTTTGCATTCAGCCGCTGTAGGGAAACAAGGCTGAATATTAATTTTTATCCATAACTTTCATCTTGCAGGCATGAAACAAAACTTACATTACAGCAGAGGCTCTGCACATTTTGAATTTTGTGTACTGTAAATATACAAAATGGTGAAGCAGAACAACAAAATTTTGCTGATGGAGTGAGATCGCCTATTACTAATGCATTACTCGCTATGTAAAGATTCAGTATGCTCAGCATGTCCATGTATACAGGCTGGGAAAAAAAAGGGTGGGGGAGACTCGGTGTCCTTGTGTATGACTCCTTGAGTGTCTCTTGTGGTCCCGCGGTCTGAATATCCATAAATAATTCAGCTAATGAAGGTGAGTGGACAGTCAACTTGGTTGGACGGGGGTGAAATAAAAGCTCAAATGGATGGTCCTGTTAACCTTATGATAGGGTACTGCAAAATAACTGATAGAAAAAAAAAAGATTTTAGAAATATTACTACCTCTATTAATGGCTCATCTGTATAGTTATGTGCAGTCATTTTATCAGGATGGATACTTTCAACAAACACAGTATCTTATTAATGACTG
This sequence comes from Archocentrus centrarchus, assembly GCF_007364275.1. Lineage (NCBI taxonomy): Eukaryota > Metazoa > Chordata > Actinopteri > Cichliformes > Cichlidae > Archocentrus > Archocentrus centrarchus. The sequence continues at coordinate 16,496,975 of NC_044348.1, forward strand.
CTGGCATGAATTTCCTCCTTTATAATACTGTTATAATAAACACATAATGATGGACAGATATTTTTATTGATTCCTGCTGGAAAACTCATCCTCTGCATCTCACCCATCCTGTGACTTAGGATACAGGGCCCAGCCGCTGGGCAGGAGAAATCTGTTAAGTCAATGTATCATATGTCATAAAAGCCTGACCCAGAGATTGGTGTTTTGTTTTGTTTTTTAGCTGATGGACAGAAAATCATTTAAGAACTTTAACAATCCATTTAATTCCTTTATCGAGCAAGAATTCATAGACTCACTACCTCAGATACACTTTTAAAGAAGGAATCTATATTAATCTATAAATGTAATGTAGAGAGCTGAATGAGCTGAATGTCTTACTTTTTTTGCTGCTTACCAAAATGTCTTTCATTGACTGTTTGCTTTCCCTATCTAAATGCGCTCAGTGAGGTTGGACATCCGGCAGTGTGAGCTTCTTCTCTGTGATGCGCCCTGTGTAAAAGGGTACTTTTTGACCACAGTGTTTAAACAAATCAAACATGACTCCTGGAGATAACAGCTTCCATCACCAGAAAGAAAACTTTAAAATCAATAACATCTTTGAAACTTTCCAAAAACCTTCCTTTGCACAAAAAAAAAAACGCTCAACTCAGTGGAGTCGCTGGTGGAAAATTTCACACAAATGCTCTGAGAGAGCTAGACTGACTAAAAATATGAGTGCACCAGACCATGTTAAGAGCTCCTCCTATTTGGGTTATTGTACATGCAATGTGGTCAGCAGCACCAAGGCAAGCTCTGAATGTGACTGGGGAGAAGCAGCAGGGGGACTCAGAATAGATAATCCATGTGTAAACGCAGGGAACGTCCTGTGAGGTGCTCAACCGACACAGCAGCAGCAGCAGCAGATGGTCGTTGTTTGGAGCTGTGGCGTAACAGGGCTCAGGTGTGTGCCCCAAAGCAGACGCTTAATACCACCTCTGAATACCCATGGAAGAAGAGGCAGTGAGGGTGAAAACTCTGGGAGAGATCTGACTCTAGGTGTTGTCAGAAAACAGCCAGTGTGCATGTTAAACGCTGGGTGCAGATCCAGGCTTCTTTTGTTTACACAACTTCACATATAATATCAACCTGAAAGCAGAGTTTGCGTAGTCTGCTTGTGTTTTTTTTTTTTGTAACATAGTGTAACAGCTCAACAGAGGAGATAATTAAAAGCAGGGGGCCAAATGTTTTGTATCTGATGCTGCTGGAATGATGTTATTGACCCGGCCGTCTGCTTTGAAAGCCTCTCAAAGTCATATCCTCTTGATATAAAGACCAGGTTGTAACGTGGCAAAACTCAAATAAAAACAAAAATGTTCCATGTATCTGAAGGACATTTTAGTATTGTGAGATTTAAAAAGCTTCTGAAATAAAATGTTAAAATGTGAAGCCTACACTTTTCTGCTGTCATTCACTTTATTGTGGTAACTAACAGCCAGCCACACAGTGTGCTTCCAGACTGCTTAAACTAAGCTTTTACTTTGAGTTTTACATGAACCCCAACTTCTCAAGTAATTTTGTCTATTTTCCTCAGCTGCTTTGTCTTTTTTGGCCTTCGGTGCTGTTTTGTTGAAACTGATGTTTTTGTCAGTACCATGTATAAATGTTATGCAATATCTGGAAATACATTCAGGAAAATAATACATTTGTGGGTGGACTGTGAAAAGGTCCAAGCATAGACGCTGTGTAGAAACAATACATTATGTAACATACACAGCTGTCAAGTGATTGAAAATCCACAGTGTGAATCAATTCATGGCCATTTTTATTGACAGCAACTTTAAACTTGACTCTGTGCATTTGTGGGTGCACGCTCTCAGCATATACAGTATAGTACATGTGGGTGCATGTGTCTATTTAGCAAAGGTAGAAGAGTCACCTGTCCTCAGCTGTCTGCATTTTCCACATGGAGATTTGATTGTGATGTGCTGCTGCTGGATGATCAGTTCTTTTGAGCTTCCTTGGCAGTTTTATGCATGCCTGTGTACAAGCTGACAATATTAGTGAAGAGCTACATCTCATTGTAGAATGACAGATTTCTGTTGAAAGGTGGTTCAGTAAATGGCAAGGACGCAGAGCAGAGTAGTTAAAGGGGAGCTATTATGCTCATTTCTGACACCACATTTTCATTTCATGTACTGTTCCTTAGTGCTGCCCATCACTTCATCCTCTATAAAACATGCCTGAGGCCACCCTCCATTTCAGTCAGCTTTCATTCTGATTGGCTGCCCCTTTCTAAACAGAAAAGCAAGACAGTGGGGCTTCTGTTCTGAGAGCCAGATCTGTGTGCCTGAGAAGACTACTTTAAGGATGCCCACTCTAAATAACATCACAGTCAAAGAGTAGGAAAAAAAGAAGAAGAAGAAAAAAAAGAGCTTTCAGGTCACAGGGATTACTTGCACTATGCCAACCACATTATTTTAAACTTTGGTCATATATGTATATATGCAGAGTTGTGTGCAGCTCTCTTTTGCGCAGAAGTGGTTTTCTTCTCTCTCTTTTGCACATATTGCAATAGTGCACTTTATCCTGTTCTTTACACCCTAATACTCTCCAGAATGCAGCTTATTCAGGCCGGTAGGCTGCTACAATACACAGTGAAAAATTTGACCATAAACAGTATTTTTATGTTGGAAAACCAACTGAATGGCACAACTATCCAAACCTAGGTATAAAAACCACTGAGGCTGCAGAGAATTTAATTGCAAATAGAAATGAACGTCAGCTTATGGGGGAGAGTAAAACATCAAACATATGACATGCCTTTCCATAAAATTTGGGTCTTATATTGGTGTATATTTATAGCTGAGAATTTAAATGTAGTCTAATAACCAAATCGCACAAGAGCTATGCACACTGCACATCTCCATCTCAGGTTTGGTGCTTTGTGTGAGCTCCCAGATCCCATCTTGTGCGGTATTTTCACACAACCTCTTTCCCCCTTCTTTTACAGACTCGGTTTCTAAATTGAACTCCAAATAATCGAGTCCCAGCCAAAAGCCCATCCCTTACATCAGCAGCTGGACTCTCTCCACTCCCCATCCCTACAAGCCGAGCCTACTCCCTCCTCACCAGTCTAACCAATGAGTTTCGGCGGAGAAAACAAAAATCAAGCAGTGTGTTATGGGAGCGGATTAAACAAGTGTGTTCAAGAAGAGAAACAGCGGCAGGTAGGAAGTGAGTTCCCCCCGTTAACTCGACTGTCAGCGCAGATTATCGCTTTGGATGAAGTGCCGTTGAGTTTTTGATCAGCTGCAAATAGTCTGGGAAGTGAGCTAATGATAAATGCTTTTGTGAAAGTAGACTATTCGTTTTAGGCTTTAATTGTTGTTAAACAAGAGTGTTGTTTTGCCAACACCAGCCTTAACCGGTGTTGGGGTTTTGAAGCTTACAGATCAGTGGTGGAGTTAATTCACTGGGATAAAGTGTGAACTGAGCATTTAAGCGCGTTTCTCGCATCGTTTCATAAGTTGTTGAGTGAATCGGCAGCCCTCGCCTCTTTAGCGTTTAGCGTGTTGCTCTACCAGTAGATAAGTAGAAGTTTGATTCATAACATGCACTTGGTCATATTTTGGAGTGTTTGATGCTGGCTGTAATTTGAGCTTTCTTGAGTTAAGTTGGAGATGGATGCTTTGAGGTAACATGTGGTTTCGCAGCTGGCGTACGGGCGCTGTCCCCGGTGCTGAAAGCCGAGCGTGGAGTCCGTTACACTTCTTCCTTTGAATCTCAAGGATCTGAAATTTACAGTGAATGATAGAGGAAAGTCTAGCCCCACCTTTAACGCCGTTAAGCGGGTTAACAGTTCTGCGAAACCGCTTTGCTCAAGTACACTTCAATAGGGCGTATGCTGCCCACATTACAGCTCAAACCCGTCCTTTCTTTGTTTCCTGCCTACTAAACCCATTGCCTTTTGGATGCCTGATTCTTTTCAGCTACTTTCACTTGTTTGCTTGTTGTTTAATAGGAGAAATGTAATAGGAGAATCTTAAATGAATCTTTGCAGGAATTTGAGCTAGACTCCTAAAGTCTCAACCTTGCCACCTTCATGTTCTGTTCGTCAGTATTACCAAGGTGAGATGATAACCCTCAGGAGGGGGACAGCTCTGACAGGCAGTAATAACAGCATGAGTTCAGTTTGGTCCCCTGGGACTCAGCAAGAATCTCTGTTTTTGTGACAGCTGTACCAAGTCAAAAGGGCCCGTCTCCTGTGAGTGTGCCAGGTCCTTACCGACATCGCTCAACCTATCACTGGATTTTTTCATCCCTCAGAGCTATACCACAACCTCACCTCGCACTGCTTCGCTGGTTGGCAGATCACTCTTGCCCTGAGCCAGGATGAATGATGTTCTGGAGGCCACCTCCCCCGCAACCAGCCTCAGCGGTCCAGCTACCTGTGTCACCAAAGTCGAGCTGCGTGTGTCTTGCAAAGCTCTGTTGGACCGAGACACTCTGAATAAGTCAGACCCCTGCGTCATACTAATGGTACAGAATGATGGACAGTGGATAGAGGTGAGGTCTCATTTAATTCTTTAATACTGACACTACTGTACAGGTGGTGCTCTGAGGGGTGTGACTAATATCCCCTCACTTAGCAGTCCACCTTTATTTATTAATCTCCCTGTTTGAGTCAATAGCCGCACTATTTCAAAGAATCATGCTTAGACTCACACATCAAGCGAGCTGAAATACTCAAATGCAGGCCCTTGAGTTGATCTAAATAATATGTTTTCTTAATGTTTAAATAATTGCACAGGGAGATACAGAGGACAGTTACTCAGTCTTCCTTCCCTGTATCATAAATCTAAGATTAAACATCGGTGATGTGTGAAATATTGTAGATCGGGGGTGATATTGCTCTCTCTGTCTCTTGCCAGTCGTCACAAAATCTGTGTAGTCATACAAGACCGACCAGGGAGATAAATCTGTTAATGGTTTGGTGAACTTGCAGCTGTTTTTTTTTTTTTTTTCTTTTTTTTTTTTTTTTGCTCTTTCAGAAAAGAGCATGGCTTACACAACAGCTGCCTGGCTCAGAACTGAAAATGCCAAATGGAGTATACATTTGCAGTCATCACTGCCTGTCTCCACAATTAAACAATTCCCAAACAAATTGTGTTGCCTGTCCTGTAGGATTCACATTAGGTGCAGTATAATTCACTTGTCTACATGGTTAAACAGTGGGCTGGTAATTTGCAGCATGATGAGATGTGTTCCAGCTGAAAATGTTTACTTTCTTGGTTTGGTCCCAAACTGATCTGAAGTGTAGGCAGCGGCTCTCTCATTTCCCTGTTAATTAAGTCATTTAGTTCATGAGGGAGAGCCAAAAGGCAGGTCTCCATTAAGTAGAGGATGTGTTAATGTGAGGCAGAGGATATCTAATTATATAGATTTTTTTTTCCCCTGCAACTCTTCATCTTACAAAAGGCCCTGTTTTTAGGGAAGTGGGAGATGATTAACCCTGACAGATTTTTGCCACATGGGTCATTTATTGGAGGTGCACACAATAATGTTTGGGCTATATGAATGTGGAAACCTCTAAATGCTATTTTTAGGCAGGAATGATTAAAAACGTGCTTTGACGTTGTCTTGGATTTTATTTGATGGGAGTTTGTTACATGAGATTACTGACCTGGGTTCAATGTAGCATGAATTAATGAGTGGCTATTTTTAGCCACACTAAATGAATCATATGCATGAAAAAAAAATCCATCCATCCATCCATCCATGCCAGTCTTGACAGTCATAACAGTATTCACCAGTTGTCCAATGCTCTGCTGTCAAATCCCTCAGTTCTGGGTGGCACCATCCCGTCTGCAAATTGTTTACTTACGTCAGCAACTGAGTAAGAAGCAGAGCCCACTCATATCACCACCATATCACGCTCTTCCTCCTCTCTAAGCTTATGCTGCATGGCCCCGGTGGCTTACTGTCTGTTAAACTGCACATATTTCCATGATTACCTTTTTTCACCACCTGCTCACAGGGCAAATTAGGAAGCAGGGTGAAGATCACAAGGCATATTCTGCTTTCACAGAACTGTCCTCTTTTTATATAAAGTGGACCCTGCACTCTTCTCTGAAAATGTGTTTATTGTGATAAAGCAGCTGAAAAAATGCACGGAAATGAATTAATATAGAAGTGAATCTCCCATGTCATGAATCTCTTTATAGTTTCTGGCCCCACACCAACAACAAACAGGCATCACACACAGACTTCAGCGCAAACTACCCTACGTAGCTTTGATTAGCCTTCCTCAACAAACAGGCTCATCATACTCATCCCAAATCTGCCCAACCAGATGGCACAACGAGGGAAAGAAGAGGCAAGAAAGGCCGATAAAGAAAAATAGGGGTAAATGTGACTATGGAGGCCAAGTCCAACCTGGTAGTTATTTTCTTTCTTTGCATTGCTTGCTGGGTATATTGGAAACAATAGAGCAACTCCTGCTTATTATTATTATTGTTACCCATACAGCTGTCCTGGCTATTTATCTGGCAGATATCTAGCACATATTAAGCGATATGTACAACCTTTTTACTAAATGACCGATCCAAAGTCAATTTACAAATATAGAGGAAAACAAAAATGAAACTGACAATTGAGCAATTAATTCTATCAACGTAAGTACATTCATGAAAAAAGCAAGTAGATCCCATCTGGTGTTCACATGAAAATTATGTCATGTCATCATGCAAAGATCTCTCAGCAAATTCAGCCCAAGAAAAGACCTTTAATTTCATGACAGGATCTACAAGTAATTCTTGCAAGTGTTGGTGTCAAAATGCCTGCATGTACAATCTGATTTGACCTGCCCAGGAGGCATGCCAGAAAAAGACAAAAAAAATAAACATGCAATAAAAAACCCTTTACTGTCCAAAAAGAACATTAAAGTAAAGTTACATTTTTTGCACTGAACAAAAAGGTAAACACCAGGCTTTCTGAAACAATATGCCCTAGACAGATATGTTTGGCAGGGACCAAAAACAGCTTTTCAGAAGAAGAACCTCAGACCAACTATGGCAGAAATGTTATGGTTTGGGGCTGCTCCAATGCCTTAGGGAAATGGACAGCTTACAGTCATTGATTCCAGTATAAATCCTGCATCATACCAAAAGTGCTTGAAGATAATGTGAGGCCTAAAGCTGAGGTTGAACCCAAAGTGAACCTTTGAGCAGGATAATGATCCTTGATGCACTAACAAATCGATAAAGGAATGGCTCAAAAAAGAAGAATTGGAAAAAGCACATGCGAGAAAACATCTTGCACCTGAAGGGATTTTGCATGGAAGAGTGAAAAACTCTGATCTCAGACACCGATTCACAATTGTGCAAAATACCTTAAGAGGTTATTTCTGCTAAAGGGGGCAATTATAGCTTCTGTGACCAAATCTGCCCTACTTAATTTTTTTTTTTTTTTTTTAGAAGAATAGCACGTCTGCGGATGTTATTGTTGAATACCAGTTTTATCTCTAGGCGCAATTACAAAAATATCTTATTTTTGTCCAAATGTCAAAAAAGCCAACAATTTCCATTAGATGCACTTATGTGTTTACATAACTGTATATAAGAAAGGCTAAATGCTTGGGAAAAAAAATCAGAATTTCAGGAGTCCAGTCAAATTATTCATGCATGGATGGGCCCATGCCCTTCTTTAGCATGTAAACTGGCACCAATAAAGATGCTTCTGTGTACGTGGGAGGCATTCTGTGGTTTGGGTCTCCTTGGAAGGAGGGCTCAGCTCAAGTTATTCTGAGTCATCCTTATTGTCCTACAATGAAACATTTCTATTCACAAATATGAGTGGGTTTCTTCCAGGTTGGTAACAACTGTGTTTTGTGACGAGTCACTGAAGAGGATGAAAAAATTTCACTCAAATTTTCTAACTTTTACAGTCAAAATCATTTATGTCCATCAAAATATCTAAGAAATGTTGCCAAGAATTACCTTAAATGTTGACGTGTGAACTTATTTGTAAAAAAGCAGGACTTGGAAGCTTTGCATGAGAAAGCAAATTCTTTTCTTCAGTGCTGACTGAAGTGTTGTAAAATAAGCGCTATTATAATGACTTCCCATAATGCTCTCCCTTGAAGAAAGTGCCATGGCTCATGCACACCTTGTCATGAGAACGACAATCCATCATTCATTTGTCTCAAACATGCTTTGATACAGCACGCAAGGGGGAAAGCTTAAGATTATCACTCCTCCAGTTATTCTTTGGCATATTATTTATAAAAAAAACCCCAAAACATTAAATGGCTTAAAAAACAAGAAAGTAACCATTTTTCAAGTGAAGTATAATTATCTATTTTCCAACAGATTTAAGAGGACTGGAATCACCCTAAAAACTGTGTTAGAAAGCTCCCTCACAAAATAAGGGAATACCTTTTTAAAGACTTGTAAAATCTATTACAGGGAGCTGTTGGCTTGTGATCTATGATACTCCCCTTGATGTCTGTGCTTTTGATTTGTAGATTAGACATATAATATTTTTGTGTAAGATGCAGGAAGCTTGCTTTTTATTCCAGATTCCAGCTCAGGGCTTCAGCTGATAGACTTTACCAAAGAGAGAGATGAGAAATGAGAGAACACTGTCACCCATTTGTAAAGTAATCAAAATAAAAGCATGGACCTGCCCCACTGACAATGAAGAAATGACTTTGGACTTTGTCTCAGACAAGCAATATTGAAGCAGCCACGTTTGGATGAGCCCTCAAACCTTTCCCGGTCCTTCATTTACTGGCAGTAGATCAGTTCTATATTGCACCTCTTGATGGGTCTCTTTTCCCTTCTGTGTCATTCACTATTTGTAGATTTAGGGTTAAGTCCCAAACATCTTTTGTATGCATACAGTACCAGTCAAAAGTTTGGACACCCACATGTCCAAACTTTTGACTGGTACTATATATCTGGTTTAATTTGGAAATTCAGGCATTCTTTTTTCTGTATATTTACTGTTCTTTTTAAATTTACCAGTACTAAAGTGCCACTGACTTCAAAAACACACTCAATGATGATTTGTCCTTGAGACAAATTGGGCAGTGTAGAAATGTTCATGGAACTGTGTGAGAGCTAAATTCTACATCATGAACAGATGGGGCCCCAGAGAGATCAGCCTTTCCTTGTCAGGCAGTCAAAGACAGGCATGGATGTTTTCTCTAAGCTGAAATTAAATGTCAGAGCCCTCCAATCATCTCTCATATCATCCTCTCGACAAATATAATAACATCTGCCCTTCTTTATAAAGAAACTAGTTTTATTTCCTTACATGCACTGTGAAGTGATATAGGATACTGTCTGCAAAATCTATGGCATTTTGTCAAAGAGGGGCTTAATTTCCTTACAAATGCACATGGTCTGTTATGATTAAGAACATAAAATGAACATGCATTTAGGTTCAAAGGTTCATTCAGTGTGTTCCCTCTCAGCTGGACAGGACAGAAGTGATCAAAAGCAACTTGCACCCAGTCTTTGGCAAGGTTTTCTCACTGGATTACTACTTCGAGGAGGTTCAGAAACTACGATTTGAGGTTTATGACATCCATGGCACTCACAGCATTGGAACTCGTGATGATGACTTTCTGGGAGGGGTGGAGTGCACTCTTGGCCAGGTAAGCAGAGGCTGCTGTCTTACTAACCCATTTTTGCCAGTTTTAGCACCAGATTTGTGCCCAAATAACCAGGATTTGTTAGTATAAAAGAACTAAAACCTGCCCAAACATTCCCCTTTTGTCTTTGATGTTGCTGGTAAATGATACTGTATATTTGTGGCAGTACAGTAAATGAGTCATACTTATTAGTGATGTTGAAGGCTAAGATCTCTATATATCGCTGTTTGCTGCTGAAGGCTCAAGGCCAACATTTTGTTTATCTCGCTCTTTGCAGATTGTGGCCCAAAAGAAGATGGTGAAGCCTCTGTTGCTAAAATATGGGAAATATGCTGGCAAATCTACCATGACAGTAGGTTTCTAATGCTGTGTGTGTAATGTTTCTGCTGTGATGAATGAAATCATCTGAACACATTACACATTAGCTTTGTGTTGTTCCTTAATATCAATGTAGTGGTAACTGACAAAAGCAGGCATTTTTTCTGTAGTAGTGTCCATTTTGGTGGCATGGAGAAGCATTCCCACTAAATACACAGGGAAACATGAAAATCCATAATAAGTGTTGCATGCATAAGAAATCATGTGTCAGAGAATAGCTCTTCATTCATTATCTGCTGTTTTACAGTGAACAAGCCAGTGGTGATAGCACATCAAACCATGGCAATTTAAATTGTGCAATGCTCCACTCTGGTCTGGAAATATACAAGAGAATCTCATCTTCTTCTTCCTCTAATGAATTCATGGCGGACACGTTGCTGCAAAGTCTGACAGCATTATTATCACTGGGTTGGACTGTCACATGCAGTACAGATGTTCCCGTGTTTGTGCCCATCTCCTGCATATTTTTGGTGTCAGCAAAAGTACAAAGTTTGATTTAAATTCAGCCCCATTTCGTACACATGAACAACCGACTTTTCCTGTTCTGTTTACTTCTATTTGGCTTCATTTACTGAATGCAGGCATGACATTTGAAGAGTAAAAATTAAAGACGAACTTATCCGTTTAAAAACACTTAATATATTGCCACATTTAGAGTTTATTTAAAGAGCAAATGCATTCAGAAGCCCTCCGGGGTGAGAATTCACACAATGGAATAATCTGGCCATTTCATCTGCACAAGCGCCGAGAATTCAGTGCACCAGCATAATGTTGAACCATTATTCACAGTGCTGTATGTGTGGCACATACATAATACCATTAAATAATGGTGTAGCTCTTCATTATATTTTACTTGCTACACATTTCTGAAAAAAAAAAAAAAAAAAAGGGAAAATGATGTTATTGTAGCACATTGTATGAGACACAATGGAGATAATGTAGGAGGTTTTTTCTTTTCTTTAAAAAATAATAAAAAAAGAAAGAAATCCTAGATTTATGCATACATATTTGTACTTCTACACCCCCATTGATATGATGCATTACCTAACCCAGGGGGCCAGGATTAGGTAACGCATCAGGTATTTGAGGTTACATAATTATTAGCTAAATGCAAAGTCCGACCATGTGGATCCCGCCTCAGACTAAGTTAAGATAAGTAAGAGAATGTACTGAGAAAGTATCAAAAACATGCACCTGTTCCTTTCTGTAAACACTGTATTGTTGCCTTAGATCTGGAGATGTATAACAGACAGTATAAACTATGTCCTTAGTCATGAGACATAAGCTGTTTTCACACATAAATTCCAGAAAATGTGCAGGAAATCAAGTTGGGACAATGCCTGAACTTGCCCTTCTCACATGGAACACACAGTGTTACCTTGTGCCGTCATGTGTCCTGCTTCCTGGAGCAGACAATCATCTCGTCTCACTCTTGCACTCTTCTCACATGCGTTCAACTGAACATATGAACAAATATACTTTTTAATGTTTATTATAGGGCAAAACAAATGGGTTTCAGCTAAAAGTCCTCATCAGCACACCTGGACATAACACAGATGAAGGCAGCAGGCTGGTAAAAGCTGCTTAAAATACGATCCGGCTGCTTCAGACATTTGCGCTATCATGTGCACCTCTTTCGCATGTGAAACATACACATACACAGCCCCCCAACTGCCCAACATCTTTTACAAAGATTTTACATGCTAGTTGTTCTTGTCAGGACAAACTGTCTGATGAAAAAAAATTCTTTCCTTGCCTGTCATCACTGTCAAGCATTGTCTAGCCCTGGGCATGCTTGCGTTACAGCCACAGTTCTGACAATTTGATGCAAGGTTTCTGCCAGTTTCATACAAAGAAGCAGAGCGCAAAGCTTTGTGTTCTGTGAGGTGGACAGACAGCACAAAGAGAGCAGCAGAAGGTGCACAATGTTCCTTAAAAATGGCATTCCTGAACTTTTTCTCCCTAAACACATATCTAAAGTGAAAAAAACAATCCGATAACTAGCATAACTTTACTGTTTTGCTGTACTGTGGTAACTTTTATGTCTATAAAAAGGGAAATCCACAAGTTGAGGCAATAACCTGTGACATGGAAGCCTTCTGGTTTCTATCTAATGAGTCTCTCGACTCTCTGTGCCAAGTAAAAGCCACTTGGAAAAAAATATAGCCATGTTAATGATTTTCAGTTATTTTTTATAATAAAAAGTCAAATGATGTGTCTTTAAATGCATATGCAAGTGCATAGAAATATTCTTGTTACAAAGAAGTGGGTAGGATTTTATAATACAAACTGTAACCTGTAATTTGCATTTACCATGTAATTTTTGTAAATATAAGGTGTCATTTATAGAGCGTAAAAAAAAAATACATAAGCACTGTTGAACAAGGTAGTAACCTTTGTAAACTATTTATAAGTAAAGAGTACGAAAGAAATTAGACATGATTTAACAAGTACAGTACTGTACAAAGTCACCTCTCATTTCTTTATATTTTGCTTCCAAATAGTCAGACTTTCTTGTAATTTTTTAGTCATCTTGAGCAGAGGTTCTCCAGGCTTTTCAGTCCAATCTGACCATTTTCAGAGGAATGTTTTTTTGTTTGTTAAGCCACCAACAAGTTGATTCCCAAGGAGCTGTTAGTCAAAAAACATGGCATATCGCAGCATGGTGTGCAGTGTGTCCTGGAAAAATCTGAGGAAACTGGACAAAAGAAGAAGGGTCAGGCCTGAAAGAACTATTTACAGCAGATGAACAGTCTCTTTTTTTCCTTAAGAAACAGAAAAAAAAAAGATGCATAGAGATGCATCTAGCCCTTCAATTGATCCATCTACCGTTCACTGAAGCCTCATTGGAAATGGTGTGAGTGGAAGGGTGGCTGTGAAGAAGCCATTCTTAAGGAAGTGAAACAGGGAGAAAAGGCTGAGTTATGCCACATTAATAAGAACTGGACTGAAAATCGGTTTCAACAGGTCATATCAGTGAAATGCTTTGGTCAAAGAATAAGTATTTCACTGATATTATTTTGAATAATTCTCACAAACCGCATGTTCTGTTTTATACAATTAACTCTTATCTTAAACCGCTCTGATACACATCCTTTAGCATTTCTTCAGCATCTTGTGAAAAATTTCTCCACTATTTTGTGGATAAGATTGCCACAATCTGCGCAAACTTCTTGCCTCCTACTTTTGACCCTTCTGTTTCTGTCACCGGCTCTGCTGTCTTTAGCAGATTTGAACCTCTGGCCCTCCCTTCTCTCAAGAAAATCACTGCTAATCTGAGGCCCTTAGTCTGCCTCACTGATATGGAAAGTTTATTTATGTGTATGCATGTGTGTATGGTGTGTTTCTAATTTTATTGTGTAACCCTTTGTTTCATGTCCAACACTATGGTCAACTTTGTTGTTTTAAATGTGCTTTATAAATAAATTTGGATTTGGGTTTGGATATGGGGTGATGGATCCAAATTTGAAATGTTTTGTTCAAATTATCATCAGTATGTTTGGAGGAGGTCAGGAGAGAGGTACGACGGTGAGCATCTGCAGCCATCTGTAAAACACGGTGGAGGCTCTGTCACGGTTTGGGACTGTATTTCAGCCAGTGCTGTTGGAGATCTTGTTAAAATTGATGGAATTATGAACAAAGAAAAGTGCCATCAGATTTTGACTGGCAGCAGCTTCATTTTTCAGCATGACAATAATCCCAAACACAATGGCAATGCAGAAGAACACATAATGGAACACTATCAGTCATGGATTGGCCTCCCCAGAGCCTCATCCTGAGAGAGGACAAAACAAAAGGCTGCCAACATCCAAAGAAGAGCTTTGAATGTTCTTCAAGAAACCTGGAGAACTATTTCTGAAGACTGCTTACAGAAATTACAAGAAAGCTGCCTGAGCGAGTTCAAACTATGTTGAAGAATAAAGGTGGTCCTACCAAATATTGAACCATTTCCTTTTATTTTTGCACGTTTCAATAAATCGCTGCACCTATTTCGCATTTTCCTTGCAAAATATAAGGAAAAGAGGGGTGACTTGCACAGTACTGTTGGAGGATTTTAGCATTTTCTTGCATTTTTATTCCCTTGTTTTACTTTACCTGCTAGTAAGTGTTTTACAGGACTTCACTCTAGATTCAGAAAAATTACATGATAAAGGTTGGGAAATTATTCAGCATAAGGTGTGGAATATACTATGAACAGCTTCCAAACAGGATCCCTGCAAACTGTAAGGACTTCATTTTTTTCACCTTCATTTGTAATAGGATGTCAGAACAGTACAAATATTCATTATATATAATTAATAATAAATATTTATTATAACAGAGGTAGGTAAGTTTTACAAGTGTGGAATTTTATTTGCTGTGTAATTTGTGTGTTTAACCTCGTATTGGTGTGCACATCTATTTTATCCTTAGGAGAGTCATTCTTTATGGATTACATTTACATAGCTTTTAAAACCTCTTTTCTAAAGAGCTTCACAATGTGTCTGCCTGTTCCCACGTTCACGCGCATTCACACAGTGATGACAGAGAGCAGTCATAAAATTAGTCATCAGGAGCATTTTGAGGTTCAGTGTCTTGCTCAAGGATGCTTTGAAATAAAAACATGTTTCATTTTAGTAGATTCTGCGATGAAAAAAGGAGCCCAGCACAATATTTTATTTTTATTGTGGCGCTTGAGTCACAAAGTTCATGTTTGTGAGCTTTAAGGTTGTGTTTCTGAAATATATATCACACTCTTAATTCACATTTCTTTTAACAGTAATAATGTAGATGCTAGCACCAAAATATTACTGCCAAATCCCTTTTCCTTCCAGGTGCATGCTGAGGAAATTTCTGGCAACAACGGATATGTGGAACTCTCCTTCTGTGCCAAGAAGCTTGATGATAAGGTGAGAGGAGTACACATTTTTGATTGAAATACCAACACAGTTGTTTTATTAGATGTGGTTTAGAAGCATTAGACAGGGAGTAATGTGATAATACTCCTGTCATGATACTGTATAGGCTAAGAAATCATCCACAGTGATTCACCGGCATTAAATTTATGCACACAAAAGAGGATTATTTTTCACTTTCAAAAAATCATGGCATATGTGAATTACATTAGTATTTACGATTATTTGCATTATTACATGTTTATCCACGTGACGGTTACACTTTAAGGCTGGATATCACTGACCTTAGCTTCTCCTGGACTCACACTGTCAAACTATGCTGAAGGCATATTTCAATCAAAAAAGCAGCAGGAGCTCACATCTAGTTGCAACTCTGATGATCTGTAGTCACACCACGTTCTCAGCAACAAGCCTCGGGATCCAAGACTCACAGGTTGCCCTTTGATTCCCAGCACTATTTGGAAAAAAATTAAAATTTTCTACAGCATGTGCATTTATTTTTGGAATTTCATCCTGAAATTTACAGCCTGCTCTGGCAGTGAAATCGAACCTGAGTCTAACACACAGGAAATAATAAAAATAAATCCTTGTTGTGAAGTCCATTTTCTCCTGCTTTTAATGGTCGCTCCACGTATCCACTTTCTGCTGAAATGCTGGAGAAGCCACTCTGATTGCCACTAAGATTTCTGCTAATCCAAATAAATCACTGTTACTTGCGGAGCAATCATGTGTAGTCATTTGCCACTCGGATGCAAAAGTGTTTATTTGCTCTGAACAAACAATACAGCATCTTATGTGATGCAGCCTACACATTTTAGTTGTGAATATTAACTATTTAAAAACAACAATGTAGACTGTGATTAGACATCGATTTTGTTTACAAGCAAATAGATTTTCATTTTATTTCAAAAATAACCCATCCTATGTCATATCATAATAAGGAGATATCATTTGGTAGTGTTGAATGTGATTTATTGAGATACAGAATTTGATTAATAACCTATTTCATGATTAGACTCAGAGGAACCATCATAGCAGAACGGAGTTCCAACAATGAAAGAAATTAGGACAGGACCTCCTGGAGTCTAGATGCTGGTGATAGTAAAGATGAAGATGGAGGCTCAGATAGGCCTCTGGAGGCAGGTTGCACAAATGAGAGTCTGAAAGGCAGAATGACAGAAGAGCACTGAGATTTAAAGCACAGAAAAGAGAGGCTGATTGGCTTGTAGAAGGCGGGCAAGAAAACGATTGGCCTAGAGTAATGATGTTGACAGCGTGGGAAAGTGGGAGTGATGTAAAGAATAGACTAGCAGGACACCCAGGAAAGTTGGCAAATGAGTGATTACATATCTTCTTTGCTGACCTTATGCATAAGCTTCATTTGATAGGATTATAGGCACAACTTGACAGAATAAAGTAGGCAAACTTGGTGTCTGGCTGTGAGAACTTCATTTTTTGTCATCTAAGCAAACAAGTCATAATCAAACATGCACGGTTGGCATCATTAACAAATTTGCATTTCTTTTGTTTCTTTTGCTGTCAGATTGGGAGGAGATACGGATGCAGACATTTGCTCTTAAAGCTGGGTTAGGCAGCGAGTTGCTGGCATGGGTGGACAGAAAAAAATCCATAGTAACCTTTCAGCATATTGTAATTCGAGTACTCAAAGAGGGAACTAGAATCCTGCACATCCCCCAGCCTCTGCCTTTGGGCATACAGCAGTGAATGTGATTGTTGAGGGTTCTTTCTATTATTCTGGGGTCTTTACCTTACAATATAAAGCTCCTTGAGGCAGCTGTTGTTGTGAATTGGTGCTAATGAATTGAATTGAATTGAATTGAGTTGAACTGAGACTTTTGTCAATCCCAGGTCTCTTCAGATAAGATCAAGTTAGTGGTATATTGTTGGATTTTGGGAATTTTAGGTGAAACATGGGTTTAAGCACATGCCCATTGGGGATGCTTAAAATAGAGCTGCAAGAGATGGGTTATCTATTTTGAAATTGTGGTATTTTTTTTCTTATGCATTTTGCATTCCTTATTAGGTAGTGCAAATAAAAGTGGTTACCCTCCCCCCCTTTTAATATATTGAGCTGTTTTCCCATTTATGTAACAGTAGATACCCCAGTCAGCACAATATACACACTTGACTGTTTTGCTCACAACTCTAAAAATTGTAAAGAAAATATTAGAAAGAAAACTCCAAGAGTCAAACGATCCACCACATTGGCTAACACTTGGTGATGGTGGGGAGGAAGAATGTCCTATTAACAGGAAGAGACAAGGCTCAGGGATGGGCAGCCATGTGCTGAGGCCAGTTGGGGGGGAAACGGGAAAGAGAAGAGCAAAGCAGCATGCAAAGAGAGACAACAGCAAAACACAAAGTCTACTTAGATATCCAACTCACAAACAGAGGGACAGTCAAGCAACTAACCACATGGTGAATGTAAGATAATTAATGTAAAAGATATTGTAGGCTATGCAGGCGCTACAAACAAATTCTGAGCTTCCACTGCAAAAGTCTCATCAATGCCATGATTTTAAAACTTCCATCACCTTATCAGAATTTATCAGTGTGAAGCACTTGAATAAATTGCATTGCTGGGAATAAAACCAGCAATCAGTGTGGGTTAAAATTGCTGTAACAAATGTGTTTATTTCAAGCTGGGTTACTACAGCTCAATGAAACCAATCCTATAAAAAAAAAAAAAGTTAGGAGTTAAGAAGTCTCAGTGTGTTGGCGTGGCACACCAATCAGCAGACCAAAACACTGGAAGTGTACTTAGCCTGAATGACCCACACTCCACTTCCAACATAAAAATACCCAAACTAATACCAGTATAAAATATTAGCAGAAAACAGTAAACTCCCACTGTAGGAGCCACAGCACTAAAAACAATTAAATGCTGTTAGAACTACACTAGAGTCTACTGAAAACAAGAACTAAAGCAATAAAAAATGACCCATGTGGAGCAACCAACACTGTATCACAAGACTGCCACTAGTCCAGGACCGTTACGACTGTTTGAAAATGAAACAAATGACTGAAGAGCCGTATATTTTTATTAAACTAAAACAAACACTTACATAAAAATCCAATACAACAAGATGCATATACATCCCTACCTCACCCCGACGTTAAAGTAGTCCTGCTGAAACAAGCTAATAAAGGTAAGCAGCAGTGATCACAGCAGCAGGAGTGAAACTAAGCCACTTCATGAGCCTCTCAAGGGGTCAGGTGTTCTCACCTTGAGTCTCTGAATTGTGTCTGGGTCCTAGTGCCCTCGTATTACAAGTGATAGAATTTCTTCTTATATTTTTTTTTTAAACAAAATTAATTAGCTGTGACAGGCAGCTTGCATATAGCAATTTGTCTAACAAGGACAACAGATGATGACTGAAGCATGACTCTTTCTAATGAGCTGCTCATCAGTTGCATCCCCCTCAACCTGCTGTAAACACTGAATGTCAGACTATACATGTTGCTGAGCAAAAGGATTAATTATGAGGTATGATAGATTGTGGTAAATGGTAATGACAATAACATTACAGTTATTGTAAACCTGAAATTGAAATTTGACATGTGTGTCTCTTGAGTCCATGCTACTGATGCCACTGGCTAGTGGTTGCCATGGCAACAAAGTGAGGATCTTACAGCTCCTTTTTTTTTTTTTTTTTTTTTTTTTTGTGCTCCTATCCCTCAGGAGATGTATCTGGCTAATGTAGCGGGAAATGCATCTTTAACTGTCTCATTCGTTGTACACAAAACTCCCCTCACCCACCCAGCCGACACAGGCACACAGAACAACACAGACACACAGACGAGCACATAGTAATTATTTGTTTTCCTCCCAGAAGAATCAATTGACCTCAATAATCAGCGTTGCCTCTGCTCTCAGACGCCTGAACTTGAGACTCAGGGGATGATTCAAGGCTACCACAAATAACCATAAAAGATGCAAAATGTTCCACATGTTTTCAGTTAATTGGGGCATTTACTGACACTGAAAATGGACATAACCGCTTCTGAGTTGATCTGAATTCATCGTGTTAATTGCAGCCTAATGCTGGGGCTATTTAACATGTGTTTCGCACAAGTTGTGAGGTGCAAGAGAAAGCTCAAATGCTCTGCACGTGAACATCTACACAAGTCTATTTAGTCAAGAAAAATGCTGAGTGAAAAATGTAATAAGTAGATAATGGCATGAGGTGGGAGCTTATAAAATAGCCACAAGTTCTGCAATAATGATGTCTTATTCAAAAATGCCACCATGCTGTGCTGTAAGTTTTCTGCCTGTGTCTTCTGACCTTTAATCACAGAGACAATTGCCTGACAATTATTCCCCCCGCAATCAGTAAAAGATGAATTAGTGTCAACAGCCATCTGTATGAATCACCTGGACAAGCCCTAAAAACGCAACATCCCAAACACCCAAGCCTGTGTGGAAATCATCACAGCTTCACTGTCGATGCTGGCAAAATGCAATCTTTCATCTTCAAGAGGCTCTAAATGAAATTAAACCAAACTCTCAGTGTTAAATGTGACATTTCACATCATTTGATCTAAATAGATCTTGACCTCAGTAAGACTCCCTGAATAAATAAAGCTAGAAAAGTAAACCAAAGAAATCTGATTTTTATACGCGTCTCCTTTTCTGATTGACAGCAATTTTAGACAGAATGTTAAAATAAATGTTTCCAGAAGAATCTTTTCTGTGAACTGGATGTTTCAGGGATCTCTCCCCTCTAGAGCCAGTGGGTCAGTTAGTTTTGTCTTCTCTGTTTCTGCAGGATCTCTTCAGCAAGTCGGACCCGTTTATGGAAATCTATCGAATCAATGACGATGAAACTGAGCAGCTTGTTTACAGAACCGAGGTAACCTCGCCGCATTCCCACCCCAGCTTCATCAACAGCTGTTAACACGTTTCTAACACTGTCCTTCTTGTGTTATGTGCTTGTGCTCTAACAGGTGATTAAAAACAACCTGAATCCAGTGTGGGAACCCTTCAAAGTGTCACTCATATCCCTGTGCAGCTGTGATGAAGAGCGGAAGCTCAAGGTAGGGAACATTTAGGAACTGTGAGTCAACAACTGCAAAAACTATATGACCAGTGTGATTCAACTGGGATCAGCTAACAGGACAGAATAATGAAAATGCATCACTTTGATTTATATATGGGAGAAATGCGATGCATGCCCAATCTAGTAAGCAGTGTGTCTGTGTGTGTGTCACAGTGCTTAGTGTGGGATCACGACTCCAGAGGGAAGCACGACTTCATTGGCGAATTCTACGCCACTTTCAGGGAAATGCAGAAAATTTCTGGTGGAAATAAGGTCAGTGAATGGAGAGGTGGAGCAGAGCAAAGGAGCGGAGAGACAGCTGTGTAACAATTTTATCTGTTTCCAATGTGCCTCTGATTTTACTCTGCTGAAATCCAGCACACTTGAAAAGGAAAAAAAAAGAGAAGAAGAAAAATGTCGGTGCTTTGATATGTTCAAAATGCCACAAGTTGTTGCTTTTGTTCTTTGTCTTTCACTTGCTTTTGTTTAAGGTGTCGTGGGATTGTGTGAATCCTAAGTACAAACAGAAGAAGAGAAACTATAAAAATTCAGGAGTTGTCATTCTCACTGACCTCAAGGTAGGAATCTTCTGCAGAAAGATGTTTCAGAAGAGGCAACACTCTAGAGAGAATCAGTCTGTGTTTTATTCTTTTACTTTACAAAGTGGCACAGACGCTGTTACTCTTACTGATTCTGGTTTATAAATGAAAAATTTTCAAGACTACCAAAACAAATTTTCAAGACTGTATCGGCTGCTTTTTCAACATACATCACAACATTTTTTTCCCTTACCTTTAACAGGCAACAGATTTGTTGTGTTAATTCCATTTTAATGACCAGATGCCTCTGAAAACATAGCTAAGCTCTTCTGAGGTTTTGCCTGAAAGACTTTTTTCTTCCTCGCAGCTTCACAGAGTCTACTCCTTCTTAGACTACATCATGGGAGGATGCCAAATTCACTTTACGGTAAATTAAACAGACTGCCTTTAATGATGCTTCACTGTCACTGAATGCTGTTAGCTGCACTGCATCTAAGTTTTATGATTTACATACATGCACTCAACACACTGATCATGTTGGCACTAGATGAAAGCTTTAGGCTCCTTCTTTGCTGGTCCATATGAGTTTTTTCTAAATGTAAATCAATAAATTAGCATTTAAAGATTTTTTTTTGCTCTTGATTTATTTTTTATTTCACTTTTTTATATACAGTTAGATTTCTTGTAGGCAACTGCATGGCATAATTCAAACATTCTTTAACTCTTGCCCTTTGGTCTGCCCTCTGTGCTGCATATTCTCACTTTCTGGCTGGATTACAGAAGCAATGAATATTAATCATGAGGTCTGCTGTGGTAGATGCAGTTCCTCCTTGTTGAAATAGCTAGCTGCTTGGATCTATGTCTATGTGGGTGTAAAAAAAAAAAAAAGTTCTTACCTCTGATCATGTAATTTATACATTAGGTTTATTTCAGGCTCTCTCACTCATAATGGCTTGGAATATAATAAGCAACCAAGCAACCAGGTAAAAGTCTTTACAGGAAGTTAAGTGCCAAAAGAAAAGCTTGATTGTCTCTGATGAACTGTTCATCTTGCACACTTTGTAATTTTTTTTTCTCCTTCCACCAGGTTGCCATTGACTTCACAGCCTCCAATGGAGACCCCAGGAACAGCTGCTCCTTGCATTACATCAACCCTTACCAGCCCAACGAGTACCTAAAGGCTCTGATAGCAGTGGGGGAGATCTGTCAAGACTATGATAGGTTTGTCAATCTTTTTTGTTTCTCAGAAAAGGCTTTTTGTGACCTACAGGGACTGTCACCGTCTCCTGTTGTGAAGTAGAGCTGCAGAGTGCTCCTCGCATGCCATTTCAGTCGAATCTCTCCCACTGAAAGGAGCCACTCCATCTGATCTGCAGCATTAGGGCTGTAATGGAAATAGTGCAGTGCTGAAACAGAAGGGCAGAGAACCCTGCAGGTCGTTATAGCTCTGCTCACCAGTTTTTGTGAAACTAATGGAACTGAGCTACTGACCACCAGCTCCTTTGCCACACATTCATTTCTTCACTGAAATTAATTTGGTACTTTTAATTTTCTCTAACAGTTGGTTTTTTTCTAACAGTTTTTTTTTTTTAACTTTAGCAAAAAAAAGCAGCGGTTACTTGCAGCTTAAACACAGTCGTTTACATCAATAAGTACATTTTTTAAAATCTTTTAAATGATGAGAAAACTGTTGTACCTGGAAAAACTAGAGCAAGTAAATTTTGCCTCTGCTGGCATTATTTATGCATGAGGCTAATCTGGGGCTGAAGATGGCTCTTGGTGGCAGCAGTCAAGGACACTGACACAATATTATGGATGCACTCCTTTATGGTCATTTTAAAATCAGGCAATTTCAAAGTAACCATTAATTTTCTTCCTTCTGTCTGTGTGTGAGATAGATGACATTTTGAACTTTATACCCTGTGAGTCACAGACATTTAAATCTAGTGCAGACATCAATTATTGATGGATTTTTGACAGATTTATTGTCCAACAGGGGATCTCTTACTAACCTGTTTAAGTAGTAGTAGCACAGTAGATTAAAAATTAAATAAATAAATAATCTGAAGCAACACGTCTCACATGTTGATTTTTTTTTTAGCAAACAGTGCATAGGAAAGAACTCTACATTCATGGTCACTTTACTAGGTAAACCTGTTCAGTTGCTCTTTAGCACAAATATATAATCAGGACATGGCAGCAGCTCAGTGCATGTAGGCATGGTCGAGACGACCCGCAATCATCAGAATGGGGAAGAAATGTTTTTTAAGTGACTTTGAGCGTGGCATGGTTGTTGTTGCCAGATGGATGGGTTTAAGTATTTAATAGACTGCTGTGATTTTTTCCACACAGCCATCTCTAGGGTTTACAGAGAATGGTCTGAAAAAGAGAAGAGTGTCAGCTCACTGGGTGAAAATGCCTTGTTGATGTGAGAGGTCAGAGGAGAATAGCCAGACAGCTTTGAGCTGATATTTGAGTTACAACACTAATTCAAATAACTGCTCTTTACAACCAAAATATGCAGAAGAGCATCTCTGAATGCACATATAGCAGATGGGCTACAGCAGCAGACGAGCAAAACACTCCTGTGAACTAAGAACAGGAAACTGAGGCTCACAGGCTCACCAAAACTTGACAATAGAAGATTAGCAAAATGTTGCCTGCTCTGATGAGTCTCAATTTCTGCTGCAACATTCAGAGGGTAGGTTCAGAATTTGGCATAAACAACATGAAAGCATGGATCCATCCCGCCTTGTATAAGCGGTTCAAGCTGGTGATGGTATAATAGGGATATTTTCTTGGCACACTTTGAGCCTCTTAGTCCCAATTCAGCACCATTTAAATTCCACAGCCTACCTGAGTATTGTTGCTGTCCATCTCTTCATGATCATGATGTACCCATTTTCTGATGGCTTCTGATGGATTTTCAGCAGGATAACACACCATGTAACAAAAGTCATATCATCCCAAACTGGTTTCTTGAACATAAAAATGAGTTCATTGTATTCAAATGGCCTCCACAGTCACCAAATCTCTGTCTGCTTGGATTGGAGGACATGTTGTACCTTTGAGATGTAGTGGAACGGGAGCCCCGCATCATGGATGTGCAGCTGACAAATCTGCGGCAACTGTGTGATGCTATCATGTCAATATAGACCAAAACTTCTGAGGAATGTTTCCAGCCCCTTGGTGAATCTATACCATAAAAAATTAAGGCATTTCTGAAGGCAAAAGGGTGTCCAACCCGGGACTAGCAAGGTGTACCTAATAAAGTCTCCAGTGAGTGTATTTTGTAGAGTGAGCTTCCCTTTGACTATCACAATAATTACTTGTTTTTTCCATACAGTGCTGCTATGTGGTTCATGTCACATTACAACGTAAACGTTCTTATGTAACTTTAATTTTTTGCCCTGTAGTCCCTAAATATTTTTTAGCCTTGTTTGTGCCAGGTAGTAGCCTAACTGTACCTGCAAGTATGTGGTGCTGCTTTTAGTCGTGCTGTTTTGCATGTCTACCATAGTTTTTTTGCTCTCAGCGGAAGCTGCATGTGGCTGTTTCTCCTGTGGATAACTGACTGATACAGTTTCTTCTCGGCATCTGTTGCAGCGACGCGTCCTCCTTCTTAGCTTGCACAGGCTCATTACCCTGATACAGACGAACACATGCAGCGATAGGGGCTGACACTAGGATAGCAGGCACTTCAAAAAGAAGTGGGAGGCATCATGGCTGGAGAAATAACAGCATGGTGTAGAATCTGATGTAAAGACAGAGGAGGTGCAGCATGAAGAATTCCTCTTACTGTAAATACTGGCTGATGTAGTTTTGAGGTTTGCCTTCAGTCTCATGTATTTTATTTTATTTTTTTTTAGCTTACTGAGTATCCAATTGAGACCAAATATTAAAGTACAAATGTGTAAAAAAATATATTTTTAGTAGAATTGCAGGTATTTGAAAATTAATGAAAAATTATTTATGATATTATCTGTCTTGGAGAAAGACCCTCTCATCTGTCAAAACTAAGCCAGATGAGGATTAACACCCCAACTCCTGATTTATGCAGATCCTTCTATTGTATATCAGGAGCACTGTCTGGCTAATTATAGCATGCAAGAGATAGGACTGGAGACACCAAAATCCTGCCTGAAAATTAGCAGTTCATCTTTGTGGCTTTATCGCATCCATGTTTACACAGATACACATCAGGATCATACATGGAAACACGTCTCTGGGCCAGCAGCGGCTGCAAGTGTAGGCAGCCCTTCCCTGTTAAGTTGGAATTGTTATTGAGGTGTAAAACGTGGGCAAGCAAACCTTTTGGCCTTTAGTGGATATAGGTGATGTGGGATTTTAGAGTCCATGCAGAGGAGTGCATTACAGAGTTGGAGTGACTAGCTTTTGTCTGTGTGGGTAGAGGCTCGTTTACCTTGCTGAGAGGGCTATTACACCGGGCACATCGCCCTGTGGCTCCTCACGTGCGCTGACGAAGAGGAGAAAACTGCGACCTCCATGGACTTCAGGCAGAATTCATATGATGAAAATCCCTTGTAGCTAGACTCCTTTGTTCTCTTGTCTGGGCTGATCCTATGTCATATCACATTTAATAAATTTCACAAAATGTATTTACTATGTTATCACAACAGTCCTGGGGGTCAGGATAATCAGTTCTCTATGTTTTTCTTGTAAACAATAACAGGAATAGAATACATGCCAAGGCAAAATTGGCTCAGCTTGAATAACTCCTTCCACATAAAAATATTTTCATTAAAGCTCTTTCTTTACACTGGCAAAGCTGGTAAAAAACAAAGCAAAAACAAAAACCAATAGAAACCCAAAACAGAATTTGTTTTTCTTATTATCTTGCACGGATACAGAATGGCTCTGTGAGCTTGACAGGTCAAAATTGTGGGAGTAAAGGCTGTATTCAGTAGATGGGAAGGATTTTTTTTTATGAAAATGGATTAAATTTCATTTGAAAACATTTAATTGTTGAAGGTAATATTAGAGCTCCTTTCATGCTGTTATCTCGGTTGCACAACCTATTGAACAAGAAGTCTATTAATTTCAGTGGAACACTGTTATTGGAGAATTTTGGTGCATTAATCAGAGCATAAAGAGAGATTGCATCAGAAAGAATTGGAATACACACATACATGACAACAATATTGTCATGTATGTGTGTTGTGGCACTGAGGATCCAAATGTAGACAAAGTTTTCAGAAGGCATCGATTTTGGCTGATGACTTAAAGTACACAAGGCGAAGCCTAAAGTACCAAAAGGAACCTACAACTTAAAATACAGACTAGGGCTGGGAAAGACTGGGGAAGGTGGGCTGATGCTCTGACACAGTACAAGAGGAGACAGTGACTATGTATACACAGAAGGGTGATTAGGGGAGTGGAGACAGCTGGGGAGAACGAGACACGGCTGAACAGAATCACAGCAGATGAGACAACTCAAGGCAACAGACAAAGCACAAAATCCCAAAACAAAACAGGAAGTTAGCTAACTGAACAAGGAAAACACAGGCACATGAATAAACTTGGCACGATACAGGAGAAAGGAACCCTGGGAGAAGAATTAAACTAAAGCAACTACTAAATAGACTAAAGAATAGATGACGTAAACATAAACATTACACAAACCAGGGATCAAGATAGAATATTTAAGCAACTGAAAAGTTTAATAAAAAACTCAGACACACTGGATAACTGGGTAACTGACCCAGGACCATGACAAAAGTTTGCTATGTGTGCAGCCAAATTTTTGCCTGTGAGCCATATTCAGGGATCTCTTAGTAACTGAGAAACTACAAGCTGCTGATAATTTATTATAGTGCCAGATTATGGCAAATTCCTGTCCTTGATAATAACAATGATAGTGAGCAAAAATGGCTACATTTCTGTGTTCTGTGTTACTACTAATTATCACAGTACAACTAAAACTTGCCAAGCTGAAGTTACTTCAATCAAGAGTCATCAGTCAGTCAAGAGTTATTGCTCCCTCTGAAAGTGTGAAAATCATCTCTCTGCCAGTATTTATGTAAGTACACACATCACAGTTAATCAAACACTTCTGATAGCTTTGAAAAGCTCCCTCAATGCCACATTAGCCACTATAAGTGGATAAACAGCTCTCCAATCAACACTTGCCAATGCACCAAATAACACAGCAACTTCCTGACACTGTTCATTTTGCTGGGCACCCTCTGAGGCACCCACACCATGTCCAGAGTAAATGAATAAAATGCATCACCTCAGAATGTTTGTTCCCCCAAACTAAGAGCTGATGTTGTTTCTGATTGCACAAAGCTGGGGGAATTTGGGGTTGTCTTGTCAGTCATGAAGGCGTGAAATCGATAAATGTTCTGATAACAGAAGAAGCCATTAGAGAAAGCTGTCTGTAGGCAAAGAGTCCCTGATATGACTGAAAACAAGTTGTGATTGCTCCAGTTTACAGGCACCGTATGAATTTTGATGCGGTATATATCAATTTTTAAAATAAATCACATGAATGGATAGTAAGTAATCTGTAAGTAGTGTCTTACAGATTGACAAACAGAGTGACCACAACAATATTCTTCAGTTTTCATAATGCAACCCAATTGTGTCTTTTGCTCCTGGCCCTGGTAAAAACCATGTCTTTCAAAAATGATCAAATCAAAAGAGCAAAAATGGAAATAGGATGAGGAGGAGGGCAAAGTTGGGTAGCAAAATATGCTGCAAAAATCTATTTGCACATTTAGTACCACAACTAAATTGCCTCTTGTGGTGCAGCTTTGAATGACAGCATATGATTGACTGAATTCTAGAGGAAGATATTTCACACAGGTATTGTATCAGTGAACCATCAAGTGAGCAACTTTACAGCATTGCTGTCCAGTGGTCTTACAGGTACTGAATCCCGTTTGTGTGCTGCACACAGTTGTGGTCAGCAGCTGAGAAGGTGTGGAGTACAGGGTTAGATTTGAGTTTAACTTCTTTTATTTTTTCATTTCATAAAACATATTCCATGCTTAGAATTCATACACACAAATAAAAATGTAGTGGGTAAATATTGTGCACAATCTGGAGTGTACTATCTTGTTGTTCATACAAACTGTGTGCGCTAACCTCTGACTAGGGGCGCTGAATCCAGCTCAACAGTCTTTTGAAGTAATATCTTCCTATCTCAATGGTACAATGAAAAATGGAGAAACTGTTAGAAGCTTTAAACAGGTGCAAATTCTGTCTGCAGGGACAGTGGGACAGATTTCAAATTGGA
This sequence comes from Archocentrus centrarchus, assembly GCF_007364275.1. NCBI lineage: Eukaryota > Metazoa > Chordata > Actinopteri > Cichliformes > Cichlidae > Archocentrus > Archocentrus centrarchus. Next base: position 16,524,745 of record NC_044348.1, read on the forward strand.
ATTCAAGCTTTTAACACATTATAAAATGCAAACAAGCATGAGGTATGCCCTCAGAAACATAAACAGATGGATAAACCATCAATATTTTCCAGACTGCAGTGAAAAGCCACCACAGATGAAAATGCAGTGGCTCTAATTTATGACTGATTAATTTGCTTATCGTTTCAGTGACAAACGGTTTTCAGCTTTGGGGTTTGGTGCCAGAATCCCTCCGAATTATGAGGTAAGGATTTCTGTTTGTATCTCTGTTCTCCCTTTTTTATTCTTCTGTTCTAAACACTGTGCTGCTTTAAATGATGTGCTTGTATATCAGTGTGCTCTTACTGAAACCTGGTATTTTCCACTAATCTGGGTCTTTACATTAAGCGAGCCAATATTCATGACCTGTTCCAGGACACAATTTGTCACCCAAAATTTCACATTTAAAACTAATTACTGAGGATATATTTATTCATGAGCGCCTCATCTTAAAATATCAACTTGTCTCGAGAAAATATCATGTAACAATGACATAGAAACCCCAGAGTGTTGATGCTCAATTTACATAAGAATTCACGAGTGTGAGAGCATTTGTTTAAGCAAATTAGACTTTGGGAACCGAAAGCCCTCGGTGATTCTGAATAGAGCCCTGGGGAGATGTCTGTCATGTGAACAGTGAGAGGGCGCACACACACACACACACACACACACACACACACACACACACACACACACACACACACACACACACACACACACACACACAAACACAGATGAAACTCTGCGCTCCGATAGTCTATCAAACCAGAGGGGCCTGTGTTTAATGTAAGACTGTTATGTGCTATCCTTCAAAATGAAACACTCATAATTATCATTTCAATCATGCACAGCTTTGCAGCCCAATAATGCAAACTATTAATTTCTGAATTTGCCATAGCAGTGATTTCCTCACAGGAGCCAATTTTATTTTTACTCTGTCCTGTTGATCAGGTGTGGCTGGTGGTGCAGGTGAATGTAAATGAAGTCATTAGACAAATCATGAACTGCATCTCTGGACCCATAGGTTAGGGACTGCATTACACTAGGTGTTTGAAGTGCCTGGGCTCTACTGACTTGCATTTCATTTATTATGTATTATGAATACTAAATGTGACAAGAAAAGTATAAATAAGTATTAAAGATGTTAATTTTCCAGGCCAAATATCTGCCACATACAGTATTGTGGGAATGAATGGGAACCCAGGTACTGAATAAATAGATACATTTCTATATTTATTATATGTCTCATAAGACTCATATGACTCAAACTATGATTTACATAAGAACCCTTTTCCTTATACAACACAAATCTGAGAATTTGTATAAAGCAAGTAACAAGCAGTTGAGTTGTAAAATTAAAAAAAAATCATTAATGTGACCACATCATAGTGCGTGATATGTTGGTCTAATAAGTCTTGCTGTATATATGATACTTAAACATGTACTATTGGAAGGATTGTTAAGTTTTTACTTTTTCTTCACATTTCATTGCAAAATGTTTGGCCTTTTGCATTTTAATATAACTCCTTTCTCCTCTGTAACTGTAGTTACTGGTGACTAAACGTGTATTATTTTAAGCATAAATTTGGAAAAAATATCCAAAGGTTCAATCAATAATGGGATTAAGGGTGTTTTTGCACCCACTTTGCCTTGGGTTGCCTTTCAGACACCCAAGATCCTCATTTACATGTGATCTTGGTCCAGTTATTTGCTTTCAAGTGACTTCTTATGTGCTTCCTGGGAGGCCTAAAAGTATGCTTGATTTTTTAGCTTGATTGTAACTGCTATTAGAGCCACCTGCTGAATGCAAACTGCTCAGAAGTGACTGCAAATAATTTCCTGACCACAGAGGCCCATTCACAGCGAGCAAGTGCGATGTTTGATCCAATCAAATGACAAAGAAGAAATTTAAAAGAAAAATCAGTTAGTTGCACTGTGTTGTGATTGTATCCCACTTTGTATACTTTGACATGCAGAATATTTAAGATTGTAATATCAATGTCTGACTGCCATACAACAGCTGGAATAGCACAGACGAAACTAATAAAATTACCAATGCCTGAAGATCACCCTTTCCATCTAAGTGTCTCTGAAAGCAGTATGTGAGCCAGCAGGCACAATCAGAGGTGCATAAATGGACCATTTAAAAGGAAGACAGCCATTAATAGTATTTTTAGATATTATCATGTTATTAATGTCATGACACATGTGAGAAGGTCTATTGTTGAACGCTCTCCCCAGTGACTCAGTTCAGGCTGTAAATCACATCGTAGACAAAAGTGACTTTAAAAAAAAACAGAAAGAAAAAAGTAGCCAGCTGGAGAAGAGTCAGTTGTCACTGATCTGGCTGACAGTTGGTGCTCATGGAAAAAAAAAAAAAAAAAAAAAAACAGTTTCATGTGAGAGGAGGAACTGAGAGGGGGATTATATTTTTGCCAGTTTAACAGCTTTGAGATAAACAAAAATCTATCTGACATTTGGATGGCAGGAATAAACCATTTTAAAGAAGAGTGGGTGCAAGGCCTTTCTAAAAAAACATATATTAAGCATGTAATACATGCTTTATGCTCATTACTGTATCTTGTGATGAACAATTGATTCAGGATATGTATACAAACAGTATAGATAGACTGCACCACCACCAGTTCCTGATCTAATTTCCTTTCATTTAATATTAGGAAATGGTGTATTCGCCCTTTATTAGTTTAAATTAAAAAAATAATCATCTTGCTGGATAGATGTGTCATTTACACAGATTAAGTCATTACATATTTACTCTTTTTACATGCATCTTTAAACTTGTGGTCACTGTAACTACACCAAAAAGCCCCAAAATAGGTTTGTGTTAAAAAAAAAATATTTTTAATATTTATTCTAATATTAAAAATTACTACCATACTCACTTATGTATATCTTATATGACTTTGAATGGGTTTTCTAAGTCATTCCTTATTGTCAAACTGACATCAAAAAGCTGTCACATTTACTGGAATAACATGAGTACGCATTAAAAATTTTCTCCAGCTTTGTCGCTGCTCTTTTTGGGTCTGAGCTGTTTTAAACAAACATTCGTGTACATCTTACATTTTTTAACAGAATTAAAATTGGACATACTAGAATTTGAAAAAAATGAACAAAAAACAAAACAAAAAATCCCTTAGATTTCTTCCCCAAACTGGAAGTGTTTCACAGCCTTTTCTCCGCTCACAGGTGTCCCATGACTTTGCCATTAATTTCAACCCAGAGGATGATGAATGTGAAGGTAGGTAGAAGGACTTTGTTTCCTAGTTTCCCATAGAAAAGAATATCTATGCTGGTAATACTAGAAAGAGCATCTACACAGTTGGCAAATTAACATAAACTAATTAGATGTGAGCGTTTCTGCATTCATCTGTCTGTATTTTTGTACTAAAGATTCATTCATTGTTTAAATGTAACCCTGTTCATGGATTTCATGATTGACTGGTTGAAACCTAAAACTTCCCAAGGACCAATTGTTTTTTAGTATTCAGCAAGTGAGTCATCTGATTGTACCTTCAGTCTCCAGTTGCTTGTTAACAGACAAGTGGCGATAACTGTAGAGATTGTTTCTTTACTTTGCTCTGTTCTCGCTTTAATCAGGGATCCAAGGAGTGGTTGAGGCATACCAGAACTGCCTTCCTAAGATCCAGTTGTATGGCCCTACCAACGTTGCTCCGATCATTAACAGGCTAGCCAAGGTGGCAGCAGGCGACGGCAACATTAAAGATGCTTCTGTGAGTGCATGTTTTTACTCTTTTGGAAATATATGGATGTAATACAGTCTCTATTTTGAGGGGGTTCTTTCTGCCTCCCAATGACCTCCCCAAGTGAGCTAATAGCAATGATGTCCTTTGGTGCAAAAGAGGTAGGAGTCCATTATAAAATGAGCACTACTTTTTTAAATTATAGACTGAAGTCATACAGAGCTGTATTGATGGTGTTTTATTGTTGTATCACTGACTTTTTTTTGTACAGCAGTTAAAATGTGTCTAACAGAGTTACTTTGTAGCTCATGTTTCCCAATGGTGGGAGTAAAAGCATAAGATTTTGATCCACCGCCTGCACAGACATTGTGTTCTGAACTATTACACACACTGTGATTGCACTGACCTTCATTATAATTTATTCCTAAATTTCAGTCTGCCTTTTGATCAGTAACAGCAAACAAACTGCAACTCAGTGGGCCAATCTGAAGTGTTTACAGTATATTGTTCCATGTTAGTATTCTTGGTCCATGCTGCTCACATAATTACACACAGCAGACACTTGAAATTAATTTTATGCACATGAACACACATGAGATGTCTCTCGAGGAGCAGTAGCTTGTCATCTAGTTGCTATTTATCTTATGCTTCTTTTTTTCTTATTTGTTTTGGACTCTCTTGTTTTCTATGCAACATTTTAAATAACTGACAAAAACACATAATCTTTTCTACACTGTGGAGGCTGTAAAATGAGCCAGAACAGCATGAAAGGCCTCCTTCAGATGACAGCGCACACTGAGCTTAGAACCACATGTTGCGGTTGAAATGGGTTACCGTTAACATGGATTAAGTCACGCTGAAAGGTCTTATCTTCTTCCAGCGATATCACATCCTGCTCATCCTCACCGATGGCGTAGTGACTGACATGGCAGACACACGTGAAGCCATTGTACGAGCCTCCTACCAGCCTCTCTCCATAATCATTGTTGGTGTGGGCAATGCAGACTTCACAGACATGCAGATTTTGGATGGAGACGATGGAGTCCTACGCTCACCGAAGGGCGAGCCGGTCCTCAGAGACATTGTGCAGTTTGTGCCCTTCAGAGACTTCAAAACGGTCAGTTCTTTTCTCCATCTGTCAGGCTTCACTTGTTGACTTTCAGAATTCCTTTCAATCCCACTCTGTGTGACTGCTGTGCCAGGGATGCTCATGAGCATTACATTTTTTTTTTCTTATTAAGCACTTGTCATTTAAAAGAATAAACAGGCAGCTTTTGCTGGTTTTTCATCTGCTACAGATGGCCATCATGGACTGAAAGAAATCCAGAAATTTGCACACGCCAGAATGGTTTCTTAATGTTATTACATCCAATTAGTAACATTTCAAATGTATAATTATACCGTCTGTTATAGATTATATGCCTCATGTACCAGTCATTCTCCCTATTTTGTGAAAATATGCACAGAGTACACAGAACAAGGAGTAACTGCATAAACTAAATAAAATCATGTCAGGCATATTCTGAGGTCTTTATAGATTTCAGATTTTAGTGACTGCACTGATCTGCACACCATGAGATTCAGCCACAGCCATCAAACCACATAGCAGTGAATATGTTTTTAAAATAATGGTGTTCATCCCTTTACTGGAATTACAGAGACTCAGAGAGTCAATGCAAAAAGGACTGAAGCTGTTCTGGCCACTTGTGGTGAATCAGAATCATTTTAATTTACTTACTGCGTACTGTGATTTTTTTCAGTCTGTAATTCCTTACCTAATTATCACTTTATGTAAGTCACACACAGTTTTAGGGAGTAGAATTTAAATAAATGACGTGTCCAGATACACATAAATTGCACAGGAATTGTAAGATATGTAGCCACATTTCTTTTACAGGCCTGTATTAAATGTTACTATTATGCATTTTATGCTACTGAAAATGATTTTCAAACTGCACAACAGTAGATTGGCCCTGAGGGTAAAAAAAAAAAAAAATCAATGACAATACACTAAAATGCAAACACTGCAAGACATATTTATGTAACTCTTGGGGTCAAAGCAGAATAGACTTTTTCCAGAGTAATGGGCATAACAGGTACTATCTAATAAAGTGTCTTACTCTGACATACCTCTTTTAATTTCTCTGAATCCAAGAAAGTAGATCTAGTCACCAAAGTCCGTAGATTATGAGAAACCTTATAACTTTTATGGGAAAAATTTTCCTTACCTCAGATTAAAACTATATTTAACAATTGTGTTGACAACTTCAGCTGTTCTCTGTCTCTCTTGCAGGCATCACCTGCCGCCTTGGCCAAATGTGTTCTGGCAGAGGTGCCCAGCCAAGTAGTAGAGTACTTCAGCCATAAGGCCATCTCTCCTATGTGTCCTATGAGGGACTTACCAACCCCCATCCTCAGCCCAGTTGCCACTACACCAACAGAATAACTGCACACCCTGTTCCAGTGACCACGCTTTGACCACAGCATCAGTCTGGCAAACTGAGAAGGAAAGAGGACGCCTCAAAAACTGAAGAACAAAACCTTCTAAATGTGTTGTTACTCATGTATTTCATTGTTCACAACAAGCAAAGTGTTTACACAAGGATGGTACCACAAAGATCGGGGGTTTTATTTCTGTGCTTGGTGTGGATTGAGCACTCCTCCCTGGCTGTGCAAATCAACCATCCAGCTGTTTCAGCATCAGGAGTCCTGGAGGATTTTTTTTTCCCCCCATGTTTTTTATGCATGCAGACCAATCCCTTAATGATGATCTATTGATCGAATGCAGGTTTAATATTCTTTATGGCCCATGAAGTTCCTTTATGTATACAGTACATTGTGTTCAGACATTTTTGAAGAGGTACTACACAGGATGATTTAATCACAATTTGATTGTTTTAACTTAAACATGGATCTATGGATGGATTGAAAATAATATTTAATATTAAACAAAAAATTTCCCCTGCATATGAAAATCTGTCTGCAGAATTGTCCAACAACCTGAGCTGACATTGGAATGGTAGTTAGTCTATATACTTAAAGAACAAAAATCTTTTTTCCTAAGCACAGTAGCCATAATCATCAAATCAAGAGCTGCCCTGATTACAAATGCAACTGACACCACTTCTCCCTGGCAAACAAAAACAATTAGTGCCATGTGTGATTGACAGTTGGACTGTACAGGTTGCCAAATGTACGTATCCTGTGTAAAATAAGCATCTAAATAACAGTTCTGAACCAATTTCCAAGAAAACCTGATGAGAAAACAGCAGCACCGTAAATGTCTTTGTTGAGCTCTCTCATGTCAGACTCGTTCATCTTGAACATCTGTGAAACTGCGAGCAACATAATGACTTCAGCAATCTGCAATATTTGCTACAGCTTCAGCTCTTGGTATGCTTTTTCATTTGTAGCAGGGAGCCGAGAGATACAGCAAGACGGAAACAGACGATGTGTTTGGGTGGCTGTGTAGTAGCTAAAGGTTGTAAAGTGCTGCCTTTTTTGAGGGTATCTGTGAACAAAGCTCGGGTAACATGCTTCTTAAAGAGCTAATCAATGATAGCACCCTATTTTTGGTCTTTTGTCTAGTGGCTACAGTGTAAGCTGTGAAAGTCATGCTTTTTGTCAGGTGAATCCTTTCTCTCTGAATTGTCCATCTTTGTTGTCATCCCTAAGCCACGCAGGTTCTACTTTCTGCAATGACTTCATTTTATAGATATATTTCCTCTCCTTTTTTGCTACCTTTTACATAAAATAGAATTCTACTTGATGTTTTCTGATAAATTTAATGGGTGAGAAGAAAAAAAAATGAAAGCACAAAGCGAACCATTAGTGCTGTGATGCACAATGTAATATCCATTACATTTACATCAGATTGATAAATTCAAAACACAAGTATTATCAGGTGCCAAATTTCAGCTTTCTTTGATATTTCATAACAAAAAAAAAATGTGTTAAAGGTTTCTCCATGACAAACTGTTTCAGAGTGAAAATAGAGTGGAAAGTGTACGTCTGTTTATTTGACTTCCAACTAACTCTTGCCTGAAGGATCCCTATTTACTAGATGGGGACCTTTGTTTTTGCTGTTCTATTGAGCTTTACAATGTTCAGTGTATAAAAGATGTAACCTTCACTTTTATTTATCCTGCCTGGGCCTCAGATTGTCTTCAGATTCTTCAGAGTGTAGCCTGTAACCTAAGTAAGTCAAAAAAATCTGTCATGTTTTGCCCTTATTACTAATGCTACAATGCTTAAAGCACAATCTCCCACTGAAACTCTTTGCAGCCGTGAAATAAGTTGCTGTTTTTCTAATTATTATTATTGTAAATATCTGTGTGAAAATTGCAGTCTAAAAAAGAAAAGAGACACTGTGTGTTTAAGCTACCGGCAATTATTTTTTCAATGAATGCGCAAAACGTGAACAGCACCAAAAAGAAAGCGATTTTTTGCCTTCAAAAGGCCGCCTCTTGGCATTTAATTAATACTCATCAGTGTACAAATAACCTTGATGCCTCTAAAACAAAATGTTTATTTTGCCTAATCAAGTAAATAGTTCCAAAAATGGAGATTTCATCTCAAAGTTATACTGTTTATTAATAAACACTGATTCCAAAGTTTTTCAAGGTTTGAATTAAATATAAAAATATCTGTCCCTGAGCTAAAGAAATCCCATATTTTGCTTAAATGTCCTGTTTTCCCTCTGTTTTCAATTGCACATGCAAAGTTTGCTTCACTGATACTTCACAGTGTTAAAAATAACAGTTTTCAGCTCCAAAAAAAGTGTTAAACTCTCTAAACATTTGATGAACATTGCTTTAAAATTGTTGATGACACAGTAGAGTTTCACTAAAAATAAACAACATGAATGCTCCTCGAGTGTCAAGCTGTATACTGTGCAAATTATACTGTTTAGCTGTTCATTATTTGATATCTATTCCAGTAATGACTCTGTACTTTGTATATTTTATCTATTATGGTGCATTTGCACTTTGAATGGTTCTGAATGGTGACAAATGTACTTGGAGAGAAACCACGGTGTCACTGACAATAAATGTACGGGATGTATATTTAGTCTTTACAGCTACTCCCTCATACATATATCCACTCCAAACTACAAATAGTAGTCAGACTTTGATTTGTTTTGTAGAGTTTAACTATCCTTTCACAGATAAAGACTATTGACTTCTCATGAATGCACCTAAACACAGCTACCTCTGCTGTCGGCTGCTCTCTGAACGCTGAAGATCAGCTATTGAGGATTCTTCTGTCACTGTGGATCACAGGATGAGACCTATTGATTCAGCAGGTCCAGATTTGGAGCCATACTCAGTTACTCGAATGTAAATAATCCTGGAGGGAGTTATGTCTCACAACTGACGCTTAGCTCCATTTACAGCGGGGTAGGAATGAATGCAAAAATTAGGAAATACTCGGCTGGAATAAACGGCGACTGAGATTTTAGGTTATTTATTCAGAAATCTTGCCTTTGCTACATGATGAATAATTATTTTGGTGTTCATGCATCTTTAATACAGCCCCAATTCTTCTCCTGTAAACGATTTACATCACAAAAAATGTTGCCGTGTGAAATATATGGCATATAATTACTGCAACCAAAAGTAAAGCAGTTTTGAGAGGCTTTATCAATGAAACCAGCTTTGTGCTTTTCCACAAATCTTTAGTTGCCATTAAAGATGGCAGGAAGTGCAGATATCAACTAATATTTCTGTTCCTTGAGGGCAAACTAGTTCCCATATTAATATCTAAAAGGTATCCGTTTTCATTCTGTGATTCGTGCCTTACGTGGCAATACAGTTTTGTCCCGTTACCTATATCACTCTATCCAACTTTGCCTCAGGTTATGAGCTGCTCCAGCTCAAATGGTTCATTACCTTGTACGCTTAACATTTTCATGAGATTGGATTTTTACAAATGGTTGGTAATTAACCACAGAACACTTGCTAAACAAGGTTTAGCAAGGTTTGTTTCCAAAAAAACAAAAAGTGGCACAAATATACCAAAATGAGTATTTTTCAAACATCAGCGAGCCATGCAGATGTTTCATGCTGAATTACAAAGTGCATTTGATGATTGCACAACAGTCACAGATGGGTCTTTCATGCCTCACCAACTTTGCCACAAGCAAAACTTCTAAATCTTTTCTCAAATCATTCAAAAATTTCATTTAGTTTTAATTGCAATTATTCAAATATGAAATGCTGAATTTTTCAAAGAACATTGTGTGCTTGTTTGCAAGAACTTGCTGAACCCAGGTGCGTGACTTTGTGGTATCATCAAGGCTCTAAAAAAAAAAACAAAAAACATAACTAGAGTTTTAAAAAGATTCCATTCTTGTTTTATCTGTTGCGCCTTAGCGGTGCAAGCAAGAGTTAACTAAAACATAATGTTGGAGACAGTAAGACCGCAGTTCATGTGCCCATCTTGCTCTGCAGATTGAAAAAAAAAGCTGTGAGGAATTCACTGAGCTGCTTATTCTCCCTTATCTATTCTTGCACTATTGTCAGACAAAATTAACAAGTCATAGGTTTTACACCTCCTCGTTGTATCTCAAATTTCCCATGCACTTACTTTCTCTCTCGCTCTCTTACTCTCTATCATTCCCCTGCTCACTGTTCAGCCCGTTCAGCAGAATAAGGTTTACAGTCCTTGGCTGTAATATGAAACTGGTGTAACTGCCGGCCATGTGGCCAAGAAGCATCCCATCCATCATTAGTAAATATCTGATTTCTTCAAAGGGAAGAAAGGGATTTATTGCATGCATACTTTTATTGTTAAGCTGTGCTGTACAGTCATTCCTTTGGATTTTATGATATGCTAATATGCAAGCCTGCATTTGCGCAAACCTCTGTTCCTGTAGTTTACGCTCTTTGTCTTGCAGTTAGGCAAATAAATCTCACCATTTAAGTGAAACTGTCTCTGGGGTTTGTTTTAATTAACTAAATAATTCATTAGTAATTGATTCAAAGCTGAATCTGCATTCATGTGCCTGTATTTTTTTTTGTCATCTAGATTCTTCTGATCCAACTCACTTATTTCGGTGATCGTCTCACAAAACACTTCCTCGCCTCACGCGGCCACACATGATGGATGAAAAGAAAAGAAAGTGATACTGATGCTTGGCAAAATGTAGGTTGGGCTATCATCTAAACATTTGCTTTGTGTAGTTTGCCGATGCTGCGAGTACCTTGCATGGTACAAGGGACTAAGCCTACTCTTTAATTCCATCAGACAGCTCCTTTCATTTAACGGCTATTGTTGAGAGCACTGAATAACGGTTGTTTCCATGGTGACACCTACTTGTGGGGAGACGTAGACCTTCATTTTTGTCAGATTCAGGGACAAAAATGCAGGATGTGGTGAGGACTCTGGGAGGAGGTCATCTGTGCATTTTTATGAACTTAAGAAGGGGTTTGATTGTGATGAAAACTGTCTTTATCAAGGCCACTGAATGTCCATTGTGGCTTTGAGCCTTAGGTGGGCTCTGAGTTCAGTATAGAAAGCTTTTCTTTCTCTCACTCTAGGGGTTCTCCTCTGCAACCCTTTCTGTGCCTGGTTGACAGATTTATGACCACAATTAAAGAACACTCACCATTGCTTAACATTCACTGCCAATAAAATCAACAACAGGCTTGCACCCTGGGACAAGGTGCTGTTGTTTACTGAAATCAGCTCATTGCCTACATGTTATCACATTACTTTTAATGCCTTTAAACTCAGCTGGGCTTCCCTCGCACTGGTAGTACTTGGAGGTCTATCTGGAGGTGCCGCAAGAGCAAGGAGGACAGGAAGAAGACTCATTGGTTTTATTCTCTGTGGCTGGTTGCACATAATGAGGAAATGACTAATAAGAGATGGAGAATGGGAAATCTCTGTAGTAATTAGCAATCTCCCCCTCCCCCCCAAGGGAACAGTACACACCTCTGAAATGCTTCCAGCAAGCTTACCCAGTGTTAGTCCCTTAGATGTTTTCTATTCCCCTGTTACTCTGTGTGTATACTATAAACCACATACATATATATTCACACACATATTCACACTACACACAGACACATGTTGATGAATGAATGTCACATTGGAAGTCATTAATAATGCTTTTGTGAGGAGCACCTGTGCAAGTTACAAAAGGGAAAAGCAATTCCCACCATTATATTATATTATCTTCAAATGATGCCATGTTCCCAGGCACCAGCAGCGTTCTCAGCACCCTTGGTCGATCATGCATGCAGAGGGCTTGATTGAAGTGAGTCTTTTGAAACATGTCAATAGATGAGTCATCTGGAATTAGGATTCAAGCATCCTGATAAGGAAGAAGAAAAGACACAGTGCCACAAAGGGGAGTGTAGTGTGGATTTTTAGTTCAGTTAAATTTACTCTTGAGAAAATGTTGTGCAGTCACGCAAAGCCATCCCGAGGTCCTGAATTGTGACTCATTTGTTATCGTGCCCTCATGCCGTCCACCAACATTCTCTCTTTTCATTTCAATTTTCACATTTCTTGTGCAATTCAGCAGCTGTTGTTATTTCTTGAGAGAAAACAAAAAAAACCTTCCAGCAACTATCAGCATTCAGTGTAAGTTTTTCCATAACACGAGCATTTAATGTGAAAAGCCTCATCATAATACTGTAAGAACTTAGGAGGCTGCGTGCTTGAGATAAATGTTAATGTAAGGCCAACAAAATGGTCACCGTGACAATGCTAATTTACTTTTTGCAAGAAATGTTTACCAGGCTCATCATCTTTGTTTGCATTTGCATGCTAAATATGCAAATTAAGCAGAAAATACAGCTGGATTTGATGGGTAGGTATTTAATTTTGCAGGTGTGATTTCCAACAAATCAAATTAAAAATTAAAATGATGACTGCACAAGATTTAAAGTTAAGGGACCAATACAGTTATTAAACTTACATAGTTTATCAAGCTTCATCTAGCCATTCAACTTTTATTCATAATCAGAATGCAGGGCAGTACTCTTTTTGCATCTGTCAATAACAAAAGAAAAAGGAGAAGATATACAAAGAGATTTGCTAATAAAGAAGAGACATTATCACAGTTGATTAAATAAAAATAATCAAAACTTCCTGTTTACTGAAGATGGTCTGTTAGACAAGATAATTAAAATGCAAATTACTATAAGAAACTACAAAAATTGCAAATAAAGTAAATATTCCATCCATCCATGCATTTTCTTCTGCTTGTCCAGTGCTGGGGCCTTTTCCAACTGAGATGGTTGGGCACACCCTGGACAGGTTGCCAGTCTGTCGCAGGGTTCAACACACAGAGACAGGCAACCATTCGCACCCACATTGACACCCGCGGCCAATTTAGAATTAAACTAACATGCATGTCTTTGGTCTGTGGGAGGAAATAAATATTCAACTGATAAATTAGTTCATTAAAATGTAAAAGAAGATGCAGCAAAACTAGTAGATGTAGAGTTGTTTAAAAAAAAAAAAACAGCCTCTTCAAGTTCAGAGCCAACTTGTGAAACACAAAGCAAGAGCCTGTCAGAAGAGTGAGTCTGCCCGAGTCCATCTGAGTATTAGTAATAAATGCATCTGAAAGGTAACATGTTAATTTTCCAGAAGGGACTTTTTTAAAAATAGAGCCAGTGAATGTCACATCTCTCTTGAAGAGAAGACCACCTAACGTAATTATATGAAATGTGATGATATGTACTGTAGACACTGTCAGGGTTCATAAGTATAAGATGTTAAGAGGATGCATGCCCATAAATCACCTTAGTCCAGACAAATTGGCTCAACAAGGAAGCTCATTATGCAAAAGGAAACTAGTACAGATTCAGATGTGGCTCATGTCTCTGTGCCGCAGTCCCAGTTTCCTCCGTCTACACCTCTGATACCAACAGATACAGTCTTATAAATTAGACTCTTCCAAGAAATCGCAACTTTAACTGTTCTGTTTCCCACTGGCAAAAATTCTCCCCTTCCTCTAGCTCCTGTCCTTTCAGCTTTACTAAAATTAAGTGCAATAACAAAAAAAAAAAATTGGGAATCTTACCTGCAGTGGAGTGCCACAACCTTGATAACCTTGGTCAAGATGAGTTAACGTGGATGCCCATCTTATGTCAAGAATTTTTCTGCTCCACTGCAAACCAATTTTATTTCTATTTCAGAAGAAACATGTCAACGCACTATTATTCATCATATTAAGACATCAAAATATCAGAAGAATGCAGTGATTTTGTATCATTGGTTGTTTCAGTTTTGTCAGAAGTTAAAACCAAGCATGCCAGCTTACAAGCCCAGGTGTTCAAAAATTAATTGTGGGAGCAAAACACAATTATATGCTGATGCTTCCAGGCTTTCATTGTTTGGAGTAGATTCATACAGTATTTTTCCAGGAAATGTTGGAGTCAGTTTTTGTGTTTACTCATCCACCGGTTAATATTACCTTTCATCTGGACTTGTATTCACCTGGGAACACCAGCCCTCTCACAGCTGATAACAAGCCATACAAAGTAGTGTCAGTTTTTCTGGCTCTTCTCATAAAAAGAAGACAGACAGACTAGAATATTGCTTCACAGTTTTAATGGGCAAAGGCTACTTTGGATTTTGATAGATGATGTAGCTAATATACCCTAAAAGAAAAGGAGTAAAGAGTAAAAGAGGGGTTGCAAATATTCTGCTGGATGGTGATAGGGAGTCTATGCTAACTGGGTTAAATGGAGCTATGTACACATGCTCATGCCAGTTGTTCAGCAACAGGACTATCCAAAGGTACACATTTTCGTAACACTTCATAATATGGCCTGGGACTAAGGCCATAAGTACCCTGTAACTACGTGTAAGTACCGTGACTAAGGCCGTAAGTATGCGTATTTTACAGTGATATACCATGTAAATAAATTTAAGTTCTGTGTAATTTACAGGTAAAAGCTGACAAACCAACACTGTTTCCCTGAACTTACATTGTATTTACGCTGTACTTTTCAGGGCATGGGTCATATTATGTAGTGGCTTAACCTAACCTACGGGTATTTTAAATGGATGTACCCTGTAAGTGAATTTAAGTTCTGCAACATTTCTGGGACTATGGCCGTAAGTTCATGTAATTACAGGTTACTTACGGTGAGGAAATAACCCAAAACAATAGGGTGCCAGGAATAGACTAAGAACACTGAGAGAAAACACATGAAACAATATAAACATTAAATAAACCAAGATTCACAAAGGATAATGAAATAAATAAAACTTCAAGAGACCAACAAGGTCAAAACAATGGGTGAACTGACCTGGGACCAGGACATGTTGGTGCCAGAAGAGAATGGCCAGACTGCTTTGAGCTGATAGGAAAGTAGTAACTCAAATAACCACATGTTACAGTTGAGGTATGCAGAACATCTCTGAATGCACAAGTTGACCCTTATAGCAGATGGGCTGCAGCAGCAGAAGACCAGGTGGGGGGTGGGGGGTGGGGGGCACTCCTGTCAGCCACATCAGGACAATCTGTCGAGGTTTTCCAGGAAATGGATCCAAATGCAGCACACTGAGACAAGCAGAAATAAACAAAAAACCTTTTACTAGGGTTGATAGCAGAAAGCCCAAGATGCAGAAAGCACAGATACAAACAGTAAATCCAGGAAAACATGAGGATGATAAGCCATCTAAACAGACACACAGACAAAGGAAAACTGAGACTATAAATCTCAGGGCCAATCAGCGGAATGAGGCACAACTAGGGAAACAGGTAAAAATAATTAAAAACGATGAAACAAAGGAAGTAAAACTAGACACAAGACACAGGAGATAGCTGACTACCAAATTAAAACTGGAAGAGAAAAGCAATAACTAAAACAAATAAACAATGACTACACTTGACATAGAGGTGATGACACTGGAGGAGGAGACGGGAGAGACTGCTGAAAATATTATAAACTGTATTGAGAATTCAAAGCCAAACAATAGACCAAACTAAAATTTAAAAAATCCTAATACTGTCAAACAACCCACAACAAAACCCACAGAACATGACAAACCAAGGCTACAATTTGCACCAAAACTAGACAATAGAAGACCGGAAAACCCATTACCTGGTCTGATGAGTCTCAATTTCTGCTGCAGCATTCAGATGGTGAGATCAGAATTTGGTGTAAACAACATGAAAGCATGGATCCATCCTGCCTTGTATCCACGGTTCAGGCTGGTGGTGATCAGAAGGTTTTTTATTGCCATATGGGTGAACAGGTTCACAGCATTAGGAAATTGCTGCGGTACTTCGTGCTTACAGAAAAAAAAAAAAAACAAATAAGTATAAAAACTATAAGACAATATACAAGTATACAAATTGCAAATATACAGAGATATTAGAGCTTACAAAATATACAGTGCAGAGACTAATTAAAAGATAAAAGAATGTAAACTATATTCCACTAATATGTACATCAGTGCAATCAGACAGGTGCATAGACATAGGGTCATCAGCGTTTGTGGAGGGTGGTGGTAACAGTCTTAGGGTAATTGTTCATGAGTCCAACAGCAGAGGGGAAGAAACTGTTCTTATGGCGGGAGGTTCTGGTCCGTATGGACCGTAGCCTCCTGCCTGAGGGGAGAGGGTCAAAAAGTCTGTGCCCAGGGTGAGAGTGGTCGGCTGTGATCCGACCTGCACGCCCCAGTGTCCTGGAGGTGTACAGGTCCTGGAGAGATGGGAGGTGATGTAAAGGTGTGGGGAATATTTTCTTGGCACACTCATTGTTGCTGACTATGTCCATCCCTTTATGATGGACATGGTCAGCAAAAATGGTCAGACATTATAAATATTTATATCTGACCTTATGGTGAACAAAAGTTGTTTAACATTTGCTGTGAAAGTGTGTGAGTATTCTACTATTCTCTGCCTTTTTTTGAATACTGATTTATCTCATTTCATCGGATCAGTGACAGGAATGTTCATGTTCAGGGATTTCCAGCTACAAAGAAGGATGGTAAACGCAAAGTATCACCAGAATCAGGCACTGTGAAAAAAAAGAGAGAATCCCCTTTTCTCACTTTTGCACATTGGCATTTAAAAGTCAAGAAAAGTGCGAAAAATGTCAGTTGTATCACTGACAACACTCACAGTCCTCCCTGAAGCACACTGCAAGCAAAGGGGAAGTAAATAACATCACAAATTAACATTACAAAACAACTTAATATGACAGAACATGATAAATAAGAAGATATTTTTAAAAGCATAGAAGGAAGGGGAGACATTAATACTGTAATATAAGGTGCTTGGTCTGCTGTAGCTATTTTTCTTGTATTCCAGTCAAAGTCTGTCTTCAGAGATGGTTGGGGACGAGCTGGTGTTTTAAGGAAATAAAAATATGTGTGTACATTAAATAACAGCAATAAGAACATCAAAAAATACACAGAGTATGTGTATAACTGTGTATATCCTTATCAAAAAATGACATCTGTTATCAACTGAAATAGTTTTTGAAGACTTTGAGAAAAAGATAAAGAGCAGTGTGCCTCTGTGATTCACCATAAAACAGCAACAGACAAGCTAACCTTGAACATGCGTTCATTTCTTACTTATCTGAATCAATTATTTTTTATTTTATGCACATTTTTTCAACATTGAACCTAAGATGGAAGAATCTTATCATATATAATAAAGCTGTTTTCTTTGTCAGCTTCATCCCAGGTTATGCGATTCACTCTCTTTCTTCTGTTAATGAGCTGTACTGGCCAGAAAATCACATTGCAAATCAAGATCTTCCACTTTTATTGATCTCAACTTGTATTTACAAGAGTGAAAATCAGTCCTCCTCATGAGGAGAATCCCAAAATAGCACCAAGGTGTGTTTCAGTTGGGTGTGTGAAGACACCGCATTGATTGGTGATGTCACTGCACTGAAAAGAATCCCGCTCACATTTTTCCACAAGCAGATTCTTTAAATATATTTTAGTTGAGATTTGGGTTGAAATGTTTCTTCACAGGGCTTAGATGACAGTTTTCTATAATTTTGTAACACCATTTAGGAACAGAGGGTAGCTTTTTACTGATATTAAATCAACATGTACGAAAGTATATTTCCAGTCTTTCGCAGTTGCCTGTTTATCATTTGTTTGTTTTTTATAATCTTAATTGCAATCTGTTGTTTGCAATGTCAAGTTTGCACACACAGGGTCGCCTAATGAAATCATGATATATTTTGTTGAGTTAAAACAGCTTCCCTTTTATCGACTCATATTGACTGGGGATGGCCGGAAACTGCCTCTTCTCTTTCCTTATTGGTAGATTTTTAATTGCTACTATTTTTTTTAAGTTGAACAAGAAACACCCCAAAGAATTAATATTAGAATGTAAGTCTGTCTGACATCACAAATATTTTCTCAGACAGGCAGATTGCATGCCAGCAACTAGTTTTAGGGATTAAAGTCACATGTGTATCTGGAATGTCAGAAATTATCACTGTTTTCACTGCGTCTGTTTGCAGAAGAGAGGGTACAAAATAACTGTGTAATTCACTCTCGTTTTCTAGTCACATTTGTGTGGACCTTGGGCGTGACCTTGTTGTTGTTACTGCTGATTACAGTAGAAATAAAAATCTGAGCTGTTTTAAACACACAATTTTCCCACAATCCTTAAAGCTTTTGATAGAAATTAGTCAACTAGTTTTTTTGTCATCTTCACATATCTCTTTGCCCATCAGTCAGCTAATCAGTGCTTTCAGCCACGCTTGTTTTTCCATTCTGATTTCAGTTTTCTGTTTACCCACTGTCATTTCAGATAACTAAGTCTCACCTGCCCTGACCATTACATCGCCTTAAATTCCCTGATAATCAGTCTCTGCCGGAGAGCTGTGCATTCTTAGTTCTCGTTTGCTCGTTTTCTTTCATCCTTGCCTGTACCTCTACCTTTGCCTGCTCCCTGTATTTTGTAACTGTGAACTTGATTTTTGTGAGTAAAGCTCACTTTTGCTTTTATAAACTGCCTCTTAGGTCCTCTTAACTAAACTCTGATACACTTTCAGAAAAGCTTCAGTGCTTTTAGTGGATTGATGCTTTTAAATTGGACTGAGCGCTTGTTTGTGGCCATTTTAATGGTGACATTACACTTGTTTGGTTGTATTTTTCTCCCTTTAGCAATCTAACAATAACACTGAAAGGACAGATTGCATATACTTCTTTTTGCTGTTGCAAAGCCAGAGAGTGAAATTAACATACAAAAAATAAAAACCCAAACAACCCCAACCCCCCCAAAAAAACCCTAATGCCTTGCATTTTGTGGTCTTTGTTTTGAGTAAGTGAACAATTTCCAGCCTCCAGTGGCTCACCGCCTCTGTAGGAGATAAATTGGCTTAATTTTATCCATTGCCCAGCCTGCATGGCTCAATTGCACATTCCAACAAAACCATAAAACAAGCTGCTAGCACACAGGTGCCAATAACTCTTTCTATATAATGCCTACAACATAGAAGGATACCTGTAATTTTCCTTTTCATAGCTTGCCTTATTTTAACTTTCGAATGCCAGTAAAGATTTAGATTACAGTCCAGTTAATTATGGCATAATTACTGAAGTGTTATGGAGTAATCTTTTGTTCAGATGGTGTACATGCAGAAAAAGATTTGAAGTTACAAATTAAGGGGTAACAATTCAGAATTTAACAGAACGTTCATGGATTTTATGCCATTTTATGCACCTGCTCAACCACTGAGTCACCCTGGCACCCGCTGTTTTCTTTCTTGATGTTGGACTCTTCATTGGCTCCCTATTAAATCCAGACATGAATTTAAAATCCTTCTTCTCACATACAAGATCTTGACTGATCAGGGCCCATCTTCTTGTAAAGACCTCATAGTACCGTATCACCCCAACAGTCTTAGACTGCTGGCTTACTTGTGTTACTTAAGGTATTTAAAAGTAGAATGGGAGGCAGAGCCTTCAGCTTTCAGTCCTCTCTTCTGTGGAACCAGGTCCCAGCTTAGATTTGTGAGACAGACACCCTCTCTACGTTTAAGATTAAGCTTAAAACTTACCTTTTTTGATAAAGCTTATAATTAGGGCTGGATCAGGTGATCTTGAACCATATAGATAAGATATGATAAGATAAGGTTTATTTGTCACATGCACAGTTACACACAGTACAATGCGCAGTGAAATGTATTTATGTTACGTTGCAATAGGCCTAGGCTGCTGGGGGTTCCCATGATGCACTGAGTGTTTTTTTTCACTCACCTCTTTTCACTCTCTCTGTGTGTTTATATATTTGTTTGGGGTTTTCTCTGTATTATTATATGGTCTTTACCTTGCAATATAAAGCTATATAAATAAAACTGAAATGAATTGAAATAAATTTAATTTTGTTTTGTTTTGTTTTTTGCATCAGGACATAGGAAAAATAATCTGGTCATTAGCAGGCCTTAGAATTCTGTAAATGTAACCTCAGATGAACTACAATCATATTACCGCGTTGTCATCATTTGTTTACCAAAAACTAAACAAAAATGCAGAAGCACTGTGCGGAAAATTAGATACATCCATGCTGCTTCCATTAAGAATTAAGAGGGTAAGTAGCAGCCAGTGCTGCTAATCAAATGCACTTGATTAAATGATCATCACCAAATGTGAACACCTCATAAAAGCAGAAGTTTTGGCAGTTTGTTGGTCTGAAGCATTCAAGTTTGTGTTTACACAATGCCAAGGAGGAAAGACATCATCTTAGAGAAGCAGTTGTTGCTGCCCATCTATCTGGGAAGGGTTATAAGGCCAAACAATTTGAAGTTCATCATTCTACAGTAAGAAAGATTATTTAAGACAGCTGCCAATCTCCCCAGGAGTGGATGTTCTAGGAAATTTACCCCCAGGACATGCCATGCAGTGCACAGAGAAAAAAACAAAAAACACGAGCTACATCTCAGATTCTGCAGGCCTCAGTTAGCATTTTAAATGTTAACGTTCAAGACAGTACTATTAGAAAACAACTGAACTGATATGGCTTGTTTGGAAGGGATGCCAGGAGAAAACCTCTTCTCTATATAAAGAACATGGCAGCATGGACTGGGTTTACAAAGTTGTACTTCAACAAACTACAAGACTTCTGGAACAATGTCCTTTGGACAGACGAGACAAAGTAGAGATTTTTGCCATATCGCACAACACTATATCAGGTGAAAACCACACAGTCACTGATTTGACTATTAACTAGTGTTAGTCAGGCCATGTGTCTGACAGCTAAAGCTTTAGGGGTGGGACTTTAACGCGTTAATTTCGATTAATTAATTACGGGGAAATTAACGAATTAAAAATTTTAACGCATTTTAATCGCACTTTGCACCGTGGAACGTTTCTCAGTGCACGAGTTCCCGGCATACAGATTATATCGACGCACAATGTCCGAATTCAGGGGCTGTGTCCAAATTCAGGGGCCGCATCTTTCGAAGGACCCGGCCCACGTCCTTCGCAGCCCAGGAAGACCGCAAAGATTGGAAGTGAGCGGCTAGCCTTCATATCAGCGTCGCCTGTCCTCACCTCTGCGTAGCTCATGTCGCCTAGCAACGTGAGTGCGAAGCACAGCTGTGTAAAAGCAGCTGGTTAAACAGAGAGCGAACTTTTTCTCCTTTTTGTGGTTGAATTTTAAGTCTTTATTCAAAATAAGCTGTTAAAACAAGCATGACACATTTCAACATCAAGGAATACAGCTGAGCGAATGATTAATTTCCAACTATATTAAGTGAGACATTAATGTTGAATAAAACTATCCAGTTATGATGCTTAACTTTAGTTTCAGGAGTTTGCTTATCACAGGAGCACTTCCACCCTTCATTGGTCTGTGTAGTAGACTGGTGGGAAAATAAAATTTTGAAGTTTAAGCTTATGTATATTGATCCATTCATCAACCAAACTTAAATTAATATTTCCCATGTTAAATATTAAAGTGTGATTAAAATGCGATTAATTTCGATTAATTAATTACAAAGCTCCTAATTAATTAGATTAATTTTTTTAATCAAGTCCCACCCCTAATATATATATATATATATATATATATATATATATATATATATATATATATATATATATATATATATATATATCAACAGAGGATGTGTGCTCTTTTTACCGTGACTCTATCATCTACCAATGATATGAATGTTTGGGAGCAAGATAGAGGGAATTTGTACTGTAGTCATTACTTTTTCAAGTGGGTGCCATTCTAGTACCATTACAGACAAAAGCATGATGATAAAACTGGTCCAGCAGGAAAGATGGACTTCTAATCTCACTAATGATCATCAACAGGCAGATCACATTGGTTATTCTCATTGTTGGGATAATTAAAATAATTAGAGCATACAGTAATTTCATTTTGCAACAAAGGTCCAGAGGAAACACCATATTTTCATTGATATTGTCCTGCTGCTGAAAAATGCCTTAGCTTTCTTTCACTTTATAACTTAATTGCAATGTTCATGGCCTCATGGCATATTACACCCACCCCAGGTAAGACTCCCTTGTTTTTATCAGTATAACCTGCAACTATTTTTAAGCTGTTTCAGTGCTGAAAATCTTTTTTCCCTGACACTCGTGTTCAACCAGTATTAAAATTCCTGAAGGTACAAGTTTCTCTTGTTTTATCTCTATATAGTAAGATAAAACACAAGGTTTGGATGTACCAAACCTTATGGTACATCCAGACACGACCCACATGATTAATAGTGGGTCAACAAACACCTCCAAAGGGAAGAACCCCTACTAAGGTTTAAATATCTGGGATGCTCCACCTTTTGGTTTTAGAACTGAAGAACCTCTGGTATGAGGGGTGAAAACGTCTTCAAAAAAATAAAGAAGTCCAGTCAGTCTTTTTTTAAGCTCTTGAGACTTCCATGACCTGGATGGCTGAGACTCTACACAGACATATTCAATAATTCAATACTATTATGTATATAATGTATCTCTAAACTCATGTGCAGTATGTTTCTGAAAGATTATCCACTGGAATAAGACCAAGAAAGAGTGCTGTGTTGGATCTCAGTGGAATGGAAGTATCATAATACAGAGTATGCATACCCTTTGTGACAGTTTAAAGATGATTAATGATAATATAAATAACGCAAAGCCACACATATTTAATTAGCCTTTATTAATACATTTGGTGCAGATCAGTGAGTTTTGACCTAAAAACTAATGATCACTACTGAATTTGTCAGTCTTTTATTTATAAACCAAAAATATCCTGTCTTATGCAATGTGAGAAAGTAGCTAGAATCAAAGAACAGCCATAGTGGTCATGAGGAAAAAAAGTCTTGTTTTTTTTTTAACTCACAAAAGCTGACATAAACAGCCATGAACAGAAGCCTCCTGCCTGCAGAAGCTGGTTGGTTTGTGTCCTACAGAACAGTTAATGTTGTAGTTAACATTTTTTGCCTTTGTTTACAGTTAATGAGAAATGCAGAATGATATACATAATCACACATTTAATTAGTGTGTTACAATGTGTAACCTGGATTAAGACCTCAGTTCTTCATTTGTACTGCAAGCTTTTACTTTTCAGATCATCACAGCCTGTATGAAGAAAACAGGAGTTCCTAATTTGATTACTCTGCACTGAAAATTAAGATTATAATTAGAAGCTAAAACTTCAGATAACTGTGATGTAATTAAGTGGTAAAGATTATCTCAGGTCACAAAGCCTCTATCCAAGTATGTAAAAAGTCTATTATAAGAGAGCTTGGTTACAATGGACATTACGAGCACAGGCGGAGGTTTTTAATTGTTCCGCTGACCTTTTTAGATTAAAGTGATCCTGCTTTGTCTTTTACTGGCAGCTTTTTTGAAGATATAATCAACCTTTTGTCATGCATAGCACTACATATATATATATATATATATATATATATATATATATATATATATATATATATATATATATATATATATATATATATATAAACAAGAAAATCACAGGAAATAAAAAAACCATAAACACTCAAGATTTTAGCTGCTGAAATAAGGACACAGATAAATTATTTCAATTTAATACTTTAAAGAAAACAGGAAAGTAAATAAGTCTGATACTGTAACATAATGCCACCTTTTCAGTAAGTTAGTTTGTGAAATTTTCCCCTTCTTGATATTCCACAATCAGCTTTAAGTGGAATTATTGTTACATGGAAGCATTTAAGAACCACAGCAACTCTGCAATGAAGTGACAAGCCAAGGATAGTTACAGAGTACAGAGGGGCATAGGGCATAAAAGTTGCCAACACTGAGTGCAGAGCTCCTGGTAGCTCAGGTCCACACAATATACAATGTATAAATTGGGTTTTGGTTTAGAATTACTATATCACAGAAAGCAACATAAGGTATTATAGTGTTAAATTCCCTCTGCTGCTCCTCCGGTGGTCAAATATTTCATAATGCATATTTAATTCATGTTGCCAGAGTAATAATGAGCAGGTCAGGGGTAAGTATTTGTAGTTACTGTTATATTTAACCTTGAGATGGTCCACAGCAAAACATGTAATAGTGCCATTTGGCCTGCCAGAAAGAACTTTAGATGATGTTGGAAATGACAGTGATATAAACAGGCTTTTACTATTTGCTTCATGTGGATTTACTCCTATATATTTTATAGTTGGATTCAATTGCTTGTCTCTATCATCTGATGAATGGTGGACATGAGCTGTGAGTGCTGCACTTTTTTAAAACTAACAAATGTTTCCCAACAGAAGGCTAATAATATTTATTTTTGTTTTGTCCATAAGACAGAGCAGTCTGTCGTCTTCAAACACATTCATTGTCAGCGTAATGCAGTGCCAACATTTCTCCCTTAATGTCCCTGGGCAATATGGGGGGGGGCTCAAAAGAAGACATTTTGTTTTAATGGCCACTGATGGTAAGTCCAAATGGTGACAAAGGTGCAATCCATCAGAACTGACAAAGTGCATAAACACATCTGTCACCATTTTTCATGAACGTGTCTCTATTAATCACATTTCCTCGCTGTACTGTTGAAGATGTAATCAATTATTGCTGCTATATATTATCATTAATGGACACTTTGCAAAAAGTAGTATGAAATTATTCTCATTCAGGAAGGAGAGATTTAAATGGGAGAATGGCTTGAAGAATAACTAAATTAATTTGACATGGTGTACACGATAAGTCTTGAAAAAATGTGATAAAACTTCACTTTGAAGTGTTCATTAGAAATATGTACATGATGTAGTTTAGACACGGATAAAGGAGAAGAGGTGAAGAACAATATCCAACAACAAGCCTGCATGTCACATGGGGTGTATCCAATGATGACCTTGGTAGAAGGACCACTGGCCAGTAGTTCTCAAAAAAAGCTGAAGCTAAATGCATGAAAAGATGGTATCGTATCACACAGTCTTCATCAGGGAACATCCTTAGTAGATGTTCAAATGTATTTTCCCTCTCACTCTACAGATGTTTTCATGTCATATGGTAACTTAAAAATTTAGTTTCAAAATTAATTCTCTGACACAAGACAATACTGCTTCAGGCCATCTCAGTATTTGGAGCTTGAGCTACTTCAAAAGATTTTTTTTCCAAATTCATCTATTCATTCATATAAGCTATGCATGCAAAGTTCATTTCTACAAGTATAAATATTTCACAGTATATGTTTAACCAAATTTAGAAAATATGAGTCAGAGCCTGAGATATCAAATCTGGTATTTCAAAACAAAATAATCATTGTCAAGATCAGTTTCACAGCTGGTAGCCAAAAAGTGCAAATTTAAACTGAAAGTACAGTCTTATCAACCTAAATTAACCACTAATTTAATAATTATTGGTCATTGTTACAGTGAGTTTTTAGTGGAGTCAAAGAATGTAAATTGATTTTTAAAAAGCTCTTTGCTTATAATCATAATCCATAATCACACCCTTGTGAGTGGGGTTGTGTTACTGTTGTTTGGGGAAACTGGTATGTACAGATGCTGATGATGCATATTATATGATATCATTGACTGAAACCATAGAGGCATCTTCTCGTATGCAGTGTGCACTGTATGGCTCGTGCCTTTTCGATTTTTTTTTTTTGAAAGACACCAGGCAAGTGCAGGAAATGTGCATTCCTAATAAAAAAAACAAAACAAAAATGAACCAAAACAAAAACTAATATGGTGACATACTTTAATTAAAGTACAAAAAGATGCAATGCTAAATTTGACTGAAAAAATGCCACTGTAGATAACACCAGATGCTGAAACTTTCCTGAACTTCACAAAAAATATTCTAATTTTGAATTTGATCTCATTTATATTCTAGACTTAATCTCACTTTGGTCATGTAAACTAACTTGTAAAACTGGAAGCTTGTGAGATCCCTGGTAAAGATTTGCTTAATTAATCCCTACAGCATGTTTTTAATTAAACTGTGCCACCTCGCCCTCTGTTGAGGCATGAATGCCAATATACTATAAAACATAAACTACCAAGGGAAACTGTGGGGTGATACACAGAAACAATTTAGGCCATTAAGTGCTTGATAATGTTTTTGTTAGTCCATTATAGGTTTGCCCATGTGTATCTGTAGAAAAACTCAAAGCTTCATGGGGGACCAAAATCAGTTTTGATTTAATGCCACTGCTTCTTGTACCATCCCACATCAGCACTCATATACTTGCTGTCAACGCTTCACTGTTTGTCCTTGCAGAAGTGCAAGAGTCCACGTTCCTGTTTTAATTATAGATTAATGTGGGGGCCAGGAGGAGTACACCTTTTTTTTCTATCAGTAAACAAGACTCTGTTTCTCTTTACCCACGGTGGTTTGTATGCTATAAATGTTAATGTGCTGTTAGTGCCTCTGCACAAACACTGAGTTGTGATGATACAAAAAACTTTAATGGAAGTGTAAGACTTTGTTCCATTTAGACAAAAATACACACACACATACAATCCTAGCTAGGGTTTAAGAAGAGTTTAGAAGCGGGGGGGGGGGGACAAACAACAGTAGAATGAAAATGTGTAACCAGGGTTGTTGGCAGGTGTAAATCTCTACAAATCTGTTTTTGTACACCTGGCAGAAGCTGATAATGATTGGACTCTTTAGAGCATTTTAATCTGTGTCCCTGAGAAATTACTATACTCGCCACTCATCAGTACACTGTATACTTAGGCCACCTGTGTGGTTATCAAAATGTTTCAAAGAGAAAGTTTAAACTAAACTTTTTTATATGCATAGGCATAGGTCCAAGGATGGTAATGTTGGTCTTCTGAAATATGTGAAATATCTTTGGAACTCTGAATGCCATGAAAATTTCCAAACACATCCACTGTTCAGAGGTAATGAATTCTAATGTCTTTCTCCTCACTATGTCACTGTGGAATAAGATTAAAGTTTCTTAGTTGGTCATAAACCTTGCTTTATGACTAACTAAAAATGTCAGCATTGTCACTGTGATCTTTTGAGCGTGCTAGTGTCATTTGATGAAACCTGAGCACCGGAGCCTCAAACAACCCCTGAGTCTTGTTAAAAGCAATTCTTTATGTGCAACATCTGTGATCAGAGCCAACTGATACTGCAAAAATGCAACAAAAGAAAAGACGTTACTTGGGTCAAAATGTGATCTGAAAAAAGTCACTGCAGATTTTCCCATTTGTTTTGTCACTGGTGCACCCTTTTATCAGCCTCCGGAAACACTTTGGCTGACGCTTTCATGCCAGCCTCTGCCGCCTGCTGCATTTCACCAGGGACAAGTTATAGATCAAATTTCTGCTTACTCTGGACAATCAATCTGCAGCAGTAAGGAGGGATCCTTTCTTATCTCACTAAGCTTAGTAATGAAGAAAAGAGTAGTCAGTGCTGATAGAGTATGTAAAATTTCTGCAGACCAGACTTTTCTGGGTTAAGATGTGCGCTGTGGTGTTTCCCTTATGTCTGACTGCCTTTGCAAGCTTCTGCCTTCCCCCTTTTCCCTGCAGTTGTTTCAATTTGGATTCCAGTGGTGACTTTCCTTTCATGGAATCAGGTTCTTTTCTAATAAGGTTAAAACACGCTCTCAGTGACGCCACAAATACTTGATATTAAAGGTATCCTACCAATCTGCAATAAAATATTGTGTGATAGTGAAAAACAACTTTGCAAATGCTCAGAAACTTTTTACAAACAAAAGAAAATGTGACTGCTTTCTTTAAGTTGTAAAACACACCAACAAACCCACACAAAAGCTTTATTATGTGCACAATTGAATTAGCATGGTAATGAGGCTGCTTCCTCCACCCTCTGTTTTTGCAAAAGCTGTTTTGTGTCGGGGTCCAGTTGTTAAATCCATCTCTGCTGTGATCGATATCACTGACTCTACAAAGGTGCTTTTCCTGTCTGTCTCTGCTTACTCGTTCCCTATTTCCAAACATAATTGCTGGATTTGCAAGTATGACTGTGTAAAGCCACATTTATACTGTGCTGTCTAAACAGTCTGCCTGATACAGCTACACATATTTGTTCCTGTTGTTTGCATTGAGCTGTTTGCCAGGACACGAGCATACTGAATCTGAGTAAACAGCAGAACTCCAGCTCAAAAATGGTGATGAAAATAGACCGTGACTGCCGAAACTGCACTGCAATCGAAGTGTCTGTGTAACAGAGGAAATAATCAACGTGGTAAAGTGCAGCAGCTAATGTCAAACAGCTTCAAAATGTTAAAAAGGCTGTAAATTTAGTGTGTCTGAGTCCGTAAATTCTCCTGCAGAGCAGGCATCTTTATTGGTCTAGTGGTCTTAGTACTCAATGCCCTCTACAGCTCCCTGTCTGAAAAAAATAACCTCTGCCAGATAATATTAAGCATGCACATAAGGCTGCTGAAATTACTATCTGCTTTCACTTGACTTACTGTGCTGCAGTGAGTTCAGTTGAATCATAAAGCCATATGAATATGGTGGTTTTAGTCCTAATATGCTGGACAAAGTTTGCAAAACCTATATAAAACTATCTGTATATAAAATATTAAATAACTTCTTTGACAGCAAAAATCTTCTGTGATGTGACATTGTCTGGCAGAAGACCTATAATTTTTATGTCATTAAAATATCTAATCAAAACATGTCATTTGTGTTTTGTTAGGTATCACACTGGTGCCGGTTAAATTCTTTTGACATCTGACAAAAATAATCTTCCACACAGTTTTAAGGTGTAACACACAGTGAATATGTGTATGGAAGTAAAGTGAAGATGCTTTATAAGAATACATTTTTATTAAAATTCTCATTCAGTTGTCATTTAAGAGCCCAGGAGCTGCTATGGAGAAAAGAAAAATATAGGGACATATATCAAGGACACGGTTTGCTCTATTGAACGTATGCAATAGTAATTTGTGTGCTCAATGTAGAAAAGCACGGCAATGTTAATGCCAGTAAATGGCAAAATAAGAAAATGATTCATAGCTTTCACTTCACAGATATATCTAGTCAGCCAGTCACAAGGCAGCAAGTCGGTGCATTTAGGCAGGTAGACGTGATCAAGACGACCTGCTGAAGTTCAAACCGAGCATCAAAATGGGGAAGAAATGTGATTTAAATGACTTTGCAGTATGGTTGATGGTGTCAGACTGCCTGTTCTGATCTATGGGGGTTTTCCCACACAACCATCTCTAGGTTTTACAGAGAATTTTCTTCCCCTTGTCCAATTCAGGGTCACAGGGAGAATGGAGCCTATTCCAGCTGTCATAGCAGGAATAGGTTGCCAATTTAGAGACAGATAACCAGCCGCACTATAACCAATTTAGAATCACCAGTCAACTTACAGTGACCTTATGAATGTTTTTGGACTGTGAGAGGAAGTTGGAGCACCCAGAGATAATCATGCTAAGTCCATGCAGAAAGGCACCCCGAGTGGATTTGAACCCAGAACCTTCTTGCTGTGAGGTGAGGTTGCTAACCACTGCAGCACTGTGCCACCCCAGAATGGGCCAGAAAGAGAAAATATCCAGTGGGCAGCAGTTCTCTGGGTGAAACTATCTTGTTGATGTCGGTGGAGGAGACTCGCCAGACTGCTTCAAGTTACAAAGAAAGCAACATTAATTCAAATAACCATGTTACCAGGAGATATAACCAGGAAAGCATTTCCGAATGCACAGCACGTCAAACCTTGAAACAGATGGGCTACAGAAGCAGAAGACCACTCCAGGTACCACTCCTGTCAGTAAGAACAGGAAACTGAGACCGCAAATCACACAGGTTGAAGATTGGGATCTCCTGTTGGGTACATTACTATGCTTGATCTGTAAAATATATTTATACATTTGTATCTGCTTGATTTTAAGTTTTAACCTGAATCTCTTCAGCAATTAAACCACAGTTAACAAATATTCGCTTGTTACAAATCACAACATCGATTTATTCTTCTTTCATGAGTTACATGCAGACTCAATCACAAGTGAATTACTCTACTGATTCAACTGAAAGAGGTTAAAATCTACTCTAGGAGCCCTTCCCAGTGGTCAGTAATCAAAAAAGGGTAACATTATACTAAATTGTATGAATATATTTGTGAACATGCTATGTAATAGAACAGGAGGCCCCACTTTGGTGTGCGATATGACTGGATTTTGGTGACACCACATTGTGAAGTTCTTGTATATTTTCAGTATTGCACTTTGTAGACTTTGTAGTCCTGCACACCTGTCTAAAAGCTCGGTGAAGATTTACTGTTGCAACAACTTTTATTTATCAAGCTCACAGAATGGCTCATCCTGATAAAAATTAGGTTGTTGCCTGTGGTTTGAAGGAGGTGTTGTGTTCAAATAATGTTTTCCTTATGAGTTATTGATCTGGAAAGTTCAAATGTATGAGTGTGTTTCCCGTAGGTGCAGTGTGTTGCAGGCTTCAAGGAAAACGACTGGTTTATTGTGCTGCTTCTCTGTTTTTACACTTACTGGCTCAAATGAACCAGAACGTGGGAACAAGATTTTTTTTCTCGTGCAGGATTTAATGTTGTAGAGTCATGTTAACATCAGATTTAGGGCTTCTCAACAGTAAATATTCTTCTGTTTTCACTCAGTAGTTGGCAGACTAAGTTATTCAACTGTGATGTAGAGTATTTATTTATTTATTTAATAAGAATATATAATTTAATACAATTTGACAGGCAGGTTGTTTAAGGTCAGAAAGTCACAGTGACAAAGCAGAAGCCACCTGGGAAAGGACTGACCCTCAGTCAGAAAGATCACGAGCATAAACACTCAGAAACCTGTGGTGAATAATAAAACTTCAGAGTAGAAACTTTTTCATGATAAGCTCTGTATTCACTTGTTTGACTGAAAGTACTTTAGGCACACACACTTTAGGGAAAACTCCTCTGAAGAATTGTTTAGCTATGGCATACAGGGACATATGAAGAGAAAAAAAAAAAAAAAAAAATATATATATATATATATATATATATATATATATATATATATATATATATATATAAACCTTCCAATCATGTTACATCCTACCATCCAACTCTATTACCCACAAAGTAAAACTTCACAGATTATAGCAATACCTAAATCCAACAAAATGCACTTTCTGTAAGTGAAGGAGAAGGTTCCCTGAAATGAACACCTTTGATCTTCACTGAGTTGCAGTGACGTTTACCATCCTGTCATTTTAGAGCATTGCAGGTAAAAATCTTTCAATCTTTCTTGGTGTTTCATTGGAAAGAAAAACCTATTCACACAGTAATATTTCATTTTCTTGTCTAATGAATACAGAGGTGCCAGAAAGATCTTACTCTAAGAAAAACAAACACAATGAGAGATCTATGATAGAGGATGGATTAGACATCATGACATTTTGAGAAATAAGCTTGGTTGGTGCACCTGAGAGCAACTGTGGATATGCAACACCGGTTGAGTGTTTCAATCTTTTTACACCAGTTTGGGAACTAAATTGTTTCATTTATCAATGCTTGCAGTTTAAAATTTATAAATGACATAGATGTCACTAGCTTCGCATCTTTCCCACAGTAAAAAAAAGTACTTTGTGTGTATATCTATCTATCTATCTATCTATCTATCTCTCTCTCTCTCGCTCTCTCTCTCTCTCTCTCTCTCTCTCTCTCTCTCTATATATATATATATATATATATATATATATAATTACGGGGAAAATAACGAATTAAAAATTTTAACGCATTTTAATCGCACTTTGCACCGTTGAACGTTTGTCAGTGCACAAGTTCCAGGTATACAGATTATATCAACGTGCAATATCAAAAATTCAGGGGCCGCATCCTGCGAAGGACCCGGCCCACGTAGAAGACCGCAAAGGCCGGAAGTGAGCGGCTAGCCTTCATATCAGCATCGCCTGTCCTCACCTCTGCGTAGCTCATGTCGCCTAGCAACCGTGAGTGCGAAGCACAGCTGTGTAAACGCAGCTGGTTAAACGGAGAACGAACTTTTTCTCCTTTTTGTGATTTGATTTTAAATTTTTTTTTTTTTTTGATTTTAAGTCTTTAATTCAAAATAAGCTGTTAAAACAAGCATGACACATTTCAACATCAAGGAATACAGCTGAGAGAATGATTAATTTCCAACTATATTAAGTGAGACATTAATGTTGACTAAAACTATCCAGTTATGATGCTTAACTTTAATTTCAGGAGTTTGCTTATCACAGGAGCACTTCCAACCTTCATTGGTCTGTGTAGTAGACTGGTGGGAAAATAAACAAAATTTTGAAGTTTAAGCTATATTGATTCATTCATCAACCAAACTTAAATTAATATTTCTCATATATTTAAATGTGCTTAAAATGCGATTAATTTCGATTAATTATTACAAAGCTCCTAATTAATTAGATTAATTTTTTTATTTGAGTCCCATCCCTATATATATATATATATATATATATATATATATATATATATATATATATATATTCATATATATATATATATATATATATATGTGTGTGTGTGTGTGTGAGCGAGAGAGAGAGAGAGAGAGGGAGAGGCAGATAAATACATGCAGAAAGGTAGAAAATTGATGGTTAAACATATCTGCTTCTTTGTGCAAGGAGGAACAGGATGAGCACTGACAGAGTTCTACAAAATGACCTCCAGCAGGCCACTGGTGTGAATGTCTGACCAAACTATCAGAAACAGACTTCATGAGGGTGGCCTGAGGGCCCAACAGCCACTAGTGGGCCCTCTACTCACTGTCCGGCACCGTGGAGCCTGATTGGCATTTGCCCTAGAGTAGCAGAATTGGCAGGTCCACCACTGGTGCCCTGTGCTTTTCACAGACAAGAGCAGGTTCACCCGGAGCACATGTCATCATCATCGTCATTATCTTTCCCTCTAGGCACATTTCATTTGGCCTTGGGGCACTCCTGACTGAATATAAAATCCTGCAGTTCCATAAACTTTATTCTGTCCATCATATTCCTTCTTGCCTGCTGTGCATCGATGTTCAGCAGCCTTTTCATTCTGTTCCATATCTTTCTCGGGTAACATATATCAAATAACACCTGCTTCTGGGGTTCGCTATTTTTCAGTTGGCATACATGATCTATATATTTCAGATGTTGCAAATAACAGAAGTCACAAATTGGGAGTGTTTTGGTCATATCCCATAGTTGTTTACTGGATATCTTAAAGCTCCAGTTAACATCACCCTCTGCTTGTATACTCAGATCCTGATCCTTTCCATGATCATCCTGACTCGGAGCATTCTTGCATTCAAAACCTCTGCGGACCATTTTTGTAAGAAAACCATGCCAGATCACTTCCACTTTATCGAGCTTGTACTCTGACATTTCCCATGATTGGACACTATTGAGCAGTCGTGATTGTACACAGGTGGTCAAGAATTTAACTCTAGTCAGCAGACGTATGCGCTTGTCAATCAAGACATGCTTTAATTCATTAAATTTCTGGAATGATGCTCCAATTCTTTGTAGATGGAGGATACTTGTAATGAAGTACCCAAGATACTTGAAGCTTCTGGCATTCTTTAACTTGTTTTATCCCAGATTTACAAAAGTCTCCTATTGCATCAGTTCTTCGCCTAAGTTAAGTACCATCTTCTTGGTGTTATCACAGGACAGCTCATTTGAAGGTCTTGTCATACAACAAAAGAACACCCAAAAGATTTTCTGTTGAGTTCGCAAATATGGACAGGTCATCAGCATGAAGTAACTCAGTGATTTGATTGTGACCTGATGATGGTGCTTTTTGATTCTTTGATTCTTGTGGTGATACTTAATTTGGAATGCAGTGCTCCAGTCTAAAGCCAGTCTCAGGGAATATTTTCAGTATTTCATTGCCAGTTACTCTCACACAAATATTTTTATTTAAAAAGCAGGGGGAACTCTAGGGCACCTTGTTGACAGCCTACTAAATTTTCAGACCCCATGCTGGTGCAGTGGGTCTTGGGTTCCTCGATGACAATGCCCGGCCTCATGTGGCGAGACTATGCAGGCAGTTTCGGGAGAATGAAGGAATTGATATCATTAACTAGCCCCCACACTTGCCTGACCTAAACCCAATAGAAAACCTCTGGGACATTATGTTTCAGTCCATCTGACATTGCCAAGTTGCACCTCAGACTGTCCAGGAGCTCAGTGATGCCCTGGTCCAAATCTGGGAGCAGATCCCTCAGGACACCATCTGTCGTTGTCATGTCCTGGGCCGTCTGCTCAGCATTTTGTGTTAAGTTTGTATTTTCCTGAGTTGCAGTCCCCAGTTTGTTTTGATGTCTTGTTCCCTTTGTCCCTGTCTCCCCTGTATCTATGGTCTTGTGTCTGTTTTGTCATCTTGTTCCGTATGTTTTCCTGGTGTCAGGTCTGCGTCTTTGTCTCCCTCTTCTGTCTTCCTGTTTTACTTTGATAGTTGTCTGTTCCACGTCTGTTATCTTCAGTTTTGCTTCCCCCAGTTAAGGTAATCAGCGTCACCTGTGTTCCCACCTGTTTCCTCTTCCCTCATCAGCCCCTCTGTGTATTTAAGTCCTGTGTTTTCGCTGCCTGTTGTTGTGTCGTTGATGTTGCTGTGTCAGTATTCCTGTGCTGTGTGTGTGTCCCTGTGTCCTGGTTTTTGTATTAGTTCTGGCACTTATCCACCTGCCGTACAGCTGAGTTTTGGTTCTTTCTGTTTTGACAATAAATCCACCTTTTATTTCGAACCTTCATCCGAGTCTGCTTCCTGGGGTCCTATCCTACCTGCCACACACACCCTAGTCATGACAGACGTCTCATTAGAACCATGCCCCGATGTTGTCAGGCATGCATACAAGCACATGGGGGCCATATGAACTACTGCAATGACATTTTGACAAACTAGAACAGCCTGCTGCATAATTTTTTCACTGTGATTTTCAGGGTGTCTTGGAATTCAGCCCTGTGTAGGTTGATAATTTTAATTTCCATCAAACGACGTGGCATCCTCTCATTCCTGACACATTACCCAGAAAATATCAGTATAGATATCCAGCATGATTTTTTCCCCACTGAGATCTGATATATTTTCAAAATGTTACATTTTTTTTTTGAGAAGTGCATATTCAGCATTGTACAAAGAATTTAAGCACAGTAACATTAGGGTGGTCTGATCTGTCTGAAATTCATTCTGACCCAAACATATACGGCCAGAATCATGAAGAACTATCTTCAGACGCCTGCAACAGATGGTAGGCCCCCTCTGGGATTACATGAAGAGCCAGAGGACACTGAGGCAGCCTAAATCCACAGACAAACTGTGGAAGGTCCTCCTGCTCAGAACAACCTACCTGTGACATAGATGTAAAATTCTGTGTAAGTGAACCTGAGAACCTGAGAATTGGTGACATTTTAGAAACAAAAGTGTGGTCACATAAAATAGTCACTGGATATTGTTTCTTTAGTTTCTGTTAACTGCACTTTATATAGTGGATAAATAAAATCAAAGAGTGGCATTATTTTTCAAAAGCTTACTGTTAGTGCCTAAAACATCATTTTGAATAAATGAAGTAAATGTAGTCTGGAGTGTATTTATATTAATTACAGACTGTAGTTAACAGAAGGAAAGGTGAAATAAGGCAAAGATATCGAGGTTTTGGTTTTTTTTTTGTATCAACTTACCATGCTACTTCTTTCCTTTGCTTCTTTTGTTGTTTCAGATATTGTTGCCAAAGCTTAGAGTTAAAAGGCTGTGTGATGTGTCTCCAGCAGTTGAAAAATCCATCCCTAAAGTTCGGTCTATTATACTCCCTCTGGCACAAACAGACCTCCACCTACGCTTTGCTTCATATCAACGTGCCTGACATTTTGCAACGTTTGACTGACGCGTTATCGCTACCACAGACTTTGTCTGAAGGGATGGCGTCAAGATTATGCCAATTTCCCATCTTATGTCAGGACACTGAGATGTGGAATAAATTTTAACTAACAGACTAAATAAGTGAAAACAAAGTCTGTTGTTTGTGCACATTTCTTGGCAGCGATTTTCTTTTCTTTTCTTTAAATAATCTTTAAATAGACGCACCTTTTCAAACAACGGACTTTTTAGATGTCTGCACTTTACCTTAAGTAGAAGCCTTTTCCCCACTGAAAAAATTAATAAAATAATGATACAGGAGTGAATGTTTTCGGAGTTTAATGTGATCTGAGGGTCTATATTACTATTTTCTGTTTTTCTTTTTTTTTTTTTGTTCTGCTATGTTACACTACAAATATTTTTATAGGAGATAAATATAATTTTAGAAATACTACTAATAAAGAAATCGCAGTTTAGCAGCTGCAATGTAAAACCTTCCACAGGTACATTAAACGTATTGGTGTATAAGACTGTATTAAGATTTAAGCAGTACCTTTGATCATCTGGTCACATATGAATACAAAATAATAGCAGAGCCAGTTATTAATCTTATGATGCCATAAACCCTTTGATAGAAGAAATACAGCATTCATTTATGTTTTGTTTTGTTTTTTTCTGTTTATCACTGCCAGTGTTACAACCATATTTCTGAAATTAGCATAATGGAATTGCCTTGGGCTCAAACTCTGGTATAAATAGACAGTGGGGTGTGTGGATTTAGGCTGTGGCTCAGGAGGTAGAACTGGTCATCTACTAATCAGAGGGTTGGTGGTTTGATCCTTGGCTCATCTAGTCTGCATGTATCCTTGGACAAGATATTGAACCTTGAGTTGCATCCATGTGTAAGTGTGTGTGTATGAATGTGAGGAACAGCCTACTTCTTAAATGTATCCAAAACATGCATGAACATACAGATATAAAGAGAAATTAATATCTCAGTGCCTTTTCTTTTTGCTTATTCTATACCAGTTAAAGATGTGGTACGCATTTCAATTTCACACGTTCCATACATTTTCAAAGAAGCAAACATTTTTTAGTCATTTAAATTCATATGATATATATTACATAGATTTTTTTTCTAAAAGTTTGAGATTATTAACCCTTAAACACCAAGTGTATCGTATTTGATACATAAGTTTTTGTGAGTTTTTGAGACTTCTACATCATCAGTTTAATTTTCCGACTAGAAAAATGTAAATAAATTGCACAAGAAATTTTAAGCAATAAATTGCAAACAAATAAATAAATGCCAGATCTAGCAAATATGATGCAAGTTCATATTTAATTTCTTTTTTTCAATTTATCAGAAGGTTCAATAAACACTCCATTTTCAAAAAAATTTAATTTTCTGGCAGTTAATTCATGGTTCTGGCTTTACAGGGTTAAAATGACCATGAAATTATTTATTATTTGGCAAGATTTCCTAATTTTGAAATCCCCCAGAGGGCTTTTTTTTTTTTCAAATGTAATGTCACTGTAACTGGAAAAGTATTATGTTTGATATGCAGGTTTAAAGAACCCCTAGCACTCGGACAGCAATAGGTAATTTTGCCCAGTTATTGGTTTGAATACGGTATGCCTGAATTAGATATCCAATGCAGCAGAGACATATCAAATAAATTAGAAATGGGAATGGTATGTAACAAAGTGTCCCTGTTAGACATGAAATGGGGAATGTTGATATTCATGAGCCTACAGTATGTGAAATCCCATCTGCACTATATCTCCCATCTCCACTTGGAGTGGATGTAAAAATTATTTGATTGCAGTTTTTTTAACAGAGCTAAATGTGTTTTTCATGTTGCTTTCTCTTGTACTTAAGATGTTATAAGGGCTCAGAATGTTGGGAACAAACAAAAACATTAAAAAGTGCCAAATTCGTGTACTTCTCGGGCAGAGGTCTGCTACTGTTACTAACAGAGACATTTCTAATCAAAAATATCTTCATGGAGCCACAAAACATATTTGACCTTTATAATTAAAGTGACACAGCCTGTTAAGTGTTTTTTAGCCATTCAACATTACTAACAAGTGTAAATATTTAATATTTACCACATTACCATTCTGCAATGGGCTATTTATGATTATTTGCAACTATAACATTGCATTTTTATTATAATAATGCCCTGTGTTGTTGCATTTATGAAATTATAGGACCAAAATATTTTAAATTGTTTGCTAACTATTTAGCTATTTTATAACCAGTAAAAGAAGTAGCTTTGAAGTTATTCAGCCCACTTTGTTTTTGTAAAAATGGATCAAGTAAAACATATGGTAGCTTAACAGTTTTATAAATAATAAAACAAACAACAACAAAAAGGCAAGTTTTAATTTAATTTTGATTAAAAGTCCAGCTACAGATAAAACATACCAGCAAGCCAGCCACACTGGCAATGAAAGCAAAACAATCTGCTAATTTAGGGGGGACTGAAAACTAGACATTTATGTAAATACATCCACATTACTGCTGTTGAGTTTCACCAAAATTAAAGCAAAATTTGGTGCATCCATCCATCCATCCATCCATCCATCCATCCATCCATCCATCCATCCATCCATCCATCCATCCATCCATCCATCCATCTTCTTCCACTTATCCAAGGCCACGTTGTGGGAGCAGCAGCCTAAGCAGAGAAGCCCAGACCTCCCTCTCCCCAGCCTCCTC
This sequence comes from Archocentrus centrarchus, assembly GCF_007364275.1. NCBI lineage: Eukaryota > Metazoa > Chordata > Actinopteri > Cichliformes > Cichlidae > Archocentrus > Archocentrus centrarchus. The sequence continues at coordinate 16,563,427 of NC_044348.1, forward strand.
CTCCTGCTCACCCGGGAGGACACTCAGGCATTCCCTGGCCAGCCGAGAGATATAATCTCTCCAGTGTGTCCTGGGTCTGCCCTGGGGCCCCCTCTGTTTAGCCTATACACAAAATGTGGTGTACAGGCCAAACATTTTCACAACTGGGGAATGTAAAAACTTATAATAATGCTAAACTTATTTTTTTTATTGTTTATTTCCATGCTCATCTAGTTTTCTGACATCCATCTAGAGATGGGCATAAGATCTGCATGCAGATCCTTAGCACAGGATCAAGAGTCTTGCTCTAGGGCCTGTAATTGATTGTGTTCACAGAATGAAGGTAAAATTTCTTCATTTCTTCAGTAAATATACTCAAGTTAGATTTGGAAGAGGTCAGGTGGGAGGCACTGACTGAATTTTCATGTAAGGACCCAAAACCCAGCCGTGGACACAGAGCCATCATCTGTTTTTTGCAAACTCATATCCTAAAACTCTCTTCCAAGCTGGCAAAGAGGAATGGATGCCATAGTGTTTGGAAAGATGCGCTTCAGCTGGTAGTTTTTGCAAAAGGTATTTTGGCAGCCATGATTTTAATGATATTAATCCCAGAATGCACTACAGCAGCAGCAGGTGGAGGAGGCATTCAGCTCTGTAGTAATGTGCTCAATGTTCCTTGAAAAACACAAAAGTCTCCTGAACAATTATAATTTCTCTACATTTGTGTCATGATCATTAGAATTATTTCAAATATATATCAATTTCTGAATGTTTTTATACTGTAAATCAAGCTCTGTTCATGTCACACTTGTTTAGATTTGTTTCACATATACATGACCAAACATCACCAGTATATTGTTGCAAACCCTCTGGTATACCAGAATCTCCGATCAAAGGGTAAATGCTATGATACTGTAGGAGATGTTTTTCTGTGATATTTAATTTTAACCTTTCTGAATTAGCTTTGAGATCACTGTCATATCATATGACAATCATGGGTTCATATATTTATCTCATCTGTTATGTGTTGCTTTTTAGAAACACCAAAATGCCAAAAGTATTGGCTTGTCCGCCTTCACATGCATATGAACTTGGGTGACATGCCATTCTTAATCCATAGGGTTTAATAGAATGGTGGCCCACCCTCTGCAGCTTGAACTCTTCTGGGAAGGCTTTCCACAAGGTTTAGGAGTGTGCTTATGGGAATTTTTGACCATTTTTGACCAAATTGTCCAAAATGTCTTGCTATGTTGAAGCATTAAGCGTTCCTTTCACTGGAACTAAGGGACTGAGCCAACTCCTGAAGAACAACCCCACACCATAATCCCCTCTCCACCAAACTTTACACTTGGCACAATGCAGTCACACAAATACAGTTCTCCTGGCAACTGCCAAACCCAGACTCATCCATTAAATTGTCAGATGGAGAAGTGTGATTCATCACTTCAGAGAACACATCTCCACTTCTCTGGAGTCTAGTGCCAGCTTGCTTTACACTACTACATCCAACACTTTGCATTGTGCTTGGTGATGTAAGGCTTGGATGCAGCTGCTCAGACATAGAAACCCATTCCATGAAGCTCTCTACACACTGTTCTTGAGCTAATCTGAAGGCCACATGAAGTTTGGAGGTCTGTAGCGGTTGACTCTGCAGAAAGTTGGAGATGCCTGCGCACTGTGCACCTCAATGTTTGCTGGCCATGTTCTGTCATTTTATGTGGCCTACCACTTCATGGCTGAGTTGTTGTTTCCGTTCTTCCCGTTCCGATTCTTGTTTGTAGAAGCAGTCTGGATGCCTACATGCTTGGTTTTTCACACCTGTGTCCATTAAATCAATTGGAACACCTGAATTCAATGACTTGGATGGGTGAGGGAATACATTGGGCAAATTTTACTGTCAAGTAACTAATTCAACCTAGCAAAGTAAGGTTTTGCAGGTGATATTAATTCATTAAGTGGGTTTCAGAATATTTGTGTGAAAGTTAGATGGTAAGGTGAAAATGAAACACTGACGTGTGAACACATTATGGTCTATGGAGGTCGCATATTTGATTGATAAATATCAAGACATCTGGATGTTTTTAATTAAAAAAAAAATGCAATTATAAAAAAGACAAAAAAGAAGTATCTGAAGTAGTGTGTGTGTGTGTGTGTGTGTGTGGGGGGGGGGGGGGGGGGGGTTCACCATGGATACAGTGGATATTTTTCCAGTGCCTGTGAATCATTCTGTCAGACTAAATGAGCTGTCGGATAATTAGGGTTACTACATCAGCATGCAGTCATTGTTCAGACAGCTCCATCTCTCAGCTTTCTGTCTCTTTTCCATTCCAGTCTCCTTCCACATTCACACAAGTCGTTAATTAAATTTCTTTATTTAGGTTGCCCATTGTTTCACTAATACAAATTTCAGGATTTGATACAGTGTCGTGACATTAGAATATGATTTATTTTCTATATACTCAATTGATCAGTCATTTAGAAGTGTATAACAGAAAAAATAATGCCATTTGTTTTATTCTTACTTCAATATGCTGAAGTTGTAGCACTGATTGCATCATAAATAATAACAAATATAATAGAAATGCATCAGTCTCTTGTTTAAAAGTGTCATTCAAATAGAACATTTATTAAAAACAAATGCTGCTAGCCAGCTAATCACAAAGATATAAAAATTAGAGACTAGCTAGTCACCAATGAGTTCTCAGACTGCACTTATTGATGACCAAAATATTGGATCTCTTGGTCCCGTTCTGAGGCTCTTTACTTAACGCTCTGTGATGAGCGCACACTCTGGTTTAAACTTCAAAGTTTGATCAAAATTTTACACCTGCAAGTTTCGTGACAGACAGATGGGAAGGCAAACTTACAAAGTACTTAACAGCACCTCACCATACACAAACACACACAAGCACAGACACACAAGGTTAAAAAAATATCAACCTTGCTGTCGTGCCTGGGAGTGCTTGGGTAAGTGGGGGCATATAATTTGATTTGTTGGTTATGAAATTGTTGCATAGTAATTGACTGAAATTGCATCTGAAGTGGATGTTCTGCTAGGAGCAACATCTTAGTCTTCATATATTACAAACAACTCATGTCTCACTTGTCCTTCCACAAGCAAGAAGAATTAAGTTAATCCCTTTTCAAAACACTCAAATAGCAAGGAAAAAAACATCTTCATAAAATCTTAAGAGTCACAGAAAAAGCAATAAAAGCTGGAAGCAAAATGGTCTGTATGTATTTTTTTTCTAAAAGCATTTAATGCTCACATCACTGGGTTTTCTGTTAAGAGTTGAAGAGAATGACAAACACAAAGAAAAAGGGTAGCGACATGACTGTGGAAGAAAACCAGAGAGCATCTACACGAGCACAGAGAGAATATGCAAAACCCACACAGAAAGGACCAAGCCAACCACCAGGTGATAATGCTAATAGCTCCACCAGTGTGCCTCCCTCCAGCAAGTGCCATTAGGAGTGAATTGCATTGATGTTATATTTACATTATCTGTTATCTGGTCTAGTGGTCTAAGAAACAAGAGGCCTTCATTCAAGTGTTTTATCCTTGTCTCCTTCACTTTGCTCGGCTGCTGCTTTGCTCAGTAGCTTAATTTCCCTTTCAAACTAATCAGCAGCTGAATGTAAACCAGCATATTTATTTGTTTAATCTCATATTCATTTTCCCTGCCACTGCTATGATAAATCCCAGGTGCTGGGTGAGTGGAAATGACAGTAAATGGAGGGGATGAAAGAGAGTTGTCAAGTCTGTGACACATGGGATGCTGCAGTCAGAAACACATTTCTCTCTGTGTGCCAGCATGTCCATATTGAAGCCTCCACTTGACAGAAGTGATGCTGCAAACATCCATATTTATCAGCACCACCGCTGCCATGTCAGTGATTCATAGATGGAGTCACTGTTAGAATATCAGCCCATATCAGAGCTGTACATTTGCGTGAACTCTTTGAGTGCTCAAAGCGCTATATAAGTACCAGTTCACGTGCATTTTTTAAGTTTTGTTTTTAACTATTATTTTTCCAGTTGACTTAGTGACTTAGCCATGTATGATTGGAAGCCTTAATTACAAATATTTTAATTCTCAAAAATGATCTGATCCGAAAAACTTTGGTCATGAAGATTTTTTTGTGCTGTTCGTTTCTTTTGGTTCCTTCATGTTTTACTTTGAAGGTTAGTTTTCTTCAAGGCCTTTGATAGTTTTGCTTCCTGTCTGTCCTCCCCTGATTTGCTGATTGTTTTCACCTGTTGTTGCTTGTGTGCCCCTATGTCTCAGTTCCCTCTATTCGATCATTAATCCGCCCTTATGGTGTACATATAGCCCTGTCTTCCCTTTGTTGTGTCCAAGCTCTGTTTCTCTGTGTTCTCTTGTTTCTTTATTCCCTGTGTTTATGGACTTTACCCTTTTGGGATCATGCACCTTTTGGATGAGGAAATCGGCTATTAAAGAGCTTGCCTTTTGTTTCCACTACTTAACTCTCCACACAGTTACACTGTGAATGTCTGCCACCCATTTATGAGACCACAAACTTTTATTAAAAAGAGTTGTATTTGATAAATGATGTGTATTATACGTAAGATATATTGAGAACAAGTGAAAATTAAAGGCCCCAACCAATTCAAACCCAGGACCTTTTTGTCGTGAGGCAACAGTGCTAACCAGTGGACCATCATGCTTTATACTGCTCAATAAATCTAGGGGAACTCTGATCTTTCCAAACAAAACACTGAAGTTGAACATCTTTACTGACATATCTTATGTAATCTGTTGCAAATAAGCTGATGTAACAACAGCCAGTTGAATCCAAACTCATCAAACCTTTGAGGACTGGATTCAAAATCCCAGAAGTTTATTTAAATTCCTTCAATTTTGTACACCACAATAAAGTCACGCAGCTGAACATCTGATTGAGGAAATCAGTCTGTCTGAATCCTGAGGGCTTAATATGGCTGTGAAATTTTCATTATTTCACACATTGTTACAGTAATGAAGGAGCACTGCCTCTGTATCTGTCCTCCATCTTGATCTGATTATTAATTCATTAATCAAATCATTAATTAAATCATTAATTCTCCTTATGTTCTCCAGGAAAAGTTTGTCATTGCTTCTTTGTATTTATTTATTTTACTGAAACCTGACTAAAATCTTTAAAATTTTGAGTTAAACTTTGCAACATGTTAGATACATGTTCTTCGCATGTGGATTTTAGGGCCACTTTACATTTGCCAGTTTACTGGAGCAGGGCAGATAATGACAAAGACCCCTAAAAAAGACAAAGACAGGAAGTAAAAATAAAATAAAATCTGAAATAAACTCAACATAAAATTGGAAAGGCTATAGCAGGAACACATACAGTTTGTCTGTGTAACAGTACATAAGCAAACAGATGAAGACATAGACACAAGTAAAAGACCCCCCCCCCAAATAATTAAAAACTAAAAATAGAAATCACATTAATCATTGACGTCACATTTACTTCTAAAACCTTCTTTATTCTGTATATGTCTTAGATGTGGATTTAAAATGAAAATGACTAAGTCTGTCTATTCAAAGGTGATATGACTGTACAACTCCCCATGAGGTAGAGCTATGTATTCACAAAACAGTGAGATGTTGGAGAATATTAACATCTGTATTCAAGCGAAGATTATACCAGTCTATGAGTCTTTGAAAAGGAAAAAGGATAAATGCTTCATACATTTTTTTTCATGATTATGCTAAATGTTTTGGCCAAACCTTCTCATATTTCTACTTAAATTTATCACAATAACAACATATTCATTCTGAAAGGTTTTCTCATCAGTACACCTCTATTTAGGCATATTTTAAAAGGAGAAAAACAGTCCACTGTGAAGATAGTATACACTTTGCATATCAACCTATGCAACCACTGAGATTAGGAATTAAGACCATCGGTGTACATGGTAATCATTTTGTTACCACTGGTGCTTTCAGATAAAACATGTCTGTGATTCACTAACAAACACTGGACATCTCATAAGGTCAGACACAGACATCTTGTACCTGTGGTTTTGTGCAGCCTGGCAGTCAAAGATAGCGGTAATATAGTGGTTATGAAATAACGGCAGAAAGAGGAAGCATGGCAGTGAAAGAAATGAATAAATAAAACTGAAAACCATTTATCAAGCAACAAGGTAGATTATAGTACCGCACTGACAAGCTGTAGTGTACTATTTGTGTTGTGCTAGTGTTCCTTTATTCTGTCTTCAGTGATAAAATATGCTGTGTTCGTGATGTTTGGATAATAGATACCCATCTTTTCCTATTTTTCCAGTTAGTTACAGAGAGAGAGAGAGTGTGAACACAGGGCACCAAGATGTGGATGGTAAACAAGCTTCATATGAAGATAAAATCCTGGGGGATTCTGTTGCAAGTAACCGGCCCTACTTAGATAAACAGCAGTGAATCCAGAACAGGAGGGGATGTAGACAGAAGGGGAGGGAAGCAGGGATGGGGAGAGATGTAAGCTCTCAAAGTCCAGTGCTCTATTGTTCAGCAATGATAGTTGTCAGATGTAAAATAACCAGTTAAAGAACTAAACATCAGATCGTTGATTATTTTCAATGTGCAAAAATTGGCTGCTATGATGAGCCAGTGAGCTGGCTGTTGTCTCAGTTACAACTTTTTTTTCAAGATCTTATTTTTTTATTCAATAAAGCTGCATTGTCAGACGACACCATTTATTAGTCTTGACAACAGCCGGGATCAGAATAAAGCAAAAAAAAAAAAAAAAAAAAACATTTGTGCACTTGAGTCTGACGATGGCTGTCTGGTGCTGAAGACTAGTGTGGCAGATGAGCATTCTTTAAATGCACTCTTGTTTTCCCCACTGAGATTTCATCTGTGGTACCTTTAATCAGATTTTCTGTTATCATGGAAAATAAAGTGACTTTCATTAAACTATCATTAAACTAGATAGCTATCAGGCTACAAGTTATGGTTTGTACATTACCTCTGCTTGCTTCTTCTTTCAGCTGCCCCCTTTAGAGGTCGCCGCAGTAGATCATTTGTCCTGTCCTGCCCCTCCCTGAGCCTGGTTCTCCTGGAGGTTCCTTCCTGCTAAAAGGGAGTCTTCTTTCTTCCCAATGTTGCCAAGTGCTTGTTAATGGGGGGGGGCTTTCTCTGTGATTATTGTGTGGTCTTTACTTTACGATATAAAACACCATGAGATGACTGTTCATTGTGATTTGGTGCTATATAAATGAATTGAATTGTATCATCTACCTCCATCGCACTTAGCATCCTCCACTGTCACACCAACCTTCTGCATGCCCTACATCCATGAACTTCTTCTGTGTTCTTCCTCTTTTGCTTCTGCCTGGCAGCTCCAGATTCATTATCCTTTGGCCACATATCCAAACCTTGCCTCTCTTACTTCGTTTCAAAATTGCTCAGCCTGAGCTGTCCCTCTGATGTACTCATTTCTAATCATGTCTCCTGGTCACTCCCAACATGAATCTTACCATCTTCAACTCTGCCACCCCCAGCTCCACCTCTGCTCTTTTTATTTGGTTCAGATTATAAGAGGAACAATTCTGTGTCTGGTGCAGTATGTGTGAGGGTCTGCTTTCTGTATAACGAGAGCACAAACAATGCCACAAAACATGAATAGCATTAGTATAATAATTAGTACATGCAGTTATATACATGCTGTATTTGCATGACGACAAATACATAATGAGCTTTTCACATAAATTTTATGGTGTTGATTTTATTGCATTAATTTTAATGCATAATTGTTGGAATGGACAGGCTGTAACTGGATTTTATGATCTACTAAATGTGTTACACTGTCACTGTAGCCAGACCTGCTGCATCGCTCCAGAAATGGCAGAGCCAAGCAGTTTAATGATCCACCAACACCACTGTGATTCAGACTGAATAGTCTCTTCTGGACAGAAACATTTGTGCAAACAATAACTGTGGAGAGGGGTGGCAGTGGCACAGTGGGCAGGTGCTCACCTTGCAACTGGTGGGTTGCTGGTTTGAGTCCCTGTATGGGTGCATGCTGTCGTTGTGTCCCTGGGCAAGACACTTAACCCAAATTGCCTAAGTGTGAATGTATTTGGCAGCCACACATCCGTCAGACTGCCCCAGGGCAGCTGTGGCTACATTAGTAGCTTACCACCACCAGGTATGATTGAAGTGTGAATGAATAGTGCATGAAATTGTGAAGCGTCTTTGAGTGTCTAGAAAAGCACTATATAAGACTAATGCATTATTATTATTAAAGATATATCCAACATTATATATCCTAAATTCTACCCCCAATTTTTCCACTAGCACCACCATGAGGTTGTGGTTTTAATTTGTCCACCACTTTGGTATGTAACCAAAATTTTACAAAATAATAACTAGGCCAAGCAGCACAGTGGTGCGGTGGTTAGCACTGTTGCCTCATGGCAAGAAGGTCCTGGGTTTGAATCCACAACCAGGACTTTTTTGTGTGGAGTTTGCATGTTCTCCCTATGTTTGTGTGGGTTTTCTTTGGGTACTCCCATAGTCCAGTTACTTTACTTTACTTTATACTTTCAGTTAGTTAGTTTCAGTCAGTTAGTGGGGTTAGGTTAGTTGGCGATTCTATGTTGCTCATAGGTATCAATGGCTGTTTGTCTCCCTGTGTTAGCCCTGCCACAGGCTGGTGCTCTGTCCAGGGGGTACCCTTCCTCTACCCTTTATGACAGCTGACTCCAGGACTGGCTCCAGCCCCCCTGCAACCCTAAAAGGGATATGTGGAAGAAAATGGATGGATGGAACAAATAGGCCTCCTCAGCCTCCAATTTAGAATCCAGCTCAAAGCAATTCTTTGTCAAAATACATGCTCAGAGAGACAGTTTTTTTTTTTTCGTTTTTTTTTTTATTATTCCTTCAGCTAAAGTTTCTTTAATTTAATTTATTCAAGTACTATTTTATTTTTCATTGGCATTCTTGTCCTGTCAGAGGACTTGGTTTGGGTGGAAAACATGGACTTCACAAAAAACAGAACTGTATATATGAAACCACTGATGTTTCTATTAAGACCTGAATTCTGCTGTGAACTATACAATCAAGCTCTGCTGTACATGAGTAAACGCTTGACTACTTCATTTCTCCATAGACTGTAATTCGTAACTAACTTCATCAAACAAAACAAAGCAAAACAAAACAGCACTTTGAAAACAAGAGTGCCTGGTGCTGGCTGCCTGATGGCCCCCAAACTTTTTTTTCTTAAAACCACTTGTGTGATCAGTGCTGAATGTTGGCATATTTGGCTGCTAATAAGCTGGATTTTCTGAGGTAGGTACAGCTGCAGGAGGAGGAGAAAAATGCTGCCATAACTGTAATTGCCAGGCTTTTCAGGCACAGTTTTCCCTCCAGTTGCCTCATTGTTATTCACTCCATGTTACTCAGCATCAAAGGTTTGACGCAAAAATGGATGACGTCACATAATAAACATTTCTCTGCACAATCAACAGGAACCAACTGATAAGAGAAAGTCAGCTATGCTTGCAGACACACAAGCCAAGGAGACTTTGATTAAAACTGGTCAGCGCTGTCATGTGGCCAGTTTTAATCAAAATGCGTGTTGTGGGCTGAATTGTGGACTTGACACACAAGAACTAAATAATGTTCATGTCCTGTATTATATTATTTATTGTTTGGAGGATGCCTTAGTTTTTATTGCTACACTAGTGCTTTAAACTGTGATTTTCTCTCTTATCTGCCTGACTGCTTGCCCACATCTTAATAAAATAGCCGAGGTCCAGTGGATGTCTAGAGTAACAAATATTGGGAAATACAATAAAAACATAAATAGTTTATCCTGGGTTTTCCCATTTGTATGCTTTTAACAAGATTGCTACACGCTTCATTTATAACTGGCTTACTGGCCCTCATAAATAATTTTGTCACCCTGCCAAACTTTACCATGGTGAATAATTTTATGATGTTTAGATCTTTTGTGTCGAGATGGCCAAGGATGTACTGTACTGGGAAGATAAAAGCACTATAATTCTAAGCCCTTATTATCTACAGCTCTTTCAGTTTTTGCAATTACTCACACACAAGGGTAGTTATTGCAGTCATATACCTGTAATTCTGTCAGATTTTTGTCTGGAGTAGAATGAACTAAGCTTTAGAGGATTTAAAGAGAGAACAGGTGACCTCATCCAACACAAAGACATCAATTATTTCAATTTCTCACACTCTTGGGCTCAAGTATACAAATGTTTTAATTTCAGTGACTAAATAACACTGTTCCTAAGCAGATTTCACAAACGCTCTGGAGTAAAAACACAATAAAGCACTGTGCAAAAGTCTTGAGCCACCCCTAATTTCTTTATGTTTTGTTTCCCAGGACTTTGTTGTCATTTTTAAAGTGGTCCTGAGGAATAGTTCTCCAGAAGAAGAAGAATTTTATTTATAGGTGCCTTTCAAAACTCTTAAGGTTGAAAGGTGCTTATAAATAAAATGTAGTTCACCTCACAGAAGTCATCTGTAATCATCTGTATCTTTAATCACTTTGTTACTAACAACGTGTTTAAAAAAAATATTACTTGTTCCCATTTCTTTAGTTGGATCTACAAGAAAAATGGTAATGATCACACAGTCTGACAGGCATAAAATTTTATTTTTGGACCAGCAAGGTGGTTCCCAAACAGCTACTGGTGTAAAACTTAAGCATATCTCAGCATGGTGTGCACTGTGTCCTGTTTCTGGTTCAAATCATTGTCAACATGTACAGAGGTCAGGAGAGAGAGAGTCTACAAGCCTCTGTAAAACACAGTGCAGGCTCTGCCATAGTTTGGGGCTACATTTTAGCCAGTGGTGTTGAAGATCTAATGAATTATGAACACAGAAAAGTATCTTCAGATTTTGATCTACCATGCAAACTTGAAGCAGTATCAAATATGGACTGGCCTCCCCAGAACCCAGACATCAGCAGTATTGAAGCAGTGTGGGAGCATCTTGACAGAAAATGAAACAAAAGGCAGCTTTGCATGTCCTTCAAGACACCTGGAGAACTATTCCTAAAAACTACTTAGAGAAATCAGAAGAAAGCTTGTTCAGGAAAGAGAGTTCAGACTGTGTCAAAGTATAAAGGTGATCATATCAAATATATCAAATATTGACTTTCAAGATTGTCAGAATTGTTTAAACTCTGTTTTTGTCTTATATACTGTATTTCAATGTATGTTTGCACATGTTTCAAACAATTGCTGCACCCATTTCCCATTTTCCTAGCAAAATATAAAGAAATGAGGGTTGACTCGGGCTTTTGTTTGAATATATATATATATAGTGCTGTATGTATTCCTGATGGATCTATGCCACTGAGTTTTGTATTGTTTGCCATTGTTTTATAGTTTCCAGGAAGGAATGACTTCTAGGAGAAAAAGATGTACTGGTTTTCTAACCAAAACTGGTAGTAAGAAAAAAGTATGGAATGCCGATCCTGTGTGCTGATGTACTACAGTTTCAAACAGCATGGCTGAAATATCTTCCAGATAGCTCTTAATGGAATTCTTAAACATCATATCAAAACAGAGAAAAAAACAACCAAATAAACAAAACAACTCTTGTAATTCAGTGAGATGTAAGTCATAAAAAAGTACAATGCAGTAATTCAATTCAATTCAATTCAATTCTATTTATATAGCGCCAAATCACAACAAACTGTCGCCTCAAGGCGCTTTGTATTGTGGGTAAAGACCCTACAATAATACAGAGAAAACCCAACAGTCAAAACGACCCCCTATGAGCAAGCACTTGGCAACAGTGGAAAGGAAAAACTCCCTTTTAACAGGAAGAAACCTCCAGCAGAACCAGGCTCAGGGAGGGGCAGTCATCTGCCGCGACCGGTTGGGCTGAGGGGAGAGAAAGACATGCTGTGGAAGAGAGCCAGAGATTAATATCAATTAATGTAGGTTTCATGTGTTCACTGCAAGGACTTTGAGCATTTTTTAAAGGATGAAATTATTTATCCAGCAACAGTATCTAATTTGGTGCCTTATCTTGGAGCCAAGGAAAGGAAATGACAGCCCAGATAAGCTGCAGAGAAAGGTTTGCATTTTGGTCCCCAATAAATATGATTAATAGGTTAAAAATTTTCTCTGATTTCTATGTTTTTCTTTTTTTTTTCTTTGACCAAACAGGACGCATTGATTAAGGGGAAAAAAATTACTATAAATGAGCTAAAGTTAGTTGGATAGCTTAATTTTAATTTGCTATCCCTGGCCAGTTCTGAAACTAACTAATAAATAGAGACTACAGTATGGTTACAGTATCAGAATCAGAATCAGAATCAGAATCAGAAGGTTTTTATTGCCATATGGGTGAACAGGTTCACAGCATTAGGAAATTGCTGCGGTACTTCGTGCTTACAGAAAAAAAAAAACAAATAAGTATAAAAACTATAAGACAATATACAAGTATACAAATTGCAAATATACAGAGATATTAGAGCTATAACTATAGCACAATATTACAAAATTACAAAATATACAGTGCAGAGACTAATTAAAGGATATGGTGTACAGTTCCTAAAAGGTTGCTGTGTAAAAATCAGCCTTAAATACCTGGAAATCTGGTCAGGTCAGTGGGAAGCAGCTGGATTCAAAATAAAGCTCCTGTAAGCAACAAGGCTACCAAGGGATTGTGTGGTTGCTCTGCTTGTGTGGTTCTTACACAGAACCACACAAGCAACCACTGGTGAAAAATTAAAGGTCAGTACCAAAGCATAATATGCCCTCCTTAGTTATTCATTTTTTTTCAATGTCTCACAGACCTTTTTCGAAAAGAGAATGAGACCCCTGTTGTGTAAGACTGGCTACAGAGGCACCACAGTTGAATTCAGCAGTGATTCTCGGAAAGCAACTGAAAGTAAAAAGAGCTTCAATGATATTCAATACCGAGGCTTTTTAAATGGGAGGAGAAAGGCTCTTATGCGAGGCTGAAATTCTAGCCTCACTGTAGGTATTTTTGTACATGGGAGTGAAGCAGAGGCACTATGACATACAAACATTGCATAACAGGGTCAAAATGTGCTGCTTAAATTACAAAGGATTGGGGTTTTTTGTTTGTTTGTTTTCAGAATATGGAGCACCAGATTTCTATCTTCCACTTTACACACAATAAAAGATATTTCTCAAATCCTTATTCTTTTGTTAATAAGTCAGACTTGATTAACAGACTCGCTGCTCTCTTTTTTTAGTGTCTAAATACAGTTCTAATTTAGTAACGTGTTTAAGTCACTTTTTATTTTAAAGCATTCTGTCTATAAATGGGAAGAGGATGAAGAAGCCGAGCCATATAAATATTTTTATTGGATCATTTAATTCACAATATGATTCATCTATACATTTTGTCTTTGATAAGCTCCTCTTCCAGCACTCTCTCTATTCAGTTTCAGCACTTATTTCTGGACCCAGCATGGTATGGTTTTCTTCATTTGGGTCTAAAGGGAGTACACATTGATGTGTAGGCACAACAAGGATATACTGTATGTCTGACACCACTTTAATAACTTCCAACCTGCCAGGTTGGTTTTGTCAGTGCTGGCAAAGCCTTGTTATCAGTTAGACACAGTCAAGACAGACATCAAGTTTTCACACAATCACCTATCAAACCTCCCCGCTATACTATCTCCCCTAAACACCATCCTTGCTGGTAGAATTAGGTGGTTTTACTGCCCACACACACACGTGCATGCACGCACGCACGCACAGACACAGACACTGAATCAATGGCTACTTTCCCCTACATCAGGAAGTACTGTACAGTAGGTGGCCAACGGAGGAGTCCGCCCACTCACAGGATATTCAATTGCACACATGTAGAAATTCATCCTCTCTCTATCTCAGTCATGTTCGCCTGGGATCAACTACATTTACACATGCACCTTTGAGCAAGAACTGCTTGACTATGCACACCCACACATGCAGACCCAACATAGAAACACGCACACAAACATTCCCTCTCTGTCACATAAAAACACCTTGGGATTTAAGCCACGCAGAAATACTCCAAAGATAGAGATAGATTTATGAATGAACTGTGAGGATATGTACACTTCCGTTTTCTCTCAAAATGTGCACTGAATAGTTTACAGCTAACTCAGCAAAAGATTTTACATAAGAAATAAATGGATCTGGTACTGGCACATATGGCAAATAGATAAAGTACATTTAATTGAGTACTGCACTTAATTGACTTGAGTAATTCAATTTTAAGCTACTTCGCACTACTTCACACAAATTTCAACATATAATTTAACAACTGATATGATGTTAAAATTAACAAATAAATTATGATGCTTTATTTTTATGCCTTTGGGCCATTCCATCTGCTTGACCATCTCTGGTTGGCTGAAAAAAATTATGGTCCAAATTTTGGACATATATAATGATTGCTGTGAAATTTTAATGTCATATATCAAATACTTTTCTAGATAAATTTTATTTTATTTTGAAAAATGGTCCTTCGCCCCACTTACAGCATGTTTCTTTGCACTTCTTTGTAATGTTTGATCATGAGTATCCCAAAAATGATTAAAGATAAAAGCCTGAAATTTTCACTGGCCTCTCTTACCATCAAAATGAATCAAGATCTGTAATTTATGGTTCTTCCACAAGGCAAGACTCCTATACCTGGGGTCTTGCCTTGTGTGGTAGACCCCAGCCTCTATCGATCTTGTGCTTAGACCTTGTTCCTGTGCTGCCGTGATTAGTGCCTCTGTGCTGTCCTTCAGCCCAGCTTTTTCCAGCCATTGGTAGGATTTTTCGATATCAGCCACTTCTTCTAGCTGCCGGTGATACATGCTGTGCAGGGGCCTGTCCTTCCATGATGGTTTCTGTTTTTTCTCGGGTTTCAGGACTTGCCTTACTGACCAGTAGCTGAATGGGACCGGTCCCTTCTGGGGTTCCTTGGGAATCAGAACCGTCCCGCCTTCAGTCAGCCATTCTGGGTGTGTCTTAGGCTCTAGCAACTGGTTCATTTGTGCTGCCAGGCGCTCAAGGAGCGCAGTTATCTTACCCGTAGCAGGTAGGCCAATTGGAGATGGTAATAAAATAAAATAAATAAAGATTATCTAAAAACAAAATAAAAACAAGAGAAACCTTTGCAAAGAGCCTCTTGGCAAAGTAAAGGTGTCTGGCTCAACACAACATGCAGATGATAGTTTTGCTTGTTTACATGGCGGAACAGGACAGGTTAATAGAACAAAAAATTGGAGATGGCTAAGCAGAAGGCCCATGTTGATTTGAGATGGAACGACCCCTTTATCAAATACAGCTATAAAATAATGCCACTTTCATCAATAATGATTTTTTTTTTTTAGGTACTTTATTTTGATACTTGTATTCTTTTATTTTAAAATTTTAAACAAATGGCTTTTACCCATGACAGAATACTTCTAAAAAAGAAGTGGTATTTCTACCTTTAAAGATCTGAGTGCTTCCACCTATTACTACTGGAATTTTACAGCCTTCCAAACTAAGACAGAATCAGGTAAGAGGCATGCAGCTGAGTGTCCAAAGAATATGAAGGAGTGAAATTGGGGGAAAGGGAGAGAGAATATTAGTTACGGGCCCTGAGTCCATCTCCTCCTCCAGGCTTTGTGTAGAGAAATATGTTCATTAGGACAATGAGAAACACATATATGAAAAATAGCTGTTCTTGTGTGGGATCTGGCCAAGGTGTGTGTCTTAGATTCATACACTGTGTTATATGTAAATACATATTTACAGTTCATCTTGTAAATGTGCTCTATAGCCTTCGCTGAACAGACTTCTCCCATGTGCAGCAACTCGTTAAAATTAATAACATGTAATGGATTCTGGAGAGGACAGGAAGAAGATTGATGATTTTGAAGCCAAGTGTAAGAAAATTCATCATGGAGTTCAAAGCAAAAGAAGAGTATTTTTAGAAGTCTACATTACAAATATTGCATCTTACTTTTGCTGATCCCAGTTGGGATTAGTGTTCCTGTTGAAAGAGCATATTGATATGTGCAGTTTAATGAAGAACACTGCCACACAGAAAAATGCCTCTGAAACAGATGGTTACCTGAGTGGGAAAGGTCCAGTCCTTTTTTTTTTTTTTTCTTGTGTCTTGTAGCTGTTTATTTATTTATTTGAAAGACAGACAATGGCATCTACCAGTCAGTAGTGCAGATTTGAGCTTGAAAAGGAGGTGGAGGAATGCTTGGCACTCATGATGTGTTATCATGGAAATTGAACCGTGATAGGTAGTGAGATGTCAGGCTGACAGAGGGTACATCTTCTGTGGCACCTTTGAGGTTATGATGAATTATTGCCTGACTCATTGTTATTGCAGGTGATGAAACCTGCCAAGATGGGGTGGCCTAGAAGCTAGATGGAATAGGCTAATGGAATAGAATCAGAAGTGATATTTTTCCTTTCTTCCACATTAATGTGCAACAAATAGAGGCATTTAAAATAGTAATGTGATGGAAACATGCATATCTCTGTTTTACAAGATATTTTGTACTACAGTGTTTCTGCCATATGAATTCAGTTCCATTCAATTAATTCAACTGTATTTATATAGTGCAATACACAACAGTCACCTCATGGTGCTTTATATTGTAGGGAAAGACCCTACAATATCAGAGCGAAAACCCCAACACTAGCAAACACTTGTTGACAGCAGGAAGGAAAAACTCCCTTTAAACAGGAAGAAACCTCAGGCAGAAGCAGACTCAGAGAGGGGCAGCCATCGACCGTGACCAGGAGGGGAAAGAGAAGAAAGCAGAGGGAGGCGGAGGGACAATAGGTACACTGTGGGAGACAATTATAGGACTAACTTAAAGGAGTTTTGCATAGAAAGGTGGGGCTGCTTTTGACTCCTATTTCTCAGAAACAAGTCACACTATGAAGAGATTAGGCAGCTGCTTATAAGAACCTATTAAATAATACAAAGACAAATAATTGTATTAACATAATTGTGGTATGTAAGTTGCAAGAGAAACATCTCAACATATAACGCTCAATATTTACACACAATAATAGATATAAAAAAAAACTACTATACTTAAAGAGAATATAATGTTCTTGAATAATTCTCAGAGATGGTTTTTCATGCCTGTGTGATTTATATTCCTCAAGTGCAACTCACTGAGTGAAAAAAATTTATTTTTAGATCGTTTAGATCATTAGTATAGAGATAATGTGGGCAATGCCTTATCATATTGCAGAAACACAATAAATTAACCAAAATACCTAAAATAGCATAGAATGTACAAAATAATTATGATAATAAAATAGAGTTAGTTAATGAATACTTTAAAAAAAAAACAGTTATCAGCCCACTGCTGTAATGAATAAAGCACTTTTGGGACATTGTTGCAGTATATGTTACCACCCAGCACTAATTGCCTCAGGTGTGTTGCTGATTGTAGAGGCAGCCTAGTAGTGACAGGCCACATATTTTGCTCATACTTTTGATTTCTTTACAAAAGTTTCTTCAACTTTTTTCCCTTTTTGTGTGTGTGTGTGTTTGTGTTTCACTTGACTTATGATTCGTTTCCACTTATATCACTGTGTAGAACAATGTATACAACACTTAACCTCTCGACTTCTAGCGACTCCAACTTGTCAGATTTGGACTCACAGAAACTGCAGGAGCTGTCCCACCGCTCCGTCAAAGTAAGCGCAATAATCGTTTTGGGCGTCATGGTCACTTTGGGAAATATTGCAGTTCTCCTGGCCATTACTTCCTCGGTGGCTGGCTGGTCAAGAAACTCTCGGTACTTTCTCCTCTCTCTCACTGCTGCAGACTCTGCCTTCGGACTGCTGGTCATGCCCTTGAATCTCTGGGTGAGTCTGCTAAAGGACTACACTGAAGGGCCAGATGCTCTTTGTCATGTTGTGGCCTTTTGCAATGCCACCGTCTACTCCACCTATACACTGGCCACAATAAGCCTGGAGAGGTATATTGCGGTGTTTTACCCGCTGCAATACTCATCCCTGCTGACAAGGAAAAGGACGCTGTTTCTGATTGCCTTCGCCTGGTGCTTCCCTCCTATTTTACTGTCGCCAATATCAGTACCAGACGGCATTATCGAAGTTCAATTTTCCACCGCATCGCTGGTCTGCAACCCATCTTACTCTACAAATGTTGGATACTCCCTAAGCTTGACATGTTTAATATTTTTCCCTTGCTCTATCATTATGACATTTGCAAACTTTAAAGTCTGGTGCGCGGCCAAGAGACAGAGACTGAAACTGCGCAAATATGACCGTGCGCGGCGCAGCAGACTCAACGTGCCTTCCAGAGTGCTTTTGCCTGTGATGGCAGCCTACTACACCTGTTGGACTCCCTGCATGGCAGCTATAATCTACAATGGTAAGCAAAACATCGGAATATTTAAAGTGGAGCTCAAAAAAGAAACAGTTAATGACTACTGTGATGAGTGAATTCTGTAATTCTGCTTATAACTCTGCCATTGAAAGCGTTCTTCTAATACGCAATAGTCTATTGATAAAGGCTTTCCTGCACACCACAAGTTATAAGTTAAAATTTACCTATATAGATCCTAATGATCATTTCCGCATTTGACTGCCCTCTGTGAATTTAATCACATGACTAAACTGGCTAAAGGGGACACTGTGACACAACCCCTACAACTGAACATTTATATTTACACACACACTGCAAAAGCTGATGTATGGTGAGATTTCTCTTGCATCAGTGTAAACAGAAAGTGTATCCTGACTATGTTTATGTCTAGACTAGGTGGCATTTACTGAGAGCTCCTCGTGCCCTTATTTAATAGTAAGGATGTATCACAGCATGATTTTTAAAGCTGCTTTTATGATAACTGGTGGCTCCTTGGGTGCACAAAGGAAATTAAACATTTCTGTATCCATTTTTTTTAAAGGTTTAAGCAGTTCTTTATAATGTAAATCTGTTTGGAAGAGGTAAACTTCAAAGGTACTTGTTGATCTTGGTGTATTTCTGTGTTTTCAAAGACAACAGAATTCCAAAGTAGGTATTTGATTAGTATTGTTTATTCAAAATTTTATTAAATGGCTATTGCTAGCTCCATTTCCCCTTTTACAGATATTTCTTTTTTTTTTAACGCAGGGCAGTGCTGAGAGGAATAGTTCTGAGTTATTTATGTAATTCTGGGCATGAACAGCTGATTCAAGGCCAGTTTTCTGACTCAGACCTTTTTTGACTTTTCTCATTTACCCCAGCCATGTGCTGTCTTGGAGTAGTCAAAACTGAAAAGTTATAGCTGATATTTTTAGAAGTGTAGACCTTTTCTAAAGAGTGCTGTAAATTATCTGATATTGGATGAAAATCCTGCAAAATGAAGCTGATGGTTTTTAATCTTCAGTGTGCTGTTGTCTAAATGCTCGTTTTACTGTAGTTTCTTCCTTTGCACCTGACCTGTCACTTAACCTATAAATAGGTTGTTTGCTTATCATTGCTTTCAGGGAAAAGATACGCACCTCAAAAGGTGACCCCCCCCCCTCCCCTTTTTTTTTTTTTAAATATTTTTTATTTTTTTATTTATTTATTTTTATATATATATATATATATATATATATATATATATATATATATATATATATAATATATGTTCTGCCCTCGTTAAAGAGTCCCCCTTCTTCACTAGGCAGACAGACAACTCCTTCCACACACTGTAGTCTCTGTATGATGGATTTATTAAGCACCACCATTTAGGTTAACAGCATGAGAATGGGGTAAAACTGAAATGAAAGAAGCAAATAATGACAATAATGAACACATTGAACCCCCTTTAACATACATGCTCCATATGTATTACCAGTATCTTAAAGCCTATTTCACATACATGGCTACTAGCTTGGCTAGCTGAAAGCTATCAACATAACACATTACATACGAAACACCAGATGAAACAAAAACACAACTTAACCTGGTTAACTGTACAAAATATCCATGTCAAACAAACATAGGCATCTTATTACAACCATACTCACAGACTATGCTCCCTATAGTGATTCCCAGATGAGGATGATAGCAGATACTTTGGCTACCTGAATCCACAATGTGCTCTCTATCAAAGTGCAAGGGAAAAACAAATATGGCTGCCAACGGGTTACAGAGGATAAGCAGAAATGGCGATAATCCCCAAACAGAAAAAGCACCACCTAGTGGCCACAGAAAGAAACATCCCTCCAATCCCTCAGGACAGCACACTCCCCGCCTGGTATCTGAAAGGATGCCACCACTAATGATACACAGCGTGAAGAAAGTAAACTTTAATCGGTCTCTGGGGAGAAGAGTAGGACAGTCTCTGAGACAGGCCGTAGGAAGGTCTTGCATGAACCCTCTCTCATTGTCTTAACCTCAACCTTCCTAACTCTCCCATCTGCTCCTGGAAACGTTTTGATGATCATGCCCATAGGCCATTCGTTTCTTCTAACTTGACTTTCTTTCAGTATGACGACGTCGCCCTCGCGAAGATTACGTTCTTCCCTTTGCCATTTCTTGCGTCTCTGCAGGGTAGGAAGATACTCTGTCCTCCAGCGATGCCAAAAGATATTGGCGAGACTCTGTACCTGCCTCCACTGCTTGTGGTAGAGATCTTTTTCTTCAAATTCCCCTATGGGTGGAGGAAGTGCACTGACCTGTGTCAGAAGTGTCGCTGGTGTTAGGCTAAGTGGGGAGTCTGGGTCCGTGGATACAGGAACCAACGGGCGAGCATTCAATATTGCCGAAACTTCTGCCATGAATGTGGTCAAAACTTCATGGGTAAGCTTTGATGGACCGATCTTCATCAGCATGGAATCAAGGATGCGCCTTGTCAGACCTATCAGACGCTCCCAGCTGCCTCCCATATGGGATGAATGCGGGGGATTGAAGACCCATTTGCAACCACTGCTGCTCAGATATCCCTGCACTTCCTTATCGCTTGTCAGAGACTCTAGCCGCAACTCTCTACAGGCTCCCACAAAATTTGTGCCACAGTCAGACCTTATTTGTTTGGCTGGTCCTCGGATAGAGAAGAATCGCCGCAGAGCATTTATGAAGCTCGAAGAGTCCATTGATTCAATGATTTCAATATGAATGGCCCTGGTGCTCATACATGTAAAGAGCACCGCCCACCGTTTGCTGTTTGCTACTGCTCCTCTAGTCCGACGAGTCATGACCATCCATGGTCCAAAGACGTCCAACCCTACAAAGGAGAAAGGTGGGTCTGTACTGAGGCGGTCAACAGGTAGGTCAGCCATCTTCTGAGTCTCCATTGTTCTGCGTAGTCTTCGGCATTTAACGCAGTGGTGGATGATGCTGCTAACTCGCCGTTTTCCACCAACAATCCACAGGCCAGCTGCTCTCAAAGCACCCTCCGTGATATGGCGCCCCTGATGCTGTACCTGTTCGTGGTAATGGCGGATGAGTAGAGTTGTGATGTGGCTCCTCCCAGGGAGGATTAGGGGATTAATTTCGTCTCTGCCTAGGCTCGCTTGGAACAGGCGTCCTCCGATCCTTAGAAGACCAAGAGTGTCGATGTAAGGACATAATCTGTAGAGCTGGCTATGTTTCAGAATGTCCTTTCCCTTTCTAATACATTCCAATTCCTCAGCGAAGGCATCTTGTTGCAGACTACAGACCAAAATGTTCCTTGCTTGGTCCAAGTCCTCCTTAAGATTGTATTTTTCATGGATATGCCAGCCCTTGCAGGCGCTGCCTTTCTTGAAGGTGCGGGCAACGTGTACAAGCCTTGCTACAGCACGGGTCAGTGATCGCCAACTTGAGAACCTCTCAAACCGTTTAGGGTCTAATCTATCACTGCTGAAACCGGTGGCATGACAAGCAACCTGTGGACGGATGTCAACATCAGCCTCTGGGTCAACCAAGTCAAAGGCAGCAGAGGCTGTTGTATGCCCGGCTGACTTCAAGAGGAACGCTGGTCCTGACAACCATATTGAGCTTGTCAGGGTACCTGCTGGGACTGACCTCGAGCCCAGGTCAGCAGGGTTATCATTAGTAGAGACGTATTTCCACTGTTCTGGGCTGGTTGATCTCCTTATGCGTTGCACTCTGTTGTGTACATACACATAAAACCGTCTAGATTCATTGTGAATGTATCCTAAGACCACTCTGCTATCAGAATAGAATGTCACGGTGTCGAATCTGGTGTCCATCTCATCCTCAATCGCTTCTGCTATTTCCACAGCCAAGACAGCTGCGCACAGTTCAAGCCGTGGAACCGTCGTCTCAGGGCGTGGAGCAAGCTTGGCCTTACCAAACACAAAGCCAACATCTGTGTTATTGCTCACGTCAGTTGTCCGCACATAGGCAACAGCGGCTATGGCAATCGTGGATGCGTCACAGAAAACACATAGCTCTTTATGTAGTGCCTGGCTGAATGAGATAGAGGTATACTGGCGTGGAATTTTGACTTGTTCCAGCTCTTTCAGAGCATCTCTCCACAGCTTCCATTCTTTATACTTCTCTTCTGGGAGAGGGGCATCCCAGTCACTAACCCCTGTGGAAAGCTCCCTGAGTAGACTTCTCCCCTGAATGCTTACAGGGGCCGCGAATCCTAGTGGGTCAAAAAGGCTGTTAATAGAAGACAAGACCCCACGCCTCGTATAGGGCTTCTCTGCGACCGACACTTGGAAGGTGAACAAGTCTTCAGAGACATCCCAACTGACTCCTAGAGATCTCTGCACAGGTGGAAAGTCCACGTTGAGATCCAAGTCTTTCAGCCCTTTAGCCAGGTCTTCTGCGGGGAAGGCTCTCATAACAGCAACTCTGTTGGATGATATTTTATGCAGCCGCAAGTTGGAGAGAGCTAACATGTCTTGCGTGTTCTGAAGAAGAGTGATGGCTTCCTCTTCTGTTGGGAGCGAGATCAGACCATCATCAACATAAAAGTTCCTCTCAACGAACTGCCTTGCTTCCATTCCATACTCTCCCTCTCCCTCTTTAGCCACTCTCCTGAGCCCAAATGTGGCCACAGATGGCGATGGGCTATTTCCAAAGATGTGGACCCGCATCCGGTACTCCACAACATCATCGTCAAGGTCACTGTTGCGGTACCAGAGGAAGCGCAGAAAGTTCCGATGGTCCTCACGCACCACAAAGCAGTGGAACATCTGTTGTATGTCAGTTGTCACAGCCACTGGCTCTTTCCTAAACCGCAGCAATACCCCGAGCAGGCTGTTGTTCATGTTAGGGCCAGTGAGGAGGACGTCATTGAGGGACACCCCGTGGTGTTGGGCACTGGAGTCGAATACCACCCTTATTTGTCCCGGCTTCTGGGGATGATAAACTCCGAAGTGTGGTAAGTACCAGCACTCTTCATCTGGTTGTAGGGGTGGAGCTACTTCGGCATGCCCATTCTCAAGAAGTTTATTCATGTACTCGACAAAATGGTTCTTCCTCTCTGGGTGTTTCCTGAGCATACGGGTCAGTGCAGTGAGACGATTCTTTACTTGTTCACGGTTATTAGGGAGGCGTTGCCGTGGGCTACGAAAAGGGAGTGGAGCTACCCAGCTATTCGAGTCGTCCTGACAAAATTCCTTCTCCATGATCCTCAGGAAGGCAAGATCTTCCATAGAAGGAGCTGTTCTGTCATCGTCCTTCGTGTAGCAGAAAACCGACTCTCCCATGAGACCTGTTCTGTCAGCTGGCGCGGTTTGCCATAGATGGTCTAAAGTAGGAGAATTCTGTGACTGGTCACTGGAGCTGAAGCTCTCCTTGATATTGAATTTGTTGGGGCATGGACTAAGGAGGCTGGGTCGTCCATTCTCCAGAATGTTGGTTCGGAAGGTGTTCACATGGGAGGATTTGTGAGCACCATCAAGGCAGACTTCTCCAACTATTACCCAGCCAAGAGCTGTTCGTTGTGCAAAGGGAGCTTGTGGGGGTCCATTGCGTTGCTCTAGGACTTTGTGTGCCTGGATGATGTCTCTTCCTAACAGGAGCAAAATCTCGGCCTTGGTGTCGAGTGGGGGTATCTTGGTAGCTAGAGACCTGAGGTGAGGATGGTGTCTTGCAGCTGCTGGCGTGGGGATCTCCGCCCTATTATCAGGTAGCTGGTCACACTCGATAAGTGTAGGTAGGGCCATACTGGTTTTCTCGTCGGCGGATTCCACAACAAACCCCCTTGCTCTTCGGCCAGCAGTCTCATGTACCCCTGCACATGTTTTCAGTGTATAAGGGGAGGTGCCATTGGTGATGCCAAACATCTTGAAGAAGGCTGATCTGGCCAAAGACCTATTGCTTTGATCGTCCAAGATAACATATGTTCTCACCTTCCTCTCCGGCTGACCTTCAGGATACACATAAACAAGGCAGATTTTGGCACACGATTTCCCGGTAGTGCCATCCCCACAGACTTCTGTGCAAGTCGAGGTGGTGACTGAAGGAGAGGGAAACTCCTCTTCCTCCCCGCCATGCTCTTCAGAAGAGCTGATAGTTTGTTTTACTGACCAAGGTGCTGGACCAGCATGAAGGGCTGCGATGTGCCTATCGCTATTACATTCTGAGCACTGAATGATGGCCCTGCAGTCTTTTGCTTGGTGAGAGGTTGCAGAACAACAGCGAAAACATATGCCGTTTTCTCTAAGGAAGGCCTTTCTACTCTCCAGGGGCTTCTCTCTGAAAGCTCTACATTTATGCAATGGGTGTGGCTTTTTATGAATAGGACACTGCTTTTTAGGGCTGTCCAACCCTTGAGCTTCATCCTTTAATTGAGTATTGTTCACCTCTGTTCTGTGTACCGTTATTGGAGTCCTTGACATCTTCACCGTGAATCTCTCTCCCTTAGGTGGCGCAATGCTGGAGGTTGTAGTAGTGAAGCTCGGGTCGTTCCTCATCCTTGCCTCCTCCCGAATGAAGCTGGAGAAAACAAAGAAGGGTGGGAAGCTGACATTGTGCTGTCGTTTGTATCTCGTTCCATGCACCATCCATTTCTCCTGAAGAGTAAAGGGCAATTTCTCCAAAATAGGACTAATGCCGCGTGCAGTGTCCAAGTAGGAGAGCCCGGGTAAGTAACCTTCCTCCTGGGCACACTGCAGCTCAAGGAGCAGGTCGCCTAGCTCCTGCAAACGCTGTGGGTCTCTATAAGAGACTTTGGGGAAACGTTCCAGCTTCTTAAAGAGCGCAGTCTCCATTGCCTCCACTGATCCGTAGCTCTCCTCTAGTCTTCCCCAGACCATACTAAGGGCTTCAGCGGGGTGTCTGATGTGAACTGACCTCACTCTTTTCACATACTCGGCAGACTCTGGCCCAAGCCATTTAATTAGCAGGTCAAGTTCCTCACTGGGTCTCAAATCTAGATCTTCAATGGCACTGGAGAAATTAGACTTCCAGGCCCAGTAACTTTCAGGCTTATCATTGAATTTTGTGAGTCCAGCTGTCAGTAGGTCACGGCGAGCTAAGAATTTTGCTAAATCTGAGACCTCGGAGCGGGATTCCTGGAATGCATGGTATGGTCCTCTAAGTGACTGGTCGTTATCCCTTGTATTATCCCTGGGTGACGATGAGTTCTTAGAATTGAACTGTGGGATGTTCTGCCCCATTCCCTTTTTAGGTGTGAAATGAACCACTGAGTGGCGCTGGCTTGAAGTAGCTTCAGTGTGAATAGGGACGTGTGGAAATAACTGCTGCATCCCCTCTAGATGGACAGGTTTATGCGCTGGGGAAGAATCGGTCGGTGGCTTAGTGTTAGGGCCTGCTGGAGGAGTTTCTACCTCAGCTGGGGGAACCTTGACCTCAGTCTCAGGCTGTGAATTGTCAATGATGGCTCTTGTGTAGGCATACCGATCCTGAACACACTTCTCAGTTCTTTCTGCAGATGTGCGAGCTGAGTCTTGGTCAGTGTCGTGAGGTCTGGACGGCGTCTGGCTGTCTGCCACCTCCATGGCTGCTTCAAGGACAGTAGCTTCAGCTAAAGCTGCATCTGCCTCCTTCTCCTGCTGGATGGCCTCCAGCGTAGCTTCAAGGAATGTTTCTTCTACCTTTAGCTGAGCCTTCTTTACCTTAACATCAATTTCCTTTTGTGCATAAGAAGCTCTGGCGCGTGCTGCTTCAGCCTTGGCGCGTGCTTCTATTGCAGCCAAGCTAGTTGCTGATCTATTCGAGCGTGTCGACAACCTTGACGATTTTGATGCGCGTGAGCACACTGATCTAGTGTCATGAGTTTTCCCTTCTGCGTCGGACATCGTGGTTGAAAGGTTGAGCTAGTCTGATAGCTATCCAACAAAGCTGAAATCACCGTCGAGTCAGTCTTTTTACTGTTCTGCCCTCGTTAAAGAGTCCCCCTTCTTCACTAGGCAGACAGACAACTCCTTCCACACACTGTAGTCTCTGTATGATGGATTTATTAAGCACCACCATTTAGGTTAACAGCATGAGAATGGGGTAAAACTGAAATGAAAGAAGCAAATAATGACAATAATGAACACATTGAACCCCCTTTAACATACATGCTCCATATGTATTACCAGTATCTTAAAGCCTATTTCACATACATGGCTACTAGCTTGGCTAGCTGAAAGCTATCAACATAACACATTACATACGAAACACCAGATGAAACAAAAACACAACTTAACCTGGTTAACTGTACAAAATATCCATGTCAAACAAACATAGGCATCTTATTACAACCATACTCACAGACTATGCTCCCTATAGTGATTCCCAGATGAGGATGATAGCAGATACTTTGGCTACCTGAATCCACAATGTGCTCTCTATCAAAGTGCAAGGGAAAAACAAATATGGCTGCCAACGGGTTACAGAGGATAAGCAGAAATGGCGATAATCCCCAAACAGAAAAAGCACCACCTAGTGGCCACAGAAAGAAACATCCCTCCAATCCCTCAGGACAGCACAATATAAAAGCAATAAGTGGCTCCATAGTATAGTGGTTCACACATTCACCTAACAAGTGAAAGATCCCTGGTTTGATCTCTAGAGGAGACACAATATGCACCTGCTGTGGTGACCTCTTGTGACTAAGGGAGCAGCAGAAAGTATCTGCTGTCTTATGCTAACTATGTTGATTTTTCACTTTGTTGATAGTTGCCTTATTGTTTTCTGTCCTACAGCAGTCACAGGTAGTAGCGTACCAGAGTGGGTTGAGTTTGTGGTGGTATGGCTACCAACCTCCAATGGTTTCCTCAACTGCATCTTCTATTTCTGGATAAGCCGAAGCTTCCGCAAGAAATTCTATCTAGTCCTTCAAAAACTAGCTCTGGCCCTCTGCCCTGAATTGGCCGGCACCATTGGGTGTTGCACCACTTCAAAGACACAGTTTGTATCAGGAGTTCTGGATAACAACAACAGTGTCCATGGACGTTCTTCCAGTGTCTCATCCACCTGCACCCTGCTGTCCTTAGCTTAGGACCTCTAGACCTAAAAGCACCACTGGCATGGCAACAAACACAGGCAGTGACCTCTGTACTATGTTGTGTTGTCTGGCTGAGCCAGACAGTGAACCCATGTTGTTGACATAGTCCCGTGTAAGGTATCAAGGGTGAGAACTAAGGGTCATGAGGATTGCTGTGTAAATGATTTGGCTGTGATGGAAACCATTTAAAATTTCCTCTCTAGTTTAAATCAAAAGTTATGAAAATTTGATTGTAATATATTTTTATTTTTTAATTAAATTTCAAAGACAGCATTCAGTTGATTGGAGCACAGGCTCAATTTAGAACTGATTTGGATTTTTTTTTTTCTTTTACTTTTTCACAATGCTGCAGGGACTAGATTGACTGTTAGAGACAGCTTCTTAAAAGCCATCTTTTAGTTGTTTTATAGTCAGCCATCAAACTTGTCTGTGCTCCAAAGATGTTTACCATTCCATGCAGTGATATAATCAGCCTTTCAATTTTTTTTCAAAATTTTCAAATGTTTAAGCATAGTGAATTAGTTCATTTTAACTTCTTTTCATATGAAATATCTGTTAACGTCACTATCTGATAAGAAGCACTTTGAGGGACTGAGACCATCTTCCATTTCTTCAAGTTAAACTGTGCGTCAAAGACCTTGGCATATAACAGCTTGGAGAAGCTAACCTTTAAGTCACAGCATTTCAGTGGGTGCAAGGAGGAAAGTAATTAAGCATCTGTACTGTAGAAAGGTCACCACATTTGTGCTGGGAAGAGATAACGTGGATAAGTTCTGAGGCTATGGTTGTTTACTTTGAGATATTAAGTCTAAGATATTCCTCACACTATCGGACTGAAGTTTTTGTCAAGCTAACGGTTTCTGTAAATTTACAATGACTCAAGATTAGAATTCAGATATTCTGTAACATTTAATGCAGTTAATTTTAGCCTTTAGGTTTCTGCTTGGGTTGCATTATTGAAGTCTGTGCAAATGGTGTTTAAGGATCAAAAGGGTCACAAAATTATAAGTAAAAAAAAACGTTTTGTATGCATACTGTTTGATTCATAAATTCCTTATTATAAAAGAATGAATGATGTATTGATACATGGATAATCTATTAAATAAAGCATGATGCCTTTGAGTTGTTTCAGTTTGACTCTTTAGTTTGAGTTTGATACTTGCAGATGTATCGTTGCAGAACAGAAATAAAGTTGAAGTGCCAAGTATCCGCTCATCCTTCTGTATCATATTTTTCTACTAACTAAGCATGGTCTGCTGCACCACATACCACAAAAGAACAAAACGGACCTATTAAAGTAGCAGTGTAACTTAACTCATGGTTCTCAAAGGTTGTTCACTCCTATGACAGCATGTTACTGCATGAGCTACTCTGCTTTGTCAGTGTGGTTAGCTTCCAGTTAACATCTCTGCTTCTGTATGCTGTGGTATATAATAAGAAATGCCACACTGCTATGCTATAAGCTGCTGCAGTTTTACTTAATACATTTTTGTTTCAACTGATCAAAGTATAGACTAGCATTTTGTGAATGCTATCTTTCCTCTATAAGAGAACTAACTTATGAAGACATGAGTTTGTAGCCAGATTATTATTTAATTTTTTTTTTTTATGTAACAGGCTCTCTGTCTGTTGAGTGGTTAAAAACAGCAATTTAATGAGAACATACTGCCTATTGTTGTAGTGCAAATTCATTGTTTTAAAGCCAGATGGTAAACTTAGGTGACCAATAAACTCAAAATGAAGTTTTTTGTCTGTGTTGTTTATGATTATTAGATAAACATTTTTTTCAACAAGTCGCATATATTTGGAGTCCTGTAAATAAAACAATTCAGTAACAAAGCAATTTCATTCCATTTTGGTAATATTTGCACTCTGTTTTAAACTGCTGGGCAAATTTTTTGAATAATTTGATTTGGATTATGCTAATTGCTACCTACCAGTGTCATGTTAGATAACAGGTTGAGGCACGGATATGGAGCTAAAAAAAAACATGATCAAAAATAAGCAGAAAAGGATCCTTTGGCTTATGCATAATAGATGGGTACAAGTTTGATATTGTGCCCAGTAAGGTTCATGAAAAAGGGCACAATAATAAAACAATAATAATACAATAATAAAACAACAGCTCGATATATGCATAATGAAGGAAGCAAAGTGTTCGTGAGGCAGCTGCGAGTACTCCCCTAAGTAGTTTTCCAAAGTGAAACAGACATGACCTGAATATATTTCAAGTCATCTGATGACTATATACATATATACCACTGATATAGTTTGAATTTTAGCAATGACCTCTAAACATGAAGGAAGTGTTATCAAATGATCTACATGTATACAAGTTCTTATTCTCAGGTTAATCTGTTTTGTAGCTTTTCATGTTGCTGCATCTAGCATATTCACTCATACTGCTGTCATCTTCATCATAGGGAGATGAAGCAGATGATCACATTATCTGCATCCATCTCACCCTGTCCCGAGCATCCTCCTCTGTCACACCAATCCTCTGCACGTCCTCCTTCACTACATCCATGAAGCTTCCCTGTGGTCCTCCTCTTTTCCTCCTGCTTGGCAGCTCCATCTTCAACATCCTTTGTCCAATGTATCCACTGTCCCTCCTCTCCACATGTCCAAACCAGCTCAACGTTGCCTCTCTGACTTTGTCTCCAGACCACCCAACCTGAGCTGTCCCCCTGATATACTCATTTCTAATCTTGTCTATTCTGGTCACTCCCAATGAAAATCTTAACATCTTCAACTCTGCCACCCCCAGCTTGGCTTCCTGTCCTTTTGTTTGTCCCTTCGGTCACCCCGTACACAATTGTGTACATCTCTTTCTATTCATTTTCTGTCACCTCCTACCTAAAAAGATTATATAGGCAGAAGATTTTTTTTTCCCACCAACATTCCTGTATCATGACCAAAGGGGTTAAATTGCTGTATGATCCATAAACCCAGGTTTGGGTAAATTTAGTGTTTTCATCATACCATGTCCTTCACAAAAAGGTTAAGCTTTCTTTGGCTTGAGTTGAGTGTTTTTGGTGAACCCTTTAGAAAATTTTCAAATTTTCAAAACTGTGAAGTCCATGTGGGATTCCTTCTGACATCAAATTTGACATTGGTTCCCTGCATGTCTCTGTCATTAGTGTCTCTATGCATAAGAAAAATATGCTAATGCCCTCTTTTGTTAAACAAATCACACTAACAAAGCACTCCCTGAATATTTGACCTTTTCAACAAACTCAAACCTTGTCAGAGATCATGTGCATTCCTGCAGCATTCATTGTCTGAGGTGTCTGGCAAGAAGGTCTCTCAAGACACTGCAGCGTTGTGCATTAGCACCCTCAGTTCTTCTTAAGCCTTGCTGCTGCTAGAAATGGCAGGTTTGGTTGGGGGAAATGGTGATTGTCTGAGGGATTCACAGACAGTATATTCATACAGACACCATATGTCATCTTGGAAGAGCTTATGTCACAACAACAAGTGGCCTGACTGGTCTTTGATGAAAAGCTGATAAAATATCTGTAACTGCAAGACAGAACTCAGATCCCAATAAAGTCCAGTGCTCCTATGGCTTTATAAATAGTGTTGCAGCCACTACAGTCAAAAGTTATTTATTGTAAAAATTTATTATTTTAATCTGTTGTTCATCTACATTACCTTCGGTGTACTTATGTCAGTATATTATTTTTAAATTTTACTTTAAACCTTTTGCATTGCAAAGTCTTTAAGGGTATTAGAACATGCCAGACATATTCAAACATTGTATAATGTCATTGTTTATTCCTGTTTCTTTGCCTATAAACACTATGAGATGTACACTGCTGAATTCTGTTTATGAAACTGAGTGCACAAAGCAGATTAGAGACTTTAATATATACTGTGTAATGGTGTATGTGTAATATTAAAACCCCATGCCTAATATTATGTAGGTATCTAGTGTGCTGTCAAAACAACCCTGACTAGCCAAGGCATAGACACGTGACTCTGAGGATGTCCTTATCTGGTAATGAGACATTAGCAGCATCCTATGGGTTGCTGGAGGAAGCCTCCATGGATTGGGAGATGGGGAGGTTTGGACAGAGGTCATCCACCTTGGATCCTCAAGCTGTTCCTGTGCTTTTGTGGTGTTGCTCCAGGTACTGTCCTGCTCTGAGTGGAGTACGCTGCCATAGGAGAGTATGATTGCCATGGTTTGTTGGTCTGCAATGGCACCACAAGCTTATATAATGTTTAGCTGTGTAGTACATGTGAAGAGATTTCCACATCAATATTTCCCAGCAAAACACTGCACGGTCACAGAATCATCACTGATCTATATTGTACCTGTAACTGGTTTTAATGTTGTGGCTGAATGGTGTATATTTTCACTGTTTCTGGCAAATGCTTAATTCAAAACCTGGCATATTATTATTTTGAGGCTGTAGTGCCATCTTGTGTTTCTACTAAGTAACATGGCAAAACGAAAAAAAAAAAGAAAGAAGCCCTTGAAAACAGCAATGAGTCTATGATAGCTTCCAGCTTGTGGTGGAGGAGCACAAGATGAATTGCTGTAATTTTTTACTATTGCAAGGTTTGTTTACTGTTTCAGAATTTAACGTTTCCATACTACTAGTATTGAGTTTCATAAAGTCCAATACAAGTAGTATGTGTAGTATTGTTGTACTTTTCAAAATAAACCACACCATTCTGGCTTTTTTAAAAAAAATACATTTATTGAATTAAGGAATCTGGTTCTTGATATGTCCCACCTGAGTAAAAACCTGATTTAAAAGGATAAATCTCCAGAAGTTGATTTTTGCCTTCCGTAGCGTGCTGGCCATGGGCACTCTGAAGGTCCTTGTGAAGGTTGCAGATGGAAAAAAAACTTTCCAGTCACTCCTTCCTGCTCCTCTCCACTCTACACCTCTAGTTTTTCAGGGAAATGGAGCCAAGGGCTGCCAGCATAGGCAGGATTCATGCTGGTATTATGCTGTTAACTGCCTAAGCATAAGAAAATCAAATCAGAATATCCACCTGGAGTTTTAAATTAAATCACAATGGGGCCATGATTACATTTCTAAGAGATACTATAACATTTGCTCTCACCTCCCTATAAAAAATGAAATGACTTCTTTTTATAAATCTGTTGCTTATCACCACATTGTGTTGCAGTTTTAAATTAAAAGGGTTTTAATGCTATCTTTTCAAGGTAATGATAATAATAATAAAGTTTGTAATCTTTGGTCCTAATTTGAACCATGAAAGAGTACTCCGAGCTACTGTAGCCAAACAGCAGACATTCAATTAGCATAATACTGCTATAATATCATGTTTGTTATTGAGTTCATAAATATTTATTGAAAAAAGCCAATTATAATAGTAAATATTTACCAATACAAAGAGTTTGAAATTTTTCCTTAACTGTCTTAAGACCATATTTAAACAGCATTAGTCAGAGATATGAGGAATGATGTGCTTATATAATAGTGGTAAACACAAAGTATACAAAACTGCAGTAAAGCTGCTTTATCTAATTACAAAGTGACAAGCATATAAGTGGAGTTCTACTCTGGGTGGCTGCCATTTAAGGTGATAGTTGAAATAGAAGTACACCTCCACACTACATGATGCCCAACTACCCGGTACTTGTGTTTGGGCTGTTTCCATGTTCCTAGCATCCCCTTGGCACTCAGCAATAACTGAGGTCCAGCTTTTGGCTTGAAAGAACCAATTACGGCCATGTGAAAGGTAGAACTTTCCAAGAATAAAACTGCTTCAAACCCTTCATCAGAAAACATGCCTCATCATGACAGTGTCCATTGGCTGAAATTGCTTTTCTTTCAGCACACTCCAGTATCTCAACTGCAAAAGCTAATTTATATAAAATATGTTTCACTATTGGCCCCAATGTAACACTGAAACATATGTGGAGGAAATATCTATCAGGAGAGGAAAGTATATCACATTCACGTATTCAAATTATTGATGTTTTAGGTCCTTTACTGCAATGATTTCATGTTTTCCTTGTTTGCTTTGGGGTATTTTCTTTCAGTTTTGTGCATGAACTTGAGTGACACTCCATCAGTCCCGTCGCCAGATCTCAGTCTTAAGGGGGGCTTATGAAATCCAACAGGGGGGCACCACTATTATTAGCTTGATTAGTGATCTGGCTTGGGTGAGCGGGCCAGGGCAGGCCCAAGCGTATCAGTGGGCGGGTACGGCCCCCTAGGGCCCGCCCATAGCGACGGGTCTGCACTCCATTCTTAATCGATAGGGTTTAATAAGTCGGCCCACCCTTTACAGCTATAGCAGCTTTTCTGAGAAGGCTTTCCACAAGGTTTAGGAGTATGTTTATGGAAATTTTTGACCATTCTTTCAGAAGCACATTTGTGAGGTCAGACACTGATGTTGGATGAAAAGGCCTGGCTCACAGTGTCCACTCCAATTCATCCCAAAGGTTTTCTACTGGGTTGAGGTCAGGATTCTGAGCAGTGAAAAAGGAGGAGGTCCGCACACCAATGCAAATGGATTCTGAGCAGGCCAGTTCTTCCATACCAAACTCGTTCATCCATGTCTTTATTGCTTTGAGCACTGGTGCACAGTCATGTTGGAACAGGAAGGGGCCTTTCACTGGAACTAAGGGGATGATGTAAGGCTTGGATGCACCTGCTCAGCCATGGAAACCCATTCCATGAAGCTCTCTACACACTGTTCTTGAGTTAATCTGAAGCCCAAATGAAGTTTGGAGGTCTGCAGCGACTGACTCTGCAGAAAGTTGGCAACCTCTGCACACTATGCACCTCAGCATTCACTGACCCCATTCTGTGATTTTATGTAGCCTATCATTTCATGGCTGAGTTGTGGTCTTTCCCATTTGCTTCCACTTTGTTATAATAGCACTAACAGTTGACTGTGGAATATTTAGTAGCATATCACGGTACCACATTGGAATTCACTGAGGTCCTCAGTGACCCATTATTTCACAAATGTTTGTAGAAGCAGTCTGCATGCCTAGATGCTTGGTTTTATACACTTGTAGCCATGGAGGTGATTGGAACACCTGAATTCAATGATTTGGATATCCATCCAATACTTTTGGCAACAGTGTATGTATGCTTATATTTGTCAGTGGTGAGGTGTGCTGTAGGAGTGACAGATGGGTTCAAGGCAGGGGTGGGATTACATCAGGGATCAACTCTGAGCCACTTCTTGTTTGCAGTGGTGATGGACAGGCTGAGAGATGTGGTCAGGCAGGAGTCTCTGTGGACTATGATGTTCACAAATGACATTATGATCTGTAAGTGTAGGGAGCAGGTGGAAGAGCACCTAGACAGGTGGATGTATGTTCTGGAAAGAAGAGGAATGAAAGTCAGTAGAAGCAAGACAATACATGTGTGAATGAGAGGGAGACAGGTGTTGTGAAGCTGCAAGAAGTAGAGGTCATGAAGATGGACAAGTTTAAATACCTGGGGTCAACCATCCAAATCAACACAGTTGAGAGGTAGTGAAGAGAGTGCAGGCAGGGTGGGGTGGGTAGAGATGAGTGTGGTGTTCATGAATAATGAATGTTAAACATTTGGGATCTTGAATGTGATCCCGGAAGGCCAGGTGACTTGTGGGAAGTCAGCAGGGGGCGGGGTGTGTTTTGTTTGGGGTTTTCATGTAATAAAGGACGTGATCGTCAGCACACGGAGGTCTATGGTTATTTGTTCAAATTAAGAACACGACATGGTGTCAGAAGTGGCTCGTGTTGCTGGGGAGACACTTCCATGGTCCATCGGGAGTGGATAAGGAGGGAAAAGGGTGAGCAATAGCATGGAGATGTCTAATAACGGAGAGGACGAGCAGCCGAGGGCAGGAGTTAGCACTGTGGCTAATACTCCCAGCGCTACGTTCAGCATCCAGCCGCCGGAGCCCTTTGATTTTTCTAAACCACAGGAATGGACAAAATGGATTCGTCGCTTCGAGAGGTTCCGCCAGGCCAGTAACTTGTCATTGAGTTCGGATGAGAACCAGGTAAACACCCTGATATACTGTATGGGAGACGAAGCAGATGATGTCCTGAGAGGACTAAAGCTAAACGACGCAGACCAGCGCCAGTACGATAAAGTGAAAGAAGGCTTCCAAAATTTTTTTGTAGTGCAGAAAAATGTTGTTTACGAACGCGCAAGATTTAACATGCGCAAACAGGAGCCAAATGAAACAGTGGATGCGTTCGTTACAGCCCTGCATGCATTAGCGGAGCACTGCAGTTACGGACCGCTCCATGACGAATTAATTAGGGACAGAATTGTAGTGGGCTTAGCAGACATCAGACTGTCAGAGCGTATGCAAATGGAGAAAAATTTGGACTTGGAGAAAGCTGTAAACATGGCAAGACAATCAGAAGAGATTAAAAGGCAACAAAGTGCTCTGAGAGGTGAAGCCAGTGCAACGCAGTCAAGTGTCAGCTCTGTTGACAGAGTTGTTAAGAGCAGACAACAGTTTGAGAAAATCAAATACAACAAGTTCCAAGATAAATGTGCTAAAACACATCCACAGGTCGACAGTAAAAGCAGAAGCACATCGAGTACAAAGTGCTTCAGGTGTGGAGGCTCCCCTCACCCTAAACACGAATGTCCTGCTAAGGATGCAAAATGTCATTTCTGTGGAAAGAAAGGACATTACCAACGCGCGTGCAGGCACAACAAAAAAGTGCAAAGCGTCGAAGAGGGGGAAGAGGAGGAAAGTTTCTTCCTTGGCGCTGTGACCACAGAAAATCAGGCATGGACAGCGGACATACAAATAAATGACACCACACTAAAATTTAAGCTTGATACAGGTGCGGATGTCACAGCCATGGCTCAAACAGATTGGAATAGACTGTTCCCAAGCATTGCAAAGCCTGTTCTTCACAAACCTGTAAAACCCCTGTTAGGCCCTGGCCGGACGCCACTGGTGGTTGCAGGTTACACGAAACTACAGCTTATTTATGGAGACAAGCGTACAATGGAGAAGGTCTACGTTGTCAAAAACCTCACTACACCGCTGCTTGGATTGCCTGCCATCACAGCTCTTGGCCTTCTGGTGCGCGTGAACTCTATATCAATGGACACTCTAAAAACGGTATATCCCAGACTCTGCAATGGACTAGGTGAGGTGCAACACACATACCACATCAAACTCAAACCTGAGGCGGTGCCATACTCACTCAAAGCCCCCAGGAGAATTCCCCTGCCTTTGGTAGGAAAGGTAAAAGAGGAACTTCACAGAATGGAGGAGCTGGGCGTCATTAGCCGGGTGGAGGAACCTACAGATTGGTGTGCCGGCCTGGTGGTAGTCCCAAAAACAAACAGTCCCAGGCTGAGACTGTGTGTGGACTTCACAGGACTGAACAAGTACGTTTGCAGAGAAAAGTACGTACTGCCATCAGTTGATCAAAGTCTGGGAATGCTGGTGGGAGCAAAAGTGTTCAGTAAACTGGATGCCAATATGGGGTTTTGGCAAATTCCCTTAGCAAAGGACTCAGCCCAGCTCACAACATTCATAACACCGTTTGGGCGATTTCACTTTAATCGCCTTCCCTTCGGCATCAGTTCTGCACCTGAGCACTTCCAGTGCACGATGGCGGAGGTTATAGAAGGACTGGAGGGAGTGATTTGCCACATTGATGATCTGCTGGTGTGGGGCTGCAACCAGGAGGAACATGATGCCCGTCTACATGCTACGCTGAAACGGCTGGAAAAAGCAGGTTTGACGCTGAATGTAGAAAAGTGTGATCTCTCACAGAGGAAAGTTTCCTTCTTGGGCCATATCATCACAGATTCAGGCATCAGCCCTGATCCAAAAAAAACGGAGTCAATTACCGACATGACAGAACCAAGTAATGTGGCAGAACTGAGGAGCTTTCTGGGTATGGTGAACCAAGTGGGCAAGTTCATTCCCCACTTGGCTGAAAAGGACAAGGCCCTGCGTGAGCTGTTGTCGAAAAGGAACAGCTGGTACTGGGGCACAGACCAGGACAAAGCATTCAAAACTTTAAAAGAGGCACTGACCTCACCCCCAGTACTGGCCATGTATGACCCGAACAGAGACACTAAAGTTTCTGCAGATGCTTCATCATATGGACTGGGGGGGGTTCTTCTCCAGCGGTGGGAGGAAGGCTGGAGACCGGTTGCGTATGCTTCGCGGTCACTTTCTCCAACGGAGCAACGCTATGCACAGGTGGAAAAAGAGGCTTTAGCCCTTACTTGGGCATGTGAGCGTTTTCGAGATTTCCTCATAGGAAAACACTTCTGCTTAGAAACAGATCACAAGCCCCTCATTTCCCTGCTGGGAGGACAAGCTTTGGATCTTCTCCCACCAAGGATCCAGCGTTTCAGGATGAGACTCATGCGCTACTCGTACGAGATACAGTACGCCCCAGGTAAATCACTCTGGACAGCAGACACATTGTCCCGTTCACCTGTTAAGAGACAGATGTCACATTCTGATAAAGAACTAATGGAAGACACAGACATCTATGTGGACAATATCGTTGCACATCTGCCGGTTAGTTCCTCATACCTGGACACACTTAAAGGAGAGTTACAGCGTGATAACATTTGTGCTCGTGTCATGCAGAGGTGCACACAAGGATGGCCAAATCTGGAAAAACAGGAACCGCTGCTGAAACATTACTGGCCAGAACGTGCCGCTCTGACTGTGAAAGATGGCTTGTTGCTAAAAGGCTCACGGCTAGTTATTCCTTCAGCGATGCGCAACGATGTGTTAGAAAAGCTTCATGAGGGACATCAAGGAGTTGTTAAGTGCAGAGCCCGTGCTCGCCAGTCAGTGTGGTGGCCTGGACTCAGTCAGCAAATAAGCGAAATGGTGTTAAAATGTAGAACTTGTATACAGGAAAGAGACAATCACAGTGAACCACTCATACCTTCCCAGCACCCAGCCCGCCCATGGCAAAAAATAGGCACAGATCTTTTTGAGTTGGGAGGGAAAAGTTACCTTCTTGTTGTGGACTATTTTTCTAGATATGTGGAGATAGCCCTCCTAGAGGGGACAAAAACGAGTGAGATCATAGTTCATCTTAAGTCAATTTTTGCCCGACATGGTATCCCAGAGGTTCTAATGTCAGATAATGGACCACAGTATTCTGGGCGAGTTTTTGAGTCTTTTGCTGCCTCATATGGGTTTGAACACATCACCAGCAGCCCAAGATTTCCACAAAGTAATGGGGAAGCGGAGCGCTCAGTACAAACTGTGAAAAACCTGTTAAAGGAAGCGGCAGACCCTTATTTAGCTCTTCTTGCTTATAGAGCTACACCGCTGCAGAACGGATATAGCCCTGCTGAGCTCTTAATGGGCCGACGGTTGCGCACAACGCTGCCGGCACTTCCCTCTACTTTGGATCCTGTTCTGCCAGGCGGCGACAGCTTGGCTCAAAAAGAAGGCAAGAGGGGATGATGGACATTGCTAACTTCAACAGGCGTCATCGTGCCAGACCGTTGAGTAACCTATCTCCAGGAGAACAAGTTTGGATCACAGATGCAAAAACACCAGGAACTGTGATCAAAAATTATGGCACGCCACGATCCTACACAGTGGGTTTGCCCCAGGGATCAGTGAGGCGAAATCGCAAGCACTTGATTCCCTTACATTCTACTTTGCAAGATAAGACTGTGGAAAAGGGGTTGACAGGAGTGTCTGCAGAGCAGCCTTCATCAGCTGTTTCGTCATCTGCTACTCCTGCGAAAGCTGATGGTGTGAGGACAAGATCAGGGAGAATAGTGAGGAAGCCTACTAAACTAGATCTGTAAAAAAAAAAAAAAAGAGAGAAAAAAAAAAGAAAAGGAAAATAAAAGATTTGAGTTATGTTGGACTTAATTAACAAAAGGGTACAAGGTTGGACATTTCAGAGTTATGTTATATTTGTGTCCCTAGCGGGTGAATGTAAGGAAGTAAAGAAAATGTTTCTCATGTGTTAGAGAAAATGTGTTTCTTATTTGTTAAAAGGGGAGATGTGGTGTTCATGAATAATGAATGTTAAACATTTGGGATCTTGAATGTGATCCCGGAAGGCCAGGTGACTTGTGGGAAGTCAGCAGGGGGCAGGGTGTGTTTTGTTTGGGGTTTTCATGTAATAAAGGACGTGATCGTCAGCACACGGAGGTCTATGGTTATTTGTTCAAATTAAGAACACGACAATGAGTATCAGGGGTGATTTCTGACAGAAGCAAGAGTGAAAGGGAAGGTTTACAAGGATGTAGTGAGACCTGCTATGATGTATGGTTTCAAGATGGTGGCACTGACAAAAAGGAAGCTGAACTGGAGATGGCAGAGCTGAAGATGCTCAGATTTTCATTGGGAGTGACCAGGATGGACAAAATTAGAAATGAGTACATCAGAGGAACAGCTCAGGTCGAACAGTTTGGAGACAAAGTTAGAGAGGCCAGGCTGAGATGATCTGGACGGGTACAGAGGAGGGATAGTAGATAGATTAACAAATGTTGACTATGGAGCTGCCGGGCAAGAGGAAAAGAGGGAAACCACAGATAAGGTTCATGGATGTAGTGGAGGAGGACATGCAGAGGATTGAAGTGACAGAGGAGGATGCTAAGGATAGGGTGAGATGGAGGTAGATGATCCACTGTGGCGACCCTTAAAAGGAGCAACCGAAAGACAATGCTTTCACAAACACCTTCAAAAAGGTATTTGATAACTGTTAAAATACCACAATGTCAGTCACCACATATAGTTTAATACTTCTTTAAAAAATAAAAACACCACCTATATACACAGACTTGGATTTACATTTAATTCTTTTCAGGAAGCAGTGACTGGCTGACTGTTTGTCAAGACCCATTTTATTGATAGAGATTCAAAGACAGGAAATGGCAAGTAAAATGCATAAAGATGGCATATATTTATCTTAACTTTTACAATCAACAAACTTTTTTGACATCTGCAGTTTTTTAGTCACATGTAAAAATAGCAGCAATTTCTATTCAGAAACCTTTAAATTACAGCTGACATGAATTTGTCTTTTTATTTGGAAAAGTCTATTTTTATTAACATGAAACAACATTTATATTTTAGAATATTTAAATAGGTTTTAAAATGATGAACAAAGCTTACCAAAACACAATTAACAAGACCAAATTAGCAACCTAGACCATTTCAAAAAGGTTTAGTCAATCAAATAATAAATATAGGCCATGAATAATCTGCAAACATGTATGATAACCAAATGTGGACTGAAAGATACCCATCTATGGGTCAACTGCCAAGCCTCCTGATTTTACCCACAGCGGCCAAACAAGAAACACATACCAGACTTCAAACTCTTGAGTCAGTTGCCTGTACCATTCACCCAAAACAGAGAATTCAGATGCAACAAAATGAACCAAAGTTATGAAAAAGCAGCGATTTTCAAAACGAACCAATGCAAAGACTTGAAAATGCATTTATAGAAGTGGAAAGATTATGAGTTTGCAACTAAGTGATAAATGCAATCGAGCATTGCTTAACAGCTAAACTGTGCATTAAGGAGTGAATAAAATAAAAGTTGTGATTTTTACTGAGTTCGCTGGCTATTCTGACTTTCTTAAACCCATGACAGTGCACCGGAAGTTATGCAAGTTATAATCCAATAAAAAAAATAGAGGGAGAGATTGAAGGTTGTCATCTATGAACCTCATTTCATCACCATTCTGCATAACATCTCCTTTAGTCTATTGATTTCATCTAATAATGGTGCAATAAACAAATTGTGGAACGTGCATATGAAATTTTAGGGTAAAAACAACACATAACATTTATGACAACTGGCATGGTGACCACAACAAATAAAGAAAGCAAAGGCCAACAGTTTCATAAAGTCTCAACTATCTATTTGGTGCACTGAGTTGATGGATAAGGACTAAACACTATCAAACTGCTCCCTCCCCTCTTCTTGCTGCTGAGGATTCCTAAACACTTGTGTGCTCAATGTGAGGAGGTTTTGGTCAAACATTTCAAGGCCTCCAAGATGAAAAGAAACAGGATGCCAGCACTCAAGAGGACTTGTGTTCAAACATGTAGTAGCGATACACAATACCAACAACAGCAGCGACAACAGCAGGTAACAACCACATGGTCCAGGAGCTGCAGAAAGATATTAACAAGCGTTAATTTTAAAACATGCTCATTCGTACACATACTGTACAGGGCGTCATTTGCACTCTCCCCACTGAAACAAACAAACAAAGAGTCTGACACACATTCATGATTATGACTAACCTGCTCTCTCCAGACTTTGTGACTTCTACCTCCTGCAGCACATAAAAAAAAAAAAAAAGCACAAATGCAAAATGGGATAAGGTAGAAAAATCAGAATGTATTGTATTGTAATGTCTCATGGTGTATGGAACAGGCAATGACACTCACCTTTACATTGTCCTTTTTTCTGTCATCCTACAATGAAAAAATAAAGTGTTTTTGTCCTGTGATGCCTTGTAGAATTTCATATAAATCAAGTGGGACTGGTTAATGAAGCAGAAGAATAATTATTCCTCAACCACTTATTGATTAGTTGTAGGTTAAATCCCACATTAAAATCCGCCAATTAAAAATGATGATTTGAGTACAGTTTGTGTTGTGTGCTGCCACTTTCTATTAAAAGCCAGAGAAACCAACTCGCAGTTTTAATTAAGTGGGAAAAACCTAAGCAAAAGTCGGCTAAACAGGAATAGAGCAAGAAAAGTTTTTTTTTTTTTTTTTTTAAATTTGCAACTTCCTCTGCTGCACTGGAATGTTGATCTGGAGATAAGCTGGATCAATTTGCAGCAATCTAAATGAATCGCATGAACTGAATAGCTTCCAAATTATAGCCTTTTCAGAGGCAGACCATAATCTTTATGTCCACAGCCACTTCCTTGCTGAGTGAAGGGATCGCAACTCACACAAACAATTTTGTACTAAGATGACACTGTGTGTGAAAATACACAATTGATTTGTCTAAATGAAAGTGCTGGAGACTCATTGGCGCTCAGTGGAAACACAATGCAAACGGATTTATTTTTAAGCAACAATATGAACAGAAAAAGCAAGTAAACCTCGTCTTGCAATGTTTACAACAGGTATGTGACTACTGCCTTAAGACTACTAGAATTCTTGTTAATCTATCATCTAATGTTATAATTATGGTAATTAGTCAATTTAACCACAATGTAAAGTATATTATAAATATTCTAAAAACTGTTTCAGTGTCTAGACATTTTTTAAAAAGCACTTGCCATGTGTGCATAGTAGACTGATGAGCTACACTAAATTTCCAACAGGCATAACATTTTGCTTTTAAATGGGATAAGTTCAGTTGGTGCCTTAGGTTCCTCCCTGTTTCAGAAGTCTGGCATACAGTGCTTTTTGTCCTCAAGAAAGGGGTCTTCTTCCTCTTCCATGCAGCAGATTTATCGTGTCTGCTGTCCTAATGCTGTGATCTCCCCAATTTCAATATTTCTTTTTGCTCAAATTAATGATTTTCATATTCATTCAATACCACGGCACTGCCAGGTAGATGAAAACCAGGAAAGATAAAAGGTGAACATTAGACTGAATGTGATAACATCTGATAACATGTGACAACAATTTCTGAAGTGGTAGAGGATTCATCATCTTATGCATGACGCCATCTTGAGGTGACTCCAAGCAGCTTAGTTGCAAATGACTCAATCTTGTGACATTTACAGGTGCCGGTCATAAAATTAGAATATCATGAAAAAGTTGATTTATTTCAGTAATTCCATTCAAAAAGTAAAACTTGTGTATTATATTCATTCATTACACACAGACTGATATATTTCAAATGTTTGCTTCTTTTAATTTTGATCATTATAACTGACAACTAATGAAAACCCCAGATTCAGTATCTCAGAAAATTAGAATATTGTGAAAAGGTTCAATATTGAAGACACCTGGTGCCACACTCTAATCAGCTAATTAAATCAAAACACCTGCAAAGGCCTTTAAATGGTCTCTCAGTCTAGTTCTGTAGGCTACACAATCATGGGGAAGACTGCTGACTTGACAGTTGTTCAAAAGATAACCATTGACACCTTGTACAAGGAGGGCAAAACACAAAGGTCATTGCTAAAGAGGCTGGCTGTTCACAGAGTTCTGTGTCCAAGGACATTAATAGAGAGGTGAAGGGAAGGAAAAGATGTGGTAGAAAAAAGTGTAAAAGCAATAGGGATAACTGCACCCTGGAGAGGATTGTGAAACAAAACCCACTGAAAAATGTGGGGGAGATTCACAAAGAGTGGACTGCAGCTTGAGTCTGTGCTTCAAGAACCACCACGCACAGACGTATGCAGACATGGGTTTCAGCTGTCGCAGTCTTTGTGTCAAGCCATTCTGAACAAGAGACAGCTT
This sequence comes from Archocentrus centrarchus, assembly GCF_007364275.1. Taxonomy (NCBI): domain Eukaryota; kingdom Metazoa; phylum Chordata; class Actinopteri; order Cichliformes; family Cichlidae; genus Archocentrus; species Archocentrus centrarchus. The sequence continues at coordinate 16,607,161 of NC_044348.1, forward strand.
CAGAAGCATCTCGCCTGGGCTAAAAGACAAAAAGGACTGGCCTGCTGCTGAGTGCTCCAAAGTTATGTTCACTGATCAAAGTCAATTTTGCATTTCCTTTGGAAAACAAGGTCCCAGAGTCTGGAGGAAGAGAGGAGAGGCACAGAATCCATGTTGCTTGAGGTCCAGTGTAAAGTTTCCACTGTCAGTGATGGTTTGGGGTGCCATGTCATCTGCTGGTGTTGGTCCACTGTGTTTCCTGAGGTCCAAGATCAACGCAGCCATCTACCAGGAAGTTTTAGAGCACTTCATGATTCCTGCTGCTGACCAACTTTATGAAGATGCAGATTTTATTTTCCAACAGGACTTGGCACCTGCACACAGTGCCAAAGCTACCAGTACCTGCTTTAAGGACCATGGTATCCCTGTTCTTAACTGGCCAGCAAACTCGAAGAGGAAGATGCGATAGGGTTTCTAAAAACCTTTTTTGTATTGGTCTTAAGTAATCTAATTTTCTGAGATACTGAATTTGGGGTTTTCATTAGTTGTCAGTTATAATCATCAAAAGTAAAAGAAATGAACATTTGAAATATATCAGTCTGTGTAACGAATGACTATAATATAAAAGTTTCTCTTTTTGAATGGAATTACTGAAATAAATCAACTTTTTTCAAGATCTTCTAATTTTATGACCAGCACCTGTACTTACTCTGCTTCATAGGTAGGGTTTAAACAACAATATTCATGTTTAAGATATTTAACTTCAGTATTTGAAAGAGTTCTTTAGACATGTAATAGAAATACTACAGGCAGAAAAAGTATTTTCTTCTTACCACATGAAGCTCCCCAATGTAGTACTGCTGGAGCATCTCCCTGGCATCTGTGGAATGACCCACATCCTCAAAGCTCTCTGTGGCATCTGCACCTGCCTGCTCCAGTAAAACCTCCTCACCTCCTGGATGCTGAAATCATAATTGGTTGAGCTGGTTACTTTTACTTGCTTGACACACACAACCACTTTAGTATACTTGTTGAAGTTATGAAAAATGATAGGACAGCTAAAACCACAGGCAAAACAATGAAATACATCAAGATGGTCTTTTGGTGTTGGAATACAGGATTTAAAACAACAGCAAACCCTTTTGTAAACAATAGGCAAAAATACCCAACTGCAACGCAAACTAAAGAGGTTAATCACAATTTATTTGCATTATTCTTTTTTTTTTTTTTTTTTTTTAAATAATCACAAGATTATCTGCAATTCATCATAATTACTTATGTGGTATTGAAAGAGACAAGATTGGACTTAATTGTATATTTTTTCCTCATTTAAGCATTTTTTTAAAGTTCCCACTTATCCACATGACACTAATTCAAAACTACACTGAGTCCTATAATAAAATAATGAAAATAATGAAGTCTAAAGATTCCAGCTAAATCACCTAACTCAGATATGGCAGAAACCTTAGCAAAAAACCCAATTTAAATTGTATCTTTATGCACTTTGTTACTAGCAACCTTTTCACATCTGTCACATGCTCAGGCTGAACCTGCTCTCATCTGTGAAAAGCACAGGGCTCCCGTGGGGAACCTGCCATTTCTGGTATTCTGTGGCAAATGCCAATCGGGCACTACGGTGCTAGGCAGTGAGCAAGGGCACACCCATGTCGGGCCCTTGGGGCACCCTTATGAAGTCTGTTTCTGATTGTCTGGTCAGAGGCATTCACACAGGTGCCCTGCTGGTGGTCATTTTGTAGGGCTCTGGCAGCACTCATCCTGTTCCTCCTTGCACAAAGGAGCAGATCCCAGTCCTGCTGATGAGTTAAGGACCTTCTAGAGCCCTGTCCAGCTCTCCTAAAGTAACTGCCTGACTCCTGGAATCTCCACCATGCTCTTGAGACTGTGCTGGGAGGCACAGCAAACCTTCTGGCAATGGCACATATTGCTGTGCCGTCCTGGAGGAGTTGAACTACCTGTGCAAACTCTGCACGGTCAGGTATTGCCTCATACTACCAGTAGTGACAATGACCCTAGCCAAATGCAAAACTAGTGAAAACACAGTAAGTTGAGGAGGGAAAAATGTCAGTGGCCTCCACCTGTAAAACCAATCCTTTTTGGGCTATTTTCTCATTGTTGCCCCTCTACTGCACCTATTGTTAATTTAATTAACAAGCAGCTGAAACTGATTAATAACCCCTTGTGCTACTTAAGTGACCAGATCAATATCCCATAAGTTTTATTGACTTTTCATTTTTTTTTTGTACCAACATGGTGATTCACAAAGAACTATTAGCCAAAAAAACCTGTGCTATTGTGCTGCAGGTCCTTAAAAATTAATTATTGAATGTTTCAATAATGTTTCAATAAAATGCTGCACATATTCCCAATTTTGCTAGCAAAATGGGCGTGCTGGCACAGTACAACGACTTGCCACTCCGGGAGGGGCCGTTTAGCATGCACGTAATAGGAATACTTGAGTGAAAAGTTGCATTTTTTTTTATTTTTATTTTTTTATTACTTACTTTTGATACGTGGCATTACAATTTTCAGCCATGCAAACTGAATTGAATGATACTTTATTGATCCCACAATGGGGAAATTACAGTTAACAGTTACAGTTAATAAATGATCTCATCACCATCAGGAAATAGACCCCCTTTTTGATCACCAGTCCATTATGAGCTATGTTTTCAGTCACACAGTGACTATAGATCAAGATGTATACGTTCAGATTGCGATCGAACAAGCTCTCAGTCCCAAGAGTCGAGTCACGGGACGTAGCTAGCGGTTACGTGTTAGCCAACGTGAGCGAACCTATCCTAAAAACACGTGGACAAACTTGCAGAATAAATAAAACCTTAACCAGGTCCCTTAAAGTAACCCAGTGGTCATTTGATATCGAATCTTTATACCGGCGGGTTCTGAGTGTCGGGCTGGATTGTTAACAGCAACTTAACCGAAGACAATTAGCAAAGCTTACAGGTCAACAACGCAACGATAACAATCGTCCTGTACTTCCAGGAAGTCCGGACGACTGACAAAAACCGAGGGGTTCATGGCGAAACCTGAATAATGGCTACTTTTGTGTCCAAGTATGAGCTACAAGTCAACAGAAAGTCTTCCTTACCTCTTCGAGGAAACTTGATATGTCATATACTTTATCGTGGATGATGAGCCATGTGTCGTTGCTCATGTTGTGTACTCTTATCTCTTCAAACGTGTAACATTTTACATCATCATCTACCGTTTCGCAGGTTTGCTCAACGTTGTCGTTATTAGCAGCTCCACTACCCGATTTAGTGAGGTTTTCTTTATTTTCCTCACCCATTCTAATGGCAGTGCGACTCAGCAGCTAGCTACCGTTAGCTTCTCTTATCTAACTACGGGCGTAAAGATAGCTGTAGCTACGTGTACTATCTGATTACGGCCAGCTCGGTGCTCGGGAAGCTCCTAATAACACCGCAGGAAGAAAAAGGACAACAGAAGCACAATTCCGATGCTGAATAATTATGCGTTACGAAAGCCCCACACCGGTATCGGCAGGCATGTGAAACGCACCAATGACACTGTGTGTTGTTTCACCGCGGGGACAGTAACCAAAGAAACTGTCACTTTCTCAGCAGCGACCAATTAGATTGCCCGGCTAATGATCACGAGACCATGAAATACGCGAAGGGGGTCAAGTGTGCGTTGTTATTGTGCATCTGAGTTATTTGTTTGTTTTGGAGTTTCTGGTAGCATAATGTAGTTTACACGTCTTATCCGCGTAACATTTTCTCTTTCCTGGCAGTGATTAATTGCAGACATTTTCTTTTCTCTCAAGTTAGCAGTAATGTGGGATTGGATGTTTTATTTTTTTTCCAGGTTTGAAAAAAAAACCTGTTTTGCTTCCAATAAATTACAGAAGCGTAGAGTCATTTAAAACAGTCTATAAACCAACAATATAAATATATTGCCTGTAACTACCATATACCATAACTAACTACCATATTGGATTCACAAGTGAAGAAGCTCAACTCTGAAATCTAAAAAACATTTGTGTCATTTACACACAGACAAAGACGTAGAAAGTAATATAGAAATGCTTGTTGCTCACTGTGACAGCACTGAGCAGCTCCTTCAGTGACAGGCTGCTGCACCCACACTGTGAAGGAGAGATATCAGAGATCTTTCCTTACAGCTGCTCTCAGACCCTGCAATAAACAACAGTAGGAGACCACATGTACACACACATGTGAATAGACACATGCACACTCTACGGACTGATAAATCACAATTTGCAATGTTTTTTTATCCGACTGTGCAATGCTCAACACTCCATCTCTGCTGCTATTAACATCAAACCCCTGCACTATTGAATATCATGTAGGCATGAATTCCAGAGTGGTACCGTGATAGGATACCACCTGTGCAACAAGACCAGTCAGGAAATTTCCTTGCTACCAAATATTCCACAGTCAGCTGTTAGTGCTATCATGACAAAGTGGAAGCGGTTGGGAACGACAGCAGCTCAGCCACAAAAGTAGTAGGCCAAATAAAATCACAGAGTGGATTCAGCAGGTGCTGAGGCACATACTGCACAGAGGTCACCAACTTTCTGCAGAGTCATTTGTTGCAGACCTCCAAACTTCTTGTGGCCTTCAGTACAGTATGTAGGCAGCTTCATGGAATGGGTTTCCATGGCCGAGCAATTGCTTCCAAGCCTTGCATCACCAATCACAATGCAAAGCATCAGATGCAGCAGTGTAAAGCACACTGCCACTGGACTCTAGAGAAGTGGAGATGTGTTCTTTGGAGTGATAAATCACACTTCTCCATCTGGCAATCTGATGGATGAGTCTGGGTTTTGCAATTGCCAGAAGAATGGTACTTGTCTGACTGCACTGAATTGGGCTCGCCCCCTTAGCTCCAGTGAAAGGAACTCTTAATGCTTCAGCATATGAAGACATTTTGGATAATTTTATGCTCCCAGCTTTGTGGGAACCTTCCTGTTCCAATGCTTACAAATTTGCTTCTGGAATAATGGTCAAAAATTCCCATGAACACATTCCTAAACCTTGTGGAGGGCCTTCCAAGAAGAGCTGAAGCTGTTATGGCAGCAAAGGGTGGGCTGATATATTAAACCATATGGATTAAGAATGTGGAAAATGTGCTGCCTGTAACATCATTCAGCATGACCAGTTTTCGGCTCCCTAGCCGGCCTTGGGCTGGTAATCATATCTCTCCAGGACAATGTGTGATGGTCGCTCTTCCCCTCTGCCCTCTCTGTGATTTGTGAAGCTGGATCTGGTGTACCACGGCCGCTGACGAACTTCCATCACTATCAGTGAACTGTTTTGGCTAGGAGCTGGCATCTGGCTCCACAATGCCCTGACCCTCTCGTCTCCATCTGCATTCCCTCCTGCCCCCCCTCCTTCCCCACCATATTGCTATCCTGGCTTTAAATGTGCTAATATGCTTTGCTAAGGTGGTTTTTTTGGACCCTGGTATGGTGCTCATCTTGAGCACAGTACCAGATGACTTTTTTTTTTAACCTAACTACCCCATGATGTGTGTTTGTTTCCTTTTTCTGGGGACTGATTGTAGTGGCGGCGCCAGTGAAAAACGGCAGCGGCTGCGGACACCCATCTCCCCTATGTTAGCCTTGTCTGTTTCTTCTCTGAATGGCTGTTCCGAACGGAATTTCGTTATATTATGATGGAATGTCGTTATATAATTTGTTGTATAATGATTAATTTCGTTGTATGTATAATGACAATAAAGTTCTATTCTATTCTATTCTATTCTAGTTTGGTGGTGTGTCATTGATGGTCTGGGGACGCATATCCATGGAGGGACCCACGGGCCTCTACAGACTGCCATTAAGTATCGGGATGATCATTGGAAATAATAATAATAATAACTTAGATTTATATAGCGCCTTTCACGAAACCCAAGTACGCTGAATAATGAGAGAGAAAAAAACCTAGGAACTGAAGGCCTTTTTGAAAAGATGGTTTTTTTTTAACAGTTTCTTAAAAGTGTCCAATGATGGGGCATTGCAAATCTGAACAGGAAGAGAGTTCCAGAGAGTAGTGGCTGCCACACTGAAGACTCTGTCCCCAAATTGCACATTTTCTTACATTTACTGCACTTTACCTGCTTTATTCATCCTGTGTAATATTATAAATCACATTCCTCTTGTTCCTCGGTCAGCACATCACGTTTTAGTAAAATTATAGATATTTTTCTACCATTATGTCTTAGAACTGTGGGATGACAGCTCATGTGGAAACTGATGGAAATGAGCTTGTAGATTAATATGAAAGCAAGGGCAGCATGGTGGCATGGTGGTTGGCACTGTTGCCTCACAGCTAGCAGGACATCTAGAAGGTCTGGTTTCAAATCCACCTCAGTCTGGGCCTCTCTGCGTGGAGTTTGTTCTCCTCATGTCTGTGTGGGTTTCCTCTGGGTCCCACAGTCCAAAGGCATGCAGTGTGAATGGTTGTCTGTCTCTCTGTGTTAGCCCTGCAACAGGCTGGCGACCTATACAGGGTGTACTCTGCCTTTTGCCCCATGACTGCTGGGATAGGCTCCAGCCCCCTGCAACCCCAAACAGGATAAGCAGAATGGTTGGGGGGGGGCAACAAATTCAGGTAACAGAAGTGAAATAAAAAATTTGATTACTGTAATAGTGTAACTGGAATAAGGAAAGCAATAATGCCTACATGTTAATGCAGTAATCATTTCAGACCAGAGGTGGCGCTTTTGCACCGGTAAGATTTTCTATAGCCGTACAGAGAAGAAGAAGGATTGTGGGATTGCAATGGCTGCTCCCTCATCTGTAAACATACGCGTTGAGTTTACGAAAGCCGGCGGTTAATTATTATCTCCGATGCCGTTAGGGCTCGTTTTGTGATTCATTTTGTGATCCATAAGCTGGCCTCGGATGTTTACGTTCATGTGAGAGTGTCTGCACTTTACGCTGACAGAAACACGACCGTTTTCCCTCCCTGTGTGGACTAAACAGCTCGGAGGCTAGTTGAGGCTAGCCGCTCAGACTGACTGAGGTACGTGATAGTTTGACTTTTTGTAAATGAAACTAATAATCCTACCTTATCTTAACTAATAATCTTTTATTGGTCAAAGTTAGCTGCTCACATGTAAACGTGAGATTACCTAATACAGTACGAACTACTGCGGAAACGTGTAATGCATCGAGTTAGTTTTGAGTATCAGTGTAAAACTAACGTTAGAAAGGTACAAATACATAAACGAGTTATTGCTTAGTACAGAGTTATTTATTTCCATTTTTAATCTACGTAAAAAATATTGTCATTGTTACTGTTATTGATATTAAGGGGTTTGGTTTAATCAGTAATTGTTCAGTGAAAGTAAATTCAACATCTCTGGATTTTGGATCATTGGTTGGAGTCTTCGTTTGACTCTGAGAACGTGTAATGACAGTCTGTAGATACAGCACTGTGAAAAAGTATTTGCCCGCTTTCTGATTTCATTAATCCACAGTGATAACCCACATTTTTAGAAAGCCGATTTCAATTTCACTTGCTACACCCAGGCCTGATTACTACTAGCCTTGTTGGATCAGGGAAATGGCTTAAATAGAACCTGTCTAACAAAGAGAGGCCGAAAGATCTCAAAAAGCAATACATCATGCCTCAATCTAAAGAAACTCAAGAACAAATGAGAAACAAAGTCACTGTCAGTCTTGAAAGGGTTAGAAAGCCATTTCTAAGGCTCCAGTAAACCACGGTGAGAGCTCTGTACTTTTTCACAGAGGGCCAGGTAGATTTGGATAGCATTTTCCCATTTAATAAATTAAATCATTATTTAAAAATTGCGTTTTGTATTTACTTGAGTTATCTTTGTCTAATATTAAAATTTGCTTGATGATTTGAAACATTTAAGTGTGACAAATATGCAAAAAACTAAGAAATCAGGAGTAAATACTTTTTTTTTTTTTACAGCACTACAAAATGATGCATCTAAAAACATTATTGGTAGATTTTTTTTTTTTTGAAAAAAACCTAGGCAGCTCAGTGAGGCTCAAAGTAATGTAATCTAAAGGTGATGTCATGAGCAACAATGTAGTTGCACATATTTACCCTGTTCTCATATCATCATCTCTCCACAGATAATGGATGATGATGTGTCAATGCATAGGTTGGAGGGTTCCGATCCAACTGCTCAAGTTGGAGGTCTGATTGTAAAGAAGAAGAGTGCTGCTGCTGAGCCCCATGTTTTTCGGGCACCCACTCCACGCACGTCTTTACTGGGCTTGGATCTTCTGGCAGCACAGAAAAGGAAGGAGCGTGAGACTAAGGAGCAAGCAGATTCTAGTGATGATAGAAGTAAAAAGAAGTCAAAGGTTTCCTCCTACAAAGACTGGGAGGAAGGTAAAAGTGACTCTGGGTCTGATGAAGAAGACGATGATAAAAATAGCAGCGCTAAAAAGGAGAGGTAAATGTGAACACCCTACAAAGACTATTTTTTCATTTTAGTTTTTATTTTACAAGCTTAAAAAAACTGATTGTGGCTTGTGGAAAAAGTTTTTACAGTCTGCTGTATAGTTTGGTCCTATGTGGCACCGTGGCTTGCAAACAGTACAGACAGCAAAAAGTTGTGGTATTCTTGAATTCTGAATTACCATCAGATAATGTACACTGTAAATAAATAATGCTGAATATTTTATTTTTGTCTTGCCAGCAGGAAGTATCGTGTGACTGGTTCCGAGACACCCTCCAACCCGGGAGGGGTCAGCGAAGAATTCAGACGCAGACACCAGCAAAGGGAGAAGGACAGGCGTGAGCATGGTGTCTATGCCTCCTCTAAAGAGGACAAAAACAGAGACAGAGAAAGGAGCAGAGATAAGGGCAGAGAGCGACGCAGTGAAAGAGGTGATCCTAAAGATCACGTGGTTTTGTAGTAGTCATAGTATTTTAATAAACGTAGACTTTTGGTTTTGGCCTAGCATAATTTTAGCAAAAGTATTTGTAAGAAAACCCCCCCCCCAAAAAACGCTCACATATTCATACTAATTTTGCATCATCATCATACTTTTGTAAATTTGGGTTTTTTGACTGCCTGTACATTTTGGTTTCAAGTTCTTTTTTTTTTCTTTTCTTTTTCTTTTTTGATAGACACAAATTTTTTATGTCATGTATGGTAACTGGATCAGTTAAAAAAACATAAATTGTAGATCAGTTGATAATGAAAGCAAACATTAGATCAGTTGAGGATTTGAGATTAACTCTCCTTTGCTTTGTTTCTGCCAGATGAACGAGAGAGCGGCTATACCCGTGGAAGCAGCAGCAGCCGGTCAGAGCGTTGGGAGCGCAGTGAGAGGAGTGAGCGCTCGCAGAGGGACGGCTGGTCCGATCGCATCAGCCGAGGTAGTAGGAGAGATGAACCCCAAACACCGCAGAGTCGCCCCAGAGGTTGTTTTGTTTTTATTCACTTTTCTTTGAATTTGTATTTTTTTCACGTACAAAACAGCACATATTTAACAGGTTCACTTAACTTATTTTGCTTTCACATAGATTCTTTCACTCCCTCACGCTCCAACTGGGATGAGGATGACAGTGGTTTTGGCAGTTCAAGGCATTCCCAGTGGGAATCTCCTTCCCCTGCCCCATCTCACCGAGAGTCAGACCGTTCGGAAAGAAGCCATCGCTCTGGCCGAGAGAGTGAGAGAAGGGACAGGTGAACAACTGTCATGCATTTTATATTACATTTTTATGACTCCAGAGTGTTTCTTTTTTTCTTTGCACATAAAAAATTGATAACAACACACACACAACACAAGATACTGAATTGCATTTAGAATAATTTTTAGCTACAAATGCTATTTACATTTGGCATTAAGGCTATATGTATTTTGTAATACATGATTATAATTCAGCTGATTATAATTATGATTATAATATAATTCAGCATTGTGATACACATTGTTACCTTTTTGTATCACAAGTATTACAATCAAACTGTTATCAGCAGTTGCTTAGATTTATCAGAGGCTTTTGGAAATCCTAACTGTCAGTTTTACGCATTACAATTTACATGAAATATTTAACTGCTTAACTGCAATTTGATGCTAACTTCACGTTTATTTGCTCTGGGTTTAGATCAGTGAGAGGTCGTTATGCTGACGACACGCCCCTGCCTACCCCGTCCTATAAGTACAACGAGTGGGCCAATGATCGAAAGCATTTGGGGTCCACACCTCGTTTATCACAAGGAAAAGGTACCGCTCAAAAAAACCGACCAATTTGTGCTTTCATTTAGCTTTTAATTATAGTTTGCTGGAGAGCTTTTCTTTCTTTGTCTTTTCTTCAGGAAGGAAAGAAGACGGCGATGGAGGAATTATGTTTGATAACGAGGATGAAAAAGAACAGTGGGAGGAGGACCAGAAGGTGAGTATCACAGTTATCGCCTATTCATGCCTTACATAAGCTATTATAAGAGTTTTTTTTGTTATCTGATTCTTGTACTGAATTGCAGCAAGCTGACAGAGATTGGTACATGATGGATGAAGGCTATGATGAGTTCCACAACCCTTTCACTTCTACTTCTGATGACTATATAAAGAAGAGAGAGCAGATACTTCAGAAGCAGACTCAAAAAAGAATATCTGCCCAGAAGCGACAGATCAATGAGGTACAACCGTTGTTCTTCATACTTACCAAAATCAGAATTGTGCACCTGCATGCAGCCGCACATCCTGTATGTATTTGCTTACAATATTTGTGCACACGTTTTAGTGCTTCTGGTTGTATTGGTATATCGTTGTAACAGGCTGTGATTTTTGTTAAAGGATAATGAACGATGGGAGACCAACCGAATGCTGACAAGTGGTGTGGTGCAAAGGTTGGAAGTGGATGAAGACTTTGAGGAGGACAATGCTGCTAAGGTTCACCTGCTGGTTCATAACCTGGTCCCTCCCTTCCTGGATGGAAGAATAGTCTTCACAAAGCAGGTAAAAAAGCTCACAAGTCTATGATTAAATGCCTTTTGTCATTAAGCTTTTCAGTCTCTTAGATGCCATATTTGTTTCACAACTATACTTGGGGAATTTCTTATCAATTTTAGTGTCTATATGTGTGTGTTTCTTCTTCTGCAGCCAGAACCTGTCATCCCTGTGAAAGATTCTACTTCTGATATGGCCATCATCTCTCGAAAGGGGAGCCAGCTTGTCCGTAAACATCGCGAGCAGAAAGAACGAAAGAAGGTATGCTGGACATGCAGTTCCAATGAAACAGGTTATTGTCTCATGCTGCAGAATTAATTTGGGACTGATGAGAGACCTTCCTCATGAAATTGCATAATAAAAAAAATCTAAAAATTGCCTAAAACTGTTGCACAGTATGTACATTATACAGAAAAAATTGGTATAGGTCTGCTACAATAACAGAGATTACTTTTAATATTTTGCAAGATGTCATATTCATTGTGCAGGTTGGTAGTGTACAGTTGTGTAGAAAGTCACATAAGATTCACAACTCTAACAGATGGCATGCGTATGCAAATAAATGGTAATTAGGTTTGGCTTTTCAGGTTGATTTCATTGTAAACAATCATTAATGAGGTGAAACAATCTGACAGCAGATGCTGTGTTCACTCTTCTTCTGAACTGAATGTGTATACATTTGCAAAATATGCTCTCAGTTAATTATGAGAATAACTTGTGTTTTTCAGGCACAGCACAAACACTGGGAATTGGCAGGCACCAAGCTGGGGGATATCATGGGTATCAAGAAGACAGAGGATGAAGACATGCCAGGGGGCAAAGCTGTAGGAGAGGATGGCAAAGTAGACTACAGGTGACCTGACTAATATTTTCTTTTTCATAATAATATGGCTTGTACCACTGAAGTCTAGACTTTGACTGACCTACCATATTCATATTTTGGTTGCTTTACAGAGCGGAGCAAAAATTTGCAGACCACATGAAAGAGAAGAGCGAGGCCAGCAGCGAGTTTGCTAAGAAGAAGAGTCTTCTGGAGCAGAGACAGTACTTGCCTATCTTTGCAGTCAGACAGCAGCTTCTTAATATCATAAGGTATTCATACCAAGACTATATTCATCACCAAACTGTGTTTTAGATTACATCAAAGAATGAGCGATGTGCGTGATTGGCTGTTTGGACATATATTTGTTTAGACTCGTCAAGTGAGTAATTTATTTATTTCTTTAGCATTTAACGGACTATGAAATTAGTCACAAGAAACATTCCTTATCAAAACCGAGATGAGCTGTTCTTTGACTACAACCTTTTAATGTGTAATTGTGTTTAATGCGAACTGCAGGGACAACAGCATAGTGATTGTTGTTGGAGAAACCGGCAGTGGGAAGACCACCCAGCTGACCCAGTACCTGCACGAGGATGGATACACCAGCTACGGCATGGTGGGTTGTACGCAGCCTAGAAGAGTGGCTGCCATGAGTGTGGCCAAGAGAGTCAGCGAGGAGATTGGCACCAACCTCGGAGAGGAGGTAAAGCCAACTTGTTGGAGCTGGTTTTTATATGCTATATAACACTGCCATCTAGTGGGCAAGAGGAAACTTTCTGGTTTGTTAGTGGCCTGGAATTTGGTAGAGAATGAAATTATCAGCTTCAGGTATTGGAAAATTAAGAGTAAAGAAAAAAAAAAAATACTTTTACGGTTTTTTTAAAACAAAAAAAAACTGTCTTGCTCCTACCACTGGGCACCATGTTTGCTTCAGTTGCATTTTTTCTTTTATTAAAATGAATATCTGTGTATGTCACACAGTAGTATTTGACATGGTAAATTTCTATCACATTTTTTCCACATATGTTGTTTAACTGGATTATTTTGACAATGTTTCCTCTAGGTGGGTTACGCAATCCGCTTTGAGGACTGTACATCAGAGAAAACTCTGATAAAGTACATGACAGATGGAATCCTGCTCAGGGAGTCACTGAGAGAGTCAGACCTGGACCACTACAGTGCCGTTATAATGGACGAAGCTCACGAGCGCTCCTTGAATACTGATGTGCTGTTTGGCCTGCTACGTGAGGTCAGTACAACATAGTTTAATGAGAAGAATACTCTGTAATGTCAAGCAAGCACTTCACTTTTGTTTGCTTTTTCCTATCAGGTTGTGTCTCGACGCACCGATTTGAAACTCATAGTTACATCTGCAACCATGGATTCTGACAAGTTTGCATCATTTTTCGGCAACGTACCTATATTCCATATTCCAGGAAGAACATTTCCAGTAGACATATTGTTTAGCAAGGTATGTTTATGTTTTTATTTATTATTTATTCCTTATTTCAGCTATGACTGCTTATCTGTGAACTGTCTGTCTTTATAAGACTTGGATATAAAAAAGGCAATCATCTCGGCTTGCAATGTGTTTAACTGAAAGAGAAGTAAAGTTATATTTTTTTTCTTCAACATGAAACTTTCAGTTTGTGAGATATAAACAATATATATAGTGTACAAAGTCTGACTGATTGTGTTGTTGTGTTGCGTGCTGTGTAGACACCTCAGGAGGACTATGTGGAGGCAGCTGTGAAGCAAGCATTGCAGATTCACCTCAGCGGCATGGTGGGAGACATCCTCATTTTTATGCCCGGGCAGGAGGATATTGAAGTAAGCAGCACGACTGCGCTTGGTTTTCAAATTGTGTGTGTTTGTTCATGTGCTCTCACAGGAATTAAAGTATTTCCTTGATATTGCAGGTGACATCAGATCAGATTGTGGAGCGTTTGGAAGACTTAGAGAATGCTCCTCCTCTAGCTGTGCTGCCCATTTACTCCCAGCTTCCATCTGACCTGCAGGCCAAGATCTTCCAGAAGGTTTTTATCACTTGTGAATGAATTTGGAATTTTACAGAAACGCCTGTGCTTCTGAAACCTGGCTAACCCTCAGTTGACTTTCTTTCATCACCTGCTAGGCTCCAGATGGTGTGAGAAAATGCATAGTTGCTACAAACATAGCTGAGACTTCCCTCACCGTGGATGGAATCATGTTTGTTGTGGATTCAGGCTATTGCAAACTTAAGGTACATCAATCACACTGTAAAAGAAAATTGTGAAAATATTTTTATTGTTGTAAATGATGATTTTGCTGTTGCAGTAATTAAGGAAAATGATGCCATTGATATTTACTTGCCTTTTTTTTTTTTTTTGCATTCAAAAGGTTTTCAATCCTCGCATTGGAATGGACGCGCTCCAGGTTTATCCCATCAGCCAAGCTAATGCCAACCAGCGTGCTGGCCGAGCAGGACGTACAGGACCAGGGCAGTGTTACAGGTAATACTCAGGCTCTTGTCTGCTTTTGCACTCCACGTGTTTGTGCAATCACAAACACATTCATATGTCCCATTCCAGGATTTCTGAGCTAGAATTAGTGCATAGTCTTCAGTTTTAGCAGTTTTTTAATCACTTTTATTTTCTTGTTTTCAATACTGAGGGTCTGTTTATCTTATTCTGCCAACTTTCAAGCCTTCTCACAGTAGGTACATACAGTCCAGTTCCACATTAATATTGTAAATGTATCTTTGGCTGAATGGTACATTATTCAGAAACAAACCACCCGGGGTTAGAGTTAGGGTTTTATTCTGTTTCTGCTTCCCTAAAAATCTTGCATCATTCTGGTGGAACTGTTTGTTAATGTGTTCACAAATGGTGTTCATGTGTGACATGGCCATGCTTTCAAGATAGTCAGAGGCAGTAAAGGAGCGCAAGTGCCAGAAGCCTAATCTCCAGAGGATTTCATGCAGTTTAACTCTGTTTATATGGCAGGGAAATGTGCCACAGGAGATCCTTTCATAGGTTTCACACGACCTCTCGTTCTTTGGCCATATTATAAGTTAAGCAGAGACTGGGTGACACGCATAAACGTAATGAAGAATTTTGTATTTCTAATGAGCTGTGAGGCTTATGAAAGCCCACATGTGTTGAGATAAATCCTGCCCACCTACTCTTAACACATGAGCTCACAAAAATATACAAAGAATCAGTTTTAGAACAGCTTTACACGGCAGAGTCGAGGTGTTTGAGTAGCTGCGGATATGAGGGTGCACAGAGAGATTCACGCTGATTTACTCAGCCCGTGTGGAGAATGCCCCGTTCAAAGATTGTTTGAGCTTGTGTGGGTGCCTGCAGTAGGCACCCACACAAGCTCAAATCCTTCAATGTTCAAATCATTCAGTAATTATAAGCACCTACACCAGACAGCTGTAATTGCTGAAAAAGATACTTTAACCCATGCTCGGGAAGTTTCCCTCAATAAATTGTAACTTTTTGAATTTTCCTTTGCTGTTGATCTACAGTGAGCTCGTAAATATTTGGATAGTGACACTTTTTTTCTTTTATATAGTTTTGCTTTTGCACACTGCCACAGTGGATTTTAAAACTGCACTAACTGTTTAGGACTTTGAGGTAGTAAGTTGGACAATTGACAAGCAGTTTGATGGTGAAGTAAGGCCTGTTCCCTTGTTATTCAGTGACTGAACGCTATTAGGTTAAAAACCAAAATAACCTTTTAGAGACAGCAAAAGCTTCAGGAGTGGTCATATCAACAATCTGCTATGTTCTTTAAAAGAATGAATGCAGTGATCAGCTCAGCAACTTTACAACATCTAACCCAGTCAAGAACACTCTTCAGGAGGTAGGTGTGTCATTGTCAAAGTCTACAATCAAGAGATGCCTTGATGAATGGAAATACATTAGAGTTTGCCAGAAAACAACATTTATTACAGCCTGCACAGTTCTGAAAAAAAAAAAATTGAACAGATCAAAGAAAGATTAACTTGTACCAGAATGATGGGAAGAGAAAATTGTGGGGAAGGAAAAGGGAGCAAATAGGAAATGTATGGAAATGTATGACCTGAAGGATACCACATCATCTTTCAAACATGGTGGTGGTTGCCATAGCAAGATGAATTCTGAAGTGTACAGTGCTATACTCTCAGCCAGATGCTGCAAAACTGATCTGCAAATAATAATGACCAAAAGTTTCTCAAGGTAAAGAAATGGGATGTTTTTCAATGGCCGAGTGAGCCACCTGATCTCAACACAACAGAGCACGCTTTTCATTTTCTTTTCATGTGTCTCTCCTGCTCGTCCAGGCTGTACACTCAGAGCGCCTTTAAGAATGAGATGCTGACGACCACCATACCAGAAATCCAGAGGACCAACTTGGCCAATGTAGTCCTACTGTTAAAGTCTCTGGGTGTTCAGGATTTGCTCCTTTTCCACTTTATGGATCCTCCACCTGAGGACAATATGCTCAACTCCATGTACCAACTCTGGATCTTGGGAGCTTTGGACAACACAGGTGTGTGGTTTGTGCTCAGTGATCACTGTCCACCCCCCACCCCCACCTCCCCTCAAATAGATAAAACTTTTAGTAGGACCATGTATATTTTTTCACTAACCTAGATTTTTAAAAAAGCCAATATTGGTGGTATTACATCTAGAAAGTGAGTGGGTGGCTACTGTCAGCTTTCAGTTCACACAACAATCTGCCAGATCTGAAGAGCCAGGGCAGAATAAGGTAGCGGTTTGTCTGCATGTTTTTAATTTAGTCGCACTGTTGCTTTGTAAAACATACTGGCACTTTTTTTATTTGTACAATATAGTTTAGTTCAATTTAAAGTAACATATCTGAAGTTTCAGATTGGTTCACTGTTGTTACCAATTAAGTTATGTAAAATAAACTGTTGCAGAAATAACTAAAAGTTATTCTGTTTATTTGTGCAGTCTAAATTTATTTCTATATACTCCATTTTTGTTGAATAGAAATCTACATGGACATCAGTGAAAATATAAACCAAATTTGTCATCAAAATGAGGCCATCTCTTTCTTTTTTTTTTTTGTTTGTTTGTTTGTTTGTTTTTTTGTACTGCCATTTGTAGCCGGCCAGTCCTAGCCCAGACCAGTCTTTTTTCCTGCAGGGCCAGACAATATAAATCATCTTCCTGAAGTGATGACAGAGGATATTGGGTATTTAGGAATTGCATTTCCCCCTGAGCGCTGCTTTGAGCTGATACATAGTGATTGTGACACCACAAACACCGGCATGAGACTAGCGTCTGTAAAGGATGCTGCATTGATAGTGCAGATGCTGCAAACAGGCCTGGAGGAGATAGTTGTGAGGTTTAGCCAGTGGAGTAATTGCCTAGTAACTGATCCTGTGTTTGATTTGACTGGTCGGGTCTCATTTCGGTCTCATCCTTAGCCAGATTCCAGGGGATTTAGGGATTTGGGGATAAGGAGGGGACTTTTGATGATTCCCTGTATGGTGTGTTAACAGCAGATTATCTCTGATTAAGGCTTACCTGCCCCAAACTGGCTTCACTGCTACTCTGCTTTTCCTCCTCATAAGCTTCTTAGACTCTTTCGTCTAATCATTTAAATCAGAAACTGCAAAGTTTTTGATCTCACTCTCTATTTTTTTTTTTTTCCTACAAGTATTCTCAGCTGTCAGCAGTTCATTCTCCTCTCTCGCGGTGAAAGATAAATAAGTGTCACACAATGCTGGCTTCTCCCTTACGCCAGCAGGCTTTTGATGGAAAAGAAGCTTATCCACTCATCTTAATGCTTGTCCCTCCTACATTCTTTGCATGTCATGTATTTTTTATATTTTACACATATGACTTTGTCACTGTGTTTTATTTATTTATTTTTTTAAAACCATTTCAGGAGCTTTGACACCGACAGGCCGTCTGATGGTGGAATTTCCCCTTGACCCTGCCCTCTCCAAGATGCTGATAGTGTCCTGTGACATGGGCTGCAGTGCTGACATTCTCATCATTGTCTCCATGTTGTCTGTGCCAGCTATCTTCTACAGACCCAAGGTACAACTGTTTGTTTGTTTTTAATTCTTTTATTTGACAGTTGCATTAAGGCTAGAAAGGAAATTTCAGGACGGGAGCAGCACAAATCTGACTGGTTGTCAAAGAGGGAACTCTCCCATGTTGCACACACACACTCTATTTGGCCATCTTATTTTATTGTTATTGCAAAACTGAAGCAAATACTTTATATTATCAAATTATTATGAAGGATGCCAACCCAATTTTCATTTAAAAAAAAAAAAAAAAAAATCAATCTGTCATTTTTCACAAAAAAGCATCAAAAATCTGCCACGAGTGCTGTCACATGACTTCTTGTATGTGAAAAGGTTTGCTTTAAGAAGCCGGAGGCAGGCGTTTGCAGTGTATTGGTGTGCTTTAATGTAATCTAAGGTGCATTTCCCCAGTAGCCTTCTGAGGTACAATTTGGTCCATATAAAATCCTCAACCAGTCAACAAAAAAGTCACTATGGAAAATGTGTCAGTGTGCAGACTACAGTAACAACCAGGTGTGCCAAATATTATTTGAGATTAGAAATTTGCGAAGGGCTGCGTTTGTTTGACCGTGTAGTTCTCTGGGGCTCCTCTGAGCTTTTTTCTTTTCTTTTTCCACATTGTTTCCAGCTTAGACATGTACTGTTCTCATTCATTCTCTGTACCCTCATAACATTTTTAGCTGCAACCTTTTCAGTGAAAGAAGCTAGAAAAATTCACTGTACCAAACAGAAGACAGACACAGTTGTTGACCAGCAGCTTAAGAGTCTGATAATTCCCTCAGGAATTAGTGGGAAACTTAGAAAAAAGCGAAAGAAAATGAATGTTGGACTTAGATTTGCCATGTGGACAGGAACATGACTCCATATAAATGATAATGTTGTAAATGTGCAAATGTCCATCCATCCATCCATTTTCTTCTGCTTATCCGGGGCCGGGTCGCGGGGGCAGGAGCCTAAGCAGAGAAGCCCAGGCTTCCCTCTCCCCAGCCACCTCCTCTAGCTCATCCGGGGGGACCCCAAGACGTTCCCAGGCCAGCCGAGAGATATAATCTCTCCAGCGTGTCCTGGGTCTGCCGCGGGGCCACCTCCCGGTGGGACATGCCCGGAACACCTCACCCAAGAGGCGGCCAGGAGGCATCCTAATCAGATGCCCGAGCCACCTCAACTGCCTCCTTTCGATGTGGAGGAGCAGCGGCTCTACTCTGAGCCCCTCCCGGATAGCTGCACTCCTCACCCTATCTCTAAGGGAGAGGCCAGCCACCCTTCGAAGGAAACTCATTTCTGCCGCTTGTATTTGCGATCTTATTCTTTCGGTCACTACCCAAAGCTTTGTGGTATAACATTAAAAGTTTCTGCTTTGTGATGGTCTCTGGAGCTTGTGATAATTAGCTGTTACATTTTTAAATACTAACAAACACTTAAATATTAAAGTCAATCTGTGCGCCTTGACAGGGTCGCGAGGAGGAGAGTGACCAGGTGAGGGAGAAGTTCTCAGTCCCAGAGAGTGACCACCTCACCTACCTTAATGTCTACATGCAGTGGAAGAACAACAATTACTCTAGCATCTGGTGCAATGAGCACTTCATCCACACCAAGGCCATGCGCAAGGTTAGACTCACACTGCTTCACCTATTCTTGCTGTGAATATCCTCTGGCATTGGATGGAAACCTCTCATTCAGTTTACACTTGTTCAGTTTTGTCTATTCTGCAGAAATTGTGAAATTTTAATGGTGTATTGCTTGAAGTTTGCAAGTTCAGTGCAATGGTATATAATTTTTAAAACAACCAGCTGCAAACCATTAGGTTGGACTTGTTTTCTAGTGGGTTCTACTTCCAGTAAATACTGTTTTTGCGCAGGTGCGTGAGGTGCGCTCCCAGTTAAAGGACATCATGGTGCAGCAGAGGATGAACCTGGTTTCCTGTGGTTCAGACTGGGACATCATTAGAAAATGCATCTGTGCCGCTTATTTCCACCAGGCTGCCAAGCTCAAGGTACTTTCTCCACTTATGGTCTCCTCAGTTAATATGTTACACCTAGTGGCGACTGGTTGTGGCAGATTTATAGCAGCATAATTACAGAGTGGTGAAATATCCCCTCTGGCCTCACATTAATGCAGCGGTAAAATCTGAAAGGAAATTTGAAATCATGACTATATAATCAAGGTTCTCAGTTTGACTTATGTGTAGGCAGCTAACCCAAGCAATCATAGTAATGTTGGATATACTTTAAATTTATTTTCCTGCTGTCTAAGCCAGGTGGAGAAGCAAATTAGTCCAGGCGACCTGCTTTGCTCTGACCTTACAGTGCAAACATAGACACAGGCACACTGCAGCAACCAGGATCCTGAACATTTAATTTATTTATGCATGTGTTTGCTCCCAGGGCATTGGAGAATATGTGAATGTGAGGACAGGTATGCCATGTCACCTCCATCCTACCAGCTCCCTGTTTGGTATGGGCTACACTCCCGACTACATCATCTACCACGAGCTTGTAATGACCACAAAGGTAAAAAGTCTGACGGCTGCAGATTATTTGGCTTGCATTAAAAATAAAACAAAAAAGCAGTTAATGATATATATGTTGTTGATGTTAAACTTGTGCTTTGTGTTGTAGGAGTACATGCAGTGTGTGACTGCAGTGGATGGAGAATGGCTAGCAGAGCTGGGGCCCATGTTTTATAGCATCAAACATGCTGGAAAAAGCAGACAGGTAAGTCAACACATGGATGGAGTATCCTACTGGTGGATGCTGAGGTGGTGGAGGGGCTGAAACTGCACATTGTGATCCAGGGTAGCAGCATAAATATAATAAAATTAATTTTGTGGTGTTTTCCTGTTTTGTTCATTTTCATTCTCACCCCTCAGATTTACCTTGTAACTCATAAATGAGGTCCTGGCTTTCAGATTTCAGTGTTGTGGCAACTGGAAAGGCATTGCTTTCTTGGTATTCTTCCCAGATTCAGGAGGACCAATGCAGTTTTCACTCTGGTCATGGTTTTGTGAGACAGAGCGTGGGAGTTTGCCCAACCAGTCTGTATGTGATTTGTGGACTTGGAGAATGCATTCGACCATGTCCCTCGGAGCATCCTGTGGGCGGTGCACGGGGAGTACAGGGTGACTAGACCGTTGCTGCGGGACATTCAGTTCCTGTACAATCGTAGCCAGAGCTTGGTTCGGATTGCCGGCAGCAAGTCGAACTCGTTCTGATTCTGTTCATAACTTTTATGGATTGAATTTCTTGTTGCAGCCAAGTGGTGGGGGGTCTCCGCTTTGGTGGCCTTGGGATCACGTCTCTGCTCTTTGCAGATGAAGTGCCTTTCTTGCTCTCATCAGGTGGTGACCTCCAGCTTGCACTAGGGCAGTTTGTAGCAGAGTGTGATGTGGCTGGAACGAGAATCAGCACCTCCAAATCTGAGTCCACTCTCCTCAGCTGGAAAAGGTTGGAGTGTGAAATCGAAGCTGTAGATTTACCAGACAGTTTATGTTCCTACGCTCACCTATGGCCACGAGCTCTGAGTAGTGACTGAGAATGAGATTGTGGATACAAGTGGTGGAAATGAGCTTCCTCAGAAGGGTGGCTGGGCTCTCCCTTAGAGATGGGGGTGAGGCGCTTGGTCATTCGGGAGGGGCTCAGAGGACCTTTCAGTGTGGGGCTCTTCCAGTTGAGGTGGTTCAGGCATCTGACAATGTCGTCTCCTGGATGCCTCCTGGATGAGGTTTTTCCTAGGTGAGGGGTAGACCCAGGATACACTGGAGAGATTATATCTCTCCAGCTGGCTTGGGGGAATACCTCGGTGTCCCCTGGAGAAGGTGGTCTGGGAGAGGGAGGTCTGGGCATCTCTACATAGACTGCTGCATCCAAGACCCAAACCTGGATAAGTGGCAGAAGATGGATTGATTTTTCTTGTTTCAACCTGGAAACATCCATAAGATGTTAACATGCACTTGCAAACATTTCTGTATGTTTCTTTAAACCATTTGTCCGTGTTTCACTTGTAGGAGAACCGTCGCAGGGCCAAGGAGGAGATCAGCAACATGGAGGATGAGATGGCCTTGGCTGAGGAGCAGCTGCGAGCTCGTCGAGAAGAGCAGGAGAAGAAGAACAACGCTGGCAGCGTGAGGTAAGTCGGCAACAAATCTCCTTCTTTTGGTTCTCTACACGGGCCTCATCCAACAATAGTTCCCCGTGGCCCTCATTTTCCATACACAGTCAAGATTAGAAACGTTTAATTTACCTACCCTGCTGCCAACCCCCTATCTTCACCCCTCCCTCCCTCTCTCTACTCCACCTTTCTCACTCTTCATGATGAGCTTTTCTCACCTCTGGTCCCTCCAGACGAGACAAAAAGAAATAATATTGACTCCTGGCTGACCCCCATTACTGCAGCAATTTAAATTGTGCCATAGCAGAAGAGAGAAAGGAGGGGAATGTTCATTTTCAAATTAGACCAAAAAAATTAATTTCACACCCATCTCCAAGCTTTACATAGAGAAATAGGGTTATAAAGACAAATTTAAAAAAGTACTTTTATTGTTAATTAATCAGCTGGTTTATCTGTCTTGAGTTTAGTGTGGCCACGTCTGTGACAGATATGTTGAAAATAATCACACTCGAGGTATGGGATTAAGAATTAGATTTAAGAAGAGAAAGCAGGGTGTGTGATAATGAAGTTGAAGGCTCTCCTGGGCTCGTCGGCTGCCTTTGTCCTCAGGCAGGCCTCGTGAGCGTCTCCGCTGAGTTCAGTGTGACCAGGATGAAATATTTTGTTGGGTATGCTTTCATGTGCCAACTGCTTATCACCTCTCTCCCTGCTCAGCAGCACAGACCAATGCTGTGAATTAGTAAATGGCCCTGCCGCATGTTTTGTGTATAAATGCAGAACACTGAGTGTTGTTACAATCATACCAGTTGTTACAGTGTGTGATGGAGCCTGTGTATTTTTATATGAAACGCTTAAGAGACAATACCTCAAGTTTGAACTTGCTAAATATAGTCATGTATATTTGGGGTTGATATCAAACCTGAATAGTGAAAATTATTTTTTCAGCAGTGATTTAAACTCAGGGCAGCACGGTGGTGTGGAGGTTAGCACCGTCACAGCCTGGGTTCAAATCCAGGCTGGGGTCTTTGTGTGGAGTTCTCCCCGTGTCTACGTGGGTTCTCTCCAGATACTCCAGCATCCTCCCACACTCCAAAAACATGCATGGGAGTTAGGTAAAATGGTGATTCTAAAGTAACCATAGGTGTGAATGGTTACCTCCGTCTCTGTATTAACCCTGCGACATGTTGGTGACCTGTCCAGGTGTGTACCCTACCTCTCACCGTGTGACAGCTGGGATAGGCTCCAAGCCCCCGCGACACTGACTTGGATAAGTGGATGGATTTAAACTCAAACCATCTGTTTTCAGACTGTATACTTATTGTATTCAGTAATTGACTCGGTCTTCTCATGAATCAGCTTGTGTTCGAGGAGTTTTCATTCTACTTAATCAAAAAATTCACACCAAACAAATTTCAAATGGATTTCAGTCTCGGATCCCTGTTGATTTCTTTATAAGTTGAAAACTGTTTAGTAATAATTTGTTTAAATCATTTGCTTATTATGTCCCAGCTTGTTTTATTTATACCTATCTATAATATTTGTCAGTTACAGTAGTTTAAAAGTGTCCATTATGCATTGATAACAGTGATTGATTTTTTTTTTTTTATGTTCTATGTAGGCCTGATACATGACACCAGTTTTTAGGATTAATAGATTTTTGTATTGTACAAAAATATCAGCAACCTGTTCACTGTTGGGAAAATACAGCAGTATAGTTTTCAGAATTTAAAATGCACTTTCCAGCAGGTCCAAGCTGGAGCCAGTTAATAAACAAACAATATTTATCAGACATATTGAATAAATGGTAACCAACAAATTTGGCCAATTTTTGAACTTATTTATTTTTAAAGTTAATGATTTCTTAAACTGCATTTATTTGTACCAAGTAATGTAGTTATCTGTCATGTAGTTAACTTTGTTATGTATTCATGTGTCATATAGATAATCTATTTTACTGCACTAAGTAGATGCAGCTGCATACAAGTCAGAAATGATTTAATTATAAGAGCTGGAACATCTTCTATTAATTATATTTACTCCTAAAATAGTCAGTGGGCTAGCTGACAACACAAAAGTTACATAAAACACCAGTCAGACTATTGTTTGTTCAACAATACATTCATGTTCATTGCTTTTAATGAAGCTACTAGAAGCTTGTGTATTAAAGGAAGCACAACAGTTTCTCCCAAAGTGACCGGTAAGCCAAAGTGGGGGGACAGACTGACAGAAGGAGGTTATGGCCTGATGGTTGTAATTGCTGCAGGTGTGTGTGTGTGTGTGTGTGTGTGTGTGTGTGTGTGTGAGAGAGTGAGCAGGAGGGAGAGATGAGAGAACTGTCAGTGTCACGCTGCTGTAATTAAAGATGATAGATTGCACTGTCAGAGGTGTCAGGCTCTGCATCCCAACACTCCTCACAGACACACTGGTCTGTCTTTTCATTCTCCTCTTCATGAAAACAAACCAAAACAGCTCCTTAACCCAGTGTAAGAAATGTTCAGCGTTGGACCGAACACAGCATTAAAGAATAAAGCTGTTGTTTTGTATGTTGTCATAGGAAGTAACGTCTGTGCGCCTGCTTTCCTCCTGATTCAGGGCGGTGAAAATCTGCACACCAGGAAGAAAGGAAGAGGTCCCCATGACACCCAGACGCACCCCTGCCCGCTTTGGACTGTAAACATTCCTCTGGGAGCGTTCACTTCCAGCTTCTAAAGCGTTGCTCTCATCCAGATCCGGACCACACCACCACAAGCAAAAACAATGCAACTTTCACCTATTGGTTTCTTCCATTGTGGCCATCAGCTGCAGTTCAAGTGCAGACCACTAGAGTGAGAACTTGTATAAGGCACAGGACTCAGAGACAAGCTGGGTTGATCCTCCACCTTTATCACTTTGACTAGCTGTTTCCATGATGCATTTTAAGGAAAAAGTACTGAGCTGATTTTTTTCCCCCTCCATAATCAGTATTTATATGTGCTTATTACTGAAAGGCTTTTAGAGAGGTGTTTAGAATAATTTTACCTCCACTAAAAACTCAAATTTGATTTTCTATATTCCTGACTGTATTGTCAGAGTGCAGCTGATAAATAATAATCTGATGTAAGTGTTACGTGTCTCCATGTCCTTGTATTTACTCGTTCTTGCAGTGTTGTGGCTTGAACAACATGTGCCACCTTGAAGTGCTCCTCTACAGACTGAAGCACTATTGAAAATGTACTTGGGACACGAGTGTCTACTGACTACAGTTGTATTGTTATACGCCCTAATACTCGCAATACACTCATACAGGCTTAAGCAATTGACCTTTTTACTCCTGTTGACCTCGTTACAGCATCGTAGTGTGGCACAGCATTGCCTCATTACTTTACCACGCCGGATTAAATGTATAAATTGTGTCATTTTTATGGCAACTGTGCTCAGAATTGTCCTTTTTAGCTTCCCTTGAAACAGATGTTTAGAAATTCATATATAAAAGAGTACTTTTGTTGATCGGCACCCCCTTCTGTTGTATCAGCTGATTGGAATTTCATGCAGCTTCAGACAGACGGGTCTATCTGTAACAAAACTCTTTAGAGAGGCGCATGCTTGGTGAGTCACATTGCTCTGATTTGCCTTTTTTACATGAAACTCAGCTTATGTTATGTTTTTTTCCTTTCTACATCTTTTGTAAATGAAAAAAATAAACATTAGCTATTTTTTTTTTTAATCTAATGTAATTCTGATGCGATTTTCGGCTCAATCATGCGAAACGCGCTTTTGCAGTGGCATGAATAATAATTTGACAAGTAAAAACGATGCAACTCACTTTTTGCTGTAAATTCTCTGCACGTGATTTTACTGAATATTTGTGCTTCTGTCTATTAAAAAAGTGGTAAATGATTAATTTAGAAGTCATTAGTTGTGAGCATAAAGCATGTCTACAGTTAAATCATGTTCTATAGGCAGAGATTGGGTACTGAAAAGGTAACTGCTGCAACAATGTTTGTCTATTAACCAACCTATTAATTGAGTCTTTATTAGGTTTTTCATCATATTTAATAAAAAAAAAACAAACAGCCCCAAAAGTTACAAAGAAGCCCAAGGGAGTCATCTGGTTAAAAAAGTAACGACAATGCCCCAAAACAAATTTCAAATTCAGTCACAAAAGACAAACAGAAGCAGCCACGGGGTCACATCTCGGACCCTGAGCAAGAGAATTTTTCCCACATGTTAAACATATTTTTCATTTAGTTGCAGGTTGATCCTGATGATGAACTAATCTGTTTAGCTGTGTAAGACATGCTCACCAAAGTTCGAGAAGAACTACTTTACTGATTGGGAGACAGCTTCATAGTGCAGTGGTTAACACGTTTGACTAACACGTGGCGTGAGACCGGAAAGAGAAAAGTATCTAGAAGGACATCCAGCGCAAAATTGCCAACTCAAATGTGCGGATTCATCTGTTGTAACCACCCCCTGTGAATAAGGGAGCAGCTGAGAGCAGCTTTGTGAACCTAAAACTGGCAACAGCTGATTAAAACAAACTGGAGGTCGAGAGGCTTGGTGGCACTTTGTCCAATAACTCAATCGCAGCCACATTGCTCATGGTGAGAAATTTCCAGTGTCAACTTCAGGTTTGTGAACTGAGGTGAGTGAAGCTGATCAAAGAGAAACAAAAAGCAACATCTGTCTGCCTCCCCCCACTCAGGCACTCACACCCACTTGTGCCACACAGCTACATGTGTGCTGATGTGTTTTGGATGAAGAGCTGGGCTATTAAAGCTGTATGTAAATCTTCAGGTTACAAGAATGTTGAACAAAGCCTCGGCTGGACGGCCAGTGTCTTTATCACAGTTACGCTTAGATTTTTTTTTTCTTTTTTGATGTTTCTTAGTGGAAACCTCTCCTGCCAGCTGGCATCAATTTGCAAGGAAAGACAAAACGGAGCTGGTCTGCCTGTGAATTCTACAAATGCACTAACTAGCAATGTTTCTCCCCTCAGCTGACTTCCTTTGCCTTTCTTGTTGGCCAGTGATAGTCTCACTGTAACTCTAATGCAAATAAGCACATTATGAGAGTCCCCTAAATCCCCTCAGTTCTCCAAATCATCTTGATTGAGTGTGGCAGGTGGAGGAGGGGATGGATATAATGGACTCCACCAACTTTAATGAGACAAATCTCAGTTATGGGCTGACATTTTGAAATTGTCCTTGTGAATGACGGTGTCAGCAGTCACCTTTGCTAAAGCTTCCCGGAGATGGTGCCTGTAATGATGGAGGAATTAAAATGGCCTCCAAGGCAGTGCATATAGGAGCCACAGGATTAGGGTGTAAAGCCACGCCTCTTAAATGGGCTCTCCTGCCACACCCCAAATAAAGAAGCTGCCTTTTCATGAAAGTACACTCATCCTCTGCGGACTATACACCATCACCCCGAGATTTGGTGGAGGGATTATTTTAGCTGTTGACCACTGTGAGATTTGTTGAGATGAGCTGTCTCTCACATTAACTGCCCCGCCCTTGCCTTCCTCTCATTCTTCCCCTCAGTTGAGTGTCTGGTGGCTGACAGGGACAAGCTCTGCTGTCATTACAAACTTAATAAGAGCAGAAGTGAGATTGATGAGAAAAACAGAGGCATCAACTGCTCTTTTAATTAACTCTTGTCCCATAATGGTGCCAGGACAAAGGCACTGAGCAAAGAATGAGACATTTTCTTTCTCCTTCTACCCCTTTCTGTTTTGTTGCCTCGCTCACCCACAATAATGAACAGCCTTCTGGGACCCAATTACATCCAAGGCTGCATTAGGAACACAGCAGGCCCAGTGGAAACTTCAGCTGAGTTTTCCCTCATCCACCCCCACCCTGCCTTCACACGCTGTTACCCTGCTGGAGATGGCCTTCACTTGATTGAATTTTGAATGTTACACACCCCGCACCTCACCCCCGTTTTCTGTAGTCCCTTACCTTCAACAGTTCTAAACCCACATGTGGTTTGTGATGGAAACAGGAGGCAATGTATGCTTGTTGTTAGCTGTCCTTCACTTTCAGATGGCTTTCAGTGAGTGGCTTTGTATACAATGCAAATGGGGAGCGGCAACTGGCGCACAAATCTTGTTTCCGTCTAGCGTTCCTGCAAGATACTGGAAAAAAGAGATTTAAAATAAATGAGCTGTGGTGTATTTAAACTACACAACCATCAGTTTGATGTGACTTTTTTTTTTTTTTTTGGCAACTACGCATGTTAGTGCCAAGGAAGTCCTAAATAGGGTTTTTGCCACAAAGAAAAAAAAATTAATCAGCAACAAACTGAATTATTACCATGTTTTAGAAGAAGAAAAGCATCTTTCCTCATCAGTATGGCAAAAAAATATATTACTTTTCCTTTAAAATTCAATTCAAATCATGTTCAAAGTTCCAAAATAACTCCACAACGTACACTCTGGTACGGTGATGCTAAATGTCTGCATCTTAACAATGATGGTAAACATGGCGAATATTCTCTCTGCTAAACACGTTGGCACCATCTTACTTCAGAGTTTTGACTCTCCTGATGGGAACATGATTAGCGTTGCAGGAAGTTCTTGTTGGACTCAAAAAAAAATCAAAATAATCCCATTTTTTTTAATTATTTGTTATCTTATACTTTAAGTGTGTATACTTAAAGGTGGAGTCCCTCACTTCATCCTCTGTCTTCTACCTCCCTTTAAGCCAGCTTTTTTGTGATTGGCTGCCCCGCCTTAAGTTTGAGGCAGGTAGTGAGAAACCAAAAAAGCTCTCCCTTATTACTTGAAACTTTGCCACATTCAATATCCACCACTGTAATACTTGTATAAAAAAAAAAGTACTGTGCAAAAGTCTTGAGCCACCACTCATTTCTTTATATTTTGCTTCCAAGAAACCAGGTTCTCTTATAAATGCTAAAATGATCTTGATCAATAGTTCTCCAGGAATTTTGAATGCACAAAAGTACCGTCAGATTTTAATCTATCATGCAATACCATTTGAAACGTCTCTGATTGGCAACAGCATCTTTCTCATCATGACAATGATTCCAAACACACTGCCAATGCAGTAAAAGCATATCTGGATAGAAAAACACACAATGGTACAGTATTAGTCATGAACTGGCCTCCCCAGAGCCCAGGCCTCAAATTTACTGAAGCAGTGTGGGATCATCTTGACAAAAGGCAGCCAACATCCAAAGAAGCTCTTTGAATGTCCTGCAAGAAGCCTGGAGAAATCTTCCTGAAGACTACTTAGAGAAATGACAAGAACGCTTCCCTAAAAGAGTTCAGACTGTATTGTAGAATAAAGGTGGTCATACCAAATATTGACTTTCAAGCTTGTTATAATTGTACAAACCAAAATGCTTCTATTTGAGCTCACACTGTGTCCTCAATGATGCTGACGAATCAAAGGAAGAGGACACAACCTGTCTGGAATGGCAGGGTAGATTCAAGTTCTGTGGGAGAATCCGAATACGTTTTAATGCTTTTACAATAAGCCAGCAATTAAATCAACTTTAAACAGATTATTTTTTGTTTTTAAGAATGTTTTTGTTTTCTTTTGCAAGAAGCCAAACTGAATTTTACCATTGAAACAAACAAATTTGCTCACAGAAGCAAATGGTGAGAAATTTAAGAGTGTTGCAGCATTCAGTAATGTTTGTACTGGTCCATTGTCTTATCCCTAACCAGCACTTTGTGTATACTGTACTACCATGCTTGGTCTACCTCCCTGTGGATTGCATGGTTACTAACAGCTCATCCACTATTGCTTAGGGGTTATATTTTATTCTAGAAGAAAGACTTTATACTGTCAAACTCAGACATCCCATGTGATTGAAGGCCGATGGGCATGGAACTCTCAGAGCTGCCCTCAAAGCTCCAACAATGCCTGCTTGTGGTGGGTGGAGTGGAAGAACAAAGGCAGAGTTGTTAGGGTTTAGATGCCTTTATTATTCTTTTATTTGGATGCAATTTCTTGTCTATCTGGCCACATTCATTAAGATTTCGGCTACATTGGCTTGTGGGTCTATTGCTCTAGGAGAAGTTGCTTTTTGTGACTCAGAACAAAAGTGCTCCACTTTTGTTTGCGTAAAGAAACTTATTCATAAAATATAGATTATTATTACTTTAAGATAATTTATTCAACTAAATAACCCCAAAAACTATTGATGGCATTCAGGACATTCTGAAAAAAACAAAAAGCACAGCAAACATTTATATTTATATTCCACCTACATAGTCTGGTAGTACAGAATTGTTTAACTATTTACATTTATAGGTAGTATATACATTTAGCTTGCTGTTAGTTCCACATGAAAAACACTTAAAGAAATTTCTGAGGTTAACTGTCCCTTGAACTGGAATGGTCTATTCCATGAAATGTCCAAATCTGAAAGGTCTCTCTCGCCATTCAAGGACAAAATCCCCTCAAAGTCACTTCAAGGGCAAGCTCTTTAGCTGAAACTCTCCCATCCAGCTGCCAACAATCACGGCAGCTGGATGCACAAATGCTGGCAAAGGTTTTCAGTGACTCCTCTCCTCTTCTGTAGGCTCTCCTCTCTGCTAAACGAATCTCCTCTTGAAGTCAAAGCACTGAAAAAGCAAAAGAGACATAATATATACAATCAGATTTCTCATGAAGGATCCGGTATTTTCAGAGCCTGAACCATATTTCACACTTAAGGTAAGGAGTCTTGGCCTCTGCTGCTTCACTTTTTCAATCATAGCAAAATAAAAGACCTAACTGTCAGAGTACCTCTTCATTAAAAGACGGCAAAAGTTCTCAAATATTAAATGCTCAGCTACATAAAGCTTCTTTCAGCCACTCCCTTATTTGCGAGGCGTCACAGCAGATGGATCCACACATTTGATTTGGCACAGATTTTTATGCCAGATACCCTTCCTGACACAACCCTACCAGGGGTCTGTGTCTTCTCCTGGTCTCGAACCTTTCTCCACTGTGGAGAATTACTGACCAACATAACAACGGTTTAAATAAAGTAGAATTTTTTTTTTGATAGGACAGTGAATCATGCAGTAGTGAGTATACTGAAAAATCTGACCAAACAATCCTCGTACCCTTCTATACATTTCAGCCCAAACGATGCTTCATATGCATCACTAACCTCTGTCAGTCACATCTTTTTAAGTTTGTCACTCACACAAATCTTATTCTCAAGTGACCCAGCAGTGCGGCGCGTAAATCTCCAACGGGCGCCGTGTCACCGAGGCCTGGTCGATATACAGTAGCCGAAGGGAGAAAACATCGACTGTCAGCTGACTAAATCACAAGAGCTAAAATCCCGCTGTAACAATGCAGCCCAAATCCCCAATCAGCAATCACTTGTTATGGTTCTTTTTGTGTCAAAACATTCCCTCATTACACGACTGGACAAAAAGGTTGATGGCGTTCTCATTTGTAAAACAGGTCTCTAACCAGATGTAAATTCTAACCAAATGCAAATTTGCTCTGCTTATTCTGGCCAGGTTTCGACAGCGTCCCAATCCCTCTTAAGCTTCTTGTTGACCGCGTCTGCCAACTCTGTGTACACAATTGGCTCCAGCTATCCCAACTGCATTGTTAATGTCCGCCCTTTTGTACTGCTCAATTCCACCAGAACAAACAGAATCACACGTGCAAAATTATTTTTTTAACACAGATAATTAGCTGAAGAAACAATCCCGACTGTGAATAATAATGTGCCTCGGTAACATTATAACTTTTAAGCATGGGAAAAGGAGGAATTTGAATGCCAAGGGAAATGAGCTTATCAAATAAAGCTTGAAAATGTGCAGTGAATGAAATGAGTCAATCATTTTAATGTGAGATGGGAGCCCTGAGGAGAATAAATAAGCAATCGTCACATCACGCAGGGAGAACAAATGAGCATGGTACACAATTAGGCAGGGTCACATTCTGCCAGAGCTGTGAGCGTGGGATGGGCTAATGAGCTGTGTGAGGGTGTGTGTGTATGTCTGTTTGTGTGAATATGAAGAGAAAGGAGAAGCAGGAGATGATAAAAAAAAAGAACAAAAAAAAAAAAAAAGGAGGTGATACATAGCACTCAAAATTCTGATGTACACGCTAAGATGGCCAGACACACAAGCGGCAAGTCAGGGGAGAAACAAAGATAAAAGTAAAAAGGGGCTGGTGGAGAAACGGATGGGCTATCAGATGACTTGGCATCTGGGGCAAGTAGACGTGCAGGTAGACAGAGGAATGGGCAGGTATAGCAGCCAAACAGACAAAAAGAAGAGAAGTGCCTCAGAAGGACCGCGGCAAAGCTTTCAAAGGCGACTCATAGTTATTAACTATTCAATCACATAAAGGAGAGCTGAAGGCGTGAAAGGTTGCGGACCGAAGCACTTTTGCTTCAGTGCATTAAGAGCCTGGTCCAGCACTCGGTCTGCGTGAAAGAGAAATAGATTGCCTCCCAGGAAGATGACTGCTCAAAGGAGTTGGATTTTTCTCCTTAATAACAGCAATCTGCTGTGAAAATCTAATCCCAAGTACCATTTACACTGAATCTAGATAACTTCTGCTCGAAAAAGCGTACAATATGAATTTTTCATTCCCTGATATACAAATAAACAGAACAAGCCCCCCCATCAATCAGGGGACGCTCTCAAAGTAAGTGAACTGGAATGGCAAATTGTTAATGAATACCATGCTGCTAGAAATGCACATTTTAAAGTAGCACTGTGAGTACATTGTACTGTGCTGAAATGAAAATGTAGCTCTTCTAAAGAGTGTAAAACACATTTGATTGTACAGAAATGGGGGCACATGACCTTTTTGGTCATGATAACGAAAAATCTTAAGTGAAATTCTTGCAGTGTTGATAACCATATACAAAAAATAAGCCAAGCATGGATACTGTCCTTCAATTGAAGTAATAGCTCCGTCTCTGCCATTAAAGTCAGATATGGATGCACCCTTTAAGCCCCCCCTCCTCTCCTCCTCGCTGGCCTAATTCCCCCTCCTCAGTGGTGGATAAGAGGGATCAGAAATGCATCCATATGCATGGCAAACTATCTGTAGAGGGGATGTTAGGTCTCAGCCTGGCCAGCTTTCTGAAAGTACTGGTAATGACACTTAATGAAAGCTAGGGAGCTGGACTATGAGAGGGAAAGCCTTTCCCCAGCCCCCACCCCGCATCCAGACCAGGCCTTCAGATGCCATAAATAAACAAACATGCTGCGTGAGAATAGATGTGCTATTTTCCTAGCTTCTCCCATGCCATTCCATCCCTTATTTATCTATGTATTATTATTCCCTGTATTTCTGCTTTGCTTTTAAGCCCAGATCTGTAATCCTGGCTCCCTGCAGGCTTTCTGAATGGCCCAAAACATTAGCTGGACATTGCTCCAGTAACCCTACAGCCCCTAATGGGCTCAGTTTTGCATCTGTACTCTACTGCTCTCCACAAATACACACAAATGTAGAGCTGTCAGACCTAAACTAAGTAAATGTTCTGACATGTCATACATCTCCTCACAATTACTAATCACTCTACTTACTATACCTTTCCTAATGGACTGGAAAACTCTACCAAAACCCTTCCAGCCCTAGTTAAGCTGTCATATTTTTAATTGTACTAGATGGCATACAAAGTAGTGCTTGTGCCTCCTGCGATGCATTTGATATAGCTGAAACTGAGAACGTAAGGATAGAGAGGGCGCTCTCGCTGCAGCGATGCCTGTGTAGAGGAGGGTGGCGGGGTTCAAAGTATACACAAGGAATGAAGGGATAGAGAGGCTCTTCTCAGCACAAGCCCCTAATCAGTACAGTCAACACATGGCAGATTGGGTTCACATCTTTCTCCCCTCTCTCTTGCACCACCTCTGTCCTTCCATCACCAAAAACTTATCCCCTGAATCAGCCCCAATTTCCCTGCTTTCAATTTGAGGGGATGTCAGATAACAATGTGTTGCAGGCAAATACCAGGCAACACAGACTTGGCTTACTTTGAGGCAAGGTGATATTGGTTGAGAAAAGTGGAATGAGGCTTCAGCTGGGTGATACCATTCCACCACCAAATAACTATTTCTCAAGCAACACATAAAATTCATATTTTATTTAGAAAATGTTCCACGTTTCCATGGTGATAGCTGAGTGACATGTTTACTTAAAGTGTCCTGTGGGGTTTTGGTGAACACTAAAAGCAACCAACACTCATCTGTCTGTCTGACAAGAGGAGAGAATGTCCTTGGGTCAGTTGGGGGGAAAAGTTTGCCAACTCTGGAGGCTCAAACTATGCCAGGGATGCGAGACCTCATCCGACGCTGACTTTCCACGTCCTCTGATCACCGACTGTCCCTTTGCCACCCTCAACATTTCCCAGCTAACTGCACAAATGTGTCTTCAGTGTTAACAAGCTTTAGCCATCAGTCTGGCTGGGCTGGGGCACACGCGTGAGGTGGACACAAACTGGCTAGAGAGGAACAGATTACGGTGGGGTGGGGTTGGGGGGGGTCATTGTGAGTGCAAGGAGAGGAGAAGTGCTAAACATGGCTGTATGTAAAAGGAGAGCCCCTTCTCTGAGATGGCGACAGAAATGTGCTGGGGCTGCATTAGCAGCAGGACCCAGAGGCACAACCCATGGGGGAAGCAGACTTCAAACACTGATGCGCTGGCTGTTCAGGGCTCTCAGGCTGCTGATTTCACAGCCGGGGAAAAAAAATAAATAAATAAATAAACCACAGACCATTAGCCACACAAACACACTGAGGCCTATGCTAATCCCAGAACGAGAAAAAAAAAAAAAAATCAACATGACAGCCAATAAAATCTGGGGAAGTTATGCAGCATCTTTGTTTTTCAGTGTCTGTGATGTGCTGGTGAGTGTTTCTATTGACCCATGTTTCAGATGAGCCACTCCAGGAACACACATGCTCCATCTGAAAGCTTGCTTCTTTGTCACTGACACCCTCTCTGGAGTCAACCAGAGCAAAAGCAGAGAGGGGCTTGGATAGATTTGCTGCCCCTCATTTTGAAGAGAAATGGGGTCTTAGCAAGAAGTATGATTTTCACCAAGTCCTGGACTGTCTCAGATTTGAGTCTGCAGTGTCTTGGTTGTCAGCGTGGTGAGAGGACGCAGAGGGAAGGAAGCCCACTAACTTGTAGATGGATACTTTGGCAGGGGTGGTGCTCAGACAACCAACAACTTTTGCTCTGTGTTGTTTCTCTATGAAGCAAAGCAGGTGACAGCTCATGTCATGCTGCCGAAATCTATTTGTATGTGATATTATATACAGTATCAACTGTTCTTTAAACAGGCTCTACTATAGTACTATTCTAATATACTACTGCCATATTATTATACCATGCTGACCCAATCATGTGTTGCTTTTAAACTGAGTAGTGAGAAATGTTTTTGTTTTTCTGTTCGATTTGCACTACAAAAAGAGACAAAATCATACATCTGCATGAGTAGAAGTGAGGAGTGGATGCCGTATTCTGGTGTTCATTTCTGGAGAAACTTCACATTTTACATAATGTCAAAATTTTCCAGGACAAAAAATGTACAGTTATTTTAAACCAAGAGGTATTAGAAAATAATAAAATAAAATAAAAAGATAAATAACAGTGAGATTCAGTAAGGCACCACTGCCTCCCAACAAGATCTTGGGTTTGAACCCAGGCCGGGGCCTTTCTGTGTGGAGTTCTGCATGTTCTGCATGGATTTTCTCTGGATACTCTGGCTTCTTCCTGCAGTCCAAAGACAAATGGTGTTAGGTTAATTAGTGATTCTAAATTGGCCGTAGGTGTGAACATGAGTGTGAATGGTTGTCTGTCTCTCTGTTAGACTGGAGACCTGTCCAGGGTGAAGCCTACCTCTCACTCTATGTCTCCAGCCCCCCAAAACCCTGAAGTGGATAAGCAGAAGGAAACGGATGGATGGATGACCTGCACCACAATAATTGTAGCTTTGAGTACATACCTAGATCTTCTCCCCCGCTGTCTACTCATTAAGCTAAGCTTTGACCTCAATTTGCTGATTCCATACCCTCTCACGAGTGAGATACAAAGAAAGGAACACAAACAAAAAGGTGCACTGATTTTCTGTTTCAACTGAGAACAAACTACAGAAATATAACCCTCCTATCTCTACTTTCTCCTTCTTGGCGTAGACAACTGATCTTAGTTCTTTGCTCCTTTAGTTTCAGTGCCAGCTTTTCATTTGCTTGCCTGCAGCAATGTTGGGGTGTGATAAAAATGTGCATTAGCTATTGTTGGGATAAAAACCAATTACTACAAAAGTTCAGAAAGATCTTAAGGAGTAGAAGTATTTATTAAAGCAGACTTTTTTTTTAAATATCAGGACTGAGTGGGTTACAGTGGAAAGCTTCTTGTGGACACATGAACAGTCTAACTGAACACAACACCTCTACCTTGTACTGGGACAGACAGTACAAGGGAGAGATGGGGAGTAAAGGACAAAGGCAGTGGGAGGGAAGTAAAATATAAAATTCCCAAGGATCTGTTTGAGTAGCAGAAATACTGCTCTGTAGTACTTCTTTTTTCTTGTTTCTTTTTTTTTTATAGACTCAAGTCTGTGAAGTCTTATAAGGCACAAAGGGGCACCGAGGAGCATTTAGAAAAACTGGTTATGATGTGGACTGAGAAGACCTATAGTGATAAGAGTGACATTAAGGGCATAGCTGAGTCTTAGAGATACTATCATTACCTTTATTAAAATGACACAACTCCCACAATCCCAGCAGTGCCTCTACTAGACCTGGCCTCATTGCATGTTGAGATCTGCAAGACCAAAAAGCAATGCAAGAGAATAATGAATGAAAATTATCAACAAAGATTTGTACAGTAACTGTTTTAATTGGGTGCAACTGTCTTGTTTTTACAACACAATTAAAAAGAGAACACAAGTATAAGAAATAAAGTAACAATAATTTTAGTTGACCAGTGAACACATTTTATTGTATCGCAATTTAAACTGCAAGTCACTTGAATGTCATACAACCCAAGAAACGATACTTTTTTTTTGGTGTTGTGCACAGGGAACACAATAAAGTACAAGCATGTCTCAGGGGCTATCACCTCTTTAACGCTTTTGCACCAAGATACTGTCATTGCCATTAACACCTCTGCACACCATTCTTTTTGTAAGCTGATGAAGCCCATTTTTTAATTAATGTTAACACTTCTTTATTATTCCACTCAGCAGTATATTTTGCTTACAGTGAGGAAGAGAGCCATAGCAAACTAAAGGAAATCCCACTGTGTCATTTACTATATCTGATCTGCAAGGCCAGTAACATTGTGGGTGTGGAGCTGGACTCTCTGACAGAGGTTTCAGGAAAGAGGATGCTCTCCAAGTTACTCTCAATATCGGGAAATCCTTCACACCCTATCCATCTTGTGCTGGACAGCCACAGTTGCACACTCATCTTTCATATTTATAATTACTTTGATTAGGATTGATTCTGATTAATGAATGGCAGACCTTGGGTGGCGTTTTAAAATATTATCCTGGCGCTGACGTCTTTCAAAGACTTGTTTTGATATAACAGACTTTAAGACAGAAATCTATCCACAACCTGTCAGTGACTTCCCTGATGTGTCACTCATTTGCTGAGCGTCAGCCGCCCCACGATCATCTCCTGCTATTCAGAGAGATGGTGGCTGTGAGCACACCAGCACCATCGCAATGACCTTTCCACAAGCCCAGGGAGCACGCAAAGCAGAGGAGAGGCAATAAAAGTAATGAAAGAAGCAAAGGCAATTAAAGTGGTATGTGTGAGGGGAGTGTGGTGGAGATGAGCCTAACTGGAGGCGGGCCTGGAATCAACTACAGCTCTATATCCCCTGTAATCCCTATGTGATCGCAGAGCAACCCTGGTGTGCTCCCAGTCTGATCATCCTCTTGCAGCATTCACCAGCTAATCTGTGAAAAAGGACAGCAATGCACACACACACACACACACTCCACATGTACACATACACGCGCTCACATATTAAAGTCATAAGATATATGCACATCTGTGCACATATCACTGAAGTAATTATTACAGTCTGGACACAATATGTACTGAACCATAAAGTAAGGAAACTACTAAAAATATACTACACAACACATTCAGGCTCACATGCGCGCGCACACACACACACACACACACATTTAGTTCTACTGTAGAAAATGAGTTGCTCTCCCTCCCGCCCTCTGCAGCGCAGTGCTTCCTCACGGCCAGTGAGAATCATTAATGCCCTTCCTCTGATGCTGCCACACAACCAACAGCAATTATTTCTAAAAGCAAAAAGTGAAAACAGCAAACACACAAATATACACGACACATAATCATTAATTTTTGTTGTTGTTGTTGTTGGGCTAGCTGTGTGGGGTTGACGAGGTGGCAGAAGCTTGGACTTAATTTTCTCTAGCGGAGTTTACTGACCGCAAAATGACAAGGATGCTTTTGCTAAACTAATTAAGAGGCTGCAGAGCTGCTTTTACCATGTGACACTGACAGCACTTAAGGAAGATGACACCAGGCCTTCCAGATAAGCCGGAGATGTGCTCCTGGCTCAGGAGTCAGCACACACATACAAACACACGTAGAGGAAAGAATACATGTGTTTGAAATCATGCATGCAGTCACAAACATCAATAAAAAGAATGGCACTGAAGAGCAAATAGCAAGTAACAATGTGTACAACAGAAACCTCAGACCAAAACAAATATATAACTAACAAAACACAAATACAAAGGGTCTGCAGTGTTGAGGTCTCTAGCTGGCCAAAACCATGCACTCTCCAGCTGTTAATATGAAAACACATTTAATGCTACTGCTTATTTATGCCTTGAGTCCAGAAAAAGACCTCATTATGTTATCAGCTTTAGGAACACATACAAGGGCAAAGTTATGATTCTCCCCTTTGCTTGACAAAAGAATCTGATCTTGCCTGTAGTGTACAATTAGTGAACAGAGTGACCTGTGGAGGCCTACTTGAAACAGGCTGTGCAGTCCATGCTAATGACCAAAACGCTCTGCAAGGGGCTGGCATCACACCCCTCCATCAGCTCTGGCTATCTTAAAAAGATACCACTGTTGAGAAACACGAGATGAGACTTCTTTTCTCTGCTATTATAAAGCACTCACATCAGTGCTGTGCTTGGGGCTTGTAGGGCACTGGCAGCTCAAAGTGCTGCTTAAAGAAGGGAGAGCTGGTGTGTAACTAGGCCTGATCAGTATCAGCTGTGGTCCTGACTGCTTGGATTCTGGGAGCAGTTCTGGGTGAGTGTGATTGCTCTGAATCACCACGTTAGAGTCTGCTGGTGGTCTGCATTTTGATCATCTCTTTAGTTTTAAGCTTAGCCCGCTCCTGCTGGCCTTCCCTCTCAGCTGGAAAATCCTTTGCTGCAGATGAGATGTAACACGGGGAAGACTTGCCTTCCCACGTTTCTTCCATGTCTCTCTCTCCCTCTCACTCACTCACACACACACACACACACACACACACACACACACACACACACACACACACACACACACACACACACAGTTACGCTGTACTCAGTGGCCAATTTTTTTAGTTACATCTGTGAACTCAGGGCATCTTAAAACTAGGACCTATGCACCTACCTATTAAACATAACACATAAACAGCATTAC
Source organism: Archocentrus centrarchus (assembly GCF_007364275.1). NCBI lineage: Eukaryota > Metazoa > Chordata > Actinopteri > Cichliformes > Cichlidae > Archocentrus > Archocentrus centrarchus. Next base: position 16,646,690 of record NC_044348.1, read on the forward strand.
CCAAGGAGCATAATGGTGATAACACAAAACAAAGTTTAATAATTTTGAGCTCCAGTGTATAGCAGGGCATCCAAAATGAATCTGGTAAGCAATCCTGTTTTCCTCTTTCTAGATTGTTTCACTCTTTGTATCAAATGATACAAAGGAAAAAAATTAAACACTGACACATTTTTTTGTACCTCTGCTTTACTTGGCTTTTCTGCAGATGAACCACTCCAACCTCTGGATGGCGCTCTGCAGCTCTAGGATACGCTCCTGGAGACTTCTCACAATCCTCTGCCAGCTACAGAAACAGATGGATGGCTGTCAGTTATGCACCTCTGTCCTCATCTCCCCCTAATCAGCTCTCTCATCTCATGGAGCCAGATCTGGGAGTTTCACGTAGGACTAAGTTTTACAGTCACGTTCCATCTTAACTCTGTAGCGAAGATTTTAAGCACATAGGTAGGCAGATGAAAGATACCCCTTATATGCATGAAAGAGATCAAATTGGGATTAAGGAGATTAATTTCTGATGGTAATTGAGAGAAAAACTTTTTCATCAGATTTATCTAACTTTCCAAAAGATGTCAAATGTGGTGTGATTTAATTTGCTAACAGATGAATGGTTGGCAAATTGCTGTGCTTCAGGCTTGTGTCCCTTTGGTTGGTGTTAAATCATATATCGTCAAGTTTCATGACTTCAGAAAATCTGACTCATTTCTCTTGGCTTCCTCTGGGGTTAAAAAATAATTACTAGTTTTGAAACACAAATTCAGACTGAAACTAATTCAATTTGGGAGCATGGCTGGAGGGTGATTGAGTGGTGTATGGATGGTTCTAGCTAGGCTTCAATCAGGAGACAAACGTGGGAGAACAATCCCCCCTTTAGAGATCATAAAATGACCTTGGACATCAAACAGTTCAGACACTCCGATGGGATCATGAAATCATGGTGCGTTGTGGGTGAATGTCATAAATAGATGGATAAACACATAAATACTGACAACATTGTTTTGTTGTCACAAAAATGGTAAAGCATCACATAATTAATGTCTCTAGTTCTATGTATGTACGCATTTATGTTCACAGATGGACTTCGGATCATTTCAGGAGAATCCAGTTGGGACAATAAAGTTGCGATTTACGGTCACCACTGCAACAAATAATTTTGTGAAATTTCTTCCCTCCTAGATATTGCAAGATCAACTGTAAGTAGTTTTATTGTAAAGTGGAAGCAAAGAAGCAAACCACAAGTTACAGAGCCAGATACTTATGGACCTAACAGGATCCTGCATCAGCGCAACTTGAGCTGCGTCCACACGGGGAGTGATTTGCTCGCCACACATCACTTTGAAGCTGACGACTGGATGCTTTGCAGACATTTCAGGCTCCGATTGTCTAGGTGACTCTTTACTACCAGGTCACATGCCAATCAATGGTATCCAGCGCTCTCATTGCTTCAATCACTTGCCTGGAAGCTGAGAAAAGTTTATCTTGTGTCCCGCCTACTTCATGTCGCCAGTAGTTATTTCACTCATAGACACTTGAAGTCACTAAATGTCACTCACTTTTTTTGGGTGGCTGGTTGCCTCATTGCTGTGAATTGCTTCCAGTGTGGATGCAGCTTTAGCAAACAAAAACTTGGTAATTCCCTCAAGACAGCACACAGCATTATAGGAGCATCTTGTCAAGACCCTGAAGTCATTCTCTGTCCTCTTCCTTTCCCCCTCTGTCTCATTTGAGTGCTCATTCTGACCTGTTATTCCTGTTGCCTGGTTTATTTTTAACACATAAGGCATACTTTAAATTTAGCAATAACATTTGGAATTAAAGACTTTAAAGTAATTATGTACTGTATGCCAAAAAAAATCATCTAAAAGGAAATGGACTGGAATGAAGCGGGGAAAAAAATGCAAACATTACTGAAATGAAACCCAATACTAAACACCGTAAACACAAATCAAAGGTGGAGTGATTCAAATCTTTGGTTCAAAAGCCAATATTGCCACAATTAATGGAACAGAAGAGGAAAAAGATTTAAATCCTGATAAGATTCAAGCAGATAAAACATGCACAGCCAAACCAACTGTGTGTTTACAGAGCAGTACACTGAGACACTTGCTTCAATCAATATATTGATGCTTTGTAATAGGCTCTAAATGACTCAGGCTAGAGACTGCTGGGCAGCAAACCTCACTGCTTCCGTTTCTGCAGTTGATTTCAGCACAGGACATAAAAGACTACCTGAGAGTGCTTAGAAAAACTAAACTATGTCAAACGCCAAATGCCAAAAAATGTTTGTTGACTCAAATTACATAAATGTCAGCAGCAGAGTGGATTGTCAAAGAGTGTCCCATAACAAACTGCAGGTTGATTTGATTCTCACGAGTGCCACGCCGCACTGCGATTGGTTCGCTGTCATACTGATGATAGCATGGATCCTTATTCACCATGTGTATCAGATGAGATTAGAGTGAATTATTTGTTAAATTGTTCAAATTTAGTCTATCACAGATTGCCCGTGATAGACTGGTGATCTATACAATGTGCACCCCACCTTTTGCCCTATGACAGCCGGTATAGGCTCCAGCCCCCCTGCGACCGTGCTGGTACTATTTCCCAGCTTTAAAACAAACTCGAGGGTGTCCTTTTTGTTTAAGGGTATTGTCTTTCACTGAAATTGCTTTGCAGTTGGTCCCTAAAAAGGATGCAACAACATGGTTCTGATGTGAGTTTAATAAACCTTGATTGCAGGGATCCCAGACTGTAAACAGTATATCAAAGCAGCTGTACAGATTGTCGTCTTGTTATATCTAACCAAATGGTAGGCAAACATAAGAGCTTTTCCATTTTTATACACAGGGGATTAATATTATTACTGGATGAGCACAAATGATCCCTCACAATTAAATAACATGCCAATCCACCAGAACTTGAAATGTAAGCTGGAACCTGCCCGTTCTGTGATGAGCAAAATTTTTTGAATGGGAGTGTGACCATACTTTTAGGGTTAGGGCACTGACAAGTCACTGCAAATTTTCCAAACTAATGACAATAATAATTTCCTTTGAACAGTAAGCCAAAGTTCACTGAACACTTACAAATCAAGATCTTAAAATTAACTTCTTTCACACGTCTCTTAATTGATTTCTTCTCTATTCAGCTGAGCCATGGGAATTAAAGTGCTGTATGTCATGCATGGAACTAAATCAATACAGAGCAGTGTGTGTGTGTATGTGTGTGAGTGAGTGAGAGAGAGAGAGAGAGAGAGAGAGAGAGAGAGAGAGAGAGAGAGAGAGAGAGAGAGAGAGAGAGAGAAAACAGGAAAGGTTTAAAACTTTAGTGAGAGGTTTTATTTATTTCTTTACTTTAATTCTTCCCATCATGATGTTTAGTACTGAGCACGTTATTTTGTGTTGGTGAGGAGTCACTGGAGCTGTGGTGATAGAGCCAGAATGTGTAAGAGCTCAGACCAGGGTCTCTTTACCAGGCGAAGAAACAAATTAAATATCCAGGGGTATGCAAACTCAGTGCCCTATCTTCCTCCAACATCAGGACCACAAAGACAGGATAAGGACCCCTTACAAAACCGACAGAGGCTAATTTTAAGGAAAAGGCTAGTGAGTCTTCTGGAAAGTCCATTTCTGTTTCTAGCTTTACTTCTAGATTTCCTATGAGATATCACTCACAGCTATGGAGTAGTTTAGAGAGCACTAAATGCTCACAATATGCTGTGTCACTGACCACATACACATGTGTCAGGAGCTACTGGTGGTGAAGGATACTCTGGGAAAAGCCTGGAGCTTTTCCAATGCTCACCTCCCTGTCTTCCATTGACAAGCGAGGTGAAGTAACAGCTAATCGATGGCTAGTGAATTCCCTGTGCACCCCCCCGCCGAGCTGATCAATATTCCTGGCAATTAGAATCCCCTATCTGCATGGCTGTAGGGACCTTGGGGTGGCTCGCCAGCCCACAAACACCCAATTTAGTCCTCAGCCTATCACTTAATTACTAAATCCTTCTTAATGCCTATTGGCAGGTGGCGAGCATACTCACAGCAGCCCCATCGGTTGACTGAACACGAGACCTTTGGCAAGGTGGTGGTTAAGATGCTCCCGTCCCACTTCAGCCGGCCAGTTAAACATCTGATTTCACACGGGGCCTCCGACCTGAAATGATCCGCCTATTGAGTGATCGGCCCACACATGGATGGTGTGGAATGGGATGAATGGGAGGAAAAAAATGGAGAATGGAGAACACTAAGAGTCACAGTGCTAACACAACTGTCTGCCACAGGTGTGTGAGATCCATAGTAGAACCCTACAGCAGTTTATGGTAAGATAATTTCATGATGCTGTTCTTCCTAATTAGGAATAATATATGATATAAATTAGATTTAATCTCATGGTAATATAGCATTTAATACAGCATACCTGCAGCTTTGCAGTTAATGCCCTGGAGCTACGCAGTTGTTGTAACCTCTGCCAGCTCCTCCTATGGCTGTTGATGCCCACCTACTGACAACAAAGTCCTCTCCACCTGTCAAACAAGTCTTTGGGTGGCTATATCCATTACAGCCATTTTAAAGACACATCTACAAAAGAAATTTATACAAAAATGAATATACAGACAAACACATATCCCAGATACACATTTGTCACTGCTGGAAACCTTCCCTGGATAACACTTAAAAGGTTGGCTCCCAAAGTCTTTACAAAGTATTCACCCAACTGCTTTATACAGACCCCCCCCAGCAGGTACATTTACTTTTTTAAATAATTCTGTATTTTTGTTTGATGGCAGCTTTTTCTGAAGCTTCAGAGTCCTTATTTGTATTTTCTTCTTTGCATGTGTTTTTCCCCATGTGCACTCCTTGCATCGGGAGGTACGTATTTTTGAGTAAATATGATGGACACATTACCAAAAAAAGGCCCGCAACTAAAACTGCTGGGAACTATATGTAAACACTTTCTCAATCAGAAAGAAAACCCAGCTGCACTGCTTTTACTTACCCGAGTCTTTGCAGGGGTCTTATCTGAGCTTCTGTGTAAACCTCAGCACATGGGTTGAGTGGAGGAAATACTGTGTCACTGTGTGTTGCATCAATGGAGTACTGCCAATCAGGCTGCATGTCTCCTTGTCTTTGCTGCTGTGCATTCACAGCCCCTTTCTATAGAAACTCCATGTTCAACAGATCCATCTGTCTGCCCCTGCAGTCCATACACTGCGCCCCTGTGGAGGAAGTGAGAGAACATAATGAGTATAGTGTGTCAGTGTGTGTGTGTGTGTGTGTGTGTGTGCGACTTAATTGCTCAATTCATTTGCAGGGAAGGTCCCAGCTGATACCTACGCCATTGGTTGTATTATTGCTCCTTGTGTAACCCCCTCATCTATAACGGTTACCTCTTTTTGACTGTACTGGCCCTTAACAGGACCTCTGCCTGCAGCTGATTCCCTTTCCTCTTGAAGGTGCCACAGCTCTAGAAATGGATGAAAACATATGTAACCTCTTACAATTTGTGTGGACAGAAAGTATAGTTTGATAAGAAGCTTTTTTTTTTTTTTTTTTTTTTTGCAAATGTCAGTCTACTTGCCAGACAGCTGTCTTTGAGCTACTTGAATCTGGACACCTCCACTCAGGTTGCCCCACGTTTGCACGATGTGTACTCCACTCCTGGATGCCTTGAGCACACTTCTGGGGGAAAGCCTGCGTACACATGCACGCACACACACACAAACACAAAGAGCTGTCACTTTACTGTCACATAACCATGGAAATGGCCTGAGGTGAAGTGAGGACAGGTGCCCTGAGCTTTACAAATTCTCTTGAAGGACAGAGCCGAGAAGCGCCTTCCTTCTTCCACCCCCAAGCTATCTCCACACCTGCTGAACTGCACTCACTCAGTTGCCTGCCCCTAATTTGGTATTTCCACAAAGATGACATATGTATCAGGCAGAGCAGGAAATGTCCTGGGTAGGGAGAGAACAGCTTTCTGACAGGTGTCACCTTCAATCTGCACAGGCCTGCTTCTGATGTGTTAACTATTCAATTAACCATCACACCACACTGAGTGGGTGCCAGCACCTAATTACCTATGAGACCTTGCCTGAATGGGCTGAAATACATGTGTGCATGTGCGTGCATGACAGGTCACATGTTACTGTTAACCACCTCACAGTTCACATAGAGTATATGTAGATTTTTTTTTTTTTTTAACTTTGTGTGTGTGCTCCTTTGCATTCTTGGTTGCCTCCCAGCCTCATCATCCCTACACCTCTTAGCACCAACTAAATACTGCAAGAAAAGAGTCTTATTGCACTGAGTAAAATATGACTACAAACATTAAATGAAAATAAAAACAGTATCATTTAACCGTGTATGAAAATTACTCCTGTCATGCGGCCTCTTCATCTCACACCATTAAAATAACGAGGTGTCACCGAGCTCTGCTTCCACAGCGCCAATGTTGACACCCATCAAGACAAATCTATATTTCATGGCCACTTACAGATGTATAAATAGCCAAATGAGGTGTGCTAACCATCTATAAAATGGCACTAAAAGGTTGCCAGAAGATGGCGAGTGTCATGAGGCAGTTGCGCTGGTAATCAATCTGAGGTGAGAGGAGAGGAAAGCAAAGAAGAGGAGAGGAATGGGCTGCGCTGCATGGCTATAAGCAGAAGCACAAGGCGGCGCAACAAGCAGGGCAGTAAATCACATCTGCACAGTATGCTCGCCCCACTGACACACAGCCACTTCAACTGACACGGGGCTTGCTCGACAGCCTGATGGATCACCACACTACACTCCATTAAAGGCAAACGGGCACGACGAGCACTGACACAACAAACAATTAGTCACTGCTGTGGGCATGGACTTAAAATGCTGAGGGCCTTTCCCAGTGATGGGCACAAACCACCTTTATTTGGCACAGAAGAGCATTCGGTCCTCTTTATTTGTGATATAGAAACAATTGTTGGATAACAACATAAAAATAATGATGAAAAAGCGGCCAGTCAAACAAAGAAATCTAGATTGTTAAAAAGAGCTGACTACGTGAAGACTACAAAAGGAAACCGGACGTATTATAGAGATCTGTGGTACAAGAATCATGGTGAGTACCGTTCTGTTCCACCCAAAGGTGCTCCACTGGATTGAGATCTGATGACTGTGGAGGCCCTTTGAGTACAGTGAACTCACTGTCGTATTCAAGAAACCTGTTTGAAATTATTTGAGCTTTGTGACACATTCTCCTCCTGAAAGCAGCCTTCAGAAGACGGTACACTGTGGTCATAAAAGGATGGACACGGTCAGCAATAATACTGTGTAGATTGTCGTGTTTCTATAATGCTCAATTGGTACTAAGAGGGTGCTAAGAAAAATCTCTCCCACACTATTACACCACCACCACCCAGCTGAACTATTGATACAAGGCATGCTTTCATGTTGTTTACGCCAAACTGACCCTAGCATCTGAATGTTGCAGAAATGGAGACTCATCAGACCAGGCAGCCTTTTTCCAACCTTCTGTCATCCAATATTGGTGAGCCTGTGTGAAGTGTAGCCTCAGTATCCTTGGCCCATTCACTGATACTATTCTGCATACCTTGGTTATAACAAGCAGTTATTTGAGTTACTGCTGCCTTCCTATCAGCTCAAAGCAGCCTGATCAGCAGCTCTGACCTTTGGCACCAACAAGGTATTTTCACCCAGAGAACTGCAGCTCATTGGATATTTTCTCTTTTTTGGATTATTTTGTGTAAACTCTAATGATGGTTATTTGGGAAAATCCCAGCAGATTAGCAGTTTCTGAAATACTCAGACCAGCCCTTCTGACACCAACAATCATGCCACATTCAGAGTCCCTTAAATCACCTTTTTGTCCCATTCTGATGTTCAGTTTGAAGTCCAGCAGGTTTCTGAAGCCTAAATGCACTGAATTGCTGCCATATGATTGATCTTTACTATAGGCCATATGATAGGTATTTACAGTTGGACAGGTATATCTAATGAAGTTGCCTTAAAGATCAATGTATATGCAGGGCCTTCAGCAGACTTTGTGATAGCAGAACATACAGGAATTATACCTGAGACTGATTAACAGTCTGTGTTGGCTGTAAGTCATAGGAGAACAGTTCAGTCACACAAAGTTTTGGCATTCCTAATCACGTGTATGATGGAGATATTTGGAGATATCATTTGTACAGGGAGAGTTGTGGTTGGAGGACCAGGACTGAGGACTTGGAGATTTTTTCTGTTTATTTACTGGACTTATGGTTTAGAAGACAACGACTGTGAAAATAAGTAGGGGAGCAGCAACTCCACACTTCAATCACTGATGGAGGTGAGCTCCACATCGGACCTTTAGCCACCTCCATCCTCTCTCCTACTGGTCTCTACTGGGTGCCAACACCCATTATTTATCACACATCTTTCTCCCGCAGCATGACTTTCCACTTTAGACCATCCGTGCTCTGAGATGATCCCTCCTCATCTCGCTTCAGGCTTGTGTATGTGGACATACTCTCACAGTAGATAAACCCAGTGATGCATACAAATGTATGCACAGAAAACCCTGCAGGTGAGCATTCAGTCTCAATCTCTCATATGCAAGAAGCGCATACAGTTTAACTCATCACCCATCAAAACAACATTTCATCCTTTTTCCTGACTTTTTATTTAACTACATTTTTTTTGTTGTTTCATCCTTTTCACTGAACCATGTAGCCTGAAGCCTTTCTGTAATATATCTCCACCCTGAATTTATCTCCCATACTCGGAAGACTTCTCTGTTGCCTTGTTTGATGACCTGTGCTCTTTTTATAGTTCAACATTTCCTTGCTACATTTTCCACTCTATGGCAGTTATGACTGCAATCAATAAAAATCAGCAAAGGCACTTAGTGAGGTTGTCTTTCTGATGTCGTCTGTAAAAGGAGTAGATCAGAAGCTGGAGCATCTACAGTGAGTGGATGATTGACTGACAAGCAGTTTCATGACCAGGCGAGGCCCGTTCCTTTCTTATTCCAAATGAAGCAGATAAAGGAACTGGAGTTGATTCCATTCCACGTGTTGGAACTTGCATTTGGTAGCTTTTCACTGGAAATCTCAGTATGAGGGTGAAAGAGACGTTGATAGAAGTGAGGGAGGCCAGTCTGAGGAGAAAAAAACTACCAAAGTATTGCAAAAACATTAGGGGTGTGCAAATCAATAACCTGGTTCATTCTTAAAGAGATGGAAAGCACTGAATGCCAAAATAAATTGATACAGCATAATGTTGCGATATTTTCAATATTATATTGATACAGGGACATCAAATATAAATGTTTTCTTACATGAACTGCAAAAACAAATATTTTAATATCAGAATAATAAAATCAGTCCACCAGATGGTGGAAATAACCCAATCCATCACCTGCATCCATACAACATTGTGGAAAATGGAGGCTTTTGTTACATGCTCACTGGAATCCAAGTATGTCACACTGTGTTTTTTCCAGTCTTTATCTTTTTACAGACACAGCTGTATCCAGGCTCTACACAGAAACAAAGTGTAAAGTTGAGGAAAGATTGAGTGCAGTAGAAAGTGTTGCATTAATTTGCGACGCATGGACGTCATGGGTTTTGGATTCATATGTGACTATAACAGCTCATTATCTCAGAGGACTGGTGACTGCTGCCTGACAGTCAAAATTCCTGGAATAGTATTCCACATGTTTGAATTCAATTAAGATGGTCTAGCCGGTAATACAAACAGTTCAGTTTGTCAGGTGCATGTCAAACATTCATGACAGGCTTTAATGTCAGTATGTCTGCTTGACAATCCCATTTTGCAGCAATAAAAATGACTGTTGTAAGTGAACTTCCTCTTATTTCATAAAACAGATATTGACAAAATTTAGCTTTGGGGACATAATTTACAGTTGAAAATACACACTGCAAAATGTTTAAAATTGCAGTATTGTCACGTGAGTTAAGGAGAGAAACAGCTCGTGATCCAAAGCATGCCATATCATCCGTCAAACATGGTGGAGGCAACATTATGTCATGTTCACGTATGACTGCCAGTGGAACTGGCTCACTAGTGTTTACTGATAATGTAACAGCTGACAGAAGTTCTGCACCCAGCAGAATATGCTTTTCAGTTACTGAAGCCCAAACTGAATGCACAAAGACCTACAAGCAAGCAGCAACTGCAGGCTGCTGCAATAAAGACCTGTCCATGCGTTCTAGACTTCAGTCATTGACTGCAAAGGATTTTCAATGATGATGATGATAGTATTCGTTTGTCCAGTTAGCTTTGAGCCTCTAAAAATGGGGGACTCTGTTTACACATGTCTGTAATTCCCAAAAAGTTAAAACAAATGCTTTTGTTAAACCCCTTGAATTAAAGCTGAAAGTCTGCACTTCAACCACATCCTTATTGTTTGATTTAAAATCCACTGTGGTATTATACAGAGGCAAAATTACACTTTTTTTTGTTTTTGTTATTGTCTAAATATTTACTGATCCAGCTGCATCTGCCTCGGAAAAGATTCCAAAGGCCACCTCAAGCTTCTGCCTTTACACGCAGCTTCTGTTCAGCTCTCTCTGCAATTCACTATACTGATCCTTACACACACAGTGCTACTTCTCATCAGCCCAGTTAATGAGCAATAACGTTTTAAGCAAAACCACAACCATTCATGAAACTGTCCATTTCAAAGCATTAACTTTCAAGAGCTGGGATTCTACAGTTTGTTTTTAGTCAGAAATTCAACTGGTAATATACTTGAATGCTAAGATTTTTAATGTTTTATTTTTCTTGTTTAATATGCCCTTAATGAAAGTGGAAAGCTAATATCAAACCTGGAGGCAGTATATGATGCTTACTGATACATGCATGCATATTGACAGGAGGAGACTTTCAACAGCAAATGCAAAATGGATTTCACTGGGCATGGAAGAAAAAAAAATTACATTGGACAACAAGATGTTCTGTTTGCAGAAACACAACAGCACACTGTGACTCTCCAGTGTTTCTCCAATGCATGGTGTGTTGCTCTTCACATTGCAGATGCAACCTGAGTATTATGGCACATCAATGGCTCCTTGAGAACAAAGGGATACCTTGATACATGCAAGACTGGCATTTGTGGGGCTTTACAGCTCCAGGGAACTTTTTAGCATCTGTGTCTCCTGTCTTTCTCTAGAGCCAGCATATGGCTTTTCTCTCTGAGTGAAAGGGGCACAGGGGTCAACTTTAACTAACGCACAGGCTGCTGAAAATAGACAAGTCTATCCTTGCACACTTTTGTCAGGGCCACATATTACTCTGCACCGAACGGAAACAGTTTAACGCATTCAGTCTATATATCTGTCTGTATCAGTCACCAAGCTATCAGGTAGTCTGTGTAGTCTCCACTTCCATTCACACAATGATCGCTACTATAATGTACCCCATCATTAAGGCAATTTTGCTTGTTCATATTGTCACTCCAGTGTGTGCTTTCAGATAGCATGCTGGCATGCCAGAATCAGAGACATGACATGTAACACAACATCCATCTCTCTGCTGGCAGATATGTGAAACAACAGTGCTGCTGGATTCTGTTTTTACACAGACCAGCGCATGAAGGTGCAACTACCCCACCTTGAACAGGCCATAGAAAAGGGGCTTATCTGTGTCCTCCACACTTGAATAGAACTGTGCTACCACGGGCTTCTTATTGTAGCAAAGTGTCTAGGGTGCTTGTAGCTGACTATCTGCTTCCCCTTTCCGCCTCCTGCTGGTAGGATCACCACAGCTCCAACAGAAAAACCTATGGGACTGCATGTGTGAGTGCGTGTTATACTCCTGTATGTGTGTGTTTTGCATTGGTGCAGCTGGTGGGATAGAATTCGAGCACCAGTGGGGTTTCAGAGAGAGACAGATGTGTACCTACCATCTTCCTACAGCTCCGCTGCCACTTTAATGACACCGGCACTAGTGTACATTAGATTATTAGACTCCAGAGTACAATATCCCAGACTGGATAATATTGTTTTTCCTCTGGCTGATGATGCATTACAAAAATAAGGAATGGTGTAACAGATGTCTCTTGGGGTAAAAATAATAAATCACACAGACTTGTAACACGGTCGAGAAAAATGCGCCCACAAACACCCACATCCATGAAACCCTTCAGTGATTCATTTACTCTCTTTATTCCAACCGAGCAGCAAGCCAGGAGAGAAGAAATGAGACAGAGAAATGGGGAAAAAAAGCGATTAGTTTGCATTTAACTTGCAAACATCATTAAAGCATCGGTACTAATTGTGTTGTTTTAAACGAGCGAAATTTGATAATGACTTCATTAGTGACTCACTCTAATGATGACTCCTAGGGCTTATAGAGAAAGAGGAATAAATACAGGGAGGCAAGGAGTGGATGTGTGTGTGTGTTTGTTCGTGAAAGTGTGACGAGACAGGGGAAAGAACGAACGCATTGAGGCTGAATCACCATTTAGGCACACAAAGAAAATGATCCATGCAAAAAAAAATGTCACCACTGAGGGCTGCACAGGATAAACAGAATAATAAAAGCAGAACAGATGCAGCTAAATAGGTGTGTGTATGTATACGTGTGTGTGTATGTGTGTGTGTTTCTGAAGCTGTGTGCGTTTCCTCTGTAATGCAGGAGGGGACTGCTGAGGAAGGGAAGAAGTCTAATCCATAATAAGGTGGCTCGCTGCATGGCTGCATACATTACTGCAAACATTACTGCATCAATCAGTACTAAGCTGCAGTGTAATTTTCTGACTCCCTATTTCTCTCCCTACCTCATCACAAAGACAACACCCCATGGCTATTTCTGATGAGATTCAGAGGTGGAGAGAGGGTATGAGGGTGAGGAGAAGGGGGTTTTCATGGAGCAACCTCCTCTCCTCTCCTCTCCTCTCCTCTCCTCTCCTCTCCTCTCCTCTCCTCTCCTCTCCTCTCCTCTCCTCTCCTCTCCTCTATCTAGCCCCCTGATTAATTTTCAACTAGATTGCTTGGCCGGCAGTATTATTAGCATAAAATTTCCATGGATTAAGCCCGGCTATGAAACCCTTTCATCAAGCTGCTTGTCAAACACAAAATTTCAAATCTCATTTTGTTTCTAATATCATTTTCATACTAGGGGGGTGATGAGGAGAGGGTCTACAATGTGGACGGAGTGAAGATGCTAAAGAGGTGGGGGGAGGGAATTATTCCAAAGATAAACAGAGTCATCAATCAAAATTAAAAAGAGCGCTGGGTTTGGAATGAGATTCTGTACAAGCAGGCACACGCATGCACTCATGTGTCTGCATGTGTGCAGACCCGTATTTAACATGCAGTGGGCCTAAGAGCCAAGGTGAGTGTTAGATGGATATACGTAGGTTTGATCTGAACTCAAGACAAAAGAAAACAGGTGTCATGAGCTGAATTTCTCATCTTCTGGCAGTTTATGTCACTGCTGTTTATTTTCTATGACCACACAAGGCACCGCCACACCTCCACAAACTCTTAAAATGCCTGTCAGTGTGTTAGTCTTTGACAGCAACCACAATAAATAATTCTTGATTATAAAAATATGCAGCACTGTCAAAGCCCCACGTTGCACGATTAATTATGAAAAACAAGGAAGGAGAGCAACAGGGGGTTATTTTAATAAGGATACAGAATCAATGCAATTTAATCAATCCGAGCTAATTAAAAAAATATATATTGTGAAACAATCAAGGTGTATAAACATTATTAAAATAAATGAACTGTGCTAAGAGAAGCGTGCTCTAATTAAATGATACAAATTGTCATTCCACGGTTGTAGCTAGTTTGCTGATACCTTGGAGAAAAGAGTGTGACACGCCTGACCAGCCTCATGCAGTCCACTCCTTCTGCATCCTTAACAGTAATCATTAGACTAAGGCTGTATGGTAAATGTTGCCTTGGCTGAATAGCAGATTCAACCCACATTTGGTCATTCATAAAGAATAATTTTAGTTAGTATCTGGCTATAATAGATATTTTCACACTAACAATGGATCATATGACAATGTGAACACACACACACACACACAAAAAACCTGTCCATACACAGAGACAAGTATTCAGACAGTTAGGAGCAGTTCACTCTTTAACTCACTGTTTTTGCTTGAAGGGACAAAGTTCTACTTTTGTTAATTTAGCATATCTTTGAGATACAGATGATAATTTGTTATGGAAACATGTATGAGACTATCATAAAGTCATAAAATAAACATGGAAATGACAGTTGAATTTTCTTCATATCTATGTGTTGTTGTTTAAATGTTAAAATTTAAATGCAGCAATCCAGTTAGCTTTTTTTTATTTTCACATATGTGCATATGTATACATCTACAATCAAGAAATACCTTCATGAATGGAAATACACAGGGTTTACAACAAGGTGCAAACCACTGGTTACACTGAAGAACAAGGAAGTCATATTACATTTTGCCAGACAACATCTAAAAGAGCTCCACAGTTCAGGAAAAAAATTATTTGGAAAGATAAAACCCAGATTAACTAGGTACCAGAATGATTGGAAGAGAAAAGTATGGTAAGGGAGAGAATCTGCTCATGATCTAAAGCATTTCACATAATCTGTCAAACATAGTGGAGGCAATGTTATTGAATGGGCATGCATGGCTGCCAGTGGAACCAGGTCACCAGTGTTTGATGACATGACTCGTGACAGGAGCAGCCGAATGAATTCTGAAGTGTACAGGGCTATACTCTCTGCTCAGATTCAGCCAAATGCTGCAAAACTGATCAGACAGCACATCACAGTACAAATGGATAATGACCCAAAACATACTGCAAAAGCAGCCCAAAGAAAAGGATATTCTTCAGTGGCCAAATCAGTCACCTGATCTCAACACAATAGAGCTGCTTTTCAGTTTTGTTTCATTCCACTGTGGTGCTGTCAGAGTCAAAATTACTAAAACTGGGTCATTTAAAAAAATAATTATGGTCCGAACTGCAAAGCAAATATAAAACTCAACAGTAGGACAGCTCACAGATAGGATAGAAACTGAGAAGCACTCGTAGTTAAGTCTTCTTCTCTAATAGTCATCAATGAAAACATTTATGAGTTAGATAATAGCCAAAATGACTAATTCTACTTTGGTGATGAATTTGTTTTAATGTCAATGTATCTCTGCAAACCACGAAACAAAAAAGACAGAACTCGTACACATATGATGAGGTGGTTCGGAGAGCAGGTGCAGTATATATGTACATGTGTGGTGACGATGCATGAGACCCAAAACCTCTAAGACACTACAGTACCTTTCCTGGTGGAGCTTCAGTTTTTGACCAGTCTGGAGATTCAACACCTCCATTTGCAGGATTAACACCTCCACGTTCAGCGCAGACTCCTGCACCGTTTGCTCTGCTACAAACATACAAACAGATGATTCAGGGACACAGCAGTGTCAGAATGAACAAGTGATCAGTGAATATTGATATGATTATGGATAAGATTATGGATGCACCCATGCAGAACCGTTGTTCTTGTTATATTTTAACGCTAATTGGAATTCTGTGTCCATGAGCAGTTTGTGACATGGAGCTCAAGTCCGTGGAGCAGAGGCGCAAACATGCGTGCCTGCTTGCCCACACACAAGAACACACTTATTTAATGTTCAGTGATTCGTTATCACTTATCAGGAATAATTGCTGCATGTTTGTGCAACTGTGAAATTGAACAAAATCCCACTCCATATAATTAAAGAAAACACAGTGAGCACACAATAATACTGAGAGGCCAGGAAACCGTGAAAGCACGAATACAACCAGGGGCAAACACAGCCTATTATGTTCTTTCTCTATCTGAACCTCTGCCTCGAATCCAACCTGTGGAGTCTTGTCAGGGTGTTCATAAAATTTGATTTCTTCACCTATCACTGTATGTTAAATTGTCTCAGTTGTCTGAACAAGCTATATTTTGGGGAAAAAATGGTCTCTTTTTCTTGTGTTTCTGATGCTCTTTCCACCTTTTAGCTTTCACTTACTTGTCTCACTTCCTTTCTATCTTTTTCTGTCTGCTTGCATGAAAATGACTTCCTCTGGAGAGTCCAAGGGAACACCACATAAAGCAATTACTAACAAGCCTGATGTGCAAGCCCCTCCTTTCCCTTTGTGTAGGGCAGGGATAGAGTGGGGCCAAGTGCCCTTCAGCAAAAATGAATTTTCCAATTTCAGTTAGTTCTTCCATGAATAAATAAACAAATGAATAATTGAAAGGAGCAACATAAATAAATAACATCACAAACATTTCACCAGTACTCATAAGTATTCCGCAGATAACTTGGGCTGCATGCTAATGATAAAAACAGTACATGTAGCAGGTTGAGATGCATTATTCACCGCTCTGCTTTAAGCAAAATTATATAAATAAAAATCTTTCATGGAACTCAAAACATCTTCTCAGCATTGAAGTGACAGGCCTGTCCCATTTATAACACACAAGGACACTGTGGAAAACAAATAACTGACCAATCAGCTGTAGGGTGAAAAAAAAAAAAAAGACCTGGCAGCTGTTGATAGGATCTCCAAGATTTCAGAACGCTGTTAAAAGAAAAAAAAAAAAAAAACTTCCAAGTACCAAGAAAGGAAAAAAAAATGTCTACATATTCCAAGATAAATGGTAACAAGGTGAACAGGTACTGAAATATTTGGACATTTAAAAAAGTCCATTTCAATTACTGACAAAGTTTTTCTAGGATAACTCATCATTGATTTATATGAATTCAATTAAGTTAGAGAGACTTGCATCAGAGGACATACTTTATGGTGAGTGTAATGGTTCTGTGGTTCTATGGCAGGGCTCTTCAACTCCAGGCCTGGAGAGCCCCTGTCCTGCAGGTTTTAGATGTGTCTCTGCTTCAACACACCTGAAGGACAGGACAGGGGCTCTTGAGGCCTGGAGTTGAAGAGCCCTGTTCTTTGGTAATAGTTCTATACTCGCTTGGAAAAAGCCTCGTTGGTAAAGGCATTTCCAAACGAATCCAAACTGCAGCACACCGATTCACCGGAGAACACAACAAAAGTGTGCGTGCTACAAAAAGCTGACGTGAGATACGGAGTGAGAACCCAATGCACAGATGTGTTGCCATCCCAAAGGTGATTAATCACTCGTTTGAAAGAACTGATTAAATGAATACAACAGCCAGATGTTGCTGCAAAACTAGTGCAAGATAATAAACACTACTTTTGGTGGTAAATTAGTGACCTTGGAAAAATCCATCTGACAGAAATATCTTACAGCAAGCTACGCTTACTGCTTTGGGAAGCTCTCGGATGCAACTTGTGGCCTTCAAGCACAAGGAAAAACAAGTGAGCTGACCTTGTGATTACATTTTTTGCTATGCAGCTTATGGTTCATAAGAACATGTCTAGAGTTTCCTAACTAAAAATATGCTTACATTGCATGTGTATGTAAAAAGATACCAGTTAAAAAAAAATGAACAATGTGAGGATATAAACTAAGTAAATGAGTAAGGAGTCCAACAAATGCAACCAGTAAAGTAAGTCACTTTTTCTGTTGTCCTACTCAACAGGAAAAGTGGCAAAGGTGGGAATTATGTGGACGCAAAACTGAACGAGGATTTAAACAATGACTACTGATCTTAATGTATCAGAATAAAGAACGGCACATCAGCAAACACAGTGGGAGGATGGCCTTTGTCCTTGTTTCTACAAAGCTCATTAAGGGATACTGTTAACATGCTTCCTAAGCACAAACTGTTAATTAAAAACACAAGGCTAATATGCATTTTAACGCCACACTTTTGAATGCCACGGAGGGAAAAAAAAAAAAATCTAATTTTCTCCATGGTTCTGCTGATTGCAGGCTGAAGCGTTGCTGAAGTTAATTACAACCCTGTGATCTGATGTGATGAAGGGGTGACCGCACGACACGCTGCCACACGCTCTCCTCCCTCCACCCCATGACTGCAATCACCCTGAGTCTACTCTTTGTTATTGCATTACCACAATGCCCATCTCAGCCAGATTGAAGGTTCTACCTTGTTGTTATCTCCCTTTCGTTTCTTCCTCTCGTGGTCTTCATCGCTGTCTCTTAACAGGTCCTACAGCCCTGGGCCCTAAGGTTTAGGCCCATTGCAGAGACAAGTCAATGCAAGAGATATTTGTTGTTTATTTCTCCCAATCCTATTCATTTGTAGGTCATGGTCATCCTTCTCAGTCTAGCGAAAGTTGGGCTGAGAAACCTGAAGGCACGAAGGAGCAGTGACAATAATTAAGAGTGCAGCAATAATCAATAATCAGAAATGTAAAATAAAAGAGCAGTAGTATTATTTATTTATCTGATTCACATTCCCATCAATTTTTCCAAAGATGTACAGAATACTCAATGCAGCTGTTTAGACGTGTCTCCACACTTTCTATAGACTCACATGGTCTGTGAACTGTGCTGCCCCCAAGTCACAGTGTGCTCCCATGACATTAAAACAACACGTCTGTAAGGGGTCTGATAAGTTTTCACTAAAAGACACTCAGAGGGGGGGGGCCGTTTTTATGAAGTGACAAACTCGCACAGTGACAGGATCAGCCCATAAAAGTCCATGCGAATGAAATGAACGAGTGTTTGCTGGGTGTGAAAATATACTGCGGCACACACCTCTGCAGACCCTTCTATTAATCAACCTGTCCGCACTTTGTTTTGAGAGTAATCTCGTCCAACCACCAGAGAAGCACTCAGCAGTAAGTGGCGCTTGGCTGTGCTTTGAAGGCCGTGGTTTATTGCCATCCCAAAGCACGGCAAGACTGTGTTGTAAAAACACATCATCTAGAGCTCAACACTTGCCTCCAGTTATGCACCTCACATGTGGTGATCCAGCGTGGGCCTGAAGAACTTCTTAACCATTCCTGCCCTTAACTGTGCTGTGATAGTTAGATACATAATAAGCCTCCTTTCCAATACAAAACAGGCAGTCCTCCTACTTACCATCTCCCTTTGTAAGGCCAGCACAGATCTGGCTTACTTTGTTTCTGGCAGTTAAGTCCATTTTATTTTTTAACCACAATTATATATTTAAAAAAAAAAAAAAAAAGGTGAGGTTCCTGAAAACTTGCTCTATAAATGTTAAAAGCTACTGAGATGAATTTAAGAGAGAAGTTCTATCATTGGCCAGATCAGTCACCTATCAGGGTGATAGTCACTCAGTGTGTGTCTGTGCACAGGTGTTCCCTAACGCTCAAAATCTGAGGACCAGACCTTGCCCTTCAGCAAGCACTCCTTAAATCTCTTAATTTCTCTGTGTGTGCCACAAAACTGGGCCAGACACTCAAAGAGACACATGCAAACTTTCCATTTATATATTTTATTATCTCAGAGTTTGGCGCTCATCATTAGCAGAACCTAGTGACAGACTTTGAGCCTTTTCAGCAATTCATTTGTTACCAAGGCTTTTCTTGATTTAACAAGTGGTGGAGGCAGGGACATGGTCCCTTCATACGTACTCTCTCCTCTTAACTACAGTGAAAGGCACCTTACTCGACAAAAATAAAGTGCCTCTTCTCGTTACTTGACCTCCTCAAGAGTACCTCCTTTAATATTTCAATAATAGGATCAAGAGTGCAAGTGAAATTCAAAGTAAATAAAGTGGTGAAATATTGAAGATGAGGGTGGCGGTTTGCTGTGTAGTGGTGAAGTACAGACAAGCTGGGTGTGCAGGATGGAGCGCTGAGATAACGCTCATGCAAATTTGTCTGTCTCTGTAATACTGAACAGCAAGGGGCTAATGAACATTAGCCACCAGTTCCTTCCTGACATTAAAGGGCCCACTGTTTTAAGAAAATAAAGCCGGGCTGGCTGCAGATAAGGAGTTTTAACAGGAAAGAACATATAATGCCGACTTGACATATCAAGTCAAGTTAAATTTCATGCTGGAAAGAGTGAAGCACACTGTCAGATATTGTTTGGGGGAAAATAATGCAGGTCTGAGGAAGAGATTACTCTTAAATAAGTGACCTATCTTTCACATTCTTGACAGCGGACGTTATTTTGGACCACAGTCCACCAATGTACGGCTGAATGCAACATCCATCCTTCAAGGACGCAAAGCCTAAAGTTTTCTCAATGTGCCACTGATGAAAAGAGCTTCTGACTAGTGACTTATAGGTGACACAGCTGCAGTTCCTCTTAAGGCAGAAATATTATTATTTTCTTAAAAGGAAGAGGTCTTTGGGTTAAGGCTTGAAGGCCCACAGCACTCCTAGCCTTTTCTAGCTTTTCTCTTTAAGCTCAACCAAAAGAAATGATTAACTGAGGGTTGAGGTACACATCAGCGCTTATATATAGTGGCAATTTCTTTACTTTCTACTGAGGAAAACAGTCATGTGAGTGTATGTGTATTCATATTTGAGTGTGCCGTCGGTCAATAGGAGGGCCACTGACCTTTCTTTGCAGCACTTGCTTCTTATCCTCCAGCAGTGTCTTTGGCCTGTCTAGCTCCACCTGTAGCTCAGAAATCTGTTCTTTGTTCTGCCTCTTTTGCCTCCTTCTGCACAACACACAGACAGGAAAGAAGGAGCAGAGGTGAGGCGTACAGAGGATTGAAGCTGTCTGTTTTTAAAGGTGTCAGCACACCTAACTTTTGCATAATACATATCACACCTCAGAGATGATCCATTAGCAGGTTACAGCAAAAGAGCGGCGCTATAAACCAATGAGACACTGCTCCAACAGACATGCAAAGACAAATACATCACACACAAATATACGTACACACAATATCCTCCACTTTTAGAGCCAGATGAGAGGGTGGGATTGTCCCTGGGGGGCAGCCTCGTGTGTGGCTGCATTTAAAACCACTTTTACTTCTGGGCTCTGACCCCACAATGCCTCCAGAGAAAGTGCAAAAGACGAAGCGTGCGATAGAAAGAAAAAATAGAGAGAAACAGAGCAAGCGATGAAGACAGAGAGAGGGGCAGACTGAAAAAGGGAAAAAGCAAGCCACCACACCCCTCTGTACTTCCAGACACTGATTTATAATTTTAATATCTCTAATTTCCACAGCAGCGCCCATTTTCCAAATGTCATTTTCCAATTTATGTCAAACCGTGTGACCATTTTTCTTAATACAGCTTATGACAAGCTCGGTGGCAAGGCGGATATGCAATTCAGATTGAGTGTTTTACAGGCACAGCAGCAGACACACTAGGGTGTTTGTGTGTTTATCTTTATCAGTGTCTGCTCTGTATTTTGAAGGGGAAACCACTGAGAGCGTTATACACTTTGGGAAAAATTGGGTTTGCTACAAAATATGTGCCCTCAGGGAAGAAAACCATAATTCTGTCATAAATCTAATTATTACAGTTATCATAATAAGAATTATGATGGTGGCAATGATAATGTATTAAAATATGCATTAACGTTAAGAGCTTGAAATGGAATGTGGGCTGGCTTTATGGCCATTACATGAATATTGATGTTAATTAAAACAGAACCTCTCTTTTTATGTAACACTCTATCTTGTTGTAATAGTAAGAGTTGTACATGGTGGCAGGCCAGATGGAGATGAAGTCATTACTAGCCAGTTTGCTCCACAGAGGCATGCTGGAGCTCCTCTTTGATGTGTTAGGGTCTTTCCAGGAAACCTCGAAACTCTGTGTCACTCCAGACTGCAGCTACAGATTAATAGTACAGAAAAACCTCAAAAGCAGCTCAAAAATTTCTTGTGGACTGCTTACAGTATGAGGTTTGTCACAAAAATTATTGCAAAAAAAAAAAAAATATATATATATATATATATATTATATATATATATATATAAAACCATCCATATACATCATTTCCATTGTTGCAATAAAACACTATACAAATCAATTATTTTCACTTGTCTTCTAAGGATAATATTTAGAGATTTAAGAGAGGATGTTCACGGACCTCAGTGGCATTATCATTTTCAATCAATTTCAGTACAGTCCTTGTACCTGACCATTTTTTTTGTTTATGAAGCCATTTAACACCTTCATTCAACCATAAAAAGGCACCTAACTCAAGGGATGAACCAGTGTTATGTCTACACTTAACAGACAACATAGCAAAGGACCAATTTGAAATTTTATCTTTAGGCACTTACTTACAGTTACTAGCAACCTGTTGCCAAAACATATTTGCTCCCATTTCTTTAACTGAATCCACCCCCCCCCCAAAAAAGTTAAAGATTACATATTGCCAGAGTGTCCTTGGGCAAGATACTGAACCCCAAGTTGCTCTCCGATTCAACCATCGGAGTATGAATGTGTGTGAATGTTAGATAGAAAGCACTTTGAAATAGAAAACAGTATAAAATATATAAAATAGTATAAAATGTAAAATATAATTTTAAAAATTGTTTTTTTGTGCAAACAAGGTGATTCCCAAAGAACTATTAGCCGAAAACTTGGCAAATATCAGCATGGTGTGCAGTGTGTCCTTAAAAAATTTGACGAAACTGGACAAGTGAAGGACAAAAGAAGCGGTGGCCTAAAAAACTATCTCCAGCAAAGGAACAGTATCTGAAAGTCATGTCCTTAAGAAACAGCAAAAAATTCAGCAAAGACATGACACAGGACCTGAGAGATGCATCTGATCCTTCACTTGATCTGTCTACTGTTCACTAAAGCCTCGTGAGAAATGGTCTCAATGGAATGGCAGCTGTCAAGAAGCCATTCATAAAGAAGGGGAACAGGGAGAAAAGGCTGAGGTATGTCAGATTACGCAAGAACTGGACTGAAAATCAGTAGCAACAGGTCTGATGGAGCAATGGATACAAATTTTAAATGTTTGGTTGTAATTGTCATCGATATGTACAGAGAATGTCAGGAGAGAGGTACAACAGTGAGTGTGTAACAGCCACAAACAGCTGTAAAACACAGTGGAGGCTCTGTCATGGTTTGGGGCTGTATTTCAGCCAGTGGTGTTGGAAATCTTGTCAAAATTGATGGAATTATGAATGCAGAAAAGTACCATCAGATTTTGATCCACCATACAATAGCATCTGGAAAATGTCTGATTTACAGCGGCTTAATTTTTCTGCATGACAACGATCCCAAACACGCTGCTGGTGTAGTAAAAGCATATGTGGATAGAAAAACACGCAATGAAACACTATCAGTCATGGATTGGCCTCCCCAGAGCTCGGAGCTCTACATTATTGAAGCAGCGTGGGATCATCCCTACAGGGAACGGAACAAAAGGCAGCCAACATCCAAAAAAGAGCTTTGAATGTCCTTCAGGAAGCCTGGAGAACTATTCCTGAAGACTACTTGAAGAAATAAAGCTACCTAAGAGAGTTCAGACTGTGTTAACAAATAAAGGTAGTCACATCAAATATTGAACTTCAAGCCCATTAGAAATGTTCAGACTCTGTTTTTGCCTGTTATGCTATATTTCCATGTCTGTTTGTGCTTTTCAATAAATTACTGCATCTACTTCCTATTTCTTTAGCAAAATATAAAGAAATGAGGGGAGGCTCAAGACATTTTTCACAGTACAGTAGGAGTAGAAATTCAACCCTATTTAATAACTGATGTTTTATGTTTTAACAGTGGTCAAGTTTTTACAATAGGAGTTTGTTTTTTCTGCTTTGCTGCAGTTGTTTTATTTCCTTTAATTGTTTATGTACTCTTTAATTAAAGAAAAGCAATATTTATTGATTTCCTTCTGTATGCTCCAGCCACCCTTAAATTTTAGTTTATCCAACCCGCACTTAAAAAAAACAAAACAATTTCCAGACAGTTGTTGAAGATGAGATGTCCACTACAGTGAACATTAATATTGTATAAGTGAGGTTACATTATGCTGTGATGTCACTCATAAGCTGGCTTTCACAAGCTGACGAGCTTGTGAAAGAAACGACACTGTTACTTAGTGAGCAGCAATCTTTATAGAATAGAATAGAATAGAATAGAATAGAATAGAATAAAATAAAATAAATGGTCTCGCAGGTTTGATCTGTCATGTAATGATGCACTGGTACTTCCATTAAATGATAAAGGAGTAAGTAAATTGCTTTAATACTTCCAGCCCGGGCAATCTGTGTAACGATGGTGTAAAGCTTCCCCCAAGACAAGTGCAATTAAATGCTTATGAGAATTAGCTCATTAAGTTCTATGCTCTCAAGATCAAAAACTACTTGTATGTTCAAGACATTCCTTGAAATGATACCTGACTCCGGGCCAGCTGACATTCAGTGTTGCTGAGACAAAGATAAGCCCAGAGAACAGCCCCTGATCAGTCCCAAACTACAAAGGCCAAAGTACTGCTGTGGCTCCAAATATGAAAACAAAAACATTAATGATAGGTGTGATCTGAGTAATAGAATACGGACTTTCTGTGGCATTGTGGTGTTAAAATCTGCTTATGGTAATCTAAACAGTCTCACCTCTATCCCTCATCTCCCCTCTGAGCCAAACACTTATCGACTCTCTGAGTAGCGGCCCGCCAGCACATGTTCCCAACTATTGAAAAAAAGGGTAAAAATAACAGGAACAAGTTGTCGGAAATGAAATTTCAATTCATCCAGTCCCTTTATACACTGGTGCGAGAGCCTGTCGTTGAGAGGGGGGGGATCAATAGTGTTTAGACAGCGGGGCAGATTTTCTAAGCGCTGGATCAATAGGAAGGAGAGAGGAAAAAATACCCTGGCTTTTCTCTGGCTGTTGTAGTAAATACGAACAAATCAGTGGCCTTAGGCTAAATGGATTGACCAGCTGTTTCCGAGTTCTGTGTTGTAAATAAAGATCCATTCTGAGGTGTGTAACTGAGGCTCAAAGGCAAAAGTGTCACTGCTCAGGTTGGGCCTGCATGGGTTGTGCTGGACCACACAAGTGTCCTGATCAGAGGATGGGGGAAGCCAGGGAACAGAGGAGGGACAGAGGCCAGGACAGAGAGCTGAGAGCAGTAAGTCACAATGAATCATTAGGCTTGCTCAAACACACTTTCACACTACCTAAACTTCAATAATTATATAAAATGGGGGAGAAATCAGTTACTTTCTTTTCTGCAGGTTTAGTCAAGTTTGAAACATCCAACGTCTGCCACTCCCACTTTGTATCTAGATGTTCACTGAATTCACCCATATGGCAATAAAAACCTTCTGATTCTGATTCTGATTCTGAATTACATGTGTGGCAGATGGTTTATTGGCTTCTGAGATAAATATAGCAAAGATCAGCTTCACCCTAATTTGCAATCCTATTAGTATATTTATTTTTCCTTCTAAACACAAATAAATACACGTGCAATTTTTACCATTCTGTATGCTAGCATCTCTCTTCCAGCTGATAATGAACACACTCATGGCACTCTTTCTGCAATGGAAATGCTACCCAAATTTGTTGCACTTGTTGGTTTAGCTCTGACAACTGTGTGGTCTTTCTTTTTTTTTTTTTAACTGTAAGATGAACCCCTCACCAACAACTGTGTCTACCTTGCCTAATAGAAATATGCAGTACCAGTTCTTGTCGTACAGTGTTGTCCTAATAATCGATCAGAGGGTTTGTAGTTATCAACAGAAGTTCAAGCATGAGTGTAAATTGTTTCAATCAGCTTTCAATGTTTCATTGACTTCCACTATTACAGGAAAACTGTACATTCACAGATTTCCTAAACCCTGAAGAAGGGTTTAGGAAGGGATGGGAAATTTCTTGGAAATTTACATTTCGGTTTCATTGTGTTATGCAACTTTTTTTTTACTGGTGATGCAAAAAGGAGGCTGAAAAGCACACCTCTAAGATAGTCATTATTATGTTTTGCATGTATATGATAAACACCCCCCCCCCCCCCCCCCCCATACGCACACACACACACACATACACACACACAATATTTCAACTGATTAAAAAAAAAAAACCTACTGCATGAAGAATAAGAGGCTGGTTCATGACCCAGGCAACTATGGCAGGTTAAATATCTCCACCAATATACTGAGCTAATCAAAAGGGTGAGATCCTGACAGGATGACTGATGGCCCGATTGCTTTGCACCACCTCTGGACTTATTAAAGAAAAACACCACAGGCCATGCTTTCACAAAAACTCATTGGTCAACCACAGTGGCGAAAGTGATGGGTGAAATTCATCACTAAAAACTATTCAGCCCAAACAAAACACACATTGGGGCACAGAACTACACAAGAACCTCTGGTCATCAGGGTACTGATTGCCTTCAGACTCGGGGAGAAGACACTTTAAAGGACATATGTGTATGGGAAAAGGATGGCTGCTGAGTCTCGCCGCAGGGTTCACAAGGAAAAATAGAAGAAAGAATTCTTAGACTTTGCTGTGCTGCACTTGAAAACACCGTCCTTTGCTTAGAAGAAGTATGGCTCAAATCCCCTTCCTCCAAACATTTTCTTATGCTAGGAAGAGTAACTGTTGAAACTTTGGCCCTATATACTGATGTCTGGAGAAGAGAAGCCACGTACTGTATAACCACCTTCTTTTCATTACACCAGTTATACTGTTTCTCAGGTATTTTTTCTAGTGCACAAAATGCACAAACATATCACAGAAACACGCTGTACAACTGCTGTCGCATAATAGTCGCACAGTCTTCACAAGAATACATAAACAGAGCAGCTAGACATGTTGTACAACTCATTTGAGGGCAATTTCACAGTGTAATTGAGGCTTTGTGTGTATATGCGCGTGTTTGTAAGTGCTGCTTTTCGCTGATTAAGGTGACCTTAGATTGTGCACTTACCGAATCTCAGGCTGAGCAGCAGAGGTTAGAGCACAACTCACTGGCTTCAGGAACACATTACCTTAATGATGCCATTCCTCACGCCTCCATTTCAACACATTTAGAGATGGAGCAGTTACATTGTCTATTAAGACATTCAAATGTCTCCCCCAGCTATTTACCCACAGCTCGAGCACAAAAGGGTAGCCCGAATTAACTGTGACAGCGCTGACTCGTTTCCCTTTCCAAACAGTCAAAATACATAGAAAAAGTCATCATGCGAGAAAGGTCATTAAAAATTTAGATTACAGCTTCCTTGCTTTCCCGAAAAACTCTTGTCTTTCTCTGCTTGTTAATGGGATTGTTTTAATATTAAAGTGTTCATTATGACAGATTGTGAGGCTGACTCTCAATGCTGCTTGTTTTCCTGTTCCTGGCATGTGATCAAACCTCATTTACTCGGCTAGGGGATTGAATGAAACGCGTGATTATTAACCCTTTGTCTGCCTCTGGAGGAGGGGTGGATGTTTGCCTCCTACGCATTTTATCTTTCGGTGCACCTGAGTTTAAGCTGCTGTTTTATCGGTTGTGAATATTCATGAAATCAGAGATTTAAAAACTGCCTTTAAATACAAAAAGTGTATAAAGTGTCCCTGAAAATGTTTTTTTTTTTTTCATCAATTTCCACTGATTAAACAACAGCCTTTCTTCTTACCCTTCAGTTCTTGTGGAGGTCACTGTCCAGTGAGCAGCACATCCCCAGTGAGCGGTCTTTAATGTGCTCGTGTCCCGGCAGACTACCTGTTCCATATTCTGGCCTGAGTATGCGGTTTTTCCCCCCTTGTTTTGAGGTATTTGGGGTATTTTGGGGAGGAGACAAGGGCTATTGAAAGTGTTTATGTTCCTGGATTGTACAGAGAGTTCTAATGTGTAACACAGAGCACTTCAGCATTCAGACGCCTGGGGCTATTCTCTAAGTGGTCTTTACTTTGAAAACACAGGTGCCCTCCAGGGCTTGATGAGTGGTTGTTGTGTGCGTGTGTGTCCATGTATGAGGCAACAGTAAGCTGGGAGGGCAGATAAAGGAGCTGCACTGTTCTATCCATACATCATCACTCCATGTTATAATTTGATTCAGTATGGTGGTCTTGCAGAAAGCACTATGCTATTATCTTTAATAATGCAAGGAGGGATTAGGTGCTCTCTCCCTCTTCTGATAAATACAGACAAATCAGTTAATTCTGCTGACACGCCCCCCCTCGACTGCCAAAGCACATGCATAAGTCCAACACCGTGATTCATTTTCTTGTTTTTTTGCTCTATAAAGCAAAAGCAACAGTTTAGTTTTTATGTCCTACTCTAAACCAAAACTATACAGCGCATAAAAGATTTGTTATTGTTACAAAAAAAACTGTAACATAACTTAGATCTTGATATTTGAAAGTCTAATGAGGTCTGGAGGGATATCATAAATTAGAAAAATAAAGTTGCATATGCCTCGCTGGTGCTGCTGCATAAAGAAACAGCAATATTTTTCATAAAATTAATAGGAGTAGGTTTGACACGTCTCTCGCTATAATTACCACTCAGGCAACCATGACCAAACAAGAAAATGCATTTTATGGCATACTGTAATATAAACATGCAGCTGTCGTGTAAATACAGCATGACTGCACACATATTCTGACAGTGCCCTAGCGGAAAAGTAGTTTAAATGAGGATAATGAAAGAAAATATGAGTTGGCTATGCATTTCACAGAGTTTTATGGTGTCAGTGGGTGCAATACTGATGGAAAGGCCTCATGGCCATTTTAAAGGCAATAGACCACTTAGCAAATCTCAGCTGGTCCTGATGCCGGCAACCTTGATAATGAGGAGCAGCTGGAGCAACAGTCATTAGGCCTAGCTATCTCCACCTTCAGGAACTATCTTTTATTTCCATAAAACCTTTTATCCATTTCTGTCGGTGCTGCTATACTGTCTAACACCAACCCAGGGCCATTAATGACTACAGCAGTATAGTAAATGTCATTACATAGCTTGTCTCATCAATACTTCTAAAAACAGAACATCAATGGAAAAAGAGGCAGAGCAGATATAATATGTTTCTGGTAGTGTCACAATCTTGTAGGTCTAATTAAGCTGGAGTTCAACGGAAAGGCAGCATGAGAGGAGAAGAGGGAAGGAGAGGGTGACCCAATTAAAACCAAATCGAAACTCAGATTCACTCCTCAGTGTGGCTCATGCACAGAATGAGTGGGAATCTGTGAAAACAAGGAGAACAAGCTTTATTAGTCCCTAAAAAGCCCTGTTGCTACATTAATATTCTAGTCTAATGAAAGCTTAGTTTTCCACATTTCCCCGACACTTGCCTGTCAGTGTTCAGTTCATAAATATTTTCTTATTATGATCATGACATTTTTTTTCCCCAGATATGAAAAAAATAAATAAAATTCAGAGCCAATTATCAGAATGACAGGTGAAATGGGAGCATGCTGGGAAGAAATGAAGGGTTGCCATGGTGATATAGCAAAGAATCATACCGAATACTGTATGTGTGGTCATGTGACCAATGTCTGGCTGAACTGCAGCTATGCTCAGGCCCCTGCACACCAAAGGACACTTAACCTCAATCGCTGGTAGCAATCACAGGCCGATCCAGCTGAATTTATTGGCTATTTCTGTCTCCGGGTCAGACCGCTGCAGCGTCTGCAGGCTTAACCACAACCAAATTCAGAATGTCCTCAAACCTGTTCTTCTTAATGACAGCCTTAGAGGGCTGGGCACAGAGCTAAGGGACGCACGTGTAAGTGTTTAGAAAATCTGCATGAGAAAGTAAATCTTCTGACAATGTTGCAACAGCGAACAGAAAGCAGGTACGTTTTAGTAGTTTTTATATAAATCACAAAAACATTTGTAAAGAAAGTGTATATAAATGCTAAACAGCATATGTTATGGTTATTTTTGATGGAGGTGCAGTTAGGAGACAAATAAAAAGACACAGGCTTTTGCCATTGACTTCTATAAAAATATGCATATGTTCTAAATGCCTACAGTGCCCCCTTCCTGGTTTCTTATTTTTTGCACATTTGTCATACTCACATGTTTCAGATCATCACATAACCCGAGTAAATACAAAATGCAGTTTTTAAATTATCATTTCTTTTAATAAAGGAGAAAAGCTATCCAAACCTACCTGGCACTATTTGAAAAAGGAATTGTCATCTTTCATTGACATCTGTTGGTCTGGAAAGGGTTACAAAGACATTTCTAAGGCTTTGGGACTACAGTGAACCACAGGGAGAGCCGTTATCCCCAAATGGCAGTGATAATGGTGAACCTTTCTAGGAGTGGCCAGCCAAAATTACGCCAAGAGCACATTGATGGATCATCCAGGAGATCACAAAAGAACCCACAACAACAACTAATGAACTTCAGGCCTCACTTGCCTCAATAAGAAAGAAAGGAGAAAACCACTGCTGAACAAAAAGAACACAAAGGCTCGTCTCACATTTGCCAAAAAACCCCATCTTAATGCTCCCCAAGACTTTTGGGAAACTATACTGTGGACTGATGAGACAGAACTTGAACCTTTTGGAAGGTTTGAGTCCCGTTACATTTGACATGAAACTAAATGCATTTCATAAAAAGAACATCACTGCAACAGTTAAACATGGTGGTGGTAGTGTGATGGCCTGGGGCTGCTTTGCTGCTTCAGGACCTAAACAACTTGCTGTAATTGATGGAACCATGAACTCGGATCTCTACCAGAAAATCCTGAAGGAGAATATCCGGCCATCAGTTTGTGACCTGAAGCTCAAGCTCACTTGGGTTAAGCAGCAGGACAGTGATCCAAAACACACCAGCTAGTCCACCTCTGAATGGCTCAAAAAAAACCCAAAAACCGTTCAAGCTGAAAATCCCTTCAATGTGGCTGAATTAAACAATTCTGCAAAGAAGAGTGGGCCAAAATTCCTCCACAGCGATGTGAAAGACTCATTGCCAGTTATCACAAAAGCTTGATTGTAGTTCTTGCTGCCAAGGGTGGCACAACCAGTTATTAGATTTAGGGGACAATTACTTTTTCACACAGGGCCAGGTAGGTTTGGATAACTTTTTCTCTTTAAAAAATGAAATCATCATTTATAAACTGCATTTTGCATTTACTCAGGTTACGTTTGTCTAATATTAACAGTTGTTTGATAATCTGAAACATTTAAGTGAAATATGCACAAAAAAGAAGAAATCAGAAAGGGAGCAAATATTTTTTCACAGCACTATATATGTGTGAACTGTGTCCCACTCTGTGATCTCCTTATTAAGAATACAAAACTCCGTGCACGGACAAGGATTAATATTTGAGAATGTGTAAAATGGAATTGGAAATGAAATGGCTCGGATCAAAAGTTAATTAAGAAACACCTTGTACAAATATATCTTTTTAGATTGCGCCTGCTTTTACGGTGCTTTAGAAAGAGGGGCTAAAACCGCTTTAACTGAACTAGTCACCAGCAGACAAACAACTGAAACTAGAACAGAACCAGAAGCTGGTTTTTCAGTCGTTGCATGTGCCTCAATGGAAAGACAAAGTCTGCTTGAGGATACACTTAAAATGTTGCTTTTTTTTCATGTTGAATCACTTACCACAAAAGAAAAGTGTGGAGCTCAGTAGCAGCATGCTAGGTTTTTAAAAATAACTCCCTATTATCATATTTATAATTTTAGAATATGTATGCACTTTATTAAAAGTCATTCAAAAGTGAAACTCAACATACAGAAATGCAGGTGTGCCACTGATAATGATGCAGGAGTGAAGTGTGTGGAACGAAAATTACACAAATAAATGAATAAAAAAAAAAAAAAAAAATCCAACCAGAGCAATTATGGATCTAATCAGAGCTTTCTGCATGAAGGTACAGTTCTCCTATCTCACTCCCATTTGCATCATAACACAGTGTGCAATATTAATTTCCGAGTTTACTGCTTATTGGAAGTGCAAACTATGAAAGCCATTAAGGCCCCAAATAGGAAAGCAATTTGCTGTCACATGGATTCGGCTCTATTAAAAAGAAAAATCTTGTTAACCATTTGGAATTAGAGTCATTTGGCAAAAGGCATTCTGCAGCACTCCAGTAAAATAAGTAATTATGCTTCTCTTCCTTCTGTCCCTCTCTTTCATTTGCACAGGCAAGGTGGGGAGCGGTGGATGGGGAGAACGACTGGATGCAAAGGTAATTAAACTTGTTGGCTATCTGTTTGGGTAATGTAAGGATCAGGCCAGCTGAAAGCCTTGGAGGCAAAAGCAAGATGAGAAACACATCTATTTTTCTTTTTCAGTCTACCAGCCCCCAGCTTTACTTTCGTCTGGTCCATATATCACCTATCCCACAATCTAAGCAGGGAACCAGCCATTAAGAAAAAAAAAAAAACTAGATGTGACTATTCCTCAGAGTTTATTTCAGTTGCATTTAGGTTCCAACTGAGTAAAATCTCATTAGCAGTCCTCAGTTATAAGTAGCTTACTATTTAAATTAAACCATCTCCACAGGTCTGGATGTCTCCGCCTTTAACATAATGCATACTTTGAATTCTGTGTGTTGCACTGTGCATTTGTCATTCACACCTCAACTTTTCTTTGTTTTGAGAAAAAAAATCGGTGCAGATT
Organism: Archocentrus centrarchus; assembly: GCF_007364275.1. Taxonomy (NCBI): domain Eukaryota; kingdom Metazoa; phylum Chordata; class Actinopteri; order Cichliformes; family Cichlidae; genus Archocentrus; species Archocentrus centrarchus. The sequence continues at coordinate 16,679,042 of NC_044348.1, forward strand.
AATTGTGATCCAATAATAAAATGGGGGGAATTTTATTTTGTGTATATCTACCAATCAGCCCTGAGAATAAAACTATCTACTAATTAGGTCCTCAATGTAATGCCAACATGGGACCTCGGGGGAAGCTCCTGTGGGTTCTGAGGTTGAGCCTCCATAAATCAGGCTGGTTCCAACATGTCCCACAAATGCTTGACAACTTTGTGAGCTGGATGGGTTGACGGATTTGGGTCAATAGCTTGGAAAAGATAATACTGATAAGATTTTACCAATACCATCACGAAAATGTGGAACTTCACATTACACAGATCTGAGTTTGAATACCATAAAAAAAAAAAAGCCCTGCAGGTAAACTCAATTGTGCAAAAGCTCCACTGCTATGAGTCTGATGTTGCTTTTCTGCAATGTGCAACTGTCCAAAAACATTTTTTTTAAATGCCAGGACTGACAAAGAGGAACTGAGGAGCCTGACGATAGATTGGATAATTGGAAGTGAACCCAGTTCTCACTTCCCATCTTATCACTTTGGTCTTTGTCTTGTTCCTCAAGCTGTTTCTCAACAGTTTTTCTCTACGCTTCTATTGGAGAGATGGAAAAGGATTCATCCAAAAGATATTCATCTATTTGGTAATGACGACAAGTGGAGAGCACTGTTCTACATGTTGGTCCAAAATGTTCTCCTGGAGGTCTGTTGGTAACTGTTTAGGTCATAGTGTATGATTATCATCTTTTCATATTAATCAAACCATTCCACCCCATGTTAGCTGTTTCCTATGGAATGAGGCATCATTGTCCTGGACTTGAACATTGCCATCAAGATAGAAATGTTTCATCACAGTATAAAAATGATTTTGTTCCAAAGTTTTCCAGATATTGTCTTGTTTCCACAGGTCCCCTTAAATGATTGTATTCACTAACAACTAATAACAGGTTGCAAGCTTTAATGATGCTGATAACTTTGTACAAGTGCATAAACATTGGAGAAATAACTGTTTTACGCCAGTCTTACAGAAAAATGTAAAGCTACTTGCTTTATACCAAGATGCATGTTTTGTTTTTGTTTTTCTGGCCTATTCTTTTTCTGTTGGTTTGCATCAGTGTCTCGTAGACTTGTTTTTATTTTTGCTAATTTTGTCTAGCTTTTTTTTTTTAATGTCCCCTTGCTATGATTTAAAATACAAAATTGCTTGGTTTGGTTTAGGAAAAGGTTCTAGGTTAAGCTTTGGTGTGAGCCTGGCCAACTTCACTTGTTCTATTAAATCCTTTTTACTTAAAAAAGATATAATCTACCCACAGGTGCCTAACCCTTTGCTTGTCCATTCAACAAGAGAAACACAGACCCAAACCCTCTCTTGTTTTTATGCCAACCAGACTCACTTCAAGTCAACTCTCGAACCTTTAGTGTAGCAGTATTTTCTGGATACTATCATAACCTCCTAATAATCATTGTTCCAGTTCAATAGGTATCCTACTCCTGGCTCCCTCACTCCTCCATAAGAGTGAAAACAAATAAATAAATAAATAAATAAAATAAAGGCGATTTATGGGGTGGCATGTTTAGCCTCAAAGGTGTTTTATGGTTGGACCTGCAGGGCCTATTTAGGAAGCACTACGTGCTCTGTCCTGACCACAGGTATTGATCGTCAGCAACGGCCACGGTGTGGCTGACTAGTTAAAGCCCTGCATGTGCCCTCACAGGGAGATGAAAATGAGGCCTTTGTGTGTAATGATCTGTGTATGAGCAGGGAGGGGAGGCCACAGAGACAGAGGAGGCGAAATTAAATCATTCCTTTGCTCTTTCAGGAGAGGCACTGCACCAAGCCATGCTTGGCTGCTTAATGTGGGATCTGTTTTTGAGAGGAAAATTAAAAAGAGAGAAAGAAGAGAGTTAGAGAGACTAGAAAAGCGAGATAAATGGCTGGATGTGGAAAAAGTAAACGAGAGCATCCTGATTCAGGGAGCTGTGTGTGGATGTCCCTAATGGGGTAAGGTGATGTGAGCTGTCTGGTAGCTGACCACCACGGTTACAACTATGGTTACACTGGCTTCTGCCTACCTCACACCAGGCCCTGCCAGTGCTGAGACGAATGCGCTCCATGCTAATTGGCAGAAAACTCTGGTGCATAACAAGTGAAGTGGAAACGCTGGTCTAATTTGAGAGGGGGGTGAAACGATGGATAAAATGCTTTTAATCATATGAGGCATTTTCTTGTCTGTGAGACAGTGACTGCAGTCATCCCTCCATCCTCTGGAGAGCCACACAAGTCTCAACAATAGAAAAAACAAGCAGAAAGACCTGAAATCCACTTACTAAAATTGGTCAGTCAGCAAACAGTCAGACTGTGAGAGCTGCACTACATCTCTACTTTACTGTGAAGTCATTAGTCACAAAAAAGAACAAAAACTGAGTCACTCAATTCCACTGTGAATATGACGTTTATTGATAGGCTGAATTTGTGAGGAGTCTACAAGACGTGTGAATTGGACGACAATCAACCAGTGTCAAAATCACTGGAAAAATTTTCTGGGAAAAGAGTGGCACTTCCTTTACAAGAGTTGAATGAACCACCTTAAAGATGGTGGGTGTGAAGATGCCAATCACCAAAACCAACTGACACTGTACTGAATTCACTGGAGTAAGTAAAACAAGGCAAAAGATCTGTGCTACAAATCATGAACAAACAGTACCAAAAAGCAAGAAATGTATATTTTTCATCCCCCAAACTTTCTGCTTTGCATTGAGTTAAGACATGACAAGGACCCCCCCCCCCCCCCCCCCCCCCCCCAAAAAAAAATACTATGGAAACTGAACTGCTAGGGTTGCACAAGACCCTCTGCATGACCCCATCCTCAAAGCCTCTAACTTCCACCCCACAGGGGTGAGTGCCTGTTCATTTCACCTCACAGGCCTCATTAACGCAGCCCTCTGCCATCATTAAGACGTTTGCAGTTAAATTAATTGAAAGACAGATTAAAAATAAATTAAGAAAAATGCGTTGCAGAATGCCTACGTGCACTTCATAAATCACCAGGGCAAAGCCAGGAGCCGGCTTCCCATAATTAACTGCAGACTATTTATTTTATCCTGACGGTATAAATTAGAATTCAGACGCACAGATTATATTAGGGCTGTCTGCCATGCGGAACTGCTGAGGGGTGTGCAGAATATTTTAAGGATACAAAGAGGAGAACAGAGTGAGAGAGGAAGAGAGGGAGAGATAATACGTAGAAAGGCAAACAATATGTAAATGCACACAAAGCAGAAAGATAACATTTGCGTCCCATAGAGAAAGAATTTACCCAGGCAGTGCATAAAGAAACAGCAGACAAAGCAATTAACAGTGACAATCAAATGCATGATTAAATGAAACAACAAATGCCTGATTAAATGAACTGTGCCAATTGTTCCATCGACTCCTTGTCAGTAAGAACAGGATACAAATTCAACTGCAAGTTTAACCACTGCTGTTGTATACACTAGTGATCAGTAACAGAGCTGGTGACATAATACTGGTCAGGAAATTTCTCCTCGTTCGTCCCTGTCATTTTCCACTGTCCTGTACAACAGCCTGACCACTTCATATGCAAATGCAAACTAAACCTCTTTTGCCAGTCAGCCCCAGACCCCCCCACCACACACACACACACACACACACACACACACACTTGTGTGTCTCAGTCTCTCTGTTGCTATCTGTTCGTCTCTCTATGCTACAGTCAGTGCTAGCCACACACTGCCTCCTCGTGGGCACAGTGCCCAGACTGGCACGAAGCCAGACCTGCTCTGCCACACTGGACTGACAAAATGCTCCCTCTCTCTCTCCACACTCCAGATTCCCCACACATCCTTTCATCAGAATGCCTGCGGCCCTCTCCTCCTCCTTCCCCTGTCTTTATTCTGCACCACAGCTGAGATCAACACTTTGAAAGTGTGCCCTCCAACCAGCCAGAGAAAAATAATGCTACCACTAGTACTGCCAGGGAACAAATAAAGAGCTCACACATTTGAATGCCTAGCTATTATGCAATCACATTGAAGGCAAAATCTAGTTATCTATAAACAATGTTACATCAAGGTAGTGTATCAGGTATTAGGTGCATAGTACGGGAATATGAAAAGGCGCTGTAAGCCCCGAGATGTACTCAGTTTTGTACATTTTTATGAATCAACACAAAAAGGGATTTTGAGCATCCTTGTTTGGTTAGACTGTACACTTCTAGAAATGACAATATATAACGTGGGACTGCCAACACAGTCAAAGTTATTTTTTATAGGAAATAAAATATCATGTTCACTGATGCCCACAGCCAGTGGGAATATATATATATATATATATATATATATATATATATATATACACAGTACAGTACACTTTTTCAAATAACCAAGAGCAAAAAGATGAAACTTTTCATGTCTACAAAATTGTATGCAAATTAGTAGATGCCATTTGATTTCACAAAGTAGTGCAATAAAAACTGTCATTTCTAGAGTCAGCTTCAAAAATCAATTACACTCATACAGACTGGATCATACTTTTATGTCATATCTGCAGCAGGCTCCCTGATTTTGTTATAGTTATTGTAGTTTCCCATTGCACCTTCAAATTTCCTGCTACCTGTTTCCTCCTCACTGTTGATATTTTTAAATTCATCATGAGTGAGCTAAGAGGAAATTCTGGCATTTATAACTGGGGACAATAACAAAATTAGGTAGTGTATCTTTAAGAGGATTTTTTTCCCCCCATTGTCTCTGCAAATCTGCAAGTTTCCCACTGTGACAGCCTCTCAGAGGGAGACTTGTGCACCGTGCTGCTCTCAGCACAGAATCCATTTAAATCCTACTGTTTCACAGGGTTAGATCTACTTCCCCTCTGAGCATAATGTCAATTTCAGCCATGTGTGTGTGTTGTATAATTGTGTTTTGATTTTGAAGAGTTCTATATTTTTTTCAGGACTACTGGTGGAAGGTGGAAAACAGCAAGTGGTGATCAAACTGTGCTGATGGTGGCTGGTTTGCTGGCTGGCTTGGTGTCAGTTATGTGGGGTGTATTTTAAGTATATACACTGCATAAACCAATCACTTGATCAGCTACCAATGCTGCTGGAAGTGCCACATACATTACCGAAACTTTACCCAGCCGTCATTTGCAAAGCTTATATCCCCAAACACTAAGAAGATTTTTAACAGTCATAGCACGAAAAAAACAACCAGTCTGCCTCAGATGTATAATTTGGTTTCCGCAGTGAGTAAAAAGCCTTGGAGGCGAGTGCATACGCAGCAGTCATGTTTGTTAAGATACATGGCTAGAGTCGGCCTTTCTTCTCAAGCACCAGAAAAACCAGTAAATCACCAGCAAAGAAAATAAATATATACTTATTACATTCTGCACACTGCATATATTCACCTCCTTAACATATTGCACAGGCACAGTATAAATGTGCAGTGCTGCACATGGGCAAAAACATGCCATGAAAAATGACAGCAGGGAGGGGTAACTGCAGACCTGGAATATAATGGTGTGGTGGAGCGGAGGAGAAATAATCATACCTAGTGGTGGGGGGAAAAGGGGGGATGGGAGGAGCAAGCGGAAGATGAGCCTGTGCCCTGTAGCAGGGAAATGGAGCTCCACTGCTCTGCTGCTAGATGCCTGATTCCCCAATAACACTGCAAAAGAACTCTATTCAGCACAGGGCAACAGCAGGCAGCATCTGTGCTCTAGAAATACATTTCCCTACCACTACATAACCATTCACATATACATGCTAAAATGCTTCACTATGCATTTACAGTAGATGCTGTGGTGGCATTTGAGAAAAAAAAAAGACAACACATGCTTAATGAAATCAAAGCAAATTATCGGGCAAATTTCAGCAGGGACACTGATATTCCAGCTGGCATCCATCCTTCATAGAATTTTGATTAGAGCTAAAAATCAGCCAACAGTTCCTTCTAAGGCCTTTAGGTGTCTCTCTTTCACTTCGCATTGCCCAAGAGCTCTCTCTCCCTGAATGGGGCTCCTCTACTCCTGGACTCCCATCTGCACATAATATATACACCATCATTTGAAAATGGCAGCTTTTTGAAAATTCACCTTGATTATCAGACATTAAAAGTGACTTCTCCAGAGCTGAGTGTCTGGCTAGGGGGATGGCTGCAGACAGCAGAACAATGCAGCAGGCTTGGTATTAATGCCTGGCTGTGGTGTGCAGGGAGGAGAGAGGAGCCAGCCCTTTGTTCTCTCCTACAGCCAATTATTTTTTACGTGTGCCTCTTTTCACAACAACAAGAGAGAATTTAATTTTAATGCACTCTCTGGAAAGAAGGGGGGAAAAAACATCTAGCTATAGTATTCTTAAACAAAGATGGAGACTAGCGTCAGCAGTTAAGTATATATGGACACAATTCTGCATGAGGCAGAGACGGATGACAGGGGCAACAAGAATGACATCAACCCAAACACGCACAGCAGCATGAATCCTCTCATGCAAGATGCTAAAACACACACAGTCTCAGTCCCAAACCCACACTAAAACACAAGTGTACACAGCCCCACCCTTATGAAACAAAGACCAAAATAAAAATACCCTAAAAGACCATTATTTCATTATACAGCATAATGGTGCAGTTGCATAGGTGGGGAGGGTTGCATATTAGCATGTGCATACTCAGGACATGATGATAAGAAAAAAGAAGCATGCTGTAAAAAAAATAGCAAGGATTCCTGATCAAATGGCATGAAAAATAAAAACCTAGGATCGTTGTTGGTAGGTATGTGGCCAAATATTTTTCTAATTGGAGGAGCACTTTATCTTGCTGTCAGAGAAGCAGTAAAAAGCAGTGCTGTTCCCAGAAGGAGAGGAGCACAGCTTGCTGGCCTTTTATTAGTGCTGGAGCTCTGATATATGCCTCTGCTCTGGGCTTTCATCAGGAACCTGCACCTAAACACATAAACAGACGCGCACATACACACAAAGCATAGTTACAAACCAGCCAGTCTGTGGAAAACCCGACGCAACTACTGTTAAAGAATTCTGCTGTTATATCTTTTAACATGCAATCAGCATACACGCTAAAGTAAATTACTGCCAAAAAGTTTTCTACAACAAACTGATGATGCCAACAGTAACTGGGGGCATTCAGGTTTACAGTGATAATCCTAAAAAAAAAAAAAAAAAAAAACACCAAAAATGAATTCAAATCCAAAAACAACAGAGCAGTGTAAGCAAATAAACGTCTCAGTGCAACCACTGTAAAATGGTAGTGCAGTAACCCAGCGGTGTAAAAATGATTAAGTCACTAGAGAATAAGAGATCACAAAATAAAGCAAACACACAGAAGCACTACAGCGCAAACTCTTAAATATGCAGTTCATGCAAAGCAAATTTTTTTTTTTCTACACGGAGGCACTAAAAAAACCCACACTCATACTGACAGACACACAGGCACATGCAATGATAGCAAGACACGCACATACACACATGCGCGCAGACACACAGAATACATGCACAGGCACGCACACACAGCCACACTAACACCACGCTGGCTAAATTAAATTTCAGTCCTTGGGCAGACAACTAAACTGCTTGTGTGTGGGACCTACTCTGCAGCACAGCAAAACCAATTCTCGAGAGACGGCGAAATTAAAGGGCAGAATCCTGCCTGTTTATGGTTCTCACTCTCTTCTTCTCTCAATCAAATGTTTTATTAGCAATCATTGGTCCTAAAAGTCATGTTCTTGGGAGGCAGCTGGCATGATGACAGCAGCTGCTGGACAGACAAAACCACTTCAGCACAAACCCCTCCTAATTATTTACAACTGCACAAGAAGACAGAGAAAATCTCTAATTAACCACAAGATAGCCACGTGAAGAAGAGTTATCTATCCATGTGCTTCTGTCATCTAAATGTTTTCATAGAATATCCACTGTAGTTTAAATAATCACCAAAATTTGGGTGTTAATACTGGATGCAAGTAGCAGTTAACCAAGTAGAACATGTTTAGCAGTTTATACAAAAACCCAGCAGGCCAGAGACCGACTGGCTGAGCAAAGAGCAAAAAAAGAAAAAAAAAAAGAAAGAAAGAAAAAAAAAAAAAAAAAAAATATATATATATATATATATATATATGTATATATATACACACACGCAGAGATTTTGCAACAGTATTAATAATGTGAACAAAAGCCTACAATAAAATAAGGCTATATGGAGGATGCCCTAGCACATGAAATAAGTATTTTGATTCTCTTGGGTTGAGAGAACTGTATCTGCTGAATGAGGCAGCCTTGTTGGGCACTCTGCATGTCATGGTAAAGGTCTTTGCTTTAGTCTGGAGTGTGAAGAAAGCAGAACCATTAGATTTCTCCTGTCTTCACTTTACAACATCACCTTATATTTTATTTTCTTGCAAAAGGCATTTATGGAGCTTTTCCAGTCCCTATTGCACTGTTACACGCTACAAATCTATTTAAATGAATTCAGTGGTTATTTTCACTTTAAGAGAAAATAAAAGAAAATGAGCATGTGGTATTAAAAACAAAGCAAAGACAGTTGGTTACGTTTATTATGTTAACATCTGTATGTGAAAGCACATACATATGTATGCACATTCACATGCACACGATGACCTCCTTGATTTGTCTGTATATTGTATCACTGAGGCATCTCTTTCCCCCTCCAACCCCCACCTTTCACTATTCTTCTCTCCTTTGGTGTCTGGAAGCAGTAATCTGTTCCTGAGCTAGCGCTGCTGGGATTAGGCAGTGACTGGAGATATATGCGTCATTAAAGCAGGAGGGCACAGTGTTGCAGCAGCAGAGACAAAGTCAACAAAGGTGACATGAAGACGGAGGAGACGAATACCAGAAACCCACATGTGCCCACACACACGTAAAAAATGCACATGTGCATGAATAACATAAAAACAAAGCCTTTACAGTATGTTTGCACCACCGCGCACACATAAAATCCTCTTTTCTCTCATATACAATTTCCTAAACCTCCAGTGAATAAAAATAATGCAGTGTTGCCATAATGGATGAGCGAGAGAGAGGCAATGTACTAAACCTAAGGCACTAATGTAAAGAAATTTACAGAATATATGCTGTAGACGGCACAAATAACTATGAATATTTTGTGCAGTCATGTTGGTGCTGTTGCTTGTTTACAATGCTGCAGATGCATCCTTCCCATGAAATGCAACAATAACAATTTCACAGTTTTTTAAATAAATAACCACAACAATGATAGGATTATGATACATTTTCCATTATTTCCTTTATAAATAGTTCAGTGTGAGTAACTGATTAATAAAATACCCATGTTCAGGATTAGGACAGCAAAATATTCAACATAAGCGGAGATGCCAGAGTGCGATTTTTGACTTGTTTAAGTAAAATATCACATATTAGCTGTAAAATTATAATATACATTTATTTTGTAAATGTTATTTTAAAGGAGCATCAATCCCAGTCTGTCCCTGTATAAACCATCCTCTTATCCTGGTATTGTATAACCCTTACATATCTTTGCAGTAGCTAATCCTTGTGGTCCTTACATTTGAGCCCCACTGGGAGACTTTCTGCAGTCTTTCTGCTCAGTGCTGCAGTCTGCAGAGAGCATATTTCTGCCATGACTCACATAAGTGCAAAATGACAGTTGCAGTACACAGTCTGTGAATTTTTTGATATTACCAGGATTTCTAAGGATTCTCATCTAAATCACTAGGGCTGTGCCATATCATGTCAGCGATAATACCGATAGACCTTTTTTTTTTGTGATATGAAAATGTCATATCGCAAAATCATTGCTATAGCAACCCCATGCCCTTACCTTCCTTAGCAATAAGAAGACAAGCCCAGGCATGTCTGAGAGAGGTGTAAGAGCAAGCGCAGTGTGTCAGCCTCCAATGGCCATTTAAAACCTACAAAGGGAGCTTCTTCAACAATCTCCAAGAAAGCACATTTCAAAATATGCAAGACAACTGTTCCCGCTCAAACTTTTTTCATCACTTGAGGCAAAAACACACTGTCGAGTGCAAACAGGCTATGAAGGAGGACATGCTAGCGACTCACTCAGTGTCACTGGAGCACTCACTCGCTGCACTCCATATGACAGGAAGAGCAAACAGATGGAAATTAATGATGTGGCTACGTGATGGAAAAGCAGGGCTTTAAGCAGCTAGTTAAAAAGCTTGATCCCAGATACAACATCCCAGCCAGAAAATATTTTTCTGTTTTTAATTTTTTTTTATAAATTTCTATTTAAGATTTAGAGGGAAATATTACCTATGCTACTGTTGTGCTTACATTTGATTCTGTTTTGCTATAACGCTGTATCACTACTATTAACCCTCGTTTCAATAGATTCATACTTCAAATTAGGAAGTGTTTCAAAGAAAGATGGAATTGTCCATCATTTAGTTACACTTATAAATGCTGCTGCCTGCAAGCTGTGAACATCAATAAAGTAATTTATTTCTTTTTTCTATATCGTCAGAAATATTGTCGCAAATTTTCTTGAAATATTGTGATATTTTTTTAGGCTATATCGTCCACCCCGCCAAGTCACAATATAGACAAATGTTTTCTGAAAAACTACTAACACACAACACTCATCTCTTCACTACGTACACAGAGTAATCATTGATGGTGCAGGCAGAAAAAGAATGTGAACCTCTGTCCTGTCGACTTCTCTCTCGTGGCGTTGTATGTCTCAGTGTGATTTATTTAGTGGCCACTTTTGTCTCATAGAAAATTTTTTCTTTGATTCATGTTACCTTCTAAGGATAAACAAAGTAAACATGACTTGTGTGAAAAAAATGCAACTTTCATGGGACACTTTCACTTTCATAGGAAGAGAAGTCCTACGAGGCAGACAATATGTATGTTTTGTAAGTTTTTCTATATGGATGAGATGGGAAACCTGGGCTGATGATGTGTCACTCCCTACAAAGAAATTCACATAAATACTGGTTACTGATTAAAAAGGGTTCTTCTCTAAAATGATTGGCTTGTGTGGACCATGCTTTAGTCAGAACTTTCACAATAGATGAAGCACTATAGAGATACACTACATTGCCAAACGTATTTGCTTGTCTGCCTTCACACACATATGAACTTGTGTGACATCCCATTCTTAATCCATAGGGTTTAATATGATGTCAGCCCACATTTTGCAGCTATAACAGCTTCAAATTTTCTGGGAAGGCTTTCCACAAGGTTTAGGAGTGTTTATGGGAATTTTTTTAACCTTCTTCCAGAAGCCTATTTGTGAAGTCAGACACTGATGTTGGATGAGAAGACCTGGCTCGCAGTCTCCACTTTAATTCATTCCAAAGGTGTTCTATTGGGTTGAAGTCAGGACTCTGTGCAGGCCAGTCAAGTTCTTCCACACCAAACTTGCTCATCCATGTTTTTATGGACCTGAATTTGTGCACTGGTGCGCAGTCATGTTGGCCAAACTGTTCCCACAAAGTTGGAAGCATGAAATTGTCAAAAATGTCTTGGTATGCTGAAGCATTAAGATTTCACTGGAACTAAGGGGCCAAGCCCACACTCTTTCCTGAGAAACAACCGCACACTATAATCCCCCCTCCAGACAAGTACCATTGTCCTGGCAACCACCAAACCTGTTCTTGAGCTAATATGAAGACCACATGAAGGTAGGAGGTCTGTAGTCATTGACTCTGCAGAATGTTGGTGACCTCTGTGCACTATGTGCCTAAGCATGATTTTACATGGCCTAACACTTCATGGCTGAATTGCTGTCGTTCCCAATCACTTCCACTTTGTTATAATAGCACTAACAGTTGACTGTGGAATATTTAAATTTCACGACTGGATTGTTGCACAGGTGCTATCCTATCATGGTACCATGCTGGAATTCACTGAGCTCCTGAGAGCGATCCCATTCTTCCACAAATGTTTGCAGTCTGCATGCCTAGGTGCTTGGTTTTATACACCTGTGGCCATGGAAGTGATTGGAAAACCTGAATTCAATTGGATGGGTGAGTGAATACTTTTGGCAATACAGTGTAAATGAAGCAAGAAAAGGCAACAAAAGCATTTTTAAAGACCCAGATGTTCATGAACCCACAATAAGACAAACTGTCCACACAGAGTAGAATTTCATTACTGTTGCCACTTTCCCCAGGAAAGGGAATCCTACAAAGAAGCACTAGCTGTTTCACAACACTTCTAGAGTAATATTCTGTGGATCAGAAAAAGTTTACCTATTTGGGATAAAACACAAAGCTACATTTGGAAGAAAAAAGGCACTGCACACCACCACAATCACCAAAACACCAGCTGTTAAAACACAATGGAGGAACCACCATTGTTTATGGCTGCTTTGCTACCTTATGACCTGGATGCCTTAGAATCAGTGACGGAAAAATGAATTCAAAACTATATCAAGACATTTTTACAGGAGAAATAGTAGTTGAGGTATCATCCAAAAAGGTTGGATGATGCAGTAAGACATACATACATAAATGAATAAATAAATAAATAAATGAATGAATGAATGAATGAATGAATAAATTAATAACAGAATAAATGAATAACAGTATGGATAAAAAGAAGAAAATTAGCATTTTGGAATGGCCAACTTAGGGTCAGCCTTAACCAACTTTAAACTAACTGAAATACTGTGGCATGACCTGATGAAGGGTCTTCAGTCACGACATCTCAGAAATATTGATGAGCATAGCTGAAACAGTTTTGTAGTCAGGAATGGTCCAAAATTCAACCTCACCATTGTGCAAGTCTCATAATGAGCTACAAGAAAGAAACGATAGAGGCGCTGCTGCTAAGTAAGGTTCAACACACCACTAAATTCAAGAAAAAAAAAGACTGCAGTTGCTTGATGTATTTACTGAAGACAAATTCCAACGCTTTGGTTTACCAGTTTAGTCACACTGTACTGTCAGACCACATATTATCAGTGAAGAAATCCTGGTTAATTGCAAAGGGTTCTCAAAAACCTTTCTTGTTTTTTCCAAGTCTGTTAATTAAAAAGAAACACATCTACATACATAAAGGTGATCAGACTACTGTATTCTTCTGATACCTTTAGAGTGCGACTTGGGGATTTGCCATCATTAGTCAATGGAAATGAATGGGAATCTGGTCTCTTTTTTTTTTGCATTTTTGGCCACAGCGTCTTTTATGGGCAATGGAGAGAGACAGGAAATGGGGGAAGGATACAGGGGAAGACACATGGGCAAACTCGAACCCGCACCGCAACATGGCATATGTATGTGGTAGCCGGCTTCACCACTAAGCCATCCAGGCACAGGGAATCTGGTCTTTGTACCTAGCTCTGTGCCAGTTCTTGGCACAGTAAATGCCTGTTTTAAATGAAAAAAGTTCATATATGACTTAAAGTCTCATTTCAATGTAATCTTCCTCACTGCAAAACCAAAGACATTAATATGGAATTGTCCCAGTCCTTTCTATTGTAACAGCACATTCAGACAAACTGATAAGGTTGGAAGTGAAAATGCTGGGTTTTCTACACCTTATCTATTAGCAATAGCTGATAAACAGAATACAAACAGTAAATAAAAAATTTTAAAAAAAGAATAAATACAGAATAGTTCATATTTTCTAAATATTTTGCAAAGCGTCCATTACTTACTGTTTTTCAACATTTATCAAAAAGTTTTCCGAGGAATGTGAAAAGATGCGTCAAATTGAGGGCTACCAGAATTTTCTTTACTTTCTTTTGATGTGTGAATGATACTGTTACATTTAGAAACAAACCAGTAACAAAGCAAAATAAAGCCTAATGTTTATCAGTCCACAGAGCTTCTCTCCAACATTTTCAAATCTTCATGTTTCCCAGCCTACAGAGAAAATAAAACTTCTGTTTCTCTGTTCTGACTATCATAATAGCTCTAGAGCAGATTATCACTTTGATTGCAGGCACCTCTTTGAGATCCTCATGCGAAGGTTTGGCTAAGGCAGGTTTGCACAGCTGATCATGAATCATTTTGTTAAGTTTCACTGAGTGAACAGCCTGGCTGTCTGTCGCTGAAATCTGTGTTCTTGCTGAGCAGATACTTTCTGTAAATAAGCTTATGTCTCTGTACGTATGCTTTAACTGGCGAATGAGTGCAACAGGTTAATACAGAAATCTGACAAATGCTGTTTTGTATGCATTCATGAAAAATGTAGTAGTAAACTCAGTGACTAACATAATGTTTTCAAAAGAATAATGCAGTGAATGGTCAGCATACTGTTAAATTACAGGCAGATACTATCCCCACTTTGATCCTCTTATGTATTACCATATTATTCAGGTGTAACCATCCATTCAAACCACTTACAGCATTTACCACTGTAATTAATACAAAAAGGTTACTGCTAGAAACTATGGAAAATGTATATGTATTCATTTATAAGGCTTTGCCATCTAAGCTCACAAGATATACGAGTTATAACCCCTTCAGTCACTGTGTACACAATTGCTAATGGAACAATAAATAATACAAGTAAATCTTGACTTCTCACCCTTTATACAACTTTACACTCAGTACTTGATCTGGAATGTAAATACCTGCAGTTGCACAAAGATGCCAGAATTTTTTTCTGAAGCCTGAAAACTGAGCCCAGAGGAGCTGCAGGAGCCTAGGTCCTTCTCAGAATTGAATTACAATATGCTTAAATGTTATTACGGATTTCCTATCCATGTTTTAGCTAACTGATAAAAAACAAACAAAAAACCCACACAAAACAAAAAAAAACCTTGGAGGAAAATCTTTTGTAAATCTTTTGTAATCAGCAACTTTTTTTTCTTCTTTGAGGATCCTGAAAATAATGTCAAAGAGCAGTAAGTGTCACCTCTGTAACCTCAATCTATGCTAATACATGAAAGGCTCTCAGTAGGGCTAGCCAGACACTCATTATTGCCAGAATACATGACCATTAGACCCTTGTTATAGTATGCAAGGTAAACTACCGAAGTATAAAACAGCTATAGCATGCAGTACAGCTACTGAGTCCCTTTTTGAATGTTTGCTCCTTTATTACTCGGTCTGTGTACCCTACACAGAACGTATTCTGTGCATGGAGTGTGCTGATCAGAAACTATGGTGGTGAATTCTTCAAGATCTGACTTGAGAGATCCACTTCTGCTGCTTACCTTCCATTAGTGCTTCAATTCTCTGCTTCCATCTGCAATAGACACCATTACCTGCAGCTAAAGAAGACATGACAGAGAGAAAAGATGATGATACTGCACCACAACACATTACAATCCAAATGAGCTATACAAAACAGCACAAGTGCAAGTCTTTGACATTTGACATTCTTCTCATTCACATTATGTGACTGACAGCATTTGTTTCAAAGGTTCTGTGGTGCAACGTGACGTTGGTGGATGGAGCGAGACATGATGTCCCAGATGTGCTCAATCGGATTCAGGTCTGGGGAATGGGCGGGCCAGTCCATAGCTTCAATGCCTTCATCTTGCATGAACTGCTGACACACTCCAGCCACTTGAGGTCTAGCATTGTCCTGCATTAGGAGGAACCCAGGGCCAACCGCACCAGCATATGGTCTCACAAGGGGTCTAAGGATCTCATCTTGGTACCTAATGGCAGTCATGCTACCTCTGGCGAGCACATGGAGGGCTGTGTGGCCCTCATAAGAAATGCCACCCCACACCATTACTGACCCACTGCCAAACCGGTCATGCTGAAGGATGTTGCAGGCAGCAGATCGCTCTCCACGGCGTCTCCAGACTCTGTCACGTCTGTCACATGTGCTCAGTGTGAAGCTGCTTTCATCTGTGAAGAGCGCAGGGCGCCAGTGGCGAATTTGCCAATCCTGGTGTTCTCTGGCAAATGCCAAGCGTCCTGCACAGTGTTGGGCTGTGAGCACAACCCCCATCTGTGGACGTCAGGCCCTCATACCATCCTCATGGAGTCTGTTTCTAACCATTTCTGCAGACACATGCACATTTGTGGCCTGCTTGAGGTCATTTTGCAGGGCTCTGGCAGTGCTCCTCCTGTTCCTTCTTGCACAAAGGCGGAGGTAGCGGTCCTGCTGCTGGGTTGTTGCCCTCCTACAGCCTCCTCCACGTCTCCTGGTGTACTGGCCTGTCTCCTGGTAGCACCTCCAGCCTCTGGACACTACGCTGACAGACACAGCAAAGCTTCTTGCCACAGCTCGCATTGATGTGCCATCCTGGATGAGCTGCACTACCTGAGCCACTTGTGTGGGTTGTAGAGTCCGTCTCATGCTACCACGAGTGTGAAAGCACCACCGACATTCAAAAGTGACCAAAATATCAGCCAGAAAGCATAGGTACTGAGAAGTGGACTGTGGTCCCCACCTGCAGAACCACTCCTTTATTGAGTATATCTTGCTAATTGCCAATAATTTCCACCTGTTGTCTATTCCATTTGCACAACAGCATGTGAAATTGATTGTCAATCAGTGTTGCTTCCTAAGTGGACAGTTTGATTTCACAGAAGTTTGATTTACTTGGAGTTATATTGTGTTGTTTAAGTGTTCCCTTTATTTTTTTGAGCAGTGTAGTAACCCTGTACAAGCTAAGTTCAAGTTTAATTCAGTTCAATTCCTAATGGAGAGGAAAAAAATACCAGAATTTGAAAACAGACAGGGCTTCTCCCTCACCTCTCAACCAGATCAGCCCAGGCAGGTGATACATTTGCCTAAAATTAGTCAATGATAACCTTTTTCCCCCTTCTTTCCTTAATTCCGAGTCTCCCAGGCGAAACTCATCTGCTTAATCAACTGGGATTAGCCTATGTAGCGAGTTATGGCTTATATTGTTGAAAACCTGAAAACATACCCCAGAGAAGCTGCAGGAGTCTAGATTCCCTCTCAGACCACGTGAATTACAATATGTTTAAAGGTTATAAAGGCTTTTTTGATGGATTGATGCCCATCAGCATTTACAGTCTGTTACTCCTATTATGTTTGAATAAGAAGGGGGTAAAGGAGTTGCTAAACATGAGCTAAATGGTAAGAGAACATTATGATCAATGATGTCTGTAAAAGTAGTAGCAAAACAAAGAAATTAAGTGGAGTAGGTAAGACAAGCATCAAGTTTCCATTTAAAAACACTCAAAGTCCCACAGTAATGCCTCAGGCTCTGATTTGTCCCCAAAGGCTTAGCAACAAGTGACACAGTCACCTCAGAACAACACAGTCGGTGAATCAGATTGGTTATTGATTTTGTTTGTTTCTTTCTTTCTTTCTTTCTTTATTTCTAGGCATATTAGTAAGCATTTTATCTCTAGAGGTAAAAGTCAACCCTGTAAAGCTTGAACCATGAAATAACTGTCAGAATTTTCTAATTTTTTGAAAATTGAGTTTTTATTGAACTTTCTAATAATTAAAAAAATATATATATATTAATTTGCACATATGAGTTATGACCCCTTCAGTCATTGTGTACACAATTGTCTTTCTACAGTTATATACTGCGCTGTAATATTAATTTTCTGAATCTAAAAAGATTATGTAGGCAGAAGATAATTTTTATTCCCCACCACAATTCCTGACCAAAGGGGAAGTGAAGTTATATCATATTTATTACATCCAGCATTTTTGCACTTTATTGCTTAAAAATGTATTGTGCCATTTCTTTAGTTTTTCCAGGAGAAAAATTTAAACTGATGACACATAAGTCTCAAGATACCACAATACCCATGCATTAAATATGATACACTTGGCATAAAAGGGTTAAAAACAGCAGGCATCCATATTCATAACCTTGGCTGCATATATATTTCAATATGATTATCTGCCAACAGGTTTGTTGACTGCACTGTTGGTGTACTGGACATATTCTAAATTGTATCTAATTGTTTGTGAGATACAGTGAATCCTTTCAGTGGACCATTTGCATTCTGCATCATTGCATTTAAAATGAAAGCAAAACCCATAATTTTTGCATTGTTAATAATGTGTATTTTAGTCCTATAAATATAGATCTTACCACTGCATTTCCACTACTTCCACTGCAAAGTTACACAAGTCTAGCTCAGATGGAACCGGAAAACTGCATTTAATCAATATGAAGCAACAATGTGACGAAAATTATTAAATGTGCTCATCAAAATGTGGTTCTGCTTTAAAAGCACTGATATGGATAGACACATAATAGGATTAAGTGTGAGGCCTCCTGGAAAAAAAAAAAAAAATTGTGTCATGTCCTGGGCCGTTGGCCCAGCGTTTTGTGTTAGTTTATTTCCTGAGTGTGTCCTCCCAGTAGGTTGATGTCTTGTGTTTCCTAGTGTTGTGATATGTCTGCGTCTCTGTCCTGAGTCTGTGCCTGTTGTTTAGTCAGTATGTTCCTTGGTTTGTCACTTCCTGTTTATTTTGACAGTCTGGTTT
Organism: Archocentrus centrarchus; assembly: GCF_007364275.1. Lineage (NCBI taxonomy): Eukaryota > Metazoa > Chordata > Actinopteri > Cichliformes > Cichlidae > Archocentrus > Archocentrus centrarchus. The sequence goes on from NC_044348.1 coordinate 16,697,414, forward strand.
TCCTGTGCTTTGTGTTCAGCTTTGCTTCCCCTGTGTAATTAGTTTCATTTGCCTCACCTGTTGTTCCCTGCTGTTTCCTCTTGCCCTGATTACCCAGTGTGTATTTAAGCCCTCAGTTTCCATGTGTTCCTTGTCGCGTCGTTGATGTTGTGTGCCCGTGTGTTCCCTGTGTTTGCCCGTCGTCTCCCTTCCAAGATTTTTGTATTTGTTTTTCCCCTGCTTAAATAAATCCCTTTTAAGTTACGCTGACTTCTGGAGTCCTTCGTGTCAGCCATTCCTCGCCTGTTTCCTCCCCGGCCATGACAGAACGACGCGACCAGACTATGGACCCCGCGGATACCAGGAGCCCCTCCGAGCAAGAGGAAGTGATTTTGGAGCTCATAGATCTCTCCAGGAACATCATTCATGCCACTGATGAACCCCGTCAGATTATTCAGGCAATTTTCTGCTGCAGACTTTTTTCTTCCTCCACTTGGCTCCTCACCCATCCTGACACTGCCTCCCTTGCCCATTCCATAATCATGCTCCGGAAAAACTTACAAGCTAAACTGTATAATATTGGTCGCCCTGTCCAGGGCAAAGACACAACCTTTTTCCTCCAAGCCATCACTAATTCACCTCTCCTGCAGCCGGTCATCTCACCTCCGTCGTCTCCTCCGCACCACTGCAGCTCAGCACCACAGGCGCTGCCTCGCTTTCCGGATCCGCCGTCATCCCTTCAACTCACCTCTCCCACCTCGTCATTTTCATCCTTTCACCCACAGCCCACCGCCTCCCCAGACCTCTCTTGGCTGCCAGATGATGTGGAGATTATTGATTCACCTCTGCTGGTGGACATCCTGGATGCTGAGAATCGTGCTTCCCACTCCAACAGAACGCGAAGGAAGCAGCGCTCCCGGCGTCGCCGTGCTCCTCCCCAGCCACTCTCGCCTCAGTCAGCTGTAGCGCCTGCTCAGTCGCAGTCTTCCCAGTCAGCTGTAGCTCCAGCTCCCCCTCAGTCGCAGTCTTCCCAGTCAGCTGTAGCTCCAGCTCCCCCTCAGTCGCAGTGTTCCAAGTCAGCTGTAGCTCCAGCTCCCCCTCAGTCGCAGTGTTCCAAGTCAGCTGTAGCTCCAGCTCCCCCTCAGTCGCAGTGTTCCATGTCAGCTGTAGCTCCAGCTCCCCCTCAGTCACAGTGTTCCATGTCAGCTGTAGCTCCAGCTCCCCCTCAGTCGCAGTGTTCCATGTCAGCTGTAGCTCCAGCTCCTCCTCAGTCGCAGTCCCAGACCCCTCAGTTAGCTCCAGCTCCCTCTGTTCACCCTGCTCCAGCTCCCTTAGCTCCAGCTTCCCCTGCACCTGTACCTGTTCCGCGGGTGGGGGCGGCCACGGACGGGCTGACCTCGGCACTCGCACCTGTTCCGCGGGTGGGGGCGGCCACGGACGGGCTGACCTCGGCACTCGCACCTGTTCCGCGGGTGGGGGCGGCCACGGACGGGCTGACCTCGGCACTCGCACCTGTTCCGCGGGTGGGGGCAGCCACGGACGGGCTGACCTCGGCACTCGCACCTGTTCCGCGGGTGGGGGCAGCCAGGTCCAAGCCTTCGCATCGGTTTTCTGTGTTAGCTGCAGCAGCAGGGTCTCAGTCAGCTCTAGCTCCAGTCGCTCTCCCTCGCCTTCAGTCAGCTCCAGTAACTCTTCCTCGGTCCCCAGTGTCAGCTGTTTCAGTGCCCTCTCAGTCAGTTCCCTCAGCCCCTGTCTTAGTTCCTTCGGTTTTGGTCCCAGTTCCCTCAGCTCCTGCTCCTTCTGTAGTGTCAGCTCCCTCTCAGGCCCCAGTGTCAGCTAGCTCTCGGTCTGTTTCCACGCAGCCAGATCTCCCTAGCTCTCGGTCTGTTTCCACGCAGTCAGATCTCCCTAGCTCTCGGTCTGTTTCCACGCAGCCAGATCTCCCTAGCTCTCGGTCTGTTTCCACGCAGCCAGATCTCCCTAGCTCTCGGTCTGTTTCCACGCAGCCAGATCTCCCTAGCGCTCGGTCTGCTTCCACGCAGCCAGATCTCCCTAGCGCTCGGTCTGCTTCCACGCAGCCAGATCTCCCTAGCGCTCGGTCTGCTTCCACGCAGCCAGATCTCCCTAGCTCTCGGTCTGCTTCCACGCAGCCAGATCTCCCTAGCTCGCAGTCTGTTTCCACGCAGCCAGATCTCCCTAGCTCACAGCCCGCTCTCTCTGGCTCCCGGCCTGCTTCCACGCAGCCAGTCGTCTCCCGGCCTGCTTCCACGCAGCCAGTCGTCTCCCGGCCTGCTTCCACGCAGCCAGTCGTCTCCCGGCCTGCTTCCACGCAGCCAGTCGTCTCCCGGCCTGCTTCCACGCAGCCAGTCGTCTCCCGGCCTGCTTCCACGCAGCCAGTCGTCTCCCGGCCTGCTTCCACGCAGCCAGTCGTCTCCCGGCCTGCTTCCACGCAGCCAGTCGTCTCCCGGCCTGCTTCCACGCAGTCCCCTGCACCTCGGCTATTCCCCGAGCAGCCCCTGCTGCTCAATAAAGCAGCAGTGTGCCCTGTTCCGCGGTCCCAGCCTACGCATCCGGTGCCTCACTATGTAGGCCCCGTTCAGCCCATGGGCTCAGCTCACTCCGAGCCGATGGGGGTCTCCGCTCACTCCGAGCCGATGGGGGTCTCCGCTCACTCCGAGCGCTCCGCGCCCGAGGGCCCCGCTCAGTCCGAGCGCTCCGCGCCAGAGGGCCCCGCTCAGTCCGAGCCGATGGGGGTCTCCGCTCAGTCCGAGCCAGGGGGTCCCGCTCAGTCCGAGCGCTCCGCGCCAGAGGGTCCCGCTCAGTCCGAGCCGATGGGGGTCTCCGCTCAGTCCGAGCCAGGGGGTCCCGCTCAGTCCGAGCGCTCCGCGCCAGGGGGTCCCGCTCAATCCGAGCGCTCCGCGCCAGAGGGTCCCGCTCAGTCCGAGCCGATGGGGGTCTCCGCTCAGTCCGAGCGCTCCGCGCCAGAGGGTCCCGCTCAGTCCGAGCCGATGGGGGTCTCCGCTCAGTCCGAGCGCTCCGCGCCAGAGGGTCCCGCTCAGTCCGAGCCGATGGGGGTCTCCGCTCAGTCCGAGCGCTCCGCGCCAGAGGGTCCCGCTCAGTCCGAGCGCTCCGCGCACGAGGGTCCCGCTCAGTCCGAGCCGATGGGGGTCTCCGCTCAGTCCGAGCGCTCCGAGCCAGGGGGTCCCGCTCAGTCCGAGCCGGTGGGGGTCTCTGCTCAGTCCGAGCGCTCCACGTCACCCGAGGGTTCCCCACCAGAGCCCGGGGTCGCCCTTCTCCGCCGCCGCATGCCCCGCGGTCGGCCTCCAGTGTCTGCTCCCCGTCACCGCCGCCGCATGCCCCGCGGTCGGCCTCCAGTGACCCCTCCTCGTCGCCGCCGCCGCTGGGAGCGCGGTCGGCCTCCAGTGACTCCTCCTCGTCGTCGCCGCCGCCGCTGGGAGCGCGGTCGGCCTCCAGTGACTCCTCCTCGTCGTCGCCGCCGCCGCTGGGAGCGCCGTCGGCCTCCAGTGACTCCTCCTCGTCGTCGCCGCCGCCGCAGGGAGCGCGGTCGGCCTCCAGTGACTCCTCCTCGTCGTCGCCGCCGCCGCTGGGAGCGCGGTCGGCCTCCAGTGACTCCTCCTCGTCGTCGCCGCCGCCGCTGGGAGCGCGGTCGGCCTCCAGTGACTCCTCCTCGTCGTCGCCGCCGCCGCTGGGAGCGCGGTCGGCCTCCAGTGACTCCTCCTCGTCGTCGCCGCCGCCGCTGGGAGCGCGGTCGGCCTCCAGTGACTCCTCCTCGTCGTCGCCGCCGCCGCTGGGAGCGCGGTCGGCCTCCAGTGACTCCTCCTCGTCGTCGCCGCCGCCGCTGGGAGCGCGGTCGGCCTCCAGTGACTCCCCCTCGTCGTCACCGCCGGGAGCGCGGTCGGCCTCCAGTGATTCCTTCTCGTCCTCGCCGCCGCCGCCGCTGGGAGCGCGGTCGGCCTCCCTCGTTGGGACTTTGCTTTGTGGCCCCTTGGCCTCTGCGGCCTCCTGAACTGTGTGTTTTTTGTTTTGGATTTCCCACTGACTCCCCTGAACTGTGGACTGTTTTTTCCCCTGCTGTTTTTGTTTTGTCATAGCTCCTGGACTGTTCCTTGTTTCGACCCCCTATTTTGGACATTGGAGCTCTCCGGCCTTGTGCCGTCGCTTTTTGTTTCATCCGGTTGTTTTTTTGTTTTCTCATCCCCGTGTTTTTGCTCTGGTTTTTGGACTGTATTCAGCTTGTGCCATTGCTTTTCTTTGTTCGGTTCCTTGTGCTTATTGTTTTTTGCCCTTGTGCTCTACCCTTGCTCCAGTGCTTCCTTGTGTTTTTGGGTTTGTTCCTGACTTTGTTTGCTCCCTGTCTGTTTTTGTTTCGGGCCCTCCTTCCTGGTCCCCCGCCTCCCGCCCTGGTCTGGTTTTGTTTCTTGTTTTGGCCGTCGGGAGCCGGCCTTTGAGGGGGGGGTACTGTCATGTCCTGGGCCGTTGGCCCAGCGTTTTGTGTTAGTTTATTTCCTGAGTGTGTCCTCCCAGTAGGTTGATGTCTTGTGTTTCCTAGTGTTGTGATATGTCTGCGTCTCTGTCCTGAGTCTGTGCCTGTTGTTTAGTCAGTATGTTCCTTGGTTTGTCACTTCCTGTTTATTTTGACAGTCTGGTTTTCCTGTGCTTTGTGTTCAGCTTTGCTTCCCCTGTGTAATTAGTTTCATTTGCCTCACCTGTTGTTCCCTGCTGTTTCCTCTTGCCCTGATTACCCAGTGTGTATTTAAGCCCTCAGTTTCCATGTGTTCCTTGTCGCGTCGTTGATGTTGTGTGCCCGTGTGTTCCCTGTGTTTGCCCGTCGTCTCCCTTCCAAGATTTTTGTATTTGTTTTTCCCCTGCTTAAATAAATCCCTTTTAAGTTACGCTGACTTCTGGAGTCCTTCGTGTCAGCCATTCCTCGCCTGTTTCCTCCCCGGCCATGACAAATTGGGCTTCACAGGGAACACTATACCTGACTCTGGAGCTCCTGGGCCTGCTGAGTCGGACTCTGTAGCTGCTTCTAATTTTGCTGCATACGACCATTCCTCTTGAGATCCAGTCAGCTCTCGTGTAGGTCAGGCAGCAACTGAAAGATCCTTGCTTCAGGATGCCCAGCTACTAAACCACAAAGGAGGCAGGGCGCCGAGAAGAAGGGAAAAATCAATCCAGTGCAGAGAGACTATATTCTCTGTGCAGCCAACCTGTTCACTCTGTAGCTGAGGCTAAAATGCACCATGGTTCCCCATTCTCCCAAGCAGGCAGAGTCCTGTCCTTCACAGGCAGGCCTATTATCTGCCTTTGCTAATTCTGTCATGATTATAGCAGAGGATAAAGATTCATTTTATTATTTAAAATTAATGCTACTTCATAAACAAACACTTCAAATGTATATATTGAATTAAAAAGCAATGCAATGCAGTGGCTAAGATGGAATCTTAGCCACTGCACTGCCTTAGACTTCAACATTCAAAAAGGAACAGGCTGAAACTGTCTGAACAAAAATTCTCTCTGAACAAAGTAACTGTTAAAAAAAAAAACAACAACACAAAAGTCTGTGAGCATAATGTAATGTGTAATAAGTAATGCTGCTGTGGAAAACACACAAGACACAGCTGCTTCAGCATCATGCCTAGCAATGATGAGACAGACTGTTCATGTAAAACAGGACACAAACATTTTCCTGACAGTAAGAGTGCCAATAATATTAAACAGGCCACTAATTAATACGACCTTCCTGTGCTAAATCACAACAGGGTAGGGCATGGAGGGGGGAGAGGGAGAGTGTGAGCGAGAGAGAGAGAGAGAGAGAGAGAGAGAGAGAGAGAGAGAGAGAGAGAGAGGGAGGGAGGAAGAGGAGGGAGCTTGGGTGAAAGGAAGGGAAGATAGCAAACGGAAGACAAACAAACCTAACTCCTAGGCTTTGGTCCAGTCTGCCTGATGCTGCTGCAGTATCGCTGATGCAGAGGGAGTCCCAGACAAGATGGAGACTCAAACAGGAACCAGGACAAACCATACAGAATACTCCATGAAACCAAATGAAATCAAAAACAAGAATAAAAAAAAAAAAAATTCCCATTCCTTTTCTCCACAAAGCTCTGATCTCATCTCAGTGTCCGTTACTGCTTCTCAGAATAAGTCAAACATGTCTGACGGTTATTCCTGAATTAAAAATAAAAATTATGCACAAATCCATTTCACGGAATCGCTTAAAACGTGTCTCATCCGTTAGCACTCTCTTTCTGTGTGCGATCCACACCGATAACCCTGGTCTTGCTTTCTTTCTCTCACAATCGCTCCCTCTCTCTCTATTCTCCCCTCCTAAACTGATCAATACTTCATTTAAATCATGACATTAGCACACTACTACTGGAAAAAGAGGGCGAGAACAAATACAAATGAGCATCTTATGTTAAGCGACATCGTAAAGGATGTTTTATGTCTGCGGACTTCAAGATTTGTTGAAAATATAATGTGAAAAACAAGAGTATATGCAAGTGTATGGGTTGTACTGCTGTTTTGATTTGAGATCCAGAGCCTCACACTGATCAATACACATTTAAATTGAGGCTGAGAGAACCATCACAATATCTCATCTCATCAGAAGAAGGCAAACATACTATCCCAATTATCATCTCAAATGACTAGTGTCAGGGGACACAAGTCGGATGCTGATAGAGGCATATTTCATATTTATTCAGCAGAATTTTTACATTAGCACCTGAGCGCATAATTGCCTAATATATATGCACACTCACACTTTTATCTATTCACATAATTCACAATGAGCACAATCAATACTGCCCTTTCCATACTGCACCATGCTCATAAAGTGCGTCTGCATTAGATCATATAATAAGCTGTTCACAAAACCCCAAGCAAGACCGGCTAATTTCCTGGCGCTCACTGAAATTGTGAGTGGTAGCAACTGGCTAATCTTCCTGTGCGTCATTAAACCCGGATATTTACCTGAGAAGCCTTGGAGTCACGGGCCTGACGATCAGAGCAGCACATGCTGTTTCAGTCTGTGGACAGTCTCATCCCCGCTGAGACGGTGAGGAGAAGGCGACCAGATCCGGATTTCTCCATTCCGAACATGGGTGAAGAGAGCCGAGAACACAAGAAAAAAGAGAAGAGAGAGGGGCATATCGTAAGCCCAACACTAGGCGGGATGTGGTAGAGAGCCAAAGTCGATCACTCAGGCGAACAGCACTTACATATAGTCTGGCGCCAATGTTGACCAATGAGCAATTAGGTAGACAAGACTAAAGTTATTGATCCAGGGTTCAGGCTCTTTTCTCTGGGCTAACTAGCCTGCCTGAGGTTGTGTGATGGGTGCTACAGATGTGCACTACAACACAGAGAAAGGCAGTACAAGAGAAAGTGGGAGGAAGGGCAGGGCAGGTCTTTTTCTCTCCAGGCCTTAAGCCTTTGAGTTAGACAACAGACTTAATCATTTAGGCTGCTATTGATTGCCACAGGCTTAATAAGGCTTTGCATCAAGCAGTCACATACAAAAAGAAAAGGCACTTAGAAGAATCCAAACACCCAATCAAAGATATTATGGAAAGCAAACAGCTACTGCCATTGATACTTTGTCAAAACGATGAGTGTTCGGTTTCTAATTTACAGGATAATGAGAGAGATTTATGTCAGGAAACAGCTTGAAAAAGTGAAGTTACCCAGTACTTAAAGTTAGGATTAAGAAACAGAACAGAGGCTGTAATTTAAGGTGTGGAGGTTCTGATAAGTTGCCTTCAAAAGATTTAGCTTCAAGCTGATGACACTAGAAATTTAGCAATTTTTGGGTAACTCTGCAACAAGTAAATGCATTTTGCTAAGCTATCAATATCACTGGAGCTTTTCCCCAAAAAACAGATGGCACAGAATCTCAGAAGTCCCACACAGTTAGATGTTTAATTCTTAAATGCCTTAGCTAAACTAAGCACAAATGCACAGTTATATTCACAAGTATTTAGACAATGACACAACTTTTCTAATTTGTAAAATCAATGTGCTTAACACATAACATAAAAACCCGTGTAGTTTTACAATGCCTCAAGGCACTGAAAACACCTACATATAATAAAACAACCCCACCCCACCACCACCTATTGAATGTAGGCCTGTGTGAAAAAAAGAAGAAGTTTGGAATCTGTTTTTAAATGTATGCGCAGTTGTAACTGAAAGCACCTTCAGCACACTTAGATCAAATTCTAGGAACATTTAAACATCAAGACGTGACTGAGGTGCACTTTAAGCTTTAATTCAAGAGGTTTAATGAAAATATTACATTAACTGTTAACTACAGATGTTTTTCTACATGATCCCTGATTTTCTCAAAAGTAATTGGACAAACTAACATAACTTTCAATATAAGCACTGTTTTGAATAACTGCATTACCAGTTTTTGCAGTCAATGACTGAAGTCTAGAAGCCATGCTGCAGTTCTGCCAGGCCACAGTGAATGTAACAAGGAGTTTGCAACTTGCTATAAAACCTCTCGATTCAGATTAATGAAAGCATCTCTTGATTGTAGACTTTGATAATATGCTTACCTCCTTGAGAATGTTCTTGTCATTGTCCCTGTGTGTTTTTTTTAATAGAGTTTCCTTGCTTGTTTCTTCATATTTATATCCCTTGGTTTTGGGTTCATATCTAGTCATGTTCATGTGTTCAGTTTATATTGTATTTCCTTAGTCCTATGTAGTCCCGCCTCCTGTTTCCGTGTCTAGTTGAGTCTTCATCCCTGTGTTTGGTCTCTTATTCATTTTATGTCTAGTTAATTGCAGTACCTCAGTATTTAGTCCTTTGTTCCTGATATCTTGATTAGGTTTCACTCTGAGTTTAGTTTTTATATTCTCAGGCCCTCTTTGTTTTAGTTAACTAGGTTGTGTTCTTGGTTATAGGTTGTTGTATTCTTTTCCTCACTTAGTTATCCACTGTGTTCCCCGTGGAAGTTTTCGTTAGTTAGTGATTCTTTGTTTACTTACTCCCTGTTTTACTTTGTTAAACATCTGTCTTGTGTGCACTGTTTAGTTTTGTTCCCCTTGTCTTGTTTTTTTCCCAGTGAGTTCAGCTGTGCTCCCTGGTGTCCCAGTCTCATCTGCATTTATCCCTTGTCTTTCCATGTTCCCCTACTTAGTCCGACTGTTGTCCCCTATGTCAAGTTAACCCTTGTTTCCCATTCAGTTGTCTTTCTGTTTAATTGTGGTAACTGTTGTTTTCTGTGGCTTGCGTTATGTTTACATCCTCCTGCCTCATTACGTCTATAGTTTGTAGCTGTGCAGCCCACCTATACCTCTTCTCTTGTTATACCATGAGTGTTTATATTGTCTCTGTCTCCCACTTTGTCGCGCTGTCTCCCATACTGTGTGCTCCCTTGTTCTGTGTCCTTCCCTTTGACTCCAAGTTTTGCATTCCTGGTGCCAGGCCTGCCTAGTTTTTGCATTTTGTATTTTGTGGAAGGAACATCAGCATTAAAGCTGCTATTTGACTTTAAGTCCTGTCTCCCAAGTCCCACATTTGGGTCCAACTCTGCCTGTCATACAGCTGGTATATGACAGAATGGCGCGATTATGAAGGACCCAGCAGGCACGGGATTCAGTGAGTTTGAGAGGTTTTTTTTCAAGGTAGTCGGGCTTCATGGACTATGTTTCACTTCTCTTAATATTGGGCTTTCTGAAGCTCTCTCCACTGTGAGTAAAACTGGTTTGTGTTTTTCGTCCACCTGAACTGCCTCTACTTGGGACTGAGTTTGCTCAGCCAACAGCAATCAAAGCTGCACTTTCAGCTTCTGAGTCAGCTAACCTTAAAATGGACTTTTCTAGTTCTCAGCCGGCACATTATAAGTCTGTGTTTTCTGTTCCTGAACCGGCCAATTCAGAGGCTGAATTTTCTTTTATTGATAATGTAAAAACAAGGTTAGGATTACGTGTTGCTGAGCCGACTACTCCAAAGCCAGAGATGTGCATGTTTCTGAATCAGGCAATTTTGAGTTTATGATGATTTTGTGTCTTCTAGCCTGTAAAACTAGAAGCTGCTAATGGTTCTGGGCCAGCTCAATTAAAACCTGTACACTGTATTCGTGTCCTGTCACATCCGTTGGCGCTGGTCTCTAGAGGGTCTCCTTCATTTCTGGCCTCCAGAAGGTCTTCTGAGTTTCCTGAGGTGTTCCATCACCTTCACCAACGTCGGCCTCCTGCTAAGCCATTGAGGGTCCCTGCTGCTGGCCTCCCTGTTGGCCCCCTGAGATGCTTTGCCTCTGCCACTGGCCAGTTCCCTTAACTGCTTTGTTTCTGCTGCTGGTCCCCTGGTCCACCCCCTGAGGTACTTTGCTTCTGTCGCTGGCCTCCCAGTCAGTCCCCAGAATTGCTCTGTTTCTGCTGGTGGCCTCCTGGCAGACCCCCTGAACTGTTCGCCATCTTTGGTAGACTACCTGGCCACTCCTCAGAACTGCTTCACAGCCTTGCTCTGTGGCCTGGAAAATCTCTGAACTGTGTGTTTGGACTAGTTAAAGAATGTACCAAATTGATGATTTGGTTTTTTAGCCTAATGATGGCTGCCTTCACTTGCATCTACATCTATTTAGGCCTCCTACTGAGGATACCAGTGAAAAGCTACCAAATACAACTACAACACTTGGAATCAACTCCAGATATTTTAGCAGCTTAACTTACAATGAAACAATGAGGGAACAGACCTTGAATCTTGCCATGAAACAGTCAAACCCTTTGAATTGAAGCTGAAAGTCTGTATTTCAATCACATCGACCACACTTGACTGATTTAAAATCCTTTGTCGCTGAGGCAAAAAAAAAAAAAGTGTCATTGTCCAAAAACATATGGAGGTAACTGTATATTCTAAATGAAAATTTTTTTTAAGAAAAAGACAAGAAATGCTATTAAAAATTCACATATCAAGAATAGCTGAAAACAACCATACGGTTCTCATCTTTGTATATGGCTCGATATTATTTATCCAACAGTGTCAATACAGAACAGTTGATACAGAACTGAACAGAATAAAATACACTGTAGCTTAGGTAACACAAATAAAAGATTTATCATTGCTCCAACAAACCACAGAGACAGCTAGTTTGGCTTTCATTTAACTGCTTGGAGCTCATTTTATAGGGTTTTTAAAAAAGAGAATTTATCAGCCAGGTTATACAGCATTAATATTACCTAACAGTAAAATTTCTCAGTTTTCTCAATTAAATAAAAGCCCACATGGCTGTATTGTCATCTACACAAAGCATTTTAATGCACTACATTCAAGTCATGCAAAACCATGCTTTACGTGCTAATGTAAGTTTGTCGTCTCTTTCTTGTGGAATTCCAGGGTAGTACAAATGTGTTCAATGTCACATTGGTCTTGCAGGGAACTCCGAAACACACATAGAAAGAAATGTCTCCAAAAGTGAAAAATAAATTTAACATTTCCTTCCAGCTTTCCTTCTTAATAGATGATGGGACTTCTCTGTAAAGACTGGCCCATCCTCCAGTTTTGACATTTGATTTTCCCATGTTTTTAGATGCTTTCATTACTTTTTACAAGCCTATATACATCCTCCACTCCCAAGGACATTATTTCAAAACTGCTGAAAACTGGATTTTAAAGAAGACGGATAAAACAGACAAATAAGGAACAGAATTACAAAATATGGTCATATAAATGTTTGTTGTCTTTTCTTTTTTTAGCAGGTACAATTATCAAGTTCATTAAGTGTAAGATACTGAGTGGTTGTTATATATTTGCCAAAATGAGAATGAACAAGCATTAAATGCAAAGGAAATGTTTTCCTCTTTTGTTGTGGCTTATGCCTTTATATGCACTCCTTTCTTGTGTTTTGAAAATCAATTCTGCTATTTCAAAAGAGAAAGGCATGATAATGAAAGGGCACATAAAAAAAAACTCAGGCAATTGCTCATTCCTCACACCTTCCATTTCCTCTGCATCAGAAGGACACCTTTAATATTTGGACTTTCAACGTCACTCCAGACTAAATCCCTAGCAACCACCATAGCAACATACTCTCAGTTCAACGTGAAATGCATGGTAAGTTCCCTGCTGCCACCAGCCAACGGAAAAAAAGGAGAGCCAAAAAAAAAAAAATAAAAAAATCAGAAAAAAGACATAGATATGCTTGAAAGACCAAAATTAAGTGGCTCTGATAAGATATAACAATGGCACAGAAATGTTCATATCAATAATCCCACATGACCGGAGTGAGACGTATAAATCATATTAAAAAAACATGTATCTGTCAGCGCTTGTGTACTGAAAGAATGTTAAAGAGAGGGGGGGTATACTGTGTGTGTGTTTGTTTTGTTTTCTTTTTCCTGATTAAAAAAAAAAAAGAGCATCTCATCCAGATGATCATTACACAGTACATCAAAATGCAGTCTGCAGTGTGTGACTAAACTTGTAGAAATTGTGGGTAATTAATTGCTGCATAGCTGAAAATATTTTTTTAACATTAACAACAAATAACTGTTGTATTCTAATAATATGATTTGTTTGTCAGTCCACATTCTTACAATCCCCTCGAAATGCTCCCCAAACATAGTTCAGAGGACCAGCATTTGCTTGCAGTGTTTTTGATTTTTAAAATTATTTTCAGTGTCACATAAATATTTGTCCATTTTATTTTTCACTTGCAAATCCTGTATTTTAACAATATTATCTACCAAGGAAAAGAAGAAGAGGAGTTAAGCCCTGTTTGAACTGCAGATGCATGATTGCTGTAACTGTTTGCAAGTTGTGATGGCATATAAAAAAGACTGGCTTGTGAAATATCTGAAGATTCAGATAAAATTTTTGACTTATCGCTAGCTAGTTGACTTAGTCTATACAGATTATAGATTATGTCTTCAACAACCAAAATGCGAAGCAAAAATGTGTATTTGGCAAATATTAACAAATAATGACATTTTTACAAACAGAAGCAAATCTGTCTGGGGAGAGTCAAGAATACAGATTTTTAAGTCCAAAGGGTGCATTTGTTCTGAGATATTTGTCATCAACACTTCAGTAAGTAATCTCAATAATCAATCCAACATACCATGAGTTATTCTTCTAATGACACTATACAAAAGTCTTAGATTAAGTAGTTAGTTAAGTAGATCTCCCTCTGTATAATCTGTATGTCTGAGCTTCTGTATTGATATATCATTCAAACAGCAGTAAAAACCAACACGATTGTACACTGGTGTCTTCAACCCAGCTACAGTGGCAGAACACGCCATGTTACAAAAATTGAGTGGCGCACGCTCACAAATTTAATTTTAAAAACTCCATTCTACACATAAACAAGATGTGTTAGCCTATAGAGCTCCGCTGACAAATATCTTACTTGTACAATATGCGAAGAAGACCCCTATGTCTGCAACAATGAGGGAACAGTTTACCCTGCCCGGGATAGGGTTACCGGGGCCCCACCCTGGAGCCAGGCCTGGGGAGGGAGCTCGAGGGAGAGCATCTGGTGGCCGGGCATTAGCCTGTGGTGCCTGGCCGAGCGCAGCCCGAAGAGGTTACATGGGCCTGCCTTCCTGTAGGCCCACCACCCACAGGAGGCGTCGTAGGGGTTGGGTGCAATGTGTGTTGGGCAGTGGCCAAGGGCGGGGGCGCTGGCGGACTGATCCCCGGCTATTAAGACTAGCTATTGGGACATGGAATGTCACCTCTCTGGTGGGGAAGGAGCCTGAGCTAGTGTGTGAGATTGAGAGATACCAGCTAGATATAGTTGGGCTCACCTCAACGGATGGCCTGGGCTCTGGAAGCAGTCTCCTGGAGAGGGGCTGGACTCTGTTCCAGTCTGAAGTTGCCCTCGGTGAGAGGCGGCGAGCTGGGGTGGGTATTCTTGTATCCCCCTGGCTTGCTGCCTGTACGTCGGAGTTTTCACCGGTGGACGAGAGGGTTGTTTCCCTGCGCCTTCTCATGTTGGAGAGATTACATCTCTCGGCTAGCCTGGGAACGCCTTGGGGTCCCTCCGGATGAGCTGGTGGGGGTGGCTGGGGAGAGGGAAGTCTGGGCTTCTCTGCCTGGGGACTGCCCCTGCGACCCGGCCCCGGATAAAATGGATGGATGGATGGACTTTGACAACAACAGCAATCAAGTAATGTTCAAGAAATTGAACATATTGTGAAAAATATAAATGTTTAGTAAAAGAACAGGGAATTAGTAGAGACACCCTCTCTACTTTCAAGATTCGGCTTAAAACTTTCCTTTTTGATTGACTATAGTTAGAGCTGGATCAGGTGACCATGAACACGCTCTTATAGACCTAGGCTGCTGGGGACTTCCCATGATTCACTGAGTGTTTCTTTTTCACTCACCTCTTTTCACTCTCTACGTGTTTATACACCATTTTGCATTTAATCATTAGTTATTCATCTCTGGCCCTCTCCCACAGCATGTATTTTGTCCTGTCTCCCTCCCCTCACTCCCAACCAGTTTCATCCTGTTAAAAGGGAGTTTTTCCTTCCCACTATCACCAAGTGCTTCCTCCTAGGGGGTTGTCTAATTGTTGGGGATTTTTCTCTATTGTTGTAGGGTTTTTATCTTACCATGTAAAGTGCTTTGAGGTGATTGTTGTGATTTGGTGCTATATAAATAAAACTGAACTGAATTGAACTGAATTATGCTGCAGGAGTTGTTTTAGATTGCATTACTGTTAAAACTATCTATGTAGTCAACTACACAGAGGTACAAGGCTTCCTTCAGTGAGAGCTTGATAGTGTTTCCTTCAAAAAAAGAGTTATCCCTTTAAAACACTGAAAAAAAATAAACCCAGTCATGTCCATAATTATTTATTGCCAGTCAGGGCAAAAACATACTCACCAAGGTGCTCTAAGTAGCTATTAAACAAGTGTGGCGGTGACCTCTGGTTTTAAGCGGCTGTATCTCTCACAGCCAAAGCTACAGAGGCCATCCTTTGAATGGATTTCCTCAAGTTTAATTCAGGAAAATATAAATGAAGAGTTATTCATTGGCAAAGCTGTGCAAGAACAAGTAGTGCCTCAACTGCACATTGGTCCACACAAGTCCTTCCAAATTCCTGCTGTTTCTCTCTGGAGGACTTGGCTGGTGGTTCAAAAGTAACCATCTGCCAAATAAATAAGGAACTTTATTTGCAATCATATTTTACTCTTTAACGGTGCCTTTATAGCAAACCTATTCTGTAATATTCTGTGTCTGCTTGTTTGAGTGTCCATGTAATGATCTATACAGATAAATTATGTTTTGTATTTTGTCATATCTTTAACAACATCTGTAACATTTGGCATATTCAGTGATTCAAAATGGTTCGACTAATATACTTGCCCCAGTAATGCCCTTTATTTGACAATACACAGGGAACATGGAGAATTAGATATGGAGAACATAATATGTAATGTGCCCTAACCACTCACCAACTTTTCTTCCCCAATGCTTACTTGGGCATGTACAGTAGGTATTATATGAATGTACAAATTTCGAATGAAACTTATTTTATAAAACTCTTAATTAATACTAAATATTTCAGTGCTACCTGGAACACAAGACATTCAGATTACATAGGTGACAAACATCAAATATACCTCCTATCATGTAATGGTGTAGTTCCAATACACTGTATTTAAAGTATTTGAAGTATGTGACTGAGACGCATATTATTATGAGAGTTAATTATTACTGTCCCAAGCTTAACAACATTAGCAGCTGCACTGCAAAGATGGCAAGCTATTAAATTAATTTTGCCACTAAATACAACACTCAGCCAGGTGGGAGTTGAAATTAAAGTGAAAAAGCAGTGCTGAAAAATCTGAAAAGCACCCGTTCCCCAAACCTTTAGCCTTTGTACTGACAGGGGCTTTATGAAGCTAAAGGTGGCCTCAAAACCAGGACCTGAATCAGCTAGATTGCATCCAGTCTTTAATACAATTAATGAATCTCACAAAGGAGGATTATGCTGACAGGATTATTTTCACCAACAATGCACACCCGCTGCCAGTTACAGACATGCATGCTATTCATGCAACTGCTGACCCTCTTTAATCCAAGCACACAACAGACAACAGTTTGTGAATAAACACTGTCAGCCTAAGGATAGGTGAGTGTCCATGAAAGTGGTCACTACAATATTTTCTTTGCGACAGTAACTCTTAGATATCTTGTTGACATAGTTCTATACTGACAAGTCATTTATTCTATTTTTGACTTTGTAACTCAAACAGGGCAATGCGAGGAACTCAATCAATTCCTGTGAACTTTACAGAGGAACTGAACTATTTGCCTTGCTCCAACATTTGATCTCAAGCCCCTGACAAGGATCTCAAACTGTCTGCAGGCAAATGAGAGCTGTCTGGAACTTCTTGGGGCAATGCTAAATCAAATTAGTTAAAGCCATGTTAATTTCAAGCAGCATTTCATTAAAAAGGAAAAGATAATCAGCAACAAAGACTGCATGTCCTTCTGACTAATCTAATAATGCTTCGTTTGTTTGCTTTAATCACATATAGCGATTAAGAAGCAGAGACAGGGCTAAATCATGTAGACAGAGGGATCTCATAATCTGCCCGTCATGGCCACCGTCTGATTTCCTGCCATTCGTCACAGTATGTGAATGGATGAGCGGGTGGTGTTTCGACCCTTAGCTGGTGTTTTGAGAGGTGCTCTAACCTCACGATGGGACTGCTCATCTTTAGAAGATGAGGGGGTTCAGGTATCACTTTACCCTAAAGGGTCTCAGTACTAAACCCAGGCCACTGGCTGTCATGGATATTAGCTTTGCATTTTGGAGCCTGGATACTAAAACAATCTTTATAGAGTTTTGGCCCAGAGACAGAGGACATCTGTAAAATGTTAAATTCTGTCACTTTCCCATCTTTATCTTCAGCTGAAAGCAAACTCCTAAACTGATTTAAGAGAAGCAAGCTTTACATTATATGTTAATTCTATCCATCAGAACATGATTGCACTGAACGATCCTTATTTTTACTTAACATTTATGTTTTATTGCCACAATATTAAATGCAGAAGTTTTGAAAAAACTTTATATTGCAAGTCTGTGTATTTATAGGGTAACAGTTTTAATAATTAACCAGGAAATTGCAATCTGAATTTATTTATTTGAGCTGTTGCCAATGCTGGTTACTTGTACAGAGCAAGTTTTGCCCCTTTATAAATTTTACTGTAATTCTTTAGGAAAGCTGCCAGATGTTTCTAGTTCTTCTGAGTTTGCTGTTTTGCATTGCTACATAAGAGAAATTTATGGTGACTATTTCTGCAAATGAGACTATAGATGGGAGACTCTGCTGAATAAGGGATAGGCAATGAAAACACTTGAATTTTAAAAAAGCTCATCAGATCGTTCTCCCTCAGAAAAAAAAAAAAAACTCATTCCTCATCAGTGGGTACGATCACTTGAATGGAATCAATCAATTGTGTTCCGCTTGGCTTTGCTCTTCTTTGCTCTTCGTTTCCAAATCCAATCTCTTCCATGTCATCTCAGAGCACATTTATAAGGGCCCAGCCTCTTGATTATCTCCCTCCCTCGCCTCAACTCCCCCGCTGCTGCATGCTCCAATGTATTAAATTAAATGAGGTGTCTGTCCAGGTCACCCTCACCACAGCCTTCCCCCCACCACACCACCCTCGTTCTCACTGCTGGTAATCAAGGGAGAAGACCCTCCCTGCTAGTTTTGTGCCGGCCAGGCTGCATAAATTAGCATTAATGAGAACTGGAAAGACCTGCAGTAAAACTGGGGAGGGAAAGGACTGAAAAGAGCAAAACCAGAACTGTGGGAGAGAGAGAGAAATGCAGCTTCAAACGTAACACTCGCAAATGGCTACTTTCTCTGTCGTCTCACCATCTCTCTTTTTATACCCGTCTCTTCATTTTGTACCTTAGCCTCTGTCTTTTCACTGGTTATCTCCCGCAGACAGACTCAACAAAGCTCTGAGGAATAAAACAGCAGTGGCTTGGGTTCTGGCAATAAATGAATCATAGATGAGGCTGTGTGAACACTTAACATAATCCCATGGCTCAAGCTTAAAAATACTGCAGGGTGCTAACGTCTTTGTTGTTCATCAAATATTGATGCATACATAATTATTTAAGCATAAGTGTGCAGATTGTGCAAATGTGTAAATATATCTCAGTGGCAGAGGCATTTTTAGTATTGGTTTTATGAATGTAAATTTGATTCTGGTGGATTGTATTAGACCTAATTACCTAGGGGATATATATAATTATCTTGAACTGATACAGAACTGAATGTGTGATGTGTTTTACATCGACTATATTCGTGTGTGTTCAGTTTACTGCAATACATGAAAACCGCCAAAGCTTGACGTTGACACACAGCACACTGTCCTCTCTCTTCTCATTGGAATAGCAATGACAATTACAAGAAGAAGAAGAAAAAAAAATCACTGCATCGCTTCATTCTTCTGCTCCCCAACTTTAATTGCTTAATGCATCCTTTACTGCTGCACCACTCTGCTCCTCTCAGTTTCCTCCTCCACCTCATCATTCCTCCCTTCCCCTCCTCCCTTTCTCATCTCCTCCACTGCCACCTCATTTACTGTCAAGTTCATCTTGGTAATTAAAGTTGAACTGCATGTAGGTCTCTAGTTTGAGGGTGGCAAATTGGCACAATCAGCCCAGTGTAGTGTTTTCTTTAAGTTTTACACAGGAGTGAACTCCAGCTTTGGGTCTATAACACCTCATCTGCAACGTGATTTTGTTTCGTCTTCTGCGAGGTGCACGCCACAGCAGGAGTGAAACTTCTGGCCTGGTGCCACTGGTAATGGTAATGTAAGTTGCTCAAAGGATGCTTTATTCTGAAAATTGATCAGCTGTCTGATACCATTTCTGGGTCTTGATACTGTTACTCTGCACCATTGTTCTATAAGATTATATACTCAAAGGCCACTTTCTTAGGTACACCTGTTTTAATCACTCACTTAAATGGCAGCAACTTAATGCATTTAGGTCTGCAGACATGGTCAAAACAACCCGCTGAAATTCAAACCGAGCATCAGAATGGAGTAGAAAGGTGATTTAAGTGACTTTAAACGTGGTGCCAGATGAGCTGGTCTGAGTATTTCAGAAACTGCTGATCTTCTGCCATTTTCCCACACGGTCATCTCTAGTGTTTACAGAGAATGATCTCAAGATGAGAAAATATCCAGTGAGTGGCAGTTCTCGGTGAAAATGCCTTGTTGATTCAGAGGAGTTCAGAGGAGAATGATTTGAGCTGATAGGAAGACAGCAGTAACAACAGTAACTCAAATAACCACTTGTTACAACCAAGGTATGAAGCAGAGCATCTCTGAAAGCACAACATGAACCTAAAAATGCTACAGCAGCAGAAGACCACACTGGATACCACTCCTGTGAGCAAAGAACAGGAATCCAAGGCTACAATTAAAACCACAATCAAACAATAGAAGACTGGAAAAACATTGCCTGATCTGACGAGTCTTGATTTTTGCTGTGATATTCAGAATTTGGAGTAAGTGTTTTTGTTTTGTTTTTAGATACCACTTGTATCTGTTGAGCCTGATATGGAAAAAAAGGATTAAAGAAAAATTTTTTTTGGCATAAACAATATGGAAGTCATGGATTGACTCTGACCACTGGAAGATATATCACCCAACCCTCTATGGATATGGGCTGCCTTGTATCAATGGTTCATAATAGCACAGTATGAGGAAGATTTACCTAATAAAGTGTCCAGTGTGCATACATGTCACTTTGCAGATGGTCCCTACATACTCGTCTTACAGTGCATCTTTCCAACCATTGACAACAACTTACAACCATTTTCAGCAAATTGACCAGCTTGGAATGAAAATGGTTTAGTTTGTTGTCTATGGCCGGAAAGATACAACATCCCTGTCACACACACCCAAAAATTCCGGGTTAACTCGCCATTACCTCACTCTCTGCGGTGTCTTCATAGTAAGGAGAGCTGAAATATTCAAACAGCAGCTATTACAGCAGCTAATTCATTCTGACTGGTGTGTTTGTGCAGAAATTAGCTGCCCGTACCCCTTGATTTGGGTCATGTGTTGCTTGGTTATGCTGACAGATAGATAGTAGTAGGTTGTATTTAGTGTGTGGGCTGCATGACTAGACAATCTGGCAACTTTGGTACAGTTAGAAAAAGGCTCAGAACATACTACTCAAAAACTAACTTGTATAGTGCAATTATTCAAAATAAAGGTCAAACACATTCATTGAGTTTCCCGGGAGAAACAGCTAAACGGGAGGCCGTCAGGAGATAGTGTTAAAATATGGGAGAAACCCGGGGAACACGAGTGCTGGCAGATATGTAAAATGGCTAATCCAAAATTAAAGTAAAAAAATAGACATATACTTGTTCTGGTGGTCTTGTGTTTGCGAATTACCAGAATTTTAATGAATTAAGCTGCCTCCACACTGGAAGCGATTTACATCAACATAGCAACCAGAGACCATAGACATCAAGTAACTACAAGAGAGAAAAAAGTGGGTAGATCCCGAGATAAACTGTTCACAACTTCCAGGCAA
This sequence comes from Archocentrus centrarchus, assembly GCF_007364275.1. Taxonomy (NCBI): domain Eukaryota; kingdom Metazoa; phylum Chordata; class Actinopteri; order Cichliformes; family Cichlidae; genus Archocentrus; species Archocentrus centrarchus. The sequence continues at coordinate 16,717,965 of NC_044348.1, forward strand.
GCAATTGAAGCAACTACCAATGAGAGCGCAGGATACCGCTGACTGACGTATGATCTGGTAGTAAATACTTTAGAGGATTACCTAGGCAACTGGAGCCTGTAATGTCCACTAGCAGCCAACTACCAGCTTCAAAGGAGCAACAAGCAAATTGCTTCCATTGTGGACGCAGATTTAAAATGCTAGATAGGCTAACTGTCTTGAAAGTGTTATTTCATATAAGCAAACAGTATGTATTTAGCCCTGAAAACAATGAATTCATATGGTCTAGGTAATTGATAAAGATGAAACAGCTTATAGCCAATGTCTTACTTAAACGCCTGTTCAGCAGAACTAAAAATGGAAGATCAAGAATTTTGTTCTGAACTTTATTCTAAAAGTGTTCTGAATTCGGTCTCCTTCAGTGACCTATAATTAACTATCGACCACCAGAGATATTTATTGGACATCACATTTTGGTAAAATATATGTTCAAGTTAGCTGGCTCACTAATACAAGATTGACTGTGGCCACTGGAAGATAGAGCATCACCCAACCCTCTATGGACCTACAGTGCAATATTTCACAAGACAAGTTATCAGGGCCTGGAGAAGTCGGGGGTGTTTGTTTTAACTAGTGGAATCACAGCCATATGCAGAAACAGAGGCTTTCTCATTTCACCTGCCTTATCTAATTTACATAAGTGCAACATCAAGAGAGACTACCAAATATGGTACCTGATATAGAATAAGAGTGAACATCTATACTGGAATTCTAGAAAACACGAAAGCAACTGTTAGACACAGGTACTATACACATATCTGTAGGCAGCTACTATCCAGCTGTACACATCTGAGCACTCCAGTATGGGCTGTTATTAGGCAGCAGCCCATTGCCTGTGCTTGAGCAACTGAGGACAATAAAAATTCCTTTTCTTTAATTAACTTTTATAGCCAGCGAAGAGGACACGGTGACACCTGTCTTGCGCAGTACCGCAAATTATTTCTCCCCTTTCACATCTGTGCATGTAATGTTTGTGTGTGGTTGTTTTCTTGCACCGAGACATCACTGCAGCAAACATTATGAAACATGGATTTTTTTTCCCTTACCCCCCCCCCCCCCCCCCCCCCCCCCACACACACACACACAATTATCTCTATAATAATAAGCAATACTCATGTTTCTCAGTGCACGTTGAATAAGGATGGGTATCATTAAGATTTTAATGGTATTCCTACTATTACTGATACTGCTTATGGTTCCAGTATTTTAATTATCCTTTTTTTAAGTTGGTTCTTTTTGTTGTTTTTGTGTGACAAAATTAGCATCAACACTGCTTAAATATTATACAAGTACACCGTGTTAATAATATAGTACCTTTCACTCTATTTTATTTTAAAAAACAATGCAGTACATTTTGTTTTTACTGTGCAACACAACTGTGAATTTCTGAATGACGATTCAAATTGTGCTCGGACCATTTTAGACCAAACAATAAAAAGACAGCTGATTGGTTAGTTTTAATTAAATAAAGTCCTTTTGCTAGCATACATGGCAATGAGAGATGAACCAGCTGCTTGGCAGTTGAAAACTGAGCATTTCTGCACTGGTGTCAGCACTCAACTTGCACTTCCACTCTTACATACAAAAGACTTGCACTTGTGGTAACAAGTCTTGTCAGCATTAACTCTAGCTAAATGTAACCATATTTTCCCATTGTCACAGATGTGTGTGTCCTTCACTTGGCTTCAACTGCTTCCACTACTGTTTTCAAGTGAAAGCATCAAGAGAAGAGCGTAAGTTGCAGAGGCTCCAACATGGTTCTGCAGTATCCCTGCACAGCCTGCAGACTGTTGTTTACATGTTGTATCTATTTACTGTCACCAGGGGGCAGTGCCACAAACAACCAGTCTGTGGGCTACTCTTGCTTGTGCTAACGAGTTATAACGCACAAAGATCACAAGAGAAGCAAAGTGTTACAAGAAATGACAAGTTTTCTGATCTTGGATGTTTTTTCATGGTGAATTCCACTGTTGCTTCTTTCCCTGTTCCGCCCCACTTTTCAACCAATCACCGTTCAATCTACGCATAGTGTCCTCCACATCATGGACTCATCATTCCATGCTGGTGGAATTTTTGGAGAACTGCAAAAACTGTTGAAAACCCCTTTCTGTAGGCTCTGTGTAGGCATATATCAAAGCAAACAGACACAAATAAATGAAACAGAAGTGTTTTTGTAGACACAAACCTAAAAACACAACAGCAGTGGATTACAATGAGACTTTGCACTAATAATGCATTCAGTTAATTAGAAGGACTCCGAAACAAAGGATAAATACTACCTTCTGTACAATAGTTGATGCAAATAAAAGCTGTAAACTATATTTGAGGTCATTCAGTAAGAATCATTTTTGGACACATTGGTCATATTTTTCTAAACTACCACAGTTTTTCTGAGAATCTACTACACAGTCAGTACATACAAACACAGGCTGCCACAGATTGCATGAATGCGAATGCATTTGAATAATAAAGTTTATCAGTAGCTAAGAAAGTCACTTAGTCTGGTACAGTCAAAAGCAAAGCAGCCAATTCTTTCTTACTAATTTATATAAAAGTGGATGTCTCTGGATGCCATGAACTAAAACACACAACTACTGATAGGACCAACTACTCCTTTTCAGTTGAGTCTCATCTCCTCCACCTTGTCTTGCTTTGCATGATAAAAGAAACCTCAGCTTATAGAGAAGCAGAAATTAAATGTCAAGGCTCGGTCTAAGCAAACAATATGGTTTGAATATGAAATAAGAACCTTAGAGTTATTTTTTTCAGCATGGGTACAGAAAATCTGTCACTAATGAGAATATATGTTTAAGTGTATGCAATCAGTGAAACATGAATACACTGAGTTGTTTGTTTATGGGCATCTTTTAATATACACAGGAAGTGAGGTGAAGCTAGTGTACAGGCATGTGTTTGTGTTTTTAGAATCTATCAACTGAAGAAAGCTTTGTATTAGTACATCAATAGCATTCAATTAAATGGAACAACTGTGAACAACAGTAATTCCTACAAGTCTAAACTTAACTGTAGTAGCTGTCATATCAACGTGAACATTCATTATGCATGTTCTTAGTCAAAGTATGTAGGAGTATCTTGGTGAATAAGGTGGTTTAAGGAGATGCCCTAGACTTGGTCAAATGACCTTCTTATTATATCCTCCTCTTCAATCTTCCCATTACTTTATACCGTTCACTAACAAAGAATTAATTAAAATGTATATAATATATATCAATAATAAATGCAGATGGGGTTGCCTTGAGATTACTCTTGATCTGAACTGAATTGGATAACGTGTATTCAAAATTAAATGTAGTTAGCACAAATTGCAAACAGGATATAACAGAAATTGCTCAGTTAATGGACTTTCAATTGTGTTAAAAAAAATAAAGAGATTAAAAAAAAAAAAAAATCACCCACACTGCTTGACTTGGTACCAAGAGCTTGCTTTTAACAGCCTGAGGTAAAATATGTCCGTTTATACACATTCACATTGAAACCTTGAGGTCTCAGATGGTCACCAAACACTAGATCCTACACATTCACAGAATTCCTTCTAACACACAATGCGAAGAATGAGAAAATTCTTTAACTTGAGTTGATGATTCGAAGCATTCTGTGAGGCCATTTTAGGGTGTCCTTGTAATGCAGACTTCTGAAATTCTGTGGCAGTGGGAGAAAGGTAGGGGGTGGGACCTTGATTGATTGCCAAGGATGAGTGATTAGAAATGTGAGCTGCAATAATGTCCTCCGCTGCCGGGCCTGCTGCAGGAGCCAGCCACAGTGCTGTAAACATTTCACTGCATCCCAACATGCTTTACTGCCTTTAAAGGGAGGGAGATGCACACTTAATACTAAAGCAAGCTACTGCCGAGGCTCATTACCATAACCCTGTCCCAACGCATCACCACATTTAGAAAACCATCAGCATACAGAAGTCAGATTTTCCTTATCATATGCACACACACTTACCCAGCATATGCAAGGCAATGTTAGACAACACACACATCATGCAGAAATAGAGAAACAAACATAGCATATTCAATTAGCATAGTATTATCAGAGCCAGAGACTCAACAGAAATCATCTGGGGAATATGATCTGTTCAGCCATCCACATGGTCATGCTTAACATCAGCCTATAGACAATTTCATGTGTAAGAACACATGCATCATACAGTACACCTTCATAATGCTCACATCTGAATTTAGCTCTATGCTGAGAGCACAGCAAAGAATGAAAGTCAGCTAGTGCAACCTGACTTTTGAACAGGTAGAAAACTCTGGGGCTGAAAAATTAAGCTAAGAACAGAAGTGCTGAAAGAGGCTGGCTCCAAAAGCTACTCATTTCTCCAGTAGACTCCCATATTAAAATGCCCAATTTAAGGCAGCCTCAAGTGGAGATTAGAGGAACTGCAGTCTCTGGAGCTGGTTTTATTAGCACTAGTACTGATCTGTGAAATGCTAGAATATAACAGTTTTCATACCTGCATACAGAAAACTAAAAAAAATAAAAATAAATTGGGAAATTGTGTTTGTCATATCATATAGGACATGGTGTACCTGTATTCACTTTATTAAATCTACAGGATCTCCCAAATAGATTAAGTTCTTACATGAAGTACATGCACATGGGAGTGCAGACATGCAATAAAACAACAGTAATTATGGTAAAAGTAATAAAGTAAAAGTGTAAATGGAAGAAGAAAATACTGTAATACTGCATTCATAATCAACCCACATCCCGAGTCAACAATGGCCAGAAAACCTGGAAAACCTGATTAATATCCCTACACAAGTCAAAGCATATCTGTGCTTGAATCAGACTAGTGTACGCACTTTAAGGTCCATTTCAGATGTACAAGGAATAATGAGCTACCGGTCATAAACAAACAACTGAGGAGGAATGTGATATTCATTCAATACAATCTATATTGGGCAGCTTTGGGGAACTAAATGGCGTAAGTTATTGTTCCTTGGTGGGTGTCTGTATTTCAGAAATGTCTCAACAAAATTTTTATTCACAAAACCTGAAAGTTCTATAATAAAAATGCCCCTTTCATGCAGGCCCTGCACATTTAAATCCATCAGGTTAGGGTCTAAATTCAACTGCATATTTCTGTTCACCAGATCAATTACAAAAGTTCAGTATCTGCTGAACTACTATTTTTACAAGTAATAGCAAAATGGCAATGATAACAACCAAGCACCATTAACATGCCTCTTAAATAAGAGTTTGTTATTACAATACTTTGGGAACCATTATAGAGTTTTGCCACAAAAAAAAAGAAAATCATAGTCATGCAAGGCTCAACAATCTTTCAGACAGCAAAATGTTTAAACAGTAGGGGTTTACATGTCAGTGGGGAGATCACCAGTCTGTGTTGATGTTAAACACTGGACACAGCCATCTTTTACAGCAGAACAGAACGATTGTTATGCTATTGGCACTCCTGGGTCATTAATCACCGATTCCTGAATTACTTTGGATCAAAGAACTAACCTCCTACCCATTTAATATGTTTGCTGTCATCAATCCACCCATTTGTTTTTCCAACTTGTGCTTTAGAAAGCTGCTAAGGGAGCTGGAGTCTACCTCAGCTAATGTGGGATAAGATGTATGCTAAATTTTGGACAGGCCAATCATCTGCCTGACAGACAACCATTTACATCATATATATAGCAGAAAATATATCCACCACAGAAGTAAAAATTAATTTAAACCTTTGCTATTCAGACTGCAATACTAACTACTAATGTTGCTGTTGCCTGGTAGTACCTAATAGGTTACCAAATGCATTACAGAAAAAGTCAGTTTCCATCCCTACAGCTACAATCTGCACAAATTCCACACAGAAGGGCCTGGAAAACTAAGACCCTCTGTGAGGCAACAGTGCCAACCAAAGTGTTAACCACTGAGCCGCTATACTGCCAAATTATATCGTGAAACATGAAGGCACAAACTCACAAAAGGGACAAAACACAGAAGTACAAATAATTACCTTAAGTCAATGTTACAACATCAGTACCTCAGACAGCGTTCAAACCAGTGGTTGATCGCCCGGCACTGCGCCTTGCTGAGAATTTCAGCAGTTAGCTACCTGAACGGATCGCTATTTTTCTGGATAGAACCCTGTTTAGAGCAGGAGTCTCACACCTGCAGCTACATACAGTATGACCCTACATTAATATGAATGACAACCCCTGCCTTGGAAGATACTGTACAACCCCCATGACGAGCCATTTTACCCTAAGGAAACCCTACCAACATTACCCTATCAACATTAGTAAAAAGTATAAATAATTAAACTATTTATCACCACTCAGTGGGCTATGTATGATTATTTGGTACTTTAACTTTGCATTATCCTTTGTATTTATGTAAATTATAGAACCAAAAAACAAATTTTTACTTTTTAAAATTATTAATCATAATTATTTAAATCTAATACTTTATAATTAATAACAAAACTGAACAATTCTAAGAGTAGGGAATCTATCTATCTATCTATCTATCTAGTCTTACTTTGATGAATATACTGATGAGCCTAAACAGCCTTGGCAGTGAAAGTGGGGGAAAAAAAAAACTGTCCATGAACTGTTAAATTCTTTGTTTTCCTCCAAGAGTTTTTTTTTCTTGGAGTTTGCATCCATTGGTAAGGGGACGCAGGACGAGCCATTTATGTGTATACATCAATGCTAACCAGCACCACTGAGGTTCAGCAAAAGTGCAAGGTAATAGACAGGGGCTGCAACACACATTTTAGTTCATTAAATATAAGAATAAATGAAAAATTAATAAATTGAAAAATTAAAAATCAATGTGTGGGCTATAAATGTTTACAATGCAGACTGAATCAAGTAAGGTCATGATAAACAAAAATGGAAATGAAAGTTAAAATAAAAAATAAAAAATTATTCATATCCACAATCATATTAATGTAGATTTTTGTCAAAGCCACAGGGAGCCACTGGAGACGGGCAAAAGTGCTGCATATGACTGTGGAGCTGCCTGTCTAAAGGCACAATAGTGTACTTTATTTTCTGACATTGTAGTTACATGGTAATGCTTGGTCAGGAGGTTTTGCTGCTGGAAAAGACTAGGTGCTCAGAGTGTTAAAATGCGAGTAGCAGCCCATTAGACAACAGCCAAACGTCCTTTTGTGTTGAAGGATGCGCCGCTATTGTAAACCATGAAAATGGCATAGAAGTTTAGTCCAGCTGGGAGAAGTAGTTAACTTTGGGAAACGGGTTTTCTTTCTTTTTTTTTTAACTAAAATCACAACCTTGTTCCAAATCAAAACAAGAACTTGTGGGACCCAAATCTTATAAAATAGTGACCAATAGAAAAGAGAGTGGAAAAAAAGAGAAAAAAAAATACATCCTAAAAATAGCCATCGCAGACAGGACTCAAATGAAGTCATAAGTATTTCATCCACCACTCCTTCAGATTATATCTCTTTACATGACTTATGCAGACATTTATTGGTTCTTAAACTTCCTTATTCAGCAAAATGGTAGTCTGCAGCAGTCTGCAGTCTCTGACGGAGGTCAGAAAATCTCCTATTGCAAGAAAATGTAACATCATAAGCTTCAGCCTTCAAATCAGTATATGACAAAGCTTGGAGTCAGAATGCGGTGCTGATCTGTCAGGATAGAGAATTACACATATTTCTTACATTTGTATGACTTGCGAGCATGCTACCTTTAATCTGAAGATAACAAAATTCAGGTTTAGTTTACCAACCTAAGTGTGTTATAATAAGAAAATGGCCTCTGTGACTATGGTGAATTAACATAAACTATAGGTCTTTGGACTATGGGAGAAAGCCAAAGGTCCCACTAAATTATGTATTCAGCAAACAACAGTAATAGTTTCATAGTGATAATGCTGTAAAATTCCAAAATTTATGCATAAAAAAGACCATTTTGATGACTTGCTACAGATTTCTTCGCTGTGGCACCTTTGCTTGTGGCACAAAGACAAAGACAACATGGTACCACCAGGACAAATCCTACAGCCCCAAAATGCAGGGGCTGGCACTGCTCCTGAACTGTTTATATTGTATGAGAAGTGTATGGAGAGGCAGACAGAAACAGACAGCTTAATGACTGCAGAGAAAAACAGGAGGAATGAAAGTGAGAGGGGAAAAGGTGTGAGAGATGGAGAGAAGAAATTAGGTTGTTATGTATATTGCTGGCAATTCACACATGCACATTCCATCTGAGATCCCATCAGCTGTCAAATTGGGAAAGCGATGGGGATGTGGGAGTGGCGAGAATCTCAACAAGGACTGAACTTGGCGCACCACTGAGACCTAATCAAAACACAATCACATTCACTGCCAGAACAGACGCACACAGGCCAGCGCCCATACATTCATTCTCTCCACTCACATTCACACCCAAGTAAAAACCTAGTCACTCCCTTTCCTTTTCACACAAACACTGTTTAACAAATGTACACATAATCATTCACACACTCGCAGAAAAAACATTAACTTGTAGTCACACATGGGCAAACACATTTTGTTCCATGCAATCAAACTTCAGCCTATTTCAAACTATCCACTGCTTCAAGGCGGAGAGATGATGTATGAAACTGCCCAGTTAAATACTGGCTCTTATCTTGAGCTATGACCTGTGACTTGAGTTTATCTCCATTATGCAGTGGTTCATTTCAAAAGCTTCACCTCTGTTGGAGGTTATTGGTATGGGAGACACAGACAGGAACTCTGGTTGTATATAGGGATCGGCCAAATGCTTCTCCAACTGAACTGAGCCTTCCCTCCTAATACGCCGTCCCTCTAGACAGTCTACGTGCTGCTGCAGTCAAGCCCAGAGTCCACTCACTCAGGTGTGACAGCATCACGGCTGACCAGTTCCTAGGTCAGCATTCTCACCGCTAATCCACACAGATAGGCCAAATGCTGACCACTAGGAAGTAATTGCTTGGAGTTGGCCCTGCCAAAGGCTCTCTAATGCAAGAATAGGTGTCTGAATGTTAAGAGCATTTTTTCCCTTGTGATTTATATGGTTCTGCTAAACTAAGAGACTGCCCTGGGTAGATGTCACAGATAAGATTAGATCTGCTGTGGTACGCAGTAGTTGCGATAAAGCTCCAACTTTACACACATATTAAATGTTTATTTTTCTATCCTATCTGGGGGGCAAAGAATTTTACTGTGTGCCAAGTGCACAAATATATTGCTCCAATGGGTAAGAAGTACTGACTTTGAAGCATTTTCCTATTTTCTACTTTCCATTGAATTTGGCATCCTTTCCTGACAGAACAAAGGAGGTGAGTTGCCAAGGCTCAGCTGTGTCAAGAGCCCTATGAAATACTCTTGACTGCAGCAGGAGAAGAGCAGACAATAGAGAAGCACACTAAAGATAAACCAATGACAAGATAGTGAAGCACAACAAACTTGACTTTATAATACAGAAACACCATAAATAAAACAGAATACAGTATGCCCTTAAAAAGAAAGCAAACAAATGCACCCTCTGCCTCTTCCTTTTGACATGATTTACTTTACTATAGTTATACTGATAAGTGGATCTGTCAGATAGTGAAGAAAATTCAATCCATTTACAAAAACAGACATCTTGTGGGAAGTTTGCATAGCGTGTTAGGCATTTGGCACAAGTGCAGATGGATGACATATCAATGAGACATAAGATAACACTGGAGATGTTCACACGCCAAATCCCTGCCACTAAAAAAAAAAAAAAAAAAAAAAAATGGATACAGCTGCTGAATGGAGTGCTGGCCCACTCATTATTATTGTATCTGCCAGCCACGTTCTGGTTAGATCAACAAAGTACAAGTATAAGTAAAAATATAGGTTTTTAACATCACTAAGATGTCTTTGGTATGACACTAGAGTTTACAACTGGCAGTCAGCCAAACTATAAGTGAATGAGCTCTGATCTTCACTGTGAGAGTTGTTGTGAAGGAAAGGATAAATGCTGGAATCACCCATCGGCTTGAGCGTGTCCTGTGGGGCCAAAGAGCAGTCTGGCTACAGAAGAAAAGGAGCGGTAAGAGAAAAGAAGCAAGAAGAATACTTTTTTTTTTTGGGGGGGGGGGGGGGGGGGGGGGGCAGTGAATTTTTCGCCCATAGACACTTACCTGTCCTTTTGAGAAGGATTATGTGTAACAATGAAGCTTCAGATGTACGAGTCCACAGACAGAGGACCAAAGCTTGATATCAACTTAACAGTGACAAACCATACGAACGGCTTCAGAGATTACAAGGGAGAGGGGGGCAGCGGGGGTGGGGGTGGACAATTTCTGACACAAAGTGCAGTGCTGCATACTTTAACATTGTTCTTTCTCTTCGTTTATTTTCCTCTCATCTACTCTTGCCTTCTTTGCCATCCCTTTCTGTCAAGTGGCACAGAAGAGAACGAGCCGAACGTCTGTGTCTGCTTACTGGGGCAAGTGAACATCTAAAATGACAGAGGGTGACGTTGGCTTGAGTGCTGGAGAAGATGCCTCAGAGCTAAGTGAAGGACCATTAGGGAGACAGTGATAAGATGCATGCATGCATGCAGGGCTACTGAATGTTCACCTTGAACAGTCTGGTGTCATCTTGTGCTGAGGAGGGCTATCACACGGTGAGAGCCCAGCATCAAACTCCAATCAAACTCCATCACAGCTGAAAGCAAAATCAAACTGATGCCTACACATGCCAAAAGGTGCTGTGACCCCCAATGCTGTTATTATTCATGCACAGTGACTCTGCTATTACTGTGATGCGTTCTCACTTCAGCTAGCATTCCTGTATTGGGCAACTAAGCAAAGAGCTTTCAAGAGCTACCATAACTGATGAACTGAAGACTGCTTGTCAAAAGAGACACTTTAAGGTCAAGACAAAGTGTGAGAAAAGAGGCATACAGAGATGAGGTAATACAAACATTACAATTTTATAGCTAAAGTACACAGAGGTCTCATTTTTATTGAAGCACAGAACCACTGGAACATGGATTTTTCATCCATCCATCCATCTATCCATCCATCCATCCATCCATCCTCTTCTGCTTTATCCAATGAAAAACATTTCTCTGTGATAGCAAAAACTGAAGGTGTGTATATATAATGTATTATGCATCTTTGCTGCTGTTTACATAACTACAAAATACTGCACAAAACCTATAAACGCATACATTTGATTTGTTTGATTGTGGTGGTGCACAGAGGTGAAAGTACAACATTTATGTCTCTATCCAACAAATTATGAACCTAATTGCACAAAATAATAAAACATTTGTTACATAACATGTAATCATATTCAATTGTAGCTTCTAGAATAAAAACGAATGATGTGTTTCTTTGGAAAGTAACCTTGGGCATGTTCAACCTTGTTAGCTACACTAGTTCAGGGATAAAGATTTAGACAGCAAATAGCCTCAGTTCATGCCTGATGGATCGAACACGCATGGAGACAAGAGCGCTCTCTCTTTCTCTTACTTTCCTGCATCTTGTCTCTTCCGACCAGTGTTTGCAGAGTTGGAAATTTCTTAAATAATTCATGCTGTTAATAACCAGCTCAGTCTCTATGGGACAGAGCAGTCCTGTTCAAACACAGCAATGCGTGCGTGCGTGTGAAAAGGAAACAGTATTTGAACAGTGAGGTGAAGGTGTATGTATGAATGTGTATGTGATTGCAGTATGAGTTATCACAGACTAGGCAGAATTGACTGATGTGATAGTTAGGGTGGTTATAGGGTGGGCTTCTGTGTCAACACCGGGGAAACCGCAAATTTCTTCCAACAGTGCATGAGCTGAAGGTCACACACTGCACAATTATAAGCAAAAGGTTCGTTGGAACATTTATGATACTGCAGACAAATAGTGGAATCAATGGCAATCTGTAAAGAACACAACAAGTAGAGCACTAATGACTAAGTGACTTAATGAATGTCTCGTCATCGTAACTGTGGTCATCATCAGCATCATATCATTATCATCCTGTCCTATTCAAGGCTTTAGCTCTTCCTCTATCATCTCTTTGTTACAGCTGGACGCACTGTCTGCCTGTGAGCTCACCATCTTTCCAGCCTGTCTGTCCGCTTCTCAAGACGGGAGGTGCAAGAAACAAGTGGGGGCAGACCTTCAGCAACGATGACCTTGGCAAAAGTCTGATGATTTGTGGAGAGCAGCAATATCAATAATAATGAAGAAATTAATAAGCTGGTGAATTGGCCTGAGGGTTCGGCTGCGGGAGGCGGTGGGGGGGACAGTGGCTGGCTTTAATAGTCAGGTTGCAGGGGGGCATGGCTGGCAGGAAGAAGGGAGAAAAGGGTGGGGGGTGTTAGGGTGGTGTGGAATAGAGGGTGGTAAGTGCATGATTTCCTTAGCAGCATTGTGGTGCTGCAGTCCATGCTGTCACACGTCAAAGAGGGAGCAAATCAAAGGCAGCTCTTTTGATGAATATAAAACAGAGAGTCCCGCTGAGAAGCACTCTCCCTCCCTCCCATTCTAATCACAGAGCTGCAGAGGCGGCGGGCTGCACCAATCCCCCCAGCCCAGAACAAACTGAAAGGAGGGGGGGGGGGGGGGGGGGGGGGGGGGGACATAGAGCACAGACAATCACAACAAAGGCCGCTTTATAATAGCAATAAACATTTGTCCTTTCGAGACATCTGCACAGACCGATGCTACGGTGCGGTAAAACGTATGAAAAGCTGAAATGGCATCATCAAAATTTTAGCCCGCGCCAAACCCTGAAAAAGGCTGTCCTATATCTAAAATTGTGGTACGTGTGTTTTTTTAACCTGCAAACATCACACTCACACTTCACTACTCTACCAAGAACTGAAGCACACATTTATTTGTAGCTTGTAGGGTTCTGATAAAATGTCTCACATTTAACAGTCTAATTAAACTTTGCTTAAGAGAACCTCAAGTTTTGAATTGTGTTAAAAATCCTTTTTCCCAGTGTAGAGAATAAGAATATTATCAGGTAAAATTAAGAACAAAATATGCTCATTTACTGTCAGTGTCTCTTAAAGCCAGAGAAACTGTATTAGGAGTAGCTAATAATATCCCCCATGACACAGGATTTAATTTCTTTAATGACTCATTTTACTGCTATTCTTACCCAAAAGTTCCAAAGGCAGCAATCCAAAACAATTTAACCTCCTTTCCAACCCTCAATACTACTCGATTTTTAAAAGCATATTCCACCTGCTTCAATTAGTCACTGCTAAACTGTTTCGGATATGTAGACAGTGTAAAAAGATTTGAGTAAAGTACTTGCCAGTTATTTCATTCACATTAACAGGGAAGCAGGAAAAATGATTAACCCAGTGCAGTAGATCAGTCGGTAGAGCACATTAGAGCACACTGGGCTCTACAATAGTGCAGCTGAGTCTATATAGCCTGAAGAAGTGTCATAGTTGTATTCAACCAGATCTCAGTTTCTGTGGCCCCACCTAGATGCACATCCCTTGGGCAGTGTTCCTCTACTGTTCCCCGGGCAGCATTTGTGTGTGACACCAAAACCCACTCCCACCCAAGTCCCGAGCCTAGAAAGTGACACATGCATGGGTGTCGCTGCCGTTTCACCTCCTGCCTGCTGAAGTATGAGGCAATTTCCTGCGAGTGGTGCATGGTGAGAGAGAGAGAGAGAGAGAGAAGTGGGCTAGGCACAGCCCAGCTCTGCTGCTCTCTTTGATACTGTCAGGGAAGAGTAATGGCTCTCTGTAGCAACAGCCGCCACCAAACTAATGCAGTGTGACTTTGGTTCTTCTTTCCAATACATTACCAGCATAGTGAAAAAGAAGGGGATGGGAAAAAGACAGTCAAACTGTGAAGAATGTGGGAGGAAGGTTAGGTCTACGCAGGGCATGACAGAATCCTTTCACAGTTAGCAGTCAATTTCCTTAACTCCTAAAAAACAAAGCAGTGACGAGCATATTTCTGTAATCGGAACATATTTGTCAATTTGCTCAACTCTTGCCATCGTACAGAATGCTACTCAGACTATATTCCTACCAGGAAAACAGGCACAAGCAAATTCCAGTCTTGATAGTCAGGACAGCTCCAACTAATCTTTACAATGATTTCAAGGTCACAGTGCTTTAGTGCAGAGAGCAGCTTAAGGGCCTCATCTAATTGGGCAATCTGCTGTCTCAGCAGCTATTACAGCCTTGTTCATTGTGCCTGACCTTGCAAATTTAATAACAGAGAATGCAAAGTTGCCCTGTTATTTTTGTGCATTTTTTTTTTATTTTCACCTAAAAACAAGAAGAATGAAAGAAAGATGCTCTATTTGCAGATCTGCACACCTCTCTAAATATTCTTCTTCTGAATGCATGCCATTCTTTTAGTTACAGATGTGATCGTAATGAAACCCATCTACAAATTGTACTGTAATTATGCAGAATTAAGAGCTGATTCATGCACAAAATTATAACTCGTTAGAGCTAATTAAATGCCATGGTCTTTAGGCTGACTGCCAGATGTGTGGTGATGTCAGAGATAGTGGGTCTTCTGTGAAGCCTAAAGGCTGGGGTTGTTATAGAGACAGACTGCTATTCAACTTGGCCTTGGCTCCCGCACTGAGTCTAACATGCACCACCATTAGAAAATCATCTAACAGGCAAGCCTTTAAAACAATTAAGTGCTGAGCCACAGCAATTACATCCTTGGCCAGGAATAACGGGAATTATGCATGAAAGTATAAAAATAACATTTATATTTTTAAAAAGTTGTACACACACTGGTATAACATACCTTAGCAGAGATGTGATTAGGTTCATGTAAATTTGCTCATTTTTTATTATTATTATTTTTATTATGGATACTATTCCTGAAAAGTTTTGAGTCACCACAGTGGTAACCATACTGAAACAAAAGTAACGCGCAATGAGATTGCACCACAAGACCACAACATCACCCAAATTTTTGTGTAAAAATTATGAGTCACCCTTCATTTCTTTGCATTTCGCTAGGAAAATGGGAAATTGATGCAGATTTATATGAACACATGCAAACATACATGGAAATATGGCATATAAGGCACTGTTTAAACTATATTAAAAAGCCAGAGAGTCAATATTTGGTATAACCACCTTTATTGTTCAGCACAGTCTGAACTCTCTTAGGCAGCTTTCTTATAATTTCTTTAAGTAGTCTTCAGGAATAATTCTCCAGGAATCTTGAAGGACATTCAAACCTCTTCTTCGGATGTTTCTGCCTTTTGTTCTGTTCTCTGTCAGGATGATCCCACACTGCTTCTACAATGTTGAGGTCTGGGCTCTGGGGAGGCCAACCCATGACTGATAGTGTTTCATTGTGTGTTTTTCTACCCAGGTACGCTTTTAATGCATTGGCAGTATGTTTGAATTCACTGTCATGCAGAAAATTGCCATTCAGTCAAATCTTTTCTGCATTCAAACTTCCTTTAATTGTGACAAGCTTCACAACACCACTGGCTGAAATGTAGCCCCAAACCATGACAGAGCCTCCAACGTGTTATAAAGATGGCTGTAGACGCTGTTGTTCCTCTCTCCTGACCTCCTTGTGACACCGATTTGAACCAAAAATTTCAAATCTGGATTCATTAATGTCCTTTATACCCTTCCGCTGACCATTTCTGCTGAAGCTTCAGTGAACAGTAAATGGTTCAACTGAAAGGCCAGATACATCTCTCCTGTTTCAGAGTTTTGATGGATTTTTAAAAATATTTCTTAAGGTCTTAAGGACTTTCAGATACTATTCATCTGCTGTAGATCTTCTTTTGTCCTCCACTTATCCAGTTTCCACAAATTTTTTTAAGGACACACTGCACCACCAGAGTCTATCTGCTGGTGGTGGAGAAAACAAAGATGGAGGCTTGGAAGAAGCTGAGGCAGCGATGGGGAGGAGATGGGTTCCATGAATGAGTCTGAAAGGGAGAATGACAGACGAGCAGTGATATTTAAAGTAAGATGATTGGCTCAAAGAAGGAGGGGCAGAGAGATATTTGGACTAGAAATAATGAAGTCAGCACTGACAATGTGGAAAAGTGGAAGTGATGTATAAAATAGACAAGCAGCCAAACACCTGGGAAAGCAGGCAGGTGAGTGATTACAGATCTTCCTTACTGAACTCATGCCTAAGCTTCATTAACAAATGCCTAAAGATACAATTTCAAATGGGTTCTTTGTTAAGTTGTCTGTTATGTGTACTGTAAACACAACACTGGTTCATTGCTTGAGTCTGGTGCCGTTTAATGCTTGAAATACTCATAGGTCAGTGTTAAGTGGCTTTATTAATTATAAAAAACATTTCCCTTGAAAGAGAGTCTTGACCTTTGGAAGCAAAATAAAAAGAACCTGAGGTGGTTCAAGACTTGTACACAGTACTGCAAAACATATACATATACATATTTAAAAATATATAGTTATGGATACTTCATATCAAGAGTAAAAATATAGCATTTCAAATTAAAAAGAATTTGAGACAAAAACCTGAAGTGGAGAAGGGGACAAAGACAATGTGTTATAGCTCATGGCTCGTCAAGGTTACAAGCTGCTTGGCTCTTAGCCGCCAACATGTACGCAGGAGGCACTTGTTAATCTACTGTCCCTGCAAATCCACTATCCTAAGACCAGCTACAGTATGTTTTCCCTCTATCAAACGAGTGGCATTAACTTGTACATTGCATTACAGGAATAAAAACAAGTTTAAATAGCACAACAACAACCTTTAACCTTGTTCAAATCCATTTCCACAACTTCACAAATACTTTATACTTGATGCTGCTACAATGAAAATATATTTTCATGTATAGAAGAGCTGAACAAATAAATGGAGTATTTCTTTACACACAGCAGGAAGAGCGCAAAAAAAGCGATCCATTAAAATATTTTTAGATGTTATGTGCTCTAAATATTAAGTTTCATTACTTATCTATTTGTAGATTGTAGAACAGACTAGATTATGACTAAATCTTGGTGTTTAATAGCTTATATATGTCAGGATGCAGGGGTTTTGGTTGTGGTGGTGCTCTCTCTCTCTCGCTCTTCCTTTTCCAGGGGGCAGGTCTTGCTGTGTTTTGCTACTTCGAGGCGGAGCCTGAGGTCGGAGCTGGGTAATCCTGCACACCTGTTTCCTGTTGTGCAACGATTAGCTCTACATTTAAGGTCCAGGTTTAACCCTTGGTCTCTGCCAGAGTGTCTTTCTACTACAGTGGAAGCTCCAACTTGCCTCAGCCTGCCTGCCCTCTTGGACCCGCTCGTCAGTCACCACGTACGGACCACCTTCCACACTCACTTCTTACTGCCTGCTCCCCCACGGACCAACCAAACCCCTGCTGCCCTTACGTGCCTCCCCTGCAGGATTTCACTGTTCCCAGATTCAAGTAAGACTGTCTCTTTTTGTTTGGAATTTTCAATTCACTCCCAATCTCTAGAAATCTCACAACCAGCTGTCTCCTCCTCTGCCTAGAGAGAGTTCCCATTTCCCCTGGAATCTGTATCCCGTGAAAGCCGCCGATAACCTGTCACCACGCCGGATTCACCTGCAAGACCCCAGTGCTAACCATATCACTAATTGTGTTTCCAATAAATCGTTTGTAAATCACTCAAGCCACCTTGTCCGCCTGTGCTCTTGGGTCCACTTAGCAATCCTTACTGCTAGTTGTGACTATATATATATATATATATATATATATATATATATATATATATATATATATATATATATATATATATATATATATATATATAAAAAACCATTAGCTAGTTCAGAATGCTACACAGTATGTTTTATTGGTTTTACAAGACCTGTTAATGTAGTTTAGTAAAAACATCTGTTGAAACACATAACTTTCTGATTGACTACACACAAATGGATTTGACAAACATTAAGAAAAAAGATGCATAGAAAGACAAGGAGAAGTAGAAATAGAGTGCAACAGTGAGGTGGATAAGTGGAGTGTAACAAGGCAGGGGTTGTCTGGAGCCCATGGCCTAGGGCAGTGCATGGAGAGAGATGAGCTGGTGTGCACACTGCAGGGTATCGTCTGTAAACGTTCGGGCTTCTCTAACAACTATTGAGGCTAGGTTTGTAGAGCAGTGGGTCACAACCTACTCATGTTTAGTGTGTTTATCTGTGTGTTTCAATGATGTATTTCAAAAAACAGCAAAGGAAGCCAAGGCAGTAGATAGAGAAAAGAAACAGGGGACATATAATAAAAGAAATAAACCAGACCTTTAGTTTTTACTGTAACAATTACTAACACACATTCATCAATGAATGCTCCTTCTGTCTCGTTTCACTGTGAACTGTGGGGCAGATGGGCCAGTTGTGTTTAGCAAAGTGCAGCCCTCCCAAGTACTGTCAAAACAGGCTCCTTGAACACATAGCACTGTTCACCCTTTATAAAGCCAGTGTCTGTGCCTGCCCTCTCCAAAGGCCTCCTATCCACACTTTTTATTTGCTCATTGTGCACAATGTGACCTGGCCACACATTTACCTGTGCTTCTCTTTATCTCCTGCTTCCCTGAGGAGAGCTTGGTGAAGCTGTGTTTCCACAGTATGATGTCCATGTTTCAGGAGATTTTTGTTTCTAAAGGGTTATTATACGATGCTCATTATTTCTGACCTGATGCTAGCCACAGCAGGCACAGCACACTGCTTGAAATGGGTGTTCTAGCTCTTCTTAAACCTCAGTATTAAGTAGCCTCTTTGATCTCTCTCCACTGTGACAAAACAGCAGCACCAGGCCTCCTAAATGAACCACTCAGAACTCAAGCAGTGTGCAACAACATCAAGCAGAGCTGGGCAGAAAATATGCAGATCCTCTAGGAACACACCAAAAAAAAAAGGACCTAAGTATAATTAACTGAAATGAGCTGGAGGCAGATGTGTGACTCCAAAACATAAAAGAAAAGCCTACTACCAGTATTTTTCACAAATTGCTCTGAAAATTAGGAGTTTACTTAATAGAAGTAGAACATTTCATCTGTTAAAGGTTATTTGTTATCTCCAGGCACCCAGAAAAGACTTCAATTGTCTTGATCTTCACAGGTTTCACTGCCAATCATTAGCATGCTAATCATAGCTGATTTTTCAAATCTAAAAGAAGCACATGGAAAGTCTTTGTCATCCCAGGGTCTGGAAAGACCTCTACATTACATGTGAGATAAAAGCTTTTTGAACTAAATTACAATGCATCCTCCAAATAAGGGCCATACAAAGCATTTTGAAGTAGTGCAGGTGTTCCCTGGACACAGGAGAAGTAAGCCCAAAGGCCTTTTTTGTGATAACATAATTCACCACAGGTACCTTGAAGTGAGCCATCAAATTACAGACAGTGAGCTAAATTTAACCAGCACCCCCCCCCCCCCTTTTTTTTTTCAAATTAATTAATTTTTTTACACAACATTATTTTTGCCTCTCTTTTTCTCTAACCAATAGGCAGATGGGGCCTGTGGGATTTACCAAGTTAAATGTAGGATTTTTAACCCAAAAAAACTTTAACTTTAAGTACTCCATACAAACCCAAGTACAAGAAAATCATAATGAAAAAATAACATATCTCAATCAATACTCAGTCAATTCAACCCAAATACAGATAAGAAGTAAAAAAAAAAAAAAAAATACATGGATGAATTAACCAATTAAAATGCGAAATAGATTCAAATCCATTTATTCTTTTGCTTTAAACTTTCCCTTTCAGGTTGCAAGCTTGATGGTGCTGGCTAAAAATCCACTAAGTCAATCATAATTTTAATTTAGAGTTATATACTTCCCTGTGAAGTCTGTAATTGGATAATAAAGCATTTTCTACCTAAAAGAGCTGCCTTTGGGGGACAATTTATATTTTCAGTACCTTTAAAAATATAGTCTTTTATTATATTTTAAGGTCTTTTTTTAAAGAGAATAAGTCTAGAATAAACCCATTGTCTTCAAGACTGTGAGACCTACAAATACCTTGTAAAATCAAAAGCTGAACCTTGATTTTACAGTGTTTGGAAAACTCAACTTTTGAATACAGTATTTTGAAGAATTTCGAAAGATTGAAAAAAAAATAACCTCTAACAAGAAAAACTAAAACAGTTATTGGAATTTGAGCAAGAAGTTACTATGCATTAACATGTTTGCAACATATTTGAAAAAAAAAAAGAATTAACAGAAATATTTTATCTTAAAAAAGAATAATCTAGTTTGATTTGTAAGCAAAGATACAACAATGCGCCAAAAGCAGTTAGAAATGGCTAAAAATGGCATAGAACTGAATTGGTGGGTGTTATATAAACTAAAGTAAAGGTAGTTTATTGCAAATATACTGTATATCAAAATCACTTTTGGCTATGTGCCAATCATCCATATCTGCCTGCTACCTCAACAAAACCTTCGACTTGAACGGTTCAAATCAGAGACTCTTTGGGCTAATTGCCAGAGGTCACTACTCTCATTCAGCAAGAACTCAAAAATGATAATGACTCCGTATTAGAAATTCTATCTGCAAGTGCACAGTGGAAACATCAAAAAGTGCTGACAGGGTCATTGGGGGCAAAGATGAGGCTCAGTGATAATTCACATCAAAGCAGAGCCACTGTGAGGATATGCACTGGAGAACTAGGACTGTAACACGTGTGGTAAAAATAAATACGGGGCAACAGAAATTCTCATTTTCCAATTGGGATAATTCACTGCTCTGAAATTGAAATGTATTATTGGTAACCATTCCCAAAAGGAAAAAGCACTTTTTGGGGGTTGATTAGCCCAGTTGAAGGAATACTAGTGCAGATAGGATAATGTAGTTTGGTAGTTTAGAAATGATAGCCACACAGTAAAATGAAATAAAGGAAATGATAAAATATAACACGAAGTGGAACCACGATGAACGTACACTGAAAATGTGCACTTCAGTAAATAATCAGACAATGTCAATTATGTGAAATTGACATGGAGCATTTCTATTCTGGCACTGGCACAATCAACCTTTTAATGGCAGGCTGTTAGATAATAGCTTTCTGTCTGTTGGCCTCCAGTTTGAGTACCCAACATATCCTTTTCACATGCTATGGGGTGTGATGGCTACGTGACTATCCATCATTCTGTCCAGAGACTGATGAAGTCCACGCTATCCCAGTAGTAGAAGTGAGTAAGCGGCTCAAATCTTAGGCCCATCTCTGTAACCTCCTTCTACCAGTTACCCTGACTATTGCAAGTTAGAAACCCAAAAAACATGGAAGATGCTAAGATTCGGATAATATAACACTAGGCAAACAAAACCAATACATCACCTGCAAAAATCTTTTATAAATGTGCAGTACATGGACTCTGTTGCTATGTCCCAATGACAGAGACCACACAATACCCCAAAAATCCTGTGTCAATGGCCTGAGAGGTCAATGCTTTATTGGTGCTATATTTAATGGTGGTATGAGTGGGACCTACAGTATATAACATTAATCAGGTGGTGTAAAAATTTTTGGTTGATAGGTGTATTATATATCATCGGACTTTATGATCATGGCCAAAAAGATAATCATGATTATTTTGTTCAATATTGAGATCACGATTATTTGTCATAATTATTCATTGATCTTAGGGATCATTCACAATTATCAACATTTTCCAAAGCGTACAAACCATACGCCAGGGGGGAGGGGGTTAACACTCAACGTACGCTTTTCAAATAGTTAGAAAATGTCGGTCAGAAAATTTTATTGCACCCTATAAATTCTAATATATAGGTATATCTGTTTATTACAGGGTGTACCCTGCCTCTCGCCCAATGAAAGCTGGGATAAGCCCCAGCCCTCCCGCAACCCTGAAAAAGATAAGCGGAAGAGAATGGATGGATGGATTTTAGTGCAACAATACAGTGTTTTAATAGATAGGAAAGAGAATATTTGATAAGATTTTCAGAATTTAATGCCGTCCAAAAGTCTTTTTCGATAGCCTCACTGAACTCCTCCCACAGCCGAGTTTTTGCTTCAGCCACTGCCCAAGCTGCGTTCCGCTTGGCCTGCCGATACCTGTCAGCTGCCTCCCACAGGCAGGCTAACCAAGCCCGATAAGACTCCATCTTCAGTTTGATTGCTCCCTTCACCTCCAGTGACCACCATCCGGTTCAGGGGTTACCACCACGACAGGCACCAACCACCTTGCAGCCAGAGCTCTGAGCAGCAGCCTCAACAATGGAGGTGTGGAACATGGTCCATTCGGACTCAATGTCCTCAGCCTCCCTCAGAATGCTGTCGAAGTTCTGCCGGAGGTGGGAGTTGAAGATCTCGCAGACTGGGGCTTCTGCCAGGCATTCTCAGTGCACTCTCACAACATGTTTAGGTGCGCCAGGTCTGTCCAGCATCTTCCTCCACCACCTGATCCAACTCACCACCAGGTGGTGATCAGTTGACAGCTCAGCTCCTCTCTTCACCCGAGCGTCCAGAACATACGGCCGCAGATATGGTGATACGATTACAAAATCGATAATTGACCTGTGACCTATGGTGTCCTGTTGGTGCGCTGCTGACTTCAACTGAGGATACAGTTGGGAGGTGGAAGGAATACTTCAAAGACCTCCTGAATCCCACTGACACGCCTTCTGTAGTGGAAGCAGAGTCTGGGGACGAGGGGGATGACTCGCCCATCACCGGGGTTGAGGTCACTGAGGTGGTTAAACAACTCCTTGGTGGCAGGGCCCCTGGGGTGGATGAGATTTGCCCTGAGTTCCTGAAGACTATGGATGTTGTAGGGCTGTCTTGGTTGACACGCCTCTGCAACATCGCGTAGAGATCTGGGGTGGTGCCACTGGATTGGCAAACTGGGGTGGTGGTCCCCATCTTTAGGAAGGGAGGCAGGAAGGTGTGCTCCAACTTTCGAGGGATCACACTCCTCACCCTCACTACAAGTTCATTGGTTGATCAGGTACAAACCACCACAAAAGAAGACATGGCGCAGTTATAAGAGCTCCTGCTGAAGCTCAGGTGATAATTAAAATAGAAATCGTAAGGTCTATGCCAGGGTGTTGGAAAGATGGGTCCACCCGTTAGTCGAACCTCGGATCCAAGAGAAAACAATGCGGTTTTCGTCCTGGTTGTGGAACGCTGGACCAGCTCTTTATCCTTTCGAGGATATTCAAGTGTGCGTGGGAGTTTGCCAAACCAGTCTACATGTCCTTTGTGGACTTGGAGAAGGCATTCAACCACGTGCCTCTGGGCATCCTGTGGGAGGTCCTGCAGGAGTATGGGGTGTCTGGCCTGTTGTTGGGGCCATTGAGTCCCTGTACAACCGCAGTGAGAGCTTGGTCTGTATAGCCGGCAATAAATGGTAAATGGTAAATGGACTAGTTCTTATATAGCGCTTTTCTACTCAATCAGAGCACTCAAAGCACTCAAATAAGTTGGACTTGTTTCCTCTGGGTGTTGGACTCCGCCAGGGCTGCCCTTTGTCACCAACTCTGTTCATAATTTTTATGGACAGAATTTCTTGGTGTGACCAGGTGGTGGAAGGCTTCTTCCTTGGTGGCCTCAGACTCTCGTCTCTGCTCTTTGTGGATGATGCGGTCCTGTTGGCTTCATCAGGTGGTGGCCTCCAGTTTGCATTGGAACAGTTCGCAGCTGAGTGTGAAGCAGCTTGCATGAGAATCAGCACCTCTAATTCTGAGGCCATGGTCCTCAGCCGGAAAAGGGTGGAGTGCCCTCTCTGGCTCAGGGACGAGTTCCTGGCCCAGGTGGAGGAGTTCAAGTATCTCGGGGCCTTGTTCACGAGTGACAGGAGAAGGGAGTGCGAGATCAACAGACAGACGGGGGCTGCATCTGCAGTGATGCAGACACTGTACTGCACTGGTCTGTCGTAGTAACGAGGCAGCTGAGTGTAAAAGCGAAGCTGTTGATTTACTGGTCGATCTACGTTCATACCCTTACCTATGGTCGCAAGCTTTGGGTAGTGACCGAAAGAATAAGATCGCAAATACAAGCGGCAGGAATAAGTTTCCTCCAAAGGGTGGCTGGCCTCTCTCTAGGCCAGAGATAGGATGAGGAGTGCAGTCATTCGGGAGGGGCTCAGAGTAGAGCCGCTTCTCCTCCATATCGAGAGGAGCCAGTTGAGGTGGCTCAGACATCTGACTAGGATGCCTCCTGGGCGCATCTTGGGTGAGGTGTTCTGGGCATGTCCCACTGGGAGGAGACTCCGGGATATGCTGAAGAGATTATATCTGTCAGCTGGCCTGGGAATGCCTTGGGGTCCCTCCGGATGAGCTGGTGGAGGTGGCTGGGGAGAGGGAAGCCTGGGCTTCTCTGCTTAGGCTGCTGCCCCCGCGACCCGGCCCCGGATAAGCGGGAGGATGGACGGGAGGGAGGGTGGGTGGGTGGGTGGATGGATGGCTGGATGGCTGGATGGATGGATTGATTGATTGATTGATTGATTGATTCATTTCCAGAAATGTTCAACACTGGGATGTCCCTACACCTACGCCTATTCAAGGGCATAGGAATTAGTTTACTATAGGGGGGACACATATCGGAAACCTGACAGATCCGTAAATACTGTGAGTAAAGCATAAAAAAAAAGACATTTGATTTTTTTACTTTCTTCTTTTGAAATGTTTCTTGAAAAAATAGTGTTGTGTACACCTATATTATTGCATGTATAATTTACATATGTATATGTTTTATAATCATAAAACGTGGGCAAACCACCAAACAAAATGGCTTGAGTTTTTTTGTCGTCAGTGTTGGAGAGGTTTCTCCGGGAGGCTGGTTTGATAGCTCCTCTCAGGACAGGGACTCCGATCAGAGAGTAGGGCACAGAGAGTTTCTTCCAGATATACTTTAATGTTTGCCAAAAGGATGGATCACATACAGGTTGCATGGCACTTGGCATACAGGAGTGAGTCCAAAGAGTATGTGGACATGGTGATGTAAACGTAGGCACATGCGTGTGTGTGTGTGAGTGGTTGTTTGTGCATGAACGCACACGGCTAGCATGCGCTACTCCTTATCACCCATGGAGAAAAATGTCTAATGGCAGCAGCATTCGTCATGTGGGGCACTGTTGTAAAGCCGTGCGACCCCCTCACTTACGGCCAAAGCATAAAGCACAACTTGGAACTTAATAAACAATGTGGGCATCACAGCCACAACCTTAAAGTAGAACAGAAATATTAAGAGACTTTCTGACACAGCCGCCCCCAAATTTCAGTAGCAAATTTGCACTTCCAAACAGAAAGTCTACAGTCTATCAAGTTTGCTGTCTCCATCATCTTCCCATGCCGACAGCCTCACTAGTCGGGCAACAGGCCAAAGATATGTCTGTCCTTTCATGTCCACCTTGACAGTCCTCACACGACCATCTGCTCCTGGGCAGACCTCAACCACTTTGTCTATAGGCCATTGTGCTTGAGGTAGTTGAGAGTCACCACCATCACCACTTGATCAGTGGTTACTCCATGACTGTCCCTCTGCCATCTCTGCCGCTTTTGTAGGTCAGGCAAGTGATGCCGGATAAAGTTGGCCCAGAAATGATCTGCCAGAACTCGGCTATGACGCCATCTCCGTCTGCCCAACAGTTCATTCGAGGCATAAATTGCTTGGGGAAGAGAAGCATCCCGGCGGCCCATGAGTAGTAGGTTCGGGGTGACTGGGCTCCGGATCAGCGATATCCGAAGAGACATATCCAATAGGCTTTGCATTGATGATTCCTTCCACTTCCACTAGCACAGTATGCAAGACTGCCTCTGTGACAGTTTGACCCCCAAGCACCACTCGAAGAGCGATCTTCACAGACTTTATCTTTCGTTCCCAAGTACCACCAAAATGTGGGGAGCCTGGTGGATTAAACCGAAATTCAATCTTCTGCCCAGCCAGCTGCTCTCTGATGGGGGCTTCGAGAGCTGCCAAACTAGACTGAAGTTCAGCCTCTCCCCCCCTGAAGTTGGTGCCTCTATCAGACAGAATTTCAAAGGGCTTACCTCTACGGGCGATAAACCGACGTAGGGCCATGAGGAAGGCGTCTGTATCTATGCTGTCCAACAATTCAAGATGTACACAGCTCGTCGTCATGCATTTAAAGATTATACCCCAGCGCTTCTCGGTGTGCCGACCTACTTTGATGTTATATGGGCCAAAGCAATCTACTCCCGTAGACCAAAAGGGTGGTTTGTACAGACGGAGCCTTGAAGTGGGCAAATCTGCAATTTGAGGAATTTCCGGATTGGCCCGCCATCTTCGGCACTCTTCACAGCGGTGCTGGTGCCACTTGATTGACTCCCTTCCTCGCAAAATCCAATACTTTTTCCTTATCTCACCAAACACTTGCTCGGGCCCGGGGTGTAGGAGCTGTTCATCGTATTCCTTGATCAGGAGTTTTGTCACAGGGCGACCTGGATCGAGGATTATGGGGTGCATTGCATCGAGATCCAGATCCTCTGCTCTCCGAAGTCTTCCTCCCACTCTAATCAGCCCAGCGGCTGCATCATATTCAGGAGCAAGTGTCAACAGGCGGCTCTGCCTGGGGATTGGCTTACCA
This sequence comes from Archocentrus centrarchus, assembly GCF_007364275.1. Taxonomy (NCBI): domain Eukaryota; kingdom Metazoa; phylum Chordata; class Actinopteri; order Cichliformes; family Cichlidae; genus Archocentrus; species Archocentrus centrarchus. The sequence goes on from NC_044348.1 coordinate 16,744,482, forward strand.
GTTATTAGAGCTTGTACTTCCTCAGGGAAGCTATCAGCTTGAGCCTGTTTCAGAAGTTTCAGTTCAGCAGCTAATACATCTGCCGCCGTCATAGTATTACTATGGTGATCAGGGGCCGCCCCATGCAGCAACTGATGAGTAGCCTTAACAATTTCAGCCCAGCTGCCACACTCCGTGAGAGGAATCATTGTCTGCGGGGTGCTTATAGTGGTAGTTCCACAGAATGCAGTCCCCTTAAGCTCGTCCTCGTCTCCCTCCGGAACTGTGCCTACCTGTAATGTTGGCCAGGTAGAAGAGTTCATGAGCAAGAACGGTGGGCCCTGGTTCCATCGGTTTGGTTGACTCAGTTCAAGGAGGGTCTTACCACGGGTAAGGTCATCAGCTGGATTGTCTGCGGTGTTGATGTATCTCCAGTTCGACCCCTCAGTAAGATCTTGTATTTCGGCAACCCTCGTACCAACGAAGACCTTATACCGACACGAGTCAGATTTGATCCAGGTCAGAACTGTGGTAGAGTCACTCCATAGGGTAATATCACTGGGCCCAAGCAATAGCTCAGTACTCATTACTTTAGCTAGTTGTGCTCCTGCGAGGGCCACACACAGCTTCAAGCGTGGCATGGAGATTTGCTTACGTGGGCTTACCCTTGACCTCGCGATTCCAAATGCCACATGAACTCTGCCCTGAGAATCCTCTGTACGCAGATAGGCCACTGCTCCATAAGCTCTTTCAGAGGCGTCACAAAAGATGTGGGCTTCTCTTTCCAGTCTGCCAGTGTCTGCATTTGGTGGGACGTAGCATCTCGGCATCCCCACCTGTGGCAAGCACTTTAATTCATCCTCCCACTGTGTCCACCGGTCCAATAGAGCCTTAGGGTGGATCTGCTCATCCCATCCAACTCCAACTTTCCAAAGATCTTGAACAAGAACTTTAGCCCGGGTGGTGTATGGCAGAGGTCCCCAACCCCCGGGCCGTGGACCGGTACCGGGCCGTGGGACATTTGGTACCGGGCCGCACATAAAGAATAAATAACTTAAATTATTTCCGTTTTACTTATTATCTGCGCCTAAACTATATTTTATTTTGAAAAATGGGCGGATTCGCTCCGTTACTTCCCTCCATGACTTCCTCTTGACGTGTCAAGACGTTTCTGCTCACATGATACGTCACCGCTAAAATTAAACCCAGAAGCTTCAGGCCTGTCTAACGAAATCGGTTGGTTGACCTACATAACGCTTCTTTAAATTTTTGAGTGCTCAACAAGAGTAGAAAAGCGCTATGTAAGAACTAGTCCATTTACCATTTTTATTTATCAACACCGGGGATAGCAGTGAGGTAGACCCAGCCATCAAACTGACTCTCCAGCGCTTGACACCGCGGCTCTGCAGCCACGCTCCATGTGAAATCGGCCGAACCCAGTCAAACCAGAAGCCAGCAAAAATGAGTATCAGAGAAACAAGCTCAGGGGGCTTACACTGATTCAGTGTTATGGTGAGTTGTATTTTTCATGCGCTTTATACAGTAAAAATCACCTAAGTCGAAGTCGCACAAATCGGGTTTTCGCTCTAGTTCAGAGGTCGGGAACCTATGGCTCGCGAGCCAGATGTGGCTCTTTTGATGGCTGCATCTGGCTCGCAGACAAATCTTTAATTAAAAAAAAAATAATAACGTTAAAAAATATATAACATTTTCAAGTATTTCAATCCATTCATTTCCTACCGCTCATGTTCATGGTTGCGGGTGGCTGGAGCCAATCACAACTGTCCTCCGGGACCACACCAAATTTTTATTGGATAATGACTAACGTACGCGGGTCGTTCTGAGGTCAGGGAGTAAACTTCCCTCCTTTTAATCAAGTAGTCAGCTAACTAATTGAGGAAACCTTTTACGAAGAAGATGGCTAAAAGAAAAAAAGATGAGGAGTATCGTACTTTTCAGCAGGAATGGACAGATGAATTCGCCTTTGTGGAGAGAGCAGGTTCTGCAGTGTGTCTAATATGCAGTGATAAAATTGCATCGATGAAACGGTCAAATATAAAGCGGCACTTCGACACACGCCATACTACATTTGCATCGAAATACCCAGCGGGGGACAGCAGGAAGAAAGCATGTCAAGAGCTACTGTGCAAAGTGCAAGCTAGTCAGCAGCAACTTCTCGTTTGGACCCAACAAGGTGACTGGAATTCGGCTAGCTTTGCTGGTGCTTTAGCAATTGTGAGAAACGGAAAGCCATTCACAGATGGTGAGTATGCCAAAACATTCATGCTTGATGTCGCCAGTGAACTTTTTGACGACTTTTCGGATAAAGACAAGATAATGAAACGAATAAAAGACATGCCTCTGTCGGTGAGATTTTGAGCTACAAGTTGCTGACCTGAAGGCCTCAGACATGTGGGTGAATAAATTCAAGTCACTAAATGAAGATTTGGAAAGACTTGCACGACAGCAAGCAGAGTTGGCGAGCAAACACAAGTGGGGAGAAATGAAAAAACTTCAACCCGCAGACCAGCTGATTGTCAAAACTTGGAAAGCACTTCCCGTCACATACCACACACTGCAGCGTGTGAGTATTGCTGTACTAACAATGTTTGGCTCTACGTATGCATGTGAGCAGTCTTTCTCACATCTAAAGAACATTAAGACCAACCTACGATCACGTTTAACGGATGGAAGTCTCAACTCCTGCATGAAGCTTAACCTCACCACGTATCAACCAGACTACAAAGCCATCAGCAAAACCATGCAGCACCAGAAGTCGCATTAATGGTAAGAAGTACTTTATTTATCATTGGTTAGCAACAGCATAACGTTACTAAATGCAATTCAGACTTATTGTACTTTAAAAGTGTTGGTCTTACATAAAATGCACACATTTACTTGTATTTAGTGTTAAACATATTGTATGGCTCTCATGGAATTACATTTTTAAAATATGTAGCGTTTATGGCTCTCTCAGCCAAAAAGGTTCCCGACCCCTGCTCTAGTTGGATGGCATCTGCAGGTCCTGATTTTTCCTAACATTAATTCCAATAAAATCATCACATAAATCCGTCGGATATTCACCTACCTCGGATGAAAAATCTGGTCCCATTGTAATAAATTTCCAGTTAAATGTGATCGCATAAACTGGATGAGTTTAGCGCTAAAACCCTCCTCAGCTCCTGTCCGCCCACTTCCATGCATCGGCTCGTTCATGCACAACTACACACACACTAACAACGCCTGGAAATTGTTTTAGTGTTTATATCAGTTCATTTCACCGGGGACAATCGTGGCAAGTGTAAGCTACAAACTTGCACTTACGAGTAAAATTTCAGATTATAAAATTTGCAGAAGCAAATTCATAGATGAAGCAGAAGCCATTGCAGCGAAATTCGATAATAGACCCCAAACTGGGCCATTTGAATCCGACTGAGGTGATTTCTACTGTATTTGTTTTGCGGTGTATCTTATTTTGAAGGCATGTTTTACCATGGCTCTAACAGCTGACCAGGGAGCGCTGTGGGCAGAGAGCCTGTTATTCATGTTGAGGCGGGATGTTACGAGAACGCTGCTGATAGAGTTGCATACGAATACAAAGTGGATTCCCGTTTTTTATTATTATACGTAGAAAATATCACACTTGGTTATGGTCGTATCATTTATTTTGACGTATTTATTCGCCACACCTTAAAAGCCGGTCCGTGGAAATATTTTCTAACACTAAACCGGTCCGCGGCTCAAAAAAGGTTGGGGACCACTGGTGTATGGTATGAGATATCCCAAGGGGTCATACTGTGATGCCAGTACCTTGTAGACATTTCTAAGTGTTGGTAGAGAATACTGCACGGGCCGATGTCTGTATCCAAGGCAGTCTGTGAGGCAGTTCCAACGGAGGCCTAGAGCTGGTTCTTCCAGATCCTGACTGTGCTGGGAAAGCCACAGCTCTACACTGGATGCTTTGGCTTCTGCAGGGAGATGTTCCACATCTGATGGAACATTACTGGCCCACTGCCAAATCTCAAACCCTCCTGCCGCGAGCAACTCTCGCATCCGATCAATAAGGGCCTTTGCTTCTGCTGTGGATGTGAGACTGTGCAAACAGTTATCAACATAGAAGGCTCTCTCTACCACATCCAAGATGTCCTCGTTGCCTTGACTGTTGTCCCTGACGTGTCTTTGGAGGGCGTAAGTAGCACAGCAGGGACTGCATGTCGTACCAAAAGGGAGGACCTGCCACTTGTACACATTCGGTTCCACGTCCCTTTTGGCGGCTCTCCACAGGAAGCGGAGTAGAGGTTTGTCCTGTGGCAGCAGACGGATTTGGTGGAACATAGCTTAGATGTCGCCACTTATGGCCACTGTATGTTCCCTGAATCGGAGGAGGACCCCAAGAAGTGATGGGCCCAGGATTGAGCCTGGCAGTAACTGGCTATTGAGACTCTGGCCCTGGTATCGGTATGAACAGTTAAATACAAGTCTAGCCTTGCCATTGTGATGCACTACATGATGAGGTAGATACCACGACTCATGGGAGGAATCCACACTCTCAGGGGATAGCTGTTTAACGTAGCCAGCTGTCTCCAGCTTCTGCACTTCCTGACAGTAGGTCTCCGCCTGCTCCTTATCTTTGGCGATCTGCCGTTCAATGCTACGGAGTTGAGGCAATAGTGCCATCTTGGGTGCACAGAGAGTAGGACTGTCCTTGCGACGGAGGAGGGGTGTTGCATACCTTCTTACCCCTTCCACCTCCACTATAGTAGTACCCTGCTCAAGCAATTCGAGAGCTTTCTGGTCCTCCTTTGAACGGGTAGCAGTTTTCACATTTGCATATGGCAATACATCCACCTTCCACAACCGTTCCACATGCTGGAGAAGATCAGAGGTGGGGGATGAGGTAAGGAGACACTGTTGTTCACCCACAGGGAGCTGAGCTAGGGTAGTTGGACCCTGCAGTGCCCACCCTAGACGTGTACAGACTGCCAATGGACCTCCAGTAGGACCAGATACTACTGGTTGTGTTGGAATCAGTAGGTGGGGAAAGTCTGAACCTATGAGAACCAGAGGATGTACCTTGTCAATTGGCGAGAGTGGGAGCCCTTGCAAGTGTGAATATTTACGCATGAGTGCCTCGACTGGATAACTGTGTTCGGAGAGAGCCAATTTCTCTGCTGTAAAGGCGTGATGGATCTGATACCTTGCTCCCTGGTCATGGGCTGGTGCGATTTCGAATGACACTGATGCCCCCTGTAGGTGGATCACATCCTGGCGGACAGTCCTCAGTGGAAGTGTCTCTGCCTCCTCTGTTAGATTGAGATGTTGTACAGCAGGTGGCAGGATGATGGTTCGCTCAGACCCATCATCTAGTACAGCAAAGGTTTCCATTGAGTGTTAAGCGTTATAAAGATGCACCTTTACTACCTTTAGCAGGACTTTCTGCCATCGATCTGGACGATATAGAGTGTAGAAGTGTCTGGAGTGGTCCCAACCATCAAGACTTTCTTGGGCTCTTGCTGACGAACGTCATGTAGTACTGTAAGGTGCTGCTGCTTGCAAACTTTGCAGGGAGTCTTGAGTGTACACGCATCAGGTGTATGGTTCCGGCCGCAGCGCCAGCAGCCTTTATCCTTAATCCACTCTGCAATCTGAGCTGCAGATAATGTCTTAAATCTGGAGCACAGACTAATATTGTGCTCCCGATTGTCGCAGTATGGGCAGTAGGGTTTGAATTTCACCTTCCCCTTGGTGGGAGTGATCTTGTGACTGGCCTCCAGTGGCGGTGCGGCCCCAGTCCGAACGTTGGTGTTGTAATACACCGTGGAGGGGTGTCCTTGCAGCTTCCTGCCTTTATTCGCTTGCTTGGTCTGATCTTGAAACATATCAGCTGCCCTGCTGGAGATGCGCTTTGCCTGTGATTTCACCTGCAGCCAGGCAGAGAAATCTGGCAGTGTGTAGGTTTTGTCAGTCCCAGTTCTCAGGATCCCGTGGCTGAGGCTATACTCAACAAACCCATCTCTATAGCTGGCTGGTAGCTTGCTCATCAACTTATCGACATGAGAGCCACAACGCAGCTCATAGCCATTCTCCCCTTCTAGAGACCGAAGCATGCCCACTAAAGCCTGCACTGCAAGAGCAAAATTGTCAAAGGCTTCAGGGTCCCCGAATCTTATTGGTGGAGAGTTCAAGATAGCACCCAACTCGCTCTGGACAAGCTGCCGAGGTTGGCCATATTTGTCCTGGAGAGCCTGAAGTGCTGCAGTATATGGCAGGGGGTCATGCATATAAGCTTGTGCCAGTTTGTGAGCACTAGGTAGTCTTAAATGCTCGAGGAGAATCTGATATTTAAATGGTTCTGTGAGATGGGCATGGCTATCAAGCAGGCTGTCCAAAGCCATCTTAAGCAGGGCAAAATCAGATTCCTTACTACTGGTGAAGTAGGGTAGGGTTGGCTTAGGGATCCCGTATGAGCTTGCAATTAGCAGTTCTATCCGGTTGGTCCCTGGCAAAGATCTGGTGTCAAAGGGGGGCCAAGGCATCCCTGGCCTGACAGGTGGCACAACAGGATTACAGCTCACCTGCCCGACTCCTTCCTGCAGGTGGGCTCCCGGATCGGGGTGCACCAAAGGTTGACAGGCCGTGAGGTATGGCCCTGACTGAGATGCTCTCTGGGGCATAAAGCACAACTTGGAACTTAATAAACAATGCGGGCATCACAGCCACAACCTTAAAGTAGAACAGAAATATTAAGAGACTTTCTGACAGTCAGTGATGTACACAGCTTGTCTATTAAATATGCGAGTTATCACTTTTATTTATTTCTGTTGTTTATTATTATTTTATTGATATTTATTTTCATTTATTAGATTTTGTTTTTGTTGGCCAAACAGAGTTTCAAACTGAATAGGCATATTTTAATAGCTGTTTTACTTATGGTTGATGATAAAAAGTGAATAATTTGTTCATTACATTATTTGTGGGGGTTCTTTCATGTCACGTTGTTTAATTAAAGAACCAGTTCTATTGCCAGTCAATCTACATAAATGCATTTTTGACCAGTATTAAATGTTTTCGACCACTAAAGCATATCAACCTTTGCAGTTGTGTGCTACTAAATTATTTTTGTGCTACTGAAATATTTAGCTTGCTAGTACCCGTGCGGCCAGCTGATAAAGTAAGCCAGCCCTGGAATGACATGGTCATTATGCTTGCTGTTGCACTTTACAGCCCCGCATTTATTAATTGGCCAAACAGATACTGGAGCACACAAAGGTTCAAAAACATTGGCCTAGGCTGCCTAGGCCATGAATATGACTTGTTCATAATGTTATAAACAAGCCATATTCATGGAAACATTCCCAACAGACCATTTTACATCAGTCCAAAGAGTTTCTGACTCCTCCTCCCAAATGTGCTGTTCAGAGGGGGGCAGGGGTAGCGCGGTGACATGACGCTATGTTGCTCCTTCAAAATAAAAGCATGCAAGTTAAAGATTTCAAAATCAAGTATTTTTCTCCTCCGTGGTGTAATTTTTGAGTGGGACAAATGTGCCTGTCTCCAATATTAGGGGGTTCCTATGCCTATGTTCCTATTACCTTAAAAACCAATGAACCAGGTGAAATTAAATGTCATGAAAATAGAGCAACATTTTCTTCGTACACTTTTGGAGGGGGGGGGGTATGCTTTGTACACTTTGGAAAATGTTGATAATTGTGAATAACCTCTTACTGACAGAAAAGTTTTTATTTCAGTCATCTAAACAGAACACTGCTTTCACATGTGTAAAAACTTTTAATTCATTTTTATAAATTTTATAAACTTTTTTATAATATATATAAACTTTGCAGACAAATAATATCTTTCACTACATCAATTGTACCAGCATGATATGAATAAAACGTGAAATCAAGTACTTGACAGCTGTGAGATTCCTCTTTTTTCCTCCCTGCAATGTTTTGCACACAGCGCAGATACTGGTCCTTTGAAAAAATAATCGTGAAGAGATAACATATCTTTTGTCCATTAAGTTGGCATAACATTCGTTATTCACCATGTTTAGTGGATACATATCTTTGGCCAAATTGAATATAACTGGCTGATGGATACACTGGGGTGCTATACAGCCTTGTTGGACATCTGAATTGACACTGGATTATTTAAGTTAGTACTGGATTGATTTTCTTGGCCTTCATGTGTTTGTGGTGTCTTTTCAGATGGTTGAATAAGATCTTTGTGTTGCATAACAGACACACAGCACTTATTGCATATTTTGTCTTGGTTAACATTACTTCCTCTAAATCCAAAGTATTTCTAAACACAGGATGATGATCTGCTTTGATGGACGAGCTCTTCACTTGCTGCTGTGCCAGAAACTTGAATTTTGTTGTATATCTGTCTTTTTTTAACATAGTGTTACTCATCCAGAAAACATTTAAGAAACTTCAAACTGTGCAGTGTAGGAACAGCTGTGATTGGCACACACAGGCACATGGTCAGGCGCTGATTGAGGAAGCGCTTGATTTGCTTTTTGCTTTGTATTTTAATCAGCAGCACATGCATTTTAAATATTGCATGATCATCTAGTAATGAATCCAGGTGGTGCACAGGTTGGTCAGGCTGGTTTTACAGTGTTGAGTGATTGCTCTACCAGTAGTTGATATTTTGCTTCTCTGGTATTACTGCCAATTCCTTTCTGGGCCCTGCTCATGTATTGAGCCACAGGCCTGTTCCGTCTTAGCAGTTATGATACCTGATACGAGCTTCCATGTTGTGTCGAGGCAGGTTATTGGCTGGTAGTTGGATGGGACCAGTCCCTTGGGGATCAGGACTGTCCAGCTGGTCAACCACTCTGAGTGTGTCTTATGCATTAGCAGCTGGTTCCATTGTGCTGGCGCTCATGGAGTGCAGTTACTTCTTTATCAAGCGTGAATGATGTCAGGATCTGCTGCTGTCCAATTCTTTATATTTGACATCCTTTCCTGGATATCTGCCTCTGTGATGGTTATTTGAGCCTGTTCAGGGATGTCACTACGGCCTGCTCTTAGATCCACTAGCCACTGAGCATTGTTGTTATATATAGTACCAGTATGAATGGGTGAGTGTGTCCAAACTTTTGACTGGTACCGTATATTTGTCTGAGGTAGTGCTGTGCTTCTGGTGAATTGACACCATATTTCTTTGCTGATAAAATATGATTGTTAAGGTTAAGCTGTAACTTTTTCTGCCTAGTTGCTGGCAGACTTTGCTCTGCTTCAATCTGAGACTTTAAGAAGTGTTGGGTTTATTTTATACAAAAAAAAATTGTGTTATCCTGTTAAATTAAATCGATTAACATTACAGACAGGCAGGCATGACAACATTTGCTGCCTGATACTGTCACCATTTTATTATTAGCCATAGTCACGACCTTAATGGTAACTGATGGCTAATGTGGCTACTGGGTAACTGGTAATAATTAAACAGCTAACACTAAGGTGTGTGCTGGCCAGGTTAGCATTTATAAAAGCTGTTAATACTTCAAGATTGTTGAAACAGGAGCTTTAATGACAAAAAACCCTCAAAATTCCTCATGAAGAGTTGTTCAGTGTTGTGAACATCAACTACTTCAGCTACTAGTGAGAGGACAGGCTGCCTGCCCACAGCAATGCTGCGTGAAGCTGCGTGAACTGGAAGATGCAAAGATGGCTCTGTTGGTATCAATATTGATGCAAATAAGTATCTAATCTCATAGTAATTTTTAGTATTGACTGGTATCTGAGAATTGATTTGTTTGGCAACCCTAACTGATAAATAATTGTAACAATCAGCAACAATGTCTAAGAGATAATAGAACAAGAATAATGAGTTTCCTCCTTTATACTCTACCTGCAAAAAAAAGCAGGAGTGCAAAAAAAAAAAAAAAAAAAAAAAAAAGGTTTCATCTTGCTCACTCACATTTTCCATTCCACACTCTCCCCTCTTGCCCCTACTAACCTAGCCCTCCACCTACAAAGCCCATTCTTCAACACAACTGGGGAATTTCAATCCTATTTCATATCCTAGAACAAATTCCTTCCCTGATTACTGATGCATTTCAAAGCAGGCATCATTATATTTTCAGACCACTTTCTTTTAAAAATGTACTGAAAACCTTTATGCTGGTTCCCAGGGGCCCCCTTCTCTTCTTCTGTTATGCTCTTATTAGTCTGACTCTCCTACCGCCTGCTGGGGGATCCACATTGCTATTCATTTTCTGTATCTCTGACCTCTGTGTGGATGGAATTCATCTGGCCTATCCCTTGTTCTTTACATTACTGTGGAGACAAGCAGCTACTGTCTGGTGCAGCTATTAAAACATAAACACCATTAAATAAAAATGTGCAGCAGTGAGGGATGTGGAAAGAGCCAAAGAGAGGCAGAAAGAAAAAATGACTTTCTGCTGTGCCTATAGTCTAGTGTAATTGAATTGTGGTCTACTCCGTAATAAGTAATGTTATGTATGGACTAATAAGTCAGGAAAGAGAGCTTTTACAGCTTCCACTGATACAAATATTGAATACAAATATTTAGAACAAAAACACAGAAGCAATCTATCAGTTGGATTATTCCCAATGCAATATTGGGGTCATTCCATGCCAAAGCACCTCCTCAGCTAAGTTCATGTCATAGATTCCCTTAAAAGAAAACCACACACAAACTTGTAAAAACTTCTATTAAGTTCACGGGACCTTGCAAAGTCTTGACGCTCAACTCCAAATACTTTTTCATTTATGAATTTTTGAACTTTGGTCCTCAGAGCTAGATTTCATCATTTTTTTGTGATTCTTCTCCATGCCTCACCAATCACAAATTTTTAACTGGACTGGGTACTGAACAACCATATCCTTGTAGTTATAAGGATTATTTCTAACTAAACCATCAGTGCTGAATGTTTCAAAATATACAAATTAATAATAAATCAACTGAAGATTTTTCTTTCATATCATTAAAAAGATTTTCTTATAAAATTCTGATTCTGTGTAGTTTTAATATAATTCTATCATATCTATAACTTTTTTGGTAGCAGATATATAATGCCACAAATCTTGCAAACTGTAGATTATGAGTTTGAAAAAAAAACCAACAAACATTTTTTTTAAAGTATTTTAACTATGTATTTTGACAAATTATTACTTTCAATCACCTGAAAATTTTGGATATGAGAAAGTAACTATTCACTGGAGAGAAATGAAAAACCTCAAGATGTTTCAAAGGCTGCAATATTAAATTCAGTGATTTTAATTATGTTATTTGTACAATGTCAACTTCGTTTTTTTTTCTGTCTGTGTGATACCTACCAGCCACTTTATTAGGCACATCTGTGAAACTTACTGCAAATTAAAAATAAATAAAACAGAACAAAAAATTTATATCAATGATTCCAAACATGACCCAAACCGAGTCTTAGTGCTGTGACTTTGCTGGTCTTTCACAAAAGAAACACTCCTGTGACCTATTTGGATTTTCCTATGCAGTTACCCAACTTCACTGAAGGTTATAGCTATGACCACACTAGCAGAGTTTGCTCATTAATTATTATTAATTTGGAACCACTAGTAGCCTTTGAGGTCAATTTCATTAAAACTCAAAATAAAAAAAGTCTGGAACATTAATGTTATTAATAAAAATTCACCTGACAACAATCAACCTAAGTTAAATAGGTTGAATGGGAGTGAGCAAGGTAGAGAGAGAGACAGACAGAGAAAGAGAGCAAGAGAGACAGACAGACAGACGAAGAGAGAGAGAGAGAGAGACGGACAGACGGAGAGAGAGATGGAGCGGGAGAGGGAGAGAGAGACCAACAGATGGGGAGGGAGAGAGACAGACAGAGAGAGAGAGAGAGAGAGACAGACAGACAGATGGAGAGAGAGAGAGACAGACAGAGAGACAGACGGAGAGAGAGAGAGGACAGATGGAGAGAGAGAGAGAGAGACAGCCAGACGGAGAGAGAGAGACATCCAGACAGAGAGAGAGATGGAGAGGGAGAGAGAAACCGACAGATGGGGAGGGAGAGAGAGACAGACACAGAGAGAGAGAGAGAGAGAGACAGACAGATGAGAGAGAGAGACAGACAGAGAGAGAGAGAGAGACAGATGGAGAGAGAGAGAGAGAGAGAGAGAGAGAGAGACAGCCAGACGGAGGAGAGAGAGACATCCAGACAGAGAGAGAGAGAGAGAGCGACAGATGGAGAGAGAGACAGACATATAGAGAGAGAGACAGATGGAGAGAGAGACAGTCAGAGAGAGAGCGAGAGGGAGACAGACAGACAGAAAGAGACAGACAGATGGAGAGAGACATACAGACAGACGGGGAGGGAGAGAGAGACAGATGGAGAAAGACAGAGAGAGACAGACAGACGGAGAGAGAGAGAGACATCCAGACAGAGAGAGAGAGCGACAGATGGAGAGAGAGACATCCAGACAGACAGGGAGAGAGAGAGAGAGAGAGAGACAGATGAGAGAGAGAGACAGACAGACAGACGGGGAGGGAGAGAGAGAGACGGAGAAAGACAGAGAGAGACAGACAGACAGACGGAGAGAGAGAGCAAGAGAGACAGACAAAGAGAAAGACAGACAGACAAAGAGAGAGAGACAGACAGAGACAGAAAGATGACCAGAGCAGGAAAGGAGGAGTCTGCCAGAGTCTTTAATGCAAACCCCGAGTCACTTGCCTGGCTAGGAAACCCTGCAAAGAACTGCTAGAGTTGATGAGCTCGTCCAGCTGAATGATATACATCGCCAGGCATAGGCGAGAGCTGTCCATTAGTTACAAGGGTTCCTGTAATGCTCCACTCCAGTACATTATTTCCAAATGCATCAGTCAGCGTCATGCAGCACAGATAAATTCTAATGGTTAAGATCTGTAATGCATAGTCTCACTGCTGCTATATTACGCTACAGGTTAGGAGGGCAGTAAGAGAGAGGGGGGAAAAATGTAATTTATTTTTCACTGCAGCCACTATTCTTCCCATTAGTTTCAAACGTGAGATAAGTTATGGACTTTAACGAGTGCCTTTAGCCACCAGAGCACGCTGCACACAAGTCTGCAGGCAGAAGAGGTGGGTTGAGGGCTGAGGGAGGAGGGCCTGGCAATCTGAATGTATGGCATGGATGACCCAACACAAGTGGCTCACTGTCCTCAGTATGATACAAATGGTAACTACACGAGAAGAGTAATTAACATTCAATCTTGAAGACCAAGAAATTCTTATGACGACTTAATACCTCTGCATCAACCAGCTATGCTGTAATGCATGTTTTACCAACCGGTTGTCCTAAACTGTCCAATCAACAAACAAAAGGTGGCACAAGTGCACTTTCAAAAAAAAAAAAAAAAAAAAAAAGCATTATTTCAAGTGGGTGGCTTCATTGCGGTCATTCAGGTTAAACTTTGTTTGTTTTTTTTGTTTGTTTGTTTACACATACATTTGTAGATTTGCCAATCAAATGTCATGGCTGTGAAAAAGCAGAGCTGTCCTGACCTTTCAAAAAGCTCTGGGATCACTTCCTGTGTTTCAGAGCGCTAAGACAGGCAAAAGCAGGAGCTATAAGAGCGTACACACATGCACGCACACTGAGGTTGTCCTATAGCCAGGACAACCATGGTACGCTAGAAAAGGTCACACGTATCTTAATTTCCTGGATTGTGTGCTTCTGTTTATTAAATTATCAACTGAGCCTGTAAGGCTATTTCTGACAACCTCACAGATAGGTCCTTTCTGAAATAAGTGTTTGTTATTGGTCTAGCAAATATTAGCACTACATGGAAAACAATTAGAATAATAATCTATAAACAAAAGACAATTGAATTCAATTTTATTTTATTTATATAGCATAAATTACAAGGCACTGTCACTGGTGCTGGTTCAGGTTGTTATCACTAGCAGGTAAACCAGTAATTTTAGTATAAAATTAGATCTCAGCATTTCACATACATTTTCTATTTATTTCTATTTATAAAGAACACTTAAAAAAAGAACCTCTCAATAAGTGTGTAGGAACATAGAATTATTGCTGTGATATTACATTTCTTTGTAGAAACACAAATGGGAAACAATATTAGATAATTCATCATTCCAGGTGTAAAGTCTGGTGGAGGGGAGTTTTTTTTCAGGAGGTGGCTCGGCCCCTCAGTTCCAGTAAAAGGAACTCTTAATGCTTCAGCATACCAAGACATTTTGGACAATTTCATGCTCCCAACTTTGAGGGAATATTTTGCGGATGGCCCCTTCCTCTTCCAACATGACTGCACCAGTGCACAAAGCAAGGACCATAAAAACATGCATGAGCACATAGTCCTGATCTCTAATTCATCCTTTGGGATGAATTAGAACAGAGACTGAGAGTCAGGCCTTCTCAGCTGACCTCACAAATGTGCTTCTGGAAGAATGGTCAAAAATTCCCATAAACACACTCCTAAACCTTGTGGAAAGCCTTCCCAGCAGAGTTGACAGGAATAGGGCCACTATCTCTCTTTAGAAATACAAGGGATTGTTTCACATGCTTTCTCTGTCTTCTATTACTTTTTTGTCTTTTAGTAGCCTTGACCTACAGCTACTTATCCTTCAGAATATATCTTACTGTCATGAAACAAATGTATTTATACTATTGCTATATGTTCAAAGTATGTACCAGTCAAAAGTTTGGACACATCTTCTCATTTAATGCTTTTATTTTTTTCCGTTTTTTCTTACATTTCCTACAGACTACGAAGGAACACATAAGGAATCATGTAGTAAACATAGAAGTGTTAACACACCAAAATATGTTTTAGAGTTTAGATTCTTCAAAGTAGGCACTGTTTGCTTTGATTACAGCTTTGCAGTCTTGGCATTCTCTCAATCAGCTTCATGAGGTAATCACCTGAAATGGTTTTCCAACAGTCTTGAAGGAGTTCCCAGAGGTGCTGAGCACTTGTTGGCTGCTTTGCCTTCACTCTGCAGTCCAACTCATCCTTGGTCAAATAGCCCTTACATAGCCTGTAGGTGTGTTTGGGTCATTGTCCTGTTGAAAAACAAATGATGGTCCCACTAATTGCAAACAAGATGGGACGGCATGTCGCTGCAGAATGCTCTGGTAGCTATGCTGGTTAAGTGTGCCTTGTATTTTGAATAAATTGCCAACAGTGTCACCAGCAAAGCACCCCCATACCATCACTTCTTCCTCCATACTTCACAGTGGGAACTACACGTGTAGGAACCATCCACTCACCTTTTCTTCTTTTTACAAAAACATGGAGTTTGGAACCAAAATTTCTAATTTGGACTCATCAGACCAAAGGACAGATTAGACTGGTCTAATGTCCATTCCTTGTCTTCCTTGGCCCAAGCTATTCTCTTCCTCTTGTTGTTCTTCCTTAGAAGTAGCTTCTTTGCAGCAATTCAACCATCAAGTCCAGATTCAAACAATCTTCTTTGAACAGTTGATGTTGAGATGTGTGTGCTACTTGAACTCTGTGAAGCATTTAGGTGGGCGCTTATCTGGGGTGCTGTTAACTTGCAGTTTCTGAGGCTGGTAACTCTGATGCACTGATCCTCTTGGTAACTCTTGGTCTTCCTGTCCTGGGGCGGTCCTGATGAGAGCCAGTTTCATCATAATATTTGATGGTCTTTGCGGCTGCACTTGAAGATACTTTCAAAGTTCTTGAAATTTTTCAGATTGACTGACCTTTATTTCTTAAAGTAATGATGGACTGTTGTTTTTCTATTCTTAGTTGAGTAGTTCTAGTCCATAATATGGATTAGAACATTACTCAAATAGGGCTATTCACTGTATACCAACTCTGCCTCTTCATAACACAACTGATGGTCTCAAACACATTAAGAGGGCAAGAAATTCAACAAATTAACTCTTGACAAGATACAGCTGTTACCTGAGAGCCATTCCAGGTGACTACATCATAAAGCTGACTGAGAAAATGCCAACATGTGCATCTAAGCAAGAGGTGCCTACTTTGAAGAATCCAAAATGTGAAACATATTGTTTTGTTTAACACTTATGTTTACTACATGATTCATATTATATATATATATATATATATATATATATATATATATATATATATATATATATATATATATATATATATATATAAGCTTAAACTATATATATATAAGCTTAAACTTCAAAATTTTGTTTATTTTCCCACCAGTCTACTACACAGACCAATGAAGGTTGGAAGTGCTCCTGTGATAAACAAACTCCTGAAATTAAAGTTAAACATCATAACTGGACAGTTTTATTCTACATTAATGTCTCACTTAATATAGTTGGAAATTAATCATTCTCTCAGCTGTATTCCTTGATGCTGAAATGTGTCATGCTTATTTTAACAGCTTATTTTGAATAAAAGAATGAAAATCAAATCACAAAAAGGAGAAAAAGTTCGTTCTCCGTTTAACCAGCTGTTTTTACACAGCTGTGCTTCACACTCATGGTTGCTAGGCGACATGAGCTACTCAGAGGTGAGAGCAGGTGACGCTGATATGAAGGCTAGCCGCTCACTTCTGGCCTTTGCGGTCTTTGTGGGCTGCGAAGGGGTCGGGGCCGGGTCCTTCGAAGGATGCGGCCCCTGAATTTGGACATTGTGCATCGATATAATCTGTATGCCGGGAACTCGTGCACTGAGAAACATTCCACGGTGCAAAGCGCAATTAAAATGCGTTAAAATTTTTAATTCGTTATTTTCCCCGTAATTAATTATTTGAAATTAACGCGTTAAAGTCCCACCCCTAATATATATATATATATATATATATATATATATATATATATATATATATATATATATATATATATATATCAGCCATTCTTAATTGTTTTCATCAAAATCACAACAAATTTGATATTCAATGCTTTACATCACTTCCAATATTTAGTGACTAGTTTTGCTGCCCATCATTCTGTTGATTCAACTAAACAGGTCTGAAGCTAAATGTAATCATAATTAATCATACATAGACAATAAACACATGAGGAATTCTTCAAGCAAATACATCTTTCAACAGCAGCACAAGTTTGCATAAAATAATCTCACTAAATTCTAATTTCCAAATATTAAATCAGAACCACCATAGCACAGAAGGAGAGACTTCGCTGGCGGAGATTATGAAGCAAAATGACTATTTATTTAATCAAAAGCTAAGCTAACCAAGGCTAGCTGTGGGCTAAATAAGAAAAGGCAGCAATTCTATGTACAGGTGCCGTGTTGTCGCATCTTACATACTATTGTGTGCCAGCTCTTTTTATCCCCATAAAACTGCTGGGGCTTTAAAGCAGATGAATTATGGAAGGACTACAAGAGTCTTAATTACTGCACTCCCTCCACCCACTCTGAATAATGCAAAATTCTGCTTACAACTACAATAATGTGGACTGCATGATGCAGTTAACATAACTGCTTAACACAGCCTTAGTCCCCTTTGTACTGGTGTGCATTTCAGGATTAACACTCATCAGAATGGATGTGTGAGCACACAGATGAGTATGCTTCTACTAACGTGGCATGTGGTGCATGCTAAATGCAACCATTTAGAGACATGTGGCAGTGGACATGTTTACCCTCTGGCACTTGTCTCTGGTTCATCAAGGGTGAGAAGGCAGGGGGCTGTGGTAGCATCTGCTGGTAAGAGCAGAGTCAAGTGCAGTGAGGCAGAAGACATACACAAATGCACACATACACACAGACACATGCAAATACCTGCACTGCAATAACTGGCACGATGAATGTGAAAATATAATTAGACAATGACAGATGACACTGAACTTGGCTGTCATGTTGACAAAGCAGACTTTCTGAGCTGCTGATTCAGGCACAGGCAGACAGAGATCTTATCGACTGTACATCTCACTAAACACTGACAGAAAAAATCTAAGAAGCAGATTTAAAGTTGGCTAAGCTCAACTGTCAAACATACTGTAGCCATATATTAGTGTCAAGTTTGTATCTGTGAATTTTCTTTTTCTTGCCACAGCAACTGGGTAGTTTAATTCTGCAGTCACGAAAGGCACATTAAATTCTGACCTGATGTTGATGAGGCTGGAGGGGCTTTACAGCAACATCTACTCACAGAACTGAAATGAAGGCATCTCTTAAGCCAGTATCAACACCCAAATGTTAAATACACAGATACAATATCTCCCAATAAGGTTTTATCTTCATGCACCTATTAACATAAGAACAGAGTAATAATAATAACTGGAGTTTCCTAAATCCGGCTACAGAAAGACTGAACTTTTAGGTATTTGTTTTTTTAATGCGTGCATGTATGTATTTGGGTGCATGCATGCTGATTAGAATGTGTGAGACAAAGACTGATTAAGCAAGAGGGAGAGTGCATCAGTACACTAAGAAACATGGTACATGGGCTTTATGACAGTCGAGAAAGGCCAACACTTTGAAACATTCATACACACCAGGAAGTCAATAACTAGCTGGTGAATACATACTCACAGTTTGCTAAAACAAAATTTAACCTCTTATAACATTTTTTAAACCCAGATACCTTTTCAACCCCCATCAGATCGTAAAATCTTATGGCTAAAATGAAAAGTACGTTTAACACGGAAAACATTTATATCTTAATATCTTAAATTGAGAGAGAACAGGCATGTTTTTTTCTTAACATGCGTGCTTTTACATAGGCTGGGTGACATTATTCATGGATGGCTGGATTTGCGGATAGATCCATTTGCGTCTCTGTGATTTGAGATGCTGTTAAACAGAATGCTAAAGCCTTCATGTTAGTGGAACAAGATTGCCACTTTTATGGGAACGTCTTGTGCTGAAATAAATTCTCACCTCCTAATGTGTGCTGAGAGATCAAGGGGTGCACTGAATGTGGAGGGAGCTGTCAATGAAAGTAACAATCTAGCCTTGCTTCTCATTTATGCTTTTCCTCTAAAACACAATCACTTTGTACCATCATACTGTAGACGCAGGCTACTGCTATGCTATAAAATTCACCAAGCTCATAAATATTCAGGTTTATAGTGTGCCCAAAATTCATTTAATTTCATCTCACAAATCATATATTTCAAGAATTAGCTGTATTAAGAAATACAACACATTTTACAGATCACTTAACCATGTATGATCTGACACAACACAACAATTTTTTCTAAATTTATCTTGGTTTTTAAAAACACTGACCTGGATGACTAATATATCTAATCAAACACTGTCATGTCAGTCCATATGTGATATATTGCATTTATAGCAAAATCTGGCAGAAATAACTGGACAACTAATTATTATAGAAATGGAAAAAGTACTTTTTAATTAATCTCATGTTTTTATTTTGTACTAATGTTTATTTCTGTCTTGTGAAAATTCATTACTTAGTAATAACCTTTATTCTCAACACTAGTTAAAGGTTATTGTATTTTCACATATGATTATGTTCTCTGTATGAAAACACTGAAAAAAAAATAACCCATCATACCCCTCAGACACCTTGCTCTGTTCCTTGTTGATTTTCTTAAGAGTATAATTTGATCCTTTGAGATGGAACAAAAGGCAATACTTTACTTAACAGCTTCGCTATAAGACTGCTCAATGAAAAAAGAAAAGAAAAACTATATAATACATTCAATAGATGGACTAATTATTTGGATTTTATTCAGCCACGGACATAATGGTGATCATTAAAAGTTATGTTTGTAACAAGCACAAACAAAGACTCCAAAAGAATATAGCTGCAAACAGCAATGAAGGAGCATAGCATTTCAGCTGGGCACAGTTGCCATGACAACTTGACGACTATGTCAACAGTGTGGCTGTGAACACCGACAGGAAAAATGCATTTTTTCTTACTGCAGTGGCCCCCCCAGTGGTAAAATAACAAACAAACAAACAAAAAAACAAAGCATTGTAGTGGCAAGTCCAGAAACCAATGCTGGTATTTCTGCAGAATAGTGGTTTCAGTGCAAATTTGGATTAGCTGTAACGGTCCCACCAACTACACTTATATGACAACCTGCCATGTTTCAGCCGGGGGAGACAGTATTACCACACAAGATTTGCTTATTAAAAAAATATCACTGGCTAACAGGCTAAATAATTTTTTATTTATTGTTATAAATGCACTGATCAACCAGCCAGGAACCAGAATTGGCCAATTTTCAGTGTTCTTGGCCCTAACAGGTGACTGGCTGGTCAGTCTCACTTATGTCCATTTATGAGCTAGTCCATTTTTTATAGCAATGTAGGCAAATAGTTGCTCACATACTGTTAGCATGTGGCTGTTAGCAAGTTCTTCACCGTGAGTGAGGAAGACACAAACTTCACCAAAGTATAAATATAGGGGAACCACCACGAAATCTCTTGCGACAACAAACCTAATGAGACACTTAAATCTCATTAGGTTTGCCAACAAGCTAACAAAGGGAAATCAATGTGCCAAATTTCACAACTTTTTAGCAAATACTTTTAATACTATAGTTGCCTGCATAGTTTTGCTGCTTCCACCCAACAAACTGCATTCGGTCTGTTGACTGGGGACAGCGGCCCCAAATATCTTTTAGAAAGCTGTAGTACAGGCTCAGCCCACAGAGACATACTGCAAACCTGCTGAAAACTATTTCAATGAGCTGATTTGGATATGAATTTTAGAAAATTTTAGAAAGCAGACAGATGATTACTGTATAATTTAATGATACAGACTGGGAATTCAAAACCCCTTTAAATCATAGATGTATAAAACAGTACAGATGGGATGTAACTTACTAAATCCCATAATGATGTATAGAGATACCATTCAATCCTCCACCTCATATTGTACCAATTATGAAGGTACCTCCTCGGTGTAGGTAGCATCTCTGTAGATGACTGAATGCTAGTTTGTAAGTTAAGTACATGAAAATGTAATACCATTAGACAATATCAGCTACTTCAGTATATTCCTGGATATTATACGGTCACAGGAACTTTGATGGGAACAAATTTTATTTCTAATGTATTTTATACTTCTGATAAGAACACTGTTCAAAGACAAAAAAGTGTCAGTCATACCAAGTTCAATAGATTTGTTTTTCTTTTTACCCTTATCTGAAAAAATTGAATCCTATAAAAAGCAGTTGTTAACATTTATGTGTCAGATGTTTTAGCCAAACTATTTCAACCATATTTCATATGAAAACACATATTTTTTTATGTTAGGATAATGATATTGATTCTCAGGCTTAAAAGCTTAAATTGCTTTATGTCTATTTTATTGAAATCTCAGTGTTTTTGGTACTTCTTATTGCCAAATGTTTTTTCATTACTGCTTTTATCAGCAGTTCAATTCACAACAGGAAGGAAACACACATTTACACACGTTAATGATAAATCACACAACCCTTTTCTAATTAAGAGGACAAATTTATAAAAATTATTTCAATCAAGCTGCAGTGACAGTGATGCTTACGCAAATATTTTTTAATATGATCGCCTCTGCTTATTAGAGAAAGCAGATCATCCCTACATTAACACCAATGCAGTTTTCCAATGCATATTCATCTTACAGCATTTATGTTTAAATATTACCCTGCTAAATGTTCTGTGTAATCCCAAAAAGCTGCCAGTACAGTTTATACATGAACAATTAATTGTTCGCATGAATACCATGCATATTGAAATCTGACCTTGGCAATTTCACAGCCTCATTATAAGGCAGAAATAGTGTATTTAAAAAATGCAAAACAAGAATCCTGACAATGTGAAAAAGCATCGGCGAATCATCTGACAGTCTAATTAGGAAAGGTGCAAGCTTGAATTAGCGAAACAAACCATAACAGTATGCAAGAGAGAATTTTAACAGCCAAAAGGTGAAATTACAGAACATGATGGAAACAGGACGGTCTTCTCATCTTCTATCAACCCAAAGTCGTCATACAGGAACAAAGGCGGTGAGACACTCCAATCCATTAAAGTTTGTGTATATGTCTGTGTAAATGTGTTGAACAAGCAAGGAAAGAGACATGCTGACTTACATAACACAACTTCCTTTGTCTCTTTCTGCTTCACATGTGCCCTATAGTGGACACACACACACACACACACACACACACACACACACACACACACACACACACACACACACACGTGTCCACTGCTACACAATAACTGTCCAGCAAGGAGGGAACAGATTCAGGCTCAGGGCTCAGGGAGAGGTGGGCACACTCACAGTGCTATGTGTGCAATGGGGCGGTCTTGGCATAAACACTCTTCTACAATCACAGATTCAGCAGTGTCCAAGCATGAGGATACATAGCAAGATTCCAATTTCCAGCACAGAGGCAGCTGATGCAAAATATGACGACATTACATCTGGAATTTCTGTGGTTACAGGCCCTGAAGAAGAATTCAGAAAACAAACAAGGTCTCTCTTTTTTTTTTTTTTTTTTTTAACACACTCTAGTCCTCAGTGAGTTGGAGTGCAGAGAAGGATGTCTCTTATCCAATGCTGTCCCTTGTGGTTTTTTCCTCCAGAATACTGCAGAATTGTCTCTTTAGCCATTAGCCTCATATCAAATATGCAAAGCAGGCCAATCGTTACAAACGAGTCGTAATAGAATAATTGCAGCAAGCAGGATCCTGCTGGGGAATGAGAAGCCCAAACAAATGGTGTGCAATTTGTATCACACATGAGGATGGCTGGTCCTAGTCTCCCTGGATACAGCCTGGATGGCTCTGTGCTGGGCTTGGCTGGGTTGAGTGGTGGCATCCCAGGGTACTAGTGGAGACTGACTGGAGCCCACACACGCGTGCCTTGAGATGCAGCCTCTCTCTCCTTCTATGTTTCTCTCTCCTCTCCATCCCACCCAGCACTCGGCTGCCTTCATCCAACTGAGTCATGAGGAAATCCTCCACAAGAGGAAAAAGCTGCCAGCTCCAATGGCCAAAAAAAAGAATTCTCAAAAGCGGGCATCAGAGAAAAGAGAGAGTGCACAACAAACGCTTTCACAAAAAGACAAAAAGAATAGTCAGAAACTGTCCTTGCTCCGCCCAGTCGAAATCTTCCACCTTTGTTTTTTGCCTCTCATTTTATTTAGTTTCGCAGTTGTTTTAGAGATTTTGCATCTGCTACTGAGCCTTTGTAGAGGGATTTATGTGCCCCCTTCCCATTTCTCCCATACCACCCATTCCCTCCCTTTGCCTTCTTATCCCCCATCAGTCTGCCAGACAAGTTTTTTCCCACCCAGTCAAAGTACCCAGCCAGCAACCCCCTTTGTGGGTGTGCTTGTTTAGTGTGGGTCTGGTCTGTTAGAGTGGTGCGTGTCGTGCCAGCCTGGATAGGAGGAGAAGCGAGGTGAAAAAAAAAAAAAACTCTTTGTAAGTTATGGGAACACTATGAGACAGACGCAGGCGCTCATAAATTATACGGTTCATTTGCATATTCTCGGCATAAGACATTATGCAAATATAGGCCAATTTGCATAATGAAATCCTCTTGTTGCCTCAATTGCCCAGTTGCTGCTTTTTATTTAATAATAAAAAAGAGTGTGAAACAATAATAACAGCATGTTTGAGCCCTATGAATCACTTTGCCACTGCTTCCCTGAAACATCAGACTTCAAAAAAGGATCATCTTTGATCATACAGCTAAGCAACTGTCAATGATATATTGGGTGCAGTACACATAATTACATAAGAAAGAAAGACTGTGTACTTTAGATTAAAAAAAACAACAACAAAAAAAAAACATATAAAGTCATACAGCACTCGAAGCGTCCATAAACTTCTCCCTTAGTCTTTCCTTATTCAACACTTAAAGCAAGCTACTGCATTGCTAATTAAGAGCAGTGAACATACCCTCGACGAAAGGGAGGGTCATTTTATTAAATAATTAAGCTATTTCTATCTCCCGCTTTGAATCTCATCAGCGCCGTACCAAATGACTAGAATAAAAGACTACGAAAGAGAAAGCAGCTGTGTCCAAGATAATTATTTAATCAAATATGCGCTGCTGATGAAAACGCTAATGACAAACAAGAGAGAAAAGATTATTAGAGCTCGTTTAAACAGCGCTTTATCAAAAATGTCGGAATACACAGTCGTTTGGTTGTTACGCTTCTTATTCGTGTCCGACCAAAATAACTGCAAAGCAGATGGTAAAATGCAGGATAAGTGATCGTGAAACAATTAAAGAAAATTACAAACCGAGCAAGCGAGAGAGGAAAGGGAGACGTGCATAGAGCGGGAGGAAAGGTATGAAGACTAAATTGGGGGAAATATGGCAAAGAAATAAAAATTAAAGGATGGTGGTGGGGGGGTGTGATTTATAAATTATTTATAAAATGATTATTTATAAAATGCTAGAACACAGTTAACACAACACTGTTCAGTAGGATCAGACAGTTTAATGTCAACTTCAATCAGCTACAGGCTGATAAGCAGGTATTGAGATTTTTCACTATGCACTATGGCACAAATAGCCACAGCTCACCCTGGTATTGTTGCGCAACATTAGGGCTGCTATTTGTTGGTCGAAGCTCTCTCTTCATTCAATACCAGGGCAGAGGAAAGGCAAAGCAGAGGCACACTAATGCCTGGCATGTGAGCTACATGGCAGGGCACAAAACCGTTAGAGAACCTGCATTCGAAACTCTTGTAAGAAATTTTCAGCTTTTAGAATCAATTAACTCAAATGTTAATTAATGTCTAGCCACAGAAGTAAAGAGGGCGAGGGAAGGTGGGTGTACTGGGCATGTGGAAGAAAAGCTAGGGAGAGGAGGAGGGTGAGTAAGAAAGGGACTGAGATAGAAAGGGGATGGGCAAATAAGGGAAACAAGGAGCGAATGCGGTTGATGGCAGAGAGAAGTTGGCACAGTGCCATCCATTCAGTGGTAGCACCAAGGCGGACTTCTGTTCGCTCTCTAGGGTAGATAGTTAGATGTAGCCTGGGAGACGGAAGGAAACCGCTGTCATTTTGGTAGCATCATAGGGTTCTAGTTTCTGTCTTATCACTTTTTTTTTTTTTTAATTGTTGATGTTTTTATTTATTTTTTCTTTTTAATGATGGGTTGTTTAGCAAATATTAAAAGTTGGAGTGAAGATAACGATCTTAAGACACACATTAATCGCTAGTTCAGAATATCCATGGAGGACCTCGCGAGCATCTGATGAAGACTTGAAGACGTGAGCTGAAACAAACTAAGGGAGCTACCATTATGACGGATTAGTTGTTGCAGCACGGCACCATGATGATAATACAAGGGTGGATATCTAGCACTCTGAAATACAACAAAACTGCAGATGGCAGACGATGTGAAACAGGAAGTCCATCCAAGATGACTGGTGCCAGGTGCACAAGAGTTGGCAATGGTGGCAGTGTCACATGGGATTAATTAAGAAGATGGAAATTCGAAAACAAAAACAATAGGAACTCGAGGATGTTTTGTTGTTCTAGTGATAAACGGGGGTGTGGTGGTGGTGGCACAAGAAAAAGCTCCTCCCATCCGCTCCTTCTTGCTCTCGCTCTCTCTAACCATCTGAGGCACAGCTCTCTGTGCCAGGCAGCCAGCCATCTGGGCAGGAGATGCTATGCCAACTCGTTCATTTAACAGTAAAGGATATATCTTTTGAAGATGGCAAACCAACCTCGCAGTTGGCATTTATAGACTTGGGTAAAAGTCACTTGTTTGGAGGATTGCCAAGGAGCAATTTGACACTTGCGGGGTCTCAAGTGGCATGCCAGCGGGAATGTGATGGCATCTGGCACGAAACCCAGCAAAGGACGACGGAGACATACCACAATAAAGCTAATTTAACACAATCGGATACCCTTCGCATACCGGCTGCCAAAAACAAAAGAGAACAGAACAAACAGAGAAATTACGGTAATAGATATCACTAATTAAAGTAAAATTTGCTACGTTAATTAGGCACACATTCAATCAAAGGAACGAGCTCAATTATCAGCAAAAGAATCCACAACGCGGATCAAAGAACAACAAAAAAAAAAAAAAAAAATGAAGCCAGACGAAAGCAGAGAACTGTTCAAGTATTAGCAGAGGGTGTGAAAAGCATGCCTCTTTTTGTGCCAACTCCCTTCCCCGTATACGCAACATTTTCTCCAGTGTAAACTACTACTTCTTATTGCGCTGGTTGGCAGCCACATTGAAAAGTACTACTACTGCAACAGACGGTACCAATCTGCCAATCGCTTGCAAGAGGAGGAGGGGGTAAAGAACAGACCTAAGGGACTGTGCCTGAAGCTCAATAGCAGCTGTTTACAATGTCACAGACACAAAAGAGAGACACAAAAATGCAAACATGAGGGTGCATACTAATGAACTGCCAAAACAAATTATAATCAGCAGCCAGACAGCAATTAATTCACCTTTTCTTCTTTGTTTTCAACTTGTGGTTATCAAAAGTAATCACACATCCTGTTTCCTTGTGAATATTTTTATACTTCTAAGAAAAAAAATTTGCATATTTCTTCATCTGTAGCAAGTCAATCAATAGCAGAAAGGAATGCAGTCATTTGTGTGATTCATTCCCAGCAATTGTTACGGACTTATACTCCTATAGGCTCGATATGTGTAGCAGCATGAGAGCCAAGTGAGAGAGTTGGCATGGAAATGACTGGAACTTATTGGAATGGGCACAGAAGGCATGGGAACAAGGAGACAACCCGAGTTCAAGAAACACCGAATGGGAGGTGCTGGCCTGGCTGCAGCCACACTGGGGGTAGTGAGGCCGTGGGAACTCATTATATCCTCCACACCCACACTCCACATCTCCACGACTTTTTTGCCCCCTTCTTGCCCACTACCCAAAAGAAATGAACAAACTCCACCCTTTGAGGATTTACCCTCCCGCACTAAACTATCATAAACAGATGCAACGCAGACTTACCAACTGGTTTGAATCACAGTTTGGGGGACTCTCTGGGTTGGAAGGAACGTTTCTGTTGCTCCAGCGCGGTCTGCTGGCATCGGGCACAGAGCCAAGGATGGGCATCGCTGCAAAGACAACGGAGGATTTCATTAAGTTCGTTTTCGCGATTAATATGCACAATTGGAATTAAAACAGTAATTAGCAACGCATGGATATTCATTCACTGGCATCAACAATTACTGTTAATTGTTTCTCTGGGATTTATTTGGAAGACAGCCATGGTTGTGCAATATGAATAATTAAGGAAGTCATCCAAAGGAAGGGATTATAACATCTTTGTGCTTGCTACCCAACATTGGCACTACCAAGATGTCTGAATCTTGTAGTACCACCACTGAGGAAGGACCGCTTGAAAGATGGCATCTTTTTGGGCATTCCAAAGGCAAAAATCATGATTGCAAGAAATGCGATTAACAATTTATTTCATAATTGGTGGCGTATTTCCTCTCCATTCATCACATGGAAACACATGGATATTCTAATCTTTCGGCGCTAATGAACTTTGGATAATCACCCCTTTAATTCCACTGGGGATGTTAATTGTGCAGTTTCTTCATCACACAAATGGATTACCAAAAAAAAAAAAAAATAGGGTTTGCACGAGAGAGCAGAATGGAAATGGGGGTGGAGAGTGTGTGTGTGTGTGTGTGTGAACATGTGTGTGAGAGAGAGAGAGGGTAAGCAAGAACGGAGATATTTTTCTTCCTTCGTTATATGCCAGTAGTCAAATAATGCCACAGTACTCACAAACAAGCTGAGAAAAGCTCCAGCATTGCCAGTGATGTTTAAGTGCTCCCTCTTGGAAAACCTGGTCTCTTTGCTCTCTGCATGCTCTCTAGAGCACCAACTCTCACATATGAAGACATCTGCCTTGTCTGGTTCTGGATCTTACAAAGCTGGAGCGAGAAGAAACCCTCCTGGAATCTAATTTCAATCAAATTGGATGCTATTCGTGTTATTCAAATGATTAGTGCATTAGCGGCATTAATCTTTGTAAGAGTGGTGTTGGTGCCCTGCCGAAGCGGAATGCAGAAGAGACAACAGACACTGTGGCAGGCATTGGCTAATGTCTTCTGTGCTTAATCATCCTACAGCAGAATGGTTTTATGCATGTTTCATTTGCATATCATTAAACCGCTAAGGCATACGGGCAAATGGCAGCATCGAGAGAGGGAGTGGAAACAGAAAAGCATAAAATATAAAAAGGAAAAAAAAAAAAAGCAACTCATTATGCGATAACAATCTTCAAAGCTGTGCGGCTGGTTTCTGGCAACCTGTCAATTTGTTTAATTCAACATTAATTAAAAAAAAAAAAAGTCAGTGCGCTCAGCTTTTCAACAAAGATTAATTGAGCACCTTACAATTCGTGCCAAGAAGCCATCGCAGATACAGTGAACGCCTGTTCTTGTAGAACTTAATGGATGTTTGTGGATTTTTGAATGGAACAGAAATTAGATTTTTAATTGCCATTTCAGACTTGTGAGCGTCGAAGTTGTGGACTGAAAGAAACTTATTTGAATGAACAATTTGCCGTGAATTTAATGTGAGTTCATGCAAGGGCTTAAAGTGTTATATGAATGAGAACAGAGCACTGCAGGTGAAAGCAGGCGAAAGTTGGATATGGGCAAAGTGACAGGGAGAAAATTAAAAACATCTTCATAATTGAACGGAATAATTGAAGCTAATCTGTTGCATGTCTTTCCCATAATCATCTAACACAACAGAAAACTACTACTACTTGTGAGTTACTCCTCACAACTAAATGCAGAGCTGGTTATTGCTTTGGAATCAGGCCTATTACATTGGTATTAATTTGTGGGGAAAAAAAAAACTCCCAGTACATACACTTGCACAACATCCAATGAGATACAACATTTTTACTACTTTGCAGGCATAACAAAGAATACACAGGACACAGGTAGATATAAATAACTCAACGTGACTCATACTGCACTAATACAGTATTCCAGTGTATTACATTCTAATATCCAGATTAGAGCCAAAAAGCCTCTTTTAAACAATCGAAAAGAACCATAAAGAAGATTCTGAATATTGTGACCTTTCTGAAAACAGAGGATGTAACAAATTTAAAGTTCAGTTCTTTTTTGAATCAAATAGTTTTTAAATCACAAAACAACATCCCAGTGAGTTACAAAATTAACAGCTGGGAAAACATTCCAGCGACAGTCAAAATTTGACTCCACAGATACCTATGTATGCAACTGCGGATTTTCCCCTTTTCATATTCCACATCCTTGCTTAATTCTTCCCCTACGCAAGGCAAATCCCCCCCAAGCCAGAATATTCAAATGAACTGAGCTTCATGCCTCACACAATTAGCCATGTTTAGCAATTTGAGAAATGAGTGCCGCAGGGGCGAGGGGGAGGGGTGGCACAGATGAGGAAGCAGGTTGGCAGGGGAAGCCCAGTGAAGTGGGCGGGTATAAGCCTGGCGCTTTGTAACCATGGCACATGCAGATGTCGCTATAGTTCTTCCAAAAGCTTCTACCAACCAAGTGGGAACGAGGAATTTATTTGGCATCACATACCTCCACCATGCGTTTCTAATGAGTGAAAACTGGTGGAGTGTGGGAATCAGGCTGGCAGCCAGGGCCAGAGGTGCAGATACGGGTGAGACCAAGCTTCAGGGAGATCCCACCCAGTATGAGAGAATGTGGATGCAAATAATGAAGCGGGAGAGGTTAAGCAATACCAGCGAGATGTCAGTGTGTTTCTGAGCCTGTCATAAGATCTAGACATTATGCAGGGAGCGGATATTAATATGCATGCAGGCCCTCTTTATTATGCAGCTCAGCATGCAGTAATATTGCTAGGCTGTTCTTGCCATGCTTTGGTTACTCTCTTAGAATGTTATCTCTCTCTGAACAAACACAGCCCTCATTTCTTCTCCCTCCTATTAAAATGTTTAATTACAGATCATATCCATCGAAGCCAATTTGTAAAAGAAACAGAATCTCAAATGACAAGGCCCATCACAGAAAGGAAGAAAGATGACAACACTAAATTGTCAGTAAGACGTTATAGTCTGTACATTATGAATGTAATTTCATGGCTTCCTTTAGCATCAAGAACTCATTTATTTGATAGCAGTAGCAGATGTAGTTATTTATTATTTCTGAAAAAATATTCACTTTTATGCACTGCATAATAACTGTAATATCACATGCAGCATCTATTTGCTCAAACAATTATTCAGTTTTCTAACAAGTCAAATTACACAACATATACTAGATGTGTACACTTTTACTTGCTAAATATATATATTGTTTTCCATAATTTATGTGCCAAAATTGTGCCAAAATTCCATATCAAAATTCAGCATAACAGTTAAAACTGGATCTGAGTCCAAGAGACTGGAGTTAATCACCCTGACTTCCTAAATACAACCGAAAAGTGTCACTGAGTGGTTGATTATCACAAAAAATGGCTCTTACGAGGTGCATTTACTTGCAAGCATTCAATCTTCAGCTTTTTCTTAATTACCATAATGAATGAATTTATTGGGCCAATTTTTTTTAAACAAACAAACAAAAAAGATAAAATTGAAATCACATGACTACTGGTGGTGAAAAAGTTGATAATTAGTCCCCAACATTATTTCACAACCATTTTCTTATGTAAAAATGTTTACAAATGTATCAACATTAAGTATTGGTTTAGGCTAAATAACTGAAAACCCACCTGTTTTCTTTCATTTATAAGTCAGCTATGTATATAACTTACTGGGTCAGTGTAACCTCACCTAAGAATTTGCATAGCCATTACACTTTACATTTCTGAATCACATAGACATGTAATTAATGGGAATGAAGCACCTATACGTCTGAATTGGCCCAGCCAAGCTTAGAAATAGCATCTCTTTAACCACCGTCTTGTCTGGAGTCTGCAGATTAATTGGTTCCTGGTAATTCTATCAGATTATTATTAATATGCTGTCATGGAGGCAATCGCGGTGACCCGCCGTATCTGGCCGGTTCTTTATAAAGTGGTGTGAAGGTCAACTGTCAATCAACCTGCACAATATGATAATCAGTCAAGTCAGTACGAGCATGCCATTAACACCAGCAGTAATGGCTGATGAAAGAACTGTCATAACAGCAAAGCCTCTGGGGATGAATGCTTATAGACTCTCAGGGAAAGGGGGAAAGAGGAATCTCAGTCACAGAGAGAATGTTCAATTTGTGAAATCCTGTCTTTGAGACAACAGATGTGACTGTGGCATTAAGCATTAGCAACACCTTTAACTAGCCATTTTATGTCTTTACCAGTATAGCAATTTAATGTCAAAGGTGCCAACTCCTCTTCCTTCAAACTAAAGTAAAATTACTTTGCACTTGGCAGACATGTCCTGTAGAAAGAAGACTTGGAACTCACTCTACTAACTGAGCAGTGCTTAAAGCATACCATGGCTGTCAGAGATATAAAGATGTACCATCTGAGTGTGACTATTCTGCTTGGTCTACTGAGAAGCTGCCCGTTTCAGAGAGGGCAGACTTCACTGGCCATGAGAAATCCACTGTATACTAAAAGGAGTAGGCCATCCTATGGGATACAGTCACTAAATGCCCTTCATGAGTCCTGCATGCTCCATGAGATTCTGTATGTGCGTGTGTGGGAGATTGTTAGTAAGTGTACAATTTACTGTCTGTGCAACAGAAAGAGACAAAGGATATTAGAAAGCCAGCATAGTCCCTGTCCAGGTCAGAGTTTAACAAAGGAGAAACAGAAAGAAGTAAGTGAGGAGAGAAGACAAGACAGAGAAAAAGCGAGTGAGCTAGAGTGAAAGTGAACGCAGGAGATGAGACAGTGTGAAAGAAATGGTTTGTCTGCGCTATGTCCCACAGGGCCTGAACTGGGCGGCTGGCAGGGGAGCCATTACATGCATGTCTCTGACAGCTCACTCTCTCATTACGCCAGCAGACAGTTAACACCACCATCCTTACACCCCAGCTTTGCGATGTAGACCATATCATCACCCAAATACACTTTAATAGTTTTAGTGCCTGCTTTGATATACTGTGCATTAAGGGAGCTACTTACAAAGCACGTTACTTTAAATTTGAGCTCTGAAGAACCACTTAAAGCCTGAACCGTAGTCTATGTCTTGGCCTTAACATAAAAAACTAGAGTAGCCATGGATGTTTTCTAACACTCAGAGTGTTCCCACAACATATATTAAATGATCTGAAGAAAGAAAATAAGCTCCATAGTGGAACTATGTTGATCACAATGTACACATATTGCCAAATTAATTATACTTAAAAAGACAGAGAGAATTATAGAGCTACACTTGAATCAAGATACACTATTGTATTAAATACTGCTAATTATTCAGAAAGTTCTTCAATACCTTAATTGAGGAGTGAGCCCAAATTTCTGGTAATATGGCCCTATCACAGATGTATCCATATCATATATGTTGCCCAACACAAAATCTATGATGAACATAATGCAGCACAAATGCTTGGAGCTATATAGAAACCAAATACAGAACAGAAAAATTTCACAGGACTCCTGTGAAAAACTAAGTACACTCTAATTGCTTCCATAGTAAGAGGCTGAATAGCAGCCAAGTGCTGGAAATTAAATGCCCCTGATTAGCAAGTGTGACCTCGTCTGGGCATAATGCACAGCACCACATTTGGACCTGGACATCTTGAGATTTTGAGTTGACCATCAACTCCTCTATATGCTAAAGTATTCTAGAGTTAAATGCAACACCATCTGTCTGCCAGCTAAAGAATTGGTTGAAACTTGGTCATGCAACAGGGTCACAAGCACACCAGCAAATCTACAACACAACGGCTGAAAAAAAGAATCAAAGTGTTGGCCCAGTCAAAGTCCAAACCTCAACCTGACTAAAAGTCTGTGGTGGGATCTTAAGAGAGCTGTGCATAAACGGATGGCAGCAAATATCAATAAACTGAAGCGACGATGTAAAGAATGGACCAAATAAATTCATGTTACTGCTGCTAAAGGTGGTTCTACACGCTACTGAATCACGGGGTGTACTTAGTATTTCCTGAGTCCTGCAAAAACTTTTTTCTTCACATGACTGTAGTTTGCAGTTTGTTCAGAAGAGTCACTCTATTATTTACAATATTCTGGAGTACAACAGGCATCACAGCAAACAATGTTTTCATATAAAGTTGCCAACTAATTAGTAAAGTAGATTAACTGAAAGTAAATTTCAACCCCATCATTTTCCTTTAACCATAACTTAAATACTGTATGTCTATACTCATCAGGAGAATGTTTTGCTCCTAAAAATAGATATAAGCACCAGTCCCAAATAGTTTAGTCAGACTGCATTTTCAGAAATATAAAATCTTTTAATTTGCTGAAATGCTTTTACATAGTCCTAAAGGCAAATGACAACCAGTCAGATTGAGGAATGTGCAAAGTGCAGAGGCTGGAGATATAATAAGAACATCAAATTACATTTGCTTGCTACACGCCACATAACAACCATTTCAAGGTCAAAATGCTCCTTAAGAACTCAGAAACAAACAGTGAGACACCACTGAGGGTTAAACAGGTATAAAATCTTTTAATGTTAATAGTGTAATTGGTGTAGGTGTTATCCCAGGTGGTATAATCAAGAGTCCTGCCATCTGTTAAAAAGGTAATTTACTAGGTTGAATAGGTTAGAGCTAAGCAGTAAGACAGTTTAGTTCTAGTTCATTTCTTAAAGATGAAACAAAAACTTACTGCTACAGCTTTGGTTCAAAACAAACATAAAAACTAAGTCTTCTACCAAGGATTCAGAGTTAGTAAAGTTATAGGTTCGTTATAATTTAATGAGCTGCCACCACCTGACTAGATTAAAAAAATGTTTAGGCTAATCTAAACATACAGTAGCAACACCACCTGAATAAGGGTGCTGAATAAGGGTTCAATTGTTGCATGCTGAGTATCAGTGAGGTGGGAGCAACTGCAAGTGCCCAGTTAGCAGAGACAAGTACAAACATATATCGGGACAAAGACACTAAAAACAACAAAATTGCATCATCTAAGATGACACCATAAACAACTTAATGTAACTAATGAATTTGCATTTTATGCTGATGTTGTGGGGAAGCATCATCCTGAGCTTACATTTTAGTTAACTATACAGTGAGTCCTCTTTTCTGATGCCTTACTCTAACGCTGTGCAGGGATTTTGGCATTAGGGCCCTTTTTTAGATGTGCAAGTGAACAACTTTTATAATAATGACTCTGCCTCCATGTATAAACACAGTACTGGGGATGTTCTTAGCGACTAATTTCTTAGTCGACTAAACAAGGAAAAAACAAACTAATCGACTAGTCTAAAACTAAGAAACACTTGATATTAAGTTAAATTTTAGTTTAATGGACAATGTCAAAGCTGTCTAGAACAAAAGCATGTGAAACCATTGATCACATTTTTCAATAATGAATCGTACTTTAAATGCTGCTTAACTGTGTGGTGCTGAACACTGCACCTTTTACTCCAAACAGACAATGAAGGAAAAAAACTTAAAATAAATTGATGTCAAATATATGAAAACGTGTTACTCCAAACAATGTTTATGCATCAGTAAAATATGAGAAAATAAAACGAAAAATGAATAAACTGGAACTTAAATGTGTGGCGCATTGTGCCGCACATTATGAACGATGCTCGTTCTAAAATTCAGGACGCATCTCATTAAAAGTTAAAATCTAAAATGATAATAAAACAATAGAATACAAACATCCATCCATTTGCTTCTGCATATCCGGGACAATTGGTGAAGCCCAGACCTCCCTCTCCCGTAACCTACGAAAGTGGCTAATGTTGTTGCTGGTGTTTATGCTTGTGCACAGGGTTCCAGTCAGTGGTTGATCACCTGGCGCTGCGCCATGCTGAGGTCCTCTTGCACAGGGCTGAGAATTTCACCAGTTCACTATCTATTTGAACTGTTCTATCACTGCAATTACCAAGCTGGTGCGAACCATGCACACTCCCCGCACGCCACCCTGTCACTGATACAGACTGATTTTTTTTTCCCCTCTGGCTAAATGCTGCACTATAGAATTATTTCACCGCAATTTACAATCTACCAAGCTAATGCTAATTAGCCTCCATCCCCCAACACGCATGCCCACCGGGCTGAAATTTTTTTTTTTGGCTAGAACCCTGGTGCAGGTGCCTTGATTGTGTTAATTACCTTTCAGTCAAGTCCCGGTGTTTTACATGCAGTGCTGGCCAACAGAAACATAAAATGCTGGGACTTTTTTTTCCTCCTGGGTCCTACTCTTTGCAATGGTCAGTTTTTATTTTATGGCAAATACATTTGTCCCTCTAGTTTTTTCGCTTCTTTGCACAAACTGGACAGGAAGTAGGCGGAAATGCATGCACGGAAATGATGGTGTTTCTCGGGAGATGCGCTTCAGGTTACGTTGTAAAATTTTAAAAATAACCACCAACTTTAGACCTAATAAAAAATATCAGGCCAAGATTAAGAGTTATGGCATTTTTCTATAATGATGTCAGGGCTGCAGTTCCATCTGGTGGCAGATGGCTGCATAGCATTTAGGTCAACCATTTACGGCACTAATTAAAATCTACATATAACTAAAACAGTTAGGCTAACTGACTAGTACGTCTGGTACCGACTAGTGACAATAGCGTCAACGAGTCCGCACATCCCTACACAGTAGACAGCACTCTATAATTCATGCAGAGGGGGTAGAGGGGGTCATACAGTGAATAAGACTGCTTGTGTGAAAAAAAGGAAAATTTGACTAAGGCTACGTTCACACTGCAACCTGAAGTGACCCAATTCCGATTATTTGTGAAATCCGATTTTTTTTGCGTGGTCGTTCACATTTCCAAATATATGCGACTTGGATGTGATCTGTGTGTGAACAGCAGACAAACCTGAAAGTGTCCCGCATGCGTAGTAGAGGACGCGATAACGTCACATGTAGCGAGCGCGCTCAATGTTTGCGGAAGTCACACGTTTTCCTTCCAGCGTCCGCGTAACAGGACGCAGAATAGTGACGTTTGTCCGAGTATCAATGACATGCAGGTCGGATAAATGCGACCTGGCCGTACACACTCAGGTCGCATTTGAAAAGATCAGATATGTATCGGATTTAGGACCACATATCCGAGTGGCCTGGGTCGCATTTGAAAAAAATCCGACCTGTGTTGTTCAGACTGGCATGAAAAGATTGGATACAGGTCGCATGAGGGCGAAAAAAATCAGATTTGGGTCACTTCAGGCTGCAGTGTGAACGTAGCCTAAGTTTATTTAGTCTAGGAGAAAAAAAAAACCTGCTTCTTGGAGTGTACTGAAAATTCGTCATCAATGACCTTTCCCTTCCTCCACCTCTTTTACTCAGGTTTTCTTGTATCACATTATCTGCCAACAGTAAAATATACTGATTCTAACTAGTTAATGTTGCTCCCCTGGTTCTGTCTATTCTGATAGCCTTATTCCAATGCACTATGACTGGAAAGCAGATCTCCCTGAGCTCAGCATGTTGGATAGACAGCTATAGTTTTACTAGAACGGGATGTTCCCTTTCCTGAATGCCATACTCACCTAATAATACTGAAGTCCAGCTAAAACACTATGAGCCTGTGACACTGAGAACCCTTAGAAATTACATGTTATTCACAATTTACTGTACTGTCTAGAGACAACCTGTCTGGTTGAAATCTCCCTTGTCCCTCCCACTCAAAATGAGCTGAGGCTGTGAATGTGATGAGAAAAAGGCAAAAAACCACTTATAAGAATAGAGCTAGACAAGCACACATGAACATGACCTCTGCTGGCAGTGGAAAAATCTGCTGCCTCCACACTTTATGGCTAAAGGGCAATGACAGACTTAATTGGACTGAAAAAGACATTTCTTCAAGACTTTTTGGCCAGTCTTAGTGCTAAGGTTATGAGAACTCCTCAAAAGAAGTAGGAATCTAAATAGCTTTTTCTGAGCAAGACTACATGAAATCTGTAACTGCTTAAATAGAGTAGCACATTAGTCAACTTACTGATAAAAATATCAGTATCAATCACGCAGAGTACTTTTGAATGGAGCTGTCTGCTGTTCAATCTAAACACGCAAGTGCTTATAGACTGTTCACTTTCATGACTCTCCAGTAAATTACTGATGAGGTCAACATTTACAGTTTTTTGTTAAGAAGTTGGCACGAAGGTTACAAGGTTGGTTATCTATTGTATCTTAAATTAACATGAACGACTTTAGCACAAGGTCTGTTCCTCATATAGATACAATTTGATATAAAGGCTGCAAAGGACGGAGAGGGAATGGAAATACTGTAGATGAGGGCCTTGTTTGAAAAATCACTGACACAAGAGGCTTGTAATAAAGACCTTGAGGTCCCATTTTCACTCTTATTCCCGCAAGCCAAAGACATTAGCCAGTGTTTTCAGTGCAAATCTGTAGAACTGCCTCAATTAGGGCCAGAACAAAGGAAGGAAATATGTCTTTTATGCCTTTTACTTCTCAGAACCTACCACAGATTTGCTTACTTGTGTGTAAGCTCTGAGAAAAAGTTTCATTAAGCTCAAATGATTATTTGTACGGTAGAGGGAATATTGGTCAATCTCTCCAAGCACTAAAAAGCTAGACCTCATCTTAGCCAAAGCTTTTTGGTCGTATTTTTACTTTATCTTATTCTCTTGTTACAGATGTTCAAAATCAGACTAACTGTAAATTAATATGACATAAGCAGCATTTATTCAATTCAATTTCAATTCAATTTTATTTATATAGCACCAAATCACAACAAACTGTCGCCTCAAGGTGCTTTGTATTGTGGGTAAAGACCCTACAATAATACAGAGAAAACCCAACAGTCAAAACGACCCCCTATGAGCAGCACTTGGCGACAGTGGAAAGGAAAAACTCCCTTTTAACAGGAAGAAACCTCCAGCAGAACCAGGCTCAGGGAGGGGCAGTCATCTGCCGCGACCGGTTGGGCTGAGGGGAGAGAAAGACATGCTGTGGAAGAGAGCCAGAGATTAATATCAATTAATGATTAAATGCAGAGTGGAGTATAAACAAAGTAAATTAGGTGAATGAGAAACAGTGCATTATGTGAACCCCCCAGCAGACTAGGCCTATAGCAGCATAACTAAGGGATGGTTCAGGGTCACCTGATCCAGCCTTAACTATAAGCTTTATCATAAAGGAAAGTTTTAAGCCTAATCTTAAAAATAGAGAGGGTGTCTGTCTCCCGAATCCAAGCTGGAAGCTGGTTCCACAGAAGAGGGGCCTGAAAGCTGAAGGCTCTGCCTCCCATTCTACTCTTAAGTATCCTAGGAACCACAAGTAAGCCAGCAGTCTGAGAGCGAAGTGCTCTGTTGGGGTGATATGGTACTATGAGGTCTTTGAGATAAGATGGGGCCTGATTATTCAAGACCTTGTATGTGAGGAGAAGGATTTTAAATTCTATTCTAGATTTAACAGGGAGCCAATGAAGAGAAGCCAATATGGGAGAAGTATGCTCTCTCTTTCTAGTCCCTGTCAGTACTCTAGCTGCAGCATTTTGGATCAGCTGAAGGCTTTTCAGGGAGCTTTTAGGACAGCCTGATAATAATGAATTACAATAGTCCACCCTAGAAGTAATAAATGCATGAATGAGCTTTTCAGCATCACTCTGAGAAAGGATGTTTCTAATTTTAGAAATATTGCGCAAATGCAAAAAAGCGGTCCTGCATATTTGTTTAATATGTGCATTGAAGGACATATCCTGGTCAAAAATGACTCCAAGATTTCTCACAGTGTTACTGGAGGCCAAAGTAATGCCATCCAGAGTAAGTATCTGGTTAGACACCATGTTTCTAAGATTTGTGGGGCCGAGAACAAGAATTTCAGTTTTATCTGAATTTAGAAGCAGGAAATTAGAGGTCATCCAGGCCTTAATATCTTTAAGACATTCCTGCAGTTTAACTAATTGATGTGTGTCATCTGGTTTCATTGATAGGTAAAGCTGAGTATCATCTGCATAACAATGAAAATTGATGCAGTGCTTTCTAATAATACTGCCTAAGGGAAGCATGTATAATGTAAATAGAATTGGTCCTAGCACAGAACCCTGTGGAACTCCATAATTAACCTTAGTGTGTGAAGAAGACTCCCCATTTACATGAACAAATTGGAGTCTATGAGATAAATATGATTCAAACCACTGCAGTGCAGTACCTTTAATACCTATAGCAAGCTCTAATCTCTGTAATAGAATGTTATGGTCAACAGTATCAAAAGCTGCACTGAGGTCCAACAGGACAAGAACAGAGATGAGTCCACTGTCAGAGGCTGTAAGAAGATCATTTGTAACCTTCACTAATGCTGTTTCTGTACTGTGATGAATTCTGAAACCTGACTGAAACTCTTCAAATAAACCGTTCCTCTGCAGATGATCAGTTAGCTGTTTTACAACTACTATTTCAAGGATCTTTGAGAGAAAAGGAAGGTTGGAGATTGGCCTATAATTAGCTAAGACAGCTGGGTCAAGTGATGGCTTTTTAAGTAGAGGTTTAATTACAGCCACCTTGAAGGTCTGTGGTACATAGCCAACTAATAAAGACTGATTGATCATTTTTAAGATTGAAGCATCAATAATTGGAAAGACTTCTTTGAACAGTCTAGTAGGAATGGGATCTAATAAACATGTTGCTGGTTTGGAGGAAGTAACTATTGAAGTTAACTCTGAAAGATCAACTGGAGCAAAAGAGTCTAAACAAATACCAGCAGTGCTGAAAGCAGCCGAACATGAAGAATAATCTTTGAGATGGTTATGAATAATTTTTTCTCTAATGTCTAAAATTTTATTTGTAAAGAAATCCATGAAGTCACTACTAGTTAACGTGAAAGGAATACTCGGCTCTACAGAGCTCTGACTCTTTGTCAGCCTGGCTACAGTGCTGAAAAGAAACCTGGGGTTGTTCTTATTTTCTTCAATTAATGATGAATAGTAAGATGTCCTTGCTTTACGGAGGGCTTTTTTATAGAGCAACAAACTCTTTTTCCAGGCTAAATGAGCATCTTCTAATTTAGTGAGACGCCATTCCCTCTCCAGCTTTCGGGTTATCTGCTTTAAGCTGTGCGTTTGTGAATTATACCACGGAGTCAGGCACTTCTGATTTGAAGCTTTCCTTTTCAGAGGAGCCACAGTATCCAAAGTTATACGCAGTGAGGATGTAAAACTATTGACGACATTTATCCAACCTGCCTTTTGGAAAGACCTATTTACAATAGAAGACAAAGGTTTGTAGTTTAGCAGTGGTGAAGAATGTGTCACGAATATGCAGTTAGTCTGAGTTTTGCTGTCAGCACTTGCAAATCGAGAGATTTGAGTAAGTTGTCCTACAGGCAATGCTTGGTCGCTTTAGTTTGTTATTTGGAACTTGTTTTTTTGTTTATAAGAGGGCTGAAATAACGTTCCACTTCCCGCACGTTCTACTTAGGCATCATCAAACGTATGTAGCAGAAACACTACTTTAGCTACAAAGCAGCAAGTCTCTTCCTTCCTGTTCCTTGATGTTCTCTGCTTTTACCAACTTTTTCACTGGCATATTTGTGTAAAGAATTATCTTCAGCCTTATATGTTTGTATTCTTATAGATTTGTGCCAGTCTTACGACAGAAAACTAATCAGCATGTCCACTGACTTGCTCTTTTCGACATCACAAAGATTTATTTCTAGAGAGTTGGGTGGGAGGGAGAGAGAGTCCGACTTTTGGATATTATATACAGTTCCTCAAAGGAAATGTCTAAGGATATACATGTAACTCTACTGCGCAGTACATGTGTAAAAACACCTTTACATGTTTCTGCCTTTGTAAGCATTCACTGTTTTAAGCATCCATCACAGGATGTCAGTTCAGCCCTAACCAGCATTTTTAACTAATCAAAACCAGAGATTCATTATCTTCATATGCATTCAGCAAACTCCAAAGAGAAAGTAATAATCCTTTTATTAAGAGTGACTGCTCTACCATAAAGGCCTGAATAATAAATTCGTGCTGAGACATTCAGCCTTCCAGTACATTTTCTCAACTCTCCAGACGACTTCAGAAATGAACTGTGAATGAGTGAGAATGTGAATGAGTGAGGTCACCTTCATCACCAAAGCTCTTTTTACTCCGGGCCTGTCTGAGGTGATCATGGTGCTTCTCGAAGCACTCCGAGCTTAAAAGGTTAAAAATGCCCTTTAACCTTTGCCCTAATCTATGCCTTGCCATAGTGTTAGCACAAAGGTATAGAGAGAGTGTCTTGGACTTTTCCTTGAATGCATTATGGACCTACTATCGGCTGTTATATATGGATGCTGACATGACTGGACCAGAAAACTGCCCACAATCAGTTCAGTAAATAAAGAGGATACATCTCACTGCGACTGGAGTGTCACAGCCAAGGTCCTGACTGCTTTATAAATAAGACATTTCTATTTTTTATTTTGGTAGCTCTATACATTACAGTTCATTAATAACATGACTATTGTGAACTAATAATTTAAAAGTAAAATGTGAAACAATGACTTTGACATGTTACAAGAGGGCTCTAACAGACAGTTCAAATGTACTCATTTCTCCTAAATACATGTGTACAAAAACAAAAAACAATCAGTTAAAATAATTAAAAATAACTCTTTATTTCAGAGTTTAACAGAGTTTAAATCAACAGCAACATGATTTTTTTTTAAAAGCACATACAAGCTATTATGAAATGGTACATTACATCATTCACTCAGGGCGCCACTGCAAATATTAAAGCAAAATAAGAGCCTTTGATACAGGCCTACAAGGCCCAGGACTAAATTGGATTTTCCCAGCAGTTTCATAATTTGAAACATCCATCATTTATTATTAAAGATGGAAATCAAGGGAAGAAAAGGAAGTATTGCCTTTGGCAGCATGAGGAAGCCTTATGCCAAACACCACCCAACTTCTCCACTGCCTTGCCCTCTCAAACACAAATAGCTGTGGGTCCACATCATTACCATGCTGGCATACACCTGCTGTGCACCAAGATTGCGAACCATTTAAACAGCTTCTCAGCCAGTGTGTACAACAGATATCCTGCTGCCAACCACATGTGTGACACAAACACAAGAGGATTTTTGATGCCAAGCAATAATGTAGTCTTAAATTATTAGAATAAGTATGTGTAGTTGCTTTAAATGAGAAGGAGAGCACTGGTATTTTTTTTTGTGTGTGTGTGTGTTATCCCCATCAAGTCAACAATATGTGACATGATAAACCTTAATCATTGTGACAGATCCTTGTTCCATGTCTTTTACTGGGAAATGTTTTCCATTCCACATTTAAGAGATATGGCCCTCTTTAGTTGATAGTGTACAGATCTATGCATATGAACAGATAAACACACATAAAAAAAAGACTGTGCTATAACACTGGTTTACATTATACAACTGTTGCACTGCCTACATTAGCACTGACATTTTTTTAGGCCATTTTAGGGTTGTCTAAACAATGCTGTTTAGCATCTATTCTACTGTGCTGCTTTATGTGCCACAATTTTGCACCAACCTATGTATTTAGCCTAGCTCAGGGTGGATGTGAGATAGACACGCTTGTGCCAAATGCTGGGGTGTGCAATTGTAGGTTTCTCTTTACTGCAATATATGACCTCTGCCTCCTTTTCTTTTTTAACAGGGTGGTAACTCTCAAAGTGGTGTTATGTGGTAACTACGTGAACTTTTAACCATTTTGCAACGGTTAGGTTAAAGCACGCAGGTGTTTTAATGTGTGGTGGTGTCCAGATATCGATCAGTATCAGTATTACAGATTAGGTTACAGGGGAAATATGATTTTTTAAATTTTTTGTATTTAAAAATTTGAGTTTTAGGGTCTTCCTTGTCAAAGCATTTCTAATTTTCTCACTAGTGAGAGCTTGTTGACGTCTGGCATCTGGTGAACTGGCGCTTTAAAGGCTCGTAATTTTATTTTGGGGGGACTACTGGAATATGTTTGTGTTAACATTAAAAAACACACTAGTTTTTATACTGCTACAGGATGTTCTTCTACCCTTTGTCTCTGTTTTAACTCTCGTTTCCCAGAAAGTTTGCAGTTCAAAAAAGAGGTAACATTAGGTGTGCTAACTTGCGTAGCACACTAAAGAACTGTCAGCTGCATATTGTTAGTATACTATATCCACTAACAAGAAGCTTGACTTTAAACTTTCTCTCTGAAAAGTCATTTAACTTGTGAATATAGCCCAAATCACTTAGAAGTGAAATACTGTAACAGCTGTTTTATCAGATGACTCTGCTGTTATGAAATTGGGACTTTAGCAGTAAAGAGAAGCAGAATGGAAAATGACTTGAAAGTATACGCTGGTTTACGTTAGACTTAATGTGCTGCA
The DNA here is from genome assembly GCF_007364275.1 of Archocentrus centrarchus. Lineage (NCBI taxonomy): Eukaryota > Metazoa > Chordata > Actinopteri > Cichliformes > Cichlidae > Archocentrus > Archocentrus centrarchus. The sequence goes on from NC_044348.1 coordinate 16,787,750, forward strand.
TTTGTGTCACCATTTCATGCATGTAGAGTTCTTTCACAATAAAAACATGGGCTCGTGTAAATGACAACAACCATAGTTTGAATTTGGTTGAATTAAAATAGCGTTGATGTGAGCACAGAAGTAAGAAGTTAGCTCCAGACGATTCATAGGCTAAACACCTACTGGTCTCCCTGTTGTGGTGGTGAAAACATAATTGGAAATGAAAGTGAATCCACCAGGTTCTCAGCGGTGCTGAAATGTCTCTAAATCCTGTAAATATAAATTAGATCAATCACTGATGATGCAAATGATATTTTATAGTTGGATCTCATATCAAACTGAAGTAAAAGGAGGGCCAACCCATGAAACATCAACATGCAAGTTGAGCAAGTTTGCTGCACAGGCAGTCATAATCTTTAACAATAATAAGCCAGCATCTTATCTTTGCTGTATACTTGTAAGGAGTTTCTGTACTGTTTCTCCACGGAAACGGCCTCTTTTGAAGGAAAATTAATTTAATTTTGGCCAAGCTTGAGGTTTACCTAATAAGTTTAAAAAATATAAGGATGATTTATATGATAACAAACGCTGAGCCAGCAATGTGTACACATCTATATGATGGATATATAATGTCAGGCAGGACAAGAGTGGGGACATAATGCCTTGAATGGCCCCCACAGAAACACAAGCTGGTAGTGCACCTCTCAAAGACACCCTGAAAATCCGTCTTAATAAAAGCTCCTCGGTGTCCTTTTGTGATGCTGCAGTGTATTATCAATACACTGCAGTTAAGTGTTGCAATTAGACCAGCCTTTTTCATGCAAATCAATTTGACAGCACAACAATCAGTTAGTTATGCTAGCCCCTGCTCTCTCATTCTCAACTCTCTCCTTCACTCTCTTGCCCTCTCCCTGCCTTCTACCTCATTTTCTCAGGCTTTTGCAGAGGTTGCTACATTTGCATTATTTATCATAAAAGGATAGAATATGCATCACTCAAGGCAAGAGTGTGGTTATTAGTGCCGTATAACAAATGTTCAATACAAATTGCAGCCATTTGCCTCACTCTTGCTGAAATGCATTCCCAAAATGTAACAGGATAATTCTGCATTTTAGCTAATCAACCATGGCTCATGGTGAACATTCAAAGCCAAGTAAACAGGTCTACATTCTGCAGTGTTCCTAGGTTACATATTGCATTCCCACCTCTTGTGTGTGTGGATACCTGATAGTAATTTACCAAAATCATGCAGGCGGCAGCCACTTGACAGTTGCCACCAGTCTCTAGCCTTGATAGGATTTTAGCCTGAAACAAAATTCAAACGCAAACGCACAGCTAAATTGCATGCCTAATGATCATAAATGTCTGTGTCCCAGGCTACTTGAGCAGCAGGTTCCACATACAACCATTATGATTCATGTGCTGTTGGAACGATGGTCACTGAGAATATTAATGGCTACCATTTGCTCATAGGAGGAGTCCCATCAAAATCCTGCATGGAGTTGTCCTAGCATGATCAATGGATGTGGTTTTATTAGCATTAAGAAGTAATTTACAAGGCAAATAGGAAAACAAGTTTTGAATTATTGTTACTTTATCAAACACTGAATCTGCAGTTTGAATTACATACAAGCTTTAGATCTGCATTTGTGACAGCAGCTAGAGCACGCAGACTTTATTCTTTGTGTTGTGGTGGTTATTAGTAGGATAAAAGTCAATATGGCCACAGCCGGTTCACATACGCAATATATTTGAGCATAATGTGTGTGTGTGTGTGTGTGTGTGTGTGTGTGTGTGTGTGTGTGTGTGTGTGTGTGTGTGTGTGTGTGTGTGTGTTCACAAGGTCTTTTAGTCTCATTAACATGCCAGCCTACTATAAAAAATGATCTAAATTCATCTCTTCATCAAAGTCCTTAGTTAAGTACAGAGGCAAGATGGTGAGACAGTCTGGTAAAATCAGAAGGAAATAACTGCATGTGATCTTTTTTCTAAGGGTCAAATAAATTAAATCTGACAGAAAAAATATCGAGGGAGAATTTAAAAGAGATAAAAAAAAAAGGAGCTGTGGGCAAGAGATGAGAGAGAGAGTATGTGTGTGTATGTGAGAGAGAGAGCGAGAGAGAGAGAGAAAGAAAGGGGAAGAGAGAAACACAGGAAGTGCAGGATGGTCTGTATGCCTTTAAACTGAAGTCTCAATCTTACGTAGTTTTGTTCCTTAAAAGGAAATCAGAGGACTTAGCTGAGGCATTGCCTTGAAAGTCATGAATAAACATTGGACTGCCTTTCTGTGCATACATCATACATCACAAGATGACACTACCTAATGGAGGAGGAATCCTTGCCCTCCAACACATGAATACGCAGTGAAATTACCCACATGCCGCAGCCGCATGGTTCTAAAATGGACCGCTAAGGGAGAGAAAGGAAGGGGCTAATGGGAAGAAAGGAGGACTAGTCAGAAAAGGAATCTCTCAGTAAAGTGGTTCCCTGTGATAATCACATTCTCTCTGCACTGACAGACCCATATTCAATGCAAGAAAAAAGTCATATAAACTGCAATAATCATTCACAATTACAATGAAAATTGACTCTCTCTGCAAGTTTCCAAGTACAGTTTCTTAATTCTTGGAGAACGCTTGCTGTCTGTGAGACTCTTCCTATCAATTCTAAAAGTGTCAATTTTAATAGCACATTTAAGACTAGACTATTAATTACTATTATTATTAAGTTAAAGTGGGCCTGTAATGCTTTGACTTATTTTGATATAAATACACAAAACAATTAAAAATTAGAAATGATGAAAAAAAAGGCTGAAATCTGTGGTTTGTACACTACAAAAATCTTATTGTAGTGTACAAACCACAGACTGTATGTGAATGATGGAAATAGCTCTGTAAAGTTACTTAAAGCCGCATTCTTTCTAATGACCAGCAGGGGGTGAACCCTCAAGTTGTAAAAAGAAGTCAAATTGTAAAAGTCCCGGTGGTGTTTAAACAATGCTCAATTAGTACCAAGGAGCTCAAAGTCTGTCAAGAAAACATCCCTGCACCATTCCACCACCAGCAGCAGCCTGAACCATTGATACAAGGCAGGATGGATCCATGCTTTCATCTTGTTCACACCAGTTTCTGACCCTAAAATCCAAATGTTGCAGCAGAAATTGAGACTCATCAGACAATACAATGTTTTTCCAATCTTCTGTTGTCCAATTTTGGTCCGTATGAATTCTAGTCTCAGTTTCCTGTTCTCAGCTGACAGGAGTGGCAGCTGGTGTGATTCTCTGCTGCTGTAGCCCATCTGCTACAGAGTTGGATGTATTTTGTGTTCAGTCTCTTCTGCATACCTTGGTTGTAACCAGTAGTTATTTGAGTTACTGCTGCCTTCCTATCCACTGGAAGAGCTTCGACCATTCTCATCACATCTCTGACATCAACAAGGAATTTTTGATGCTCACTTTTTCATTTTCTGACCATATTCTGTAAACCTTAGAGATCAGGGGTTTCTGAAATACTCAGACCAGACAGTTTTTGGTCAACCACACTACATTCAAAGTCACTTAAATCACCTTTCTTCCCCATTCTGATGCTAAGTTTGAAATTCAGAAGGTCGTCTTGACCGTGTCTACATGCCTAAATGCATTGAATTGTTGCCAAGTGAATAGCTGATTAGATATATGCATTAGCAAGTAGTTGAACAGATATACAGTACTTAATGATGTGGCCGGTGAGTGTATATATTATATATAGTATATTAAGTCAGCACATGTACGAGAGACAAAAGTTCAGGTTTCAGACTTTTCTAATACTTAGTTTCTGACAGTTGATTCTTCCCTTGGATTTTTTTATGATGTCATAGACCGTATCCTTTATATCAGAGGTCCCCAACCCCTGGGCTGCGGACCGGTACCGGACCGTGGGTCATCTGGTACCGGGCCGCACTTAAAGAATAAATAACTTACATTATTTCCATTTTACTTATGAGTTTGAACGATGAGTTTGAGTTTTTATTTTGAAAAATGGGCAGATTCTTACTGTTACTCCCCTCTATGACTTCCTCTTAATGCGTCAAGATGTTTCTTGTCATGTGATAGTCACCGCTAAAATTAAACCCAGAAGCTTGTGCCTGTTTAACTCGTCTAAATATTTGAGTGCTCAACAAGAGTAGAAAAGCGCCATATAAGAACTAGTCCATTTACCATTTTTATTTAGCAACACGGGGGATAGCAGTGAGGCGGACCCAGCTATCAAGGTGACAGTTTTCAGCGCTCAACACCGCGACTCTGCAGCCTCTCTCCATGTGAAATCAAAGCTTGTATTGGTGTGTGCCGGCCGGACCCAGCCAACCCACAAGCTAGCAAAAATGAGCAGCAGAGAAAAAGCACAGGGTTCACACTGACTCAGCGTTATGGTGAGTTGTGTTTTTCATGCATTTTTATACAGTAAAAGTCGCCTAAGTCGAAGTCGCACAAATCGGATTTTCGCTCTAGTCTGCTGGCATCTGCAGGTCCTGATTTTTCCTAACATTAATTCCAATATAATCATTTCCTAAATCAGTGGGATATTCACCTACCTCGGATGAAAAATCTTTTCCCATTGTAATACATTTCCAATTAAATGTGATTGCATAAGCCGGATGAGTTTAGCGCTAAAGCCCTCTTCAGCTCCCGTCCGCCCACTTTCATACATCGGCTTGTTCATGCACAACTACACACACTAACAACGCCTGGAGATCGCTTTAGTATCTATATCAGTTCATTTCACCGGAGACAATCATGGCAGCGCAGGAGGCAAGCATAAGCTACAAACTCACACTTAAGGGCAAAATATGAGATTATAAAATTTGCAGAAGCGACTCCAGAGATGAAGCCAAGCCATTGCAGCGAAATTCGATATTAAACCCCAAACTGGGCCATTTGAATCAGACTGGGGCGATTTCTACTGTATGTTTTTTTGCGGTATATCTTATTTTGAAGGCATGTTTAAACGTTACCATGGCGACCAGAGAGCGCCCCGGCCAGAGAGCGTGTTATTCATGCTGTGGCGTGATGTTACGAGGACGCTCCTGATAGAGTTGCATACGAATACACAGTGGATTCATGTTTATTATTATACTCAGAAAATATCACACTTTTGATTACGGTAGTATAATTAATTTTGACGTATTTATCCACTACACCTTAAAGGCCGGTCCGTGGAAACATTTTCTAACACTAAACCGGCCCGCGGCACAAAAAAGGTTGGGGACCACTGCTTTATATAATCAGGCATAGATACGGCAGTGAGCAACGCAGTCTTGCCCACCTACTGTTTAAACCAGGGGTCGGGAACCTTTTTGGCTGAGAGAGCCATAAACGCTACATATTTTAAAAATGTAATTCCATGAGAGCCATACAATATGTTTAACACTAAATACAAGTAAATGTGTGCATTTTATGTAAGGCCAACACTTTTAAAGTACAATAAGTCTGAATTGCATTTAGTAACGTTATGCTGTTGCTAACCAATGATAAATAAAGTACTTCTTACCATTAATGCGACTTCTGGTGCTGCATGGTTTTGCTGATGGCTTTGTAGTCTGGTTGATACGTGGTGAGGTTAAGCTTCATGCAGGAGTTGAGACTTCCATCCGTTAAACGTGATCGTAGGTTGGTCTTAATGTTCTTTAGATGTGAGAAAGACTGCTCACATGCATACGTAGAGCCAAACATTGTTAGTACAGCAATACTCACACGCTGCAGTGTGTGGTATGTGACGGGAAGTGCTTTCCAAGTTTTGACAATCAGCTGGTCTGCGGGTTGAAGTTTTTTCATTTCTCCCCACTTGTGTTTGCTCGCCAACTCTGCTTGCTGTCGTGCAAGTCTTTCCAAATCTTCATTTAGTGACTTGAATTTATTCACCCACATGTCTGAGGCCTTCAGGTCAGCAACTTGTAGCTCAAAATCTCGCCGACAGAGGCATGTCTTTTATTCGTTTCATTATCTTGTCTTTATCCGAAAAGTCGTCAAAAAGTTCACTGGCGACATCAAGCATGAATGTTTTGGCATACTCACCATCTGTGAATGGCTTTCCGTTTCTCACAATTGCTAAAGCACCAGCAAAGCTAGCCGAATTCCAGTCACCTTGTTGGGTCCAAACACGAAGTTGCTGCTGACTAGCTTGCACTTTGCACAGTAGCTCTTGACATGCTTTCTTCCTGCTGTCCCCCGCTGGGTATTTCGATGCAAATGTAGTATGGCGTGTGTCGAAGTGCCGCTTTATATTTGACCGTTTCATCGATGCAATTTTATCACTGCATATTAGACACACTGCAGAACCTGCTCTCTCCACAAAGGCGAATTCATCTGTCCATTCCTGCTGAAAAGTACGATACTCCTCATCTTTTTTTCTTTTAGCCATCTTCTTCGTAAAAGGTTTCCTCAATTAGTTAGCTGACTACTTGATTAAAAGGAGGGAAGTTTACTCCCTGACCTCACAACGACCCGCGTACGTTAGTCATTATCCAATAAAAATTTGGTGTGGTCCCGGAGGACAGTTGTGATTGGCTCCAGCCACCCGCAACCATGAACATGAGCGGTAGGAAATGAATGGATTGAAATACTTGAAAATGTTATATATTTTTTAACGTTATTATTTTTTTTTTAATTAAAGATTTGTCTGCGAGCCAGATGCAGCCATCAAAAGAGCCACATCTGGCTCGCGAGCCATAGGTTCCCGACCTCTGGTTTAAACCTTCTATTTGCAAGGGACAGCCAATCAGAGAAAAGGAGGGTGGCAAAGCCCAAGAAAAAAAATATGGAGCTAGAATTGCGCATAATAGATCCCCTTTAAAGCAATAAAGTGGAGGAAAGTAAAAATTATTTGTGTCATGGTGCAAAGAGTGAAATTGTTGTGAGACAACAGACTACAGAAAAATGTCAATTGCTAGCCTACAAAGAGGGCCAATTGACAAGAGCAGGTGCCAGTGTCACCTACTCGACTAGGTGTGTAAGAAGTGCTGCATTTGGTTAAGAGGGCAAAGGCAGACAGAGACTCAGTCAGGAAAAAGAACACACCCCAGGGGGCTGGGGACAAGTGAATATTATCATTAAAAAAAGACAGGAGTAAAACACTGCAGCATTTTTAGATGCAACAGGGAAAACATCTGCTAATAGAAAAATGACTCAACAATGATTCTGCTGCAAATGTATTTTCTATTACATTATTTCAGTCCTCATGAACAACGACCATTGGTCATTAAAACACGAAATATGTAGAATAAAATGCCAGGACTAAGATTTCTTAATATAACAAAAGACCACACAAGCAAATATCAGCTAAAATCCAGTTCAAACACTTGTGTTGATGTGTCAATGAATAGTCTGTGTTAGAGGTATGGGGAAAAGATTATCAGTTTGAACACCTGCATGTCCTCCATGTCCTATCTGCAAGTGTGGGTACATCAACTATAGAAACCCTAAGGCAACTATGCACAAGACATTTCCACAGAGGATCACTTGGAGAATATCCATCAGGCTGAGATACTAATTAGTGTGAGTCCATGTATGCGCATGACTGTGAGTGCATGACTGTGCATGTGCATGTTAGAGCAGAGAGATGTACACCTAGCCAGGAGTGAGAGCAATGTTGTGCAGCCGAGTGCAGTAATTTCTTTGATCATTTTTAATGGCCATTCTTTCATGTGAGGCTGCCGCTCACACACAGCTCACTGCAGGTGTCATCTCATTCCTTCAGTTGTGGGATTAGTATGCGGCAGGCAATAAAAAGCCAGGCCATTACGCTGTGCAGCACACATACATAATCTCAACACAGTGGGATCATTACCTTTTCAAAGGATGATATCAGCTCACAGTCTACAGAGAGAAACAAAGAAAGCGACAGAAGCTGAGCAGAAGAGGAAAAGGAACCAAAAGGAGACATAAAAAAAGCAGCAGTAGCAAAATGCAGTTGCAGTGTGGGCTCAGGAGTTAGGCAATGCTCTATCAATCAGCAATGCAATTAATGGAGGATGGGCAGAAAGGTAGAGAATGATGGTCCCTAAAGGTCAGCTGAATACAGACGCAGAAGGTTCTGTTATATTCTGAAATTAAGTAAAAAATGTTTTCAGCTCTACCGTTCTACAGTATTCAGTAGATAAAATGATTACTTGTAATGTGTCTTATCCTATACGACTTCGTTTTTAACATATCGTATGTTGACATTGTGGCAAATAACACCAGAGAGGTCCCACATCAGCCTCAAATGAAAAGTAAATGTAAAGCTCCATCACAGGGAAACAATCCAACCAGCTCTGTGCCCCAAGTACAATCAGGCCAATGAACTGCCACACCGGCTGATACTTCTGTGCATCTCTATAGCCCCACACATACTGTACCGTACACTCCAAACACCAGTAACTCATAGGGAGTGTTTGCCCCCAGTGAGGTCAAAGAACCCCCCACACCAACCTCCACTGTGCCTTTCACAAAATTCCAAATAACTGTAAGCGGAAGAGACGGGTAAAGGTTTGTAACATCTACTAAAAAGACACTTTTATGATATGTGAATCTGTATAAACCAGCATGTTGTTTTATTATTAATAGTTCTCAGGAGGATCTACTAGCTGAGAAAGACTGTAGGCTTATCTCATCCACCCTCGTTCTGTATCTCCCACGGTGGTATGAACCTGGTGCAATTTACGCACAGTTTTTATCTATTCATTCAACTCCTATAACCTGCTCCCCCATCAGCCCGAAGCCTTTCATCCAGAGAAAGGGTTTATTGTATAGTATGTTTACTTGAAGGTACGCAGTCTGATGCCGAATGCTGTATCCAATGCAGTTTTAAATAATGAAAAGTACTCAATAATTCAAGGGTTGCGCTACATTATATCATCTTCCTCAATGATACCAATTATACAAATGATTTGTAACTGGATGAGAAATTACTGTTTCAGAGATAAGAAGAGGTTTTTTAATTAAACACTACTAATTTCTTAGTAATAAGACAAAATATTGAATAGGAATGTGTAATTTATTTTGCCATGTGCTTGCTCTTTATTTATTTAAGACAACACTCTTGTTACTGTAGTTTCTGTCAATACATATGGCTCGTGTAAGTGAAAAAAAATATGCATCCTGGACGTGTTTCCAAGAAAAGTTGTGATTTTGTGTAAAAAGTAGGCAAAAAGGCCAATCGTTTGCAAAGAATTTTAAAAAGACGGGACGTTTGAACTGCAAATTCTGTCTGTTTCAGAGCCCATAATTGCTGACAGTGATTTTCAGAAGTGTTCCTGCACCCATGAAATACAGAATTTTATCCATTTTCAATGCTGTGCCACCTGAAGACCTGAAAATAATAGCCATTTAGTTGGTTTTCAGCTCTGACCTTTGCACACAGAGATTTCTCCGGATTCTCTGAATCTTTTAATGATTTTGTGTAAAATACGTGACAAAATCCCCAAACTCTTTTTTAATAAGAGCTGTTACTATTTTATTGTACTAGAGTGGTGAACTCTTTTGATAACCAATTATGTTATTGACCAGCTGGCAATAACCCCTAATGCACATGTTTTTCATTTATATATTTAGTTTTTAGTTATTGCTTAGCATTGCTCAAATTTTACGGTCTTTTGTTGTTCTTGTTCCAGTGTTTTTGAAACATGTTTTTGGCACCAGATTAAAAATGAACATTTCTTATTTTCAGTATTTGACATGACTTTGTACTATTTCCAATTAAATATGGGGCTTAAAAATTTGTAACTATTCTGTTTTTATTTGCATTTTTACCATAGACCGTATAAAAGATGATGACTGTGGACATGGCTACCGTGACACACCCTCTGGTTAATGAGGTCCTATTCTGAAGCCTTGAGATTCCACTGTAGCCATCTTGGTGTTTTGAAATTGGATGTGATGAGATGGGGCCCGTCAGTCTGTGAAGCCGCATGCTCATTGGCTGACAACTTGTGAATCACACTTTGTTAGCTAGCGAGCATACTCTGGACAATCCCCACTTTGAAAACAGTATGACCAAGATTTACAAAATAGGCTTAAATTTTAATTCAATTTGACCTGAACTGAGTCACCGAGTGTTTACAGAGGTCAAGACAGACAGAGACATCCCACAGACTTCTACAGGACTGCAAGTGTTTGCATGGGTTTTCTCCCGATACTCCAACTTTCTCCCACAGTCCAAAGACATGCAGTTAATGGGGTTAGATTAATTGGTGATTCTAATTTGGCTGTAGGTGTGAATGCGAGTGTGAATGGTTGTCTGTCTCTCTGTGTCAACCCTGTAAAGGGTGGCGACCTGTACGGGGTGTACCCTGCCTCCCGCCCTGTGGCAAGAGGCCCCACAACCCTGAAAAGGATAAGCAGAAGAAAATGGATGGATGGAAAGTATTGCCCCTGGTGGCCATTAAAAAGAATGCAGGTTTAAGGCACTTGCATATTTGCTTCATTTTTCAGACCCAGAAGCTATGTCCATCTTTTATACTGTCTATGATTCTTACCCAGTGGTACTTCAGTTCTGCCTGACTGCTGACAGTGCTGTCTACCACAGAGGCAAACATACTAACTTGTACTAGAAGAGTTTGTGCCAGTATCTTGTTCAAAAGAGGCTGTGGGTATCTGAAGTAAATATACTGTAGCAAATTTTAGAGGCTAATGATGATGGTAATAATCTTAATAAATCAACAGGAAATTTTACTTTTGAAAATGTTAAATTTTCCAGTCTTTCTCTAGTCTTTACTCTACGAGAAGGCTGAGCTCAACACAACAATTAGCTGACTCCAGGGACATATGTAATTCTTTCAGCTTTGCATTACAGCAAAGCTGCTAAGCCCTGGTATATGTAAGTAAGCCCATTAATCACCAAGAATCTGATAATATCAATTATTTCAGTAAACAAGGAAGTCCAGATCAAGGCCTCACCCTCCACTCAATCCTTGTATTAAATCTCCAATTTAGCAGCTAATTGGAGTAAAATGGAGATTTGTGAGGGGATAACTGAGGATTTCTTTACCATGTGTACTTGTATCTGTAAGTACATAGTCAATTTACAAGAGGAACGGGGTGTGGAAATCCTCACAACTGTCGGAGCCACATGAAAAGTAACATCATCATCAAAGTAACATCAAATGTTTTTACATTTACATTTTTAATGACCAAATACTAATGTAATTAGAACACATACATATTTCTAAGTCAAGATAGCATGTGGTGTTTTGCTGGGTTTTTTTTTTGTTTGTTTTATATCTTGTAATATAAATTAAGAGTATCAGATGGGGCATAAACACTGTCATGCCGTGATTTTCGGTGGCCTTTAGGTAATCTGAACCTACTCCCTCCCCTCACCACTGCCCTATTTCTAAGTGAACGTGAATTATTTGAAGTAAAAACATCTCCAAGAAATGTCTGACAGGCCTTCTGATTCTCTGGGTGAATAAGGGAAGGCTCCCACTGGTCTGATAAAAGGCTTGGGTTTCTAAAGCAAATGATGCCTTTCTCTTGACTTATGCCTACACTCTGCTTTTAATTGGCCTCTTCTGTAGCTGTGAACCCTAATGACTTTGTTCCGGGATTAAAAGCCTCAGAGTGTTCAGGCAAGGGTTCTAACCTTTTCTTGGTTATTCTTACCCATATTTTTCTTATATTATCCATCAACAGCCACAAATTATTTATTTTTTATTTCCCCCTTTTTTATTTGTACTGTTTGAATGTCTAATTCAACAGACCCTGTCACTGTTAACGCTACTCTGTGCGTTTAGGAAGGCGTGATGAGCCAAACATTGGAATATAATCTAATATACTATAATACATGCTGTCAAACATGATATAATATCATTGTTGCACCATTTGCATGTAATCTAGTTTGATTCTGCAAATACAGAAATTTCACACAGGCCTAAAACTACAGGAGGAGGTTCTTGAGAACTGACAGCAAGCTATGGGTCCAGTGCACATCTGTGATTCACTCATTTCTCCAGGATGGTTGTCAATCCTCTGCTACCCCACCACTAACCAATTCACCTCCCTCTTAGATGCCCAGACAGGGCCAGTGCTGAATGATAGAGTAATCGATGTGAAGCCTAATCACCCAGCTTAACTCTAATACCCTGCACTGGTCCACATCATTATCATATCAGCCTTCACACGTTTCGAGGTGACATGGTTGGCAGAAGATTAAGGACAATCTTGTAAAGACGCAGCACACTTTTCAATGTGCTGACCAACCAAAAGAGGCCTTGGGAAGCTGGCAGGAGTGTGAAGGAAATGAAGGTAAAACCAGTGATGATGACTAAAAAAACACAGACCCATAAAAAGACCTCATATCTGTTTGAGGCCGCCACTTCTTCTGTGTGTGGAAAATCATGCAGAAGGTTGATAATTTGCAATTCTGCAATGTTATCACTGCACTGGTCCCTGCAGCAAAGACAGTTACTGGGTGTCTAAGATAAAGAGTTTGTGTAAATTAAGCAGATAATTAGGAGAACTGAAGAAACTTGTAGAAATTATCCATGAATTACTTTGTGCAAACTGTTTACCAACAGCAAATTAAAGACGAGCCGAAAAAACAGGTCTGAGGTTCATTCTGGGAGTTCAGGACATTTGCATGAGATGGCACAATTAATGCAATTTTTTTTTCTCCCAGTGCACATACACATAAAGCATAATCTGGCATTAATTATACACGAGGAGCTGTCTAGGTATTTGCTGTTAACAAATCTTCAAAATATTAACCCCCATGACAATAACAGACAAACATAAAACAGTTTCAAAATAATCTGATTCACTCTGTTTAGACAGAAATGTCGTCATAAATCATTTGTATAAACTGTCAACTTGTCTTAAAACAATGCTAAAATTCGGCAAACTCACGCATGTCTCATCCAGTTAGTACAGTATTATTGTATGGCCTCGCTACCAAATGTTATGATGCTTTGTGTGTGTGTGTGTTTTTGTCTAATGTGCAGAAATATAAAATGAAGACTGAAAAGACGAATGAAGTTTGAATTTCATAAGAAAATAGGAACAGAAAAAGTCAGCCTAATTTAATTAAAAGGAAGAGAGAATCTCTCATCTCTTGAATTTTCATATCAAAGACCAAAGTAGAGGAAAACATTAACAAACCAGACAACTGCACAACTTTAATGTCTACTTAAACTGACAGAAAATCACTGTTTGCTTTTATCAACTTAGAAAAAAAGCACATTTCCTAAAATCCTGAAGGGATGACTAAGAGGCTTTATTCACAGTCCATCTATCGCTTAATGTTAAAATATATTTCAGTTTGTATGTTGGCAATCAAAGAAAACACACGACTCAACATATGACACCACTTTAACAACCTATTTTCAGATATATTCAGCACTGCTGGTACATCATCAATAACAATCTGGATGTTTTTTGATTAAAATTTAGTTTAATGTGTTTCACTTCACTAAAAGCTTTAAAATTAATGTCTCTTTCTCCCTCTTGCCTAGTAAGGAGCGTAACAGAGCAACTACTTCCCATAATCATAAATGTTTAAGATGGCTAACAAGTGTGGTGTCAACAGCTCCCAAGATAATCAGCATGTCAATCAATGATGTGGGAGTGAGGCCAGCTTTTAGAGGGGTCTCTATGGTAGCTGTTTAGAGCATGCTCAGTTTAACAGCAGCAGTGGGAGAAAGTAAACAGCAGAATATAGACTTGACAATTGACTAGCTGATCAATGCCATTGATCATGTCGCCCGCAGATTCTCTACTTCTTTGTGTGGGCTGCTCATATTACTGTTTGTCATCCCACTACCAGGCTTCAAAGCTCCGGATCGCAACAAGTTACTAATCAGTCGATACGAATGCAACCGACACACTAGAGGGAGACAAAGAAGAGGGTCCACACTAAGTTTATGCTTAGTTTATAGATCCTGGTTAAGATATATTAAAATAAAACACATGTCCACACACAGACACATACATAAGAACACAAATATAATACACCTATTGACTGCCTGTATCAGTATTTTTTTCTTCTTAATTTCAGCAGTGACACCTACAGAGAGTCCTCGCTGTAATTTCTTTAAATAAGAAAGCATTCCAATTAGATCTATATTTTTCTACACAAATCAATGTTTGTTTTTTATTTTAAAACAAGTGACACATTTTCCATAGAATTTGGTGGAGACCAAAACAGAGCTAAGGAGCCACTTGGCTTCAGCCAAAGTAAATACACGTCAGAGAAAAAGAATAAACTAGTCTGAATTATTATTCAAGCTTGCTTCTGCTTCTGAAATACTATGTATCAACAACAATAAGCAAGAACTTCAATTAAGTGACATTAAATAGATAAGACCATATGACACTGATAATCTCATTACAATTGAATGCCCTCTTTGGAAACTTTGGGTGCTTACTAGCATTGTAAATGAGTAAGCTCCAATACGCTAGGAAACATCCACAGGCATACTAAGGCACGCTCTGTCAACACTGCGATGCCTGACACCAGTCTCATGGCCATGCCCTGTCTAGTTGGTGATGTTTTGTGCTCTAAGGTAAACGTCCATCAGCAGGCAGGTGGCTTTAATGATTTGTCGACTGGTGTACGCAGCATGTAATGAGTCTGTTGCTAATTCCTGTGCAGGATTTTGTCACCTGCAAAAGCATATTTATCATTTAAGTATTAAATTAAGTCACATTTAGCACCGCAAAATTTTTTTTTACTGCTATTCTATTAACCATGAGGTAGAAAATTGTGATAAATGCTCCAACACTGAGAGGTATTTCCTTTTCAAAGCATTTTTAAAGGTGCGGACAAACTCAAAGTGACAGTTGGCAAAGTGAACTTAAACAACAAGGCAAACCTGCTGGTTTGATTCTGCCTCAATGACAGGCCCAGTCGAACGCATCAATCATTGCACATCGATATGTTCTGGCAGTAGTCACTCTGAAATGTGAGCTCTACATAAAATGAAATGAACCTCATAATGCAAAACTAAATTCCACATTAATGTAGTGGTTGGACCCCTCTTTATGCCTGCAATGTAGGATAGTACATATCAGGCTCTCAAGCAGAGACACGATGACCAGTTCCATTTTCAGCTGAGCTAGTAAGGGGCAGTGAGGACAGAGACAAAGTGATGTGGGCAGAAGCATGTTATCTTTTAAACTATTAAAAAAAACCTTCCAATGCAGCTGTAAACAACTTTACTGAGCAGATCTATCTTCAATAAAAAATACTCAAGACTAAATAATGACACAGAATAATCATACAATCCTCATATAATTCTATAATCTAATGCCTATTACTAGCCAGTCAACTAGATCCATGACAGTGGGTTTCTCCACCTACACACAGTTCCATCAATTCCACATTCATGATGAATTTTTATTCTTGCTCTTTTCTCAATGCATCCATTTCAGATGAGATGAAAAAGTAATATTCCAGCAATAAAGCTTGATTTACATCCCCTTCACTGTTCTCCCTCTTCCTTTTTTTTATTTGATCATTTAGCCAGGATCATATAACTGTATATCAGACACAAATGAAATCAGGTCTCATGCACATTAAGGCCATGTCTTTCTGCAGCTAACATCCCCTCCAACCCAACTCCCCAGCTTCACAGCAAGGCAGGGGCAGAGTCCCATTCATTTTCAGGCCCATTTCCTCCTATGATTAGGCGATCAATCAATCCCAGCATTCAATCTCATCAGGCAGACGGGATTATCTGCCCATCTTCCCCTCTGCCTCTTTCAACTTACTCCATCCCACACACACAGCAGCACATTAACATCAGATCAAGTATCACACAACACAAGCAGTCTACCACATCCTCTGACCACAAACAGCTCATCTGAGCTGTCTCTGGCTGTGCTCTCCAATACACAAAAGAAAGAGTGAAAAAAAAAAACAGACGTAATGTAAATAGTGATGAAAGCTTTTGTTTAAACTAAGTTCAGGATAAGATGTAATATATATATATATATATATATATATATATATATATATATATATATATATATATATATATATATATATATATATATATATATATATATATATATATATATATATATATATATATATATATGAATATGTAATAATGACAAAAATGAAAAATTAAATTACTTTTATGCCATCACTAATATTTCATATTTCTATTTTTCCCGATAAGCACTTGGTAAAATGGACATTTTCCTCACAGCTGAAAATATTTAATGAATTCTCCCTAATGGCAAAAAGCTTTTTGATGTACCAATGCTTATTCGTAAAACAACACTGATGAAACTGTCATGCTTTCAAGAGACACTACCTTTTAGTAACCATGTGCTAGGTTAATAAAGTTTCATATCTGAAAGGCAGCACTTTTTTCTGTGCTCATGCCCCTGTTTCTGGAGGCAGAATAACCCTCAACACCAATTCAAAGCTACCGTAGTTACACTGGGGGAAAAAAAAAGTCTGCATCAAACACAGTGTCACACTGACTTTGAACAGCACTGTGGACAAGCACAGCATCCCAAACAAAACAGAAAGTACACATCGCTCCTTTGCAGCCCCAATTTTGTCACCTCAGCTTTATCTATGCACTGCATTCTTTAGCAGTGAATTGCAATATCTTCACCTGCGTTTACTTATTTATTTTGACAAAAGAACATTATGTAATTGTATTTTTGTCCATTTTTAATGAAATTTACTATCATTATTTCTTCAATCCTTTAAAAAAATATGTATACTTTCACTGGCATGTTTTTGTTAAAGCACTACTATTTAACATTCTTATGCCAATCTTTATTGCAAAGGGGGTTTTTTGCTGTTAGCACACACCACAACAATAAAGCCAACTGAGCCATTAAGGTTTCATCACCATTCTAATAAGAATTTGTGCTAAAGGACTGTGCACTGAAAGTGTGGGTTTATGTTTTCCCAAATGAAATCTGAGCTCAAGTTTATAGTGCACTCAAACTCTCAATCATCCATATGTGACACAGTTCAGTGTTCCTGTGTGAGACTGTCTGCGAAGCATCTGTGTGGTTGTTCTGGTCAACATGCCAAAGACCATCCTCCTCAGACTGTTGCTTTGTTTCTTGGTCACAAAAAGAGCATTTGAGGTATCGGTGATGTTCTCTGAAATAAAACAAAATGTTTCCATTCACATCTCACGTGTGAAAATCAAGACAAAAGCACAAAAGAAAGAAATCATTAAAACATGCATCCTATTTATGTATTAGTACTTAACAGAAGACTTACACAGCCATGAAATGCTTAAGAATCTTTCCCTGGGACTCTCAACAGTCCAAAGGAGCTGAATCTGCAATAAATGGCCTTAATAACACTTTGTCCTCAGCCATTATTCTATACGTCACTGTTTTTAATTACATGCTGGAACCTACTAAGAGCTACTCCAAGCTCACCTGGCGTCCTCTTTACTGGCAACAATTAATCTAAAGTGTGTCACAGCTTTCCTGAAAAAACATCATAAACCAAGTGGTGCTAGGCACAACAAACCCGGCCCCCCCAGCAGACGTTTTAGCTGATTTGAACACTGTCCATGCCCCTGATACGAATGTGCAGGTCCTATTGTCCATGGCCAGAATTATCAAAGGTTTAAAAAGTTGGAACTAAAATAACTTCAATTTTATGGTGATTTTTCATTTTTTGTAAAAGCTTTATCTCTTATAATGTAAAAATACACGATATATAGGGTGGGCAATAATAGGAGAATTAAAAGTATTCATTAAATGGAATTTCTCATGTTAAATTCAAGTAGCCTGCAAATCCAGAATCTGGATCGGATCCAGATGGCTCTTGGTTTGGCATTGGTTCTTGGCCCTCCACAACCGTGTACCGAATATCAGGTGAATCCAGTTTTAAGGGAGAAATGATTGGGTTTTTTTGTTCTTTTTTTTTATTTAAATTTTGTCCTATATGGAGTCTAGGATATAATTGGCTGTTTTTGATTACTTTTGATTTTCCTTTTATATTTCACCTTAAAAACTTTTTACCTTGCCTTGTTTGGTATCATTTTTTTCAGCACATTCACACGTGTGACAGTACAGTTTTTTTTTTTCTCCATTTTGACAATGGACTGGTAGTTTTGCTGTAATATTGTTAACAAGCAGACAAACATACCAAAAATAATATTCCATTTCTCCCCTCCAGGGGCGGGGTAATGAACCACCAATACTACAAACTGAAAATCTGTCAATTTATTTAGGTCTGCTTATGTTCATTTGACTATCCAGGTCCTATCCACCTTTGTACCAGCTTCTGGTTTAGGTGAAAGGAACTGTTCCCATGAGCAAATCTTAACCCAAGAAATGTGAGAGCAAAAGCGAATACTCTAAAATCACTTAAAATTATCTGTGTATGTTTTCCAAGTTTAAGTTGGTCAACTGTAATCTGATTGGTACAGTTTAAAAGATCAGTAGTGACACTGGGCAAAGTTCAAATTATTTAAACTTTTAATACAGTGGTGACATAAGGGGCATCAAAGTGGCTCTCAAGTGAGAGTCAACATCACCGATATCTCAGGGAAAAAAAAAAAAAAGCAGTGGCTCATCTCCTACCATTATAAAACTGTGGATGCAGATGCAGACAACACCGATGAGGGTGTCTGGTATTGTTATTTTCTTCAATGTGGGTGGCTGGTAATAACCCAGGTTGGAGGTAAAGGAGAGGCTTTATGGGGGAAAAAAAAAATCAGCTTGGCTACATCTTATTTTTTGCAGAGTAGCCTTGACATACTGGCTGATCTTGATAGAGCTGCTGTCTATTTAAGTCATATGGATACACTAACATCCCCCAGCATGCCCTTATCTCAGTGAGGACCAAGTAATATATTTGGGATTGGATTAGAGTTATCCCACTGAGAGTGAGAGAGGATGGTACAGACAGATGGCAGGGTGTGCAGACCAACAGAATAGGTGGCAAACAACAACACATCAGCTCTTAACCTTGGAACGTTTAAGATCATTACAAGGAAGCATTTAACTTTTGAAAACTAACTTTGTAAAGTATAAGTCTAATTCTGTAGGCTAATGCTAAATCACAACATTTAATCAAAGAAAACTGTAGCACAAATAAGTTTTGGTTTAGTGATGTTGGATTTGTGCACTCTCGCTCTCTGGGACATTTGCTTGTAAGCACGTGGTAGAAATATGCTGAAGACATGTTAATATATTAGAGGTAATATATGATCAGGCATGGAGGTTGAATTTGCAAACTTCACACAAACTAGTTTCAGGTGGACCCGTCCTCTAAGAAAAAAGTCTCAAGCAAAGTTTAATGTATTAAAATTGAGTTTGCCTAAAATTCAAAACACGTGGCAAAAATACAGTTTATCAAACTGATTTTGATTAAACTGTAAAATACCTTCTTTAAATTGCAGTCAGTTATACATGAAATGCTGCTCAGTGGGTACAGTTTGAGAAGCTAGCAAGCTGACAAGATCTTTAAGTACAACTGCAAGAAGCCTAATAAAATTGCACACAACCACCACATGCTGTCTTTGTAATAGATTTTTTTAAGAACATGTTTTGTTGCTCTGATACTTCTACATGGTTCACCAGCTCACTTCCAATGCTTTTCAGATCACTTCCTTGGTCATTGATTGGACCTTCTTCTTCTTTCGACTGCTTCGTTTAAGGGTTGCCGCAGCAGATCATCTGCCTCCATGTCACCCTATCCCTAGCATCCTCCTCTGTCACACCTACCCTCTGCAGTCTTCCTCCTTTCCTTCTGCCTAGCAGATCCATCCTCAACGTACTTTGTCCATCTCTGCACATGTCCAAACCATCTCAGCCTTGCCTCTCCAAACCGCTCAACCTGAGCTGTCCCTCTGATTTTCTGATATGCTCATTTCTAATCCTGTCTCTCCTGGGCAGCCCAATGAGCATCTTCAGCTCTGCCACCTCCAGCTCTGCCTCCTGCCTTTTTGTCTGTGCCACCATCTCCAAATCACCCCGACACTCGTCTCCATCCACTCCACCCTGCCTGCACTCTTTTTCACTTTCACTGCTCTTCTCTCCAGGGCATACCTCCACCTCTCCAGGCTCTCTTCCACCTGCTCCCTATTCTCACTACAGATCAAACTGTCCTCTACAAACATCATAGTCCACGGAGACTCCTGCTTAACCTCATCTGTCAACCTGTCCATCTTAAAAGGGATTTTTCCTTTACAATGAAGTAGCAGGGATAAAACACATCTGGACTATTCCTCCACTGATCTTAACCATGTGTAACATTAAAGGTTTATGGCAACTAGCGGTCTTTGTAATCAACAACAGCTAATGTAGCATTAGCTAATAAAATATAGGCTAGTAGTTTAAACGTTTGCTAACGCTACACTGGAGTGACTGAGAAAGCTACATGCTACCACTGTCCTTTCTTCTCAAAGCTACAAACAAAACACCACCCCCCAATGTTGTTTAGCTATATTTGCAAATAACTCTGATCCTTGGGAGAAACAGCTTAGCTAAAGCGAAAAAAAACAAAAACGGGAAAAACTTACAGTGCACATGTTAGCCACGTGATTACAAGAGGGTCAATAAGCAAAGATTATGTAGTTGCGATATTTTTTTACCTGCTAACTGGTTCTGTATTGATGCTTGTATCAGCAAACAGAGGAGGAACTCCAAGGCGTACCCTGCCTCTCGCCCTTCGGCAGCTGGGATAGGCTACAACACCTTCGGGACCCTGAATTGGATAAGCGGAAGAAGAAAACGGATGGATCAGGCAGAGGGCCTCTCTGTTGTGACTGGTTGGTACTCATTGTTTACCCAAACCCCAGTGGCTTCAGCTTGTTCTTGTATTTTCCATTCTTTATACTTATACCCTACTACATTTCACATGAAAATATCATTACTTTTCAAATAAAGGTTTTGGCACACGAAATTTATGAAGAACCTGTGAAGATACTGTGTGAAACCTTAGAAAAGGGTATATAGAGGTTGGGCTAAAATGCTAATAACTTCTGCTTTTATAAATTTATAAAACCTGGATTAACTTGTGAAGTTATCTTGATTCATACTGATGTCTTAGTAATATTTAAACTTATTTACTTTTATGGAAAGAAGTATAGCAGCATTATTTTTGTAAAATAAAAATGAGGGCCCTTGTTAATGTCATATAACAAATAACTATACTTAATACAGTCCTCTGTAGTCTACTACTAAAGATGTTTTGGGGAACTCCTAACCATAAAAGTTCCTCTCTAAATTAATTTAAAATATAGAACAATGTATGTAATCAGGATCACATAAACCACACAATGGTGCACTTTCAGAAATATTGTTAATCATCAACACAGACTTAAATGCCCAGAAAATTGGATTTTGCTAAAGATAAATGACATTCGTTAAATTTACACTGAATGTCATCAGCTTTTCATTGAAAACATGTTGTAAGCATGTTGTATTTAAAACATTATGAAAGTCTGTGAAAACTATTTTAAAAGGTCACTGAAATGCACCAGACATCAGATATTTTATTATGTTTCATTTGGATCGTGAAACATTTCTTGAGTTGTTCGTGGGTTGAGTGATTATGTAGCATTTGCTTAAAAAACAGGATGGAATGTGGAATGCAGACCACATTTGTGGGGCTTTATAGCAAAAGACTGAGAGAGTGACTGTAATCATCACTCAGAGGACAGTTGCTTTTGGAACAGACGGCTCTGTATTTGTGTTAGTTTGGTAGCAGTCCTTCTTGGCCCTGGCACTATGCAATTTTTCAATAGCGCAAATTATGCCCAAAGCACAGGTGCTAATCTCATGTTTTAGAGCTGCACAACAGATCTGGTTTGTTGACAAGGTAGTGGTTTAATATATATATATATATAAATACATGTAAGCAAATGTTGACAGTTTTAACATCACAATCTGCATCTGTACGACTCAATTATTTGTAGACAAAAAGAGACAAACTAAAGTATGATATAATGATGATAAGGACAGTTTGATTTAAAAATTTCTGCTGTTTGTTGATGTTAATTAATACTGATGAGTGAACTGAAATTATCAGTTTAGTCATACAGCTTGTAAAAAGGACTGTGCTCCTCGGGGCTGCTGTGAATTATCTGTCCAGTGAAAGTGGCTAAGCAAGTCTCATAATACGAATGTGACTTGGTAACATCTTTGTTACAAAATAAGATTATTAAAACTATGCCCGTTGGCGACACATTATACCATCAGCTCTGGCCATTTTCTCCTTAAGCCTTTAATTAAATTTGAATTATTACAAAAGTACAGAACAGTCAACAGCTACATGACTTTGAGCTAGAATTGCATAATGCCAGGAGGCAGATGACTTATTGACATTTTTTTTTTAAATCTTTCTTTTTCTGCACCCTCCTTGGCGTGCTTGCTGATTTTATAATGCTGACATTTATTCCTGTGTATATTCCAGTTTTCCAGTATGTGTCTTTCCTGGATTTATAAGTCAGAGCCTCCAAAACATGTTTTGTGAAATTTATGAAGGTGGAAGACTTTTAAAAGCATATGATTTGTAGATTCATGGCTCTGGACTGTTGTATGATGCCACAGAACCAGGCCTGCTCATTGTTTGCAATTATGTTGATTTATTAGCATGTTAACTTTAGCTGTAAGTCCAATTAGAAGTCAGTGTGTCAACTGCACTCCTATAAGGAAAGGAATGTCACAAAGGTCAGAGTTGGAGGTTGTTCTTCCCGCTGACTTCCTGATAATAGTGCTTTACACTGAAAACAAAACAAAACAAGAAAAAACCCTCTAATTATAATATTAGTTAATTAGGTAGTCATGGTAAAAGTAAGTAATGTCAAGATAACTTTTGAAAGTCACCTTAACATTAAGCCTTGATACCTAGACAGTTCTCATGAACCATTTTTTGTAATGAGAGTTGGACATTAAAGGAACAGGGTGCAAACATCACACCAGAACAGTGCAGGTGTGCAGGTGTTGTTTTTATGTTTAGAACACCTGGATTACTCAATATTGGTCATATTTGGGAAATAAAAGAACCAGAAGTGATTATTTTCCATCCATGTTCATTGCAAACAACTTTATTTTAGTTATTTTATCCCTTTTGCTTCTTCAACTTCACTGACTCTGCAGTGGCATGAAACAAACAGGTAGATATTATTAAGCCTTGCTTTCACCATCAAACTATTTTTAATGGATCCTTATACCGGCTAATTTGATAACTGTGGCCAAGGTAACAACTGAATGCTTGTTAATCCCATCCCAACTTTTGAAAGCAATAAAAAAAAAAAAAGTAAGGCATAAACAGTTCCCACTGATCAATGTGCAGTGTGACATACAATATAGGAACAGAGTGTCACAGGAAATTACATATTTAAAAAGGACAAGGTGTATAAAACAGACAGAACAATAGTCATCTGCTTCATCTGAGATGCAGTATAGTGTATATACATATTCATGAGAAAGGTGGTGGATTGAACCCTTGCAGCACCTGCAAGGTCCCCCTGCTCAAGAAGGCACATGTACAGGCCTGTCTTAAGTTTAGTTAAGTGCTGTGGTCAGATGAAATCGAAAATTGAGCTCTTTGGCATCAACTTGAGGAAGAGAAATGCTATGAGCCAAAGAACATAGTCAAGCATGGAGGTGGAAACATATGTTTTTCTGCTAAGGGTACAGGACGACTTCACCGCAGTCAGGGGCCAACTGAGAGGGCCATGTACCATAAAATCTTGAACGAGAATCTCCTTCCCTCAGCCAGAACACTGAAGATGGGTCATGGATGCTTCTTCCAGCATGGCAATGACCCAAAACATACCACCAAGGCAACAAAGGATGGGCTGACTAAAGAAGAAACACATTAAGGCCACAGATTGGCTGAGCCAGTCTCCAGACCTCAGTCCTACAGAAAAATCTGTGGAGGGAGCTGAAGCTTCCAGTTGCCAAGCAGCAGCCAAGAAACCTAAAGGATTTAGAGAGTTTCTGTAAAGAGGAGTGGGCCAAAATCCCACCTGAGATGTGTGCAATACTGGTGACCAACTACAAGAAATGTGCTTGATAACAAGGGTTTTTCCACCAAGTACTAAATAATGTTTTGCTTGGGGATCATTTCTTTGGACGTGAGCAAACTAAAAAATTCAGCAAGAGATGAAATAATTATTTTCCCCACTGTAGCAAATGTAACTTATAACTTGCACAGTACTGTCCATACAGTATTTGGTCAATACAAGCATCATTCCATATTCTCTGTAAATATCAACCACATAGTTTAATTTAATTTCCTTGCCATATTGCCTACTTCCTTGTATTTTGTATTTTTGTATTTTGTTCTTGCACTGTCCTCTATGTCGAAGCACAATGTCTTATTTGCACTTTGTGTATGTGTACACTGTGGACCCTGAGCCTTGCGATTTCATCTCTCTGTATATTCTTGTATATGGCTGAGATAACAAACATCTTATATTCTGCCAATGAATGAATAGAACATAATGTTTTGCAGGTGCTAAAGACCACTGAAGAATAAAGAAAGCAGTTTGTTCTCTCAGGCCATCAGACTCAGTTAAAAGAATTAATAGTTGATAATGTTTAAGTGGGCTATTATTGTGAAATTGCCACATTATGGAGTATCTGTACTTAGATCTACTGTGCTAACAAAATCTTACATTTGTGTCATTAATAAAGAGAAAAACTGTTTTTATCTGTGGCTGGTCAACAGGTGAAATACAGGTAGAAGGCAGGTGACTTTGTGGGTCATCCTCAGTTATAAGATAAACTCACTTGTAGTTTTGTGCCCACCATGTTCACACAGCTTCCTACGCCACAGTCAGTATCTGCCCTGTTGGTACCCTCAGTTGAAACGCTGTTTTTCCCACCACTGCCTTTTGTTTACATGGTGATTTATTGGTTTGAAAATTGGTTTGAACATTTCTCTTCAGTCCACACTACTTTTAAAATACAGTTGTCTCCCAGCTACCTCCTGGATTTCAAGGGAGGGAAGTAATGTAAAGTGAAAAAAAAAAAGGTACATATACACACAAACATTTACCAGCATTGTTGAATAGAGCAGTCCAGGTCTGTGATAGAGTGATATACCAGCTATCGTGACACCACCTATAATGCTGTTGTAACATTACGTAGTCATGACTATGTGTTCAATAACTGTAGTCATTTAAATGACCCATATTTTGGAGAAGGGGATAGATTATGAGTTGAGATACAGAGAGAGGAAGAGAAATGCAGATTTGGCTGAATCTTTCCAATAGTGAGATGGAAAAAAATTTAACCACCGCTACTGCAAGATTTCCTGATGTTCTTGATAAAGAGAAAAGTTTTTAGGGTTTTCTCATTGACTTTAATGTAGCCACTGTTCTTTAGAGCAAGCATCTGGCTGCCAATAGAGGAACTGCATCTTTGGGCACTTTTGCAGCCATCAGCTGTGGCGGTTGCTGCTTGCCAGCTATAACAAACAAACCCCTGGCTGCTCATAAGAAAGATCGGGCTGCGGTGAGCAGAGAGGAGCATGACATAAGTCACAGCTGAAGGGTGCAGAATGAGCAGCAGCTTTGTTAGATGTGGCGTCAGTTGTCACAAGTGGGAATGTGGTTGCAGGTGCCATTGCCATGAATCTGAAACTACATGCCTGGGAAGTAAAATTTGTAGAAATTTTGGTTTTTATTTATTTAGTTCTTTGGGCTTTGTCCTTCAGAAAGTTTGATTTTAAGTGAATAATAAAGTCCCTGCTTTAATTATAGAAAGAAAGAACTGTGGGGGAGCGAGTGGAATATAACTTAGTCAAATTAAAATCAGACGACTGACTTGGTCAGTCAAGAAGACTCTTCTTCTTCTTTTCAGCTCTGTATGTTTAGAATTGTTGTCCACCTCAGTCATAAAATGTTGTCCAAAATGCTTTTGATTCATTAGGCTGATTGTGAGAGGATAAATTATTTTCTTTCCCTCTGTATTCATCCTGTGACCTCCACCAAGCGTTATTAAATATATGTGTACCAGTTTTTTTGGTATGCAGTACATGCACTTGTTTTACCAGGGCTTTGGATTTTGTAGTGAGTCCCCTCATTATGAAGTTATGTGATTGTTGATTGTTATGTTTCCAATCTAAGACTCTTATCTTCTTCAGACACAACTCCAGCAGAATCTAAACAGTGACTTTTTAATCGTTTAAGAGTTGTATTTTAGTGTAAATGAAAGGTTAAATAACTTATGCAATGGACTGGCATTTATATAAGGCTTTTCTACCCTTATCGACCACTCAAAACACTTCTGAATATGTCACATTTAACTGTATGTTTATAGCGTGCGTTATTCTATACACCTTAAGGATTTTATGTGCTTTAGATATACCAGTTAAACCAACATACATGTTTTTGGACTGCAGGAGGAAGCCAGAGGAAACCCAGTCAGATGCAGGGAGAACATGCACAGAAAGGAGTTAGCCAGAGTTCAAATCAGAACCTTCTCCCTGCAAGGCAACTTGATGAGCATTGCACCACAATCCCACCTGTGCCACCATGTACCTTTGTAATTTGGGTACATTAAAGCTACTGACAGGGGAAGTGGATAATGCAGGTTATCACATTAAACTAGTACCTATTAATGGGGTGGGCTCTATGAGGAAACAAGTGAACGCTAAGCTCACTTAACAGCAAAGAGTTACTATTGGATAAATTACTGTAAAACCTTAATGCTAACTAGAAAGATGTAAAGACACAGTACACTGCAGGAGTTTTTGAAGGTCAGTCCCAGCTGAATACCTCCAAAGGATAAGGCAGGTGCTGAGAAGTGTGCTCAGCAGCAAGAGTAAAATCATCAACATGCCATCAATATGTACACAGCAGTCATTAAAATTACTGTAAGCTGGCCACAGGAGAAAATAGATACCACCCTTTTCAGGACATCGTCATACAGTGGGTTCTGCCCAAAGTCAGCACACATATTAGATAAACAATGAAAATAGCGATAAACGGGAAGAGACACGATGTGGATTATCATAACCTGCTATGCTTTGTAAATCAGCAGATGGAGGAAGTGGCTGACACTCAGAAATTCTACCATTGGCTAAAGGCCAGCCTGGCCAGCACTGAGACTCTGATGATGGATGCAGAAGAACAAGCTTTAAGCATCAGATCCAAAGAGAAAGGGGTCTACCACAGCAAACAGGACTCAGCATGCATGCTGTGCAAAGTTGTCTCAGTGCCAGTCCAGCATAGTGTACTCTGAAAGGCATAACTAAGAGATGATGTACAAGCACATCTGTGCTTGGTATGGACTACAAGTCCCCGAGTTGCATCGAAAAACACAACCAAAACTGTCTGAGAACAGCAGCTAAGATCCTGTGAGACTTTAAGTTTCAGACCAACAAGTCTAAGAGCAGAACAAGTCAGCTGTGATAGCTGTAGCAATCCTAGCATCAGAAAGAAGAAGCAAGATCAAGGAGCTGAACGAACAACTGGAACAGATGTGGAAGGTAAAGCCCAAAGCAGTCCCAGTGGTGATGTTAGTGTATAGGCTGTGATCCCCAAACTGGAAAGAGTGACTTCCATGTGCAGCATCAGAAGTCTCTGTTCAGAAGAGTGAGGTCCCAGAAACAGTAAAAACACTGCACAGAACCTTTTGTTTCTCATTTCTCTGAAAGAAGACCCAAGCTTGACCAAGACACATCATCAGCACCACATACATACACACACATCTGGCAGTTAGAGGGAAATTTTTATATGTTGACATATTTTCTGTCCCACTCGGTGAACCCTGGATGCCACTTCCCAGCTTTCTTCACAGTGCATTCCCACTTAGATGTTAAATAGATGCTTCATCAGATTAGGGTGAGGCAAACATTGCTAACTTGTATTGACTATCATTTCAACCTTCTTATATTTTACTAGAATTTGCATAGTGCAGGATGTTGTGTGGCTGAGTGTGTGTGTGTGAGAGATAGAAGGGTAGATTATCAATCTGCTTTATATTTGAAAGTAATTAGAATTCTTCATTTTTGAAGCCCTGCAGAAAGACACAGGGTGGTGGTGGTGGGGGGTGACAGGTTAATTGAGGAATAATACCCTTCAGAATGATGGATTTTGGTGACTTGAGATGTCAGAATCCATTATAGGAAATTTAAATTTGCAATTAAAGTGGGAGGCTGGGTGCAGAATTCTTTCATTTTAATTCCCTCTTGCCTTCTCGCCTGTTATTATTAATGCTCTGCATTGAATGTCCAGGCTCTCTGTTCTCTCCTTTGGCACTCACCCGCTATCTAACGCAGTTTGCCAAAATGAGGCTTAATTAATGAACTCATACATACAGTAAATCAAACTTTTTTTTTTCTTTGTAGAGATGCTGGACTACATGGATTCCATGCAGGACTAGATTTATTTCATGAGATCACTGAAAACACCTCATCATGTTGAGAAAAAATATTAAAAGGGATTCTGGCTTTAACATTCTGGCCTCAGATGTGCGATTGCTGCCTAATTTACTTTTCATTATTACCTGTCTTGCAAACTTTTTGAAATTAGTTTCTTTAAGAAGTCTGAATTGAGTGGTAAAGGCCTGTCACTGTAAGGTAACACCAATAAGCAGCTGACTGCTGGAAATATTTATTTACTTCACCTGTTTGCATAACTCACATCCAAGAAATGTGAAACTTTAGGTGGAACATGTCAAGACTTGTGTCAATGAAGTGAACCCTTCACCACCTGCTTTAGATTAAATAGTTTGCAGGTATAATACTGCACATCACACTCTTCTTGTTACACACAGCTTTATTTTAGACGCAGCCGAGAAATCAACAGGATTTGTTAATCTTGTTGATTTATTAAAAGCAATTGCAATAGGTTTTTCATAAATAACCTAGAAAAGTAAATGTTTTAATATTTCAGATGTATCATTCTTAGATTTATGACACGCATAGTTGGATTGCATTACATTCAAAACCAGGAAATAAAGAAGGAAAGAGAAATGAATTCCAGCATTAAATGCTGCATTTTAAAATATTTGATAATACGATGATAACTTAAAGTTTATTTACAAATTGTAAAAAAAATAATATAAATTATTTTATAGATTTTTCCAAACATATGGCACAGGATGGAAAAATGAACAATATTTGGCATCTACTGACAAAAAAAAAAAAAAAGAGGTGATGGGTAAATAAATTCAGAATCTCTTTTCCCCTGTGAGGACTATCTGCTGCAGCAGCACATTAATGCCACTATCAGCTACTATATCACCAGTCAAAGTGACAAATGGTAGACAAGTGCCTCTCAAATATTCAGGCAGGGTGGAGTAGTGCTGGGGTGGTAATGGGATATAGTGTTTTCCACCATTTGGGGAAAGGACATGGTGTAAAATGTGTTCAGAGAAATGGTTGGAGTAAAAGTTTTTAAAAAGCAGCGTTCAGTCTGCATGTTTGCATGTCTACATGACAGTGTTTTAGCCCAGAGAACGAATGATTGTCTTATTGTCCTTTCGCTGCACCCTCCCCACCTCCATCCACACACCTCCTCATCTCCCCCATCATTCGGACAGCTGGAAACAGAATTCATCCGATTCGTTCTGCTGCTTTTCTCTCTCCCAACTGCCCCATTCCCCCCCACCATTCCCCAGTCCCCCTTGCTGTCGTAATAGGATCTGCAGGAATCATTCAAAGGCTAGATATAATTTACTGCTTGCCGTGCACAATACCCCCTCCCACTCTCACCCCTTTCTCAATCGCACAAGGTGCCCTGCGGATGAACTAATCATACTTGAAATATTATTTCTGCTTCTTATTCCACCATTTTATGAACAGCTCCTTTTTATGGTGCAATGGATTTAACCCCTGCCTGGTCACACTCACACCAGCCTATGCATGCAGAAGGAGTGCGGGCTGGAGGTGTGGGTGGAAAGAGGGATGGAAAAGCTTTTGTTTATATGTTTGTTTTCATACATTTGTATTATACCAGAACTTGATTTCCCAGTCTTCCAAGAACAAGAAAAAAAAGAGGGGTTATTAAGGGAAAGTGCATGTAACATAGCAATGAACCTCACCAAGAAAATCATGAAAACAATAAATAAAACAAAAGATACTAACAGAACAATGATCCACGTGATCCATTATGCAATCCACATATTTGGAATCACACTTCCACTTCATTCATTATGTACTCCACAACAAATGTCTCTATGCTGATACAACCAGCAGTAGCATATATGCTGTGCTCTACTAGATGATGAAAATAATAATAAAGAGGCAGCTTTCTTATAATTTCTTTAAGTGGTCTTCAGGGACAGTTCTCCAGGCCTCTTGAAGGACATTCAGAGCTCTTCTTTGGATGTTGGCTGCGTTTTGTTCTGTTCTCTGTCAGGATGATCCCTCACTGCTTCAGTGATATTGAAGTCCGAGCTCTGGGGAGGACAATCCATGACTGATATTATTCCATTGTGTGTTTTTCTATCCAGGTATGTTTTTACTGCACTGGCAGTGTGTTTGGGATCACTGTCATGCTGAAAAATAAAGCTGTTGCCAATCAGATGCTTTGCAGATGGTATTGCATGGCGGATCAAAATCTGATGGTACTTTTCTGTATTCATAACTCCATAAATTTTGACAAGATCTCCAACACCACTGGCTGAAATACAGCCCCAAACCACGACAGAGCCTCCACTGTGCTTTACAGGCGGACATAGACTCTCACTGTTGTATCTCTCTATTGATTTTCAGTCCAGTTCCTGTGTAATCTGGCATCCCTCAGCCTTTTCTCCCTGTTTCCCTTTCTTAAGAATGGCTTCTTGACAGCCACCCTTCCACTGAGACCATTTCTGATGAGGCCTGAGTGAACAGTAAATGGATCAGCTGAAGGGCCAGATGCATCACTCAGGTCCTGTGTCAGATCTTTGCTGGATTTTTTTATTAACATTTCTTAAGGACATGAATGACTTTCAGATTCTGTTCATCTGCAGTTTTTTTTTAGGCCTGACACTTTTTCTATTTTCCTCCACTCGTTTCTTCAATTTGTTTTAAGGACACACTATAAACCATGCCAAGAGAGTTTTCAGCTAATTGCTCTTTAGGAATCACCTTGTTGATGCAAAAATACTATTTTATGCCTGTGAAACTGTGTTATCTTTTGCATGTTTCATAGATCCAGTGGGAACAAATTATATGTTTTTGTGACAGACTGTAATTAACAAAGTGCTTAAAGATAGTATTTAAAATTGGTCTGTGTTAAGTTGCCTCTGAAAATGGGCAGGTACAAGAAATGGACAGAAAAAACAGTCGATTTCCAAAGAAAAACATTAAAGGTCCTCCAGAAATGTTGGAGAACTATTGCTCATGACCATTTTGAAAAAATATAAGAAAGCCTGGCTCTTTGGAAGCAAAATATAAAGAAGGGGTAGCTTAAGATGCTTGCACAGTGCTGTATATTTTCTTTCTTGTGTAAAATATTATGATGCACTATAGAGCAAGTCCCACCCTGTCTTTGAAGCCTAGTCTAGGCATGTGACTTTAATAGTCTGTATGTAAGACACAGTGATATGAAATTTAGTTGCATTGCAGACAGAGACAGATTAAAGCTTGGTGAACAACAGAAAACTAAAGAAATCCTATTAGTTTGGGCATGTAGTATTTACTTTGTGTCTACTTACTGGCTCATGAGACAGAGACACGGAGTATTAGATAATGAGTGAAAGAAGAAAAAAAGAGGTAAAAAGTTAAAGAGAAGGGGAGAGGATGAGAGAGACAGAAAGGTAAAGAAAGAGATGAAGACAGAAAGCAGCTCTGAGCTGTTCACTTGTACTTAGGGAGCACATTTACTTTTCATTGATTTCCAATGCTTTAGTCAATTTCCCGTCACTTTTTATTGCAAGTTCATGTGATCTCAGTTTAGCTGCTTGCAGGGCGAAGGAGAAAGTTCCAGTGTCTGCAAAACAACTGCTCCCCATGTTTCTTTTATGTGTTTTTGAAACTTATATAGCAAAAAAAAAAAAGAAAAAAGGCATTAAGCATAAGTTATATTCAGTAGACATCAGCTTTTATAAAAACAACCAGTGTCAAAATTTTATTGTGCACCTAACAAAGAAACTAAGTACAGTAAAAGCAGACATTCAAATAAACAGAAGATTATACCAGATGAAACTCATCTATCTATACATTAAATACACAGCAGACCACGCGAATCACTGAATCTCATATAGCTTAAAGGAAAAAAAAAGTTCTACTCTTTCTCTTTGACTTAGTTCCTGCCAAGTTGTGGCTTCTTTTGCGACTGTTTTCTCTGTACACAACACGCAGGTTTGATCTGTATTCCATTTGTTTTTTCAGTCTCCCACATCTTTCATTGCTTTTCTTTAATGCAAATATCTCATTCACCTAGTTTTTATTTTGGTCTTTGTTTTTTTTTTTGAATGTCTTCTTCCATTAGAGAGCACTGGCTGCTGAATATTTGGTTTTGAAATAGCACAACTCGAAACAAAGGGCACCCCCCCCCCCCCCCACCCCCCACCCCAAGCACATCTGCTTGCAAAGGAGACAGAGCCATAACACCTGGAAGTAATAAAAGACCAACACTGTGAGAGAAAATAAGGTAGGATTATTGTTCTGTGTGAGGAAGAGATTATGTTCAGAGAAAAGACAGGGAGGCATGCGGCTACACTTTCACCTCAAACAACGGGACTAGAAAGTAGTCACTGATTAAAACTGAAATGAGGGGAGAAAGAACATCTGAAAATGAAGCACGCTTTCATGCCGAGACAACACGCAGAAAGCTTTATCGTAAATGGAAATAAAATAGACGGGAATATTCCAAAGCTGCTGCAGTACTATTACTCAGTTACAATGTCATTATCTTACCACAGCTTAAAATGATACTAGCAGAGAGAAAGCTGTGTTCCATTGTTCCAAATATGATGAGCCTCATTTGTTTCATTTTCCTTTTTCACCCTCTTTTGTATTGAAGATCTTATGAATTTATCTTCTTTTTTTTTTTCCTCCCAAGCCAATCAGCCTGTAATTTTATCATACAAAATGGGAATCCCCAGGACACTATCTTACTTTTCATCAATACTATCCTAATTGACTTCCTGTGAGGAAGGATATTTATTATAAATATCTTTCAAAAATGAACATTTCTCACTTTGCCTTCTGAAGAACACTTGAATGAATTTCTAATTATTTGTAAGCCAAGCTGAAGGAAAAGACAAAACAAGCAGGAGGCATTCCTTAGCCAGTTAATTATTCTGTAACATTTAAACTCCATATTTCCATTTGCAGGCCAAGATCAAGCTACTTGGATGCGATAATCATCCAAAGGCAAGAATAAATGCGTCTTTCCCCAGTGTATGACCTAACATTGATCCTGCAAAGGGTATGCTGGCCCATGATATCCTATAAACTCCAAATAATCCACAAAAATAAAAATAAAATAAAAAATTTCAAACCAGGGAAAGACAGTAAAGGATCCAGCACAATCTTTCCATTTCTCATGGCTCTCCCTCATGTTGACTGGAATGACATTAGATGCCAGTGCTTGTTTGTGCTTTAATGACAAGTAAAAGGGGACTGCTGTCTCCATGGCAACAGCCAAGGCTCAATACATCATACCTTATTACAATAGTCAAGCGGGGACGTTTGTATATCAAGGGAAGGGGAGAGGGGAAGAGTGCATTGTGGGAAGATTGCCCAGCATTTGTTATACGAGTTTGATAAGTGCAGCATTTAAATGGTGGCTTATTAATTTCAAGCTGCAGCAGTAGGCAAGAGTCCGAAAGGGCTGTTCGGTGACCTTGGCTTGATACATTCAGAGTGTCGTGGAGGAACACAGTGAGAAGGATAAAGAGACCTAAAGATTGGCTGTGTTTGCCTCAACGAGGATTGGGGGTAGTGATGGGCTTCAGGGAGGATGCTGCAGATTAATTAGGTGATGATTCACAATTGCAGCAAAACAGATCCTCAAACTTAAAAGTCAAACTGTTGCATCCAGTGCGTGGACTCACGTTACTGTGCAAATTTTGTTTTGTGAACTAATGAAACATCAACCACCTAACAGGAGAAAATAAAGTTGTCTGTTTTGTTCAGCCTGACAGAATTTAGTTGCTCTAACATGAAGTAGTTGCCCCTGTCACAGTCAGTCCTCCCCGGTAAGGATGTATGAGAATGCTGTGTTTCACTCACACAGTTTTTGTTTTTCACGCTTTTTTATGTACACTCTTGTGCGCTTTGTGCATGGCTCACTGCTGAGCATCTTGTCCCTCTCGTCTCCGGCCCTGCACCTACTATCAACCTGCCATCAGAAGAGAGGTTAATTAGTCATGTCCGACAGGTGTGCCACCTCCTCATCAGGCACTGCTCCCCCAAACACACCGCTCCACCTCTCCCTCTTGCGACTGAGCCCAGAAACCGCAGCCCGCCACCACAGAAGTATAGACAACATACAAACTCTTTAACGTCCTTGAACTTCTGCATTTGAAATTTCAAAATATTTGAGAGCAGTACGTCAGTACATTGAAACAGCTGATGAATTTACACAAAGCTAAATTCCAGAATATGAAACTGCATTTTACATAACGAGCTAAGCCATCCAGAATGACTGCCGTTCAAACAGGAATCTGCCTCTCGGCATCATCTTCCATACCTTACGGATTAACTACCCTTGCATGCTTGTTCTTATGGCTGTCATTACCCTTTATTCTTGTGGGAATAATGAGCTATTCAGTCATTTGAAAAAGAGGCATTAGTAATTATGGAATATTAATTATGGGCTAATCTAAGGATAAAAATATATGACAATGAGCACAGAGTCATTCCTATTTGTATGTAATCAGTGTTTAATATTTAACATTCAACAAGCTCTTATGCAGAAGGCTTTAATGAGGACTTATCTTCACTGAAGTCCCTCTTCAACATTTTGAGCTCTTTCTCCAATTGACATTTACTGACCTCTCATAGAGGACAGACGTGGGGCAGACTGTTTCTCCCACAGGATCTGCTACAGTCCTTGAAATATGTTCATAGCGGGGGTTTTCTTAAAAGGGTTAAATTGTTGATGGCACATGACTTGTTGGATTCTGCTAGATGCCGGCTGATTAAATTTTAATTTAATTAGCAGGCATCTAATTAAATTGCGTGCCTGTGAAACGCCAGTTTGCCTGACCTTTCTTTTAAAACTTCGTTATTATAAGAATTGACACGAGTAATAAATGCAAACGCAAGGGGAAAAAAAGCGGTTCTGAATGTTCAAATTATCATGCTTATGAGTACCACTGAGACACACGCAAGTATATAATTCATGCAAAAATACTGACTTTCAGCCAACATTCTGGCTTTATGAATACAAACCACAATGTATTTTTTATGAGCTGGAAGAAAGACAGAAGAGCACCAATTTAAATACAAGTGCAATGCTTGGTAGGTGTCCAGCTCCACCAACTTACCCATCTACTGGAGTAATCACTATACTTTTGCTTTGCATGTATATTTTTGAGCACATACAGTATGTATATGTGTAATGTGGTGTGAAGAAGCAAGGCTGTGGCCCGGTCCATTTTCAGCAGGGGCAGTGTGCCCTCCCTCTCACTGAGAGGAGCTCTCATACTGACTGAGGACTGTCTCAGGCATCCACAGCACACCTGGTCTCCATTATCTCTCCATTTCACAGGCTTGCACCCCCTAACAGGGCAGCCTGGGAATGGGCCTGGCTCTTTCATCTTCCCATCATTATAGCAGCCAGCTCAGGGTCAGGGCCCAGTCTGACAGGCATTCCAGCGGCAATACACTGCAACTGACTTTGGTTAAGGTTTAAAAAAATACAAAAGTCAAAGAAATATTAAAAACAAATCTCAAAGCAATTATTATATTAAGAATTCTTCGTAGAGTTGACATTCGCCCCGGTGCTTTGCGAAATGTGACGCTGCATCTCAAAGCTGTGCAACATTACCTTCCCTCACTCATGCCTTGGACACAAGCTTCCTTTGTGGTCACTGCGCTCTGCCTCACTGGAACACGCACAGATAAAGAGTTGTTCTACTGTTTGCCGACAAACACAACGGAAAGACTACAGGATACTGTTATTTTTCTTTTCCTTTCTTTTAACAAACCGCTCAATATAAAAGCAGTGTTTACAAGTGTGTGGTGACATCATGCTGAGTGTTAGGTTTATTCTGTTGCTTTAACACTCTTAAGTCTTGTCCGCAGAGGGACATTTGAAGACAGATCAAGGAGAAGCCAAATTCTTCTCCTTCAGCTATTTAACTGTTAAAGGGCTTTAACAGACCCCTTCAGACAATCTGCAAAACACATTTATGGAGAAAGAATACACCACCTGATGGTTCAGGTCTGACATGGTCCACCCATTATCATTTTGCATATGAGAACAAAATGAGGTGTGATAATTGATCTCTCATGTACTCCAGCTCACTCTCTCACGATACTATCAGAGCAGCTTTGTTTCAAGACGAAAACACTTTGAGGCAGAGCTCACCCGAAGCCTTCTTAATGCATCATCACTTTGAGGTTACAGAAATGACACTACAAGAAGCACTTTGAAGTGAAGTAAAATTATCCCTTATTTCTGCCCCAACAAATGATTTATTAACATGTTAAAAAAAAAAAAAAGTGGGGGGGAGACAAAGGGCAGGCAAAGGATAGAGCAGGATGGACACATTCCCAACACATATTCTCTTCATTACCAGTTGGGGGGAGGGTGGGAGCCGATCATTCAATTACTGACTGCCGTCACAGGGTAATATTCCTGCCTGTCAGGGCCCATTCTGGCTCAGTTTTGGTCAGAGTCCTTCTGATGGACCTCATTTCCCATTAAACAGAACCAGAAGGTGCTGTGAAAATGGCGACACCTGATCCCGTGTTCAGGAATGGGAAATGATTCAGAAAGGCCTCGAGCCTGCCAAGACACCCTCCACACCTACCCCAGCATGAATCCCATGAGGTTTGAAAGCCAGCAAGTTTGTAGGACACTGACTAAACCTTGACAGGTGGGGGCTAACACTGATGTGTGTACTGTGTAGTATTTTTTTTTTCCTGGGGTGTGTGATATGAGCATATCTCAACCCGTGTTTAAGCTGGAACTTTTTTTTTTTCCCCAAAAGAAAATGAGTAAATTAGCTATTTCATTTTTACATTTTTTTAAAATTTTGATATTCACCCATTTTATCTGATGAGTCAGGCTGAATTAGCCTGACCTGTTCTCAAGGCTGCAGTTTAATTTGCCTTTGACACTGATGGCTAAGAAGACAATGTGGCAAGGCAGGGGTATACAGTAGGGGCGGAAAATCAGAAGG
The DNA here is from genome assembly GCF_007364275.1 of Archocentrus centrarchus. Classification (NCBI taxonomy): domain Eukaryota; kingdom Metazoa; phylum Chordata; class Actinopteri; order Cichliformes; family Cichlidae; genus Archocentrus; species Archocentrus centrarchus. The sequence continues at coordinate 16,824,924 of NC_044348.1, forward strand.
CTGAGTGAGGACTGTGTATCTCTCAGGCTTGAAATTCTAAAATTCTTGTTCTTCACGGTCAACAATGTTATTTCACCGGACTCCCTGTCAGGGGTTAACCCTCGACAGCGTCAGTGCAAACTGTTCATGTGCAAAACAGCTCGGGTTATCTAGGTCTTTCATTGGCTTAGTTGTAAATGTAGTCAGTATGTCCACAGTATCTGCTGTTGACACTTAAATTTGCTACTTTGATGCAGTTCAGAAAAGTTTATGTCAAAAAGTTTCCTAAAGCCTTTGGTATTGCTCATTAAATTCTGTATGATGCCGGTATTCAATTTAATATACAGTAGATTATACTTTTTAAAATTTTTTTTAATCTTTGTGAGCACTGTGCAAGGGCACATTTACAGACGGGTGATTCCCCTGTCTTGGTGAAGAAGGAGGGTGGAACGTGGAATGCCTTTAATTTTTTTTCCTTTGTAGTCTCATGTGATCATACCAAACTTGGTGAGCTTTTTTTTTTTTTTTTTTTTTTAATTGAAAACAATGCCTGAGTTGACACAGCATAACCACAGCTTTTAAAGTCATTTCTGACATGAATCACCAACATTTCCATCTTTTCCCTGGAAAGGTTGAAAGCTGGTATTAAAGAGCAATGGAAACTCCAGCGAGCTATTATTCCAACAAAGCAAGAACTTAGACCTCAGCATGGTAACACCACCCAGCTTGGGTCAGCGTATACAAGTCAAGTCTGTGATATTCTATCCAGAGGAGCGGTGCTTGTCTTCTGTGCTATAAAAGAGAACATTTCTGCGGTATGTCAGGGGCTATTTGGGATGCAGCATGTAAAAGGCTGAATCGTCTAAAGAGACAAATGACTCTAGGAAGCTGTCAGCTGCACCTTGGACTGAAATGACTGAGTTAGTGAGGTGCATTGAGAATGATAATTAAATATGGGGCCAAAGATTGGCAAGGTGGCCCCTCTACCTTTGGGCCAGGGGAGAGTGGGTTTCTGAGCTCACATTGCCCAGGGCCTATGTTAGAATCAGGCGCTAACCCAATTTCACACTGTGTGACCGGGCCTGGCCTGTTTCAATGCAGCAACTGAGTGTGAGTGCCATCTGGTCCAGGCCTGTGAAGGAAATGGCCTTGCTTTTCACACTGATCGGATTAGGGTGTTTTTAATTCATTCGAGATGTGCCCTTGCGTGTTAATTGGCTCAACATGGTCAATGAATTGTGCCTGTTGCTGCCACAGGATGTCCTCTTCTTTAAACTTACTTTTTCATAAAGAGGTTTTTAACAATGTTTTTGGGAATACGAAGTATAAAATATTAAACAATTCAGTTATTTTGTCTGCGCAATACAGCAGTTCAAATACTATTAGTTCATTCCAGAAACTACTATTACAAAATGACTTGTCCATCTACTGTGTTGCCTAAAAGTTCATTTCACACAGTTTACATTGAACTAACTAATGAAGTAGCTGTAACCTAGGTTACAATTTCAAGTTCATTCGAGCCCCAACAATGAACTCCTGATAGTTCATGTCCATGTCTTTTATTTTTTAAATGACACATATATTGGTGGCCAGTGAAGAACCTGCAACCACCATCCATACAGCCCATAATCACTGCCACTTTCCACATTAAATGAATTTTTAACTACAGAATCACAAAGCTGGACAGCTCAAAACAGATCAGTTCATAGATGTAATTCAGCTCAGTAGGAACTGTTTGCTCCTGGCCTTAGCATTTCTTGTTATTATCTATCACTGGCAGTTATTTCCTGGCCGGATGCTTCAACGCGGTGTGATGCCTCAAATTCAACGCCAAGCTGGCAAAATCTGCATAAAAATATGAGAGAGACTGTTTCCATTAGAATCTGCACTGATTTGCTCATCAAACATTTGTTGATGAGTACAATTCTAGCAATGCGCAGTTCACCACTGACTTTTAAAAAAAAGGGGATTCAATGAATGAATGAATGAATGGATGGACCTTTTTTTATGTATCCATGAAAAACACTGTATTTAGATTTGTCAGTGCCATTAAAGTCGCAATTTGTGAAGCATAATTGACAGATGTCATTTAAAGCCGTTTTCTCTTGCATTAATTCTCACTACTTACATCTCAGAAACATTTTCCAAGCTTGATCTGCTGATCACACAGGTAGCGCAGAGCCATCTCTAATTAGGAAGAAGCTCACAGTTGTAACTTAACATGTACTAATTAGGCTGGCACACTAACAATCCCAACCACAGGTCTAAATATAAAGCGTGGGCACACAGAATTTCAGTGGCTGAAGAAATTTGACAAGATCCCTCTAAGTATTAATTAAAAATTGTAAAGACATTAGAATTATAACAATACAGACAATTTTAAAGGTAAAGCCAGTAATGCCTTACTGTTACATGTTGGCCTAGCACACAAGTGGAGTCATTGTAGTGCCTTTTTTTCTGTACCTCAATGTTTGCCAAGAAATTAGTTTTTCTAAACAAGTACAGCTTGTATCTGACTTTTTTTTTTCTTTTGTGAGGGAATTGTCTAATATCCCAGGCTTCCCGAAGCATCCCCATAACTGCACAGTGCTTACTGTGTACCATCTTTGAGAGCGAATATATTTGAATTTGAATGGCAAAGAGAAATTTAGACTATATAAATTACACTTGCTCACTTTGTTCGGTAAGTAAATAATCTACAATGCCGTGAATATTAGCCACCAAGTCTAAATTTGGTTGTTTGTGTGATATAACAAATGTCAGCTCATGTAGCCATGGCTCATATGCTGATATATATAATATCCATAAGTATTCTTAGTGGGCCTAGTCTTGCAATCTGTTTGCTCTCAAGACTCATAAAAGAACAGGACTCAATTGCTCAACCTGGAAACCAATTAAAACTTTTATTGGAAGTAATACAAGTGGTACTTATGGGAAAAGTTTCAAAAGTAAAAAGTAAAGTTTAAAACGTGCAAGAGATTAAAAAGTGGGCATGGAAAATTATCCAATGCTACAACTTTAATAGGATAAAAGACAATCTGGTAATGAAAGTGGGTCAGAAAATATACGTATATTGTGTGGCAAAATGAGAAAAACATCATGCAGCATTTAGGAAAGGACAGAAAGCATAACACACTCAGGTAGTTTTTCAACCAGAATCAAACAATCCATTCATGGCTCATGTTTACCAGCCAACATTTAAAACTGCTTAAAGGAAGACACTGAGAAACGGCAAACTCTCCCTCCCCTTTTCTTTCCACCACCAGGCGATCACCCACAGACACTGCTGACTTTCGTTTTCACACGCGTGGATTCAAACTTCACTCTCCAACATGAAGGGACTTTCCTTGCACATCTGTGCAGCCTTTCTTTTTCTATTTTTTTTTATTTTATACTCCTTATACTACTCATCTGATCTGCTCTGACAAGATCCATGATTGGCCAAAGTCTTTAGTTTTTCTAAAGCCAGAGATCAGGTGCAGGAGTCTAGTTCCCTTCCAGACCACCTGAATTACAATATGCTGAAAGGTTGTTGCCTGTGGCAACTATAAATAACTATTAAGACATTTTAAAATTATTCACTTGGAACCAGTACTGTCCTGTATAGATCTCTGCACAGGAATAACAACTCTGTGATAGGCCCCAGGGCCCTACTTTTTTTGGACACTTTGTACTGGAACAAACACAGCAACTCATATTTTCTCTCTCTCTTCCTCTCTGTCTCTCTCTCTCACACACACATGGCAAATGCAAAAATAATAACATAATCAATAATATCAATAGCATAATTCCTTAATTCTTTGATAAGTCAGGCAGCTGTAATGTTTGTACAGGTGGAACAGAAAACATAAGCCCCCTAACCACAGGTGCTCACAGGCTGACTGGATGGGTCACCATACTGAACAAGAAGACGTATAAAACAGGATCATTTAAAATGCTGCTGCGCTGGCTAACTTCTCTGTAAGACACTCACCGAAAAACTAATTGTTGCATGGTTGACGCCTATAGGTTCGCAGGTATTTTTGCACAAATGACAAGGGACAAACTTGGTAAGTACAAGTAATATCTTTCCCAGCATGCCTCTCCGCCGCCAAACCTTTTCAGAATAGGTGCCTATTTTAATCAGTGGAGAGTTGATTGAGTAAATGTTTGCAGAGCTCAAATTCAATTCATAAGGAAAATGTATACCTCAAAAAAAGTTAGGCTCTGGGTCTCAAGATAGAACCATGACTTAATCACAGTCAAACGTGTCCACACGTGTCCACTTTACCGTAATGTTGTGAGCATAAGCCTGCAGTATAATATAGAGGAGGGCCCCTCCCACCCTCAGGGCACCATCAGATATTACACCTTTGTATCTTTGCCTACTGAGTTAAAAAACTGTGGGCATAATGACAGTTATAGGCATTAACATCTGACTCATGCCACAGGCCTTTTAATAAATGACTTGCGTGTTGGCTCATTTACCAACACCACTCCAGTCCCTTCATTCGTCAGCACTGGTGACGAGTGCCTTTCGCTGTAGTTTGTGCTACTTGCAGTGTGTCTGTAAATGTAATCAACAAACGAGTGAACAGAAATATTAATTTTGAACACTCTGCCAGCTGTTACTGCACCTTTGAATATGAGACGCAGAACTTTTTCTGTTACTGGTGAAAGTGTACACAACTATCGAATCCATATGGGCCACTACATAACAAAAAGTCATGCTTTTTATGGAATGCATAAAACTTTTCAGTAAAGGGGAGAAAATGAAAATCAGTAATGAAAAACAAACAGCAAGCGATCGAATCCCACAGCAGTCAAAAACGAGTCCAAACGAGTGCAGTTTATGCTCATACTTTTTTAATGTATCACAATGAGCAAGAAACATACTTGATGAAATATTTTCAAAGGAGTATATTCAATTACCATCTACAATCAACTTAACTAGGACAACAAGTTTTTTGTGACAAAAGTTTCTTTAAAAGTCTGAAGTTCCATGTGGTTGTATGTATGTTAGTTTCCATGTAATTTGGTACAGTTTGGAAATCTTCATATAATTACAGTAACAAAAAAGCTAACAAGACTACAGTATAGAAAAGACATCAAGAACAACATTTTTGGTTTAACTTGCTCTTTTTTGTACATTGCAAGGCTGTTTTTTTCTACCCTCAGATGGGCTGCCTGGAGCCACAGAGCCATGCTTATGAGGCTCGAAGGAGGAGTAATTCAAGGAAACAAAAAGAAAAACAAAAAAGAAAAAAAGAAACAAAAAAAAAAATCTCTAAAAGGATTAAAAAAAAAAAAAAAAATACATTGTGGCACCAGAAGTCACAAAAGGAACAGAGAGCTCCAAGTAACAGTTCGTCTTTGAAGTTTGGAGCAAATGGTTGTTTGGTTGTTAGTTTGGTTGTTAATTTTGGTTAATATGCTTTTTTTTAGTGTAACTGCCTCTTTAAGAATGACAGCTTTGAGAACCCATCCCCTCTCTGTGTTGTTAATTTCTCTATTTAGAACATGTAACCAACAGAGAGAGGGGTGAGCCGCCACTTGACTGGAGAGCTTTACTTGTCAACCAGAGACAAGCACAAGGAAATGAAACGGGTAGCAACATGAACTGGAAGATATGAAAGCAAGCATCTCTGTCCATCCTGTCCTGAAATTTGGAAAAAAGTCCATCAAAGAGCAGAAGCAGAGGCAGAGCTGAAGAAATAAAGGACAGACAGAAAGGAGAAAGAGGCAGCTGGAGCCACTTAAGTTCAGTTTCCTCTAAGGACTTTCCTCTGTGTATGACATACGTCCATTGGTTCCAAAGTCCATTCGCATTACAGAGTTGTCAGTAATCAAATAAGGAGGTGGTTTTTAAAGCTGTTTTGAGCCTGCCTTTGGCTCCCATGCCCAGTTTTGTGTGCCCAGAGCCTCTCTTGTCCTCCCAACAAGATCTCCAAAGCTTCCCAGAGTCCTTTTCATTTCTTTTTATTCCTTCTTCATCTCAAAAAACAAACAAACAAAAAAAAGTTGATGTCTTGGTTTTAAATATATCTATATCTGTATACAGGTACACTTTCGTTTTCACAGTGGGCAAAAAGATGACCTCTACAGCAAAACCTTGCCTTTATCTCTCACTTGTAATTGTCCATTAAAATCAAGTATCCCAATGTAAGGAGGTGGATCCCTGTATCCACAATAGCATCGTGTGCCACAATAAAATATACACTTATTCGGGGCACTTTTTTTTTTTTTTTCCTTTTTGTTTCAACTGCATAAAGCTTTGGCCACATTCATATATTCAATCAAAAGTTAAAAAAAACAAAACAAAAAAAACTGCTCAGTGCTTCGGTTTCATCGTTCTCATTTCTGATGGTTATCTTTTAAAATTTAATTTTCTGAATTCGAGTTATTCACAATCCAGCTTTGTGGTTCAGCTTGTTTTGGTGAGTAACATATAACAAAAAAAAAAAAGGCAAACAAGGAAGAAAGAATTGATGCTGGCTCTTAGAAAACGCACGCGCGCGTGCACAAACGTACGACACACACTTACACAAACATACAAACTCATAGAGAGTCCATGCTGGCTGAATCTAATGTGGAGACCTCAACTCTGTCTTCCACAAAAGAGCCCAAAAGATTACACTTTGGAAAAGAAAAAAAAAAAAAGAGCAAACAGTATCATTGAGACAATGAATATAAAGTGGCCAGGTCATAATTTTTGTTTTTTGTTTCTTAATTTCAGCAATTCAATTTAAAGCTAGTGTTAATTTATGATTAAAAAAAAGTAATATACAGGAACTGAAATAAAATACAAATACTTATAAGAAAATAACAATACATGTCTGACAATTAAAATAAAGCAAACATATTTGAGGAAAAACTGTACAACTTAAGGATCTTTCAAAACAAGAAAGTACACATGAACAGTATTTCAGGGAACTGGACTTGAGAAGTAGCAAGCTTGCAGACCAGATCTACTGACTTTCAACAGCATGCTGTAGTATTAACACCAAATCCCATTTCTCTACAAGATGAAGCATTTTTAAACACTTTTGAGATTGTGCCTTTTATTTGTTAGGGCAAAAATATATTGACTATACAATAGTGGCCAAAAAGTAGTTCTTCACAAATTTAAATATGTCTTGGTTTTGGTTTTAAAAAAAAAAAAAAAAAAAAAAAAAAAAGATTAAATGATGTATTCATCATATTATCGGGGAGAAGGGCGGGGTACCTATGCACATCCATTTCCATTGCAACAAAATGATGTAAGTGACTTCTTTGGACATAAAAGCATCCTAACAATTTGAAAACAAGAGACATCTTCAAAAAAACCTCCTACTTTTTCCAGACGTAATGCTTTGGAATGAAGATGTCCCTTAGAAACCTGTAATCTATGTGTGGAAGTGGCACCCTGCAGACACATGCGACAAGTGACTGGTAGACCCCCCCCTCTAAAGGGAGCGACAACACCTCAGCAAAACGGCCATTATTTCCCTCTGAGACTAGTTGTAGGTTGACTGGTGTAAATGTTACTAAACCTATGAGACGCATCAGTACCAGATGTATTATATACATTTTTTGGTAACCACTATTACTTGCTTAACAAGTGAGCAACAACCTTGACTGGATGGAGGGATTTTCAGCAATGTTCCATGCCAGCACAAAATGACATATGGAGGTCACTTTCTTCAGCAACCGATGATGCAAAAAATTTACACAACAGTTTACAGTCACTTCAAAAATGAGGAAAAAAAAAATTAGATTGTGACAATTAAAAGCAATCAAATGAAATAGGATCAGTCCTTGCTTAATAAAAATCCATTGTGATATTTGGAATGCACTGTTCTTTACAAACGTTATAGATCATTGGCTTTAAACATTGGTCTATTCAAAAAGAAAATCGGCAAAATGTCCTTTGGAACATATATTCACAGTCTTCAAAGTTCCGTTTTTGCAACAAGAAAAAAAAAAAAAGGTGTTGCAGAGGCAAGAAATTGGTTTATTGTTTGTTTTTAAAGCTTAGCCAAAAGCAAAATGAGCATGCATCTAGGTACTCTTTTTTTTTTTTCCTCAAAATTCTACATTAGCAGCAAAACGTATGTCCTTGAAGACCAGACCTTATACATTTTCTTAAAAAAATTGACATTTGAATGTGACAAAAGTCAAACAAAGATTAATAACCTCTATCTTACAAACTGCAATGGCTCTGTAACGGTGCTACTCCACAAAGCAAGGACAAGGGCCCTTTTTGGTTTTTGGTATTTACGTAAAAAAGCCACCTGTTTGCTTGCAAAGAAGCAGAAACGGCAACTCTGATGCGTACTCCTTTATCTTTTAAAACTTTGTTTTCTTTCCTCTAAAAACAGCAACAAATTCTCAAGTATAAAGAACCCTCTTTTCTCATCTTTATGCACCAATGGTGAAAGTGTTTAGTCTTTGGATTTTCTTTTTGTCTTAAAGCGTGAGAATTATTATTAGTATTCTTTTTTCATTTTCACTTATGACAACAAAAATGTCAAAATGAAAAAAAAAAAGAAAAAAAAAAAAGAGAGAGACCGTAGCCACACTACATGAAGAACAAAAGACCTGCTTTGTATACATATCTACAAACACAGGAGAGCAGAGGAAAAATAAGTGCCAAGAAAGGAACAAAAAAGAGTGAAAAATAGGAGTCAGACAGTGATAAGTGCACAAAGGTAACACAAAAATTAAATTAAATAAAACTTTCAATATTTCACCCATTATCTTTTTCATTTTGGTTAGAGCAATCCCAACCAAATCATAAAATTTAAATAATGCTAAAAGAGGATCCTGCCTTGTCAGGAGGGGCATTTGGGTTAATGTTTCCCAAGAAGTTAAGAATAAGACAGAAATAAAGTTTCGATAAATTACCTGTCCATAATCTAGACTATCGGAATGACCAAGACAACATCAAATGAAGTGTCATAAAATTGGACAATACAAAAGCTAAATGTACATAAAGGTTTTTTCTTCCATTCTACCATACTGTTTAAATTGGTTTCCAATGCAACATCCTACTTAACACCAAAAATGCTTGTATCTATTATAAATACAGAAGGCTGATTCATTCTTTTTTTTTTTTTTAAATTAAAACTATTCATCGCCCGTTATCATGTCTGCAATGCTTTTCTTGTATGGGATAACTGGGACTGTAACCTACCCACTTTGAAAGGATTTCTGATGTTGAAATCAGCAAATCATTTGACCCTATTTGAATGCCCAGAAACAATGCCTTATCAAGATTGAATTCAACTTAAACTTTCTATTATTAAATCAAGTTCAGAAAGAAAAAAAAAATAAAAATAATGCTCATCTCCTGTTGGAAACACAAGGTGAAAACATGAATTTCTGTAACAGAAAAACATCTGTGAGCTGTTGACCTGAGAATAAAATAGACATTACATTATTCTTTCACTTTTGCAAGCCATTGGTATCTGAATGCTTAAATAGCAAGAAAACTGATAGACTATTCTCCCATACAGTACATACTGGCTTTTTGTGGCTGTGCTATTAAGTAGAAATTATTACAAAACAAAGGGACAGCTCGTTGACTTGCATTTCTTCAAAAGGGTTCTTGGGCCATCTGTCAACTTTGAGGCAGTCCATTGCCATACAGTACAGCATTCCTCCACCATTACCCAAAACATGACTGCAGCGATCGGTTCTGTTCTCACGTATTAGTATGCCTGTACACCGATTAGCCACAACACTAAAACCACTGACAGGTGAACCTCGTTACAGTGTGATGCTGGGAAACCTTGGCATTCATGCGGATGATATTTTGACCAACCACACAACAGGATTAAGGAACACGACAAAGAACCTATAAGGTGTTAACTTGGCCTCCGACCTCCCCAGATCTCAATGCAATCCCAGCCTGCTGCCGATATCCCAGTACCAGACACCACAGGACACAGCGAAGGGTCAAGCGTCCATGCCCTGATGGGTCAAAACTATTTTGCTGGCACAGTGGGGACGTAACACAACATAATGCAGGTGGTTTTGATGCTGTGGCTGATCGGTATATCTCAGTTGAGTAAAACAAAAACAAAAACAAAACAAAACAAAATACAAAAATGAAAACCAGCATGTTGATATGGGAAAACAATCCACTAACATTTAAATTTTTGGTTACAAGCTTTGGAATTGCAGTTAGTCTTTACACATCTTTTTCTGAAATTGGTTTGTATACTTTTAATGTATTTTTAACATTGCTGCTTTTTATGTCTTTTTTTTGTCATTTTTTAATTTTTTTTTTGTCTTTTAGTGTGTTTTTTAAATATTGTCCATCACTGAAAGCTCTTTTACAATCTGATGGAGTCTGTTCCTACACTAGCAAGATTACTACTACAACTATTACTGTCTTTGACAAAGCCAGGCTGCTGCGGCTCCTCCGCCGTCCTGCCCAGCCTGTTTGCTGACTTCTGACTGCTGTCAGAGTCAGACTCGTCGGTAAAGACGTCTGTTGGTATCGAGGTCTGAACTCCTGAGGTGCTCAATGAACTTGAGGTAACCGTTGAAGGTGAGGACACTGGAGGAAAAGAGGAGGAAGAAGAGGAGGGACTAGCATTGGGCTTCCCAGCTAAAGCTCTGGGGAAAGGGGCCTGGGACCAGGGTTTTCCGGCAGCTGTGGTGTTGAGTTGGGTAGTAGAGGAGGAGCACAGAGATGAGGAGACAGCAGAGGATGGCATGGTGGCTGATGTTGTTGGCGGGGGAGGAGGGCTGCTGATGGGATGAGTGGCAGACTGCGAGGTAGATGCGGTGTTAGGATTGGGGAAGCAGGCTGAAGAGTGAGGTAATAAACTAGTAGCGTGCTCTTTGGCATTTCTGACTGATCTCTTGATTGTTCTGTGTTTGTGCAATGCCGATTCCAGGTGTTGACTGAGTGCTTTCTCCCCATCCAACGTAGTGTCACAAGCCAGGCAGTCATAGAGACTTCCAGCCCCTACACCTACGCCACCGGGGACACGCAGCAACATCTCTTGCAGGTTTGCCACAGACTGACCGAAAAAGCAGTTCGATTTAAGGTGGGTAATAGCCGCTTCTTCCTTGGTGAAAACAGCTTGACACTTGCGGCATGCCAGTTTATACTGCACCTTGGGGACGATATACTGGTCTAGATGGGTGTCCACAGCTTTGCCATCCATCTCATTCTGCTCGGAGGGTACTGTATTATGAGAGGAGGAGGAGGAGGATGAGGAAGAGGAGGAGGAAGTGGGGGGTTCACTTTGCAGATTGCCCTTTTGCTCCTCTGTTTTTACTGGATCTTTGGCAGAATCTTTGCGATCCCCCAAGGTTTGAGGGGGAACTGGAGTTTGGCTCGCCTTGGGTTGCTGGATCTGCTGAAGCTGCCGCTGCTGCTGCTGTAGTGCCTCCTGCAAACTCTGCTGATATTGCTGGTAATGCTGCAGTAGGGACCCTGGAGACAGGCCCATTAGTGCTTGTGACAAGGCTGGGTTGTAAGGGAAGAGACTTTCCATACCATACATTGGTTGCAGGTAGCCCCCTTGAAGAGCCCCAGGAATCTGAGGGGTATAATATGGGGAAAAGCCAGGCATGAAGTAGGGTAGAAACTGGTTTGTGAGGAGAGCTGTGGGGTCTGATGCCAAAGCAGCCTGGAGGGCCTGAAGCTGGGCAGGATCTACCACATACTCCATTCCAGGTGTGGGCATAGACGTGGCAGGAACAGCTGTGTCTGGTTTCTCCTTTTTGGCGCTGGCAGCAGAAGTGGAAGGGGCAGGGGTGCTTCCAGTTGATGATGGAGTTGAGGGCTTCTCTGTCTTTTCCTTGGCCTTCTCCTTCTCTTTGACTCTCTCAGCATCACGTTCTTTGGGAGGTTCAGGTCGCGAGCCAGACTGAGTGGTTGAGGACGTGGAGTTGGAGATGGAGGTGGAGTTTGAGTGGGAAGCAGACGTGTTGGTCTGGGCTGGGCTGGATGCAGCAAGAGACGACGAGGAGGGAGGCTTGTTGGGCAATCCAGATGTGGGGAGACTAGGTGAGGGGACACTGGCACCAGGCATGTTCAGGAGGTTTGAGGGTTTTGGAGGAGTTAAAGCTGGAAATTTTCCAAAAACAGACAAGAAAATAAGACTTAATAGGATTTTATTATGTGGAATTGCAGTGCATTTTTAAAAGAATATTCAACTGTAACAAAACTAATTAAATATGCAATATCAAAAGCTGAAAAACAGACAAAAGCTAATCATTACATGAATGATAATAAGCTTGTGTAATGTCATTTGTTCAGTATCTTGTGGTATTTGCTGGTCTAAAGTGTTAACATTTGAGGCAGGTCAGGTACCTAGTAGCACAACAATGGGAACAATGGCAAAAGTTGTTAAATTATATTAAGCATATTTGTGTCAGTGCGAATGAATATATGTGACAGACTGATTCATGGTTATATCTGATTCATGGAAATACACAACATTTCCTGTAGTAATAGCTGAAATGTGTACTTTCAGGTGACTCTGCACCTGAAATGTCAGCCATGAATAGCGGTGAATAAATGCCAAACAGTGACGTACCTGAATTAGATGAGTTAAAGCTGGAAAGAGAGGGGCTGCCAACCCCTGGTAAAAGGACAGGTGGGATGCCTTGCAGGTTTGGATAAGCCGACTGGAGATTTAAAGCCTGCATTGCAGGGCTATCAAACATGCCCTGCTGCTGCATGGCCTGCTGCTGTGCCAGTCCTAAAACTTCATTGGCCTTCTTAATGCGGTCCATTTCTTGCTGGGCCATAAGTTGGCGGACAGTAGCTGGGTCAAAGTATTCTTTCTCCTTATCGATCTGGCTGCCAATTGTATCCTTCACCTTAGAGATGTGTTGCTGGGAGAAAATGTGATCACGAACAGAGAGGCGAGCGCTGTATTTAACACCACACAAAGTGCATTCAGTCTTGGGCCCCTCGTAAGATGTCTGATTTATCCCGAAGTGCTTGGCCATGTTGAGCTTTGCCTTTTTCTCCTTCGCGCGGGCATTTTGAAACCACACCTGAACCACTCTCTTTGGAAGTCCAATTTCATTGCCAAGTACTTCACATTCCAGCATAGTGGGTGTCCTGTAGTCGTTAAAACAAGATTTCAACACTTTCAGCTGGAGATTAGTCATCTGGGTTCGGAAGCGCTTTTGGCCGGGTCTATCTTCAAAGCTCCTGCTACCGGAGGCTCCAGGACTCGGTGAGCAAGGGTCAGCCAGACTCGACGTCTCACTGTGGTCAATCATATTTTCATTTTCATAGTCCTTAGCATAATAGCTTGTCGCAGGGCTTACTAGTCCTGAGGACATCTGGTCATCATTTTCAAGAATGGGGGCTGTGCCACCAGACTTGGATAGGTAATCTCCACTATTGTGGCTGTGCTTTGCATCAGCACTGTCATTATCAGCATTAGCCTCATCACCTGTGGTTGTATCTGTAATGGCTGTATTCACAGAAGAGCAGTCATCATTATCAAGTTTGCTCTGATCAAAGCTGAGGTTCATAGAGGACATGGTGGCAGTCTCAAAGTCTTCCATTCCTTCAACTTTGATGGATGAAGGGCTCAGTAGACCCCTGGGAGACAAGTCCAAGCCTTTGTTCCCTGGTGACATGGAGGAGCTTTGTCCATCGCTGTTTGCAGTGGGGGGCAGCTGGGAGTAACCTGATGTCTCGAGAGCATCCATTTTTATTTGCATGCTCTCCTGCTCAGGTAACATACCACTGAGAGTTAAATTATATCCAGCACGTTTGGCTTCATGCCAGTGACGAGAGCGAATGTGTGCTTCAAGGGCAGTTTTTGCTTTAAAAAGAGCCCGACAAAAAGGGCACCTACGATGAGCCTGAGCTGGACCTACTGCTCTAAACTGGCCTTTTCTCTCTCTAGCTCTAGTGTTCTGGAACCAGACTTGTACAACTCTCTTTTTCAAACCCACCTCAACAGCAATGTGGTCAAGCATTTTGCGCGTAGGATTTGAATCTAATAAATACTTTTGATAAAGGATCTCTAGCTGCTCAGGTGTGATGGTGGTTCTAAGCCGCTTGTCTCTCTGTGGCTCTTCTCCACTATTTGTGCTGTCGTTCTCTCCTGGGCTAGTGCTAGCTTTCTCCTCTAACTTCCTTTTCAGGGAGTTCATAGTGGAGGTTGGGGTGGACGGAGAGGTGGCAGAACTGCTTGGAATTTGTGGCACCCCAGAGATTAGCTGGGTTGCCAGGAGAGGATTGCTGGGATCAAAAAGCATGAAAGGCATGTCAATTGGACGGTCGAGGAATTGCGGATGGATGAATTGATTTTGCACAGAAAGGAAGTGTAATTGCTGGTGTTCCTGCCAGTGCTCAAAGGAGGGGAAGCCAATCTTGCACTGTTCACACTGGTATGGGATCATCTGCTGTGCCATTTGTTGTGTGGCAGAGGCCAGGTGTTGATTGAGGCTCATGTGAGAGCTTTGCGATGAAGCCTGGCTTGTCTGAGAGGCTGACAGACCGCTCTGCTGTTGTTGCTGAGAAAAGGAAGGAGTTGAATGCTTGATGGATTTAGAAACATTTTGGATCTTCTCTTCTCTCTGAGGTCTCTGGTGTTGTGCCTCAGACTGCGGTTGGTGCACAATTTCTTGCTTAATGGAGGTTTGGTTTTCTCGCGGATCAGCAGTTATTTCTGGTAACTGCTTGGGCTTCTCATCATAGAGGTTTGAGGTGGTTGCTGGTGATGCCTCGTCTTTTTCGGAGGAAGGGAGGTGTGAGAATGCTGAAGTCGTGGGTGGAAGTGGGCAGAGACTCGAAGAGGAGGGCATTGGGGTGTGACAGGAAGACCCAGAGGGAGTATAACATTCATTGGAAAAATCAACTGAATCCTCATTTTGGCTGTCATACTGTCCATCCTCATCTTCATCTTTGTAACACAGCTTCTTTTGGTGTTTTATCAGATCAAATATACGCTGGAAAACCAGGCTACATTTCTTGCACTGGTAGTTCAGATTAGATGTGCGAATGTATCTGTCATTTGACAGTTCTCTTCTTTCACCATCTTTTCCTACATCACCTTGATTTTCATAATTCTTCCTTGCCTTCTGGCGTGCGTTTTGGAACCACACAACAATGACACGGGTGGGGAGGCTCAAAAGGTTCGAGAGCTGTTCAAATTCATCATCTTTAGGATAAGCATTGGCATCAAAGAAATCTTGCAGAACTCTTAGCTGGTAGTCAGTAAACCTAGTCCTGGATGATCTCTTGCTTCCATATAATTCTTGTTTCAGAGGTTCAGGAGAAGGAGGTTTGGAATCAACTTTAGTGTCTTCCAGAGTTGTTGTTGGTGGATTATTGAAATTGTATGGTGAATCTTTATTGCGCTGCCTTTCTTTAAAAAGGGTATTTCTGAACCAGTGCTTTATCACTTTTTGTGGAAGCCCCGACTTGTCTGCCATCTCTTTGATCTGCTCCTCGTTTGGTGAATTGTTGATGTCAAAGTACTGTCGTAGGACCCTAAGCTGGTCATCGGTTATGCGTGTCCGTGGCCTCTTGTTCTGCTGCTGCTGCAGCATGGCTGGTGTAAGTTGCTGTTGGTAGAGCTGGGCCAGGTCTGAGGCCAGGCTTGGCTCAACAGATGGTAACTGGGGAGGCAACTGAGTAGGCAAGGACTGAAGGGACATGGGCTGCATCATAAGCGGTGAGAAGAGGGGCAAATCCATTGGCATGGGTATCTGTGTCATTGTAACTGGTGGCTGTGGGGGTGGTACGGTTGGAGGTGTGAGTGAGGCCGCAGACACAGGAATATTTGGTGTGGGAGCTCTTTGGGGTGGCGGAGGAGGAGGTGGTGGAGGTGGAGGTGGTGGTGGAGCTGGAGCAGCCTCTGGTGTAGGAGGTCTCAGTGGATAGAGTTTATCATAATGTTCTCTGTATTCCTTGGCAAACCTCTCAAGGGATCGGAATGGAAAGAAAGCCTGGTGGATATGCTCCTGGTGACTCTTCAGAATCAGGATGTTTGAAAAAAGCTTGCCACAGGCTTCACATTCCAGTTTCTCTAATCCCCCAATGGGGTCCACCACTCTTGTTATTCCACCTGGACCACTTGATCCAGTAGGTCCAGCTGTCTTTTTCTGAGCTTTCTGTTTATTTTCATTGTACTGAATTACTAACTCAAACCCAAAATTTTCCAGCAGGGCTTTAGTTGCATTTCCTCGAGCATCTGAAGCAATCCTCGGTGGAGGCAAGCCAGTATCATGGTTTATGTTTATTGAAATATGCTGACTGTCCTTTTCTTTTGGCTTGCTGTCTGCAGAATCTTTATTTACATAGTCCTCATTTTTTTCACTTGCATCCCTCTCTCTTTGTATTTCTCTGTCCTTTTCACTCTGAGAGGAGGGAGGTTTCTGCTTTAATTCAACCGGCTGGAGGAGAGATGCACTTTGTTGCAGCAATGCCATTTGGCTCTGAACCTGCAAATGAGGCTGTTGTTGCTGCTGTTGCTGTTGCTGCTGCTGTTGCTGCTGCTGCTGAAGGTGGTGGTGCATCAATTGCTGCTGCAAGCAGCTCTGCTGGGCTGAGTTTTTAAGATCTTCGAGCAGTGAAGAGCTGGTGGTTCCAGCTAGGCCAAGTGCTGAACTGCTGATGCTGATCTCAGGATTTAGTTGAAACTCTGCTCCAGGGATATAGAAAGGAAACAGCAACTGCTGCTGTTGCAGAGGCAGAAGTGCATCCGTTGTCATTGGGAAGTGCTGCAGAAGTGCTGGGTTGAAAAGCTGTGATTGTAAAAGAGCAGCTTGCTGCTGGAGCTCTTGTTGAAGCTGTGCCTGAGCTTGGGCTTGAGCCTGAGCCAATTGCTGTTGCTGCTGAAGCTG
The DNA here is from genome assembly GCF_007364275.1 of Archocentrus centrarchus. Lineage (NCBI taxonomy): Eukaryota > Metazoa > Chordata > Actinopteri > Cichliformes > Cichlidae > Archocentrus > Archocentrus centrarchus. Next base: position 16,841,706 of record NC_044348.1, read on the forward strand.
TTGCTGTTGCCCCCTAGCAGAGAGGATATCTGAAAATTTGGACTTTTTTACTTCATGGTTCTCAGATGGTGAGGAGCGGCAGCTCAATGAGGAATTTCCCTGGCTTTCAGTGCTGTGAGTCTGGTTTGTGTGGTTTCCTCCAAGAATATTCTGAGCTGCTTGACTCCCAGAAGAGCTGTGGTTGGTAGAGCTAGTATTTGAGTTGCTGGCTGGGCTTGGGCTAGATGTCGAAGTGCTCACGCCAGACCCTCCACTGCTTAAACCAGTAGCACTTGCAGAACTTGTGATTCCCCCTGCTGCTTCAAGTTTGGCTGCCCTAGCTTTGGTCTGGTGTAAAACAGAGCGCATGTGGATTTCCAAAGTTGAACTCTGGCTATAGGCCACATTACAAGTGCTGCACTTGAATGGCTTGTTGTCAGGGCTGCTGGTAGGCTCAGGTTGACCAGTAGTAGACTCCTGAAGAGCTCTCTTCACCTTGTGTAGATGGGAGACAGAGTTGTAATGAACCAGAAGGATGTTCTTCTGTGTAAAAGACTCTTTGCAGACAGTGCACTTAAAAGGACGGGATGGATCCAAGAATTTTTCCATCGTAAAGTTAGGGCCCTTTCTGAACGGCAAAGCACGTTTAGGTTCAGATCCTGAATCCTCCTGCAGTGAGCCAGAGTCACTGCCTGTTGGACTTTGTTTTTCCTCTGGATCACTTTCATCTCCCTCTCTGTCGTCCTCTCCCAGACTTCCATGCTCTTCACCAAGGGTTGGATCACCCATTGCCATAATGTCACCATTCATCAATAATCCCCCATATAGCTGCTGGATGTCAGCTTCACTCAGCTCCAGGTGACTGGATTCTAAATGCTTCTTTAGGGCCTGTAGTGTTCTGAAGCTTCGCTGGCAAAGACAGCACATTGTGGCTGCCCTGATCACATGATATTGTGAATGGAGTTGTAACTTCTCCACAGTCTTGAAGGCCAGGCTACACTGGTTGCAGCGGTATTTGTAGACATGGCGATCTGAAACAGGCAGCTGGTGCCTTTTGTTGTGAACCTCATTGAAGTGCATTTGTAGGGAGTTGGACGTTTTGAACACTTGATTACAGCCTTTCTTCCAGCACAGGAATCCTGTGGCATCCTCACGTTCTGATTGCTGATCTTCCGCAGGCGACTTGCGAGCTTCAGCTATTTCAGGAGGGAGTGACGCCCCTTTTTCTGGATCGGCATCTGACGCATCTGTGGACAAACAGGTCAAGAGAAGATAGCCATTCATCAGATTCCACATTTGCTGAGTGGATTTTTTTCCAGTAATATCAATAAAGTACATTCAGTATGTTAGTGACATGGGAAGGTGCCAAAAATGAAAAAGCACCGATTAATTACAAAACCTGCAAACACCAACGTTCATATTGCGTTGTTGTGAATGTGGGCCAAAGCATGAGAACTGCGTTCTCTTTCACTGTACATGCCTTTTGTAATATTATCAAATACTTAATAACTCTTTTTTTTTCAGCCTATGTAATAACTACAGACCTGATTTTTTTCTCCAGAGTGTAAATACACAGGTATAAGGTCATACAATTTAGTTGAATCTCATAAATGTATACCAATGATTACCGAGAGTATTAATTTGCCCGTTATAGAACACATACCTGAAACTACTTTGAATACTACTACTACTGTATAAAGAAAAGATGACATTTTTAACAGCCAAATACTAACCAGCTTGCTTCTTTGTCTCTTCAGAGTTAGAGTTGGCTGTAGCATGAGGGGCGCTCTGTGACTCTCTGTCTGGACTCGGTACAGGTATGAACATGCTTGCTGGTAGTGCTTCAGTTGTCGTCACCTGGAAAAACAATTGTAAAAGCATGAACAAACAGGTGAGGTAACTTCATCTCTTAGTTTAAATGACTAAATCGATACTACTGATACAAACAAGTATGTATTAATGAAGTGGAAAGATGAGCCTAGGTTCTCCCTGCTCTCAAAAGGTTATAGTCAATCACAAGTGACTGATAACACGATATCTGTTTATTCTTGTTGCTCTCCCCCAACTTAGCTCCTATTGCTCCCTCTGATTGCCCCTTGTCACCCCCAAACCCATTAAAAATGCTCATTAAACAGTTTCCTATTGAACAATAGAGTCTCATTTTGTAATGAGGCTCTACCTTTTTCATCCATTTTTCACTTAACTTTACAAACAGAGTAATAATCTTTAGTCTACAAGTTGCATTTCAATTTACATCGCTTCTATATTAAGACACTTTTTACTGGTAGGTCTTTCAAGTAATACCAATTAAACATGCCCTGCATAAAGGACATGAAAGGGGAAAGAGATCTTACGTACTTGCTGCTGAAAGTATCAATGTTGGTGTATACACAGTACATAATGTGTATGCTTTCTAATTACGCCTCTAATAAGAGAGTGAGAACACAACTGAAAGTACTGTAGCATGTCACATCACCCCGAGGCCAGATCCAAATAGAGCAGAATCTACCCTGAAGCAGCAGGGTTTCCGAGGTTTGGTGTAACCCTTTACATCCCAGCGTTAAACACTATGCGATAACTCTGGTCACACATTCACTAGAAGACACCCGGCCATTCCCTTCTTTGTTTATTTTACCTCTTTATATCTTAAAAATGAAAAGTAGAAAATTAGTGCAACCAGCATGGAGACATGTTTAAAAAATAAAAAAAAATAAAAATTTACATTACAAAGTGGACTGTTTCTAGACAACTGCTTCATTAGGCGATTACAGGCAAGAGCAGAGTATCCCAAGGTCACTTTTAATTTGGACAGCCTAATTGGCAAACATAGTTCAAAATGGCTATCATCCAGTCAGACTCCGAATTAATGAAGCACAATTATTTTCATTACCCCTATCTTCCACAGACAGAAAATGAGACATAAAATCAGAGAGGGAGGATTGGAGGAGTATGTGTATGTCCTATATAGGATTTACTATCTATCTATCTATCTATCTATCTATCTATCTATCTATCTATCTATCTATCTATCTATCTATCTATCTATCTATCTATCTATCGTGTGTATGCACTGAATGTGAGAGAGAAGCATAAGAGACATTGAAAATAAAGGAAATTAACTGAAAGGAAAGACGATAAGTGGACGAAGGGATGAAGGGTGGGAGATATGAATGCATCATTATGCATGCTTGGCAAGAAATAAAAGTCACCTATTTCAAAATTAATTAGGCTCCTCTTGGTAGACATGTGAAAAGGATAAAGTACCTTTCTATCTGCATTCACTAGTTATAAAAAAGGTGCTGGCTTTAATGCGTGTTATATTACCTCTGTTCTATCTCTTCTTGTAGTGGTTCAGTACATTACTACCTCTATAAAAGAAATAAATACTGCCGTCTACCATACTAATGTGCTTGCCATTTACTTTCTGGATGGGAGATGAAGGTGGTTAAGCAGCAGACAGAGCAATGTTTTATTCGCTGATTGTCCGGCAAGCTATTTAGTTACCAGGATAGAACAGAAAAAAGGTTTGCTCAGTGATTTACATGAAAACTGGGATGATAAAATTTTACTTCTCCTTGATGAGCATTGAAAAAAGCAGGGGGAAATTTCTACATAGGTACAAAAGTATGTACCAGTGAACTAAAGCAGGTGTAAAGATCACAGTACTCAAGTTACAAATCATACAAATTTGTTATAGAACTGGAGCTGCAAACTGAGATTTTTAAACTGTTTTTTTTTATTTTTATATAAGCTCTAATTTAGGCAGATTAATGGTGAACAGCAACATCTCAGCTACTTTTATTGAAATTTCATGAAGTGCAGCGACTGTTCATTACATTCTGATTAATCCGTGTCACAGTTATTTCAACACAAATAATAAAAAGGACTTGTTTTGACTGGCACACAGGTGATCATAGACGTGGCAATAATGTCAGTGATCTAATAAATGAACTGGGAGCTAAGAGACCTGCTCATCTTGAAATGATTAAAAAATACAAAAACCGATTACAAGCTCCCCTCCCCAGATGACTTTGATTAGAAGAGAGCAGGAAAAGGCTCTCTGGTGATGGGTACATTAAGACAATGGGAGGAAGAAAAAAAAAAACAGAAGAAAAGTATGCGTCTTAAAAGGTCTGATCATTTCCAGCAAGCCAATGGGATTGCCTGTAGCCATTACACACTTAACAGCATTCTTTGTGTTGACTGAATGCTAGCAATTTAGAGCAGTGAGGGCAAGAATGACACAGATACACAGCCATTTCAGGGTAAGAAATTCATTAACAGTGAGTTGCTATTCTTGTCAGCATTAATGAATCCTTCTGCTGGTCCTTCAGCTGACCGACTGCTTGGGTCCTGACTGGTAATAATGTAATCACGTAGAAAAATTCTCGACCTGGAGCTTTGATTAGCGGTGGTTTTCTTGCCTTCACCACAAAAATATAACTGCAGAGTGAATAACACTCAGAGACACTGGACTGTGTGGGTAGAGAAATTGGAATCAAACTTGAATAGGTGCTATTTAAACAATATAGCTTGCAAAGGTAGGAAGGACTACCTTAGCCAGCTTACATATTAATGCATACTACTGCTATAGCAGCTAATGACCATAGTAAAAATTATACTCCTATACTCAACATAATACATACCACCCTAATAAAACAAAGGACTATTTCAATATACCTTGAAAAATACAAATTCTTGAAATAAACCATGATAATGAGCCGTCCTGTAGGCAATCACGTGCAAAATGCACAGAATCCAGAACTCACTGTGGCAATGAGCTTATCAACGCAGTCGGGTGCCACACTGTGGAGATGTGTGAGGTGAAACTGCAGGTGGATCTTGTTGTTGAGCATGTCCTGGCATAACGGGCAACGTAACATGGGCTGGACAGAGTGCTGTGTCATCACGTGCATTCTGAGGCGATTCAGATCCGTGTTGGTAAACTTGCAGTAGGGACACTGGTACATCTGGACAGAAAGTAAAGACAGAACAGAGAAAGACAGACGAGGGGGGTGGGGGGAGAGAACACAGATCCACAAAGAGTTAATGGGGTGAAATGGGTGCTCTGAGCATGGTGGGCCTGCTTGAAGAGAAGCTGCGGATCAGGGATAGAGTGGGGGCCCCTTCCCTCAAGCAGGCAGATCCCTCTGATCACAGACAAGTGTGTAATACCAAGCACCACTGAGTCCTGGCACCCACTTCAAAGTGTTCTCATCTGTCAAATACTATATTGATTTTCCACCTTATACACAATTAGCAGTGCAACTGCAGCAGGAAGGCTAATATAATTTTGAGCATATTTGAAAAAAAAATTTCTCCATAATATATAAAAAAAAGGGTCAGTGCGATAATTAACTGAAAATTACTCGTATATTTTTGTACATTTTTTTTAAAAATTATGTGTAAGTTTTAGACTTTTAATGAGGGCTTGGTAATTGAGGATGAAATAACCTTTAGCAAGAAACCTCTAATTCAAAGTCTGAAAAATAGTTTTATGAACATCTGACGGCATCAATGTTCACAAAATTTGGTGGTTTGTAACTCTCACCTGCTCCGCAGCACCCTTCTCAGCTGTCCTGGGTCTCTTCGAGGAGAGTGGGCTATCTGAGGTCTCGGACCGCGAAGAGGGCCTTTTGGAAGGAATTGGGGAACCTGACTGGTGCCGTTCCAAGTGGCTGGACAAAGCTGAACAGAGGCACACATACAAACAGGGAGGGATAAAGAGAGGAAAGCAGATATGTCAAGACAAGGTGAGGACTTGGCAGCCTGGGAGCAGGTCAATCAATAACAATGTGGATAAAGGGCTCTGGAAAGTCTTTCTTAAATGTAATATAAGTGCATTTAATGGGAAATGAGCAGAGAGATTGTTGTTATACATCTCATTTTTTCACATAAAAACAAAAACAAAAACAAAAGAAAAGATATCCACACTTTGTCTTCCAAAGCTGCTGCTGAGCGGTACATGGGCTGTTTCTTTCAGCGTTGGCGTTTAAGGATATTATACAACACCAGAAAGTGCTAATAAAAATATTAGCTTGCTGCAGGGTGCAGATTTAGGTTTCATACTACAGCATGTTCAGTCCATGAGAGCCAAATCAGTATTAAACTACTCTAAACATAAACTTTTCCTGTGATTACTTTTCAGTTCATGCGCAACATACATGTGACAGTCACATCTGACATAATGCAAAATATATATTACAATATTATTTTTGTAAAATGGCCTTAAAATTGCAATATTTGGATACAACCCCCCCCCCCAAAAAAAAAAAAAACAGCAACAAGAAAGTAACATGTTCATGATTGGCTGTCTACCATCTCTGGCTTTAACTATACTTTGACAACGTTTTCACCGAAAAGCTGCACGGGGGGGGGGGGGGGGGGGGGGGGGGTGTCTGAGGGAGGAGTGATACCTAACCATTAGTCACAGTTTTGCTTCAAATGAAAATGCATTTAAGGAGTGATCACACAGTCTCATTGAAGATTTTAATCAAGCAATTTCTACCGCTCGACAAAGCCTGGAAATTTTCTCAGCTCTTTAGTTTTAATAAGATTTTTTGTATTTCTGTAACCAGATGTCTTCAGTGCATCGTAGGTTGTGTTATTAGTCTGTGACAAAGAGGAAAATGGAACGGCGAGATGGGGAAAACCTTTGCTCAAAGCTCTAAGAAAATACATCTCCAAAGTTAGGATGCATACAATAACAAGCTTTCATTTCACAAGACCAAAAAAACAAAACTAAATAAAAAAAACATGCCGCTGGACACAATGATGGCATCAGACTGATGATTAGTCATATCAAAGTGTAGTTTTATCACAGGACTAAACTACACTTTGGTGCTTACAAAATGTGTTGCAGCCATTCTGAAGTGGTTGGCAATCTTTCTGAGTGCATTTTTTTTTTTTTTTTTTTGGATTTACTTTGAATGTTGGTTCAAAGTAGGCTGGTTGGTTGGTTTGGAAATGCCTCTGAGGCACAGAAAAAGTCGGCTAGAGAGGCAGTAACAACAGCCTGTAAATTGTTGGAAACTGCATTATCAAGTCTAGAATGCATTTATAGGCACCGTGTTAGGAAGAAGGCAAAACGTATCGTGACGAGAGGCATCCACCCGCCTCCTGCCTTTTAAACTGCTGCCATGTGCACGGTGCCATTGCTATCAAAAAATGTAAAAAAAAAACTTCAGTCTTTTAGCCATCAAATTTCTAAACATACACAGGCTGCTCAGCCTATAAATAAAGGTGTCTGTATGTATTATATGTTTTTATGTTGATGTATTTGTTCCAGAGTCGTGTATCCATCCACCTATCTACCCATCTGTTCACACACTTTGAATGCAAAGTGTATCACCAAAATACCATATCTGCACAGCAAGGCCACTAAATCCTGTATAAGGGAGCTGCAGTGGCACCACACTTTGTCACCAGTGGAAAGAGTTCACTGTGAAACTTAAGGAGTCATCGTGCTGAACCCCTAACAAGCCCATAAAGAGTTAAATTTGCCCTGATTTGTACAGTCCTGGAAGGGCAAATTGAGAACAGAGGGCATTGGTAGGGGAGGGTTGGTTTGGCAGGGGGTCAGGTTAAGCAGGGTTGACCACACTCCTGCTCCAGACATTAAAATGTCAGCTCCAATCAGGATGAGGGCAGTTGAGCTGATTACCCAGTGGGGGACCTGGTTTTGGCCAGAGCAGGCTGCAAGATCTCCCAGAGACACCGGGATCAGCAAAGGAGGCCCTATTAGGGTCCAGTCACAGTCAATCCCATTAAACACATCCGCCAATAAACAAAGAGAATGTTAAACAAAAGGAACCTCCCATTCCCTGACATTAACCTCTCAGTCATGGCACTGTCCTCACCAATTCATCCTCAGCTCCACTTCAGTCCACTCCTACTTCCCCTGAACTCATCTCTTGAGGGGAAAAAAAAAAAAAGTGGTCATATGTGGTCACCTTCACATTTCAGTTAGCTTTTTTGTATATTTTTGTATATATTTTTGGGTCCGTCAATCCCAATGGCATCATGAGCATATAGACATTAAAAAAGCAAAACAAAACACTAAAATGGTTCAGTATAAAATTCATATGTCTTTGTATCATTTTCAGTTAGATAAAGGGTGTGAAAGCAAACCATATACCAAGCACCCCCAGATTTCTGGAAATGGCTTTGTAATTACATTTAATAACAGTAATACCATTTTCCTTAAAGACACAGCTAGTTACATTTCCTACTGCACTGAATGTCATATTTTATAAATACCATCTCCACGCCTAGGCCTAATACAATAAGCAGCTCCTTGACATACCACATACCACCACAATTTTCATACTTATAAAGGTAAGATGGATAACTTTTCACAAGGACGGAGAACGAAACATATAAAAACAACTCATACAATTTAGATATGTAACTGAAATTCCGTAAGAATTACTCAACTTCTTTAAGTGAGTGAGAGTTGTGAAGTGTGAAAAAAAATAACTCACGTGCGCATAAGAGTAGTTAACTTAGCCATAAAACATATTCATACAGTACAGCAAGTAAGCAGAGACCAAGCATCAAACATCCTCCTCTCATCATTACCAGGATAAACATAAACTAAACATATTCCACTTCCAAATTGCTCCCATTAATTGCTCAATTAGCACCAGAGTGGTGAAACAAGTGGCAGTTTATGTTGAGGTGCTGAAGAGCTGCTGGAGCCGCTTTCTAGTTCAGGTACTTTATGTTCACAAGTGTGTAAGTGAGAGTGGGACAGATGGAGGGCAGGGGAGGCTTACTGTGATGCAGTCTCTCGTCACGGCCAGTTAGGACTCCATAAATCAATAGCATTCTCTTAAGACTAGTACACCCCAACACCTTGACCGGCACCGTGACTAACATCCAACTACTGTATCATATTTTTTCCTCTTCAAGGGTGATGAAAAAAATGACCGAAACATTGACAAACTAGTATGAAATAGAGATAAAACTTTTTTTTTTTTTTGTCATGTACAGTCTAACATGTTAGATTGGACACTGCTGTCCAAGGCTCACACATGTGACACACATATCTACAATATGAACAGGTGATCCAAACCGAAACATTGACTCCTGATGGAGCAGTTACAGTAAGAAAATACTGTTGAGAGAAAAAAAACAGACAAGAGCAGTCCCTGGTGAGATGCGTTACTGACGTCAAAGAGAGCTGCCAAAGTCTAGTTTACTTTGTGATATTAAACCAGAAGGTGTGAGCGCATCACTTATCCAATACAGGTACACACGGCCTATCCCAGCTGCCATAGGGCAAAAGGCGGGGTACATCCTGGACAGGTCGCCAGCCTGTCGCAGGGCTAACACGGAGAGACAGGCAACCATTCACACTCACATTCACGCCTGTGGCCTATTTAGAATCATCAATTCACCTGACCCCATGCATGTTTCTTGGACCGTTGAAGTCAGAGTACCCAGAGAGAACCCACGAGAGAGGATGGTGGATTCGAACCCAGGACCTTCTTGCTGTGAGGCAACAGTGCACCACTGTGCTAACTGTAAGTTTCCAGTCATTACAAAACGTTCCTCCTGAAGTTACATCTTCATTATTGGGCCCTGTAAGTGTTGTTGGTGGAACTTCTAAAAGCTTTAAAAACCTTTAAAAGCTCCTAAAACTACATTTATGCAACCTCAGAGTTTGTGCAGATCATCAGTGTATAAAACAGAGTGTCCACGTCTGTCAGTGACCCCTTTATCTGCCAGGAGTCTGTCTGCCAACCTGACCTCTGCTGCCCAGTCTCTAGGCACAGTGCCCCCATCTGCAGCAAACGTCTTCTGACAGATACACAGAGCGGGCTTTTGTCTGAAAGCACAAAAGGCAGCGCAAGAGTGGAGAAAAAACTAAGAGTCAATTAGGTGATTATTAATTCATGCCCCTTTTCCGTAAACCAGAGGCTTTTGTGCTGTCGAGTCCCGTAAGTGAATTGGACTTTGGCACCTTGTCTTTCCCCCATAGCTGGACTGTATTATTCAAGCAGCATAGAGGCTGTCAGCACACTACACCAGTCTCAGGAGCAATCATAGCCTTGTTGTGCTTTCAAGGGGGAAAAAAAAAGATGGCTGCTGGACAGAGTGACTGACACAGCACAGACTAAATTAACCACAACAGGTCATCTGCCATTGAATTCTTGCAGGAGTGCAATCACGGCGGCCATTAATCTTTGTCCTTGAGAAAGGTTATCCATATTCTAAAACGTGAGTTACAGTAAACAGTATGTAAGGATGCCGAAGACAGGGGAAAATGTTTCTTGCGTTTAGGAGAGGAATTCTCCTCCTACAGAATGAAATGGGCTCCTCCATCATTTTTAGAGCCTCTCGCCTTCATTACCATAGTTCCTGTCTCACCATGGCAGCTTTGGGCCCCGGTTATAAAAAAAACAGAACCTATTATCCATTCTGCCCATGCCAACAAGGTCGCATAACTTTACTGTCACTTTGCCCAGAAAAGCCACTGTCTGCCAATCATTTTAAACTTAAGCTCAGCCGACAATTTCCTCAGAATAGTGAAACTCGGTGATTCTTCCCGAAAAGTATTTATTCTGATCCCCAACACCCTGAAACCTTTCACCTTCACAGTGCTGAGACCTTCATGCACCTGCCTCTACCTTTTGCACCGTAGAAAATCCTTCCCTCTATTCCCTCAGCAAGTTGGCCATTAATATGGAGATGATTCAACTCCCCATGCTACAAGTCATTTTCTTTCACTGCTATGCAAACAATACCTGAATATTGTCTTTTCTTTTTCCCATTTCTATCCCGGTTTTTAATCTACGGCCCCTGTCAGAGCACAGAGCAATAAAGGGCAGTGTTCCATCTCACCTTATATTTCTAAGATAATTATTCTGCATTAATAAAAAAAAAAAAAAAAAACACCGGGACCTTTGACAATAAAAAAAACCTGACATTGAAGCACCTGAATTTATTGATAAAGTCTTCATTTACAAGACAAAACAATAAATTGTATAAGAAGGAGTGAGAATAGTTTGCTTTACGCAGTCTAAACTGAGAGGAGATACCAATTAGCAAAGGTGCTTTTCATCTATAGACCGCTCCACAACTGGATGACAAGTTGTTCACCTTTAAATGACACAGTACTGCTTGGCTATTAGACACCCTGTGATAAAACTCATAAACACTGAGCTTTCAGGGAGGTGGCTCACAAACAAGGACAATTTATGGCCTATTATCTTCAAAGACAAAAGGAATTATAATTTCATGGGATGACAAACACCGAAAGGATGTGATATGAATATGTAAACATTTTCGCTGCTCTGCCTCCTTATTTCTCATACTACTCAAGGTTTAAAAGCAATAACAAATCACCACTGCACTGACTGTCTCATAGTTTGGTGTAACAGTAACATAAACGTGAGTAATTTGATTGCAACTAACCATAAGGCTGCAATTTCAACTTTCAACCGCAGCCAACATTAAGTCTGTGTGCTTCCAGTGTTATTTGGAAAACAATTCATAACATTTAGCGCATGTCTGTTTGTGAGGCAGCAACAGCACAAGACTAACAGCATTATGTGGAGCGCAATACAAAAAAGAAAAAGAAAAAAAAAAAAAAAGAAGCAGACTGCAATGCCACAGTGCCGCGTCTAGGGGATGCTAATCATCTAGTTCATTATACAGATCAAATGTAGCCGGTGCAGAACACAACATCTGCTTCTCTTACGCAGAGTAGAGCTGAGTGCGCACACGTGCTGCACATTTGCATAAAAACAGGTGGATATGGAGCCCGAGACGCACACAGATTCACACACTTACAAATGCATATTACAGGAACCTCTAGCGGCTTAGTCTTTGTTTTGACAGATTCACAGGCTTAATGTCAATGTTTAACTGAGAATACTTTAGAGCAATTTTTTTTAACACGTATGTGAGAAAACTGGCTGTAAAAGCATCAGGAGGAAAAAAAAAAGAAGAAGAAATGGCACAGCATTGGCACATCCTATAGAGGAAGGCACAAACTAATATCTGTGTTCCCTTGTAGTCGAGTAAATATGTTTTTGGGCGCAATGAAGTGGTAAAAATACCGTGACTGTTTGTACAAACGTAGTGTAAAAACTGCGTGCAGCAGCTCACCTTTAATTAATGCTCCACTAAACTGTGTCGAAATACTCCTGCACTCTTTGTTAAGAGAATTATAAAAAATAATATCACCAAATAGTCACAGATGCACAGTTTCATTCATGTTTCATACTTGTTAAAAACAGAGAAAATGTCAAAATAGCTCGAAAGGTCGAGGAAAATGTTAAAAAAAAAAAAAAAAAAACATTCAAAGATGCCACTAAATGATCTGAATTAGGCAGAATTTTTCAGATGGTGGCTTAAAAAATGTCAATAGAACGCTGTAAATACAGTAGATGTCACTCATAATGGTGTCTGGTCTCTGACGTGTCACAGGTCTCAGAATATGGATGATCCAAATATATGAAATAAATATGTTTTCAGCCCACCACCTCACTTCAGCTCCCATTAAACTGTTTTTAAGCATAGATATGAAAAATAAAATATTATCAAGCAGATTTTCAAATTTGCCAAATCCCATTGTGTCTAAGTGTGATGGTGTACCCCCCCCCCATGCTCTCCTCATCTTTCTCTCTCTCCCCTATACTTGCCACCCTCCTGCCTCGCTGCATTCCCATACATTCAGCTGCTGCATAAATACAGCACCTGCTTTAATGAAGGTAAGAAGGAGCTCTTTACTTTAGCCAGTGCTGTCTCAGCTGGGTGAAGAAGTGTGGAGAGAGAAAGAGGAAAGAGGCTCATGGCTATCCATTTATACATATTTCATACCTGGCATTAAAAATGACCCTTTGAATTACTAATCGTGCCAGTTGCAGCTAGTACGAATATGAACATCACATTTAAATATATATATAGTATTAATTACATTTACTTTTAAATGTGTATTAGTTCTTCTTTCTTTCTGTGCATGACAGTCAACTGCATAATCATAAAAAGTTGCACCACATATGCAGAGTTTGGGAGCATATGGCATTTACATATGTCTGAATGCCTTTACATGCACATATATGTATTATCTCTGAGATTCAAAAAAACAAAGCAAAACAAAAAAACAACAGAATAATGAAGGCATCTTCCAAGAGATGACATGCCGAATACATATGCATTTTACAAAGGCTTCTGATGTACCTCTAAATGACTTTAATGAATACTGAGGAGCCGTGGAACAAGAAAGAAAAAATAAGATTGACAGAGGCTTTAAAAAGGAGGAAGCCTTTTTTCTGCGTTCGCTAATGCCGTCTGTCTGACAGTGACTGTCATTTGTAAAGGAACAATGTTGTGCTCTGTTCCAACAGCTACATGACAACGATGAGAAGAAATACTTCAGTAGTTCTAATGATGGACTTTAGAAACAGCTCAGCCTCAGACAGTGGGAGACTGAGAACCTTTCATATAAATAACAGGTTGGCCAAGACGCTTATACACTATATTTTAACATATACACCCCTTGTGTATGCGCTGCACAACATTTTCAGACAATCATCAGCCCAAACAAGAGCTCCTCTGTTTACCAAATGCATTCCGAGGTCTTCCTCGCTTTCCCCCCCTACAAGATAGAGGTTTTCTGTACACGCTATGAATGGGCATTGTATTCATCAATCACCAAAAGTTTGAAGCACAAAAAGAGACCCCTCCATTAAACTACAGCTGTCTACCTTTCGCTGACAACACAGCCTTGAACCCAGCATCCCAATCTACCCACCCACCTTTCACTGACATCAAACAGAACCTCAGACCTGGTTCCCTAATGCAATGCTATTTTTAACTAAGCGTTTCTAATAAGCTGCTGGGAAGCTGTAAATTTTTCATATGCAAGCACATATTTCCTTTGTGAAAACACAGAAACACACTTATTTGGTGATTAGCGACTGACAGAGGGGAGGAAAGGAACTGAATATGCTTGTATCAAATTGCATGCCTTTCAAAAAGGAGGAATCCTAATGCGAGGAGTCGTCTTCCTGTGCACCACAGGTATGAGTGAATTATTAATCGGCCAGCTCATTTTAATGCTTTTTAAAGTGCTTTATTTTGATGTGCTAAAACATACTTTTAGCCATATTCAGTCAGGCATGCATATCATTATTTCTTCCATCAAAGAAGAGTGTCGCCCTTTCAAAGAGCACAAACAACTCAGCCTCATTTAAAATAGAAGTTCGAATATCAAAGACATTTTACAAAGCCTGGGCTTCAAACACTGTGATGAGTTTTTTTTTTTTTTTTTTTTTTTTCCCGTTGCACCTTATAAAAACTTAGGTATGCAAAAGGTCTGAATTGTTTTCCAGCTTTTAACCTGACTAGTGTAAATCAAAACATCCTGCAGTAACACAAGAAGTTAGACAAGTGAAAAGCATCTATCCAAGCCCGTTACTGCTCAGTGTCACGATTATCAGAAATCTCTCCGCTGAATAGGAGATGTCTTAACTGCCAGGATTGTTTCCCCAAACACAGACAAGAAAAGTAAAATAAACTGGGCATGTGAAAGAAAAGTGAGGCTATTTTTCACTTCCAGAAACAGAATCAGTAAGTGGAACTTTCCATATATAATTAGATGCAGCGATGCATGTACACAATACGGTGTGTGGGACTAAGTCGAGTTTTATATTAAACTTGTTTCTCATTAAACTTGTGTTTGAGCTCATGCTTCATTCATTTTTACATTTCTACTAATCCAATTCCATACATATTGTCAGTATTATTAATGTAGCACTTACAGCAACTTCAGTGCTTAAGCATTTCTTCTAACTGCAACACAACCGACAACAAAAATCGGAACTGCCATAAGAACACAAACCGGTCGTGTACTTTTGTTCTGAGTGCTATCATCTGTTACGGCCAGTGATCTGTCAAAATAACAAGCCCCCAACTACTCCACAACTTCAACATTACGCAGAGTTGAGGATTCAGTTTCAGTGTTGTTTTCAGTATGTGATGTGATCACTGTTGGTCCAACTAAAAATACATACGTTTTGTAAGTAAGTAAATGACTAAGTAATTAAGTAAAAGCACAGGCATTATCATAAACTTCATTTAAACTAGAAACGCCCCCTTATGTGAAAACATGCAACCTTCCCTTAATCAGAGATTGTTGAGGCCCAAAGCTCCTCCCCTCACACTAAGCCCAACCCCCTGCTTAGGAACCACCACCTATCAATAAAGAAGACCACAGATAAAACCATCCTGATCTGATAAGGCAGAAGACAGGTAAGTGGTGTCCACGTTCCTCTGTGTGTACAGCAAATTTGAGAAGGGGGGCAGTGCTATTCGTGTGTGTGTGTGTGTGTGTGTGTGTGTGTGTGTGTGTGTGTGTGTGTGTGTGTGTGTGTGTGTGTGTGTGTGTGTGATGTGTGCACATGGCACACTGGGAATTACACATGTGGGCCCTGCTCTTCACATCACCCACTGATCAAAGACAAAACATGGGTCACATGTTACCTGAACATATTAGTTAAATTGACAGCTTATTCTAACTCTATCTGATGAGATGCCTGGGAACATGCAGCTTGAAAGAGTAGCCTTTGAAAACTAGATTAGGGAGTTTTGAGAGAGTATGTTCAATGCTGAAAAAAAGGCTTTGAAACCTTTGTTAAAATATGTTTAATTTAATTTGACAAAAGGCATGTTATTTAGCAACGTTCAGCTGCATGGCCACGTGAATCATGTGAGCAGTATTCCCTAAATGTGTGTAAATATTAGCCTTACCTGTCCCTTTGGTGAGCTCCTTCTCCCCCCCACTTTCTCTGTCTTTGGTTTGGTCCTCCTGGTCTGTGGTGGTCTCGCTAGCAGCCTCCACATCCTCGCTCAGCTCTCCTGAAGGGGGAGGGAGAAGGGGATATGTAAATCACCACGCCATCAGAATTGGTGGAAGCACTTAAAGGGGCGGTAGCGTTTTTTTCTATAGGAGCTTGCAACAATTACATTTGCTGACACACAGTTGCAAGGCTAGCAGACAAAGAGGGCAGAATCTGCTTTCTGTCCTGTGCTGTCTGATCATCTCTGTGAAAATTATTTCTAATTTCAATTTAAAAAAAAAAAAAAAAAAAAAAAAAGATCAGAGCTGGATTATAAGGGATGAGGAAAGGCAAATATTCACTCTTTTTTATTGTTATTGTTGTGTGTATATTCAAAACAACAAAAAAACACAGGGATAATCCCCTATGTTTAATGTGTAGATAGAACTAAAAGTAATCACGTGGCCTGAAATGGCCAGGTGGGAAAATAATTGCGAGAGCAGTATAGTTCACATAGTGCGCACACAGACACACACACACACACACACACACACACACACACTTGCTGCAATCTGTTAGGTTACTTACCAATACAAACCTCATTTCACTTCTGCTATCCCACTATAGCAAAAAAAAATAAATCATAAATATTTAAAACTTTCAGAG
Organism: Archocentrus centrarchus; assembly: GCF_007364275.1. Taxonomy (NCBI): domain Eukaryota; kingdom Metazoa; phylum Chordata; class Actinopteri; order Cichliformes; family Cichlidae; genus Archocentrus; species Archocentrus centrarchus. The sequence goes on from NC_044348.1 coordinate 16,858,142, forward strand.
CCACAATTCATTTTATTTTTATGCCAAGTCAAAGGCAGAAATCCCCTGTAACCACCTTAAAAGCCTCAGCTCGATATATCAGGCCATTTAGAGCATCGAAGTCCAAACAATGGATATCCAATAACGCCATTTGTAAGTAACACACAGAGGAAAAGATAGCAAAAACAGATAATAAAAAGGGCATCAATCTTGTTTATTTCCCTCCAGTGCCCCCTGAACATCCCCTTTGCCTGTTAAGTTTGTTTAAAAGTAGTGTGACTTGCATGGAATAGCATTGATTTGACAACAGTAAACTAGGCCGCAGTCAATAGGCCCTATCAGTTATTATACAAGTCAGCTAATTCTCAGCAAATGTACTTAAATGCTCTTTTGAAAATGCTTTCACGCATAGGTCTCTACTCTATGAGCTATTGATATATTGACAAAGCTACAACAGCTACTGAAATATCCTGTTCAAGTATTCAGCCCTGCAGTCATCACACATCTAATCTCACCACATGACTACCCACAGCCAAAACCATTTTTATGACGTTTCCCAACACTCACTGTTGATCCTGTTAGTCGTGAAACATAGCCTACACTGTATGTACTATTGACACCAGGTAAATTTCTCCAACTCAAACTATGTGTCATGATTACAGACACACTCAATAACCATACATCTCTAAACTGTGTGGCTATTTCTATACTGATGACAGTGACACACAAATAAAATATTCAGAAGCATCTCAATTTGTTCTGCTGAATGGGTTTTGAAATGCCTTATGCAAATTAGTCATGTTTATAAATTAAAAAATACATTAGAATAAATTCTTGTTTTGTTATTTGGCTTTTCGTGCTGCTTGTCTCTTTTTTTTGTAGTAGTAGTAGTAGCATAAGGAACTTTTGCTACTTTTCTTCATCGAATATTTAAATTTATCGCCTTTGTTTTACTCTTCTCTGAATATACGCTATAGCTGCAAAGTCATAAGGGGTGTTTATATCCACAAGAATATTTTATTATTCTAAGAACAATTGCACACTTAGGAATAAGCAGTTATTCCTTTTTATAAAATCAAAGTCAGCTGCAAAAAAACCCCCCATTGCATTACTGTGCTTCTATTATGTTTCCAAGGCAGCCTATGAATTCCATCCAGTGCAGCCCATCCCGTGCTGGTGAGGCGGATCTTAAACATTCCCAGAAAACCAGAGATCTGCTGCAGAGTCCCAAAATCCTATCTAACTCCTACCTGCATAAATCTCTACAACAGTGTCAGAATTAGGATACTGTACAGCTGCATAGGTGCTCAGATTACAAAATAATCCCCAGGTAAATTTTTTCACCTTTAAAAATGGGGCAAGGTGTCATTTCTTAGCTATGTGACACTTGTAGCGATGCTAATTCCCCACCTACACATGAATACACACTTTGTGCTTAAACATTTCTCTGATAGGCAGCCAGCATTCTAATGCTAAGCTTCTCTGTACCCACCCCACAACTTCCTGCGCACATGCTATACATGAACATGTGTGCAGTGATTTCCTTTTTTTTTTTTTTCCTCTCCCACTCATGTTTTCCATACTTTCTTTTTAGATGTTTAATCAACACATCACATTTGGCACACAGAACACAGTCCCATCTATAATTTATGCAGACGTTTAATTCCAGGAGTACCGTTACATCTTTAAGTGGCAAATGGCTTTGCCCATTTCTCCTCTCATCTACAACAAGTATTACAGAATGATTAAAGCTAGGCCAGCTATAATTAATGAAAGGTCATGAGTGGCCTAAGAGCAGGATGCAAATGGAAGAGACACTAAAACTGTAACCATAGATTAAGTCTGAAAATAGATTAGGAGAAACACTCAAAGCTATGGCAGCAGGCCATTTCTAACCCAAATCTGAGAGATGTAAAGGACAATAGCCTGAAGGTTGTCTTCTAATTAATTGTCTTCATTAACCATCCTAATACAATGATATGAAACAGTTCCATTAATCTAATCATGCAAGCCGAATAAACCCATTGCCAACACAGAGATTACACTCATCTGTTCTGAGCATGAAAAATATCAGCTTTGCTCTTCCAGTCACTCAGTGGGGACAGTTCATGGGCTCCCTCACAGACAGACACATACAGATGTACGCACACACTCATACACCATGTAGGTGCTTAGCGGTCTTCCTCTCTTGTGTTTTGCCAGAGAGTGCAGAGGCTTAATCAGACCCATAGGTGTCACTCTATACAAGCTGGGAGAGAGCAACTTGCTCACACACATTAATGAGGTGCGGGGGGGGGGGGGGGGGGGGGGGGGGGGGGGGCAGCAACAGACAGAAACACATGGGGAAGGGGAAAAGGGAAGAAATATGTGGAGATGACAAAAGCAGATGCAATGCAAAAGCCGTCTGGTGAAGATGAGACACTGAAAATGGCAAGATTACCTTCAGATGAGAGAGAGCAGCCTTCCTTTCCCCTGAAGAGCAGTGATTACACTAATGCTAATCAGACTGACAAGCACAAACGGCCTAATAAATAATTGATGGTAACCACTGCACTTTCCAGTATTTCTTCCCAGACTGTGGAGAAGAGCAGCAGCAAGTAATAATAGTCACTCTAGATATCTTTGACTAGGTCAGGCTCCTCCTCCATCCTCGGCCTCAGCAGAATATAATGCTGTGATGATAACTGCCTTTCTTAAAGTACAGAATTCAAGTCCTACCTGAGAATGGCTCCAGTGTTCCTCAAACAGCAGTGACAGTCTGCTCTTTTTAGTTGCATATATAGTATCTCAGTCAACACCACTGTCTTATCTATCTCGCTTGGGTTTCGTAAGTCATGGAGAACCAGCGCGGGGGCAGAGCTCAGCTTCTCCCTCTCCCCGGCTCTTGAGTACTGGAAGCGAGGGTTGAGCTGCGCTTCTCTCTGGGCTCTTGTGTGGAGCCGTGCGTCTAAGCTCTCATTACTCTCATTATGATTATTGAGGCTGTTGTTATCATTTTAACCAGGTGTCACAGGACTGCACTGTAAATCAGAGAGGTGTGCTTCCCCTGCTTTATCCAGAGCTGGACAGCTTCCTTTTCTTTAGCGCTGCACTGTCGGATAAAAAGCAATCTTATTTCACACTTCAGAGACTCTATCTTTCTCCCCTACTACTTCTTTTAAAAATCCCCCTCTTGCTCCCCCAGCATCCCTTGCACCCCTTCCTTATATCAAAGTTGGCCTGACTCTGGACTAGAGGGCGCAAAATGAAAGTGACAGGAGGGTACCATGGGACAATGAGACACAGAACTCATGCTGAGGGCTTTCATGCATTGTCCGCTCCTCATATCAGCACCTCTGTGCCCCATACGCAGGACCCCCCTTTAAAAGCACAACACACAGGAAAACACTCCCACCCCTCGTAACTCCCCTCTCGACACATACTCACAGAAGCTCTGAAGCTGCACCTCATAAAACCACAACTGAGCAAAACATGCCCACAACATTGTCAGAGACAAGCGGGGCTTTTGCTTTTGAACGGCCAATAAACCACAACATAGTATTATCAGTAACCATAATGGCCTCTGCACTACAATACATAAAGCTTAATTAAAATGTGGACACGTGCAATACTGGGAAAAACTGGCTTTTAAGTGAGCTGCAAAATATTCCTACTGATTTGTATGTAGTATTTTGGTTGTAATGATTCATATAGACTGCAGCTATGAAATGCATTTACATTATATCCATTTGTTTGAAAATTAATAAGAGTAACAACATATGCATTAATCCACAGAAGAATCAATGTAGTATAACCCAGAAACTGCATCAAACTAGACCTGCCACATACTCACAAAATGAAAGCATATCTGTCCCTGTACTCTTCTCACTCATGCTCTCACTCCTCCTCTCCCACACACTTTCCTTTTCACAAGAAAGGAAGAGTAAGCTACCTCAGCGCTGCTGGTCAGAGTTACATGTTAGATTCCTGACCTGTCTATGGGGGGACTCGTTGGCTTCTCCCTGCTGGCCCTGCTGTGACCTCAGGATCTAAATGTGAATGAATACTTTGTGTCTCCAAGGGGCTGAGGGCAGGAGGAAGAGGGGCGGGGGGGTTAGCAGAAAGGAGGATAGGTGGAGGAGGGGTATATCAGTAGCTAACAACTAAAAAAAAACAAAAAAACTTTAAAACAGCAAGTTAATCACAAACAGGAGTGACAGTTCAGGCTTGCCTTCTGGCTATATCACAGCATCCCTTCTTTCATCCTTCCAGAACTTCCCTGGTAGCACATGCTCATCAAAACAGCCCATAGGTCCTCCACACAACATTTAAATTGCCCCCCCAATTTTAAAGTCACAGGCCATTTTCAGGTATTAAGGTCAGTTTGTTTGTTTTTTTAAGTATTTTGTAAAAAAAACCAAAAAAAAAACCCCAAAAAGGACACAAAATGCACTAAAAGTAGCAAATTTTGCTGCTTTTTGTGCTTTCAATACTTAGTAAATTAGGAAATGTTATTGAGACCAAGTAATGTATTAAATATTTTTCCCTAAAGTGTTATCTCACGGGAAATCATACTAATTAGAAGTTCTTCTCATGATAATGGCATGTTTAGATACATTACAAATAAAGTGGATAAAGTGAGCGCTGCTCTACTTCTTTTCTCTTTGTGTTTTTCTTGAGTGATGAAGAAGAATAGGATCTAGGTTAATGTGGGTACACAGGGACTGAGCATTCAGGGACTGCTCACTCTTCTGCCCCATCTGACACACCCACACACACACACACACACACACACACACACACCGCTGGGTTCCTTGAATGCCCAAAATGACGGTTACTTACCAACACATATTATGTCCACAATGGAAGATGCAGGCTGTACTTTTCCCTGCTAGGACAGAGGGCTAAAAGCCTGGATAGGGGGCAAAAGCATCACTGGGATGTGCTCTTCCATCTACTCTGCCTCAGGGACAATGTCCCGCACAAAGAGTCACTCTGCCTCTCTGCGACTGCCACCCCCCCGCCATGCATTTATGCTTATCGTCTTCCACTGCTGCCTCCTCTTAAATCAGCCTCCTTTTATTAATGCATCTTTTTCTTTTTCCTCCAGCTCACACTACAATGCCTTCACCTATTTGCAGCTATTCAAAAGGACCAAACAGAACTGGGGTGGGTTGACGTGGAGTGTGGGGGTGGCTGAAGGGGTGCCTTAAAAAAAAGAAGAAAAAAAAAAAAAAAGCACCACTGCTGTCATGAAGGGCAATCACATCAACTCTGAAATATTCACCAGTGGGTTGGAAAATGCGATGGTACAGTTATGACAGGCGAACAGGCGACTCCCCCCCACTCTAGCCCACAGTCCCCCGCCCCTTTCTCCATCAGGGCGGAAGCACGGTGGACACTCTGAATATGTATAACCCGGAAAATGTATTGATTTTTCATTTGGCAAAAAGGGACACAAAAATCACATAACCTGAAACTGTCACAGCTCTTTTGTTCATAGCTCATCTCTCCTGATGTTTGGCTTTTGCCACAAACTCTCTTTAATTACCAGGTACAGTGAGCTTCAGAGCCATTCTCCACAGAGACACAGCCACACACAGCCTGCTGGGCTTAACAAGACAGCCCACATCTATTATATATGACATACACCCAGCAGCTTTTGTTTCATATCTGACTAATAAGCGTGCTGAATATGACTATACCCACAGTTTGTTTTGTTATTATACACAAGATACTGTGCAAAAAGCTTTCTTGACAAAAACCTTGAAAATTAGAAAATATAGTGTGCCACATTAAAAATAGCACTTTCATATTAAAAGCTTGCAGTGGTTAGTCCCAGCATTTTTTCTGATGTGCTTTTCTGAAGCGCTTCTGCTTAACATGAAATTCTATTATCGATCTAAGTTTTCCCAGGTAACAGGCAGGTGCTTGTATGTTTGTCTGAGTGCACACACTTGGGTTTGTGTGTCCATTAACAGGTACTTATCTGTTTATCTCTCCTTTTAGGCACTGCAGACCAGTACAGTGGACTGTCTGAAAAAGATCTCTGTCTGTCGATTTATCGAATGCACCATTTGCATATCTTTGTAGTGCTTCCATCTGCCTGTGGACCGTTCTGTGGAGGTATTAGCTCAGAAAATCAATGTTGCCATGGTTGGATGTATGTAGCCCCTACCTCGGCGCGTGTTAGGAGTCCGGCTCACAGCTCCCACATGAGTCCTATTTACATGAGTCCTGCCGACAGAGGCTTTCCTGCTAGTTCTTCAATCTTTGGAAACTTAAAGTACACAAACACAGCATGCCCCTCTAGAGTGGGCTGGTTCGCCATCCTCCTCTGCGGTCATTCTGCCTCCCTGTCTCCATCCACTGCCCAGGGCTTGACTGTCTGTTTGTTTATGAAAGCGTACGCAGAGATAAAACAGAATCTGACAAGGTTATGAATACCAATTTTGCTAATCAATTTTATTTAAAATATAAAATATAGGCCATCATTGATGTGTGTTTGCTCTCAAAGGTTTAACGGCCTGCTAAGTTCAGATCTTTCAGGGCAGTTGATAAGGGGAGGATGGTGTGCTAGAGTTTTATCTTACTATTTATTACACTTATTTTTATTTATTACATCATGCAGCTGTACAGATATATGTAGGACACTGTGTGGGGGCTGATCATTGATCTATATTTTTCTAGTAGAGATTACAGTGAATGCACAGGGTAACTTGTTCTCTCAAAACCAGCCAGCTGGTTGCTCATAGCTAATTGCTAAAGAAAACCAATGATTACGCTGCACAGGCACTTTAAAACATCCACAAGAGTGCGACCACTTATTGAAAAAAGCTTTCCCTACCTCTACCCATTCGGTTTCTAATACAAATCAAACATAGGGAGCTTTCTTTCACCATTTGTCTTTCTTTCTATTCCTCTTTGCATAGCCCATCCATTACTTTCACATGAAATATGAAAAGGCAATATCCTCTCTGTGTTTGTACTGAAGCGTAATGCAATTGTGTTGTCATTTATAGGAAATAATCACAAACCTCTCTTTCATTTTCCAGTTCAAATAACCATGAAAAATTAGCCTTCAATGTCAGGGAGGACAACAAAGGGATGCACACAGACTATTGCTTCACCACCGCGCTTGACATTTCTCCTTAATAGGAAAACGGGTGGTTGTTTCTATCTTTTTTTTCTCAATCTTTTTCTTTTTCTAACCTTTTTTTTTTTTTTTTGCCTAATTAAAAAGTTCTGCACTCACATCTTTGTAAATCATTCCAACGTCTTTATTCAGCGTGCAGAGTCTTTATGTTGGAAAGAGTTTGAGGGTTAGAAAACTCTAGTCCCTTGCACACTGCACCGTGCTCATTAGCACCCAAAACCCTGTCCGTTAATGGCTACTGTTGAAGGGAGATGTCGCCAGACAACCACTACGGGGCCTAGGTCGCCGTGACTACCGTCCAGCAGCCTGAGAGATAAATAATTCAAGAGCTATCAGACTCCCTGGCAGCAGAGCAGTCCCAAAAACACACACACTCAGGACACAGCTTGTAAAGGCCTTCCTAACTGATCAGCATTTAGCCCTTACAAATGATGTACAACTAGATGCCTGCACAAGACCCCACACAATTAGCCTTAGCTGTAGTCTAAGGATCCTTTTAATTTAGAGAAATCTTTATTTTCAGTGTGAGCAGCAAAGTAACAGTAATTGGTTTCTATATTACTGCCATTAAATGCTTAATAGACAAGTTGTTTTCAACTGCAATTATTTGCAAAATTATCTACCAACTTTGCAGTACTTTGCATTTTTTTTCCTTTTGCTTGTACCACTAGGTATACAAGACTACATATTAATCTTGCAAGGTGCATTGAAGAAGAAGAAGAAGAAGAAGAAACAGCCTTTATTGCATTGCATGTATGCAAAATGTTGTACAGTAATATCTTGGTTCACACATGGATATAAACCTTCTATGTGGATATTATACATATATGTGATGTCTCAGTACAAAGTGAAGCTGCTCAGTCATATTACACAGTTAATGCAGCTTCCTATGAGTTATGAGGCTTTTCTCTTGAAACTATTCAATGCCACCCTTTTCATTCCTGTGAAACGAGGATAAATGAAGGTTATATAAACATACTACAGACCATAGACTAGACAACAAAATCATAGCTTTGTGTCTATTCAAACGCTTTGTTATGACTCATATGATTTTCCTAACATTAGGTATTATCCTTATTTGCATACTTTTAAAACTGGATTTCATCTGGCTTGTGAAGCATATAATGAAATTTCCTCTCAAAAGCCTAATGAGAAAGACTCATCTTGTGCAATTAGTTGCTTCTTTATGCACCTCTTGTAATGTATTAATTTATTAATCACATAATTCAGGCAACATTATTTATTTATTTGAATATGAACACACCTTAAAGCCTTAATTACAAAAACAGAATTGTGGCCAGCTGAAGAGATGCAACGCACCAACTCAACCATCATTTAAGCCGCTCGTCGTTCTAATATCAGTGGTATGTTGAGTCGGCATTAATCTGTTCCTGTTTAGAAAGCCAACTTGCTTAACGCTTTCAGTTTTACCTGGCATTCATAAATGCTTCAGAATGACACTTAATAGAACAGGCTCACACAGTTTACCTTGGATGAAGGCTTCTTTGTACTGTAAAGTTTATTCAAATGACTGCTGCTACTACTTGTTCAGTTGAATGTATCCTCTCAGAATGAGTCAGATGCTCTGTGTTCCTAACCACAGTTTGACTGCCGTGCATTATTATGATATATATTTATCCACATAGCAACACTATTGCGGTTGAATGGGCGTGCTTGTGCATTACATATGCAAACCTGGCATGTCTGATTCTTCATGAACATGTTATAGTACTGAGAAAGTGGGCTGAGAGCTCCTAGAGGGGTGGATCTGTGCTGCCCGCTGTGCTGCTCTCCAGAGAAGAAGACTTGGAGTGATTACAGTCAAACACTGCTACTCAGTTATCTTTGGCTCAGCCACAGGAGAGCGAGAAGACGAGACAGGAAAGAGAAAAAAAAAAAATGAACTGATGATGTGGCTAAAACACGGGCCAGCTGTTCTAAAATGACCAGAGTGACTAGTAGTGTCTGATTCTTTTCTTGTAGCATGCTAAAAAAGAAAAACCCACAACACCCAAGCAGCAATCACTGACGCCAAAAGATGCTTAGGATATGGGCTGTCGGACTGTCCACAGCCTACAAGACAATGCTTTTTAAAAAAAAGGCCATCAGGAAAAGTTTTTTTTCACAGTCATTTCAAATGTCCTTGGATTGGAGGACAGTTAAATGGCTTTCATTTTGTGCCAGGAAAACAGGTATGATTTTGTGTGTGTGTGTGTGTGTGTGTGTGTGTGTGTGCATGTGTGTGTATGTATGTATGGGAGGATGGGGGGCTCAGTCAGTCTATCAACCAACTTCACTAATTATAACTTGTGTAGATTTGAGGAATATTATGATGATATAATATCACATAATGTCAGATGACTTAACTTTTATGGGGAACTGTTAATGATCTAAAGGGGAGTCCACACAGGAAGCAATTCACTCATCATACATTGCTCACAGCTGGTTGTTAGTGGAGATTCCAGACTCCATTTACTTAGATAGCCCTCTAATGTATTTACCACCCTGTCACATGTCTGTCTGGGGTATCCAGCGCTCTCGCTGACAGTCGCTCGCCTCGAAGTTTGGAAAAGTTTAACTTGGGACTTGCCCATTTCTCCTTCGCATCTCCTTTGTTATTTCGCTGAATGTCATTGACTTTCTATGATTTCTGGTTGCCAGATTGCTTCTAGTCACTTCCTGCGTGGATGCCCCTGAAACATCACAGAGCGCCATTTGTAAAACATCAGGTTTCCCTACCCCGCCTGCTTCTCAGTTTAACGCTGACTTTGCATATAGCTATGGAAATGATAAGGTCTGAGTTGTGGCGTCTCCAGCCTCTTAAGGCATGGTCAGGGATTAATAACCTCTTCACTATGGAGACCTGGCCTACTGTTAAATTGATACAGTGCTATACCACGTCTTGCATTTCTATTGTATGCATGTATGGTTGTTAGTGTTGCAGTTGTTTTTATAATGGGTGCTGTTATTGTCCTTCCTGCAGAAGAGTCTTCTCACTCATTAGCTGGAGGTTGGAGAGTTAGGGGTTATAGCCCAGTAAGGTACAAAATTAATTATTCATCTCAGTTTTTGGCGTTTGGGTGCAGCTATGGAGCCTAAAGCTGGGACTCTAACTAGCAGAGGTCTGCCTCTGGAGGACTGCTGGAATAAACAAGTGAAAAAATGTTATGCCGTGGGTGTCAGTTACAGGGAGAAAGCAAACACTAATCACCAAACTAATCATTAAAACAAGCTCCCTACAATAATATGGTTCTCTGTGGATTTGTGGTATCCCCATCCTGCTTGCTTCTGTCTTATGAATGGGCCTAAATAAAGCCCCTGCCTCTTTATTCAGCCATGGCTTCTGCTGGCCCCTGCCAGGAGTCAGGACCAGTGGCCTCCTGAGAAGGCTGTGATAAGAATTCATTTCTTCCTATTATGTGCCCTTGTCCACTGCCTCAGTTCATCAGTTCAGTGCAACCAAGTCAATGAAAGGGCCTGTAATGAAGCAATCAGATGCAGCCTGGTTCTCTGGGCCCGGCACTCCATTCTCAGCTCCCAGACCCTAGCTCCCAGTGCAGGGTGTGGGTTGGGGGCGATCGTGAGGAGAGAATGGACATAAACTGCATGGAAGCATTAATTCAAGACCTTGTCTTTCATAGACTGGAGAATAAGCTGCTCTTACATGTGCTTCACACCAGGTCTGCTGTCTCCCGTGGGTTTAGAGAATCATCCGGTTTTAGAGAGCTCCATTAGTGTAACCAAGCTTCAATATTGCCACAAAACCAGCTAGTCAGGTTTCTGTGGGACTGCATGCTTAATTTACCAGAGAAGGTGGTTTGACGGAAATCTCTTTCTTCATCTTCCTCCATTTGCATCAAACCCTTTTTATTCCATTGTCTCCACTCCCTTCCCTTCTCTCCTGCCTCCAACTCTTAACATCTCTTCAACATGTGGAAACTATTATGGGGAGTTTGGGAGAGGAATGCATGTGTTGAATCTTAATCGGTGCCTTAAAGTAGGAGATTCTGGGTCTCCTTTGTCTTATAATGTTGTGAAAGTTTCATTTCAAATTAAAAGGGGCCTTTTTGATCTACCTAATATTGTTTTCTCTCCCTTTAGGGGCAGGAAATGGTTTGTGTTATCTTTGATCAGCCTGCCTTCCCAATTCTCTCTCGCACACATGTATACAGTACAAACACACACATATTTTATAGGCTGTTTTATGGAGCGGTCAGGGTTCAACGATAGGTTGCCAAGTCTCCAAAAATACACCTAACAGAGTACACAAACAGACTATAAACTTTAGTAGCAACAATGATGCTTAAAAGTTGCTAACACGTTTAAAGTCAAACCTTTTTGACTTTCGTATTGGATGTTGTATTGCCTAAAACATAAGGGGGTGCTTAAATACCTTACTTTCTCTTCGTGCGTACCTCCTCTTCCACCCTCCACAGTTCACCTGCTGCCAGCTTTGGCAGAAAAACCCTGCCGCTGGATTCTACCTGACAAGAGCTCCTTAACAAGCAGCAGTCATTAACCTCAGGAGCAGGCAGCTGCCATGTGATGTAGTGCACTCGGCCTGCTGCAGAAGGGCCCTATTGATCCCAGACATACTTGGTGCCTTCCTGGATGTTTATAATCAATATGCAAATGGCCTGCGGCATTGATTCAATATTAATTTTCAATTAGGGAATTCTCGGGGGGTCCTGAGGGGTCAATACAGAACCATTCAGAGGAAAGGCTTGAGCAAGTTGCAGGCATTGACGTTCCTCTACCCAAGACAACTTACTTACTGTTTATTTACCCTGCCCTGCTGTAAGTCCCGATTAAGGCTTCGGATAATAGGCAGAGAGACAGATGGGCCTTTCTGCACTTCCGCAACACCCATTACATAAACAGGATTTTAGTCTAAAGGTCTTGTCCCAACTAATAAGTCATCATTTCACACTTAGTTCTCTTTCTGGCTTTGTTAAATCAGTTTAGGCAGTTTAGGTAAATCGCTTTGTTTTTTAATATGTTCATAAATGTAAACAAGTGATGTGAATGTACAGAATTCTCACACTTTACTTCTACTTATTTATCATATAACAAATGACAAACAAAAGTGATTTAATCTCAAAAGGCACAACTAACATTTTTCGGACAACCCTTTATAACTAATTGAAACCAGATGTAGCAGCCATGTAATGCTTAGTGAGTGAAAATCATTTACTGTAAATGGGTAATAGAAGACAGGGAGGGCCGGGCTCGATGATCAGCACGAATGACCTATTCAACACTTTACTGTTTCCAAAGTCAGACTTTTAGTAAAGCACGAACTGTCAGGCTACAGTTTCTCTTTTGTTCCTGAACAATAACCATGTGGTAAAATGTGTTTTATTTACACCATATGAATATGAAATAAATTAAGTGATGAACAATGACTGAGTTATGGTATTCTAGGTAAGAAAAATCTTACTTTAAAACTGCTATTATATTTATGCACAGAGTCTGTCTTTCAGACAGAGCTGCAGTTTGCTATTTTGCTCTTTGTAATCATCGAGGCAATCAGGCTTTTGTGGCCATTTAGATGCCACATAAACATATTCTTTTTTTTTTTTTTTTAACAAACTACAGTACACATAACTTAGTTAGAGGATTAATAATTATACAGTTCTGTAATTACTGGCCAAAGGACACGTTTGTCATAACGCCACTGTCAATATCGTTTTTTTTTTTCTGTGTAAAAAGACATCTGAAATGTTACTGTGTAACTGAACTCCTTTGTTTACAGTGCAGAATACAACAGAAGCCCTGAAGATTTACAGTTGTGTATTCAAGACATGAAAAGTGCAACAGGTTGTGTGGTTTTAGTTCTGATGGATTGTGTTTGTCTATAGTTTTGTTTTAGATGGAGTGAAGGCCACATTTTACGAGATATCACGGCAGGACAGAGAAAGGCAAGAAAGCGTTTCGATATGCTGCTCCACATACGCGGCATGAATTACAAAAGAGCCCCAGACTTCAGAACTTGGTCTCTGTGAAAGAGTTTAAGGAATTGTTAAATAACCTGTATATGACTGTGCAAAGATGCAGATGTTTGCTGTGCTTTAATTGTTATGCAGTTCTTATATTTTAGCATTCCCTGGTGTATTTTTATCCTATTTATTCTCTGCTGCTTTTGTGTTCAACTCTGGAAACTGTTACTGTCATCTTGGCCAGGTCACTTTTAAAAAAGAGATTTTAATCTGGTTTATCTGGTTAAATAAAGTTTTTTTTTTTTTTTTTTAATTCTAAAGGTTCCCAAGCTTTTTTTTTTTTTTCTCAAAAGGTTGGAGTGAGAAGAGGAAGGATCCTCACAAAAACAACAAAGATTCAACTCTTAAATCCTCATAAAGAAACAAGATAAGCTGGATAAGGCAAGAAGACAATTTTAGCTGATGCCATAACTTCAAAGCTAAGGCAACAAGTAATTTAAAGCCAACATTATACTAAATATGATGTTTTAAATATTTCCAATTTGTTTGATAGCCTCGAGAAAGAACCCAATTATTTTTTCCTGTGGGCTGTGAAATCTCTGGGACAGATTATAGCTTTACAGCCACGGAGCAGTAAAGAAGCTGCATGAGAAAATTGTATGACAGAGATAACCTGGTTGGACTATTTGGTGTTCTTTCCTGTAGATGCACTGCCTGAGGTAATTGGTTTAGGGATAACATTAATTACCACATTGCTCATTAATGGATGAGGCCTTTATTGGTTCCATTGATCAGCAGGACCTGTTAGCCATCATCCTAAGCAATGGTGGATGTAACAAGCTTACATATTGGCATATCAATTAATGCAATCAATTCCTGTCTAGCAGTTGCCATTCCCCCGTCTACCCCACCCTCTTACAATCGGCCCTTCTTTTTTCCTCTATCAAGTATCTGGATGGCTGAGACAAAAGACCCATGTCAAACAAAAGTTCATTAAAAGATTTCCTAATTGTTCCTATGGTTGAGGTAATTTAACAGCAGATTGACAGAGCTAATGTTAGGGTGTTGTGGCAAATGAGAGGCGCAAAATACAAGCAACACAGGACTGGGAGAGAGCCCTTTTAACTGATCTGACATAAGTGCTGTAACAACAGTGACTTAATATTCTTGCCGAGCTTCAATTTAAAAGTCCAGCAGTGTAAGTATGGATTAGAATTTTTAAGAAAATTAGCATTAGTGTGCTTTTCAAGACACTATGACTAAAAATAAATGGATTTGAAAACATTAAGACTTACATTTTGTTCTGTTGTGGCTCAAGCCCTCTTATTAAAGAAAAATCAAAGTGATAGCACATTTGTAGTAGGTCTACCATTTTTACTTTATTCTACTCAGGGGGAAAAGCCTACTTCCTTTTTCTTATTTAAGATCAATGTGCCTTTTAAGAAGCCATTGATTACAACTTGGAATCCTCTCTGCGCCTTGTGTGCTCCAAAGGGACGATTGACTTCAAATACAAGAATGCCGTGCCCTGGCATAACATGGTGAAATGGGTAGAACATAAGGAATGAATGAGAGAGTAGGGTGTGATAACTGAGAGCACACCATGACAAAGTGGAGGGATTTACCGTTGGGCCCACAGCACTTCATTTGCTTAATAACAGATCATTCTATAAGAAAGTGGCGCTCGGAGGGGGATATCGCCCAACGAGGATGTCTCACTTGCAGAAATCCTATTTGAAGACAACACCTTTTGAGCGCTCATCCTCCTCCACGCCTAAGACGATCAACGCGCATGACAGGCCCCATTAATATGACGCCCTGTGTAACCTTGCTCTTTCTCCTTCTCTTCCAACAGGAACAAAACTGATAGCCAAGGAGGAGGGGCATTATGTACTGACTGAGCATGTAACAGGAGGGGTGGTGTTCATTTTGAAAAGATATCTTACATATCCTCTTCCTGAGCTACCTGGAGCCACCTCTTTAAAGGTGGGAGAAATTTAGTGAATGGGGGTAAGAGGAAAGCATGTTTGGTTTGTGTCTAATCACAAAAATGGCTGTTTTTTTCCCCTCAGGGTTTGCTTACTACTGAACTATAACTCACACTGTCCTGCACAGCTGTGTTTCCAACCTGTACCACATATCACATGGACAATAACAACCATATGTAGGTTGGCATACATTGATCATATACCTGGGCCCTTTGGCAACATGATAACAGGGAGAAAATTATTTCTTTTTTTATATTTGTGTGTCTAAATGCTAAGCACAATTTCTCTATATTGTTTTTTTCTTTTTTGTTTTGTCTTTTTAGAAGTTTAAGCGTTTTAGAAAAGCTATTAAATGGCATACAATACTGAAAGTAAAAGCAATATAGGGTTTAAAAGAAGAAAAAGATACTAGAAGAAATAGAAAAATTAAAACTTGCGCAATAAATACACAAAAGCAAACATCATTATCCAACCGTCCGTCTAAACAGACACATCTTTAGCTGAGTTATAAAAGAATCCACAGAATAGCCAAATCTTTGGGTAAGAATATAAACATAGGCAGGATGATGACACAGAATCATCGATTCACATATTAGAGGCTAAGTTCTATTGTAGCTGTAATAATTTATCAAATGCACTATGCAGACTGGGCCTCCAGTGATTGCCACTGCTGTTCTGTGAACTCTGCAGTGACTGAAAGAGGACAACACGTTTGTTGGACAGCGTTCTGTGCCAAGCGGGAGACCACATGTGCAGGCAGTTGGTCGGACAGCCCCTACTCGCTCAATGCGGACCTCCTGAAGGCCCCTGTCCCCTGAGCGGCACACAAGTGGGCTGAGCAATTAACAATTTCATGCTGATTGCCTGAAGCATGTTTTGCTATGCCATAAAGATAATAGCATGAAGGGTGCAGCGGCAGCAGCCCCCCACCCCGCCTCCTCCGGTGTTCCTCTATTGCTTCCGTCTCTCAATTCTCTCCTGTGCAATTCACATGTTGGAATGGCGCTCTGCCTTCTTGCTTTATTAAAGACACTCTCCGTGCTTAGAGGGTGCATTTAAGAAAAAAATATATAAAGATGACTCCCTGAAGAGTAAACAGGGATGATTATTAAAGGGAAGGAGAAAACTAGAGTCTTGGTCTCCCACTGGCTTCTTGATTTGAAAGTCTAATTTGGCAACCGCACACAACAGGCGTGCAGGTAGACAAAACAAACAGATTCCATTCCCCGAGACAGACAGAGCATGCTCAGAGTGGCTACTGGTGACAGCCCTCATCTCCCTCATTCTCTTCCCCACCATGGCATGACAGCAATCCACTCTGACCGCGGAGCTTACTGCTGTGCAACAGGAAAATCTGTGCACCATTAAACCTCTTATTTGTGTACAGAAAAATATATAACATATAAAGAGTGCAAAGCGTGAGACAGTAGTTGTGTAAAGCTGAAGTGGTGACGATGTCTCTGAACATAAAGATCAAAATGATCTGAATTGTAATTGTAATTGTGTAGAAGTAACAGTAAAATATAACACACCGAGAAAAGGTTTTAGAAAATGATGTGTTTTTATTTTCATTCACAGAGGGAAAGAGGCTGACCCCCACACAAAACAAAAATACCAGCCACCATTACTGATGCTTTAATGTATCATTGAACTATGTACTTTATATACTGTATATAATATAGATATTCTGAACACGAAGATGAAAAGTTACAAAGAAATATTTCTGATTAAAATCCAGAAAGCAAATCATTAACTCAATTAAGTGTGGCAGTCTCAGTGTTCAGAGGACCACATTACTAACCATCTAGCTCGAGAGATTCTGTGTTTACTATGTGAAAAGAAACTATACAGACAGAAGCAGAGGCAGTGGACAAAGGATTGTGGCACCAGCCTTCTGCCCCTTTAGTCCACTTTCTGTGACCCCCTTCCAGCTGAGTGCGATAGTCCAGCTGGCAGACTGACAGCCTCAACACCTCAGCTGAAGACAGCTGCATTACAGGCCCCATATTGTTTATGACATGGAGCCTGTCATTAATTTGCATTCTGAAGGAGCAAACACACACATACACACTTACCATTCGATAAGGAGAAACATGTTTTTGCGTTAATTTATACGATACAATGACACCCTCACACCCTCACCCCCCACCACCCAGACACACAACAACACACACATACACTTATAAATTGCAGTCACATCCCCCTGCTAGAAGGGGATGATAATTGCGGACGGCCAATAAATTACTGCTGCCTCCACATCAATTATAAGCATCACGTCTGGCAATGAGGAAAATGAGATCTTGTGACAAATTTCATGAGGCTTGGCTGCCCAGCAGCCTTTCTTAACATGCTACAGATAGCAATCCCTTATCTAGCCTCTGTAATGGGGAGCTACGGATAGAGAGATGGAGCTGCAGCCATTTAATTAAAAAGCTGGGGGTAGGGGGTGGAGAGGTGTAATTCATTGAAAAGGCACAGGAAGGAGACAAAGCCTTTGTCTCCAATACATATTTTCCACAACATTGTCACTCATCAGAGGCCAAGTTTGTATCTCCTCTGACAAGAATTCTGGAGATTTTTCCCACAGTAATTTTGCTCATCTCTCCACTATTTTCTTCTCCATTTTGTCCTTCTTTCCTCGTTTTTTTTTAATTTCCCAGGAGTCCACTGTTTTCTCCACTGGGACAGCTACAGCATTTTTTACGAATGACTGCGGTGGACGGACAGTGGCATTGAATGAAACGGCCCCTGCACCTAATTGTATTCCCACCTGGGGAAGGCAGGCAAGGGCGGAGGCTTCAAGAGCACAGCAATGAGGATTTATGGCAGATGGGGAGATGGCAAAATAAAACACCAAAAGGGATGACTCTTAAATCTCATTCCCGGTGCAATATTCATTGTAGTTGCAACTGGGTGTGCTGCTGATGGCACACTGAAAAAGAAAGAGGGGGGGCTGGGGTGGGGACCGCTGTGTTCAAATTATGGCTGTACTCTCTACTAATATTTAACATCATTAGAAAATCATTAGAAAACCATCATAAAACCTGGGATTATGACCAGAGCATTAAACACAATGATTATTCAGTGTATTCCTTCTCCGCTCTGCCTTGGAAATGAGATTTGCAATGCTGCAGCTATGTAGAGGAAAGTATGAATATTTTTCATAATTACTGTAACATTTGAAAAACATTGGCTTGCATGAATTACTATAACATTATGAAGTTGTGTTTGTCTGCCCAAAAGCAAAGTTTTCATTGAAGCTTCTATGGGATATCATTAATGCACTTCCACGGGGGCATCAGTAGGAACAATGCTGGTACTTTATTAAATTGTAACCTTACAAGGTTTTACCAGCTGAATGGGGAGCAGAGGCACACATCATCGTAATCATCGCCACGTTGTAGCCTCAGAGGTGGTGGAACATGAGGGAGAAAGCAAGTTCTGTGCATGTTGACGTTTTAAAGCATTTAATAAACTTTAGCATGGGATATCAACTTTCTAAGGAAACAGCCCCCCCTCCCCCCAAAAAAGAGAAAGAAATGTAGCAAATCGAGCTTCAGGACTGCAAATGAGAGCACATATATCTACTACTGTAAGCTGATGTACTCTGCTTGAAGAAAAGGAGGGCCGATAGTGTCAGAGTTGAGCCTTTACTTTTTGGGATTTCTCGGCAGCCCCATTATCAAGAGCAGCCATCAGCACAAAGATAAAAGATCCTAATGGAGCTGGCCCTAGTGGAGATGAAAGGTGCAGAGATGGCACACTGTTATGAATCTCTAATGCAGCCCATGTTTCTAAGGTAATGACTGACTCTCAGGCCCCTTTCATAGGCTTACTTGCTTAAGGCCTGGGCGATAAAGGTCTCTTATTCCTTGTCACTGAGCAGTAAGGAAGAAACCCCATGCACAGCCCTTGCTCCCATTTATACTTCATCCTAAGAAGGTATAGAGAGTTTTAGCATCAACAGTGATCATGCAGTGAATGGATTGACATAATCAGTTCAAACTAGTGGCAAGGTTGAAAATGTTGCTCATCATCAATGAATGTGACTTGTGGTCTGTTGCTACTCCTCAAATAAATGGTAATCACTGTGATAACAATGAGAGGTGGCAGATAGCATAATTTCGGTGAAGCGGCTGGATGTTGAAAATAAACATTTCACTTTCTTTGAATTACACAGAAGACAGTGAATCTTTTTTATATTTTCAGATGCTGAAGTACGCTTGTTTTACAGTAGGTGAAGAACAGAAACAGCATATTCGTTTTGGGTCAGGATGAGCAGAAGGCTAATGTAAGAGCAATTCCTTGTCAAGCTTTTCAGAGTAATTGAACTGACACTTATGAGAACCAATGTTCTTTTAAATGCATTACTTGGCAGATATTCAGGCTTTTGTCCCTTAAACTTTGCCAGCAAAAAATCATGCCCTTTGAACAACAGGGAGAGGTGAAAATACATAGCGAGAGAAGTCTTTTCTCTAGTCCCTTTCACAGAACCTAATGGATTGTGAGCACTTAATGCATTAATCAATCAATATCTCTCACTGTACATCAACAGCGCGACCAAGTTATGAATGACCTTTGCAACAAAAAAGGACACTTAAATGCACACAAGATTGCTCCTAGGTTAGTAACTTGGCTCAGGTTTTTACCACGCGTGATTACACCTTTGCGAGGCATAGGGCCATTAACAGCGCACTAAATATACCTAGATTAATTGTTATAGAATTTGCACATGAATTTGACTGAGGTAGAAAAATGCTAAAACCAAAATTCTTGCCTGCTACCCGCATCTCCTTCAGGATGCATGACTTAAGAAATATTTCATATAGGGCTACATCCACTTTCTGCACTACATCAAGGCCACGCATGCTTATACCTGTCACATTACAATCCACTATAAGTAGCAGACTTGGTCACCAAGCAACATGAAAACTGCTTTGGCTTGCTCTTAGACATCATGAAAGGTAAGTGCACTTCGTCATAATATGGCTCAAACACTAAAGATGGTCCCTATCTTTAGGAATAATAATATGAAAAAAGCACTCTCAGCTGAGAGGAAACATTATAAGTAGTGGGGTGTACTCCACTGGTTGCCTGCTGAATGTAATTTTCAGAACTACACCACTTTTAAGATTTATCGATTAATAAGTCAGACATATTTGCAGCCATTTTGTATCGGCGTGAAAATAATTCTGGATAAGCAAAACAACTTAAATCCTAAGTGTTCCGTTCATATTTTATGATGTCAGAAAACAAACGTATTTTCATTACTACAAATCGCGCGTTGCCTATTACAGTGATTTTGCGGCAAGACTGTTAACTGATTCAACGACTGATTTTAATTATTCTTTAATAATGATTTATTTCTTGAAAACTAATAAAATTGTCTGTTTCCTTTTGAAATATCAGGATAGGAAAGATGGACGAGAAGAACTGAGGAATTTGGTAGTAGATGATGGTAGGCGATGGTGAAGGAAGAAAGCAAGGTTGAAGTAGTCAGGATGGGGGGGGGGGCATGTTTTTTGAGTCCCTTCCTGAGTATTCCTGGAGCTCAGAAGTGAACATGGAGACATAGTGGAACGGACAGGAGCTGACTGCAAAGAGTCAGAGAAAAGAAGCGCTCAGAACAAGAGCACAAACTAATGCTATTGTGGTCAATTCACAAAGGTCCTGAAAAGTGACTGCAGAGGGCCCTTAAACAAAGAAGGCATTGCCATTCACTCTCCCCCACCCAATTAGATTCTTTTTCCCAGTTTAACATGACAAAAAAAAAGCAGCCAATTTTGCCTAATTCTGCTATACTGGCCCCTGTGCCACCTTAACTCGAGTAGGTCTCAGAATGCAGCTCCATCTGCTAGACTGACAGCAACTTGTGACATGGATTCAAACACATCCACTGTGTTCTCCATTCTACATCCCACACACAAATATGCGCCCCATCTTGGGTTTCCCAGGTACTTGAAATATTCAACATATACATGAGAGGGCCTAATTTCCAGGGAAACCTCACTCACCAGGCACTGCTAAGCTTATACGTTTCAAGTTTTTTAACTGAAAAATAACTGTATTCTTTTTTTTAGCTACAGATCTCAGACTTGATGCAGCTCAAGGTTGATGTGTTTCCTGCAGCAAGAAGACACCATTCTCTACAGATCAGAGTACATGTGGGCCTCTTGAGATAGTCACTGCTCAGCATGTTTCTGCTGTTTAAAAAAAAAAAATTAAAGCAATAAAAAGACAGAGAGAGAGATAACAAACTGGGGCAAAACCACAAATGAGTTGATGGCGTGTGGCCCTCAGTCATAGAAAAACAGTAAAACACTGCAAATGGCACTATAAATCTATTCTATACAAATATCTGTATTACTGAACAAATGCAGCCATTGGGTTTTTCTTTCCTCCTTTAGAGACACCGTTAAATCATCAGACATAAAGACCTGACTTACAGAGCCCTTAGCACAGCATATTTAATTATCATTTCTGACAAGTGTTAAACCACACCAGGCTAAACATAATAGATGAGGTCATTTCTAATTATAAGAAACAACAGATACCACACTACTATTGATTTTAATGTTTGTAAATCCATAAAGTATCCCACCACCATGGCTTAAAACTCACAGATGTTCTGAAATCGTCAAGGTTCAGCCAAATTAAATTAGCAGATACATTTATTTTACATATAAAATTAATACATAGGTCCTGTAAAGACTCACACTCATACATGTATAATGATTTGAGTTGCTAATATAAACTGAATAATCCATGTATTTTCACCAGCAGAGAATACTATGTTCTTTTGAAACGGTTGATGACCTATTTAATAATTTCAATTGCACACCTGAGCATTTCTGGACAAACTGCAACACACTGCTTTCAAACCGCCAATTGATATTCATGTGTAGTACAGTACTACTGCAATAATAATATAATATAATGTATATAATATTATAGCAGTACTTGGTTTAACATAACAAATGAATGCAAAACATAGACCCCATGTCCTGCATGTCCTCTCCTCTATGGGCAATTCTATTTTGCAGCTGAGTTGACTTAATGCATCCTCTGACATACTGAGAATGAACAATGACCTTTGTAAAACAGACCTCTGCTAACTTTTCTTAATATTAACGCGTCAACTGACTAAAGATACAGTAACCGTTTGAAGGTAATGTCTAAATCAAGACAGCAAAACAGACAACAGATAATTTACCTATGAGCATATGAGACTCTTCCACCACTGTGCCATTTTTAATGTTGGTAAAATAAAAAGCGTGAAATGTGACAACCAGAGGCACAAGTATGCAAACTTGTTTATTATTCATGTTTGTGTCACAGAGTGAACACAGGCAGTTCCACAAGAAGTAAGTAATTAAACAAATATGATAGTATATATACATTTGTTGTTGTTAGGCATTGATTAACTGGTAATTGGTCAAAGTCCTGTTGTTGCAGTAACTCCTTCTCCATCTCAAGGGTCAATGAAACTTTTTCTCATCAGTCTGTATTTATTTGTGTAGATGCCTGGCTTTTCATTTATATTCCCTTACTTCTAATCCTTTACTATGCTCCTCCATCCTTTGCTCCAAGTGGACAACGGGAAGAACATAAATACAGCCAACTAACAACATAACAGCGGCAGATCAGCATTTCCAGCCAGACAAATAGAAACTGAGAGGGACCGGCTATCCACTGGACAAAGAGGAACAGCATAAATATGACTGAGCCAAACAAAAACCATTCTGTTCCAGATTGTTACTCGGCAGGCGTTCACATCAAACAGGCAAACAGAGTTGGGATGTAATAAATCTATAGAAGCTTTCTTTACCAAATGTTGCTTTCACAGAATAATTATTGTTTAGTTAGTATACACCACCCGGTAACATACACTATTCTGTACGGGCTCTGCTAATCAATCGCATTATTCTTCAAAACATGATCTTATTTCATGCATCAGGGCTGTTGGGAAAACTACCTGAAAGTATGCAGCCACAGGCTCCAGACCTAAAACGCACTTTGTAATCAATGGGAAACCACCATGGCATCACTGGTGGTATCACACTCAAAGTGGTGTGAGAATTTCTGTTTGCTGCCGATAGCCAGCTAAAGGGTGGAGGTGGGGTGGGGGTGGGGGATATTTGTGCAAACTACACAAATGTAGAAGGCTCCCTCTAATGTCACACACACCATCACCAACATACAGTAGAGCCTCCCTCCCACACATAATATCCTTTTGTGTTTTTCATCAAACTCATCCATTTCTCTTCATCCACCCCCCTCTCACCCTCCTCAGGTGGTGTGTAGTGTACTGTCAAGCACAGCGTGAATCAATGACTGGTGCTCACGCCCACAGGTAAAGGTTAGAAAGGTTCACTATTGAATTATTTCTGCACTTCTCTCATTGCTGCCATCTGCCTGGCTGCTTTTAGTTGATGTGGTTAAGGCACTGGAGGGGACCCTTTTTACTAATGCACTCAAAACATGAATGCATGTGTGCGTTTTTGTGTGTATCCCGTATGAGTCTGCATGTTGGTTTACTTGTAAGGACGCTTTCTTCCGATGTAACTAACATAACATGGCTTTGTGCGCACGCACGCACGCACACACACACACAATTATGCACACTCTGTTCACCACTCATGCCTATCTATCAGACAGTAGATAATGAATCACAACATCTGTGCTTTCAGCTAGTCTTTGTTTCATGTGCCTTTATTCTAATGGAGCCTTCAGAGTGTGAGGGCAACATGCTGTTGGATAGGGCATCCTTCACTCTCTGGTTTTGTTTTGCTGTCAGCGAGGCTGATCGTCTCTGCTGGACCCAGGGTGAGCTCATCCATAGCACAGATCATGCCCTTTGATCCACCAGCTCCCTCTGGGGGGCACAAACAGCCTTATTAAAAATGGCTAAATAAAACTTTCCTAGCCTCGACTCGATAGTTCCCAAACTTTACCCCAGCTTCCTCTCTGATGCTGCCTATGGTCAAATTGAGCTGCCTAATTCTGACAGTGAGCCGCACTATTCACCCAATACCAAAACACAGAAACAAATGAAGCAATATAAGTTTTTAACAATTTATTGCTTCTAGTTGCTAAACTACCTGGCATTACACTAGCACTACAATCAATATCACAGACAAAAGCATGCTGAGTGTAAGATGATAATGTGAGCCTTAGGGGAAAGTTCAAGTGAGGAGTGTGCATGGAAACTTCGGAAGAAGATTTAGCATTACAACTATTAGATACAAAGAGATAACAAATGAAAGAAAAGTGACTTAGTAAGTTATTGGGCCACCACATGCTACCAAGACACCGTTGCATTGCTTCTCCAAGTCTATTCACTACTGGAGGGATGGAACACAATTTTTGTCAAACACGCCAATCCAAAATCTCCCACATTTGTTCGGATTGGGTTGAAATCCTGCCACTGCAAAGGCCAATGGATTCTTTTTCATCTTCATCAAAACATTCCCTTTGAATCACCATGGAAGAGACCACTCCCATTAGGATAGAAATGTTTCCTCACAGGATAAAGGTGTGATCACTCTGAACAACTTTCTATTAATTTGCAGCAACCCTTTCCTTAAAGGGTTTAACTGGACCCAAACCATGGCGGCAAAATGCCACCTACAGCATAGCAGAGCTATCAGATCACCTCCCTGTAGGGGTCAAGCATTCAGACCTATACTGTTCTCTCCACATATGCACTTACAGACTAATTGAGAACATGGTAAAGGATGACTCATCTCAACATCACCTTTTTCCACATCTTTGTAGAGCATGGTCTGCACCGCTGAACACTCAAATGTGTATTCATCTTTATAATGAAGGGTTATACACTGCAGCCCTACTATAATATCCCCCTCTGTTATTGTCGAAGGGCTCTTCTTGCTTAAACACTCTGATAATGTCCTGCGTTGACATTCTCAATCCTCTAAGAACGAGTTGCTCTTGAGTTTTTTTCTTATATCAGAAACTAATGCATGAGCATCTTGGCCTTAAAATGTGCAGTTTCCAGTTCTATTAACTTCTAAATGCAAATGTCAGTTTGTTCACTGTCCCTACAGTGAGCAGTCTGTGTGACTGAAGCTCCTGGCCTCGCTGTCCCAACAATGATCAATGAACATTTCAAAGTCACTTTAATCTTTTCGTCTTGGTATCTTGATGCAAAACCAGAATCCGCTGGTCTTGTTTTATATTATTATTATTATTATACACACCACAAAGCATAATTGGACACTAATTGCTTAATTGTACTATGTTCTGCAGCTGCATTGAAGCGTCTGCATTTGTTGTCTTTCTCTACTCACTTTATTTAGGTTTTTACTCTAATTTGGCACCTGCTTGTATCACCAGAAGAGGAAAATTTGTATTGGGCGGTATTGCATTTGGTGCTCTAACATTGTATTGGGCGGTATTGCATTTGGTGCTCTAACATTGCCCAGTAATTTCAAAAAATTATTTTACTATCGTGTCTCTTAAAAATATATACATTTATGTATTCTCTGATAAATATAATTTACTATAAAAAGTTTGATAATCAAATGTCAAATGATGCTACTTATACTTGTGGATGTGTATTTTTCCCAAATAAATGTCACCAAAGTCTTCTTTTACATTGTCTAATGAGAAAAGTCACCTATGCATTTCACTTTTACCTCTGACTGAACTAAAAATAATATCTGTATAAAAGCCAAAGAGACTTAATCAAAAAGATTTCATATGATCCCGTCATTAAAGAGTGGAAACGTGTTTCTCCTTCATCTCATGTACCTATGGCAGCGACATGACTGCTGCTATAATTAAACCCATCACAACCATTATGTCTTTGGCACCTAATCTATTCCCTCCTCCTCAGCATGTGTCTGTAACCACAGACTTCCCTCCTTCAGCCCTGATTGACAGACCCTGTGGAGGCTGTGGTCACTCTGTGTGACTGACATGAGGGGCAGTGAGGCTACTGCATTACCACCTTCCCCTCCCTTCGAGCGCCCTCTGATCCTGCAATCCAGCACCTCACACCACCGATCGCCACCTCTGCTCCAATATCCAGCAGCAAAGACGCTAGGCCTGAAAATAGAACTCATTAACACGTTTAGTAAGTACAAATGAGATGACTCTCTCCTGATGGACTGTCTATCTTTTGGATCAGCTTTCAAGGAGAGTGTGTGGTAATGACAAGAGAGAGGGAAACCAATATTATAATGTGCTGCCAGCCTGCTCTGAAAATGGGCTTGATGACAGGGAGAGCCTCTTGCACCCACACGGCCTGATTTTCAGCGTGGACACCTATGTGTGTGCTCATTTATGGGTATGCAAGTTTGCACAATAAAATCTGGTGCATAGTTACACCCACATAACATAACTAACACACAGGGTGCAAAACATACAGAACACAGACAGGGTGAACTAATGTGTGAAAGTCTCCCAGTGCAAACGCTTCATTAAAGCATTTGTTTTGCAATCTCGAGGAGCAATTGCTTTGGGTGTCTTAACATGACTCAGCTTGTCCTAATAGAATTCATCGCTTTTCTGATAATCTAGTTTTTACATAAAACGCTCATCTTTGGGTTTATGCTGCCTCTAAGCCAGATGTATTGGACAGAGTGGCACACCAGGAGTCAGACTTCACCCACCTTCCAGCCTGAGGGGAAAGCCAACCAGTATTTACATGAACGATGGTTCAGTCACCAGACATTTTTATTCACAGCCTATCCCAGAATAGAGTGGTGGCTTTCTGGTCAATTTGCTATTACAGGATGAGCCAGGAGAGGAATTCATACCAAGCCTGTAAAGCAGGGGGGCACAGGGAAAGAAAAGCCTTGCTTGTGTTAGCTTGAGCAGCAGGGTCATGAATTCTAAAATACAACTGGAAAATCTATAAAGCCATCATTTTGGCTTTTTAATAAATGTCTAGTCTTTTGTAATATTTTCAAAATGAAAAGTAATGCATTTATGAATTTCCTGGCACGTTTTGCAGACGGCAAACAATTTCCTTTACTGCCTAGATGCCCTTTGGACAGGGATTAGAAGGCAGGCGACTGACAGAGGCCTGGCTGTGCTGTGGGCCCTCTGGGGCCCTGCTCATCCAGGCCTGCACAGTCCTCATCCTCATATCCACTCTGCATCACCAGGCAATAACAGCCTTTATTAAAAGCGCATTGCAGCAGTGTCTGTCTATACAACTTACTTTCAGATTGGCCATAATGTGGCATGTAGAAAGGGTCTGGTGGTTAGGGGCTATAATATCCTGTTTCTGGAAAGGTTTACTTTGCATTTTAACAAGCATGAATAAAGAAGGACATTCCAGAAATGGCTACCGTCTGTTTTGCTCTTGCCTGTGGGGAGCAAAAGCTCAGACCATAGCCATTGCATGCCATCAGAGCGTGGCCGGGCTCACCTCTGATTTTACGTAGCTTTAATAGTTGTAGCTTAGCCACTGGACATGAAGATAGTTACAGTTTGATAGCAGGAGAAGGTAAAACCCTGATAATATGTAGAAAAAAGCGATGAGAATGAGTAGACTGGGAAAAAAACAGATCCGTGATATGCATACTGAACACACTGTAGTAATTTGATAGACGGGATGTCAACACACTCTTTGCCATCATTAAATCTCAAGGTGAGCCGCACAGTGTTGTGCAAACCCTAAAATATGAGAGACTTTGCTCTATCAGGGCATTTTCCATGTCATTGTGTATTTTCCAGCTCAGACTGTCTCAAGAATTATGCATGAGGTAGAAAGGGAGGCATGTGGGGAGGGAAGAGAAATGCTTCTGTTGTCAGGATGGGCCTTGCTATTAGGTGTGTGACCCTGAAAGTGCACCCCTTTTAGTGAAACAAGCAATGGATCTCATACTGGATACCACTATTATGCAGTAATTTGTATGCATCCTTTCGTCTCATTTCCATTTAATAAAGCACAGAGCTTCCCTGCCCAGTTTCTCAAACTGGTCATTAAAAGTAACGCTGATCTAAACTGCAGGCTTATGTTCCATTTTCAAGTGGTAGATAAAACAACTGCAGAGTCAAAGTGAGATAACCCCTCCCCAAACTAGTCTTTGCCCTCGAATACCCTGTCCACACAGACGGGACACAATGACTGGTGGCTGCCCAGGTGGCCCCAGCTCCAGCCTTCTCCCTCTCAGCCTCCGAGGCTCACAGACAGGGATTTCCTCCTGCGATGAGAGCCAAGCCGTCACAGCCCAGCGATCAAGGGCCTGCCATCTGTGACTGAGGCAGATTTACAGCAGGAGCTAATCCACACTGTCAGCCATGTTTGTTTTCCATCTCAGCCTCCTTCTCACACTTATATAAACTCACTACAACTGAAAAATACTCATATTTTACCCTTGTAAAACACTCTGTTTTGCATTTCTCTGTCTCTTCCATCCATGCACAAACACTAAGCAAACACTAACCCAAGCAGAAGGGCATTCAGCCATCAGTACAATTTAACTTTGCCCTTATTAAAGGCATGATCTCATTTTGCTCTATACTTAAAAAATAATTTTAGTCCTTAAAAATTGAGAAACCTAAATGTGTCATTGAGTTACATGCCCTACGAACATCATTCATAAGAAATAGGGTCATCATAGCTTTCAAATACTAGCTCACAAAACCTGTCTCCCCAAATTATCCTGCATCCATTTCTGACTTTCCTCTATATATCAGTTTTCTTTGAACACATATACACCCTGATGCTTTACACTGACAGTTGTCAACAGTCACTCTAAAGACCTGTAAACGACACTTGATTTCACCTTTTCTCTGTAACATGAAAACATATTTTTGCTGTTATAACAAACTCACCTCAACACTTTACGGTTATGGGAATTTTAAACATTTCAATCTTTTGTTTTCAGTTTTATGCATACATCTTTTCAATTTTTTATGTAAATATGCCAGCTGCTGTTCTTAAAACCAGAAAGTGGTGCATTGGCTCAAGTCAGTGCTGAGCTTTGTTCTCTGCACACCGGGCAGCTGTGTGGGGTTGGGGTCCCTCTGAGACCTTCTTTGTTTAGCCATACATAAAGGGTTAAAGAAGACAAATGGAGGTGGGGCCATAGAGCAAAATGCCTAAGCAGCACATTTAAAGTATGAACAAGAACTAAAACAATGCAGGCTTTTTTTTTTTTAAATTTAAAACGAAACCTAATTTCTGCTGCCCTTTCTCTCCTTGGACATTCAGCCCAGAGCAGATTTGCAGCAGTAAATCCCTACAGTCAGTGTCTGCTGCATCCTTAAAAAGAGCACAGACATGAAAAGTTGTAAAACATACCAAATCGCATTTAAATTTACTCCAGTGCTGTCATAGCAACGTAGCAGGCAACTACAATGATGATGACTAAAAAATATAAATATCCAAAAAAAATGTTATGTAAGAGTTATATCAGACTATCGTTTCATTGCACCATTGTGTAATGTTGACATGTCTTTGAACACAATGTTGAGTTGTTTTTTGTTTGTTTGTTAGTTTTTTTTTTTGGGGGGGGGGGGGGGGGGGGGGGGGGGTGGGATTTTTTTATATGTTTGAGGGACAAACCTAGAAATGCTACAAGCCCAGCACCTAAACCAGCAGAGAAAGCCCTCACAGGATCACAGAACAGCAGCAGACGAGGGAATTACTGTCTAGGTGACCCAGAAATCCAGGGGCAACTCTGTTTTAACAGACCAGGGAATGTTCCACCACTTTAGCAACTATGCCTCAACCACAAAAAGAGCCCTGTGCCACAGAAGAGCTAAAGAAGAGGAAATTAAATATTACACTGGGAATGGTTCAACCCTAGCTGAGAGGTGGGGCTGGCAGTCCAGCACAGCTGATGCTTTTGCGGTGTGAAACGGCAGAAGTGAGGGGCGTGGAGTCAGCAATTTTAGAGTTAACGGTTATAGACAAAGAGGTCTGATCATTAAAGTGGTAATGTGATCAAGATGCTCGGTCAACATTTTTACACACTGCGTTTCGTTTGAAAGATCTTCTTTTATATGGTTAGCTGTCTTATAAAGGAACAGAATGACACCTCCACCCGCTCACAATGGTGGAGCCTAAACGCTAACAAGAAAACATACTAACAGCCAAACAATCAAGCAAGCATCATCAACGTCACTAAAAAGCACACTCGAACTATAACAACTAAAAATCTACTAAAATATCACTAATAACTTATTTTAAAACTTTTTAATATATATATATATATATATATATATATATATATATATATATATATATATATATATATATATATTAAAAAGTTTATATATTCGATAATTGGTTTAAATGCCAGTGGTCTTTTCAAGTAACTGAGAGTTGATGTAATTTGATGAAGCTCTGCAAGGCAGTAACCACTGTTGACGTGTGTGCACATGTAATGACACTGTGCACACACAGCCCCGCTGCAGGGGCACATCGCCTAACCTAAGGTCCTTCATCCTGGTACAAACATGGGCATCTAAAACATGAACGCTTAAAAGAGAAAAAACGTATATGATTCATAAACGCTGTCTGCTAAAAAACAGAAAACACATTTATTTACAAACAACAAAACAACTTCTCCTGTCTGATAAAAAAAAAGAAAATCCCAACCGCCCCCACCACCACCCCCCACCCCTTTTAACCTAAATGGCCCTTCCTCTTGCCTTGCATGTTCGCTTGTCCACTGTACTGTAGTCATTAACATATTTGGAGTGCAGCGAGCAGAAAGCTTAATTGTCCCTAATTGCTCGGCTAAATATGTTCTCTAATGATTTGCTTCAGATCTGTGACTGCCTTTTGCGCAATTTCCCGGCTGCTGGCTTCATTATCCCTGCCTCCTTGGAACAAAGCGTCTTCACAGGCTGGCCTTTTTTTCCTCCTACATAACACAGACAGCGAGTATGTGTGCGAGGGAAGTAATGGTTCCCTCTTGGAAGGACACACAATGGAGCCCCTTTGTCAGGGCACAGGAGTTAAAGTGATTAGAAAACCAAATCTCTACTAAGAAAGAGTGTTAATTGACCACAGCTCACTCTTCCTAATCAGTCCATAATAAATGGGCAATTGAGGCACTTTGTTTCAGCCACGCAACTGTTGTTGTGGCGGAGTCTGTTTTTTGGTCTTGTTTTTGTTGCATCTGATCCTGTTGTTCAGCTCCTCCTGCCATAGCTCAGTGTGGCTTTAATGGCTTCTGTTCTGACTGCACAGCACTCGCTTTGCAGGATTTTTTTTTTTTTTTTTGCAGAAAGTGTAGTTACCAAAATTTTAATCACAACTACATTTAAAGAATAAAATTATGTCACACAGTTCTGTGCACGTAAAAAAAAAAAGATCTCAACGTACAAACAAGTTTAGTACTTTTGTATATAAGTTATGGATGAATGTTTTCAGCATTTTTAAGTAAACGAATACAACAAGATACCCATTAATAGTAATGTTCAATCTATCGGGAAGTACGTGTAAAAGTGGGAAGCCACTGAACAATTGTGAATGCAAATTTTAATGACTGTGGTAAATCAAGCTTCTCAGTTGAGCAGCTCAATGCATGCATTGATGCACAGGTATAGACATCAAGAAATTTTAAAAAAAGTCATATGTACGTAAAGAAACAAGCTGTATGTTCTGACCTGTATCTGAAGAAGGGCATTTGCGAATGGTAAAGATGGAGCTGAGGTCATCCTCCTCCTCCGGCAGGCCCTTCTGCAAGCGCTGAAGCTTCCTGAGGCTCTCACTGCGTTGGTGCTTCATAGACCGTACATGCTGGATCAGGTTGAGCTTGGCCTTGGTCGAGTAGTTGCAAAGCACGCAATGATAGTAGCAGGCATCACCCTCCACCGCGTTTTCGTGCTGCTGCAGGTGCTGTGGGAGGCGAACGAGAGAGAGGGAAAGATAGAGATGGAAAGGAACACAGAGAAAGAGAGAGAGGAAAAGAAAGAGAAAGAAGTTATTGTAGATGGCAGATAGCTGGCTAGGCACCACCGACTCACTTTCACTCACACAGCTGGCAAATGAACAAATCAATTCCCAATCACAGCCCTGTTGTTTAACATCCAGACCTCTTCCACTTCAGGACAACTGTTTGGACTGCACACTTGTCTGCGTGAGTGTCTGTATCAGTGGGCTAACAGGACAGGAGAGGCCTGGGAGGCACGCAAATCTCATGGGCCCAAGGGTGGGCAGGAATCGCATCAGCCACCCTTCAGAAACTGTGGGTCTACAGCCTCACAGACGGAAGGAAGCATTGATCCCCTTCACTCAACAGAAGCTTCCCGTCTCTGAAAAGGAAACTCCAAACATCTGCCTGTTTCACGCATGGGATACTAAATATTGATCATGGTGAGTTAAATCCTCACTCTCTCATAGAAAAAGAGAGGCAAAGCCAGCCGGTGGTGAGGCAGGAGGGGGACTGAGTGCATTCTGAGAGCAAATGGAACATTCCACAACAGGAGGACAACCTTCAGAGGACAGGAAATCAGCACCAGTATTGACCTGTCAACCCCAGCACTTCCTCCAAGACTCCACAGCATGCCTGGTCCAGCCTTCACCCACTCTCCATAGAGTCACAACATGCATAACACCCTATAGTGAACCATGCCACAACAACCTCTCGTCACACCACCAGGCTCAAGTCTAATTACCTCCTGCATGGCTCAATCAATGATGCAATGCCAACACAATATGTCTGTACCTGGTGTGAGCAACAGCGTTATTGACCATTATCCTAAAGCATCACACTGATTGTTGCTCGATGTTTACAATAAAAGCCCCAGACTGGGTATGGCTACTTGTGTCATGCCTGTCACGTGCTGTTTCTTATATCAAACTCTGCAGTCTCGCTGTGGATTTCTGCGGCTGCAATCAATGTCAATCACCAAAAGTTTTTCTATTTTTCCTCTGATCTTATTGGCCCCTGTGTCTCCTGTGAGGCATGCAGAGAGAATGACAAAATAATTGTAAATTGCAGTATTTTTTTTTTTATACAGAGAGATGTTGGATAAATATGCAGAGATGCAAGCAGGTGCTGGGAATCTTTTTGAACATACACTACATGTGAAACTGAAGACCAAAATAAGGATGAAACACTGCTGGATCCATCAAAAGGTAAATTATTATTCTAGACATTTTTAAAGTTATAATATGCATCAATTGTCATTTACCATTTGTAAACACAACTCTAAATTGAACAAGCTAGGAACTGGAAGAGAGGGCGAGTAGTATTAGCAAAAAGAAATCACTGAACAGGATAAACAGGACTATCTGATTGGTTTATCACTATTATTTCACTTGCTTTAGTTGCATATCTTCTGCTCAGAATACACTGCCACACACGTCTGATTAATCAGTGATAAAACTTGTAGTTACATTTAAATAGAATACTAAGTATTAAACATTTTTCTACAGGTAAAGAGTATAATCCTCCGTGTGTCAGTTTCCTTTGAGAAACCCTCACAAGTCTGAACCATTCACCAAGAAGACACTGAACTATCCTCCCCTGTACTAGACGGCCTGTTTGGCTGGCTGGAAGACATAAAAGCAATGGAAACATTACACATTTAACCACATTACATCTAAATCAGGTGTTGACAGGCTGGCGAAAAAAAAAGTCATAACAATATTATGCCTCCCTAAAAAGCTCTTGTCCCTTTCTCCTAATGTTTAATTTTCTGGCAATATTCTAATATTGCTATGGGGTTTTCTGAGCTATTGTGTTTCATTCTCTTTGGCTTCATATTTCTCACTTCTACACCTAAAATGTGCATTAAGACACCGCTTCCAGGAAAAGGAATAGGAGGTTTTTTTTCCTCTTTGTGAGCCCCACGGCTCAGTGTAATAGAGTTATTAGGTGATTGTAAAAAGCTCTGTGTGCTCTCCTTTCTCGCCTCGTTTTAAGCCATCCATGATGTCATGAATAGGTGTTGCTGGATATTGGGGGAGCCCTCCTCCTTTTCCTCCTTTTCCTCTGTGCACAAATATTGCATCAGGACTAAGGTAGAGAGAAATCTGAGAGACAGATTCGGTTATAGATGACATCAAATCAATCAAATTTCTTTTAGTCATAGCAGATGTTTTGAATTTTAAAAAAGGAGCTCTTGCTGCAAATGACTCAAGGCTCCAAAAATCTACAAGAAAACCAGTTTAAAAAAAATGACAGCACCTGACCAAGACTTCAAAGCAAGTCTCATGAGGTAGAAAAAAAAAGTCCTGGGAGTTTTATAGCTTCCCATAAAAAGCACAGGGTTTATATAGGAGTGAACCTGAGACTGCCTGCCCCAGAATCAGCCATAATTCACTATAAACCTTGACTGGCCAGGAAGATGTCCTCAACAGGGCCAAATCTGGCTTGCCCCGGTGTTTGTAGCTGTCTACAATGTCAAATGGTTACACCTGTAAACCAACACTTTCACCATCTCTACACTGGCCATGACCCAAAGCGGTCTGGGGCCCTTTAAAGCTAGTGAACGAAGGAGGGGATAAAACCAGTGAAGAGTGAGGTGGTCCCTGCTCATTCAGGGGACTGTGGTTAAAAAAAAAAAAAAAAAAAAAAAAAAGCAATATGGACAGAACAACATAGCTTGACCAGTGAAAACAATAAGCCTTTGATCATATTACAGACTTTCTCTAACACTGATTATGACCAAACTGCTAAAAAATGAGCCATGTGACAGACTACGATCTATCTAAATGCACAAACAAGCTGGACAAAGTATGTTCACAAGCCAGCTTCTTCTCTGATTGTGCGCACACATACATACACAATTTGAATGTGAAACATAATAATGCATGAGACAGGGCCTATGTCTGTTTCCTATGAACCTGCAATGAAGCCCCCAGTTGATAAATCACCTCCAACTGGAGTGTAGGAATTTGGCAGCTTAATGAAAAAGTCATGTTGGGCTGGGAGGAGTTGGTCTGCCTGGCTCTTAGGTTTCTAACCGCCCTATCAAGGCCCCAACTGCAGGGGAGCTGTGGAGCATAATGGGGGGAAGCTGGCTGGGTCAGTGGCATGGATTCAATACCACTGAACTGTCTAGGAATTTACAGCAGTTATATAGGAGATTCAGCTGGGCAAGTGTCTGTGGCTGCCTATATAATAACATATTAATAATATTGCAGCAGTATCTCAAGAGTGACTAGGAGACATTGATCGCCTTTAATTATGTTTAAAAGTGCTAAAAAAGCAGTAACTAATAAAACACCTAAATAAATGAGCGTTCTGAAGCTTCACATTATGCTGTAGCAGTTGCTACAGTAAAAAATGAAATGCAATCGTGTTTTTTTTTTAAGCCTCTCTCTTCGATGGAGCACCTTACCTCTTGCTGTGGAGGCTGAAGCAGTGCTCTGTGCTTTTTCAGGTAAAGAGGGACAGGGGCGGTGTGAGCACCACCCCATCCTCTCTCTCACAACTTTACAATGCACCTTGCCCTCTGAGTGGGCAACACATGCCTGTATCAGTTTCACCACCCACCCAGAGCACTGCATACATCTGCATTTCTATCCACTTAAATGCAAAGTAAAAGTGGACCTTTAACACAAAACAGTGTGGTTGCTGAGAGAGTCCAGCTAGCAGAAGATGGAGGTGGGCATTACTGGAAGGGTGGAAGGGAGACAGAAAGCCGGTAATTCCAAAGAATGGCTCCCAAAGGAGCCGTATAATACAACATGTACACGTAACAACACATAGAAAAGTATAGACAAAAAGAGCATCAAAAATGTACACATACAAGCATGCGCAAATACACACACACACACACACACACATACACATACACACACACACACACACACACACGCACAGCCATATACCATTATGATCATACCCTAATTTCCCACATTAAATTTGGCAGTGCTGTTAATACAAAATTAATGCATTAAAACAGATGACTATCTGTGAGCTAAATAGCTATCAATTCTAAGAGAGCTGCCAAATTCCCTCTGTGAGAGAGCTGGTGAGTATCTGCTTGGATATTGCTTTGTAATTGTCTCCCTGATTCTCGGTACTAAAAGCTCTTGTCTGTGTGTGTGTGTGTGTGTGTGTGTGTGTGTGTGTGCGCGCGCGCTGGCATTCGCATGCGTGCGTGTACATGTGTGCTTCATGGGAGGCCTACATGGTTTAAACTGCAATTCACACCTGAAGCAACGCAGTGCACAGCGCTCCAACAGAGCAGATCTATGATAAGATTACGTCCTTTAAATCACAGAAGTAGAGGTTTGGTTTTGTCTTCCTCACTGGAGAAATGTTACAATAAGCCCATGCAGCACCTTTGTTGTTACTGTTCTTTCTTTCTTTTTTTTTGTTATTCAAATGCAGTGAAGTCATAGCAAAAATTCTAACCAGTGAGGTAACCATATTACACTCTGAATGGAGACAATGAAACGTGCCTGTTGGGTTGAAAAAAGCAACTAAAGGCAAAGGAATAAGAAAATACCCTTATGCTATCACTTTTTCATCAAGGCAACTTGATGACCTGTGCCTAATCTCGAATAGTTTCACGTGTTTCGACAACCAAAGAAGCAGCTCCTGGCAAGAAAAAGTGTTGCACAGCAGTACAAACAGTTGAAACACAAGAACCTGGTCTGGGGTGGCGGGTGGGATTATCATGTCCAAACAGACCAAGTAAAGCTTTGTGACCGCATTAAAAAAAAGAAAAAAAAGAAGAAGAAGCATCTGAGAAGAAAAAAAAAAAACAGAGTTTCAATATGGATGTAAAATTGCACCAGTGTATAAGCAGATTAGGTCAATATTCATGACACTTTCTCTGACATTCAGTGTTTTAGTATTACTAGTGCCGTCAGTTTTAAAAATGTGTTTACAACAATGTGTATAAACTCTAGCTGGCAATATTAAAACATCAAACATGGTTTATAAATGTCACCTTGAACTCCAACTCTTGGAAATTCATAAATAACATTTGCAACAGAGTTGGGGACAGATAAATGAAGACTGTTTCTTGCAACGGTTTTTATAAATGCAGACCGGCAATATTAAATCACTGAACATTTAGGGATAGTAATAATGATATCGCAGTCCGTGAATGACAAAAATGCTGCTTCGTGTCAGGATGTGCAAATATAATTATGTTTTTTGTAGCTGTGCAATATATATAAGGCTTAAGTATTAGTTATAGACAGATACTCTATATTGCCAAAAGTATTCACTCATTTGCCTTCACACACATATGAGCTTGAGTGACAGCCCGTTCTTAATCATAGGGTTTAACGTGATGTCGGCCCATCCTTTGCAGTTATAACAGCTTCAATTCTTCAGGGAAGGCGTTCCACAAGGTTTAGGAATGTGTGTGGGAATTTTTGACCATTCTTCCAGAGCTGCATTTCTGAGGTCAGACACACTGATGTTGGATGAGAAGGCCTGGCTCGCAGTCTCCGCTCTAATTCATCCCAAAGGTGTTTTATCGGGTTAAGGTAAGGCCAGTCAAGTTCTTCCACACCAAACTCCATGTCTTTATAGATCTTGCTTTGTGCACTGGTGTGCAGTCATGTTGGAACAGGAAGGATCCATTCCTAAACTGTTCCCACAGAGTTTGTCTTGGTATGCTGAATCATTAAGAGTTCCTTTCACTAGAACTAGGGGGCTGATCCCAACTTCTGAAAAACAACCCCACACCATAATCCCCCCCCTCCACCAAACTTTACACTTGCAGTCAGACAAGTAAAGTTCTCCTGGCAACCACCAAACCCGGACAGACTCATCCAGTGGATTGCCAGACAGACAAATGTGATTTATCACTCCAGAGAACACATCTCCACTGCTCTAGAGTACAGTGGAAGCGTGCATTACACCACTGCATCCAAAACTTTGCTTTGCGCTTGGTGAGGTAAGGGCTGGATGCAGCTGCTCGGCCATGGAAACCCATTCCATGAAGCTCTCTACGCACTGTTCTTGAGCTAATCTGAAGGTCATACGAAGTTTGGAGGTTCGTAGTGACTGTCTCTGCAGAAAGTTGGCAACCTCCGCAAATTGAGTGCCTCAGCATCTGCTGACCCCACTCTGTGATTTTACATGCCCTACCTCTTTGTAGCTGAGTTGCTGTCTTTCCTAATTGTTACAATACCACTGACAGTTGACTGTGGAATAGTGAGGAAATTCCATGACTGGACTTGTTGCACAGGTGGCATCCTATCACGGAATTCACTGAGCTCCTGAAAGTGACCCATTCTTTCACAAATGTTTGTAGAAGCAGTCTGCATGCCTAGGTGCTCAGTTTTATACACCCGTGTGCCATGGAAGTGATTAGAACACCTGAATTCAATGATTTGGATGGGTGAGTGAATACTTTAGGCAATATACTGTATTTCCAGGCCATCTGTAAATATGCAAACTGACTAGTTAAAAAGGTAGTTGGCCAGTTGCAACCTAAATCTTAAGATTACAGCAAAATTAACTTAGATTCAAAATAGATTATGATAATGATGGGGATTAAGTTTGAGCTCAGGGTCTAGAAAATACAATTAAATGACCTGTTTTTTTCCCAGCCAAAGTATATTTGTACATGTGCAGATTTGCTGGGAACTTCATTCTCATAAATCTGCACTCTGGGATTCCCCTAGAATTGAAGCAGGTTATTCAGCAAAGCAAAGGAGAGTGACTGGAGTCAGCGAGTGCTCGTAGTTTGGCCTGTGATTCCCCGACTGCCAGCAGCACGAACAACAGCTCCAACCACAGGCCCCACTGGGTGCCAAGTGTGGTGGCTGCTTTGAATTAGCCACTGCAAGTTGCAACATGCCTAAGAGTTAGGTTGTGGCTTAAGGGGACTGTATATTCCAGGCCTAACTGCATACCTACTGCTTCCTGAACCTCATCTCCACCCTCGTCCTTTCTTTTCCTTTACTCTTTAATACCTGCCAACCTTCCACTGCATCCTGTCCCTCTGTCTCAAAGCCCATAATGTGCTAAGTTGCTTCCTCTACTGTCTTGCTGTAGAAATGACTACCAAAAATCACTACCGGTGAATAAAACCAGACTGCATATTTGTCTCTGGGAGGGAAGGGAGAAACCAAACGGACCTCTGTGTCATAAGTGGGGGCAGCAAAGTAAAGACGGATCACTGTAGGTGTCCTTGGAGAGGATGACTTAACATGGGCCTATAAAACAAAGTAGCTTGGGAGGGGTCATGGAGACACTTAAAGACAATGCAGCTACTGGTGCTCCACACCCACCACTCTTACTTACTTTAACATTAAATAAAGCAATAATTATTGAATTCCATTTGAATGAGTAAGATGCTAGAAAGTAAACAATGGGAACATAATTGCAGAGGGAAGGCAATCAATGCAGGCAGTCATTTGGGCCATGTTGATTATGTAGGCTGCTGCATGTGCTCTGTGTGTAAAAGTGTGCACATTTGTGCAGCCATCGCAAATCTAAGGTGAGCCAAGGGGAGTATGTGCTGTGACAAGGAGCTGAGTAATACACTCTCCCACATGCACACACAAAACAAGAGTTGGGTAATCCCTCCTTCAATAATGACCCAGGGCTCTAAACAATAGCTCTCAATCAGCTGATCAATGTGTCCACATAATTCATGTGCGACTCACTGTCTTTGAAAAGGGAGGAGGAGGAGGATAAGCAAGCAGGCAGTAGGGAGATCAATGCCCTGTGCGGTGATAACGAGCCTGGGCCTATGCCCACAGGAGCCCCACTCTGGCGTCCAGGGTCTCTCTCATTAAGAACATTTGGATAAGCATGGCTATACATACATAATACACACTTCTAATCATAGCCAGATAAACACATTTCTCCCCCTCTTAATGAGCTGGGTCCTGCTTTTGTGACACACAGCAATGACTCCAAAACAGGCAGGAAATGATGTCAATCCCCAAATAAGAAAAAAGAGTAAAGCAAATTAACAGCAAGCTGTTGGCCTCCTCTTTCAGTAGCTAATTAACAGCTTAACCTCCTGGTGCTTTTATGAAAGCCATGCTGGGAGGAGCTTGCCAAAATTGCAGTACAATAAGTCTGCCTGCAGGAGGCGAGAGCAGGGTGGAGCCATGGGGGTACCCAAACAACTGTTACAGCCACTTGATGACATGTGCACTGGCAAGGTACCATCTGGAAGCTGAATGGGGCAAATCAGGACCTGCCCTGGCCCTTCTCTCCATTATCCAGAGTACTGTGTCAACATAACCCTCCATTTTAGACAGCGGTGAGAATAATTACTTGTAAGGTGCAGCGGAAGAACATGTTTTTGATTTTCATTTAAGCAAAACAGCTGCGATATTCAGATTTTGTGTTTTAGTAATAATTCACTTTTCTTACAGTAAAATAAAAAACTCAGGACATCAGGGCGGAAAAGAATAGTTTTGTGCTGTTGTGAGTCGTCTGACTGTGACAGGTGCCGGTGAGACAAAAGATAATACAAAAACCTGAACATGTTCATCTCTTAAACAACCTGAAAGGGCCACGATGCAATTTTCATATGAGAGACAGAAAACAGGCAGGTATTTTGAATAAAAAGAAACACACCTGCTTTCAGCACCCAAAGCAACAACTTAACTTCTTAATGCCCCACCCCAGTCTTTGAGCATTCTTCACAAGCAGTAATAACAGCATCTTGAGGCCACTAATATTAAACTAAAAACCACTCCCTGTCTTCTGGCTCAGAAAATGGGCCAACATGAAAGACTTAAATCTGAATCACATCTAGCTTTACACAAATGTTGGACCCCTGTGCGTATTCAGCTTTTTCAAATGCTTCCTGTGAATGTTTGCAATGCAAACCACAGGAGTACCTGATGAAGCAAGGCTACAGACAAGTAAAGCCGTCAATCAAACAGCCTCTACATACGTCTACAGACCGAGTTCCATCTAATTTATAGGGAAATCTCAAAAATTTATGAAAGGTACTGCACAGGTTGTCTGAGGAGAGCAATATAGGCCTATTAATGGAAGTAAGTGTGAATATTAGATGAGAACAAGATGACTGACTACCTAGATCTGGACTTGGCTGTGCTGTGGGTCACTGATGTGTTAGTGTGTAAAAGGCAGAGGCAGAGCTGCACCCATATAGCTGACAAAAGTCTCCAACACCTCACTGCTTCTCATTTGTCACTTGCCAGCCACACAATGGCAAGCGTGGCCTTGTGAAGCAGCTCCGAACGTGAGAGGCAGAAAGCTTGTTAGATGGAGATGAAGGATGAAAGCGTTTGGATAGGGTGGAGGAGAATATTCTTAATATTCTCTGCTGTAAGAGTACTGTATATGAGGGAAACAGAGAGTAGCAGGATGGGGCGGTGGGGTTGGATTAAGATACAGGCAAACATCACTTGTAATGATTAATCCAGGAACAATAACCAAATACAATTAGCCTACAAGAACAAACATCACACTCTGCGGTGAATGCAGATCCGGTGCCATATCACTGTGAGGGAGTAGCCAACAGAAATAAACGCCTCCAGTGGTGAAATTAAAAGTAGCCATCCAGAGTCACTGTTACAGTTATCTATCCCCTTCTCACCTTGTTGGCCACTGTGACTCTGAAAAAGCCTTAAACGTCCTCACGGCATTAAGGGTGACCAGTGGCCATGCTCACTAAATTGTAGGTGTGCTGACACTCTTCTTCCCAAGTCTATTGTCATTAGCTGATCTCTTTTAGCACCTTTGCACTGACGTAATGGGAGAGACGAGACACAGAATCAAGTCTCCTCAGGCTTGTATTATCTAGCTTTCACCCCTGGCGTTCTCAGTTTGGTAGTGTAAATATTTCATTAACACATAATTGGTTGCAGCTTCAGGCTACGCAATAAGGCTGTGATAGCTGTAACACTGTATATATCTGGCTTCCCCGTATCCTTTTTAATGTAAAATTCATAGAAATGTGTTTTGGGGAGAGGGTGTTTGAGATCTCGTAAGGGGAAATGTTTAGTTGTTCATGCACTGCCCTCACACAAGCTCAGCAGAGGCGCCAGCTAATTACGAACAGTGATGATGTGCTCAGCCCGTGTCAATATTTAACCCAGTCTTATGCAGCTATCTTTATTAGTAGCACTGCACTAACAAAAGAAGCAATGTGGCTTTTGAGAGGTCCTCGTCTTAAAATGAAAATTAATGAGTGGGGTTGAGTGGAGGTGAATATACAGAATAGCTCTATATGTGGGCCTATTTGCATGGAACATGAAGTACCTTGTTGCAGTGAAACTGCTGTTGAGTGTTCTTCAAGCAATTCATACACCAAACACCCACCAGTTTCACCTGCCAACTAAAAGCTGAAACTTTAATGAGAGAAAGCCTGACATTTCACTTTTTTTGTGTAGACACTCAAAAGCTTAACGCTAAGTGGTGCAAGCAATGCCATCGCTTCCATAATTTGGAATATTTACTTCATCAGTTGCCTTTTTTAAAACACGTTTAACACAGTTGCCACACATCCTTTAAACTTTCCTCTTCATTGTTCAGCAATCAGTGCTTAAGCTATCCCCTTTTTTAAATCAGAAAAATGTTAAACAAAGTGATGCTTAATATGATGCCCCCACTCCCCACCCCCCCATGCCTACAGCCAACTCCATCTGTACTTCACGTGGCCTCGCTAAGACAGACTTCTTAACAGGGTCACTGTTAACGCCGCGCATTAGCCAATGGGGAGGGGGAAAAAAATAATACCACTTTCCATGAAAAAGAAACAAAAGTTCTCATTGATCAGGGTGATCAATTGAGGATCAATAACCTAAACTTTCATCATTCCCAGCGCAGCATAATTAAAGCAGAGATATAGTTGTCATCACCAAAAATCAAACAAAGACCAGACTAATTGGGAGAGCCTTATTGCTTTTGGTCGTGCTGGCAAAAAGCTTTATAAGCCCCTGAAAGACTTGATGATGAACGGTCTTTGGAGCTTCCCAAAATAACTTTGTGTGCCATTAGCAAGTGCCATCATAGAGGTCATTGAGCTGGCTGCCCATTCACAGACATCTAACACAGGGCACAGACAGATACCGCACAAGCACTCCTTTTTCATGTAATTTGTGCACATAAGTTATAGAATTTAAATTATTCATACATTTACAAGGCAACTTGATTTTGATATATTGTTTAGGAGGACCATCCTTATTATACTAACATAATTTGTTGCCGACCTCCTGTGTTAAGCAGTGGCCATAAAAAGTTGTTTCCCTCTGCAGTTGTTGAGTACTGTAAAGACACTTGGAGAGTGGGTAAAGCAGAGAGGCATGGCTGATATAACAGATATTTCACAGCCTGGCATCGCAGCCAAGCCGCCCTTACTTTCTACACCATATACACTGCTCAATCGTGCAAAAAATCTCAAACTATACTTCAAAGCCCACCACTTTTCCCCTTCCTGTTTATTGATTAGACAGAGCTCTTGTTCAGTAATTGTGCAGTAAATCAAGCATGGTGCGCACTAATCTCAACCCCGGGAGGAAAGTGTTAAAGGTAAAACCTGCTGAAAAGTGCATAATTATGGTGCTGTGTGCAGCCAGGAGAGAGGATATTCTCCTCCCTCTCACATTTCTCACTCACTCTCTGCCTGCCTGCGCAACCAGAGGCAGCGGGGAGAGGGGTTGGCAGAAGAGCAACGGGAAGTGTGTACAGTTTCTAACCACCTCTCGCTCTCCTTCCTTTACTCCTTCAGTCCCTCTCCCTCTCAGTGCATTCCCAACCAAAGTGCCGGGGGCGCCATGCTTGTAAGGAAAACCACAGCCTTTTGAGTGCCTCTTGTATTTACAAACGGAGGCATGTTGGAATCAAAGGCATTACCACATGACATAACACATTAAACAGTTGGCAGATTGATAATTTATATACTGAATAGATATTGAGTGGGGTAAACAGGAATAGTGTCATTATTGGATCAGTTTAGCTAACAATACTTGGTATGAGAGCCAAACTTACCTAAACCAGAGCACACTATCAACTGCAGAAGCTCCCTCTTTTCTCTTGCTTTTCCTCCTCTCTTTAACACACAGCTCAGGCTAAAGCCCAGGTGGAGACAGCTATCACTTTCCCATCAACTTCCTGTTCCTCCTGTCTCTCCGCCCCTCGTTCTCTCTGCTCTCTCACTCACTGCACAACTTTTTTTTTTTTTTCTGTGCCATTTTTGAAGTGCTACAAAGCTACGTCTCTTACCCGTTTTCAAAAATAATCAACTCTGCAGTTAAGATATTTTTTTTCCCCTCTTCACGCTTCTTTCTCTCATCCCCTTCCCCCAACAGTTTCTCCATGT
This sequence comes from Archocentrus centrarchus, assembly GCF_007364275.1. Classification (NCBI taxonomy): domain Eukaryota; kingdom Metazoa; phylum Chordata; class Actinopteri; order Cichliformes; family Cichlidae; genus Archocentrus; species Archocentrus centrarchus. The sequence goes on from NC_044348.1 coordinate 16,902,352, forward strand.
TGCTGTTCTGCTTAATCTCACCTCAGTTTTTATTTCACCCTCATCAGCAGGGATCTAAAAATAAATGATAAATGGAATATGATATTTTAAAGTCTTATCTCTTATCTGTTCTTACAGGGGAATAATAAGGTAGTTAATCCTGCAGATCCTACTCAAATTGATTAATCAGCACATGCGGACAATCAAATAAATGATTAATATTCCCCAGTCCTGTGGTCGGACAGTTACCCCTGAAACCATCAGTAATAATTCAGTAACCCTTCCTAGACCACAGGCTGGAGCTAGTCAGCCTCACTCAGCATCAGCCCTCTGATGTTCAGCAGGACTTTGAACTCCCCACACAGAAACTCAGACACATCAGGGGTAAAACATTCTGCACTATACTCTCTCTATCGCCCTCCTCCAATGCTTTCCTGATCTGAATCGTGTAAATACGGATTTTAGGGAGATGAGCAGGACCGACTATTCTTTCTCTAGCCGCTGTTAAACATAGCAGCACTGGGTGGGAAAAGATCAGCATCATATAGTTTCTAGGTGACTTCACAGAAGTGCTATACACACAGAGAAAATACATTGTTACATAATATACACACCAAATATAAAAATGTTCAAGGAGTCTTAAAAAAGGAGAACACATGCGTGCTCGAAGTAGTGTTTTATGCAAGCACTAGGTGAAGTGCCACTGTGCTGCCAAAGGCACAGAAGCAGATGACTTCAGGCACTCACATGCACATATACTATCAGAAAGATGGGCTACTTGAAAGCAAAAGTCCCAAGCTTCTCCACATTGAATATATCTTGCCCTGTTGGTGGACAAAGGTGGTGGTGGTAGTGGTGGGGGCTATTGAAAAAAGCTGCTTATTCTATCCTATTACCCATAGTATTCTCCCTCCCACAGAGGTCACAGAGCAGCCATCTACATGGTGCTCTTCTGCATCTGCCAGCTATAAGAGTTATTAATCAGGGAGAAGGCTTGTGGCAGAAGAGAGCACCTCTTGCCCTTCACATTTGCACTAGGCCAAGAATGAATGGTGGGGGTGGGTACGAGGGTAGGACGGGAGATATACGATTGGGGAGGGGGTTGACGGTTGAGAGTGAGTTATCTGTCTCTTCTAGTGCTTGAATACATGGAGGTATACAAAGTCTGTACTCGAACCCAGCAAACACATACATAGTGTATATACCAAATGTATACATACGGGTCTCGGCCCCACCCCAACCCACCCTCTCTGCCTAACAGAAGACTTGGCTTTTATGTTTTAACCATCTAACGAGCTGGTTGCCTGAATCTGCAAATGTAGCTGTTGAAGGCTATTTATGATTACTAGGACATTGTGAGTCTGCACTGAATTGCTATGTTTTTATATGGCTTCCTAGCATTGCTGCAGCCATTTCAGGGCCATCCATCTAAGAGGTCACTAACTTCAAGGCAGTTTATACAGGTTGAGATGAAGTTGAATTTTAGCTACAACACACACTGAAGGCCGTTCACTAGCGTCTTGCAGGGTAACGCTATAAGAACAAGACTCAACTAGGAGAAGCCTGAGCCCTAAAGTGTGACTGGCCGTTCAGTACTCTTGCCAATATACTTTGTGATATATAGCTTTGTCTTTAATAGGTATGAGCATGGTGTGTAGAACAGTGTCATGAAAAAAAGCCCCTGGTTTTATATATAAGCGTTACAGTTCACTTTGATCTCTTCTCCTGCTCCACTGTTTATAAATCAGCCACACAAATATTTATGAGCGGAACGAGGAAAATGGCTGGTCTGGTTTGTATCTCTGCCCTCCTTCCCTCCCTACTGTGTTCTCTCCCTCCCCCTGATGGCTGATGTGTAGATGAGGCCACCGCAGATGCAGAGCGAGCATATAGGCCTCAGGCCACATCCATCATATCTGTTCTGTCTCTGGCTATTGTGTGGCCCCCAGAGAAGGCTGAACCAACCAAACTGGGTAAGAGGAAAAAGATGGCAAATTTACTATGGATAAAAGAGAATAGCATATATCACTTTTCGCAGGTTTATAACTGTTGATGATGAACTAATATAGTTTTAGTCCGCTGTGTGTACACAGTCAGGCTCAACACCATGAATGTCAGAGTGTGAGGATTTGTGCTGTGTGTGTGTGTGTGTGTGGACACACACATGCATCTGTGCCCCTGACTAACACATCGCTAGTTCATCAGCCACAAAATTCAATAAATTAATACAGCCATGTTCCCAATATGCTGCCTTTACCCTCCTTTTAGCTAACCTGTCTGTTTGTGCCTTTTACACTCACACAACATGCCCTAAGCTTCTGGATCCATATGCTTTAATTGCTCCCCCCAGCCCTGACCTCTGATCCAGATTACTCTGATATACAGTATCTCCATTAAATTGGGAAGTAGGTAAATATTCTTCTAATGACCCTTAGTTCTAGTGACACCATTAAAAATGGAAGGAGAGAAAAAAAAATCAATCTTCTTCTTTCCTTTTTGCCCTTCACTGACTCTATTAGTTCCTTTTTTTTTTTTCTTTTTTAAATCAGTTGTCTCCAAAAATGTGGAGGTAGATCGAGCGAAACAGAGTGTCCACTCTCTCTTTGACAGGGCAATGGACTTTTACTGAGATGCATTTCAGTAATGAGGAGATTACAGACCTACGGTCAGAAAGAAATATCTTTTGAACAGCATCTCCACCGTCCTTCTCGTAACACATTGGATTTACCGATCCAATACAAGAAAAAAGAAATAGTCAGACTGCCTTTATCTAAACTGAACAGAATGTTGATCCTGCAATCTAGACTTGAGATCATTTAAAAGATAATGCAGTCTAAGCAGAAAAGATTCAAATTGGACCAAATGTTACTATCATATAGTGCAGAAAAAGTTTGAGGTTTAAGTGAAGCTATGTCTGTGCATGTGTCCACTGTACAGTAAAAGCTGATGAACCATATGTGAGTGTGTGTGTGTGTGTGTGTGTGTGTGTGGGTAGGGGCAGGCGGGGGTAGAGGGGGGTGGTAGTGGTGGACTGGCTTGTCGATCGATGCAGTGATTGGCAGTTAATGGCTTTTCCTGTTCTGCCTTGGTAACCCTGGCCTGATGGCTGTTGCTTCTGATCAGAGATGGCAGATGGTGTTTGATTTTCGTATATAAACCTCTGACTTTGTGGAGATGGCTTCATCATGTTTAATGATTTAAAAGTTAAGTTGAATACTGGGAATACTCCAATGCTGGCTCTCTCATTTAAAAAGCCCTAACCTCCCTTCCAGATGTAAAGACTGATCTCGCTTAACTACATGCACCACTCATGGTTAGAATTCTGCTATAAGCCACTCATTCCTTCAGTGATAAATTATCAGAACTGAATTCACAACACATATGCTTTCTCCATTTCATATCATGCAGACATTTTAGTCTCTGGTCTCATTTTACAAAATACATCCTCACAGGCTGCTCACTCACACACTTATAATCTAATATGATGACTCAAAGAAATTCAAAAATCCTCTAAGATCAAAGATAATCCTGAATATCACAACGTCTATTACCAAATTATTCTGTCCTTTCACCCAACCAGTCAGTAATGACAGCATAGAGTAGAAATCGAGCCTAAGAAGAAGGAGAAAACGTTGTAAATGGAGGAAAATTGAATGATAAGCTCTATTTGATGTGTAAGAGAAGATTGTAAGAAAGTACAAACAGCAGGTCCCAAAATCTCTCTCTTTTTGTAAAACAGTAATCTCGTGTTCTGATGGGTTTACCATTATTTAGTTCCTCACTCCACCGAGTTCAACTGCTTAAAGCTTAAGTCTGTGGTTTAAGTCTGTTTAATGTCCCAAACCTCCAGACGTTTTGGCATTTCATCTCCCACAAAAAACAAAACAAAGCAAAAACAATAACACAAAAAAAAGCCCCAAAATAGAAATAAATAAATTCTGGTTTGCTGTGCGCATCATTGAACAAACGGTGAAACTATAGTTCTTTTTCTAACTTCGTTCGGTGTTTCACTATGGGAATCGCCTTGGCGTGACCAACTACGGAAGCTCCAATGACACCACGTCTGTCTGCGACAGACCTGCCAAGCCGTGCTCAGGGCCCCGCCCCTCCTACTATCACGGCTGACCAGCTCCTCCCTACTCATTCTCGCTTTCTTCCCGTGAGAAACTACATCGGGCTCCCTCAGCGCGCCCAGGCTGGCTTGGTTAGCTGTTTAACAGTTCTCAGGCGTCCCGTAGAGGAGTACGTCGCCGAACGCAGTTCTCCAGTTTTCAGTCTGGATTGTGCTGAGTAAGTCCTTCGAAAGAAGTGTACTGGTAGTTATACACCCTGGACAGCGACCGCGTCGTGGCGAGCTGTCTTCAGCGGTCACCTGGTTTTAATTAGCAGGGTAGCCGTTGTGTGTGTGTGTGTAACTTGGGCTAACGCGTCACGGCGAGCTTTTCGGTGTCCGGCTAGCATTAGCTTGTTAGCGGGTCAGTACCGTGTTAGGTCTGGCTAGCATTAATTTGCTAACCGACCCTAAACAGTGTTAGGTTTCAGTTAGCATTAATTTGTTAGCTGGATCAACTGGTAGAGCTCAGCTAACGTGTCACGACGAGCTGACTCTCACGGCGACTAGCTCGGACTTAACCCCGTTGCTAGCGCTAGCTACAAACAGGCTAACGTGTCACGACGAGCCTTGTATAGCTCAGTCTCACCATCTTTCCGACCACGATGGCTACGGCTCCTACCCCCGCCAAAGGGTCAGAACCGAAGGCCAAAGAGGCTGCATCCCGCCCATGCCCCGCATCATGCGGTGCTTCCATTTCGGGCAGGGACTCTCATCCGATGTGCATAGCTTGCATGGGTGCTAAGCATGCTCAAACTTCTCTGGCGGACCCGCAAGGTTGCTCTCATTGCGCCTTGATGCCAGAGAAAATCCTGGAAAGGAGGTTGAGAGTAGCAGTGGCTAACAGCCAGGACCCCTGTCTGTCAGCCAACAATGCTACGATTGATATCCATCAGCCGACAGCCACAACGAGCTGGGCGGACATAATGGAGGAAGTGTCCCCGGTTATGCCCCAGTTGTTCGAGGGGCTCCTCGACCCAACTGAGGGTGAGCCGGCGGATGAGGATGCGGATGGCGATGCCAACTCCGACCTCCTCGGCCTAGAAGACATGGAGGAAGAGGAGGATGACTCCACCTTCCCTGCCCAGCAGTCCAGGCCCCCAAGTGGGGCTGAAGCTGTACCCCCAGTGGACAGCAACTTGTATGATGTTTGCAAACGGGCTGCTGCCAAGCTGGGCATCACATGGCCAGCAGCCCAGGCGGCTGAAGGGGCAGAACGTGACCTGTATGATGGCAAGAGGCTCCCTCCAGCCTCACCACCTGCAAAGCAGCTTCTGCCAGCAGTGCCTGCTTGCATGAAAGAAATGAGTCGCTATTGGTCTAGCCCTTTTAAGAGCAAGCTTCCTACCCAGGGCTGCTCTAAGCTGGAGATGCAAGGAATGGGTGAGCTGGGGCTGACCGGACCCCCAGCAGTTGAGCCTTCAGTGGCTTATCACCTTCACCCTAACCGCAGGTCAGTTTCAGCTTCTTCTAATATTTCTCTGCCCAGTAAGATGGATCGCCTCACCGCATCCATCTATCAAAGGATGTACAAATATTCAGCACAGTCGGTGTGTTCCCTTAATGCGGTTACACTGCTGTCAGCTTATCAGGCAGAGATTTTAGAGGACATGGGCCGTCAACTGGACTCGGGGTCTCCAAACCCGGCCCTCTGGGATGAGATCTGTGTGGTCAACGATCTCATCCTACGCTCCTCCAGGGGAGCAGTCCAGGGTTGTGGGCGTGTAATGGGTCTTGCAGTCTCAGGTGAGAGAGCTTTATGGCTAAACCTGTCAGGATTGGGAGACACTCAGAAGGCTGAAATCATGGATGCAGCCTATGACCCAGCCAAGGGTCTCTTTGGCCCAGCTTTGGAGAAAATGAGAGAGACAAGCACTCTCAGAAAGCAGGAGGGAGAAGCTTTCAATCTCTGCTTACCCAGAAAAGTGAACCCACAATCTCACCAGGTGCCTAGAGTAGGCTTCGCAGCAGCAGCTGCAGCCGTGAGGGGTAGGCAGAGTGGGGCTAAAGTTCAGAGGCAAGCGGCAAGACTGCAGCCTTCCCACCAGGTCAAGGCAGAAAACCCAAGGCCTTGGGGCAAACACTCCTTTGCAGCAGCTGCTGCAAAGAACCGAACGTCACACCCCGGGGAAGGGAAGAAGAAGCGTTCAGCCTAGCAAGCCTGCAACGTTGTGCATCACCTCTCTCTCCTCCCTCAAAGAGGAGGAAGGTGCTGGAAGAGGCAACCACACCTCCCAGGGTTCATGGTTCAGAGGCTCCTGGGGTTCCCAGTTCATCAGGAGCCCTCTCTCGGTTCCCACACCTAGTTCAGAGAGAGGAGATGTGGGGTCAAAGGTCGCAGTGTCACCATGCACTTCCCCGGTTTCATTATTCACTTCAAAGCAATCTATCAGTGTCACCAAGCACTGCCCAAAGTTTTCAGACACTTCATTGTGTTTCGGGGGTTCAAAAAGAAATAAAGTGTGCATTCCTGCAACCAGGCAGTTTGCCAAGGGCAGAATGTCCCCCCAGTTTAAAGAAAATGAAAAAAATGAAAGAAAGTCACTGTCATGTCACTACGTTCCCTGCGCAGGGAGCTGGCGCTCTTCGCGAGGGGGACACCTCCATGCGGGAGGCAGAGGTGACGTCACACGTGTTCATGGGCCCGCTCTCTGCGCGGCTGGAGCAATGGCGCGCATGCGCAGTCCATCCCTGGGTTATGGCCACCATTTCCCAAGGATACAGGCTTCAGTTCGCAATGAAACCACCGAAATTCAACGGAAAGTTGATTTCAGTGGCCAAGGGAGAGTCAGCAAGCGTATTGGAGGACGAAATTGCTTCCCTGTTACGCAAACAGGCGATCAGAGCGGTCCCGAGCGAGGAGGCTCAGCAGGGCTTTTACTCCCGCTATTTCCTCATTCCAAAAAAAGAGGGTTCCTCTCTCCGGCCCATTTTAGATCTACGTGTATTGAACAAACACTTGAGAAAGTACACGTTCAGAATGCTCACACACAAAGCGCTCTGTCGGGCCGTTCACCCAGACGATTGGTTTGTGACAATCGACCTCTCAGACGCATATTTTCACATCGCCATTTATCCTCCACACAGGAAATATCTCAGGTTCGCCTATCAGAACGCAGCATACGAGTTTCAGACTATCCCATTCGGGCTATCATTAGCCCCAAGGGTGTTCAGCAAATGTGTGGAGGCAGCGCTGTCTCCGTTAAGGAACAGCGGCATCAGAATATTCTCTTACATAGACGATTATCTGATATGCTCCCGATCGCGGGAGCAGGCGATCAGAGATTCCAGGGTGGTGGCAAACCACCTTACGGAGCTCGGCTTCAAAATCAACCTGGAAAAGAGCCGCTTGAAACCCGCACAGTATACGGAATATCTGGGGCTCATTTTAGATTCCAGATCTTATCGTGTCACGCTTTCAGAGCGCAGGATCGCATCCTTCACTCAGTGCCTCTCCCTCTTTCAAGTGGGGAAAGTCGTGCGTTTCCGGCTCTGTCTCCGCCTCCTCGGCCTTATGGCCTCGGTAATAAATGTGGTGCATTTGGGGCTGCTTATGATGAGGGATTTTCAGCGTTGGGTCACGTCCCTACGTCTGTGCCCTCACCGCCATCTCGGTCGCAGTGTAAAAATAACACCGTCATGTATAGCGGCTCTCCAACCTTGGAGGAACCCAGCAGCTCTTGCGGCGGGAGTACCTCTGGGCGCGGTGTCATCCAGGATGACCCTGACCACAGATGCATCTCTGTCAGGGTGGGGCGCAACCATGATGGGGAGGGCAGTAAATGGTGTTTGGTCTCGGAGGCTCTCTCGGGCTCACATCAACATACTGGAGCTGCACGCAGTGCGCTTAGCTCTAAGGCATTTTCTGCCGTATCTCCAGGGTCGACATGTTTTGGTGAAAACAGACAACTCTACAGTAGTTGCTTATATCAACCGCCAGGGTGGTACTCGTTCCCTGCAGTTGCACAGACTGGCCAGGGAAATAATTGTGTGGAGCAGCACAAAATTCCTCTCCCTTCGGGCAACTCACGTGCCGGGTATTCTGAACAGGGGGGCGGACCTCCTGTCCAGAGGGAACCCGTTGTTCGGAGATTGGCGACTTCACCCGCAGGTGGTGGAGCAGATATGGCAGAAATACGGCCGGGCTGCCGTAGATCTCTTCGCCTCGCAGGAAAACACACATTGCCCACTGTTTTTCTCCCTGTCAGACCCAGTCGCCCCACTGGGCATGGACGCTCTGGCCCACCCATGGCCAGACACACTGCTATATGCCTTTCCGCCTCTCAGCCTTATCTCTCCAACCCTAATCAGAGTGAGAGATCAGGGGCTGTCGCTAATTTTAATAGCGCCACGGTGGCCGTCGAAACACTGGTTAGCAGAAATAATTCAGCTCCTGGCGGGCGAACCGTGGCCGCTCCCCATCCGCCGGGACCTTCTGTCTCAGGCGCGAGGGGAGATATATCATCCTCACCCAGACCGGGTGGCTCTGTGGGCCTGGCCCGTGAAAGGTCGAATTTGAATGCTGCGGGTCTGCCTCTGAAGGTTATTGACACCATTCAGAATGCAAGAGCTTCCTCCACACGCTCTCTTTACAGTTGTAAATGGCGTGTTTTTGAAGAATGGTGCTATGAAAGGCAGGTTATCCCTTTTCAGTGCTCTGTGGTGGAGTTGCTGTGTTTTCTTCAGGATTTGCTGGACGGAGGGAAAGCTTTTTCCACAATAAAGGTCTATTTGGCAGCTATTTCAGCCTGCCATGTGGGATTGGGTGATAAACCTATTGGTCAGCACCCTCTTGTGTGTCGCTTCATGAAGGGGGCACGCCGTAAGCTCCCAGTCTCAAGGCCACTGGTCCCATTATGGGATTTATCACTGGTTTTGGATGCACTCTCCTACCACCCCTTCGAGCCAATCGAGGCTGTAGGGTTGAAATTTCTCTCACTTAAAACCGCTCTGCTGCTGGCTCTAACTACAGCCAAGCGAGTTAGTGAGTTACAGGCTTTGTCCATTCACCCCTCTTGTTTACAGTTGGCCCCTGGTCTTACTAAAGCATGCCTGAGGCCAAACCCAGCCTTTGTCCCTAAGGTGATAGAGTCATCATACAGGTGCCCCACAGTAGAACTGCTGGCATTTCACCCCCCGCCTTTTTCCTCTGTAGAGGAGCGCAGGCTTAACACATTGTGCCCTGTGCGGGCCTTGGGGTCATATGTGGACAGAACAGCTGGGTTCAGGAAATCTGATCAGCTGTTTGTTTCCTGGGCCCACCCCCACAAGGGCAGGCCTTTGTCCCGCCAGAGGCTGTCTCATTGGATTGTAGAGGCTATAACTCTAGCCTATAGCTGTAAGAGTACTCAGCCCCCATCGGGGCTTCGAGCTCATTCTACTAGGGGCATGGCTACATCCTGGGCTTTGTTCAGAGGGGTGTCAGTCCAGGATATCTGTGCAGCAGCGAGTTGGGCTACACCACACACATTTGTGCGGTTTTATAGACTGGATGTCGCTCAGTCATCCCTGGCTCAGGCAGTCCTGGAGTCTAGTGCCTCAGGTCTGAGCTGAGATCCTGGGCAGCACTGGAGCACAGCTTCGGGAGGGCTGGCGCAATCCGGGAGTGGGCTATATCTCCCATAGTGAAACACCGAACGAAGTTAGAAAAAGAACGTTGGGTTACATAACGTAATCCCTGGTTCTTTGATAACAGAGTGAGGTGTTTCACCATCACTTCCCTCCTTGCTTGGGCACGGAAAGAAATCTGCTTAGAATGAGTAGGGAGGAGCTGGTCAGCCGTGATAGTAGGAGGGGCGGGGCCCTGAGCACGGCTTGGCAGGTCTGTCGCAGACAGACGTGGTGTCATTGGAGCTTCCGTAGTTGGTCACGCCAAGGCGATTCCCATAGTGAAACACCTCACTCTGTTATCAAAGAACCAGGGATTACGTTATGTAACCCAACGTTAGTCTATTACTTAGTTCACAGTCACATAGGCCTTGTGATTGGTTGGCGATCCCCTTGTAACCACAGGTTGCTAGGGAAAAATGTGTATTTTCTGACTGGTTGGTGAGTGGTTACTGGAGTTTGCTGGAAATTGCTGTGAAATGTGTGGAAACATCCCGGTCATGCAGGACTACAGATAGGTCAGTGACCAATCGTAACCACAGGTCGCTAGGGAAAAATGTGTATTTCTCGACTGGCTGTCAAGTGATGGCTGGACGTTGCTGGGTAAAATTGGTGGCAAAGGTGCATATGGTGCTAAAAAAAAAAAAAAAAAACCTCCTTACTTTGGTTGCTACCAGATTACTGTGCCTGTACTCTGCATGGAAGATGCCAACTTGTCTGCAAACACTTACCAACTTCTTAGTGAGTGGTTTTCACAGTCTCACTACCACATGGCAAGTAGATGGCAAATGTCTGCAAACAAGTCTGCATCTTTCATGCAAACTGCTAGTGACAGCAACAATCTGCCAGTGGCCAATTCAATCACAAGGAGGTTTTTGGTACAGCACCCTCTTTCTTGACAAATTTCACCTAGCAACAGGCAGCAACCTCCAGCGACCACTCACCATGCACATTTTTTCCCTAGCATCTTGCAGTTGCCAGGGGTATGCAGACCAGGCTCTAGGTCTGTGTGACCGAAGCCTTATAGCATTAATTTGCTGGTATTTGTGTTTGTACAATGCACCCATACAGTTTATGGATGCAGTATGCTAACCAAGCTAGCACTTCACCCTCTTGTATAAATATGTTCACTTTTGGACCCCCCCAAAAAAAACACAACATGGCAGCAGTCAAAATAGCACCGAGGCTTCACAAACCAATGGCTGCGTGTTTTATTTACCGTCTATGGCAGGGGTCTATCAAAAATATGGCTTTCTGTTATATAGAGAACGGAATAAATTTGTTAGAAAAGAGAGTGTGTGTGTGATTATTAACGACAATGGTGTGTGTGAGTGCGTGCATGTGAGTGAGCGAGAGAGAGTAAAAGTGAAAGAGAGAGATTTAGGTCACACTGGGACTTACAACTGCAAAATTAATATGCCCTCACTCCTGAAACATCAACAAATAATAAAATACTTTGCTTTACATAACTTATTAAGATGCTCTCTCTCCCTCATGCTTTCAGCATGCAAATTAATACACTGATCATTTGAATAATCATTTGCATTCCAGATCTCACAATTTCATGTCCAAACTTTAACGGCTCCCAGAGTTCTCATTTTAACAGGAGCTGCACAGACAGTCCTTATGGTTCAAATTATTTTAACATGACTATTCCAACCTAACAAGCATAAATTAAGTAAATTCCTATCTTGTGACAGAGATAGGCCATCTGAAGGAAGGATCAGAGTTTGAATTATTCAGCAGGCCTTAATTTTAAGGGTGCTGTTGACTGTGGTGAAATTATTTAAATTAAAAAAAAAAAAAAAAAAGAGTTGTGGGGCTGGCAGTGAAGGATGATAGCATATGATCTGTGAGTTTAGGAGTTCAGTGGTTATGAGGACTTCCTCTTCTGTCTCAGAGATCTCAGAGAAAAGGAGGCTCTGTAAATCCACGTGACGCTGAGCTTTGCCAAGTAACAGAGAAGTGTGAGGGTGACCCAGAGGTTTGCCACATAAACGAAGCAGGGTGAGGTGAAGGTGAATAGGCAAGAGAGATGATATGCTGGGGTGGGGTTTAAAGGCATGGTAGTTAAACTCCCCCCCCCCCCCCCCCCTCTCTCTGTCTATTCTGGGCATCAGTGTGTCATGAAGGAATGTGAGGGCCATAAAATATCAGTGCCCTTGAGAAGCTGAAGAGCATTCTTGTCCCCAACTCTTAAAGCTGTCTTTCTCTCTTTCATTCACTATCATTTTCCCCAACTCACTACCCACCCTTCCCTCTTATTTCAGAAGTAAGTTTAAAGTAGAACACAGGTGTAGAAGATGACACCCATGGGAGAGATAACATTTGGGAAAATTCCTGGGATTAAAAAAAAAAATACAAACTTTTTTCTAGTATCTTTCATCTGAGGCACTATGTTACTGCCTGAGTTTCAAAACTATGCCTTTGTCTCCTTTTGTGTCTGCACCCCCACACACCCATAGCTACCCCTTACATCACTACTTTGTAATTTCCATATAATAATTTAAACAGGGGATTCTATTCTCTGCTGCCTCTTTCGTTTTCATCCCATCATTTTATCCATCTTTTGTATTCAAGAATAAAAGCCATAATGAGAAAACAAGGTGCAAAATGATCTTTTCCAGAACCACTAATAAAAACCGCATGACACCCTGGGCTGCACCGCTTAATTACAAAAGGATGAAATCTTTTCTTCTACATCTGGAGAAAACATTGTCTGCATAACACTGAGGGATTTACAGCTCCCAGTTCTAACCTTGGACTCCAGCACACAGCAATTAGGCAAAACATGGATGGACAACCAGTGCCATGAACTTCAGGAGGAGATGGCTATTCTCGCTTGGCCCAAGGGGAAAATCCCTTGAGGTCCCACAGCTTCAAATAAAAACTGTAGTCCCAGGAAACTGGTAGATGGATTATTTTTTTTACTGAAGCCTCGGTAGTAGTCACAGAGAGGTGAAGCGGACCTTCTACTGCAGTCAGTACTCCACGTCATATTTTGTGCTACACAATCCATACAAAGGGTATCAGCATCATCCCTGTGACCCATCAGAAATCCAAGTAATAAATTGCTGAAGTTCTGTAATCCAACAGTAATCAATGCATCACAAAATGGAAAGACCTTAGGGGGCGATTTGTTAAGACAAATAAAAACAAAAGCAGTACATACTCTGTGCACTTAGGAGCAACTGCTCTACAGTGAGAAAAGCTTGTGTCTCACAAGGCGCTGTCAAATAACTGTATGTTATGAAATGTATATAAATCAATATCAAGTATATATAAAAAATACTTACTTAATGATAACAACGTATTTGGTACTCAAACATCCTTTTTGCCTCAAAACCGGAAGGTTACAAAGTAAGGGAAATGTTACAACACAGTCCCATGACTGTGTCCTGCTGGCCAAACCCAAACACAATGAGCAGACAGACACCAAACAGGTCCCTGTGTGCTCATCCTGGCACCTAATTCCCCCTCCCTTCTTCTCATCTCTCTTTACCCTACTTTAATGTACAGCTGCACTAAATACAGACCTCAAAACAGAGTAGTTTTGTGGCCCTGACCACACGAAGGCCATTAATCTGGTGGCTAAGCTACTGATGTATTGATGGCAGAGAGTCAGTAAGCTTGCCTGCTTCGGTCTCTCCATCCCTTCAGCTTAGGAGTTACGGTGCAGAGATTCACAGGAGCCCTGGTGTGGTGCAGAAGAGCAGCATTTACCCGTCGACTGACACTGTTAGTCTTTCAGGTGCGGTGGCTATAGGCCACCTGATGCATTGACCAACTCGGCTTAAAGACCTTGAAGCCTGAACCTCGTTTGAGTCGAGCTATGAGCCACATAATATGTTTGCATACACTCACAATACATCATTTACAAGGATATAAGCAGGAAATTCTGGTTTTTTGAACCACGCACAGCAACATTCAAGAAAAATAGATTCTATTAAACTGCTGTGTAGACTCGTATCTTTCAAAAAAAAAAAAAGAAAAGAGTGAGGATCAGTACTACTATTAATGTTTTGCAGAAATCAGATGAAATGTGCAAATACATTCAGATTACTGCAGAAGACTGCTTAGGAGATTAATATAAAAAGTCCTTATTTTAAACTGGTGATCCATAATAATATACTTATTTTGATATGGTGGTCAGTCTACATGGAAACTCATTTTACTGCAGTTTGACTACCAAATGTATACGTTCAAAGACACTGTAAAGGCTGTTGATTACATGGACTGATATGAGGTCATTTTGAAAACAAAATGCATACCATTGTTCAGGCAGCCTTGCAGTAAGGTTTTGTGGAATTAGGAAAAAGACAGAACCATGACTGACATGCTTGGAGTACTATCTTTACAAGATTGAAGCAGGCAGTGAGTTGGTGCAGGAAAGAGGTTGTCTAAGATGTAAAAGCCCTCTCGATAATGTCTCCATCTCCCACAAACACTTTAAAGGAAGAACTTCATTTTACTGTGTGTCATAATTAAAAAACTCTAAAAACAAATTTAAGCCGGGAAAGCTTCATGGGCTTGGAGGCCAGACCTTTTGATTTAGTAAGAGAATCAATGTGCTGGTAATAATGTTAACAGTTCTGTAGTGAGGATCAAGACATTTCTAACAGGCTAAGAGTTAGTTGTGAGAGGATGTGGAAGGATTTAGCTGAGTTGAATTAAAAATATGAACATAAATAACCTTATGCAAATCCCCATTTCCACTAACTGTCTATGATTTTTCTTTCTTTTCTTTTTTGTGTGTGTAAAGAATTTTTCATGGTAGAATTGTAAAAAAGAAGAATAAACTGCAAAGTAAAAGTAACAACAGTGTTTAAAAAAACTACAAATTTGGTGGCAGATACATACTGTTTCTGGCACGTTAGGCAGTGGTGTATGGTGTAGATCTATAGTGAGGCAAAGTGGAGCTTAAAACCCTTGCCTTGTATCTGTTTACTTCAACAAACTCCAATCTACACTTCATTCACTTCTGCTGATCAGACAGATCAGATATTTACCTTAATTTACTACATTTACTTATTTATTGTTGTCTTGCATATGCAGTTTTTTTTTTTTAATCTCTTTAATTACTGTCGCAGAGAGGATGCTAAACTGCATTTCACTGTTTTAACATTGTTCTTAGCATTGTTTTTTTTAACAGTGACAATAAAAACGCTATTCTATTCTATTCTATTCTAGATATCAGGATGACCTTGGATATTAGCAAAAATGTGCTGTGATGCTCAAAAACAACAGGCAACAACAACAAAAAATAGCATAATTACAAAGGATCTCTAACTTTCAGCACACAATCAAACCCATAAAGAGCTATAGGAGACAGGAAATTGTCAAGGAGCACAGAAAATGTGTCTCTATGTCAAAAAACAAACCCAGGACAGAGCACCTAGTTAATAATGCACTGGATTCTTAACTCTGGCAACTGTGGAAAAAAGCTGAGAGCTGAGAAAAGTCTAGCCTCCCCTGTCAAAGCAGCTTTCTCCTTTCCCCCTTTTTGCTTTCATTCACTGTCACTGTGTAAGCCCCAGCAACACCCACAGTAGGGTCTGTGCACATACAATCAACACCACCAGCAGCAACAGCTGTGCCACGGGTCAAAGCCTGACCCTTTCTCTGGCCTTCTCAAGGGGTGGGAGCTAGAAGAGTTGTGAAATTTTTGCACACAGCCAAACACTAACCCCTAGTAGCCCCCCTTACATGCCTAACAGCCGCTCTCTTAAATCCACCCTGGTTCTCTGCGCTGTACTGCTCCTTCCTTGTTTCACCCACCACTGAGTAAGTGAGATTTGTTTGAAGTAAGATGCAAGAGTTTAAGACCCTGCAGGTGACTCCTGAAACAAAGAGTGTAACTAGGGTTCTGGATCATAACATTGTTAACTGGGGAGTAAACAGAGGCAGGGGCCGACACAGAACTTCTCTATGAACTACTGAAAAGATACCTTTCATGTGCCCTATGGCATTTTAGATGACACGGTTGCTCTGTGTGTGCGTCTGCCTGTTCATCTGTCTGTTTTTGTGTGTGCATTCACACACTTGTGCATGTGAAAGGAGAGAATGGGCTGTCTCCCAGGATGTGCAGTGAGCGCTTTATTAGAGTGGTAGTACCAGTAAATCAGAGCTCAGCTCTTCCTGGAACTGCTGCAACCTTTCCCACTGAGCACTATTACTGAACAATCATAGGCTAGCCATGATAATTAGCAGTGTATCTATGCTTCCAATCCTCCAGCACCCCTCACCCACTCTCCTGTCTGTCTCTCTATCCACCTCCTACCAGTCCCCCTCCTAGAAATGTCTCATTTGCGAGTGAGTAAGGCGAGGCACCCACTTTCCCAACTTTGTGGACATCTCACGTTACCTGCTATAATTTGTCTTAATTCGGGCAGTCATATGCACACACTTTAACCCCCCCCCCCCCAAAAAAAAAAATAAATATTAGTAAGAAAAGTTTAATAGACTGGGAGAGGTATATAATCATGTCAAGCCTGATCAGCAACCAGGGAACTTAACAACAATCTAAAAAAAACTTACCCAAGAAACCAGGACTTGCCTTGCTGTCCATTAGTGAGCACTTGGCTCAAGACCAAGTCAGCTGGACTCTTACACACATCCAAAATCCATATCAGCATTATTTGATTGCAAAACTGCAATATTTTTCCAGATTTAGACTAAAAATCATAACCTATTTGCGGTTGTTCTCTAACTACATTCCAATGCATAGTCCAAGAAGACTCGAGTCAATCCTGGTAGTTTTGATCATTAAGGGGGAGCGGTCATCATGGCTTGGATTCCCGCATCTGAGAAGCCAGTGCTTCTGCTGAGTAGGATCATCAGTGAAACACCTTAATGCCTTTTCATCTAACCACTAATCCCTTCATTTACATTACAGCCTCTTTTCCTCTATTATGTTTCATCGTGATTATTTGCTCTCTGCAGAGTGTGGACATTTTCTTTCCTCAGTGTTCACTGGTTCTTCTGGATTGCACTGAGGGGTAAAATAAGAGCAGTAACTCTATACAAGATACAGATGTTTTCTGTCCGTTAATGGGCAGAGCATACAATCAAAAGCCATGCTCTTAAAGGTAAGGCGTGGGACACTGCATGTGACTGGGTGTGCATGGCAGAACGAAGGAGCTGAATTTTTCAACACTCTTGTTTGTTCAATAGGGAAGGAACAGAACAGGGGAAGGGATTTCAGGATTTACTTGGTTAAAGATTCCCCATCTGATAGTGACGGCACTTTCCCCCCTGTCTTTCCATGGCCAAGCGGCATCTGGAGTGGATTTTGTGCTAGCAGACACCGAGGAACATGATTACATTCGGCTAACTGCGCTCTAAACTGATTATGCATGTGCCAAGCTAATGGACTACATTTGCAAGAGGAAAAATAACATCCAATCAATCTCAATTACCGCCGATTGCACCGGCCCCCGAGACAAGGAAGGTAGCCAGCTAACCCCCCCATGCTCCTCCCCTTTCCCCCAACCCTTGACTGGAAGCTGAGGCCTGTGGCTTGGCCTGGTTAGTCCCCACCCTTTCTGTCTGGCCAAAGCAGTCAGGGCCTGGAGCTGGATGAGTCTCTCACCTCTACACTAAAACATAGTGAAGCCCCGAGGCCTGAGCAGAGCGCTTTATTCTAAAAACATATCACATTAGCCAGTGGAGGGTTGTCTTCCCTGCTTAGGGGCATGGCCATCCTGTGTGTAGATGGGTGACCATCACGCTGTCATCAGAGCCACTAAAATCCCCATGATCCATGGGAAAAAAAGAACACAGGGGACTG
Organism: Archocentrus centrarchus; assembly: GCF_007364275.1. NCBI lineage: Eukaryota > Metazoa > Chordata > Actinopteri > Cichliformes > Cichlidae > Archocentrus > Archocentrus centrarchus. The sequence goes on from NC_044348.1 coordinate 16,919,838, forward strand.
TTGGCAGAACTCAGACTTCAGAATTGGTATCTCTCAATTGAGAGTGCAGTACACAGGGAAAGAGAGCATCACCCCCCACTGTGTGGTGGTCTAGTGGTCAGGATGACTTGCTGGATCATTCTGTGGGCTTTTGGAACATTCCAATACATGGGGCGGTGGGGGTGATATTTTTAGAAAGCCCTAATATGGGCCGCATACCACAGACTCTCAAATTATCCCATCCAGCTTAGCCCTCAGTTTAAACCTTCCTTTTTAATTCCAGTAATTACAGACTCCAATTTATATGGAGCTGTGCACACAAAGGGCCTGTTTAATGCAAACCAGTTTGATTTGGGTGAAGTGTCCCAAGCATCTCCCACATCTTACAGCCTGTTTATGCTGACTTGATGATTTATTTTCGCCCCAAAAAGGTTAAAAATGGTGCTATTTGCATCAGATTTCTTTGGGGAAGCATAAATGAATGGTGATTTTTCTTTTTTCGTCCATGCATAATATACCAAGTTGGTTTTACAGGCTTTTGGGGCACTGTGGTTTTCTGCCTGTCAGTATCTCTACCAGGACAGTAAATCCAAAATGTTAAGAAAACTGACATTGTCAAGTGCGGAGCCAGTACAGTGAAAAAACCTTAAAAGCATGTACTTGTCCGTTAATCACATCGATGAGTCATAAAATACTGTATTAATTCTTGTTTACTCGTGAATATCTATGTTGTTGAGTAGGGTCTGGGATGAGAAGAGCTTAAAAAGACCACTATGTTCCCTGGTTGAGAGAGCAGGTAATTTCTGGACAAATGCACACACTCTCAGTCAGAAGATCAATTGGTTTTAAGAAATATGGAGCCATCTTAAGAGGCTTAAGTCATAAAAAATGATCATGCCTGGATGTGTTGTACATATTTAATCCCCCACAGCCTGAACAGCCGTGTGACATATGTCTCTTCTGTCCTAAAAACTTGCACAGAAAAAGAGAGAAGGGAGATTTTTTTTTTCCTTTTGCCTGTTGGGCTCACACTAAAGTGGAAGCACAAAGATAATGTAGAATAAGCTGAACTCTATGCAGTAAGGCAAAACTTGTTTCTTTCCCCAAAAGGTTGGCAGAAGAGAGAAAGTAAGTCAGATCCTGTCTATTCTGGTCTAATGGGAGACTATTATTGGAATTTTGCCCGGTAAGTCCAGCAGCTAAGGTCAAGAGAGGAGTATCAAACATTGGGAAACACACACGCTGACTTAACAAATTCACAGATTATGTGCTTGCATTTGTACATACAGTATCTTAAAATGGGATCTATTCTTTTTTTGGTAAGTATATGTACAATGTGTCTCTAATATGGTCATCTCTTCAAGTCAGTTCTGGCTAAGAGCACGGCAGTGCTACCTACCTGCTGTTTAAACCTTCTGTTTGTAAGGAGCAGCCAATCAGAAGGAAGTCAGCTTAAAGTAAGCAGGGTCTTATAGGGAGAGGGGGCTGCACTAAAAAGTTATCATCTGCCAAAAAGCTATTTTCGGTGTTTGTCCAAAAAAAATGATTGCCTGTATTTAAACGGCTGTAAATGACTTGTTGACCTATAATCTGTGAAACATGTGTCAAACATATCTCTCATGAAAGATATCAGGTCATTTTGAGAGAGAACCAGCATTTCTATCACAAGGTAGAGGCTGCAATCAGTTTTTGGCAAAGTGACTTTTATATATTTTTTGTTTGTTTGTTTTTTTAAATCAAGGTAAAAACTGTCATTGACATTAAAAATGTCTTTTAAAACAGAAATCTGGCTCAGAAGGCTGCAGAGATTGCAACAAATATAATATCACAGTTCTATAAAGATATTTTAAGTGGCCAGAAAGCAATGGATTGATTATAATGTAGGTACAATAACACAGACTCCTAAAGATTCTTGAAAAACAAGTTATTTCTTCATTTTATATATAAGCCCTTCATAAATCATGTTAACAGTACTCTATTTACCAATATAAGCAAATACATTACACATAAAAGGACATAGAAACATCAGAATCACTTTTTGGCACAACACCGGCAGCTGTTGAATGTAACTAATAAAGTAACTTGTAATCTAACTTAGTTACTTCTAAAAGTTACTTTTTCAAGGTAACTATGCCATCACTGAGTGCAAAAATATAGATATGAGGCAGGAAATGAATATAATGTGTTGTCTTTAAATACCTAATCTAAAACTATCCCCAAGAGCTCTCTTGTCATGGTGCAAACCATAGACTGACAAGCTGAACATCTCCTGACCTCTTTAATAGTTGCAGCAGAAACCCCGCTTTACACTTTCCCTTTAAGAAAAAAATGAAAATTGATTTCTTGATTTTGCTGTTATACAAAGAACCCGTGAACAGGAAATATGTCTGTCATGCCAGCAGCTCTGTCACAACATTCATAATGCTGGGTGGTCAGGATTTTTGAAGAGGTTTAAAATGACCACTTCACCTTAGTTTTTATTGCAGTTAAAACACCCTGCTTGAAGTAGCACATTTTACACATTCCTTTTAATGCCTCCATTACATTAGATATAAATACACAACCGTCGAGCTACTGAGTTGTTTAACTAGTCAAATAAGGATACTTATGTTGACTTACAAATAAGGGTCGCATCTTCTAAGAGGCAGAATTCAGTGCTACATGTTGCTATATGTTGTGTGTGTGGTGCTTGCTTACAGCAAATATGTGTCGTCAGCGTTGGTATGTGTTTTGTTATCTGTGTGCATGTGTACAACTATGCCAGTTTGGGTTAAGCACAGAGTGGCCAAAGCCGCAGACACACAGGATAGGTACCTAAGTGGAATCAGGCCTGTTAGATTTATGGCCATTTGTTCGGAGAGTGTTCATCCACTGGCTATTATGGAATGATTAGAGAAGAAGGTGAAGCTCCAAGTCCAGCAAAAATCAATACGGCTGTCGAGAACAATTCAGCCTTTCCCGCTCCGAGGAGTATTAGCACCAAACCTCTGTCTCCTAACACTTCTTCATTCGTCTCCAAGTGATTCAGGCCTAAGCTTCCAAACCAGCTATGCCTGCCATGTTCTTCTCATAGCAGCAGTGGAGCCCTGCTTCTATATGATAACTGGGAAGGCAACAAAGCTTTCATTCATGCCGCCACAGTGCATCTAGTAATGCACTGTGTGTTGCAGAGAAGTATTGAGTTAACCAGGAAATAAAGATTTGTTTTTCAATTTTCCCAAAACAAAGTTCAGAAGTTCAAAGAACATAATAGTGTCAAATATGACACTCTCTCAGTTGTATTATAACACCTCAAAAAGAGTGGTAATGACATAATTGTCAGTGTCAGTTGCATTCTATGAAATCTTCACTAATGTGCATGCTCTTTCTCCATCTGTGTGTATATCTGCATTAATGATGTGACCTGGTGTCTGGACAAGGCTGAATAGTGGGTTTGATTTAAAAAAAAAAAAGAAAAAAAGCAGCAACAACAGGAATAAAAAAGAAACGTGTGGCTCACTGACCTTGTACAGTTTAAGGCTAGCCTCATGGCGGGAATTGACAGTGTGCATCCTCAGCTTCTCCAGGCTGTTAGTGTAGTAGTCGCAGGCGTTGCACTTAAGGTGCACCGGATTGCCTATGGCCACACATTTCAGGCGCCATTCGTTGCCTTTGCCCCCTTCTTTGATGTGGGCCACAAGCTGGTACTTTTGTACGTGCTTGTCTGTTTTGCAGTGCAACTGGAAGTTGGCCTTGAGCTGAGTAGTGTAGTGGCACAACTTGCACTGATGCGAGTCCCCGACGACAGCACGCCACTCCTCCTCCGGTAGACTGCGTTCAGCTCCCATATGCATGCCAAGCACATCCAGGTTGTCAGTGGTGAAGCGGTTGCACACAGCGCACTGAAAGAGCTTGAGAGAGGGATCTGTAGTTTGCGACAAACTTTCTCCCAGGGTCATCAGTTCTTCAGACACCAGCTGCCCACCACCCAGCCGCACATCCATAGGGATTTCCCCACCTACTAGAACAAAGGAAACACACGAAGACAAACCAAAACAAAGAGTAGAGAAAGGTATCATTAGCTCAGACCTATTCAAAGCTTATACTCTAGAAGATTTCATCTCAAGTAAATACATGCTTGCAAAAAAAAGCATAAACAAAAAAAGTGTCTTTTGGTATGATATTGTGTGGAGGATAATGCTCATTTTTGTTTGTCTCTAGCTAACAAATAGCTTTGAGCTAGAAAACAAGAGCGCCTGGACATTTCTACAAAAGCCTCACCATGCCAGAAAATGAACATACACATTTCACTGTTTGAGCTGGTGCTCTTTCATGTCCTCAACTCTAAAAGCCACGAGGTCAACAGAAAAAGCAAGATGTTTTATAATTACAGCAAGGAGTTCCCAAGCACAAAATACTGTAAACCAACCCCACCGCCCTTGTTCACATAATGATACTTTAAAAAAAAAAAATTCCACTTCTTGGATTATTTTCCTCCTTTCTCTCCAGATTACCCCTAACACCTGACAGATTAAGTCTGCTTGGTACCGAGTCGAACGATGGTGAGAGCGGAAAAAAAAAAAAAACACAGCAAGCACATATCTTATGACACCAACCACATAATTGATGTCTGTACAGTCTGGGAAAGCTGGCTTTAAAAACGAAGGCTAAAAAAACGAGGTAAGAGCCGGTGTTTTTGCCTTTGCTTGCTGATCTTTAATCTTTCACTGCCCAGACTGAGCATGCAGGCTTGACCCTGCCTGGCTTTACACTAAATTAATTCCAGCAGCTCCTTTTTATTTATTGCTGCAGTATGCAGCCTGTTCTCGGACTTTTCTCCATTACCTGAGTTTTTATAGCCAGGAGAGGGAGACCTTTGAGAAACCCTGTGAAATCACTCACAGACCCAGCTCCCCAGTCATGGTTCTTTACATTCAATCATACAAAAACACAGATGCACACAAATTTCTCTATAGCCATCTGTTTTTGTTTTTTTTCATGCACCTTACACTTCCCCTTTCTACCTGGCTCTACCAACTTAATTTTGATTGTATATAATCCGACAAATCCTGTGATTTCTTTGCATTTGTTTAATACAGGCTGTTTTATATTAAAACTATTACATTGTGAATTTCTATATATTAAGGAAGCTGATATCACGTGAGGTCAGCATGTTGCTATAAAATGTATCTCTTTAGAAATATGCCCTATAGTTAAAAAAATCCACAATGAGAGCAGAAATAAAGTGTACTTTTGTGGTTGTTTGGTTGGGGATCTCCTAGTGATGGCAGATTCTCTTACTGAACCTTATGTATTATATGGTACTGCTAATATCAGAGTGTTTGTGTATGATGGCGTTAAGAGTTCCTTAAAGTGTGACCATGGATAACACCACTGCAGTTTATGGGCTCAGACTGTGTAATTATTGCCTCTCTTGTAATATGCTTATTACAACTCACCTCACAGGAAAATGAACCAGATGGCAGAAGAGGGAGAAAAAAAATTAGTCACAGCAATAAATTCTTGTTTGTGTCTTCAAACTGTTGACAGTTGAAACAAGTCTGCACAAACTGTGTGGTTGTAACTGGTCCTACAAACAGTTTGCTGTGCTGCTGAATTACCCTTGCTGAGGCCTCTAACCTCCCTTCTTTGACCAAGATTAAATTTATAGCTGAAATTACTAACTTGGAAGAAACAGAGAACTCCAGTGGTGAGGTTCAGCAGCAGTTTGAAGAAAAAAAAAAAAAAGCTAAGGCTGGTTGGCTCTGGAAGGGGGGGGGGGGGGGGGGGGGGGGGGGGTGTTACAGACTATACAAATGTGGCCCTCTAAATCACCTTGCATGGATATCAGACAGTGAATTTCAAAATTCTGTTAAATTATATCAACACTCTGTTATTTGAGTGCCCTGTAAAAGGCTGTGAGCAGGAAAATAAATAATCTTTTGCTTTCTGCATGCTGCTTGGCACATTTATTGTAAGAAAAAATATTTGGTATGCTGGCCTTGTGTACTAGAACATTTTACTATTGCTTGTATACACATATTAAGGCAGCATGAGAGCAAGGCAGCTACCAAAATCAGTACAAATCAGTAATATGCCTAGTATAGTATAGTATAGTATAGTATAGTATAGTATAGTATAGTATAGTATAGAATAGAAGGGGAGAGATAAAATATAGAAATTGCAGCTAATCATTTTGTGTTAATTTAATAAGATTTGACATTAGTGTCACATGTTCCTGTAAATTAATAAATTAGAAATCAAGATCAAGTTCAACTGAAAAACATTCCACATTTTTTTTCTAGCCTTCTCATCGTCTTTTTGTGGGGAAATACTTTTGAGAACAAAATAAGACTTACCAAGTGCAGGGGCGAGGGCAGCCATGTTTGGATCCAGGTGAAAGCTCCCCATCAAGAACTGGGCCTCAGCTCCAGCTGGGTCTATCTTGAGGCTTGGTGGAAGGCTCATATTTTGGGTCAGGTAATACTGGTAGAGCTCAGCTTCAGAGGGTGAAGGCATAGCACCCAAGCCAAGTCGTCCATGCTGCATCTGAGTCACATTCTGCTGGAGTAGCATCATGTTGTGCATGTGCTTTTCACTGGTCATGTGAATACGAAGGTTCCGTGCAACATTGGTCTCATAGTCACACACCTCACACCGCCAAGAAGGTTTGCTCTTCGGCTTGGTTGGGGAGGGGACTCCACAAGGTCCGGACATATGGGTGGAGGATTGTGAAGGATGGTGATGGGGAGGGTGATGGCTACTGGCCTGGGTGACTGACGGGACAGCCACCACTCCTCCTGGGTTATGTCCAAACACCTGGTCCTGCGCAGAACCAATGGAGCCTCCATTCTGTAGTGTCTGCATATTGTTCAGGTGCTTGTCTGACTGCATGTGGATGCTTAAGTTGCCCTTTGTGGTGGTGGAGTAGTTACACACCTACAAAATACAAGACAGTTTCTCTTGAACGGCAATGAAATTATACAGACATTAATTTAAAATCCTTGGTTGCCACCTAACATGCAACTAAATCAACAAAAAGTCATCTACATACCTCACACCGGAAAGGCTTGTATCCACAGGTATAGCTTTCTCCACGAGCCAGACGAGGGTGACTCTGGCCACTGCTGCAGTATACACAAGAGCCTCCTGAGTCCGGGTGCTTCTCTTTCATGTGGGCCTCCAGAGTCTGCTGGTACTTGTAATGCCAGTTGCATTTGGGACACTTAAGTGTCTTGCATGAGTTGCGTGAATGCATCATGGTCATGTGACCACCCAAGGAACGTGAGGAACCCAGAACAGTGTCACATTTAGGGCATTCTACCCCACTACCTCCACTGCCACTGGGCCCATGGTTCTGTGAACACTCACCCATACCTGTTATGTCACAGGACCCCCCCGGGAGGGGGTGCAAGTGGCCATGAGATGAAGAGTGGAGGTGATGATGATGGTGGTGCACGTGGTGATGATGCAGAAGGGCTCCATTTTCCTCCTCTCCCTCTGCAGGGCAATCATTTGGTTCTGGAGCTGTGGCACTATCTCGATTGGCACTTTCATCAGCAGCAGCATTGGTGGACAGAGGCGAGGAGGAAGTGCCAGAAGTGTCATCCTCGCTCCTTCTGACGGCAGCTGTCGCCAGTGCCATGGGAACAGCAGGTCCCTGGCAGTTAAAGCTCAGAGGGAGCTCTGAGGTCCTCCCCCCACTATCTGCAGCCGAACCCTCTTCCTTAACAGAGGAGGAAATGGAAGCAAGGGCTTTGCTGTTATGTGTGGAACTGACTGCAGAGGTGCAGGGAGAAGGCTGGAGAGTGCTACTAGGCATTAATAAAGGAGATTTGGAAATGCTTTGGTTTGAGACAGCTGGTTCCCCCGCTTCACCCCCACCGCTGCTACTGTTACCACCACAGGCCATTGCAGTGCTTTCTGCCTCCACCTCATCTTCCTCTTCCCCTAATAACAGTTCCTCGTCCTCCTCAGAGCCCCCAGTCTGGCTGGATAAGTGTGCCTTGCTTTCATGTCCCTTAGTGTTCCCATCTTCTCCCTTGCAAGCCAACTCTTTCCCAGCAGGCTCCTCTGTTCTCCCTCCCTGTTTGGGCAGGGCACTGGAGTCTTTGGCAGAGCCTGGGGATGAGGTAAGAGTGGACGCTTTGGGAATGCTCAGCCCTCCAAGAGACAGGACTGAGCCTAATGGGGTTTGTTGCTGCTGCTGTTGCTGGAGGCCAGAGTCAGAGTCTTTGTTCAGGAGGGTCTCGCTGCCCCCACTGCTGCTTCCAGGCTCCAGATGGACACCACTAAATGTACCATAGAAGCTCTGTCCAGAGTTAAGAGGGAGCAGGGTAGATGGCAGAGGAGTGCTCTTATTTTTTGGTTCCAGGAAACTTATGAGGGGCTCTTTGTCCTTCCCAATGCCCTGGATAATGGCAGACGCATGCTTATCTCCCAACAGCCGCCGCTCATCTTCACACAGTGTCATGCGGTGATCATGGACAGCATGAGTGGCAAAGGAACGGGCATAGCCGAAGGACAGCTTGCAGAGAAAACACATGAGAATGGGTTTACCCTTGCCATATAGGGCTAGCCCATCAAATTTGGAGAAATCCACATTGTTGGGAACATCTTTGGATACACAGGACTTCTTGGCAGACCCATCACTGTTCAGGTAATCCTTGTTGCTTTTGTGCCGCACATCGAAGACACGGAAACTGTGCAGGACAGGGCTAAGGCCTGCCATTGTTGAGGTATTGGGGAAACCTTGATCTGAATTGCCAAACCACTTTCCAAAGGACGAGGCTATGTGGAACGTGTTGATAATCTGTGGGTAAACTGAGGACGAAGTCCCAGCAGGTTCCCCTGGTTTCCCCCCACTTGAGAGAGAGTTTGTAGGAAGCAGGCTGGGTACCATGCCTCCACTACTTTGGATCAACTGACTGAGGCTCTCCACGATGTAGGCTGAGCCATCTGGCTGGTAGACTATCTCTCCAGCCAGGTTCTCCACATCACTGCTCTCCTCTTCCTCTTCCTCCTCCCCTTCCTCACTCCCACTCTCTGGTGGTCCCTGCTGTTGTGTGGGCTGATGTCGCAGAAGAGTGGGCATACCACCTCCCCCTGAAGCTATTGGCATCCCAGGAAAGGGTTGAAGACTTGGGAAACAGCTGTCAATCTCCATTTCATCTAAGTCCTCAGATTCTTCCTCTTCTCCACAGCTCACTCCCTCTTGTTCTTCTTCGTCAAGACCCTCTCCTCTGGGATGCAGCCGACCTGTGGCAGAGCTATCACGGTGGGTCTGGGGTGATGTCTGTTTTGGCTGCTGCTGCTGAGACTGTAGTTCTCTTACCCTGTCATGAGGTGCAATAGAGTTTTGGGATTGAGAGGGGTAGGGACCAGAGAGAGACAGAGGGTCCAGGGAAGGTGCCTGGTTGGTGCAGGTGACCTGTGAGCTAGTGTGATCGTTCCAGGGCTGAGGTGGTTGCTGCTGCTGGGAGGAGCCGAGCCCATCGTCTGTCCCAGAAACCACGGGAGACTCACAGCTGTCCATGCTGATGCCTACATGAGGCATTCATCGCATCCAGGCCTGCAGAGACACAAAATGGTTGAAATAAGTGGTTACTGTTGCATTTGGGACAGGAAGCACACACACAACTTATATTACTATATGTATTAAGGAAAGATCAGACTTATAAATATGAAAGAAGCACAATGTATAAGAAGGATGAAAGAAAAAAAATCAAATGTATGGCAAACTCGGTGAGAGGCAAAAGTCTGAGATATAATTAGAAAAATGACACCATGCTCATTACGCTAGATTAGGCACTTAAACACAATACCTGAGACAAGCACTAATAAGACTTCCATGATTCATCTTCCTGCCATATCACAAAGGTACCATCTTTTATCTTCACCTTCCAAACAACACCCCTAATCTTATATTCTGCAAATCCTACATCCGTTTTTAATTAACTTGCAGTCAGAAAAAAGCAGCAACAGTCTAACTTAATGGATCAAATAGATTCCTTGTGAGATAATTAGACATTGAGAAGCCACCTATCAGCACGTCTTACATTTACATAACTAGAAGGAGAAAAAAAAGGTAAAATGTAGCTAAAAAAAGAAAGAAATTCTTAATAGTAATACTGCTACCACTTCATCCTCAGTAATGTACATATAAGAAGAATGTAATTCATGTGCATTATTGAGATAGATGTGTCTGGACTCTAACATGAGCAATAAAAGTCAGTATTTTCTATGAACCAAAAATACATAAGCCGGTTTGAGACTTCACTGCAGCTGTGTTTAGATCTTGCATCCAATAACCTCCACGCTTAGCCTGGTTTCAAACACTCCAGCCATCCTCTGCCTCTGAAATAATAAATGGGAGCTGAGCTTTCGGGAGCTGGCCATGCCCCGAGCATCTGAGAGACCCAACGCAGGCTGCAATTTAGAGCGCAGAAGAGATAAAATGATAGCGCAAGATACTGCTGAGCTAATAATTTTATTAAAGGGATGCAGCCAACATTGATTAAAGGGGGCAATCGGGCTGAAACCAATAACTCTGGGCTGCCCTTTAACCCAACAGTACTGAATATTACATGAGCAAAGTTTCCCGGCACCAAGCTCACTGCCATGTCCTGGTTGATTAGCACATTCACTGCTTGCACTTGATTTATTTACTTATTTACTTAGGGATGCAAATTTCAGCTGTGATCAGAATGGAGTCTACCCCACACCCTAACATAGAAAGCACTGAAGGAGAGGAGAGATTGATAATGTCTGTCTGCCTCTTCATGAATGTCTGATGAGGCTTGCCTCCCATACAACATACCTGACACCTCCCCAGCCCAAATGCACTCAAACTACAACAAAATAATAATAATAATAATAATAATTATAGACCCTCATTTTAAAGATATGCATTTGTATTTGGGCTGCAAAATGAACACTAATAGGTCAGAAGAGTCAATTGTGGGCAGTAAGTAAAATTAAATAAAGAACCATAAATGCACACATATTTCTGATAGCATGGTCTATGTGATTATTTTGTTTACATTCAAGAGACACTAACCTCAGTGACCCTTAAGTTACTTTGCATATAAAATGAAAGATATTAGACTGGCTGGCTTATTAACATGATTGCTTTATACAGCCAGACATGATTTAGCGATGGCTGCCATATTGAGTGAGGGGATACTAGCCTTACTAGTCTGTATTTATTATCTGCTCCATTAATAAGAGGCTATGAGCTCAACAGCCATTTCACACAAATGGACTGAGGGCAGTGAGAGTAATGCAAGAAAAAACACGCCACATGTCAAACAGACAGTGATTCTTCAAACTAAAAGCAAGTGGATAAACTGTACGAAATGAAATGGGGGGGGGGGGGAATGTGACTCGTCTAAATGGACTGTCTCATAGGAAAACATCTCCATGTGTCCTGCCAGAACACAGAGTTTTTCACACTTTGTTCCTGTAATCTATTAGCCCCTCCTTCAAATTCCACTGCCTGTCTTAACCAGGCCTGGAACACTATGACCACATGTATGAGTATTTAAGGGGCCAGCGCCAATTCCCCCCCACCTGGCCCTACCCTTCACGTATTTCACATTGTCTGGAGGGCCCTCTAAATGGCGTTCCATGCTTCATTTGGTAAACTAGATGACCAGTAGCCCTCAATCCCCCAAAGAAAGGGGAAACACTAGCCAAGGAGCAGTGTGTAAAACACACAGTTAGGGTCAAGGGAGAAGATTGGGATTAGGTCAGCAATGACCTCTAAAGTTCTCTTGACTCCTCTTTTCTTTGGGTACAAAAAAGGTGAGTACAGTACCCATCAATTCCCATTACTGCTCAAGATTCTTCAAGCAATTAGCAATAGACAGGATAACACGATGACTCTTGATCAGTGCTGGAGCTCTGAGCTAGTTTGGTGTGTCCACTGCTTACAGAAAACAGGATTGGCCTTTAAAATCAAGATGGTGTAATTCAATAACCTGCAGTGGTTACTGATGAGCAATGGGATTGTCTGGAGTCGGAAAGTCGCAGATGGGCCAACTGATATAATGCTGTTTGTCTCTAGGAGGTCTGCTTGGCTCAGTGACACCTGTTTAAAGTAGGAAAAGCTTTAATCTCTAGGAGGCACTAAAGAAGTCCGGGAGACAAAGAGACGCGGTCAAAGTAGAGGGGAAGTGGAGGAGGCTGGTGTCTATGTGTGCTGATTGCGTTAATACCCACAAATCAAAATGATGGAGCAGCCCACTAAAGGTGACTAGTACTGTTATTATGTATATTGCAATATGTTAAAAACAAAAATTGTCTTTTGCATACTGGCATTACAAAAATTCTGTCATTGCATCGGGCCTCGTTTAACATTGTAATTCTGAATGTGGGTCCACTGAGTTGACAATAAGCAGGCTGTGCGCAGCCAAAACAAGCCTTAGCTGACAATAAGAGATAATCACAGGGAAGAAAAGGCTGGATTCCTGAGCTGATCTCAGGGAAAGCATGATGATGCACAGATCCTGACTGCAGCATTCACCCTCTGCTGCCACCTGCCATCAAAGACTTTTTGCCAGAGTCTCTTAGCTCTTCTCTTTTCTCTTTGACCAAAAAAAAATAAATAAATAAAAATTTATGTTCAGCCTCCTCCTAACCACAAAGCAGACAAGACTGAACCTTGTGAAAAGGCCTTGGTTTTAATGAACAATGTCAGAGAGTGGGCCTGGATGTCAGTTTGTAGGGATGCAAAATGAGATAAGTTTTAAGATATGGGTCCTTTCATTAGGTGGGATTTACTGGCCAACTGAGGCAGGAATTAAAGGCTAAAGAACCATCTGATTATAAGCATGCCTGATCACCTGCCCAAACGCCCAACCTTCCCTTTAGAAGACCCTGCTCTCTAGGGCTTCCAGAGGGAATTAGCTCAGACTCAGTCCAAACTGTAAATACTGCTACTTAGGGGTGTCCTGACACTTCCGATATACATATTCATCAGCAACGAGGGCACACAGTTTGTTAATATGCCAAGAAGACCCCACACAATAGACCAGTTCTGATTTTCAAATGTGCCTCAGTGATGTTCCTTGTCTGTGTCTTATCTCTGCGCCATCACAGAGCCTGGCTAGCCACCGCAGGGTAAGGGGCGGTTATTGGAAAATCAATGGCATGAACGCTAAGCAAGTTACAGGAAGATGTGGGAAGGAAAGGTTCTTATTGATAAAGCAAGGGAAGGCTTTTGATGTTGCACTAGGGACATGCTCATTGATGGGGAAACCATTGTAGTCCTCAGGCAGAGTGAGGCATGGGTTTATCTGATAAGCTTGTTTCAATTAATCACCAATAAAGGCATGCATGCATGCATTACACTATTTAACACATGTCCACTTTAATGCATGATATGGCTTAGAAAATTCTGGTTTTAAGACCATCATATTTTAGTGACTGAATTTTTTTGTACCCCCTTTTTTTTTTTTTTTTACTGTGTCTGCTTCCATATAAAGACCTTATACTCCACTTAAACTTAAGCAAAACTGTGAGTTTATGACTGACATGCTGGTGTTATAGGAACATTAACTGTGCAGAATCAAGAATAAATAAATGTAAATGACATTATCAACAGTGCAACATTGTAGTGCAGTGGTTAGCACTGTCGCCTCACAGCAAAAATCATCATTGAATACAAACAAATATATAAATGTACCTTTTATGCTTTAGTCATTCGTTATTAAAAAAAAATACACAGTGCCATTCATTAAAAAAGTCTGAACTGAAACATATCATCTTTTAGAGTCCAAGATTACCATCACTGTGCACAGTGAATACACACAGTAAACTATGTGGAAGTGAAGTCTTGTTCTCCTTGATCACCCGCAGCTTAACTCAATTACCAACAATTAACCATGAACAACACTATTATTTATTATGTGCTGTAAATATTCAGTCTACTTCTCTACTAATGCAGACACCAGTATTGCTCCAACTGCAGGAGGCAAAAAGTCACCTCAGGTCGATGGCACTCGGCCTGTAAACAGGGCTTCCCGTAAAATCAATGATCTTCAGTAGGAGCTATCAGTCTAACAGAAATAGCCATGGCTGTGCTGAGTCTAAGGCAGGGAAGAACAGTGCTGTGTGTTTACATCAGTGAGTGAGAGTAAGGGAGGCTGATCACTGGCCTGTCTGGGAGTATTTCTCAAAGGCAGCAGAACTGAGGCATGCAGTTCTGTCACGCATGCAGCCAGAGACAGCATACAGCTTACAGATCTCATTAATGTAGTTCTTTATGTGTACTTTATGCATTAATCTAGTGCTGGAACAAAAGTATAACTTACAGCTAAAATAATCCCTGCTTATTACAATATGAGCAAACTCAAATACCCAGGAGGTGATATGCTGATTGTTTTAGTTTCACAGTACTCAATTTTAGTAATCATTTTGCACTAGCAAAACTGGCCAGTGAAGGCAAAATTGATTTGTTTGTAGTATCAATTGCCTCCTTTGTTAACAGACCTGAAATAGAACCTTGAAAATGATTTTACCCTTTATGCAACACCATCAAATTGTGCTAATCCATTCCATGTTGCAGAGCGGAAGAAAAGTTATTTAAGACAAATCAGCAGTGAAATCACAGCACAGAACTGTATGTTACTCATATACAGGGCAGTCTGATTAAATGATCAGACTGAATTCCAAAACCCCCCAGTAGGGATTTATACATGGCACTAGAGTGTTTCCTCAGTTTTGGACGGTGTGATAGAAACAGCATGCTGGTGTAATTAGAAGTAGTTAATTAGCTGTGGGTTAATTACTGGGTTCTGCAGAGCGATAGTGAAAGACCTGGTGGGGTGGCAAAGCAAAGAGAAGCAGCGAACACACAGCAGGAAGCTCCCAGTCTCCCACCAATTAGCAACCAGCATGGGCAGGAGGGGGGGGGCTTCTCTGGTGCACTCTTACGGATGTGGAAGAATTATTTCATGGGAAGAGAAAGTGAGAGCAGGTAAAAAATGCATGATATTAGAAATATTTTACAATTTTTTTTGAAGAAAAATGCCAATGTACACTGGAATTTTAGATGACAAGGTGATGCACACAATGCAACACCCAAAATTAAGTACACAACGCAAACAGAAAATATTCTAATTACTACAAAAGCAACAACTTCCTACAGCAACAAAATCATTCTTCATTTTGAAAGACTGCACTGCATTATTTTTCTGTTATGTCCCACGTGGTTTGTTAAGAAAGCTTTGTAATTTATAAGCGCATAAATTATCCTTGGAATTAAGATATTGATGTATAATAAGAGAAGGGCTATTGGGCACAAACTAATGTTCGCCCCCAGGCAACCCGGTGCACAGAGCATTGGTGTACATTCACACACGGTAGGATGTCTTTAAAATTGCAGACAGATAGACAGATAGAGAGAATGAGAATGAGTGAGATCGAGTGAAACTTTGCAGCTATATCTTCCAAATACTTATCAGATAAGTTAGATATACAGTATTCATTTCTGCTCAATTTTCGACCAACAGACATGGTTATTGAATGATTTGTAACAGTCTGAAAGGGAACTTCACATACTTTGGCATGCAGATCTGACTTTCCCATAGTGTGGAATGCAGAAAAGCTGAAAGGACAGATAACACTTTGTGCATTGGTCTTTCAGGGTCTAATCAATCAATGAAGTACACACTGCTCAGATTTGGGAAGATGCAGATAAAAAAAAAAAAAGAAAATCCCAGACAGATATTTGCAGATCTACAACTGTGTTTCCTGTAGATTAGCAGAAAAGAGAGAAAGCAAGAGGGAGAAAGTGAGAGAGCTAAAGACACGTGTCCACTGAAAGGTCAGGGACAAGGGGGAAATGTGCTGATCAAAGTCTTTGAGCCCCAGGACCTTCATTTCTACTAATTATCAAATCTGCCCCTATTTATATCTGCGGGAAGCAGACGGTCTCTCAAGAGAGGATGGAAGTGAAATCTGCAAACTACAGTGCTTTCAAAGGTTCTATGAGCACTTACTCCATTTCATTTGTTCTATAGTACCAGGATTAGGGTAGTGGAAGGAGGCTGCGAGAACCACTGAGCACAACTTAATGTTGTTGTGAAATTACAGGACAGAGCACTGCTTTGCAGAATGCAAGGCTGAGCAAATTGTAAAATATTTCATCAAATTACTCCTCAGTGGCGGGAGAGTCATTTGTCATTTTAGAAAGCTTAAAGACAATATCACATGGTGCTGTATAGACATGTGGTCCACATGCAATACCCATGCACACACATGTGTGAATACATACCTTCCTGCAGCTTTCAACTAAGGCAACCACAAACAGACTTGTTAAAATGATCAATACCATTGAAATATTAAACCTTAAGAAGCCACATTATTGATTTGGGGACCCAATGATAAAACGGTTTATTATCACAATTGTGGGGCTTTATGTAAATGTTCATTCACCATGTGCTGTGGATTAATATGAACCCTCCACACAAACACACGCACACACACAAATGTATACATACGCACATGTGTGCGTACACACCTTACAACCCACTAAGCTCTGCTCTTTTACCCTGCCATCCAAAACCTGAGGGATTGGAGGGATTGGGGCGGACAGGGAGTTGTCATTACCACTACTTCTGCATCCATTAAGGAGAGCTGACACTGATCAGCATACTGAGCCTCTGTTGACTGAGAGAGGAGAAAAGGGATCCGGCCCCTTAGAACAACCTGGCAGCTTTGGGATCTAGTCTAAGGGACATCAAGCTGGAACTTTGAAGAGAAGCATACAGGTGAGCGCAGGACTCCAGCTCCATGCAGACATGGATGACATGTCTATAATGCTGGGCTTTTCTGTCTAATCTGGAAAACAAATACCTTAGTAATGACCCAGTCCTGCACCTGGTAAAACACAGGCTTCACCGGCACCTGGAATTAGACAAATATCTGTTCGCTGAGCATTCTTAAAGGGACACACTCAAAAGTGCTTAAGGGAATTTCAGAAGGCATCAATATATGAAATAGATATGCATTTTCTAAGAAAAGAAAAATGTAGAGGAAAGAGAAAACAGCAAATGTATAATATCACTCTAAAATATCAGTAAGTTCACACAGCTAAGCTGGGATATGAAACAGTAAGCAGAACTAGAAGCAGCTGAATTAAGTCACACAGAGGTGCAGAAGTAAAACAGCGAGGCAGTGCCACAAGCCTGCGAGTTAGGGGCCAGTGTTCGGTTAAGTATCTAAACCTGAGTAGGGTGATAAGATCCCTTTTAGAAGGCATGTGAAGGCCAAATGACCAGGAAACCCGAGTAATGTGGGTGAAAGCTGTCTGGGGTGAGAGCAGAGATGTGGAAAGTCATGCAGCGTTATGTGTGGAAAATGGAAACTTACTATCTCTTTTACACACCTCATACTGAGAGGAACCACAGTCCCATCCACATAAGCTTGTATGTGCATATACCATATCATGTGTAAGCACAAGCACGCACATACACGCGCGCGCACACACACACACACGCAGACACACAAAGCAGGGATTAAAGAGTGTCCCAGTGAAACCATTCTGTGGAAATTATTTCTTTGCAGAAAAAAAAGGCATGAAAGCCAATGGCGACCTGGCCTCTAATTCTAGAGTAGGATATCCTGGATAAATAATTAGAGGGTTGCTTTGAAGACCTTGCACAGCTGAACCATTCACTCCCCACTTCACATTTGCTAAAGTCATTAATGACAAAGATTTAGAAAGGAAAAGCGAAAATCTTTCTGGTACACAAATACTTTTTTTATGAGGCCTGGCCCAAATTCCTCTCTGCTTAGCTGAAGCCCTTATCCTGGGAAAGAACTGCACGCGTTTTAAACAATAAACCTCAAGGGAGAAGTGAATTCTATTGCCCCATTCCCTACTGAATTATAAGGGTTGATTAAGTTAAAAGAATAATGCGCCCTGTGTTTTAAAAGGGGAAGTGGACAAGAAATGTTTTGATACGACAGACAATGTTATTAAACTAACAAAGACTTTTATATTTCTGAATGAAAAAAGAGCCTAAAAACAAGCCTCCTATGAATGCAAGATTAGAAGGAACCATGCTCTAATGAACAAACTGACTGATCCCCAGTTAGTCCTCATGCTTAGTCACTGCATGTGTCACGTCTTCAGTGGGCTGTGTGGCTAACCTGGATCAATCAAAGCAGGAGAGAATCTGACAAGTAGAAAATCCACTCACCAGTGTGTATTTTAAATTCCACTGCATACAGCTGTAAAATCTTCGAGTATTTCAAGGAGACAAAAAAGGAAGAAAAGGCAGGCAAACCCACTGAGCAGGGTTTACATGCCGATGAGATGCCTAATCTGTACACTGCCAGTTTATAAACAAAACACTCATTAATCAGATCTAGATGTAATCGTCATCTTAAAAGAAGAGCAGAGCTTGCCCTACAGTTTACAAGGACAGCTTCCAAGGCAAACCTTGCAAGGTGATGTGCATTCCTTCTGAGTAAAGCTGTGATGAGGAACTGTCAACAGAGGAAAAGAGAAGAAAAAAAACAAAAGAAAAACAACTTGTTAAGTGTATAACAAGGTGGCCTGGAGGGCAATGCCGAAAGACACCTCAGCACTTGACTCTGTAGTGTGCAGGGAACATCAAACAGCATTTCTGTAACAACGCTGAGCACTGACAGAGCCGACCACAGTGTTCAGAGGGCCCTTGTGTGAAGAGAAACACTTCAGTTTGGCAGGAAATAAACAGGAAAAATGTGACTAAAAGACAACAGTTCCTTCTGCAACAGTAATAAGTGTTCATATGCACTAAATGCCAGACCCAGTGTAGTATAGCAAGCAGGTGTGCGTATGTGGCACACAGACACGTAAGGATTAGGTGGTAAAAGTAGCCCTCTGTTGGATGCTGCAAAGAAGAAGAAGGGACAGAGAAAGCTTGTTGCAGTAAAATTAACAAAGACCTGACCATTAAAGTTGTTAATAACACCGTGATAGAAACATGCCAGGGTTTGGTCCAATCTACAAGTGTCCATTCACTTGGTGCTGAGGTTGCAGATGCTCAGTGGCAGAAGGACATTAAAATATCCTATCCCTGTGGGGACAGGGAAAAGACAGAGGAAACAGACAAATGAGAGGGAGAGGGAGAAGGAAAAAACTGCTGTGATATTTTAAGAAATGTGGAGTGTGTTAATAAGTTCCTCTTCTTCCTGTCCTCGCCTGGCCTGGTCTGAGTGTTGTGACAGCTACAGTGCTGTGGAGCTATATTTGAGAAAGACCAGCCCCCTTAGCCCCTCATCCCCACATACACACTGCAGCCCTTGTTCATCTTTCCTAATGAAACGGCCACATGCCCCCTCTCATCTCAGAGTTGCTTGCACACTGTAGCACCTGGCAGATATAAATCAGCCTCACTGAGCTGTATTTGGGAAGTGAGGCATTAAGCATGACATGGGCTGTCAAAGTTCAGATCGCACCAACCGCAACATCTAGTTGAACCGCTGTAGAACAGAGCCAAGACCAAGGAGCAGGCCTACCATCAGCCT
Source organism: Archocentrus centrarchus (assembly GCF_007364275.1). Lineage (NCBI taxonomy): Eukaryota > Metazoa > Chordata > Actinopteri > Cichliformes > Cichlidae > Archocentrus > Archocentrus centrarchus. Next base: position 16,939,320 of record NC_044348.1, read on the forward strand.
CTTATCTTCTGCCTCACAGCTCTGCATGACATGGCTGCCACATCTGGGCCCCAGCTGGGCAGCCTGCTGAGCACACTGTAGCCCAACTAACTAATGCTAATATGAAGCAATCCTGTAGCACCCATGCTACATAAATTCATGGCTAAAAATCCTTTTTTTTTTTAAGGCATCACTAGCTTATAACAAAAAAAAAAAAAAAAAAAGCGACAATTTAAATGGGCATTGATTGCTGTCATTTATCTTTTGGCTTTCTTATCTGTGCGCTTCTGGGTATTATTACAGGTTTTAAGTGGTTAGGTTCTATTTCTAAGCAAGGAGATAAAAAGTAGCTGAGCGCCTGCAAGCGTACTGTATGTACTCTTATGTATGTGTGTGTGTTTGTGCGTGTGTGTTTGAGTGGAATTTCTGTCACGTGATCCCGGAGGCTGAAGGTCAAAGACTGCAAGAGAACCCACACATTCCTCAGAGGACAGGCACACATCTTTAGTCCATGAACATTTGTAGGTTTGCATCAACTCCGATGCATGCATGCATAAGCATACTGAAGAAGCCAAAGCTCCAGTTTTCTGCCACTCCGCCCGTATACCCTGGAGATTTCTGCTTGAATATTAAATATTCTCCACTGAGCTTTAGATGTATTGGGATAACTCCTCAGACACACACACACCACATGACGACAGGCTGCTTAAAGAGAAATGAAAACGAGTGTACAGTGACAAAGGGGGCTAATGAGTGTGGGAAAAATAATCTTCTGTTAGAGATTTGGTTGTGGGCTTTTATAGATGATATGTCCTGCTCTTACTTTCCATAAGTCACTGTGGAGAGCTGAGGTGGTGCAAAGGGATGACTACAAAAAAAATGGAGAGAGAAAAGAATGAGGGGACTACATAAGTAGCCAGTTTCAACAAGTATTTACATTAACGATTATTTAGCTTCAAGGATCGAGGGCCTCAAGTTAAACACAGATGCCTCACGCAGGGAAAAAAACCAGGTATGTGAACAGCAGCAGCAACACTAGTTTATGACACATAACATTTATTAATTCAGTCTGCTGGAAGGAGTGTATGTCAATGGGACAAAGACTGTTGGGTACACTAGAGAGACTATGGTAATCATTCATGGGTTAAAGAAAACAGAGTCTTACAAGTGACTTCTGATTGGGGTTGCTATGTGAAGTGAAAACCTCATTTGCTTACATTGTTTACATTTCCTTACTGCACCCATGCACACATGTGCATATATGCACAAATACAAATAAAAGGCACATTACATCAAAATGTAAAAGTTTAGAGATAGATGAAATGAGTGAAAAAGGACATGGAGTGGTCACTTACTAATACGGGTAAAACATATTTGCATAATATTCTCATGATATTTATGCAGTGACAAAGAATAAAAACCCTAAGATTATTTATTTTTTCATTAGAAAGTAAACCTCACTCAGTGGCGGGAGATTCCGCACTGCCTAGTGATCCTTGAGAATGGGACATTTAATACACATTTAATTAATGATGTCATTGTTTTGACATTGAAAGAGCACGCCAGCAAACAAGATAAACAAGATCTCGAGCTGGGAAGAGTGCTATCAGAATACTAAAGGAAACGGAAAGCTGGGAGATCACATCCAAAGCACTTTGAATGTTAACCCTGGACATTTAGATGTTCAATCCTCCATACGATGAGAGAATATTTTACTCACAAGCACTCATGTGTAAAGGTCATATGCATGTATGTTAGACTAAATAGCAGCCAGACACGGTGCTATGAATGGATTCTCTTAGCAGAAAGGTGAGTTTCTTTCCAGGCTGCTATGTTCTATGCTGTTATGCCAGCATAGTGGACACAGTTACGTGTCTTCACACATGCCGGCTAGAACTTGACAGACAGACAAATACACTCAACAGACAGACACTCACACACCCCCACACATACACACAGTAATATATATATATATATATATATATATATATATATATATGAAGCCATGAAAACAGAAGACATCAACAAAAGAACAACTCATTAACGTGTGCATGAGCCAACTTGCTTACCCACATTTGTCCTTCCCTCCTTTCACATAGACACAGAAAGAAAAACATGTTAGCATGGAGGCGAGAATTAGAGCAGGGCCAACTGGCTCACCCTGAAAGTTCAAGTTGAGTGCCACTACAAATTACAAGTTGACAGCTTTAACTGTCCCTGGTATGTGTTTCTTACAATGTACATGCATGTTGGAGTTTGCTAAGGAAACTGCCTCCAGACATCTGTTCTGGATGAGGTATTTACATGTCTCCATTAGCTCTTCATTTAAAAAAAAACAGTAAAGAAGCTACATCTAGATTGGTTTAGTGGTTTGATGATGAGCACATTTGTTTCTAAAGCTTGGAGGAAAAAAAAAATCTAAATTTTGTCGATGTTATTTGTAGCTTATGTTACTACTTTCTGTTTTTTTTTTTTTCTTTTTCCAGACTGTTGGGACTGGCTTTAATAGTTTTACATGTCTCAATAATAAAATCTCCAAACAGAATAGAATATCCCCCAGGCTTACTGAAATACAAATACCCCAACAATGTTCCTTATGGTAGGATCATCTGCCCCATGTCTAACAGATGCCCCCATATTTGAGTTGTGAGGAAGGAGAGTGATAGAGGCTGTGTAAAACGAGAGGGCAACTAATTGGTTCATAACCTGTAATTGCGGAGAAGTAATTGGAGTGGACTCACAGATGCCAGGTGCACACTAAGGAGGTGGGGCAGTGGTTTGCCCTTTGACTGTGAGCGTGTGTGTGTGTGTGTGTGTGTGTGTGTGTGTGTGTGTGTGTGTGTGTGTGTGTGTGTGTGTGTGTGTGTGTGTGTACATGTTCATGCATGTCATAGGGTGAGCAAAGATTGGATGTAGGGGGCACACTTTTACAAAAAGGGTCCCCAAAGAATATACTTTAGGTGTGGCGTGTGCCTGTTAGGTCCTTAAAACCACATGAAAGCCCATGAACCGAAACTTGAAGCAACACAACCACACCCATGGCAAACAGGCACACAAAAGCACACATACTCAAACAATATATACACACATAGTATATCACAAGTTTTTTTTTTGTTGTTGTTGTTTTTTTCAGTTTTCTGTTGATGGTAAGAAATCTGCAGCTCACCATTTTCTCATGGCTTGCATGGTGGGTCAATGGGATCAATGTGCTCATGGTCCACCTAGCCAATAACACACCTCTACCAATCAATGTAATGGGGGCTGAGTGTTAATTGGGACAAAGTAAGAGGAGGATGGGTGATGGAGCACAAGGTGCTTTTTGCAGAAGCATCAGAAATGCTGAACAGGGTCATGCTGAAAGCTGCTTAATGTTGACAGCATGCTTGTTTAATTGATTGCTTAAGAACTATTTTTGAATAACCAGTAGAAATGGTTAGAGTGTGTTGAGGTGCTACATGGTGCAGAAAAGGAGGCAGTTGAGGCAACGTCTGTTTCTCTTGCCTATCACCTTATAATTAGCAATAATTAGCCAACCCCTGTAGTTGTGTAGGTGAGGTCATACATTCCTCTTATTGGGCAAATACAGCACCCATTAAACTTACTGCCTTGTTTCTTGTTCATTGCTGCTCATCTCCTCCCATTTAACATTTGTATCCAAGAATCACAGATCGCCAAATAATCACTTTCTCTATAAAAGTTTGCAGTTTAAGCTGCAATAACTTTAAAAAGAATCCCAACCAAAACCAGACATCAACTTGAAACGGGAATGAAATTAGTAAAAGTTGAATATAGTCAGCGTTATATGCTATTGTGAATGTTAAAAACTGCAAATAATCCAACATATGGATTTGAGCTCAGTTGTGAGATGCTTGCTCCAAAAGAAAAGTGCCCTACACTGCTCCAAAAAGCAAACAAACAAAACACACACACACACACACACACACACACACACACACACACACACACACACACACACACACACACACAAAACAAAACAAAGAAAAAAAAAAAAGAATCCAAACTACAGTAACCTCTACAAGCAGAAAGCAGATCATCTTCTCTTCACTCAACAGCCATGCCTCAAATTTACTTGGGGGGAAACAATTGCTGAAGATGAGAATGAAAACAAATTTGGATTTGTTTTTGCTGTTCACAGGTAGAGCAGCTTAGATGTAGTGCATCATGCATTGTTAAAAATAAAACTGGCATATTCAAACATTTAAGCATCCTTTTTTTGCACCAGGTATCTTTTGATGGGAATCATGAGAAACTTCCAATTAAACAAAAGCAGTGAAATGAAGGGGGGGGGGGGGGGGGGGGGGGGGCAGGAAAGGCATGACAGAGTCAACTGTTTACCCAGCTTGTTTAGTGTATGGTTGTTTATTTCTGATGAAAAGCTGCAGCACTCAATGAAAAAAAGTGTGTAGAGCACAGGAAAAACCTGCCCGACAGATATTCTGTCTGTCAGCTAAATGGAAGTAGGAAGTGATGGTAAGGGAAACAGTCTCTACCAGCGCAAACTGTTTCCCCTGTGCTGCCTGTTGTTTTGCCCTGTTTATACAGTGTGATTGAGGTTAGTCAGTGTAGAATCCAGCCCAGAAAACTGCTGCACCGCACAAGGAGCCTCGAAGTTTCACTTGCTATTGGTTTCATACCTACAACCAAAAAATAGATTGCTTTCTTTAAACCTTAGATAACATCAGTAACAAACACTTTTTTTTTTTTACATTGCACTGTAACAATGTAAATATACATACCAATCAAGCTTCTTCACAGTGAACAACACGAGCCACTTATCTGAACCATTCGCTAGAAGTGACGACATCCGATAGATATATTGATTTTCCACCATTTTGGCGTAATTTGGTGAAGATTAATTAACATCTCGCCTTGCTCTGCTCAGCTTGCTGACACAATGAACAGGGATGGGTCAGAGGAAGGTCTAAAGTCAGGACCCAATTGGTCCAAAAACAAGTTGGCCCCCACAAGACCCTCGCCCACCCCCAGCCTTTAAATTACCTAGGTTGACATTGGTGGGGAGGAGCCATGAGCCCACTTTAGCGCTGTACTCAGGCCAGTGGCTGAGCAGGTCAAGACCTCCCCATTAGGGAGCAGGTCAAAGCCACATAACTCTTTAGCTAAGGTGAGGGTCACTGCGATGGTCTGTCCGACCGGGGGTCAACCAGAGGTCTCTGGCCACTGAGGTTCATGGCAATACAATAAAGTAATCAATCTGACCGCTGGACCCTGGTCAATAATATACTCCCAGGCTGTGCAGGGTCACCACCTGTTCCCTGGCCTCTCCTTGGACTGTCCTGGCCCCTGTGAAGTACCTAGATCTTGGAGTTCACTGTCCTAAAGAGAAACTGGAAGTCTGTGGCAGAGCATAATCAAACTTCAGATCTAGTTAAGCACTATGGTGACAAATGCTATGTACAAGCTATCAGCAGACAGCAATTGGGAGAGTTAGACTGTGATTACTACACTGTGGATTCATGCAGTTAACTCAGCTGTCAATTAATATCCATTTGGTTACAAATCTGGATCTTCTTCCTCTGTAGATGACACTTGATTTGACACCAACTAATATCAAGTAATTTCTTTGCATTAATATGGTAACTGCACTTTTCAGGATGCCTCCCTCTAGTAAACAATAAAATATCCTTTACCAGAGTCCAGCCTAAACAGAGACATATCTAGGATATGAAATTGACACTGCTCACCAATATGAGTTGTATCCTCAAAAGAAAATGCAGACATGCCCTCTTTTATAGTACTTCTATTGAACTGACAAAACACTCCACATACGCTGTGTAGTGACCAACCAGAATGCATTTTCCTTAATACTTCTAATCTTACTTTCTTCCTAATTTCTCTCAGTGTCTTGTGACAAACATTGCCAGCACTGATCTTTCTGTTCTTCCCTCTTTGGCCTCTCACGCTCGCCATGAATGGAGACAGACAGCATCCTTGGCTCCTGCCAGGATGAGGCAGCAGTTAATTCTTGGCTGCCCTCCCTCTTTGCTTAAAGGCAGGTATAGAGTTTCCAACAGCTCCAGCTGGCTTGATACAATGAGGAACTCAGTGCGAAGGCAGAGTTCCAAGCAGGTGAACTAACCTCTCCTCCTTTGCCTTATTGCCCTTATCAGCCTTATCAACAGAAGTGCCACTAACATCCCTACACCTCCACCAGAGCTGACCTATTCTTTCTCAGATTCCAGTCACCCTAACCCTTAAGTCTTACACCATTTCCAGGCTGTCTGCCCTTTCAGACAGAAATATGAAACTACAATAAGATTTGAAACACAACCCAAAAAGCAGATGAAAAGGTGCTGATTCACAAATACCAGTATTTAAATGTACTGCATTAACAATGTAATAAAATAATTTTAAAAGTTTGTGTCTAAGCACATGCATGTTTTTAACATGAGACAAGATGGGTATTTGGACTCATTTCTTATCTCTATCTCGTTCCTCCTTTCCTTTCCCCCCTCTGCTCTTTCCTGCCAGCAACATGACATCTCATTAGGCAGTATAATCAGCATCCTATTTGCATACATCTGTTTTATTTTATTGATTGCCTCTCATTCGTTAAGATTCAGGGCATATAATTAATGACCAACCCCCTGGTGCCACACCCTGGGGACAGCTAATTCCACTGCATACCAAGGGGATTTCAGCAGAGGGCACAAGTGGGCTTGTCACAACGGGCACTGGGCCAGTATCAGTCCTGGTCCCCTCCCTGCCTCCGGCTGTCCTTGGTCCCAGCCAGCTCCTCTAACAAGGAGAGCCCTTCCTGGGCCGCGTTAACTAAAAGGACAATTATCTTGAGAACAATGATGCTTTTCACAGGGGCTGTGTTGTCATTAATGCAGTGGATCTGGTTACAGCAGCCAGCTTAAGCTAATTAACGAATGCTATCTGTGGACTCTCATTGCTTCTTAATTAAGTAAGATTCATTTCAAAATGGGGACAGTCACTTTTTGAAAGGAGAGCTTTCCCTTTGACTTTTGTTTGAATTAATTTACTTGGTGAGGTTTGTTTTACAAATCTAAACAACTGCCACTTAGCTGCACCACACTTAACAAACATATACTCAATAGTGACCTAATGCAAGGGACTTATACAACTTCAACCTAAACATGAACACAGGCTCAGAATGAGATTTTAAATCTTTAGTTTTCTTTTAAACAACAACTTTGAATGCGGGCAGTAATGCCATAAGCGAGAACCCTGCTCTTCCAGTTTATCAGTGGTCACAAAACAGTTTGTTATGAAAAGCTCCAGTCGCTGTCATCCTTGTGCTTCCTTTGACACAAACACTCTCTAGACCTCGATGTTTCAACATTCATCTCCACCATTAAAAACATATTCTGATTAGAAATCGCTGACTGACTGACATGCTGAATACTGTGGGAACATTTGCTTTCCAAAAAGACAGCTGACTCTTTCTTTTTTTTTTTTTCCTTTTCCAAGGAGCCTGCTGACCTTTTACACAGGAGAGGACTGTTAGTCACCAGTCACTCAGCACTGACTGACAACATGGGGAAAACTGAATGAGAGAGATATAAGTGTGTGTGTGTGTGTGTGTGGGCAGTCATGCACACGGTGGGGGTGGGGTGGAGAGATGGATCAGGAAGTTCTGGCTGTGTAAGATCTTCCAGAAATCTCCACATCCTGGGCTGCTCTCTAAAGACGGACCAACGCATGCAGAGGTTGTGATGACACGTAAGCCAATTCAGAGTCCTTCCATGTCCTTCAAATGACACATATTTACTGCTGTCTCAGGACTCCAAGATAGTAGTACTGACTCAGACAGCAGGCACCTAGTAAACCAATCACATGCAAACTACTGCTCTAAAACACTGGCTTCTAAGGTCATCTATTTTCTGTATCTAAAGGGTGTGTGGTGGTTCAGCAGGAGCGAATCAAACGTGTAAACATAGACACACATGAGTGCAAGGATCTGGTTTGGCAACTATATATGTCCTTACTTGCTGGGTATTGTGAAGGAGGTTACAGCTGTTGATTGTGATTAAAATGTAAACATAGGCCGAGTTCAGAGAAAGGGCGAGTATGCGAGTTTGAAGCTTGATCAACTCTCACAGTCCTCCACGCCCTCTAAATTTCTCCTATTCTTCATTTAAGCCGGCATGGCTGGGCAGCATCAGAAACACATACAGTACATACAGGAAGATAAAGGCAATGATCTTGCTCACTAGATTGCAAAGTTTACTTTTTAAGTTCGGGAAATGCGGAAATGGAAGCACAAGTCTACCTAACTGGAAATATCTGAAAAAATTAAGGAGATCATTTACAACGGTCTCTTAAACTATCAACTAAAAGTGAGGAATTATCTCCATGTGGTGCCCATTTCTGGGGTCCCCCTGACCCCATTCTGAGTGCTCTTTCTTCCATTTACACTGCTTTTAGCCTCTCAATGTGAAAAATGTACTGTTTTAAGTAATCCTTGTTTGTACTGACCATAATTGATTGGGTAATCCTGGTTTAACATGCACTAAAGCCAGTGCTTAAGAAACTATTAGGAGGGCTAGCAGCTTAAAGAGGCAGGATCTATCTATGGTTGACTGCTAGATCTCTGTTTGTGTGCGTAAATGTTGGATGTATTTGATGGTCACTTCCATGGTGACCCCATCTACTAGTCCTTTTTCCCACATATCTCTGTATTTTTCTGTCTAGTGATACAGTAGTAAATTCACGTGCCAAGGTATTGCCAAGGTAGTGCTTGGTTTATCCACTGATCTTCACAAGCAAATCTCCTGGCATTCTTCCATCAACCTAGTGACACAGTTCTTGTGGTGTTTAGGCCAGCTTCACCTAGAGCCACAACCCATCTCCGCAGATGCAATGCCAAAAGTCCCTGTCAACTCGACATGACACACGCCACGCTGCACAGTCATCACTGTGACAACCCTGTCATAATCAACACAAATCTCTCAGCGTCAGCACGAGGAGTAAAGGTATTATAGAGCTGAAAGAGAGAGAGAGAGAGAGAGGAGGTAGAAGGAAAGGCAGTCACACTAAGTACAGGTCATGATACAGTCTCAGCGGCTCTGGGATCAAGCAGCAAGTGTGAATGTGATTGTGCACCCAGGACAGACAGACAAGGGGAAGGCTAATTCCTGCTCCTCCTTCTGCTCTGGCTGCTGTGGTTTGAACATGACGCATTAGGAGATGGGGAGGTCTTTCTCTCTTTCACACACATACATACATCCACACACATACACACACACAGAGGAAAGAAGAGAAGGAGAATAATCCCCACCAAGACCTCTGCCCTAATGGGGCCCACTACTGTAATTACAAGGCACAGATTTCAGATCAGGCACTTAAGTAGCCAGCTAAGAGTGCCCAGAAAACAAAAAGCTCTGTAATTATCGTCTGTCTCCTCTCTCCCCAGTGTAACTTCAGTTACCTGTCATGCTGCTGTTTTGTCAGGAGTTCGTTGTTTCCTGGATTCTCCCTAATCCATGGCTGGAAGCAGCCCTGGCAGTGCGCCTGTCTGTGCAAGATGCACATTTCAGCTCGCGGGGGCGAGTGACGACATGGCACACAAAGATAGCAGAAACCTGAGTCCTCACAGCCCCACAAGCACATGAATGCATTTTTTTTTTTTTTTTACAAGAGAAGGGAGGAAAAGAAGGAGGGGGAGTGTTCAGTTTGCTCTAGACAAAAGATCCATTGTGCAGTGAAACTTTATATACATATTAGAAACTCGAAACCCAGAGCCTCTGCAAGCAGGATTCTTGTAACTGTGAACAAGATAACATTACCTACCATTCTTTCCTTCTGTCCACAGAAAAAGAGAAAAGCTTTCAATTCTGCTTTTTTTTTTTTTTTTTTTCCAGGATCTTTTTCTTTATCTCAGATTTTTTTAGGGTCATCTAATATCAGCGATAAGGGAGCTGCGGTCTCCCGGCTGGTTTGTGGCCCATTAAGTAACACATTCCCCAGTTGGAGCAGAGCAGGGGGCGCAACTTGTCGACAGAGATTTGCACTCAACATTCTCTTAGCTTGCAGTCACCATCTGCCTACCCTTTCAGGTGTTTCAGCAGGAATGCCGTGCCCATTCCTATACTTGCTCATTCACCTGCTTCAGGCTGGAATGCATTGTATGTGCAGCTCCTCTGCTTTACGCATACTACTCATCTGGGTTCTTAACAAGACTAACATGCACACTTTATTATCCCCCACTGGAAATTCTGTCCTGGGTTACCTGTAATAATTTTCATGCAACTGGAAACTGAAATAACTACATGCATAGTACTAATACGTTCACTATGAGCCATACACAACACATCATGAGGTTGTGTGACATAACGAACGATCGCTAACACAGTGCAGATATTATGGCCTCCCAATGAAACAAGTTCAATAAAACAAAAGGGCAAAACCTGCACTGGTTATCACAAACTAAAGGCGGCATCAAGACCTAGTCCAGTTCAGTTTAAGAAAGTCTGTGTTCAAAAGCTTAGGAAAAGTTCCCATCATAGTGACATCATCAACATCAGATGTGTAATTAACCTATTGCAGCCATGCAGTTAGGGGCAAGGCTGGACAACCAGTTTAGTAATGACAACTCATACAACTTATAATTATTTTTCCCAAAAGGACAAACACAGAGAGCCACACAAAAAAGAGGACCTGCAAAAAAAAAAAAAACTTATAAAAACACACACCAGCATACAAGAAAAGGTGAGTAGTAACTAATATGCAACATGTTTGACATACAAGTATCATAATAACTACCTTAACATATTATTTAGCTTGAAGCACAGTGAAGCAAGCAGTAAAACAAGCATGACATTTCTTTGGTGTTTTGAACATGGGTTAATGTTTACTTGTACTACATAGTCATTTTATTGTTGGCTTACACTTCAAGCTGTGTTTTAAACAAATTAGAAGTGTGAATATACCTTATACAACTTTACTGAACTGCCCTTTGATATTCATCTGCTTATTTTATATGCTGTTTGCGCTCCAACTAAGTAACAAGATTTACTGGGATTTAGGAATCATCTATTGAAACCACATTAACCCAGTAAAAGGTTAGTCATCCCCACAGGGTACCTTGGCACTCTGAAGAATGAACTAAATTTAAAAGTTACTTACTGTAGGATATCTTAGGGGATTATGTTAAGGTACGAAAACCATCTGTCCACGTAAGTAAAAAAATCACAAACCTTCTACTCTGTAACAAGAGACAACAAACATGGGAGCGGGGGTGACTAATCCTGATGCTTTCCATTTTAGTTCTGGCTCCGTCTTTATTTCATAAAAACATTCTGGGAGTGTTTGGATAAACGACAGCTTCCATTTTTACAAGTTCTATTAATATGAGCCTGAGGTGGATGAGTCATTGTGAACCAGACCTGGGTTTTGTCAGCCTAACTTGTTCCATGAATACAAACCTTAACTTTTTCCATTAATATTTATCCAATTAACAACTATGACCAGTACACATTGATCTATTCACAAACTTTTTTGTGGCTTGGTGAAGTTTTTTTTTTTTTTTTTTTGTCCCTTACTCCCTTTGAGTTTACTCATTTAAAGTGCCAGGAAAGAGAAATATAAAAGCACAGTGTTGAACAAAGAGCTAAACATAAGTATGCCATTTGAGGGCCTTAACAGATTTGCATGAGGCCAGATTAGGTGATTTCCAGTCAAATGATGTAACTGGCACCTAAAGTGAGGAAGTGGGGGTGACCCTTTGTTACTGCTCTCCAACATGAAAACATATCAAAGAGTTTATCTCATACAGGTACTGTGGAGTGTAAATGGGCTGGGATAGGGCGGGTTTCGTCTCAGCTGAGTTTAAGTAAGCGTCAAGTCCAGTTCGCCGTGACTAACTTAGACGCAGGAAGCCTAAGAGTAAAGAGGACTCTAAGTTAGTTTTAATAGGCACATTATTTCTACCCCTAACACCCGCACAGGCCCCACTCTGAGCCATTGGCTGTTTGAAGTTGGCAACAGCTGTAGTGTTCCAGCCTTTATTTAGAGGTCAGCACGCTGACTTCACTTAAAAGGAGAGTGGGACTAAAGGAGAGAGAGAGAGAAAGAAAGAAGAAAAGGCAGTGGGAGGAGAAATAAAGAACAGAGAGAGAGTAAGAGGTGAAAGAATGAGTTAAAAAAAGAAAGAGTTACTAGTGTGGCAAGGGATTAGCTGAGGGAGAGGTTAAAAGTTTGTGGAGTTGCATCTGGCCTCCTGCCTGCTCTGTTGTTTATTGCCGCTGGCGTGAAGATCTGGTGCCAACATTAACCGCACCTGAACCACTCCACAGCATACACACACACTGGGACAAAACAGGAAGAGGCATGCACACAGCCTGCACTTTACTCCAATGCTTTGGCAAGACATTACAGTGTACCAGCTTTTTCTACTCTATATACCAGAGAGAGAGAGAGAGAGCGAGTGAGTGTGCGTGCATGTGTGCACGCGCGCACACACGTGTGAACTACACTCACAGATGCCAAGTCATGACTTCTCATTTGTTAATCCCCTGTTGCTTCTATTAGCCTCGTCTATCCCTTTCCATCTTTGTGCTCTGTCACTCTGGATGACTGCCTGGCTGAAAAGCCCTAGCGTGTCTCAGCCAAATCTTTCTAACTTAGTTGCCGAAAGTCTGGTTTGACAACAGTTCCAGGTCTGCTCAAACCCCCACAAGATGTTCAGTGAACATAAGACAGATGGGTGTTCTTGTGCTCCATGTAAGAGCATTATGTGCCGTCAGTATGTAACATAACACTGACCGGACCGGAGAAATACACAGAGCCACTGTGGGCAGAAATCACACACAAAGAAGAATGCTAGGATGCCACCCACCGCAAACCAATAAGACAGACCCTTCTCTGTTCAACTTCTCTCTTTCACTGGAATTCCCCTTAATATTGCGCCAGCTTATATGATGCAGCACGTGCACAAATAAGTACGCACACAGAAATATATAAAATTATGCGGACCCGTGAGGGCCTGGAAAAGAGAACGAGTCTGGACAAAGATGGTTTGAAAACATCGGGGGGGTTGAGGGCAAGGGTATTCCTTTTGCCCCAGGCCGTATAGACAAGCATGGCAGCCAATTAGCACAAGATACCACCCCTACCACCCTTCTCCCCTCATTGCCTCCCCCCTCTGCTCAGCTTTGCTCTGGTCTTCTGAACTTGGTATGGTCAAGGCTGGAATCCTGAAGTGGTCATATTCACATGCACATCAAAAGCGATTAAGCACAAGCCCTCTGGATTTACATGAGTCTGTAGACATTCACATCTTGGGCTAACTTCTCAAAAGCACTTGGCTTCCTCCTGCCGCAAAAGTATCCAAGTTCATTTTGGCCTGACACGGGCCCCTCCTTTGCTTGTGGAAGTAATACTAGATTACAGAGCAACTGTTGTTAAATGATGATATGATGTGTTTTTCTTGTTCTTTTTTCCCCCCTCTCTTTGTTTGTACAGCTGTTCTTCAACAGCGGGTCATCTCACTGGTCTGCTCTTGTATGGCTTACTTTGTACAAAACTGACATCTCATTTCAGTTTGATATACATGAAATACATGTACAAATTTGGCTGTGAGGGGGACTTTGATATAAACAAGGGTACTTAATCAGTGTGTATCCCTGTAAAGGCTGACTTCATTCCTTCCTTTTCCTCCGTCTCCTAGCTAAGCCCCAGCTGTGCATGATTTGGCTGACTCTTCCTAAATAGTACTGTGAGGGTTAACATATCCCTCTGTGACTCAGGTACATGGGACGTGTCCTAACAGGCGACTCTCAACTCAAGAACCTCATACCGCATAGCCCACAAAAAGGGTGATTTTCACCACAGCAAGAAGTTCTAAGAAAACAAAATGAGAAGAGGAAAGATGAACACGTCTTTTACAACATTCTTTTCTTTGTCAAATCAAAGCAGGCATGGACAAAAGAAGCACTCATCAGAGCACCCATTCATAAAACATACCACCTTTAGGTGCTTCTGGTGAAGGGACAAGGGAAGACATATGTCCTTGCAAAATTAAAATATGCAAGGATATATAGAGTGTATATATGTGTTCCACCTCTAATACCTCTCTCTCTTTCCCTCTCTCCACATACACTCACACACACACATTTGTGTGTGTGTGTGTGAGTGTGTGTGTGTGAGTGTGTGTGGAAGCCCAGCAGGCTGGAAGCTCTCCCAGGGCCCAGATGCTCTCTGTCAACACCAAGATTCCAGAGAGGAAGCAGGGCTTTACAGCAGCAAGCTGTACACACAGCCAGGACCTGCAAAGACCAGGAGCCAGGAGAGGACAACCTGCTCCATATAAACACAGACCTCCCTGTCTTCTCTCTAAGCCACTGGTTTTGCTTCCTCGCTTGCAGAGTTCCTCTTGCTGGCTGGACCCCCTCTCTCTGCCTGCCACCATCAAGAGGTAAATAGCTATTGGCTGCTCAATAAGTGGCTTCAGTGCGTTGGAGTGAGGGGCCTTTTTTCCTCCACACTCTCCCAGCCTTGACAAGCATGTATTGACAGAGTAGTTACACACTAACCCATTGGGGGAAATCCTCCACATTGTGCCCCAGGCAGCTGATAAATGGAACTCATACAGTACCTGTAAGCATGATCTCCTACACACAGACACGCAAAGTGCATTTGTGCATACACACAGCTCAGTACTACCATACTAATACAGACATAATTAAGGAGAATAGGGGCTTTATGGCACACAATATGATGGACGAATAAATGTGTGTACGGATAAAGAGAACAAGAAAGGGGGGTTACAAATAATTATATAGTGTCTAAATCTTTCTAAGCTATGACACAAGAACTTAAGTTCATGAGCCTTTGGTGCCTCAGAAGGTTGCAGACTACAAGATAAAAGTTTTTTAAAAAAGGGAGCAAGGTCCACAATTTGTAAGTTCTCAAATAACAATGATTTTAACTGGTAACAAAGGACCTAGGAAGTACTTTTATGAACCGAAATACAAAAATAGAAAGCATGTAAGTGAATGACACACCCAAGGCAGACAAGTCTCTGAAATGACTTTCTCGCATATTTCAGCTAACTTTTGCCTGCGCTTGTGCTTACCAAACAAAGCAATTGTCAGCCTTTAACTTCAGCCTACTTCACTGTCTCTCTACGCCCTCCAAACCATATGGGCTAAATGCCATATGTGGCATCACGATCCAGGAAAGGATTCAGTGACAGGGTAGAAAAGGAGGAGTCAGCTCTTGTGCCCCCAACATTGGGGAAGAGCAGCCTCGTCTCATCCTCTCTCCCCTCCACCCCCTCATGCCCGATCTGCTGCTGATAAATAGCTAGGGGTGCAGCAGTTGCTTTCACTTTGTGATATGATGTCAGTAACCTTCATTGATCTGCGGCCAGGCAGGCAGGCCTTATCACTGCCTCTCCCTTGTGATATACTGTGATCCAGGGCCCTGACTGCTTTTTAATACACTGCACTTTAGGTAACAGTGTCGCAGGCTAACCACCCTTGCTACTAACACCTGAGGCAGTATTTTACAGCAGTGCTGTGATGGCCAGTGAGATTACTGAGAAACTAACTCTGGGAAAGTCTGTCAGCGAAATGATAATGCTGACTAAAGTGGGACATTGGAGTGACGCGCTAGGAATCCTGTACACTGATCAACTTCACCTCCGAGCAAGCCGCGTGGAGATGAGAGGCGGTCTCGGAGAAGAAAATTCCAGGAACTGTGCATTATAAAAACTCTTGCCACTTGTCAGAACCCTTTCAATCCTGTGGCTTTGTTTGATGTTCTACCTGCGCTGTATTTTTAAGTCTAATCAAGCACCTGTGACAGAACATAGAGCTTGTGTTGACAGAGCACAATGCTCTTCTCAAGGGTGAATTTAGTGCTGACAGCCACTTCCTCTCTCCAGATTTATACGTGCACTCGAGCTTAGACAACACCTGAGGTGATTGCTGAGAGTTCTACCCTTATCATGAGAACCCTTACGCCAATAAAATGACAAAATAAGGTACCTGATGCACCAGTGTCATACCTGGAAAACTGCAGTGAATAGCTGAACACATTCAACTTTCTAAGGTAAGCATTTAGCATATGTGGCCAAATACTTTGGAGCGCTATTACTCCTCCTAAATGTGGCAGTTAAAGTAAGTCATATTTAAGTATAACTATATAACCTATTATATGCACAGAGGTTTACTCCAGCTAACCACCACCCCCATGTACATGAGTTGAAGAAGGCTGCAGATAAAGGAGACTGGACGACTAGCAGGAGAATTATCCCAACTATTGATTTTAGCTGTTGGGTATTACAGAAGGAAACAGTGGGTTTATCAGGCCAGGATCCCTCTGCACTTTCACTAACTAAACGAGTATTTTCCGGGCTTATCAGGCAAAAAGCCTATTACTGATGGTCTCAGCCTCCCCCACAACTAGACAAAGAGGAAGGGTGACCACCATTATGTAGCCACTGGATGGGTTTGGTTGTATCGTACTTTTGGAGACCTCTAACACTTATCCAGCACTTTGCAAACCCAAAATGATGTCCATATAACCACTACATAATACTCCTTAGGGGTATTGCACATTTTATTTATATGTATATTTACGGTTATCTACTAATGGACTCATGACCTCCTCAACTATCTGCTCTCCATCTTCCTCTCTCACTGTGTGTGTGTGTCTCTCTCTCTGGGTCAATGTCATTTCTATGGGTTCTCTATATGAAGACTATAACCAGAGATAATGGGAAGTGCTATAATCCCTGAGAGGAGCCTAATACCAGCCTTAATCACAAGGGGGAAAAAGTATATGTTTTAATTACGGACTAAAAGATCTACAGAGATACCTGTGAGGTACCTATCCCAGGATCCTTAGTGAGCATGTCTTATCTGTAAAACCTGAGAAAACCTTGCATGTCTGCACTCTGCTCTGTATTAGCCAGCATGAATTAGAAGAGCTCTTGCTATTTTAAGATGAAATTATACTCATTTTGAATGTATACCCATTTCCCATTGTTAATAATGAACAAGAGCGGAGACTGAGAAAATTTCCCTCAGCAATTATCGCAGAAATCCATATACTGATCAATGTGCAATCCCAAGGATTGTCTTAATACATATAAAATATAGACAACACCACATGTGCGTATGAATGTGCATGAATTTATTGTAGCGGAAAATGACCTCAACAAGATGAGAATATTATTGAAGAAATAAAAGCTGGGTGTAATGATTTACATATTTCATCACAGGCAGCAATGAAAGTGAGTGATTAAACACAGAGAACGAGAGAAAGGAAGGCGGTATTGAGAAGACCGAACAAGACAAACAGCTAAACAGAATAAAATGATAAAGAAAAAAAACTACTTCCTACTCAGGTCAGCTATACTAAAAGCGGATAATGGAACAGTAAGACACACTGGATAAATATGTCCACCACACGCTTTAAACTTTGTTAGCCAAGCCAGTCTTCATTCTAATTAAAGACTTCAAGAATAGCATTTGTCCATTATGTCAACACAAATGTGCACATGTTCTTTTCTTCAAGACAAGCGTGAGCCTAGAAGTGGAGGTGGGTGGCACTAGCAGTGAAAGAGGACAGAGAATTGTGGCCAGACGTGGCACCCATGAAGGGGCAATGCTCATCTGCCCACTGGCCTGCCTTTATGTCTCCAAGTCAGCCCTGTAATTTGCTTGGAGCGGAGATAAATCTTATCTCGGAGACCTGATTAAGTTTTTAATTTACACTCCAATCAATAGCCCAGGTCTATTGGCAATGTGTCTAAAACTCTATTTACCAAAGGATTCCCTGCTATCAATTGATCAAGGACCCGGCAGCCATAAATTATGGGAACATGTGTGTGTGAGCGAGGGGGAGACAGAGAGAAAGGGTGAGAAAGTAGTGCGTGAGTGAGAAATTTAAAGAGCTAGGTCATATTTGACCGATTGTAGGATAGAATAAAGATAGGATCTGTAATATTCACTTTGGTTTGGATCACATGACCTGAGAATGTGCTTTGACAACATTGGGCTTTAAGTGCAGTCTACCTCAGACAGGGAGAAGTGGATTGAAAATACCAGCAATGCTAACGCAAAATGCCCAGCTCACCTACTTTTACATGACCTTCCAAAGAGTGGCACCCAGAGTGATCATGTTAAAGGCCTGAAAAAGTGAGACCTCCCACTTCCGGCTCTTTCTGCACTATCTGTTTACAGTGCCTCCTTTCCCAAAGGAACTTTAAAAAAGAATCTGCCGGAGTCTGGGTTCCCCACACAGAATTCCTGCATGCCTTTTTTACACAATACCATCCTGCCGGGGAAAACTGATGGGAGAATTTTATAGGGACGCGTTTATATGACATCCAGGAAACAACTATTTTGTGTTCTTTATTTTCAGAAACTGGGATATTTGTTGAGGATTTTAATAACGGAAAGATCTGTCACGCTGCAGCGATGAATAATCGAACGAAAGTGTAAACATCCAGTTAATCGTAACTCTCCACACTTGATTTTTGATACGGATTTGTAAGAGGGCAATGGTAGTACCGTTCTGGCTCACAGCTAAAGGGCACAGATACAGTTTAGACTCCTCTCTGCTGTTCCCATGCAGAGGAAGTAAAAGGGAGGGAAAGGAGGGCAGTGTTATCACCGTGGAGAAAGTGTCGTCATGGCGGTTCTGCTCTGACCCTGCTGACTCGCCGATTCCTTAACATGAGATCATTTTGGACAGCTGACCTCAATATCACTGTGCTCTGAGGATGAAACAGATCCAGTGGAGCTCCTTATTCCACTCACCCTGCCTACAAAACATAAGTGGGACACACTTCGTTTTCAGTTTTATTCCTGCACCACAATTAACAGGAATTACAGGAATTAACATAAACAAAGTCAGCAAGTCAGTTTCCTCCCTCCTCATCATTTTCAGTGAGACAGAAAATAAACACAAGCAGGCAAACTGGGTTTCCCACACCAAGATTTTCTTAAAAACACTCAGACTTCATTTTCTATTTGACTCAGGTTTCACACTCTCACACTCCTGATATTTGACAAAGCAGATTTATTGTTAAAAAAAAAAAAAAAAGAAAAAAGTGAGAAACCATTCTTCCACTTTGTCAACAAGTTGGTCGAAGGAGCGCCTCATGTTTTTCGTGTTTTTAAAATTACACCATACGATAATAAGGTAGAAAAATATTGTTGTAACAAATGTTTGGGCGGATGTTCTGTACTACTTTGTCATTAGTGGAGAAGCTGTCTGGTAAAATCAGGCATAAACATGTGTCAGAATTACACGTAATTATAGTCGAAAAACTTCCGCATGGGAGCATGAATCACCTCTGCAGCTGGCTTCATGGCAGAAGAGAATACAGTACCCTGCTATCCTCACCTTCAAAACTGCAGTGGGGGAGGGGAGCAGAACACAGGAGACATGCAGACTAAAGAAGACAGACGGGCTCATACCAAGTCAGAGAGCCCGGTTTGCTGGTCCTCTGCTGGATTATCTAAAGAGCCACCGACGGATATGTGTAATCAGCCCCATCCCCATGTTTTTCTCTCTCACTCTCTGCCTCTCTGGCTAATGTCTCCGCCTGATTCGATTGAGGCAATTAGGCAGTAATCTATAGAGCTAGGGAGTGATGGAAACATTTCCCACTGTCCTCCTCATGTTTCTCCGAGCTGCTATAATTAGCTAACTTTGTTTCTCATTAAACATCAGAGCAGTATTTACATACCAGATCCAATTTGGCTCTGTAGAGCCCATTCCTTTTAAACCATCTTGAAACCCTGAAACATGCCCATAAACAAAGGAATAAGGGCGCTGTAATCTACAATTAGTTCAGTGAAACATTTATATACTCTATGGGTAGAATAATATATATATATATATATATATATATATATATATATATGAAATGGCCAGGTTACAAAAAACGTGCACACAAAACAAAGTGGATTATCATTCAAAAGCAGTGTGTTGGTGTAGATAAAGGAAGGAAGGAAGGAAGACTCAGTTGATGTGAAGTTCTGATCTCACAAATGGATGACATACTTCCATCTTTGGTTTCAATGAGCCATCATGGGAACTGGAATAGTGGGCCCACATATATTTCCTTATGACTCGTAACCATTTGAAATATTTTTGCAGGGACCAAAGCAGTGGACAGCAAGCCTGAACTAAAACACTTTGGTTCAAATCCAGGACAACTTGATTTGAACATTCTGAAACTCTGATTTGATCATCATAATTATATCAGGTATTTGATAGAAAACAAAAAGTGAGTCCTCTGATTTGCACTTTGGTTGACTGGCACGTTTGGTTTAACAGAGATTTTTTTTCCTAATTTATGAAAGTGATGGCTAAAAATCTACACTGACATTAAACACAAAAAGGAAATGCAGGAACACAACACCTCCATTCCTGCTGAATCGCTCAATAATGTGTTTAAGTGCACTACAAGCACCACATTGAGTTAAACCACAGAGTTCACAAGAAGAGTGGAAGAATGCCAAAAGAGTGGACTCTCTCTTTAAAACTATGCGAACCTTCAGCAGCTCTAGACGCCACCCAGAGTTGTACAACAATTGTAAACTTTTCAGTTGACATGCAAAGCAGCATGGATAATTTGATGTCCCCATGGTAACTCTACCCCTGTTTTGCAAAAATGTAATGATTAATCACGGTTTTGATAACAAAGGACAAAATCATTGATGCAACTTGAACGTGCGTTAATGTTAATGTGTGTTTTCCAGCGCCAGGGACTGAAAAAAATTGGTCACAGAACATGGATCTCTTCTGGGGTTACTATAGACACTGCAGCTCAGTACAGAGTTTACACTATTTCTGTACTTCTTTTACTTAAGCTGATTTTCTCTAATAAATTGGGAACAATTTATAGCTGCTTTTTTTTTTGTCTCACATTGAATTAGCTGACAATTAGAACCTCTTATTTGGTGCAGGCTGCTGCAAATGTAACATTTATTTACGCCTACTACTGCTAAAGTGGCATATTTTTGCCCCCCAAAAATAATCCTACCACCAGAAGTTCAACATAATGGCACTCATCAATAAATTAACACAGTGAAACTTGAGCAGCACCGAAAAAAAATCAGTGAATGCGTGATAAAGCTAATAAATAGTTTGATTTCTGATGTGCAACTCAAATATAAAATATTTGTTTTTGGCTTTTTTTTTTTCCTGATCTAATAGCTGAGTATTACAGCCTTATCACTACAACGTATGTGATATATGCATGCATATTTTGACTGGAATCTAGCAAAAACAAGTCACGTGGACTGAATTCTGACAGGTCTGATGATCTGAAAGCTTTAACAGGTAAATGTTTGAATGTGAAAGAAGCACACAGAAATCCAATCTACTGCTTTGCTTGAATACATATGCAGGAGTACAGCCAGGGCTGAAGAAAAGGGTAATTCAATCAGCAGCATTCCTGCATGACACAGATTCACTTTGTCAGTTGAGCTTTACCAGTAATTCATCTTTCTGAAAACAGACACTATCTCAACAATAATTTCTTTCAACTCTGATACCTGGCAAAAGAGGTGCCTGAAAATTTAATAACGGGTTTTTATTGGCTAACATCACAGTCCTTTCAGATCTCACCCTATCAAGAGCAAGTTTCCATTTCCTGATGTCTCTGAGAGCAAAATCAACTCATGTAGAATGTTTAGTGACACAAATGGTAATTCCTGCTATTGTGGCTCAACTCACAAGTGACCATACTTTTAAACAAACCATATGAACACCCAAATGCACACTGACTAGTAGTGGAATGCATAAGTAAACAGTGTGAGGGGTAGGGCTGCGTGTAGAAGACCAGATGGGCTGACAGGGGGACTCGTCCTGGGAAAGGGCTTTCCCAAACTCATACACCCCCTCAGTTCCCCTCTGGCCCTGTGTGAGGGACTGTATCTAGCCTGGTCTGAGCAGCAGAGGGTTAACCGCACTGCCCAGTCACAGGCGTGAAGTGAAACAATGAAATAATGGCAGTGAGTGAACGCTCAAAGGCAGGGGGCACAGCAGTGGGTGTGGGAGGGCAGGGGCTCGCCATTGGCTCCTGCAGATGTTGCCGGGTTTCGACGGGTCACACAATCACACGTATTAGCATTCCTGATAGAGGGAGCCCGGATTAGGGAGCTGAATGCCTTTCTCAACTCAGTCAGAGTTTGAACACACCAGAAAAGCAGAGCAGAGGGAGAGAAATCCCAGAAATGTGGTGATGAAAGGTGGAGACAAGAGCATCGGGGAAGAAAAGCACCCTCAGACAGTGTTGCAGAAGGCCCAGCTCACAGAAAGAGCAGGCACAATGTTGCTGGCAGGAGAGAATTGCAAAGAAAAGCAGTTGCAGGAAGAGGAAGATTGACAGACAAATTGTGCCAAATTGACTAAAACAGCTAATGAAACAGTTTAACAAACAGACAATAAAGAGAAATCAAGCATGTGATAATTTAATGGTTTTGTGAGGGTGAAAGAGGGAGTGTATATATGAAACGAAGATTTCTATTTGTGGCTGAATGAGTGAATGAGCATAGACAAACGGCTTTCTTTCTTCTTTGTATGTCTGAGTGAGCGAGTGAGAGTGAGAGAGAGAGCAGAAACAAAAGCTTTTCAGAGTGTATGTGTGCTGTCCTGTTCTTTTTTCCCAGGACAGAGGTCTGGAGAGGCCTCATATTTCTGGCTGCTGTCAGGTCAGGGTGAGAGGCAAAGACAGCAAGGGGCAGCTGTTTTCTATGAGGTAGCCCGGCTCCTTCACACATGGCCTTTGATCCAGTTTGCCTTCCTTTGCCAACCAAGCTGCACCCCCCAACTCACAAACACACACACACACACACACTTACAAATATGCACGTATGTATCATTGTATGTATGCATGTGTAAGAGTAAGTGCATGTCAGCCGCAGAGCGAATGCCTGTGAGAGTTGTAATAAGTGTAGCAAGGGGTGCAAGTAGTGGCAAACCATGGAACAAACAGTGAAACTTAAATCGTAAAATGAAGTGAGAGGCATCTCTGAACCAGGTCTTGTACTCTCTTCCTCTCTCTTTGTTTTTTAGCACAAGACATTTTCACAGAAATGCAGCAAGGCCAGCCTGATACGGCTGCATATTCTGTAGCGATTTTAGAACACAGGAGAACAGTTCGCACACTTTTAAAGAAGCAATAACTCATAACAGAAAACCACACACACAGATAATTCAGGTGTCTGGATTTTCCTACAAAATGGGAGAAATAAGGCCTCTCTTTCCAAAACACTTAATGACTCAGAATGCAGTTTCATTCATGTTTTAAAGTTGAGTTCTATACAATAACAAAAACCAGGCTACCCTTGATTATGGTTTAAGGCACTGTGATTCTATCAGCAGGCACATCTTTACACAGGTTTCTAGAAGGAGACTCCACATTTGGAGAATCAGCAATGCATCCTGCTGTTCTTAAGACTGTGACAACACAGAAAAAAACAAAAAACAAAAAAAAAAACAGGCAGTGACAGTAAAACCACACAAAAACCTTCATATTTGGCAGTTAACAGGAGGTGTACCTTTGTCCCCAACCAATGACTATCAGTGACTCTACAAGTTAATATTTGCTTCTGCCTGCTCATAAATTTGCATTGCATTAGAACCTGACCTAAATGCATTTTTATCATGCAACGTAATTAGCTGAGCATTAGTTGTAGGAGAGCGAGAGTGCTATGTGGCTGAATCCTTTCTGAATGGGTGGTGGCTGAACAAAAGCTACAGGAGGGATGGCTACAGAGTAAAGAAGAGCTGGGCCACCAGATGAAAGAGGAAATAAACAGGGCCAGAGTGCTGCCTCTTTAATCTGCTACATTAACTCCAGCACCACAAGGGGAGGAGCCAGCAAGCAGGCAAACGGCACAGCCACACAAAAGGGGAGTGTCAATGAGGGGGTAATAAGGAAAGACAATGAGTAAACAAGCAGGGGAAGTCCAGGCCTGGCGTGCTAGAAACTCCCTGCTTCTCACTGGCAGGCACACACAAAGGCCCTGCTGTAATTAGCTACCCCAATAGGTTGTTTAGCATTTGCATATAAATGCCCTCACAGGCAAACACTAAACACGCTGACACAAGCCATGCCCAAAACAGACGTTCGCCACACCTCTACCCTCCAGGAGGTCTCAGGGGTCCACTTATGTTGGGGTACCCCTCCCTCCACCCTGTGCTTGTACCCACTACAGGCAAGCTGGCATGCATTACAAAAAAGGCGGACGGCTCACCGTAGCGCGGGTACTCAGTTCTTGTTTCTGGAGAGATTGCGAAACACTGAAGCCAGGCTTCCTGTTGAAGGCCCCGCATACCCATCTGTCATGTGAAAGTACATTTTACTCTGACCACAGGGCTCAACGAGACACAGAGTGCAGGTGTCAGTCTGCTGTTTTGTTATGAAAAGGCAGGAAAGAGCTCATACAGATATTCTATGTGTAATTAAACAGCCATGCAAATCAGCATGGTCACGTGCATAAAACAGCACTAGAAACAATCTTTTTTCATTGATCAGAGTCAAAACATATAGCCTTATTTAATATAACCTGACTGATTAGAGACAACCTAACAACATTTACTAAGTGTTAACAAAAGGTTTTCATACATTATGTTCCATTACTATGTTTCATGCACAATGTTTTAATAGGACTTGTGCTTCAGTTCGACACTTCCTCTTCTGTCTACTGCTGTTCTGACAATGGCAACTTATGAAAAAAAAAAATGAAAAATTACAGAAAGGAAGGAAGTGATGAGACTGGTGTCTGCCCTCCCCCCTTCCCTGACCACCGCCTCTCTCTTTTCTCTCCTTCCTCCAAACCCATATTCTCTCCAGTGTAAACAAAAGCTGTGTCATCTACACACTTGTCCTGCTCCTGGTGCTGCTGGGAGGGAAAGAGTTCATCCACAGAGCTCTTGCACCATACAAGGGCTACTTCCTGTGTTAATCCTCAGCACAGAGAGCGGTTTTACCAGTCTACTCTGCTTGTTTGCGAGTTTTTCTGAGCATTGCTTATGGCACAGGAAGACCACAGAAAGAAAAGCTATCCGTTAGCATTAAACACTTGGTTCTCACCTACCATGTGGCCTGTTGTTCCCCATCAGGGCATGATCCGACATGAGGAAACACCTGGCTCTAACAAAAGCAGGCAGTAAGAAGAGCATTTTTTTTTTTTTACAGCCTTCCTCGTCCTGATACAGATACCTTGTCTGATTTGCGAGGACAGCACTGGATGTACTGACATGCCCAAATTACACAAATGATGCCTTTTTAAAATCTCTATCAAATTTGCATGATGCAGAGTGGTTCTAGGGGAAAAGATACTTTAATGTTGCTCTGAGGAAGAGGGGAATAATAGCATGAGAGGGGAAATGTAGAGCCTTTTATTGTCAAAGAATTGGCACTAGCATGTAAAGAGGAGAAAAACTGTTATAACAGTCAGTATCCGTTTTGAGCCTAGCTCTTACCTCAGCCTGACTTCCTATATGTGGTCAGGGTGTGTTTTGTTTTACTTTTTACGACAATGCTTGCAACATGTTGCGACCTGAGTAAAACAGAAAAGTCATTAAGTTTAATAAAAGAGGGAAAGAAAACTTTAATTAAACTTAGAAGTCTAACAGACTTGCAGACATTAAGCCTCTGAAGAGGTTCTAAAAGGGATGTTTTAAGCTAAAGTCATTATTATAAATTGCCATTATGCTGTCGTATTCTTGCATTGGTCTCCATATTCAGCAGAAAATCTAATAGCTCCATAAACTAGCCGGGGCCCCTATCTTCATTCATTAAACAGTAGGGAAAATGAATTCCATGGTGACCAGACGAGGCGAATGACGTCACAATGCCGAGGTCACCAGTCTGTTACGGCCCTATAGCCTTGTCTCAGCCCCATGGGACCTACCCCACCCCCTCCAGCTTAGGGCAGATCTCAGGTCTGTGGCACTAAACATCAGAATGAAAACCAAACAGTCTACCAGGTTTCCGCATCAAACACGTAAATGCCATGGTGCTGCCATAATGAGACGTCAGCCACTGGACGCAAAACAGCGATCAGAGCAGATGTGGAAATATAAGGCCTACCAGACAACAAATGCCATTAAACTGGATAAATACACATTTATAGTTGCTTAGGGAGAAAAGGAGAGCATGCCTCCTCCTCTACAGGCCACACACACACACACACACACACACACACACACACACACACACACACACACGGTTACACTGTACATCTTCAGTTTTCGGTATTGCTGTGTGGGAGTCTGCACTCTCTAATCAATTTATTATGAGGCACTGAAGTCCTTATGTTTGTTCATTTAACACGGGGAAAATGAGAAACAGCATTTGTTTTTGGTACAGTGAGACCCAGAGCGAAAACCACACGTGTCTTCAGAGGAGGAAAGCAAAGAGAGGAGACGGGAGAGGCAAAGGCACACAAGACAGAGACACCATTCAGAATAATGTAGAGGCTTGCAGTAATATCGTGGTTTTGAAGAAATGTTGCTTTAATTGCAGGTTGGTGTCACATATAATGTTGTCTGTATGACACCTGCCGTGAATGGTTTTAACTCAGGACAGTGCCAATTATAATTCAGCCAATCAGAAATCTTTCATAAATCCATGGACATGCTCATTGCAAGAGCTAGATGCTTATTTGACGAGGTGAGACGGCGACAGGCACACATGCACTATATCTTCTTTTTAATTACAATGTCTGCCGAGGTGGGACTTTGCAATAAACAATCATCTGTGCATTCAAACACAATAACACCACATTATAATGATACATTGTCAAATGAAAAAAAAAAAAAAAAATATATATATATATATATATATATATATATATATATATATATATATATATTATGGACAGCATTTGCATCATTATTACTAGTGTTATAACTGAAAATGTAAAATAATAAAACAGTGTACAGCTGAAAAACTGAGGTATCCAACTCTGTTATCATTCAGCTGCTTTAGCAGTGGTGACTGTTAGGAGGTGGTGTTTGTGGTTGTCAGATCAGTGTATGTAATTTCTGGCATTCACAGACGCATGTATATATGTATAAAAAATTCCATAAGAATTCTTTATTAAATAAAGCTCCAGGTGACTTCATATCCATGGAAAATTAAAACAAAACAAAACATATACATTAATGTCGTTTCTAGGAAGTTAGAATTTTTTCTAACAGGACCTTCACATCTTTTTGTTATTATATAATCTAATTAAGCAAAGCACCTTCACAAGTCAAAATAAACCAAAATCAATTTCAAAAATTTAGTTTGTGATTTGCATGCATCTTCCAACAAAAAAGAAAAAAAAAGGCAAAGTCATTCTCACTACACAATTAAAAAAAAATCTAGCTATGTGAGTAATGAAAATGTGTCACCATGTTATGTTAAATGCCTTACTAAGAATATAATATACACTAGGTATGCATATATACTGTACAGTGAACACAGAGGGGAAAAAAGGAAAATATAAGCAGAAGCTGAAAGAAGGCTGACATCTGAAGACTATGGAGGCTACAGCACTTAGAGGCCATTTTATTGCTTTGCTGTGGTCAAGTGAGGTGCACTGAGCTCAATTCCACCACAACAATGGCAAAGAGGGCCGCAGAGACAAAAGAGGGCTATCCTTGCTTCTTAACCCCTTCACTGCTGGCAGATCAGTCGCCTAGGGCACCACAAGAAAACAACACCAGGCCACCTCAGGAGAAACCAGGGTAATGACAAACAGCAAGTTTCAACATGCATACTTTCTGTATAAGAACTCGAAACGCACACATGCGCACATTTAGTTATTCACACAGTCGATAAATGATGTACACAAACTCCAAAAGAATCTATCAGCGTGCAGATGAAGCCGGCTGCTTTTTCTGAGCAGGAAGAAGCCGTCCATAGCTTCACCTCAGTCTTGTCTAATGCTGAAATACACCACAGCCTTCTGTCTTTCCGTGTCCACCCCCTCCCTCTCCCTCTTTCTCTCCCTTCAACACGGAACATGGTCAGGGTACTACACATTTGCAAGTGAATTACACTTTTTGTTGGGATTTGTAAGTGTGTGTGTGTGTGTGTGTGTGCGTGCGCATACGTGCGTGCGTGCGAGTAAAAATGGGAAAGCGGGTGTGAGAGGGAAAGGGTGCTCCTGCCATCACTCTTTTCTTTTCTTCTCTCTATAATCCTGAGGAGGATAAGCTGTGAGGTACATAGAGAGGAAGTGCCATAGACCTGCTGGGGTCCAGCACATCCCAGCAGTACATTCCTACCGCCCAGCTATCAGACACTCATAATGCATAGACAGATACAGACTACAACCTTCTCAGGCAGACATAACTACTGTTTGTCACAGTCACAGAGGAGAGTAGATGCTATGCTCACACAGAAAGGGAATTAAAATCATTATGACCTAAATCTGAAATCAAAACTGAAGCTGCAACCAGGAACTGAAAATAAAAATAGAATAACACTGCATTAGGAGAAACGCTAAAATTTCAGGTTCACCTCGTATAAAGCAATCAGTAAATAAATACATAAAAATGTCAAACACAGTTTGTTCATGCATGTGCTACAATGTTAACACACAGCATAGTAGCAGGAGAGATTGACTTGAATGGGGAAACAAATAAGGAGACAATATTAGCATTACTTTCACATAGTAATTTCAGTTATTATAAAAGCACACACACACACTTTAATTGCTATTAATACAAGCCATGATTTTAGTTCATTTTGTGACCTAGCTAGAAACTGACAACAAGGAAAAATGACAAACTGATGACTCAACTGGACTGACATATCTTCTTCTATCCAAAATAAAAGAAATTTTTATTATTAAATGCTGTGCTGACATCTATTCAATAGGTAAATGATATGAATAATAAAAAATGCATGTATGTATGTATGTGTATATATACATATATACACACACACACACACACACACACACACACACACACACACACACACACACACACTATTGAACTGAAAGCAGGAGCTATGCAGCTGATGCACTGTCACTTTTCTGAACCCGTCACTCCCTCTCCCTCATACACCCACATGCACACACACACACACACACACACACTTACATTTCAGTTACACAAAGTAGATTTCACAGACACAGATAAACAATGCGAGGGCAGTTATCACTCCACAGAGCTCAGTAACACAGAGGAAGAGGAAGAGGATGACAAAGAAATAGGGGAGGACAAAAAAGACGGCGTGTGTGTCGTCAGAGTCACAGGCCAGAGGGGCCCATGTATTGTTCCCGGGCTCAGTGTAGAGAGAGAAAGGCAACCTGGGCTGCCTCTGTCTAAGCGTCCTCCATGTTTTATGCATTCTGTCCTTTGTAATGATAAGCGCTAGCGTGGAGGGTGGAATGCTGGCCTCCAGGGTCCAAGAGAAGGGTGGGCTTATGGGATGGGGGTGGTGGTGGTGGGGGTGCAGCTCAGTTCAATTTTGCAGCCCTTTGAGTGCTCCCTGTCATCCCTGCTCTGCCCGCATGTAGGCATATGTAGCCTATGCCGACGCAAAACCGCTGTTCCTCCCATCCCTGAATGTAAGAGCTAGCTGCAGCTGCCTCAAATAGGATGCACAGTCAGTCATAGCTACTACACACACACACACGCATAACACACTCACACACATACCTTTTATGATACAGGCAGTCCGGGACAGGCATGCAACACGCAGGTTTTTCTACTCACAGTCGATACAGCAACCCAAAAATAAAACAGTCTTCATCACTGTTACAATACTACTATCTAACAAGCAGCCTTATTTGCTACAAAACTGATATTGTACATTTATTACAGACGCAATATTGAGATTCTAGTCAAGGACGGAGATCCACAAACACATTATAATCCCCTTTCCGTGACTTCCACAGCACTAATTTATTGTTAGAATTGAATGAAAATTTGTATAAATTTGTGTCACACATTATTGTACTCTATTCCATGGCAGACAGTGAATACCCTTCTCTAAAGCAGAGAAAGTCAAACTAGAGCCCACACTTTGCTTTTAAACACGGAAAAATGGAAAAAGATTTTTCTCCTTCTCCTCGTCTTTCTAACGTCTGTATGATCAGAGAGTGATGTTGTGTTATCACAACATAGGTCTGCACTGATTTGAACGCTGGCTTAAATTTTTTTGGAAACTGTTTAAAATTAATAAAAGTATTGACTACAAAAACAAAAGGGTATCATATAAAGACCTTGACGGGGAACACTCAAAAGATATTAGATTTTCAGAACGGCAGTATGCCCACAAATCTGAATGCTGCTGCGTGCACACACACAGAGAGACACACGCGCATCTTTCTCAGTCATAAATCTTGTCTACCACAATGATTTAACCAAGATTGTTAACATGATAACATATTGTGAAAGAGTAAACCACAAAAAAAAAAAAACACAGCCAATTTCACTTACAGATAAAACGATGCCACTGAAGATGAAGAAAAGCTAAAAAAAAAAAAAAAAAACTAAATAAAAAGACAGGGAGAGAATTTTAAAGAAAAGGGGGATGCTTTCTGAGGATAAAGAGGAAACCTTTTCGGACACTGGGGGCCAGTGGGATTAAGGATCAGGTAGAGAATTCATGCACTGTAGGCATGCTTACACACACACACACACACACACACACACACACACACACACACACACACGCATATGACATCTCTTCTACTTCTACTCTCCCTTCCCACTTTCTCACTATCTGTGTTTAACTAAGACACCCTCCTCCCCCCGCCTCTTTCTTTATGATAGCATGACACAAATACTGCAAATACTGGCCTCGGCTGCAGGACAACTGCAAGAACTGGTCTTTGTTCAACAACCTTGCATATTCAAAATTACAAATTCAAAGACATCATCTGTGTTCACAGCTGTCCCCTAGTTATATTTTATTGTCTGTCTTACATACAGACAATACACAGGAGAAAAAAAAAAGGGAAGTAACTGTCTGGTGACCATTTTTTTAGTAATAATAATAATAATTTTCTATTTTGCAATTTGTTTTTATTTTTTGGCAATGAGAGCATAAATGTGTGTGGATATTTCTTTTTCTGTATGCACACACACATACACTCTGTCTGGCACGCCAAAGAAACTGTGTTGAATCTCTCCTGTATGGCCCAAGCCTACTGTTCACCCAAAGAGGGCTCTCTCCGACAGAGGACATGGCAGCGAGCTCTCCCACGGCACCGGTACCCAAACACAGAAAGGTGGGAGTTACGGAGAGAGAAACGCAAAGACACAGAGAATGGGATGGTGAGTGAAAGAGGGAGGAGAGAGAGACAGGGAAAGAGAGAGAGGAAGAGAGAGGGAGAGAGAGAGGGGAGATGGAGAGGCAGAGTAAGAGGAGGAGAAGGGGTTATGACAGCCAGAGGCGCTGTCTCCCCTTTCTCTGTGCTACCCCCAAACCACGAAACAAGCCCATCTGTGATGACTGTTACTCCCTTTATCTCGTTTCCAAAACTGGACCTGCTGTTCCTACTCATTTAGTCGAGTGACACCTGAATTCTCTGAATATACCTGTCATCAAATATTGTAATGAACGGACTAAGTGCAAACAGTGGACAACCGATTTGTTGCTGTGCAGGATCAATGGCAAGTGCACATCTCCACGGCAAATACTGACATCATATCAGAGCTTTACAACACCAAATATTCACTTCATGTTATGAATAACAATCACGACAGCAAGAACACAGAAATTACCAGGTGTAAATACATGATAAATCATGACTGAAATTACGCGTCACAAACTAAATGCACAACACTACTGGGGAAAAAAAAAAAAATCAAATCCTGTTGATTTCAACAAAGAATTCAGATATATGTCCATCACATCCACAAACCAACATTGTCTGTGTGAGGTCAAAAAGATGTGCTCAAATCCTACCCAAAGAAATCACAATGCTAATAAAACAATGATAACAATAATTACAATTAAATTTGGGAAATGCTTCCAGGAGATTGTTTTTTTTTTTTTTTTTACTGTCAACAGAAGAATATACTATATCTATATTTTCCTTAAACTGTTTTTGATTCATGGAAATATTAAAAAGCTTTTGGCTAAAAAAAAAAAAAAAATTAAAAGAACTAATAAATTTTTAAAAATAGTCTTGATAAATGTGTTAACAAAGAGAAAGCAATAACTGACCACAAGAAATGAAATCAAAAATAAATATGACGTCCCTTTTTCCCCCCAAAAATATTTCTATAAAAGCTGTCTGCGGTAAATACATCAATCTGGTAGCACTTTGAGTGGAATACTTCCACCATCACAGTCAGAGATGAGCTTGAGATACTACAGTTAGCGACACCAAACACAGCTCCTGACAATATGTGAAATAGATTACACAGAAATAAAGCCAGTGACATTCCTATACCTTTACCTAGAACTGTTATAATTAAACATAAATATGACAATGAAGCAAGACTGGAAAATCAGACAGGTGAGATGACAGTAAACATTTCTGCTGTCTTTGTTTTGTAAGGCAAGAGGGAGAGGAGGAGGAGGAGGAGGATGTGCAGCGTTACTGTCAGGCAGGGGAGGAAGGGAGATCACTCATGTTTTGGCACAGCAGCCTACCTGTCCTATATTAACACCTTTAAGATTCTAAGCACATAAAAGTCACTGTTGCAGACACAGAAAGACACTGGAATACAAAGTACAGAACAATTTTTTTTTTTTACTTAAATATGAATCAGATTCCTGATAGAATGCAAAAAAAAAATAAGAATGCCGGTGTCTCCTCTTTCTGGCAGAGCTAATCTCTTTCTGTCTGCTCCTCTCCAGCCTGAAAGGTAGGGATCTGTTTACCTGACCTCTTCCTCTGATTGCTCCTCTATGGCCCATGGCTATCTGACCCCTCTGCACTCCTACCCTCAGCACCCCCCCGCCCCCTTCCCTCCCTTTTGGGGGGCTTTCTCTTGCAACCTCTTGACTGCGTGAACGTTTAATTTTATTAAACCTGTTACCAATCTATTTTTGTTTCTCCCATCCTAAAATAAGTCTTAATCCTGCAGATGCTGACAACCACAAGCGCTTTGTGTGGCTCCCAAAACATACCAACAACTAGCCTACCATCACCGTGTTCTCCCAGCCAGACCCACTCTCTCCCCATTATCCCTCGGCTGTTTGCGAGGGGGTTTCCTCTCTTTCTTTTTTATCTCTGCACTCACTCCATGACCCCTGTTCCCCCTGTTTCTTGCTGTCTGACCTACCCCCCCCCCCTCCACCCCCCACCCACACACAGCCTCTCACCCCCCTTTCTGCTTCCCCAAACGGTACACATATCCTATCATTGCCTCTGCTCGCTCGGAAAAAAAACCCCTTTTTCTCTCTTTCTTTTTCCGACTCTTTGTCGCGAAATATATCGCAGATTGCCTAATAATTCTCGCCGTTTTTTTTTTTTTTTTTTGCCTGAGTGTATATAGACCAAGTCCTCCCGAAAAGTACTCAGTATTTTTGATGATATTTATAGAGATTTTCATCTTTCAATTACACTCAAGGTACCAGAATTTCCGAATTCTTCATTTTTTCCCCGATCAGATTCATTTCTGGGGAGATCAGCTGGCCTACCAAAGCTGTAACCAACTATATTTTTGAAAAAGGCCTCTTCAGCTCAGACTATCTCTTTGCAAAAGCCGTATGTTTTCCACTCAGAGCGCAGCCTGTTCTATTCAGGGTATGTTGAAGATATCCACTTTGACTTTTTTTTGTTATTATTATTCCTACAAGCGACCACTAAATGCATTCAGTGGACCTGCAGGTTTAGCCTGGACCACGCTTAAAGTTCCCGGCAGTAACTTTGGAATGATAGTGTCTGCTTAAGGTCAGTCAAATAGGGCAATGTTTTTGTTTTCTTTCTGGTCAGCATTTCTCGGGGAAAAAGTGTTCTCTTGAAAGTCAGATACGGTGGCAAAGTAGTTCGAGGCAGGAGACGCAGTCTCTTCTCCGTCTTGCCTAAAATACGTGTCTGTTCGGTGCAACGCAGCTCAGACTCTCAGGCTGTCCGTGTACAAGGTCCTGCTGATCCGCTCCTGTCATGAAGGAGACCCTGGGCTCCGTTTTTCCTCAACAAACCACATTCACATAACACACACCACGCTCGCTAACACAAACCCGCTCATGCACGCACGCACACATACACACACACACATGTCGATCGATTTGCATGTGACTTCGTCAGTGAATGAGCGAGAATCGACTTAAAAACAACGCTTCAAAGAGGCAAACCGCTATGAAAAATAAAAAAGAAAAGATGGACAAAGTGGGGTAAAGGGGGAAAGTGTAGCTAGAGGAACTAAGGCAGGGCGGAGGGATTGCCCATTTCAGACAGAGACGTGTCGGAGAAGAACAAAAATGTCTTTATCCAGAAGAGGATTTTATAAGCATACGACGTTGCTGAACCCCCTTGGATGTGGCAAGTGTCAAATCTGTCAAAATTAGAAAGCGAGAGATGTTCCCATTTGCCGGACACACACGGACCCACAGGCTGGACTTGGAGCTCCTTTTCTGGGCAGCGTTCATGTGGAGCTGCCGCTGCCCTTCGTCCGCCGCTCAACACAGCCCTCTCTTATCGCATTTGTGCCTTAAAACACGTTTCTCGACAACCACAAACCCTCTATACCTTTTCCCGATCCCACTGAAAAGCACATATTTGTTTTAAAACCGTGCTTTTCCACGACCAACTGCTTGGAGTGGATCGCTGTCTTGCCTATTTCTTATCTTCCATTCATGAGGAGGAGAGGACGGACGCTGATGTAAACACAGGTAACGATACGAATAAAAATTGAGAATAAACCAAACTACTTGCATGAAATGAACTTGTGATCGCCAGTCTTTTCTCACAACGTGAGAATAACCCAGCTCCGCTACACGTAAACTACGAACAGATAGAGGAGAGATTCAGATAAGTCAGACAGCGAAAAGAATAGGATCGCTGAAACAGAGAGGAAAAGAGACAAACGCAAAGTTGAAACTTACAATTTCTCGCTGCCGGTTTGTGATCCTCGCTTTTTAATCCAGTATTGAGATGATTTAGCTAAAGATCCCATCAAGGCAGTCCCCTTTTGGTCAGTTTGCGCTTAGGGTGGCAAAAGAAAGATCATTGTTGTTGCGGAGTGTAAAAAACGAAGTAGGTACTATTAGTTGTTAAAGGCAATATAAAAATAATTTGGATGCAAAGCAGGCGATGAGTCTTGTGTTAGAGGGAGCGAGGAAGAGGTGAAAGTGAGATCTGATGATTGAAAAGAAAAAACTCTTTGGATCTTTATTCCTGCTAATTAGTTTCCTGCAAAAAATGGCTGTGATTAATTCAGTGCGCATGTGCTTCATTACACAGGCACGAAGGGAAGGGCTAATTAGCCGCCTTCTGGATCAATAAGATTCAGCAAAGGAGAGAGCTCGGGAGAGAGAGGGAGGGAGGGAGGGAGGGAGAAAGAGGAGGGAGGGAGGGATGGATGGATAGATACAAGTAGAAAAAAGAGGAAAGTAATGATCAGGAATTGAAAATATGGAATTAAGAACAGCGGAAAGTAAGAGTTTGATTAGAGGAAAGGCAGCGAAAGTTAATAGCGGAGCAGGCAGCCGTAGCAGGCAAAGCCCGATGCCACGGACGCAGCTTTTCTTCCGCTCTTTTTTTTTTTTTTTTTTTTTTACTTTTGAAACGTTTTTGTCGCGGTTTTTTTGCTTTTAAAAATGAAAGATATGCACATGTTTCGGCCACTTACAGCACAGACGCGATCCGGCTTTATTTTATTCTGTCTCTTTTAGTCCATGTGAGCCAATTTGGTCGCGTCAAAGCTGCACACAGGGCTGTGTTTTTTAGTGAGTTTAGAGTCTGATTAAACAACTTATTGAAAAACAAAACTGACTTTCGGCAGATGAAATGGCCAGAGAAGTTGACATTGTATTCATCAGCGCAGCCTACCTGTAACCATTCAATCAACTGTCGTGTTGAGAAACAAATAAAACAAACAGAAAGCATTTTTTTAAAGCGATTTCTACATCTATGCAAAAAAGTGTACTGTAACAGCAGCATGCAGGGTATGCAGGCTATTGTAACCGGCAAAAAAAAAAGAAAAAGAAAAAAGAAAAAAGCGAGCTCACTTACCTGGATATTATCAGAACTAACAGCTTAATTTGTGCATGTAAATTTCTACATTTCGAGCATTAAGACAAATGCCACTGACAGAGCCAGAAATTGACAGTAAAAAGTGTTGCGCAGCTTCAAAATTTGAAACTTTGATAAACTTCATGTAGATCGACCTGTGCACAACGTGTAGGGAAATCCTTTTGAATTCTTATGTTTATTCTCAATAATAAAAAAATATTAACCGTGACGGGCTTAATGGTAAGAGGATATTAAAGTCTACTGCAACTTAGAGCAATAGGTGTTTCCTCAACTCACATATAACGTGTATGCACATATTAAAATGAAATAAAGCAACAAAGTTATGACACCTAACGAAATTTGAAATTGTAAAATTCAGCTTTATAAAGTAAGGCAGAGCTTAATGAAAGTTTGACGGAGAAGACAAGAAAGACGTGTCGTTTTTACAGTTACAGCCAGCTCGAAATAACAGCCTAAGTAAAATTCAGCACAACATGTTATAACAATATTGTAATATAAAAGAGTGTTTTTTTTTTCTTTCCCCAAATGCATTAGGAGGACCCTATATAACACAAAGGTTTAAATATTTTTTCCTGTAAATCTGGAAAACTCCTGAGAGCTGTTTTTTATTCGTAAAGAATTCAAAGAAAATCCAGCTCCTAAAAAATACTTGAAGCCACAACAATCCTATATGGGAGACTTAATAATATTTTTTAAGGGTTATTTATTATATGTATAGGCCTACAGCGAGTATTTAGAAAATATGAATAGGTTTTTTTCTTACCCAAGCACATCAGTGAAAGACTTGCTGTAACACACAGGAGTGATGGGGAAACAGGCTATCAAGACATCTATTACCAAACTGATTTTGTGTGGTGGCAACATCATGTCAATGAGTGCAGTTTCTCTTAAATAACAATAACACTATAAATGCGTGACAGGGTGACAGAGTTGTGTAAGGCGGTTGGTCAAGTCCGGCCTGTGTGCATGAAATTTGCTATACTATGATAATTATACTGATATTATGACAGGAAGCTCAGGTGGTCAGTGTCTCATCTCATTTCGAGGTGTTTCGTGTTCAGGAAATTCTGAAAGCCTTTATGATCGATCTGAACACGAATTTGTTGAGGTTCTACGTTTGTTTGTCTTCATAATATTTCCGTAAAGCACGTCTCATCTGTAACTGATTTCCCATCGCTTCCTCCGAATGAAAAGACTGTATTGCAAAATATCAACCTTTGAGTCTCTCACTGCTCTTTGTTATGATAATTTTATTGTTGATTCTCCGAGGAAATGGACAATCCCTCACTCCCAGTGTGCACACTTTCTGTGCAAACACTTCCATATAGAGTCCTGGTCCACTGAATACAAGCAGTAGCTTTCACTGATAACACAACGTGCTATGTTTATTGAAACAATACGGATTTGTTAGTCTGGGTCTATATGGCGGATTCAGACGCAGAGTTAATAGTTAAAAGGCAAATATCATCCAGACCAAACATTTCCCAATCATACCACAGATTTAAAAGTGGCCAGTATACAATGTTGTTTTAAGAAATGACGTTTAACTGGGTAAATAAAACTACCGAAAAATGTGTTTGTTTGTTTGTTTGGTGTGTGTGTGTCGGAGAGAAATGCATGCCACAGACAAATCTAATGTGTTTTATTTTTCGAGGATCTCATACAGCTGATATGTTTAGCCTTTTGTGATGGTGCAGTGTTGAAGATAGTAGATGAAATAGCTAGACTATATTTTATATTTTCCAGAGGCCTTTGACTTAAAGGTTAGAAAGGTTATGAAACCCCCCATGGGACCCGGCGTTTCTACAGATCCAATAGCATATATTCCTTTGAAGAGCCTATGAAAATCAAACTTCTTACATTGTATCCTATATGGCCAAGACCCAACTACCCCCCATCTCACCCCCACCCCCCATTGCTCTCTTTCTTTCCCTCCCTCCCTCCCTCTCTCTCTCTCTCCCTCCCTCCCTCTCTCTCTCTCTCCCTGCTGGTAAAATATATGGTGTGCTGTAACACGGCATTTCCTCAGCACTTGCCTTCCACAAGCCACGGCAGGCACTGATACCTGTTTTTAAGCAATGCGGCATCGACTGTATAGCATGCCCCTCTTAGAAAAACAAGACAACTGCATCGCCCCTTCGCTCGCATTTTTGCAGTGTGAGAGGCAGTCTGCAGGAATCTCGAGGATTTGCGACGCGTCTGCTCTCTCGGGAAGAAGAGATTGTAAAAATGAATAGGTTGAAAACAGCGTGCGAGAGGAGTTAAAGGGGCTACGAGATAATAAAAGAGTCTGGTGTAATTTGAGGCTTGTAGGAGGCAGCTTTGAGCCAGTCAGTCGCCTAAAGCCTAACAATGCAAACTTCAGTTTACAAATTTATGCAAAGGCCTGATTGATATTACTCCATCAGCGACCATATTGAGTATAGTGTAGGCTAAATCAAAGGCAGACCAGCCAGGCAGAGGCCTTGATGCTTTTAGGGCCTATGCATCACTGAAAAGAGAAAAAGGGGGAACTGACAGGGTCTGAAGCTTTTGTGTTACCACCATTCAATTGCGCCTCTCAGTGGGAAGGATAACTGTCCACGTGCCAGCCTCAATAGGCATACATCGATGAGTGGCATTGCAAATTCAACACAACCTGTGGCTATGACAGCTCGTGGATATGACAAAGAAAGGCAGAGTAGCTTAAAATGCAAAAATCTCCGTAGATGCGGGGCACATGAAAGTACTTGACCATATGAAGGACTGCAAGGAACAAAACTGCGCATTCAGAGGGCAAAGCCCCCATAATCGTTTCTAACGTGCTTGGACCGGTACTCTGTGATGGTTGTCACCGACCCACGTGTACCACTTGTCAACTTTTAGGAATATTTAGTTTAATGCATTCAAATTAAATTACATTTACTTTACTTAACAGATCAGCTGCTGTGCTCGCGTATACGCGTGCCCGCGCGTGTACGCGTGCGCTCGGAATCCCAGACAAAGCACAAAGGGAAACAGAGGAAATGAGCAGGGGTGAAAGTATTTAAAGATGAAAGCTGCTATCGGGAAAAGTCATATAACTTTATAAAGATATAACGACCATTATATTCCGAAGGATTTGGGGATTTAAGATGTTCATAGGCTGCAATATTAACAAGAAGGGTGTCAGTCATGTGTTCAGGCTACGGTAAACAGATATGAAAAGGGCATCAGAAATTCTTAAGGAAGCGGTCTGAGTGAGATTATGCTGTGAAAAAAATAAACAAAAAATTGTGTGTGGACTCGAAGCTCCAGCTGGGACACAAAAGAAAACAACACAAATAAACAAACAAAAAAAAGTTGCATTTCTTAAACGACGACAATTAAATTAGTAGGGTTCTTTAGTGAAGATGCACGGCCCGCAGGTTCGAGTCTCCGCTCAGTGGTCCCAGCTGCGCTGATAATAGGCTAGGAAGACCCTAGTTTTTGTGAAGGGCACACCCTTCTTAACATTTGTAAATAGAGACATTTAAAAACTTTTCCACATATTATTATTTTCATAAGGGTATATTGGGGCGAAACAATTTGAAATTGTGAGAAAATATAAATCTTACAATCATATTTGTTTTTTCTTGTTTCCCCCCCTCTCAATAATCAATCGAATATAACAGTTAAGGCTGCGCTGTTTATCACTACACAACTCACGAGAGGCTGGTGTCCGGCTCTCCGTGTGTCTCGGGTGGATAGGGGCAGCACAGCCAGGTGCAATGGGAGCGCCCTCTTATGTTCAGCCTGACCACTGGGATCAAGTAGCGCATCAGCTCTTTCACTGAAGCCAAGCACCTGCGGACCCAGCTCTTTGCAAACGCGCACCTTTGCCTTTCAATCTGTGGCTGCATCTTAAACTGACTCGAATGTAAACGAATCCTACAGACACGATCAGGTTATTGTGTGGACGAAAGAGGTGAGGGATATCCACGGCGGAAATCACAAACATTTCAGATAAACTTTCACCAAAGATTAAAGAGAGGAGATGCACTCTCCGAAAGCTGCCATAGTTTGAAAATAACCCCTGAATGTCCGGGAGTGACAAAGAACACATTCCCAGCTCGGATCAAACTTAAATTTGGCCTAATTAGCGCTGCGTCCGACGGAAATCAGCTGATACATAACTTAAGAAAAAAATATTAATTTTATGACATCAAAATTGCAAATATTCCATTTCTAAAATACATTTTAAAAAAAGAAAAAAAAAGAATCGTTTAAATTGTGACTACAAATGCAGCATGCTTTGCACTCTACATGATTTCCCACCATCATCCTTGGAGCATATGTGCCCTGTGGACAGGGGGAAAACATCTTTTTGCAAATCTTTACTTATCATAAGAATTGTATTTCCTCAGCTTTATTCTCTAAACCAGCATTAAAAAAATATCCAATACTACATGCGCCTGTGGCTTCAAGTTTTTTGTTTTTTGTTTTTCTTCCATTTTTGTTCCATATTTGACACCCGCAGAATATTCTTGAGTAGATAGAACTGATCACTGTGGTGGATCTTTTGTTTATCAAAATCAAATGTAACGTTTGGAGTTGTCTTTGCTGCTCTTTCACTTACACTCTTGTCTGTAACATATCACGTAGTGTATGAGATCATTTATTCATATTTCACATGGTTTCCAGGTTTATTAGAGATACATATCACCATAGGAAAAAAGAAATCTGCTCTAAACCCTGTGCTCTCCACACTGGTGAATATTTTTGTTGAAATGTTTTAAATGTGTTTTCATCTGTTTGCTTCTGTATTTTTTGATGGAAACATTCAGTATGTCTTATAAGGGAAACATTATACCTGCTGTTGTATTTGCCTGTTTTTATAACTTCTTGTTTATAGCCAATTTGTTTAAATTATGGGATTTGATTATTTTTTATTTTTTGATATCTTTTATTTTTTGTTTGTTAATTCAATGCTCTTGAAATACGATATTAATATTAAAAACATTTACCCCTGGACAAAATTTGCCCTGCACGTTTGTTTTTAACCTCTTTTAAGACTGCATGCTGTGACTGAAATATTTCTGATGACAATGTCAAATTGTTTTGTACCTACACGTCAACGATAGATATATGCAAACCAGCAACACGGAGGTAAAGCTTACATCACATTTTTGAATGCAACTTGAAGTGAGGGGGCAAAAAAATAGCAGCAGGACCTGCTTTCTGCTGCTGCTGTTGTGATTTTAGAGTTTGGGATGAAATAAATGACGAGCGGCCGTCTGGTCAGTCTGCCTCATTTACATGAGAAAAAAAAAAAAGAAGGCATATCAATTCCTCTCTCTCATCCATTTACTCGCCCTGCCAGTACTGCCTTATTAATGATCAAATGTATTATTCAGAAACAGTTTGGACGTTTGGATTTGGGAAAGACGGTCGTGTTAACCCGTAATTATTCTGTCAATATTCGGAAAATGTCGTAAAACATTCAAAAATCCCCGATGTTTTGCTGTCTTTACTTGATTGTACAGATTATTTCACCCTGACCACTGCGACTGATTTGCATCAAAGAACACACACGGACACACACACACACACACACACAACACACACACACACACACACACACACCACGTACAGATTCCCCAAAATCAGCGGCGTGACTCCTTCTCTCACTCTCCTGTTTCTCTACCTCCTTCCCCTCTGTGCATGGTGTACAGGAGCGTCTGGTGCGTGTGTGTGTGTGGGTGTGTGTGTGTGTGTGTGTGTGTGTGTGTGTGTGTGGGTGTGTGTGTGTGTGTGTGTGTGTGTGTGTGTGTGTGTGTGTGGTGGGACGTCACTCTGTGGCATCATATTTTACAAGCAGAAAATAAAATAATAATAATAATAATAACTATTATTATTATTGTAGTAGTAGTAGTAGTGAAATGCACGTGTACAAATGTTTCACACACCACTGCAAAAACACGCACAGCTACAACAACACAAAAGTGCATGTGAGCACTGCTAATCTTCAACAGTCCAGCTTCATCACACCTCACCTCTTTTCAGTCAGTTTCGTTTTTAAACTAACGATTTATATTAGATATCCACTAAAAGACGTTATGTTTGCCTTCATACGCATACATTTTTTTCCTCTCCGCATTTTTCAGAAGAAGATGCCTTAACAGGTTGTGTGCAGATCTCAGTATCTTGCAAGTGTAGCCGGATATAAATTCCAAACTCACAAATATCAAAACCGCCGAGCAAGAACACGCATGCACACGCACACTCACCAAATTGTGCTAAAAACAAAACATAAAGGCGAGGCTTGCGTTAAGTCACGAATTTAAGCACAATATTACCATCCAACGTAGTTTTAAAGAAATGAACCCTTAAGAGAAGAGGAAATAAGCGCAGACCAGGCCTTCTGATAATGCATGTTTCAGATCGGGGATACAGTGAATAATGGAGAAATCCTGAGAGCTGCTGTCACAGATGTGTGAGGGTGTGAGACAGGCAGGACTCATGGGGTTTTACGCGCTTTAAAGAGGCTCACTGAAACAGAGGGATCCCAAATCAGAGCCATATGACCACTCCAGGCAACAGCTACTCTAGCTGGTGGTAAACCGACCCAAACAGAACAGAGCAGAAGAATCACAGATCCTCACAAAGCCAAACTTATTTAAATGCCTCTTCGTGCTCGCTCCATTTTCACTCGAACTGGAGAAACTTAAACAGAGTTAATTTTCCTCGATGTCAAGAAGTGCCCCCAAACAACACAACGAGATGAAAGATGACAGGTGGAAGCGACACAGGAGGCAAATACAGATCTACGACTGTCGCCAGAGGTCAAATCCAAATCCTGCGTCGCACGCAGCCTCTGGGACGCTGCGCCATACATCTGCAGACAATGGCCCGGGTCAAACAAGACAGCAATTTCAAGTTCGTCTGCTGATGAGTCATGAAAATAAAATATAATAATCCCGCAAAAACAGACCCCCCCCCCCCCCCCCCCACCCCCAAAAAAAAAGAAGCACAAAGGAAGGACTCCTGGTAGACAGTCTGAATAACAGAGCACACAGCAGCTTCGATTATAAGGCTTTAAATATGCCAAATTAACCACACAATTGGTGATGGTTGGAGAAAGATTTAGACAGAATGAGTTTCCGTTGTTACATGTGCTGCATGTTAACAACATTATGGTAGTTCAAGAATCATGATCCACAGATATTAGAATGCACAGGTGCAGCTTATCTACAATGTATACAATAGCAGATTTAGATTTTTCTTATATATTCAGTGGCTATTTCAGTAGCTGACAGTGACACGGACCTATTTACTACACCCAATCAGTAGGCTGCTATTCAGATAAGTGAGAGAAGTGAATACAGACAAGGTTGGGATCACAGGGAATTTTGCATGGAAATCAACTACTCATATCATACCACTCCACACAACGCCCCACTGAGGCAGAGACAGCATCTGTGCTGCATCTAGTTAAGAAACAAAGCCACAAACTCATCCAAAGCTTCATGCTATCAACCCTCCAGAACTGTGAAGAAGCCCTCTGGATGTGTGAAAGCAATTTAAGCTGGTCAAAGCAACTGAGGCAAAATTATGGATGCTTAACCCCTATCAGCTCTCCTAAACCTTGTCTTGGTGGCAGGCAGCCCCACCCATATTTGCTGTGTGTGGTGAGTTGGAAGGGTTGTGGTCATATTCTCTAAATACCTCAGCAGAGGTGAGTGTTCCTGAAGCCAATAAAAACAAGTGATTAATGGTGCTGTTTCTTTTTTTTTTTTTTAGGTGTTAGCTTGTTAAAGGATTTAATAGTAAAGGTGTTACTTTGCAGAGACAGAAAAATTACAGGAGCACTGGCCTGAGATCTCAAACCAGGAGG
This sequence comes from Archocentrus centrarchus, assembly GCF_007364275.1. Lineage (NCBI taxonomy): Eukaryota > Metazoa > Chordata > Actinopteri > Cichliformes > Cichlidae > Archocentrus > Archocentrus centrarchus. The sequence goes on from NC_044348.1 coordinate 16,983,282, forward strand.
TCTGCATGAGCACTATCATCACCGGTGTCATGTTACCACTATATATGCAAATATATATGCATAAGAATGCAATAACCATAAAGGATGGCTTATAAAAGCAGTTCTTTAGATGAAAATGAACTTCACAACTTGGACTCAGAGCTGTCACACAGAAGGTCAGAAGCCTCGCATATGTCACGGGGAGGACGCTCGACAATGGCACCTGCTACCTGCATCACGCATCTCACACGAATCACTTTTGTGTTATGAGTTTGTGCAGTGCGTAAAAATCAGCTGAGCTCATTCCTGTTGCAGAAATGTCCCTTAATTCAAGCACTTTTTGTTTTGTTGTGTGCCTACTATGTATGGCACTGGAGGGTTTTTTTTTTTTTTTGGGGGGGGGGGGGGGGGGGGGGGGGGGGGGCAGGAAAGGGCTCTTCCTCTTTTTACTGTGTTAAAAGGCACACAGGCGATCACAGAGGCAATCACATGAGAGTGACTGACATGCTAGCAGAAATTAGGAACTATGCAGTAACTTCTGTGAGATAAGTAGTTACTGAATAATGTGCAATGCTGTGCACCGCTACAACTTTGCGGTGTATCCACTGAATCTAATCCACTTAAACAGTTGTTTTGCTGCTTATAAGGGCAAAAAGATATCAACATGAAAAACTGTCTTTGAATTCCAAAAGGTCATACCTTCCCTGTGGTCAAATGAGCGACAGTGATGTGATATTCTCTTTCATAGCTTAGAGGATAAAATAAGCGCATTGAATCACAGACACACATTAATTCACTTCATGGCAGTTTGTAAATTAATCTGGAATCACCAAGTTAGTCTAATCTTAAACTTGAACTTTACAATTAAAGTTTCAGCAATTTCATGCATAATTGTGCTTTTATTTCTAGCTTATAACTAATCCTTTGAAATTTATGATCAGTTTTAAACAGCAGAAGTAAATCTTTGCAAACGGACTCGAGCCCAGTCAACTGATTTCTGTACAACGTGACTGTAAACCATTTTAAATGATTTTTAGGTCCCAAAGTAAGCACGGTTCACTTTGCACAATGAAATGTTTAAATGTGATGCAGTGTTTGTTTTAGTGTCTTAAAGAGTTCATTTGAAAATGTCCACCAGAAACTTAACCAGCATTATCTAAAACCAGGATCTGTAAGCCCCCAAATTTTCTCTTTGCATTTTTTTGCTTTGTATTTACAGATTAAAATGATTATTCCGTGTACGTTATATATCAATATTTTTCTCGTTTCTATTTTTATAAGTAAAAAACGGATTAAATTTTTAATTGTCAGCTAAACCATTATATATCCTGACATGAGTTAGCTACTTTCCGTGAAGCTGACATGAACCCCTAACCCCAGCCAAAAAGAGTGAAACAGTAATGGCAGCTTCAGATTTACTGTTGTGAAGCAACACTGCAAAAGAGCCCGAATACACTGTGTTTCTATTAAAGCTGCAAGACAACTGCCTGAGCCACACACTGACAAAACACCATCACATGCATGTAACACGAACGGCAACCTGTGTTTTGTCTGTTTTCTGATCTTATATTTCTGAGAGGTTCAAATACATTTCCTCAGGAAGAAAGGGGGAGAGAAAGTGGAAGCTGGTTAGAATTGTAAATGTATTGCATAGGCCCCACTGTCCAATTACATAATCTTTCATGTATGAAATCATGCATGTCTTTTCTCTAAAAGGGGAGGGCTGGCACAAAGGGAGCAACCCCAACTGCAGCAGAACAGTGTGCTGCCCGCTTGAAAAATAAGGTCTAGTGTTGGAGCCCTGGAGCTCTGGAGCCCTGGGCAATAGCACAGCTCCATCAGGCACACAGACCAGGGAGGGGAGTTACTTTCCCCCAGACTGGAGCCCTTTCCACTCCTGACTCTTGCTGTATTTTTGTTGCCCTATTTGTGAGGCAGCTGACCCTTTGGGTCCTAAATCAGACTTTATAGAAAATATATTTCAGATCACGTCCTTAATTAGGTCCAAGATGATAAATATTGTTACATGAGCTTTCAAGTGTATTATTTTTACCGGGGCTAAAAATACCATTTAAAGATGCAGGAGGAGGAAAAAAAAATGTTTTTCATTTACTTATTTTTTCTTCCTTCACTCTCTTTTTCAAAACAATGACTTGCTGCTAAGTACAAAATTTCAGTGACCCAAATTTTGTTAAATTACATTGAACTTTTCAAACAGATCTTTTGAGATCCTTTAAGACATAACTCATCTCATTCAATGGGTCCTGTTGCTTTTATTGTTGCTACAGTATATTCACTAGATTGCATAAATAAATCATATTCTCAATTTCATTGTTTTCAGAGTAGAAAATGCATTTATTTTGGGTGACAGACTAAGATGAACCTTTTTTACCTTTTGCATGGCAAAAAGGAAATGCTTTGTTACAAACCTTATCCCCAGTCTTTATTTTATATATACTATTTGCTATTTGATGCTATGTGATTCATGCTACGCTGCTCTATCACTGCCTGGTAAAACTACAAGCATATTGCATATTTTTCTATCAAGCAGAATAATTTAATACAGTCCAGATAACCTGGGATCAGGTCTTAATCACTGACTGAAGATGTGTTGTCAGTCTTCTGCAAAAACAACTGGGAAACCGAGCCCTAATGAAACTTGAAGGAAAGCTTATTTTAGTCAGTCAAAAACTATGTGCACTGTGTGCCACGAAGCCCCAAAAAATGCATGTATACATCAGAAATGCGCCACTGTGGCATGTTTCTGAAACAAGATTCGAAAGCACACAGTATATCTATTCTTGTACACAGCTATACACATGCAGTAAAACACAGTATACAACCATCAATAAACACACACACACACACACAGCGGTGACATTTTATCAGCCAGGAAATCACTTTTGTCCCTTTAAACTTCAAAACACCCACATCTTGGAATATTTCCACATCCCATTACTGACAGGAATACTGATAGCTGTAATCGAAAGCAAGAGAGGGTATACTATAGATGTGTCATTGTGTAAAAATATAAAGTGTATTTCCTGTCTGCACATTTACATATGTTGGTCAGCAAGTTTATGTATCTGTACAGCGTGCCTGTGTGACACATACCACACACAACACCAAGCTCTGGCTGATCACTGGCACAGTCGGCGAGGGGCCAGTGAAGAACCCAGGATAAGCATCTATCAACCAAGCAGCCCCATCTATTCAGATCCTCTAATCTGAGAGGAATAAACAGGGTGAGCATGAAAGCGGGGCATTTATCAACCAGACTTTCCTTTACCCCAAATCTGAGGGTGAGCTAACCATGTGGGGGGGATACAGAGGGGACAAGTTAGCTTCAAAGCCCTGGAGAAGTTAAAGGGCTTTGGGCTTGGACAGCAGGAGCAAGGGGGACTTCACAGCCTTACCTGATGGGGTTTTTGGTCTGAGTTTCCAACACACAGAAGCCTCTCTGACTGTGTTTTCGTTTCAAGTGTCTGTTTGAAGTCAGCAGGCAGAAAGGTCACACCCTCTTGGTCACAGCAGGTTTGTCGAAGCAATGGTTGGATGGCCAGCCGCTATTGCTAATGTTCAGGCTTTCTTTCTTTGTATTCACAAAAATAACAAAGGAGAATGTAAAGCTATAGATCTGGTGCCTGGGCACCTGAAGAAGTTTTGGTGATTTACTCCTAGAATTCCAGGTATTTCCAGGGTTTTCCAAAGCTATACGTTTTGGGATTTAGGGACTCCCGGGTCACAAGAAGAGCAGCTCACGATGATGCCATCACCTGGAACAACAAAACAAAGAAAGAAAGAATATCAGAAGCATGTTCTGGACACAATTAAAAATCACAACCAAGAAAGAGTGCCGCTACAGTCTTCTGAGAGCGCCCACAATATCTTTACCTCATCCCGGAAATATGAGCACATAATAAATGTCTTTCAAGAGAGAAAGACCAGAGCAATATGACTTCCATCAAGACTTCAAAATTAATCAGCTGTTTTAGAGTCAACAAAATGAATCTATAATTATTTGTATGCTACTACTGCAGGACAGCCTCTTATGATTTCAAGATTACATTAATAGCAAATGAAACTGCTGTGAGTAATTTCTCTTCTCATACCACTGAAGACTCTTTAAAATGAAAAATGAAAAAGATTTCCTGAGAAACTTAATTTCCCTGTAACCGGAACAAGACATATTCCTGTAATAGCATATATAATTGCCTGTTCTGCAGAAGATCTCCAGTATATGACAACAAAGTCTCATAGACAGTACATATTTATTCAACTGTCAATTCCAGCAATGAAAAAAAAAAAAAGGAACATGTTAAAAAAAAAAAGCCTTTGAATTCCACATGGGCCTGGTTTGTGAAGCTGAGTAAATATGCTTGTCATATGTTCCAATAGTTCCACAGCGACAGAGATTTAGTTTGGGAATACAGGCGGGAGAGGCAGACAGCTTGTGATAACTGAATAGCTCTTTTGAAGCCACTTCCATTTGGAAACATTGTGCGATTATTTTTACCTCTGTGGTTAGACTTGAGTTAAAGCCCATGTTTAATTGTTCCCAGGAGTTCTTAGTGTGGCGCTGATAAGGAGCTTGGGGAGCAACATTTAAAACTGCAACAAAAATAACTAGACTCCTGCTCATTGGCCACAGGTCTGATAGAGTGTCAACAGAGGATACACAAAGCAAAGAGAAAGAAATGAAGGTGCAAAGAGAAGAGAAAGAAAGGGAGATGGGGGGGGGCAGACATCTTGTGCGGTTATGACGGGCTTGCACTTGAAATGTTTTACCATTTTCTCCTGGTCTTGATTTAAATGTGCGGTCGGGCCTTTCACGGCATCCAATCACATCCATTAAAATATCAATTTGAATAATAATCCGTTGAGCCATCTCAAATCGAGAGTACAACAGTGCGCTCCTTGCTACGCAATAAATAAATAATTTTTATGGCAGGATTTTGTCAGCGGTTACAGCAGTCAGAAAGCAGCACTGTTAATTTGTCATCTCCTTCTTCCCCGCTCTCTCACTTCGTCCAACGCCACGACTTTCCGGTTTGTCAGGGCGACCTGTGGGAGTGTATGTGTCGGATCAATAGCCCACCCACAGCAGAGCCGCGGGCCATCCCTGACCTGGGCTATTGATTAGGCCTGGCTCAGCTGCCAATAGCAATGTGCTGGATGTGACACCAGGCTAAGACGAGAGCTGAGGAAGGGGGATTGTTGAATTGCCAGTGGCAGCCCCATAGCACACCGCAGATAAAAGTCAATTCCACTTAACCAAATCACTGACAACTAAATAGTTAGCAGACAGAAGAATGCTATGAGTCTGTGATGGCAGCTGCTGGATGGCTGGGGATTTCCGAGCCCCTGACCTGTGTCGAAGAGCACAAAAGGGCAGGGCAGAAACACTGTGACATGTGTTTGTCTGTTTGTCTTTTAATGCTGATTCCATTCTGCGAGTCACACCTGTGTTGTTAATAAATTGGGAACATATTTAATCAAAGGATGATCACTGATATTACATGATTAGGTATTTAGTAAAGGTTACTGTTGACTGGCATGGTAACACTTTATATTACTATTGTTAAAAAAAATGGTGATAGTTCAGTATAGTTTGGGGCCATTCTAGTAAACGATATTAATCATGAATTCAATGTTTGTTGATTCAACTTGCAATTTATTAGCAATGGTTGTTATGTATATTATAATGTAAGTAAAGCTGCTTCCAATGACAAAGACACAGAATAGTGTTTATACTGCTTAACATAAAGTCATAAAGTCAGCAGCTAATGACCACAAGCTCTATAGATGTGTTTCCTGAGCCTGCATGCATGGAAGCAATGCAGTTGGACTGAAATTGTCAGACTTCTTTTGATCCATGTTGTGCCCGGTAATTACCGTCCCATATTAGAGTAGTTTACATGTCACTTTACCGGTCCTCGTGAATGTAATTCTGTGGCTACTGCCTCCATGTGCATTTAGCACCTATCTATGGCACCATATCTCTTCCTGTAATTGCTGAGTGACAGAAAGGCAATACTGACCACTTCATTATAGGACAGCTAGACTGACTGGACACTGGCCTCTTGGCTCTAGGTCACTCTGGTCAGACTGACCTTATCTGCCCAGGTCACGAGAGGTCAGTCACCCAGAATCTATAAGGACTTTACTAGAGTTGCCGTGGGTCCCATACAGCAAGGTCACCTGACCCAGGCAGACTGCTTATATCACAGGTATTGATTGCAGATTGTCTACTTCAACTGACGCTAGACTAATCTCCCGACAGTAGGGTCTCAGGGGCAAAGGCTTTAGTGCAAAGTTAAGTACTGGAAGTAACAGGAGTGAAGCCACTGGATACTAGTGGCCATAAAAAACACACAAAAATATGGGGGGAAAAAGTTGTATTCTTGCATTGCTCTTCAGGAATGAAGCTCTGCGAATGCCAATTTTATGGAGTAATGAAGTAAGGAATAATGCCACACTACTGCCGTTGTACAGTAGTGTGGCGTTGTAGTCTGCTCCTTCTTGGTGTCTGCTCCATAAACAGACTTGGACAGGATGCAAAACAGTCTGCGTATGAATGAATTCAGCATGGACATTGCTTTATAGGTTGTTATTTCTGCTGTTTTATCCTAATGTGTTTAAGTTGAAGTCTTTACTCAAATCATTATTACGTTCCTAAGAAAATGAACTAATCCAGCTGCAAAAGTTAGCTGCGAGTCTTTCAGTTTGCCATGTTTAGCTACTACATATGGATGAAGATATATGAGATTGTTAGTCAGCACCTATATGTGTATTTGCATGCATGTCTGTGGCAGCTTGTCTGTGGGAGACCCTTTATGTACATACCAAAGCATCCCTGATGCTCGTTAGATCCCGTCTCTCGGCAGCTGCTTGGCACCGTTCATATTAAATCACAATAATGGCAGATGAGCTCTTGCGCTAGAGAGACAAGCATCTATTTGAAACTGCATTTTATTACACTTTGTTCCCTTTAATCAAAAAAAACTATGTGAAAAGATAACCCGGTTTTAAAAATCCCAGATAAACAGCACGATTGCATCTTTAAATAATAAATGATCTTCTGCCTCTTACAGACGGGAATATAACTGAAAATAATTGAAGACAACAATGTCCTATAAGAGCACCACTCGAGCAGTGCTGATTCAGAATCCCTCATAACTTCAAACATTCAGTCATAAAGTATAGATAATCCGTAAAAGAAAGGCATGCGTCTGTTTACAATTTCCTTCTAATTAAAGTTACAGGATAGGATCCACCTTTGTTAAAGTTGAGGTGTGTTTGTTAGACTTGCCAAAAAACTGTAACACTGGCAAATTAGGGGTGGAATACAAAACGAAACAAAACAATAACACTCTAATATGATCTGCAGTCAAGGAATAAATATTTCACATCTGTCTACATTTGACACACTTTCAGTTTGAGAACAAAGGGTTCTGAAACAACAAATTGCCCAAACTTAGTCCTTGAGACAATAACCTTTTTGACCTGAATTAATTCACACAATAGTAACTTCAGCTTGACTGTGTACGTAATTGGTCCTCAATTTGTTTGGAATTTAAGGACACACTGTTACCTCTGTCGGTGATTAATCAAATGAAAAAATAAATACTGTAGAAACAGATCAATAAGTTAAATAAAAATCCAGAGTAAGTCAAATCACGACTGTAAGGTATGTTAAAAGAATTAAATGGGCAAAAGGTGGTGGTATGCTTCTTTATAACCCCTGCTTTCCAATAAGGGTGTTAAAACTGTGAGATGATATGCGTCTGTATTTTACAGTATGAAACCACTGATGATGGTGAACTGAAAGTACAGACAATCAGGTAGGCAGGATGCTGATGAAGGTGATGCATTCCCATTTTCCCTGTATGAACCAGGCCGGCAGTGTGCAGTGTGTCTAAGAGGGATAAGGTAGTGCTTGATGATTAATCATTGGACATAATAAAGCTTCTCACCATGAGCGCACAGTCCAGCTGATTCTATGATATGATTGGGGCCGATTAGAAAAAAAAAGAAATAATCATTCCTTACAGTGCATTCATAGAACACTCTAATGACATCTTCTGATTGGACCTTGTGGAGAAGATAATAAGGGCCGTCTTCAGAGTGGTCTCTAAGATTATTTCTTTAACTTCATGAAATGGGGCCACGGGCCTGGATGCTGCAGATTTGGGGATTAAGATAAGATGACCTTTCACATTATGTTGCCATGTATAAAAGATGAAGTTTACAGTGTCTCATTACATTAGGCCTTATCAATGGCTAGCGCCTCTCTGCAGTCCCTTTGAACATCACAATGGGTTTTTTTTTTTTAGGCTGGTTTACAACAGGCCTGTACCCCCCAGTGTGGGATTACCTCGCCTTGGGGTGTGTGTTTGTGTGTACGTCTGCTGAAAGACTGTTAATAAATATAATACATAAAGGACTATATCCATATAACAGTTTTTGATATATATTGATATATACATGCTTAACCTTTCCACTGAACATGTCACCCGGCTAGTGAGACACTCAAAAGGAGAACAACAGACAACATTTTATTTCCACAGTTCTGCGAAATATTATTGTCATTGGTACTGAATCTTAACATCTAAGTTTCCAACAAAAAAAAAAAAATGAAAAACTGGAAATGGAAGGCAAAATGTCACTTGTTTCAAATGCAAACCAGCATGTTTAAAACATCTTCTCGGATCAAGTGATATTATGTTGAAACTAGAACCTGCCGCTGAAAAAATGCTGTCACTTGTTTCAATCTCAAAACAAGTAAAACTATATTTGATGCAAGTCAAATGATCTCACCCTGATGGCAGATTTCTTTTCTCTTATTGTTTTTGAGGCAGACAAAACTAAATTGAACTGAATAACTTAAATAATAGTAAATTCTGCATGCTCATGAGCACTCTGATGCTGAATGGCACTTCTGGATCGTTCATCTTCAGCAGAACCACACTCTCTGCTGGGTGGGTTGTGGAGCTATAGGCTTCAACAGGCAGCAGACTACTGGCCAACATCTCCAGGCTTCTTTGATGTGGGAGGCATTGCTTACCCCTATAACTTACAGCCCAGCTCTGCAGGGACTTATTTTTATAACCTCCATTATTTTCTATCATAAATATTCAAATCCAGATCTTAAATCCAGAGCTTAGTGAGGAGAATAGCCAAAAACAACATGCAGCTCTTCAGCTTCCCCCAGCTCTCACTCTTCTATAGAAAATCATTATGAAGATTAATACAGAAATCAAACACAATGCTGAGAAGAGACTGTAGGACGTAGTAAAATAATGCACTCAAGATGGAATTTTTGGTCAAGGATCTCTGGCTTTTTTTTTTTTTGTTCTTTGTTTGTTTGTTTGAGTATTTTGTCACATTCTGCATTTCCTCCTTTTGGCTGTGAATTAATATTTGCAGCTTGAATATTAATCCTGATTCAGTAGTGGATTAGTTTGCCATTGTCCCCTCCATGCTGAGCCCTAAATAAAGGCGCTGACATGGAGAGGAAATCTATACCTCTCTGCCCTGCAAACAAAGACCTCTGCACCCAGAGATAACACATGTCCCTGCAACGCAGACACCCCCCACCCCCCCAACCCCAACTCTACCCACATGCTGGATCCTACATCTCCCTCTCACTTTTCTTTCTCCTTCAACCCTCAATTCCACATTTCCCCTTCCTCTCACCACTCTCTTCCTCCCTGTCGCTTTCTCTCTCCCCCAGAAAAACTTTGCCATGGTAGATTTGCAAGGCAATTGTGCCCTTAAACCGCGCCTCTTCCTCAGCTTATACCATGCATTTTCCAGAGTTTATCAAAGAATACAATGGGGTTATGCTTTCACCATTATTCTCCAGGCAAGAACAGTAATTTAAATGCACCAGTACTACTGAAGCAGGGCGCAGCCCTGCTGTCTCACTATGGAACAGAGAGAGATGAAAATGCGTTACAAAAAACGCACAGCATTACTTTGTTGACCTTTCCTGTTCTCATAGTTTACAAACAGCTGTGAAGCTCCTTCCTCTGGGCTCTTTGTACATCAGAGACTGGGACTGATGGAGGCACGCCATGCTTAAATGAAGGGCTTTTTCTAACTTCCTCCGTTGTGGCTCACAAACACAATTTAACAACACACATTTACTTTATTTCTGCCACCAAAGCAGTTGCCAAAGTGAAGGAGGAAATACATGCCGAAACAGATACTGCAATCCTTTCATGTATGTATACTGTGCATATTATAGCAGACAGTCTATTTAAAAACAAAGAAAAAAAAAAATCTAAACATACATAGATATCAAAACAGCCACCCACACATATTACGCTTTATTTTCCCATCCATTGCAATCACATCAGTGAGCAATTTTTAAACACTGCTCTATTTTATGGTAAATACAGCTCAAGTTGTACTGTTATTTTTGATGCCGCTAAATGGGTGCACCACAGTTTCATCTCAGACTTTAAAATGAGCTGCAACGCACTGTCCTCAATGACACTAATCAGCACACAACTGCCAGTTCACAGAATGAGATGTATTGTGCACAGACACACGCGTGTTTATCGCGCTATTGTGAAAGCAAACATTGAGAGCTTTGAGTACTGTGTTTCGACTGGTGATTCTACATATGTGCCCCGAGGCTGAATGGCAGGTGAATGTTAAGAGTGAGCTGTGCAAGGGGAAAGAGATGCATAGGACAAACGATCACAATGAGAAGAAGTTAAAGATGGAAAAAAAAAAAAAAAGAAGAAGAAAGATGAAAAACAACAGAAGGACTAGAGTGGAAGAGGAGTAAGGGGGAATAAAGGGAGATATGATGAAAGGAATATACATAAATATAAAATATAACAAGAAGAGAAAAACATGGAGGACTGAGACAGTCAGCTGGACACGGATAGGACCGGTCTGCAGACCTGGTCAGACTGATGAGAACAGGCAGCAATAGTGATGCCATTATGTTGTTAATCAATCCACTGGTGTCTGCTTGTCTGGGTGGGCAGATACTCACAGTCTAGAAGGGGTTAATGGGAAATCAATGAGAGGGATGTGCTTATGAGCAGGACATGGGGAAAGGGGGACAAGAGGGAGAGACAGAAGGGCGGGGAGGGGGAGATAGGAACATTGTTTCCTGTGATAGCAGCAGTCTTCCCAGATGTTATCTGTCATTCAAAGAAACACTCTGGTGACCAGATGTTTAGGCTCATGGTGGTGGAGTGGGTACACATCGTAGTGGGGGATCAATATAGGTCAAGTACATGGTAATATTTATCACTACACTGCACACACAGGGCACTGATGTCTCTACAACAGAGAGACTTGTGCTGTGAAGAAAATTATGTATTTAAAATAAATAAATAAAAAGAACCCCACACACTTCTGATGTGTTTTGTTTCCTTCAAGAGGGTATGTATACTGTATCTGGTGTTTTCTCATTAATATGGAACTTAGGTTTGACCTGGATCAGCAATATCTCCTTCCTACGTCCATTAAAAGAAACAAAGGGAGGCGTTGATTTGGAAGGAAAGGTAAAATAAATACAGCAAAAAATCAGCCGGGGTAGATCTCCAAAGGCCTGGGGGCATTTGGGGTGGTGGGTGGAGGGTTGGAAAGGGGGAACCAAGATCAGGTCCCAGTGCAGTGAGGCTCTTTGTAGTTTGAGCAGTCTGAACTAGCCAGAGGCTTACTGCTCTAACCCATACCACTCAGAGAGTGTTTGAGGGAATTACACCACAGAGTAATAATTAATCAAGTAAACGCTGAACTGCTTTGATTTGGATTACATTAACATATTATCAATAATGTATTAATCAAGTACAAATAAACACCTCTGCATAATAGCATACTTAAGTAACTACATTTCCACGCTTCCATGCTTAACTCAAAAAGTTCGACTTGTTTAAGCAATGAGGAAAACCGCAGCAAACTCCAGTGGAAGCAGCAGAGTTCTGTGGGTTTGGAAGCAACACCTCTCGGCACTTAACTGTCTGTGTTCATCAGCTTCCTTTTTCATCACTGCATCAGCCATTTTCAAGAACTTTTACCGAGAGGCAAAAGAAAAATTATGAATTCATTTATTTACTTTTAACAATGGCAGAAGGCATCATGTGGAATAAATAAACACTGATGAAGCACTGAAAACACAATACACGTAATTTGTGCAAAGCTACTCCAGGTTTGATTCCAAAAGTAGCTAAGTGGATTGAGGAGGAAAAAAAAAAAAAAAAAAAAGTTAGTCACTTTTATCATTTGCAGAGAAGTCGAATCAGCTCTGCTTTTGTATTTTCACTTAAATGCATGTTCTGTTTTTCCCAGATAAGTTGTGTTGTTTAAAAGCATCCGTTCTCGCCTAACGCTTTGTTCATTGGGGGAACTTCATGCCCAGGGATTTTCTAAACACAATTCATCAAAGTGGAACGGCAGTCTTTTTTTCTGCATTCCTAATCCTTTTTGCTGCAGATGAGAGATTTGCTGTTCAGACTCATTAAGATTAAAGCGTTTTGCCAGAGTTATTTAAGAATGCAAAGTTCCATGTGAGACCTCTCAGAGTTCAGAACAGAAGAAAATCCGATTGACACGCTTGGTGCACTGGGGGCTGATCTTAGCCTATATTTCTATATTTGGTGTCAGTGATTGAGTGATAGCATGTGAAATGGTTTCCCCTGCTGCATTATGGTTTAGAGTTGCAATCACTTTCCGTTCTTACAATTAAAAGGTAATGGGTGAGCTCCTTTTTCTTCACTTGTAAAATTCATTTGGCTGCTTACACACTTATAAAAACATGTGACTATAGCATCTGGTTTTAATAAAAATGTTTCCTTTATTGGCTTTGATGACTAAATATAAACTGGCAGACAAATTAGTTGTTTTGTTGTTAAGGGAAACAATACATTATGGTCATAGGCTGTAAATGTGCAGTTAACTAGGTAGTATTTAGCTCTCTAGTATTATTTTGGCAGCAGAGTTTGGCCGGGGTGAAAGTATCAATCATCTGGTTGGAGAGACAACAGTTAATGTTTAGCTGGAGGTGATGGCAGTCTTTTAGCTGAAAAAGAAATTATCATTGGATCAGACTGAGTGTTAGTCTTCTGCCTAAGGATTTTAATATTAGCTCTTTTGGCCAGAGTCTCAGTAGTCTCTTGGCTGTGCTCTGAAGCTCCTTTCCCAAACTTTCCAACTCCAAGTGTCGCAATCTGGTTCCATTTTACAGCTGGCCTTGAGATTGTAACAGAGCTCCTTTCTCTCCCTCCTCAACCGCATATTTAATCCCTGTGCTTATGTCAAACTTAATTACAGGACCTTGTACGAAAAAATAACAAGTGAGCCTTGTAGGGGTGAGAGAGAGAGAAAAGAAGAGTATTAAGAGAGGGATAGAAAAAGAGACACAGGGAGAATGTTAAGAGGTGTGAGGAAGAAAAAAGGAACAACAGAGACATTTAATCTGTAGACTCAGCATGTTAAATGACCAAACAAAAAGCTTTGATCTCAAGCACCTCTTTTAGTTGATGCTGGAGCGGGCCCAACCTAAGTCAGTGCTGACATTTATTGATAACTGAATCCATGAGCTCTCAGTGGCCTAAAACACCAAAAATATGTGAAATAGTACAGCGCAATCATAGTCCCTGCTTTCCTGCTTTGCATCTACTGTATATATGTATAATGGCTAACTGCTTCTCAAATAGGCACAGGCTGTAATGATAAGAAAATGAGCTGAGAGGCCCCACATTCATATCCTTTCATTGAAAATCCAGCAAATTCTCCTGAACACCCCCCCCCCCCCAAAAAAAAAAATCAAAAATAAATAATCATTAGACTAAGTCAGTCATTCAGCTCGTGTGTGCACGTGCGTGTTTGTGCACCTAAAACTATTTACTCTGTAGAAGTGGAACAGCTGGGGAGAGAGATGTTTAGTCTGTCAGTTTAAAACTATTACCTCAAACTCTGAAAATATGAGCCGAGGCTGTCGTGCATCGACACAGGGAGACAGCACTGTGAAGAACAAACCTTTGAAAAGTCTAAATCAATTTTTGGGGGAGTAACATAACAAACGCTTCAGTGCAGTGAAGAAAAGGGGATCTCTTTTTTAACATTTTGAAAAGCACATATTCATACAATCTTCATAAGGCAAAACAGCATAAATGCAGTATACATGAAGTCTTTTGAAAAGGAAGATGACAGTGCGGCAGAAAGGGAAAAGACACAGGGATACTCCTCAGAGATACAGACAAAACAAACAGGAAGACCATCACTACTACACACAGAGCTCCATACTGTTTCCCTACACTCTTCACACTGAACACACCTCACCACCCACCCTCCGGGGCAGCCTACTGACTAAAGCCTTCCCAGACTGGACTTGAGTGGCCAAGCAATGGACGACAAGAGGGAGAGAGGTTCCCATGCCACTGGTGCTGGAACTGGCGCGCCACCCGGAGGTATTTATAGCAGGGCAGCACTAAAGGGCCGGGAGAGAGGGCATGCTTGTTTTCCTTTCCATTCCCCAGGCACTTTCACCAGGCCTCACATGTGGGTGTTAAATATATATCCAAATACTGGGAGCAGCATTGTGGGGGCAGAGAACAGAAGGTAGTGGGCTCCACTGGAATTGGAGTGGGTTGGGGGTGGAGGGGTGCAGAGAGAGATGGAGAGCTGAGAGAGAGGGAATGGGGAAACAAGTCTGATTTATGAAGAAAGAAAGAAAGAAAGAAAGAAAGAAAGAAAGAAAGAAAGAAAGAAAGAAAGAAAGACAGAAAGAAAGAAAGAAAGAAAGAAAGAAAGAAAGAAAGAAAGAAAGAAAGAAAGAGGCCTTTGATGTAGTGAAATGGCAAAACGTGAAGGGAAGAAAGGAAGATGAATGACTTTGTGTAGGCTTCTAAGCTCAAATGGGCCGTAGACACACAGGTAGGCTCAGTGCCAGCTCCAGGACGCAGTCTACATCCAGACAAGGATCAGAGGTTAGGGCCGAACTCAACACTGATCATATGCAGACTCCACAGTGGAGAGGCAGGGGGATGTGCAGACAAAACAAAGGGACATTTGCGGGGAGGTGGAACGGTCCTCCTGTTGTGGCTTCCTTAACATCAAAAGATATCTGGCTGCATCCTCTATATACTCTGTGATGTGTGTCTCTTTCTCTCACTCGCTCTCTCTCCCGTTCTCTCTCCTTCTGCATGGGAATTCCAGAGTGACATTATTACTATGATGAAAACAGACCCCATAAATACGGACCGCTATGATGAATATAACAGCGATTATGGGGGCAGCGATAATTAGATCAGGAAAGAAAGACTCATTGAAGTTTGCTCTGTTTTTGTGTTTGGGAATTCCTTTCAACCTTGTGTCTTAATGTATGAAGAATTACAGAGCCAACGGTAGTCTGATAATCATGTGGGTCTCTATGAGGGCCTCTTGGGGCCTCTTCAGTGATCCTCTCTCCTGTTTTAGCTCTCTGCTCCCACTCACATCTCGGTAAAAGCCACCCTGCTGTCTGCTTTTTTAATGATGGTTTTGCCAACAAACAATTAATAGGCTGCCCCACAGAAGCTGTTAAAAATGAAATAGCAGGAGTGTTCCCAGAAGGGGCCATCCAGCAGCTCCTGCTATCTTTCCATCCAGGTTTACTCATCAGGTTTTAACCTCTTCAGCAGCTCTCTCACCTACACAGTCCCAGCTAAGATCTTTAAGCCCTAAGACTACTGCTTTAAAAACACCCTGACCTGAGCCCCTGTCCAAATCCCAAATGTACAGCAGCCATCCCACTAGCTGACTGCGTCAGAAAGATTCCACCACTATAGCCTCTGTTTTTTCATACTTGTGGGAAAATAGCAGTTCATGTTTCCTTGGATGCTTCACACATTCCTCCCCCTGTCTTCACATTGCTGGGCCCCAGAGTAAGGGCATGGCCAGAGCCACTCAAGAGGAGGTGCTTGGCAAATAAGAGGTGTGGCTAAATGAAAATGGAAGGGAATTTTTTTGTGTTTATTTAGGAGGGAGTTGCTAAGCGATGAGAACTCAAATAGGCACTAATTACATTTCCCTGAGTTTGATGAGTATAACAGAACTTGGACAGGAACTTTGCAGCTCATTTAACTTCTCAGAACACAGCTGGGAATTATAGATAACAGAACATCTGGAAGTCACAAAAATACTTCTCTAGCGTCTAATCCAGACTAATTCAAAAGCTGCCACATCCTGCACTGAACGACAACCCAAAGCTAACTCTGTGACAGTTCCAATATTCCAACTTTTGCAGTAAAAATACATAAGCATCTCTGAATGACATTTCAGTAATTTGGGAAAAGTTTCATTCTAGACCATACAGCACCCTCTCTTTAAAATTTTTAGCATTAGACTGAAAGGTCATGAAAAAGTACGTCAAAGCACCGACAGTTTAAACAAACACACACAGACTGTCGCACTATGCAACAACGCTGTGCTACAAGTTCATGTACTCAGCTTAAATGACAGTACATATGTAAAACACAAGTATCAAAAACACTACTACTTATCTCCTGAAGCTGTAAAAAGTGCAGCCCAAGCACACAGCCACCGAGAGATACACGCAAAGAATACTCCACTTGGCCACGCTGAGGATTGGTCTCATCCCAAATTCCTGACCTCAAAATTTCAAGACAAAAGTAGCTGGTCTTGATTTATGCAAGCTTTAACATAGAATGAAGAGAGCAGGACGCAGTAGCGAAGAAATTAATTTTGATCCTGAAAACATTATTAATGGTAATGTTTAAAACATCAAAGCCCTGGCTGACAGAGACACAGCATCTTCACTCTGACAAGATGGAACAGATGAGCTCACTTGAGTCAGTCAAGGTGAGGCACGGGGGAAAATGTAATTTGTCTCTCCATTGATTTTCATGGGAATTCTGTGGAGAATATGTGGTTCAAAATAGGTTAAAATCATGTAGCTTGAATGTGTTATGCAGAGGGACTGACCATGGTATAAAGGATAGTACCTGCTCTCTGCCATCAGCTTGTGTATCTGTCTATATGCTCCAAATTCATAATCAGGAGAAACTAGTACTTTCTTTTTAGGCCAGCTGACTAAATCTAGTCAATGCAGGGGACAACAGGGGACAGACCAGCAGTTGGAATGTATGAATCTTAAGCTCATAATGACTGAGTGAGCCAGAGAAGCGACCATCCTCTTTCTGTGTGGACTCCTCGCTGTAGCTTTGGGCAAAGGGATAAAGCTTCTCTCACTCCCACATGTTCATTTACCCCCCACCATCACACCAATTGAACCAGGGAGTCTGGGGTAGTCACATTGATATTCACCACACATCTCCATCCCCCAGCCACAACCATCCCCACTGGAAACATTATTTCATTACATGTATTATGCATTCAGCATAAGAGAGTTGGTGATTGTGCAGTGTGCAGATGCGTGTGTGGGTGCGGGCAGCCTCGGCTGTTTCCCTCTATGTATACATGGCTGTGACATGCCTGTTGTAAAAAGAGTTTTAAAGAGGGTGTAAAAAGTTATAATGCCTCAGGGGTCCGGTGTTAATGGTACTTGGTTTACTTTGTGAGCACAAAGACAAAATATTTATTCCATCCATATTTGTGTCAACATTAGAAAAGTGATTTTGCAAGTTTTACAGTGCAGAGGGACAAAGTTTCCTGCGGAGTCTGAATGAATTTCCTCAGTTCATCTGAGTATGTGCATCCACATGTGAATGTATACTGTGCCTCATGCAGAGAAGGTGATAAAGAGATAGACAGAGAGAGCTGAGTGAAACAGGGGAAAGAGACCAGAAAGAGATGGAGATAGAGACAGACAGACAGATCTTTCATATGGCCCACTGCTCTTTGGGCCCCGATCCAGATGTCACCAGAACAGTTTTTATTTGTTAATGTCTTGTTTTAAAAGCCTCCTTAAAAGCGCCTGCCGCTTTTCCCTCAAGTCTTTAAGTGGCTCAACACAGTACACTCTTGTCTGATCCTAACTGGAATCAATTTGGAAAGAAACCATTTCACCTCTGATTAAGCACTGCTCTGTCTCTGCTGTGGCATGCTGACCTTTCCAGAGGTCTGTCTTATGCTGCTAGGAGGAGCCAACCAGATGATGTGCTAGGCTAATTAGACTGATTGACGTCAGCAGGCATGGCATGAAAGTGGCTTGTATTTGAACCTTCAGCCATTTGTCAGGACTCACAACCGCATCTCTGTCACGGGCTCTTGGTGTCACAAGTCAGACTCAGTGTCTAATCTCATTTATATACTGCACTACTGTACACCAATTCATTCTTTCTTAATCTCCCATCACATTTTTTCCCTTTAATTTTCATACATTAATAATCCTTTTCCTCTGCCGTGAGAGGAAGTCCAAAGAGACACCTACTTGTTCTTTAATGACACAGCAAGCCTTGCATTCCTCTCTCCTGTATATGTTTAACCAAAATTTAAATATTTTCAATTTGGGGTCAAATATAGAGTACTGTGATAAAATATTTGCCCACTTCCTGATTTCGTAGTTTTTTGCACATTTGTCACACTTGAACGTTTCACATCATCAAACATATATATATATAAAAAAGCAATTGTCCACTTGTTAAATCATAAATTAATTGAGATTCAGTTCAGTTTCACTAACCACGTTCAGGCCTGATCACTTCCAGACCCGGTGAATCAAGAAATGGCTTAAATAGAACTTGTCTGAAAAAATGAAGTTCAAAGATCTCAAAAAGAAACACATCATGCCATGATCTAAAGAAACTGACATCTATCAGTCCGGAAAGACTTACAAAGATATTTCTGTGGCTTTGGAACGCCAGTGAACCACAGGGAGAGCTATTATCCATAAATGGAGAAAACTTGGAACAGTGTCGATTCATCCTAGGAGTGGCCAGCCGACCAAAATTACTCAAAGAGCGCATCAACGACGCATCCAGGAGGGCACAGAACAACATCTAATGAACTGCAGGCCTTACTTGTTTCAGTTAAGGTCAGAGATCATAATTCAAATATAAGAAAGAGATTGGGCAAAAATGGCATCCAAGGGAGAGTTCCAAGGAGAAAACCACCGCTGGACAATAGGAACACAAAGGCTCGTCTCACATTTGCCAAAAACATCTTAATGATCCCTGTGACTTTTGGGAAAATATTCTGTGGACTGACAAGACACCAGTTGAACTTTTTGGAAGGTCTGAGTGTAAAATTAACAGCATTTCATAAAAGGAACATCATACCAACAGTCAAACACGGTGGTGGTAGTGTGATGGTCTGGGGCTGCTTTACTGCCTCAGGACCTGAACGACTTGCTGGAACCATGAACTCTGCTCTCTACCAGAAAATCCCGAAGAATGTCCGGCCATCATTTCATGCCCTGAAGCTAAAGCTCACTTGGGTTGTGCAGCAGGACAATGATCTGAAACACACCAGCAAGTCCACCTCTGAATGGCTAGAAAAAAAAAAATTAAGACTTTGGAGCGGCCGAGTCAAAGTCTAAACTTAAATCCAACTTAAACGACCTTAAACAGGCCGTTCACGCTTGAAAACCTTCCAGTGTGACTGAAAAATTCTGCAAAGAAGAGCGGGCCAAAATTCCCCCACAGTAATGTGAAAGACTCATTGCCAGCTATCACAAACACTTGATTGCAATTCTTCCTGCCATGGGTGGCACAACCAGTTATTAGGTTTAGTGGGCAATTACTTTTTCACACAGGACCAGGTAGGTTTGGACATTTTTCCCCTTAATAAATGACCATTTATTAAGGGGAAAAAAATGCATTTTGTATTTACTCGGGTTATCTTTGTCAAAAATTTAAAATTGTTTGATGAGTTGAAACTTTTAAGTGTGACAAACAAGCAAAAAAAAAAAAAAAAAAAAAAAAAAAAACAACCTAAGAAGTCAGGAAGTGGGCAAGTATTTTTTTTCACAGTACTGTAGACTCACATCAGTTGTGCATACTATACAATACTAGTGCAATTTTTCCAAATTTCTTTCTAATTTTAGAATCTTGGATGAAGCTGCACCGCGCACACTGTCTCTCTGTGTGACCCATGTAATAGTCATATATTCCTCATCAATCCATCCTTCTCCCTCTTTTCTCAGCTCCTGCTATGAAACTGGGGTCCTGGCAGTGAAGGGCAGGTTCAACATCTGTGTGTATCACGGCCTTGTGTAACACATAAAACATGGAAGTCCCAAGAGCTATAAAATCTTGCAAACCCACAATGCTTTGAAAGAGAGTTCAGAGGCAAGAAGTCCACCAGAGACCAGCCCTCAGTCCAAATTCCAAGCACTTTGCCTCATACACCCTGAGAAATGTTGCCTAAAGAGAGGCCTGGTAGAGAGAAACCTCACCTCCAGTTCAAGCGGATTCCTCTGCCCTTTTATTTGCTCTCGTTTGGCTGCAGGGGGAACGTGCTCCACTCTGACCTGGGGGCACTCATCCAATCAGCTCGCTATCTGCTGCAAGGGCCTCCATAATAGTGACATTTTTCCACCTCGTCAATAAAGTGGTGAAAGCCACCCTCCACCCGCTACTTGACCATTTAACTTCTTCCTGAAAAGGCCCTTTCTTTCTGTCTGTCTCTGTGCCTGGCTGAAATCAATAAAAGCAGAGCAAGGAAAGAGGCCAATCCAGCAGCTGCATTAACTGGTGGTCTCAACGGCTGTACAAAGAGGATGGCTGGCAGAGAAAAGGATACAGGAGAGCGGGCAGCTCAAGTCTTTCTCATTCATACAAAAGTGAGAGAAATCTGCTTATTACCAACACTCGGTGTTGTCGTCTCGTATGAACAAGGAGATTCTGAAAATGATGAATGAAAAAATTGAGCCACACACACCTACACCATGCTGCACACACACACACACTAAAAGTCATAAAACAGACTAAAAGCTGAAAACTCGTATTTATTCACACAGACTGAAAGGTGACAATCATATGCAACAAAACTGACATATATATTAACACATATATAAACTCTGTAGTCTCTAATGATCATTGCTTGCCATGACTCATTTAGCAGCTGCATTCACACATCACCACATGTCTGCAGTGATTGACATAATGGCATCAGAGTGAGAACAAAATGTCTTCCAATAAAGGAGCAGGAGGGAGAAAATGAGAGAGATGGGTTACATCTATGCCCGTGCTGAAATGAGTGCAGTGCTTTGTTTGGTTATGCTGTCTGAGCTGAAATTGATTTCTGTGAGAAGCATGCACCAAAGAGCCCCTGCATTCAGATGAAATAAATAACACACTCTTGTAGAGATGGGAGGGTATGTGGAAGAAGGAACAGAAGGTGAAAAATGAGATTGCGGAGGAGGGAAGAAACAAAGATGGATGAGGTCAAAATGAATTTACAGTAAAAGGGGGTAAAATAAAAAAAAAAAAAAGCTGAGATGAAAATGAAGGAAATGTCTAAAGGTGGGGGGACTGAATGCTATGTCTTCAGACTAGCACAGCACTGAAAAAGACACAGCCTGGAAGACATCTGGAGTGGAGGATAACAGCCACACACCACTCTCCAACCACAGACAACATGATGAGGGATTAAACTTCATTACGCCATGTTATGGTAATGAATGGGCTGTGGCTAGTTCTGGATGTGTTAAGAGTAATTGCCCTTCTCCAGCATATGTGTGAGTGACACTTGATTACGAAAGCCATGTGTCTGTATGTACATGTGTGCTCATCATAATCTTGGGAATCCAGGGTTAGTCAATTGAATACGGCCTAAAAATATCCAAGAGGTCTTTTCCACAGTGAACCAAACAGAAGCGAGCTAATTAAAATGCAATGCAGCAAGAATAATCTCTCACAATTAGTTTAACACTGTTCCTCACAAGAAGATGGGCACGGGGAGGCACAGGCATTGTGGTCTGGGCCAGTGTTTGGGCATCTGGGTCCAGGGTTAGTGCCAAAGAGGGAGGGGGACGGACAAAGCCACACAACCCAGAGATGTGAGGTTGACTGTCGGTCACTTTGGCTGCCTGTTCTTATGGCTGACAGATGTTAGTCTGATTCAACGAGAGTTGTGACTCTGGAAAAAGTTACACCGCACTGTGCTCCCCACTGTAATTATATTCTCTGTGCAATGAAACATCTCATACATCATCGTTTTACAAGTCATAAGCAAAAGCCCCTCCCCGGATTACAAAGTCATTGATAAACTATGCTACTTGAATCTGCAGTTGTATGGGACTAAAGTATTTAAGTGTTTGAGCTGGCTGGCCTAATAGTATATTATTGCCAAGATGAGTCGCAGCATGCTTTTGCATGCAAAAACACAGCAGCCTGTTATGGTTGGTGTACTGCTGCTAATGTTGTTAATGACTGACAAAGACTGGAAAAGACTCTTTTTTCATTCATCAAAGTGTGAGAGTCTAGATGGAGGCAAGGATGAGAGCGAGGGGGAAGTCCTGTCCCCAAACTGCACTATGTTATGCTCTCCACAGTACAAGTGGGACATGCTGTGAATAGGTGTTCCTCGCATGGCTAAACTATTAGTTCCTCGTGTTTACTAATGTTTGGATTTATGGTGTTGTAAGTGTTTTGCTCTGTGCGAGTGAAACCGACACAAGGCTTCTGTGTTGGCATATTTCCCAGAGTGGGCATGTGGATATGCAGACAAGCAGGGTGGTATTAAGTAGAAAGAGTCTTTTCCCCAGGGAGGATGGGGAAGTGAGATGACAGTGGATCATTAGACTGCAGCTTGCTAATTTATGCAAATTAATTTCCTTGCTGATGCCAACGCTTTTCAGGCAGTCAACATCAAATGCCAAAAAGGTTAAACAGCTGCACTCTCCTTTGGTGGTCTGGAAAGTTTAGCAGCATAAGCTAAGGAAGGCTGTGCTATACCAGGCAACAATCACACAAATGCAGACTATGCCAGCCTTCTTCCTGGCAAGGCATCAGACAGACAGCCAATCAGGGCCATGCTGATTCTCTTGCAGGCGAATGGCATGGCGTACTGGCCCTCTTGTCGCCCCGCCTACCTTCCCTGCTGCACCGCAGCTGCCCAGAATGATTTTATAAACATTTTGCCAGTGGATCAATACCTGTATTGATCAACCATTGTGAGAGTGATCCGTCTAAAACCCAGAGCAGCCTAGAGCTCAGAGATGGGAGGAGCGAAAGAGAGAGGCTGCAGAGAGGATGGAGAAAGAGAGAGAGTCTGCAGCCACAGTGAAAGGGAGAAGAGGTGCAAGGGAAGAGAAGGGAATCTGAGACAGAGGCAGAGGCAGAGCTGAAGGCAGGTGGAAGGAAGATTTCGGAAAACGCTGCCAGGCCACTGGGATTGGGGAGAAACCAATGGTAATTGCTTTCTCATTAAGGGATGGGAGGGGAGGGGGTAAGGGCGACTAATGACTACTGCGGGTAAGCGACGGAAGGGTAGAAATAGTGTGAAGAAATGTGTATATGTGTGGACAAAATGGGGTGACTCCAACACCTGAGATTGCTAATGTCTGCATGAGTTTGGCCTGCTGTAGTATGTAACACTTTAAGGTACATTGTTGCATGTGCAGTGTTCATGACTGCATGAGGTTCAAACAGACTGAGTTTGTGGAGAGGTGAGAAATCCTGCTGATAAGTTAATAAGATGTTCTGCACAGCAAAACCAAAGAAAATAATTGGCTTAATTTATTTATTACTAACTGTGTTTTTATTTTGTTTGTTTGCTTGTTTTTGTCCAGGAACACCCTACCTTCTGTTCTCTTTGAAAAGTAGTAGTTGGAATGCTCTGCACTTTTCCTTGGTGACAACATGGGACAGAGAAGGCCCAGCAGACCTAGCTGTCATAAATTCAGGTGATGACGTTAAATCAAAACTGGATATTCCTGGGAAATCCTGGACCTCTTGGAAAGCAATAGTCTGCAACTTGGACACACCCACAGAGGAAGAAACAATACAGTTCAAAAAAATCAAAATGGCTGAATGAAGATAGTTTACGCTATGGAAAAAAAGCAGAGTGTCGCAATTTTTAAGTGGTGCGGATATAGCTGTCTTTGGGATTTTGGTTTTCACATTTTGACAGATCATTGGATTAAACAGATTTTTTTTTTTTTTTTTTATTGTGTGGGAATTTTAAAGAAGAGATTACTTAGTGGAGAACGCTCCCCAGTAAAAATGTACGCACAATTTAAGGCCACAAACTGCACTGCAGGAGGAGTCAAAAACTTTTCGGATCATTCTCCAATTCTAAAGGGAAATCAAGTTTCCATTGATTGATTTTAAATGTGACTATCTTGCACATAACTGTGTATTTGAGGGGAGATAAATACTCAATGATGCTTCTGAACTCATTATGCACTGGAGTTCTGATGTGGGAACACTGAGAAAAGGGCCTCTACACTCTACAGGTTCCTTGTGAACAATCAGTTGGACTTAAGAACGAATGTGATGTACCAAGGACAAAAGGCACGTGCATTTTTTTAAATAAACTGCCAAATAAATTTAAAAAAAAAACAACAAAAAAAACCACAGTAAACAATAGAAGTCTCTCTATGTCTGTGGGACTATTTCCCCTTTGCTGTGTCTTAGTTCAATACTTCATATTAATACAAAGACAGTGATGTGTATCTTTAACAGAATGAAAAAGGGGAAAGGGTGTCAGGGTGGTTGCCAACAGAGTTCAATTAATTTGTACCATTTTCTAATTATGAGGCAAAAATGAAATCACAGATGTATAAACTTTTATACTTTCCATGTATGAATGTATATATTTTTTTCACTGTACTGATCTCATATGAATTTAAACAGACTATACTTCTTAAAATGACAGAGCAGTTAAAGGCGTATTTGTTGTGACTCAGAGTTACTACTTGTACTACACTTGAGCTCGACTTTTAAGACAGATACAGAGCAGATGATGTACTGTAACCAGGCCACTCACATGATGAGAGGAAAGTCAACAACACAGGACGAGGGTACTTGCATCAGACTTTGTCAATATATGTAATGCACACATTACATGTCCACAACAAGCATGCACACTGACATGCACACTGCTTAGAGTCTATAAAAATCTCTTGTTCAGCTCAGGGGTGATGTTTCATAGTGGGGGGGGGGGGGGCAGTGGTCACAGCTCTCTGAAACAAATGTCCCCACAGTGCAGTGACGTGCGGTGAGGGTCGTGACTGGTGAGGCACAGACGTCATCACATCAGATTTACAAACATATAGCTTATTCACCATTTGATTGGCAACAGTTGTTTTGTTTAACATTAACATAGTCTGAAGCAAACCTTTTAGCTCTGGTGTTGGTCTTCCTTTAATTATTATCTTCTGCTTCGATTGAAAGTCCAGTTTAGAAAATTCTTTCAGTTGAGTTATGTAATCTTCAATGTTGAACATAAGGCCAAGCAACAGGAAAAACTAACTGGCCTTGCTAACTGTTTATGGTAGCTTGCCGCCGAGGAGTCGTAGAGTCCCTGGGATCACCAGCGCCCCCTACCATGAGGCACGAGAACTGCGTGCCTCACCTAGTGTCTCTTCGCAGCAGTTTCATGATCGCTCAACACAAGAATGCATTACACACACATACAGTTGTTAATGAAAAAAACAAAAAAAAAATGTGCATTATATACACCAGCTAAAATATGGAAATTTAGTTCATATAGTAAAAGTGTTAGAACATTTTAATAGCCACATGCAAAGGGAAAGTAATCCGGTCTCACTGCATAGCATGCCAGCACAGTTAGTAGTCATTGGCAATGACTATACTGAGCCGCACCACGGATTGCGCAATCCGTGGTGCGGCTCGCCGGGCTGGTGCCTCACCGTTCGTCTCTTAGTATTTGACCGGCAAATGCGAAAATTCAGCGATTTTGAAAAAACTAATCTAAAAATGGTGTAGTTAAATGGAAAAGAACTTTAAAATACAAATCACTGAATGAATATAACCATTTAATTTATTTTTTTATTTTATATTTCCACGATGACAGGTGAGGCCGTGCCTCACCTGCCTCCCCTGACTGCACGTCACTGCCACAGTGACTGATTATCATGGGACTCAAATAAAGCTGAAATAGAAACAGTGCAAACTAACTGTGGCAGTTGTAAGGTAAAGAGTACAGTTACAACATGCCTGCTTTAAAGTACTCCACCAACACTGTGTGCTTGCCTTTCCTTGACTGGCCAGTGCAATCCATTGTTGGATTACTGTGTTGTCATTCTGCAAACAGCCCTGCGTTGATATGTTGGCATCCCTCCTGAAACGCTATCCTGGCACCATTCAAATGAATGAAAGTCTTATTTCGACATGCAAAAAAAAGTTGATTAGTGGATAACCTTAGCTGGCAAAAAAACAAACAAAAATCTCTCAACCATGACAAGAGTGGACAAAAGAAAGCCGTCACAGCTCAAGCAACAGTTATAAATTGCATACTTACAGTTGCATTATCTATTTTTTACCTAAATCAGTTTGTGTGTGTAAAACAAACAAAATTAAAAACTAAGATTAAAGCCAAGAGTTGATTGATACACCCTCAACATTAGAGCTTCACCCATTGTACATCAATATGATGATTATTATTACTTTAAAGTCAGTGTGTTTGGTTACACATCCATCCATCCATCCATCCATCCATCCATCCATCCATCCATCCATCCATCCATTCATCCATCCATCCATCCATCCATCCATCCATCCATTCATCCATCCATCCATCCATCCATCCATCCATCCATTCATCCATCCATCCATTCATCCATCCATCCATCCATCCATCCATCCATCCATCCATCCATCCATCATCTT
This sequence comes from Archocentrus centrarchus, assembly GCF_007364275.1. Lineage (NCBI taxonomy): Eukaryota > Metazoa > Chordata > Actinopteri > Cichliformes > Cichlidae > Archocentrus > Archocentrus centrarchus. The sequence goes on from NC_044348.1 coordinate 17,009,990, forward strand.
CATCGCTTACCCGATTCAGGGTGGTTACATAAACATTTATAAAGAAAATAGTTTTGCCCATTAGGACAAATAACCAAAAGACTGTATAGTATTACTAATGGCTTTTACTTAAATTGGTGCTGTCCTTTTGTCTACATCTGCTCAGTTTCAGAAAGATAAACACTTAAGTCTTATCACCTCTCTCAAACATTGTGTGCTATCAAAGCAGAGCTGGGACGCTGCAGTCATTTCCTTGTTTCCTTTTATCCTTTTCGTTTGATTCCTACTGTCAAAAACAAACCCTTGGATGAGTGCCAAACAATAAATTAGGGTCTTCATTAGACACATCAAATCTAAATTACTATTCAATTAACAAGGCAGTCAACCTGAACTAATCAACCAATTAGGCTGTGTGTGTACACAGAAAAGCCAACAAAAGCGCACGAGTCCCCTGGGAAAGCTGTAAAACACTGCAGAAGAGTGACAGTACAAATGAGAAGAGACTTGTTTAGCAAAGGAGGATGAGAAAGTGGCAGAAGGTAAATGTGGCGCTAAGATCACTATGAACCGCAGTCATCTTTGAGGAAAACAAATGAAATAATTAAAAACTGAATAAGGCATGTATAAAGACTCACAAAGGAAATTAAAAAAAAAAAATGATGGTAGACAGAAATTTCTAAGAGCTGCAATAAAATTTTAAATTGCATGGTCTGATAGGGACATTTGCAGGTGTTTCTGGGCAATATTTTTTATTTCAAAAACGTGGAAAAATAAGGCACAATGCTCCTCTGATGGGGGACACTGAATATAAAGTCAAAAACTGCTCATAATATTCATATTAAACTATGCTTTGTTGTGTTTTAGATTTTTTAATTAAATAAGAGCATCAAACCTGGAAAGGTGTTTTACTAATTGTCTTGATTCTGTGCATATTTAACAGCATATAATGGTGCACAATGACTGCACTGGCTGAGCCTAAACTCTAAATGAAGACTACTTGGAAACGCAGTCACACAACATTTGGCAAATCTTGTTCAGATAGTGCAGAGAATTTGTTGAATTAACTGTGTCACGCAGGGCATTTATCTTTGCTGAGTGCTGTGGCAAAACTAAAAACTTCAGTGCAGCAGTGCTGCCAGTACGTCTGTGTTGAACATACCTTTGGGCCACACCAAACGTCTTCTTCACTCACAGGATGCAACCTATAGGGAAACAAACACACACAATATACACATGCTTAGAGAGAGAGAAAGAGTCAAGCTAGACTCGTACTAGATTTTAAGCCAATATATTGGCCAGTATCATTGTCTGGCAATAAATATAAAATATAAACACACAACACTGATACAGATCCTTTTGATTAAGAAAAAAAAAAAAGACCAACGGGGACATTTCTACCCTTTTCACCCCTCACATCTAAATGTCTGCAGTCTGATGGTGCTCCACTACAGGCTAAAGGGGGTTGCAGAGAGGAGAACACCATTATTGTACCAGTAAATGTCAGAACAACCCCATCTAATTGTGCCATTACTAATTCATGTTTATTAATGCAGTGATGTATGATGGCTCCACAGACAGACTGAGTTTGTCTGTGCCTGTCATGTATGGGTTATTCTTTGCTGATGAGGGCTGTAGGGAGTGTGTTAGTGTTAGTCTCAGTGGTGGGTGTGGGGCAGATGGTGCATGTAGTGACAGTGCCAAGTGGCGTGTGACTTCAACATGAAGGCAGATCGGGTGAGGCAGTCGACTGGTGTCTTCTACTGGCCCAGTGCCAGGGCCCCTGGTCCCCAGTGCCCCGGCCCCTCACTACCCTGGAGCCTCTGGGCAAGTACCACAGTTATTGTTTTCACTGCCAAGCAATTAGCAGCACTTAAGATTTATTTAGTCATGCTCTCATGTGTGGTAATTAGCTTGGGGCCTAAGCAAGCCTCTTCATCCAATCAGTTTTTTTTTTTTTTCGCTCACACCAGAGCAATGCATCCACAGGAGACAGTGAGGGAATGTGAGGGAAGATGCAGGAGGTATAGAGGGTGGGAATGTGAAGGGAGGTGGAGCAAAGCTAGAAGGATTACAAGAGCACCAACCCAGCTCTCTGGATCAGCACTTTTTAAGAGATCTTCAGGGGCCTGTTGGCTGAACGCATAGCAGGAGGAAAGGGCAAATACAGCCCAGTTACACTTTTATGGAATGCTTTGTGGAAAAACACCCCTGACACACACCTCGGCCTGGCAGCTCGGTTTGTCATCTGGCCCAGGGGGCTCTGCTAGCCTATCACATGACCATTGTAATGACCTTAAAGGGCAGCTTCCTCAACAAGCTCAGACCACTCCCACTGGCTGAACTGCTGTTTGGAGAATGCAGTTTGGGTCAGTGCATAATGCGTGATACATTTGGCCCTCGGGCTGGAATAAAAAAAAATATGTAGACACCTCGCCAAACAGATTATGCAAAAGCTGACGAGCAAGGAGAAACAAAACAAAAAATGACAAACAAATGCAAGTTTCTTTACCGCTGCTGATCTCTAACGCTTTGGGGAATTTACATAATATCACACAGATGTAAGTGTATGAGTTATGTCCTAAATTAGGTGCATGTGACTGGTGCAGCTCCACTAACGGCTTGAGGATTGAGGGGAATCAGTGTGTAATACCTTACATTATCTACTCCAACAAGAAATATTTTCCCCTTTTAAAACAGTGCAGTGCAGAGTGTTATAACAGTAGCTCAGTAAATATGTGTGAGCAGATGAAGGTCAAAGGCAGGCTCAACTGCTTATTCACAACAAAACCTATCAAGCCCTGCTGGTTGTTGGGGGGGGGGGAGGTCATTTGAATCGCTAAATTTTAAAAACCAGTTTGTGTGTCACTGATCATGGAAAAACAGCAAAAATTGCTGATGCATGACTTCACAGTAGAATTTTTTTGTTTAGTCTTTTATCGGTAGATCCATTGCAGAGCTGGGCCTCCTCGACAACTAAAATTGCAAAGCAGTGTGTCGTAGGGTGGTGCGATTAATGAAATATCACGTTCCATTTTTTTTTTTCTCTCCAGGGGCAGTATGATGCTCCGAACCAATCAGAACCTCACAAGCCAACCCCTGACCTTTTTCATCTCAATATGACTACCATTACCTTGCAGAAAATTAGAAGCGTCTCGCTATTGTTCAGTAGTGACAGGGGGGTGGAGGTTATTTAAAGATAAATGCTTTAGTGTTCATGATCCATGCTGCAATCACATGGATCACCACTAACACAGAGCAGAGGAGAAACGCGTCTGCTAAAGCCTGGTGGCTGCGTGAGTGCACATGCGCACATAAGAGGCCGTGTGCTGATGGATTCCTGTTGATTGTTTAGTGCAAATTTATCTCGGCATTCGTCTGGTAAACCCGTCTGTCAGTGTTAGAAAGGCAGGTTTCAGGGGATGCTTTTGTATTATTATGTAAGTACTCTTGCGAACAGCATTAAATGCACAATTTAGAGGACAAATTTTGAAAGGAAACACAGATAGTTATATAGCCTTGATTTCAGTGGTCTCCATAGGCAACAGGATCACTGCTGGCTGTCTTATAAACATGAGTAGTGAGAGGGATAATATTCTCCTGGTAACAAAGCGATTAGGTGGCAAACGCGAGTGGAACTGATGTAAGACCAAAATGACATGACAACATGATGGTGTGGGTGTGAAAAGTAGCTGAGCATGTGTTAGCCTTTTTGCACACTCTCCCGCAGAGGTAAACAGCATTTTGTGGGCCAACAATATACGTAAAAGCTAACATTTAAGAAGAGAGATTTAATCCATTTACTTGTGTACTTATGTCCTGATGTTAGCCAAAGGAGTTACCAACCAGTCTTTCCTTAAACCATGTGCTTTTTCATATTGTGTTTTAACCTTAGTTTTTCAGAATCCCCAAATATACAGAAACTAATAGCTGTAACAATTAACTACATGTAGTAGTGCACATATTTTCCTCCTATTGGGCAAATTCTCTAAGTATATTCTATGAAAGTAACTAGGCTTAATATAATCAAACCTGCCCAATCAATCGCTATATTAAAAAAATACTGTTCAAACAGAAAGACAATCCTATATGTCATGTGGTAGGCACTTTATCACGATATGACTAAGGCTACAAAAACGTTGCTCTAAGCTGTTCTGAAAAGTAGTCAAATAACCAGAACCTCATATGACTGTTCCTGAAAGAAAAACACGTTTAATTAGGAATGCCATGGAGTATGGTTATTTAGCTTGAATTAAACTTAACTTCACTGAAATTTATCACATTTGTTAACTATTGACAGGCGTGAACTGAAGACAAGACTTGGAAAACAAAGGCATTTAAAACATTGGTTACTGGCCTGACTTTCTTTAGACTACAGATTTTTTTATTTTTAAAACATCATCCTTAAAATAAAAAACAAAAAAACAAAAATGGAACAACAATTTGTTCTAGCTGTCTGCAGCTGAGTTTGCTTTAGGATTGTCTCTGAACTCATTAGGAGTCTTTCCTTATTTATACACAGAAAACGCACAACGTTATCAGCGCACAAGTCTGAAACCAAATGATGCCAGCTATTAAGGTTCTGTCCCCTATTTTTATAGTTTGACCATCATTAAAAAAAAAAAATTAAGTGTAGTTTTTACATGTGCACTATCTATGGCAAGAGCAACACTGACCATGCAGGCTTTCTGCAAGAGGACTTGCAAATGCTCTCCTGAATATCCTAAAACAGCAGGAACTCAGCCCGTCTATCCAACATATGTCAATAGAAGGATATGCTTCCAAAATAAATGAATATATTAATATTTTGTTCTTTTTTTCTCTTCCAACATTTGTTATTATCTATTATGATGCATGCATAATGTTAGAGAGGGTCACAGGATAGTCCTGCTTTAAATGTTATATTTCCATGATTGGTTTATTCTCTCCATTTCCTGTTCATTGTGTGCCAGCAAACTCCATTGTCTGTGGGTAGATTCTGCTCGGCCCTCAGAGGGGCCATCCCCAGGGAGCACTGCATCTTTTATTAATCAGGGGCGCTGCGCCACAGCCCCGCTTATCTAATTTAGCAGCCCGCCTCAGATACAACTATGTTCGGCTTGGTGTGGAAAGAAGGGACAGGGTTGTGGGGGTGCAGTTGGGTGTAGACAGAATGGGGGTTGGGGGGGCTTCTTTTTGGATTTTTTTTTTTTTTTTTTTTCCTTAGTGTGGGTGATGCATGGGATGCTGTGAGGGAATGGGGGAGACAGAGGGGAGGTAGAGACTTATCAGACACCTCGTCACCAAGTTTTAGGACTGAATCACAATACAGCAAATTACCTTCTGCTGACAAGAAAAAATGAGCATGGCCCCCATATGAAAAAATAGGATTGTCAGGAAGAGGTGACACATTGATTGCTTAGTATGCGCATCCAGAAGGCTGGGGTTCAGAGGCGTCCTCCCTATATATATGTAGAAGAGGTGCAGCAGTGCACAGCACAGCCATGAGGGAGAATGAGAAATTGAAATGCCATGTTAGATTGCAGTCCCTTCCTCAAGCCAATAACTCTAGTCTAGCCTGGTCTAGCCCATATTAGCGCGCCATATCATAACACAACCATGTGTGTCGTGAACAACCCGGAATCAAGCACCACAAAAGACAATTGGGTATTCACTAGCATTATGATAGACTGGATTATGATTAAGTATACAGAGTATACACTCATGTAAACACAGAACACAGAAACTTTATGTGTTTAATATTTTCTGGTTGTCCCTCCTCTCTCCTCTCTCATCTGTGTCATAGCGCAGATGAATCAGTGTCACCGGGGTTGAGAGCACTTACTGTCAACCCTGGTGCCCCGGGCTACAGCACTGATGGACACAAACTATAAAATATCAGCCCCCTGGGGAGACATCACTCAAGCACTGCCCCACAGCCCCAAGGGGGTGTGATCTGGTCAGTGTGTATGTGTTTGTTAGTGTGTTGAGAGAGCAATAGGGCAGTGCATTTGTCTGTGTATCTGTTGTGATCCTGTAAGTATGGCGTATGTGTGTAATCATGTGGACAGTTTCCGCATCATTTGCATGGCAAAGAGGTCAAAGTGAAGGTCGTGATGATGAAGAATAAGAAGAATTGATGTTTGCCTTCTTGTTTTATCAATCTTGAGTCTGTTTTGGAAAAAAAAATGCAAACATATAAGATGGACTCTTATGCTTTCTTAACTTTTTCATTTATGAAGTACAGCAAACGCCAAGCTCTGCAAGCAAATGTCATAACTCCACATAAGCTCAGTCCCTCTGTCAAAAGCTACAAGCAGTCAACTGTATGGGAAAATCACAGATTAATCAGTCAATAAAATCAATGCCACTGTCTGAGGACATGTCCTATATCAGCTGATAAGTGGCATAGCCTCCCCCCTCTTGTTCTACTCATACACAGGGAAGGTACAGAAAGGCACACAACTGGATCTGGAAGAGGGAGAAGAGGAAAGTCATGAAAGGGCGTGGGGGGGATTTAGCTTTCCAGCCCTGTGGATGAAAAACCCCCATCCTCCACAGGTCACTGGGCTGCAATCCCCTTATTTTGATTCTGCAAGGTCAAGGTTTGTGCATTCTGTCTTTGCTTATGTGCAACAGCACGTATGTAAAATATAAGGAACATGCTATTGCATCATGCTCTCATTTTTCATGAGATGAAACATTCTAAGTTAAAACACCAATTTGCACATATGAATTTGATGTTTTCATGCTTTACCAAACTCCAAATATTGACTATTCATCTATGCTGAAGTCTGTGGCTGCCTGATACACCTAACAGAAGTATATTAACAAGGCTCCTCTGGGATTCAAGGACAAAGGCATTAAGAGGAAAAGGAAGCAGGGGACTGAAGAGTGAACTGCAGGCTTACGTTAAATTGTACTATTATACATTACTCCATTAGCGGTTTAAGACTTCAAGAGAGGCTTGGAGGAACATATAAATTCAAATAGATAAAATCAAAGGCAAATCACTATAAATTTTATTATTATTCCTCAGCTAAGTGCCAAAATGGAATAGCCCTACCATAAGGCCCAACATAGGAATTGTATGATGAGTTATTTTTAGTGTCTAGCAAGCAAGTAAATAACAGAAGACAACAAAATACTCTCTGATACAGGTACAGGGGTTGGACAATGAAACTGAAACACCTGGTTTTAGACCACAACATCCCTTTCAGACAGCTTCCTCTTGTGTCCACAGTTAATCCTGTTGGATGTGGTTCGTCCTTCTTGGTGGTATGCTGACATTACCCTGGATACCGTGGCTCTTGATACATCACAGAGACTTGCTGCCTTGGTCACAGATGCGCCAGCAAGACGTGCACCAACAATCTGTCCTCTTTTGAACTCTGGTATGCCACCCATAATGTTGTGTGCATTGCAATATTTTGAGCAAAACTGTGCTCTCACCCTGCTAACTGGACCTTCACACTCTGCTCTTACTGGTGCAATGTGCAATTGATGAAGACTGGCCACCAGGCTGGTCCAATTTAGCCATGAAACCTCCCGCACTAAAATGACAGGTGTTTCAGTTTCATTGTCCAACCCCTGTATGTATCACCCAATCAGCTGTAACACTCATGGATTTTGTTTATGGATTTTAATTGAGCCTGGTCAATGCTATTAAAAAATATCCATATTTACTGAGCTTAGGTGCCTTTTTAATGATCTGACTTGGATAAAATAGCACCTCATCTTGTGAGTCTCAGTATTAATGCACTAAACCACTTCTGACATTCGATCTGGCTAAGTCTCTGTAAAGCAAGGCAGGAAGGGGCCATTTCAAGAGAAAAAAAAATCAAAGAAAATATTCTGTTATATGTGATATAATGCACAAATTCCAGATGGTAGTACAGACAGTCTCAATAAATTTTACTTCCAAGAGGAAGGAGTGTTTCAAAGAGGAGGCAAAACACAGTCTGTAGATCCCGTGTAACAGTCACTTAAGTTAAGCACTAGTCTGCCAGGGCACCACACAGTAAAACTCATCTATAATTTGTGATGAGTGTAATGCCATCTCCACTTTATGATTATGTGATATTCTTCACCTCTGCCATAGCCAATGAGGCCAAGAGCTGGGAGCCTTAATGAGGTGCCTCAAAGTTCAGCTTAGGGAAAGGAGAGGTGGGAAGATGGGTGGATGGAAAGAAAAGGAATTTAGGCCATATGCAAGCTGGATAATAATGTAGCAATAATGATAATTTTAAGAAATTATAAAAAATGTAACCCTAACAATGTTTGGGAAATTATTACCTGAATAAGTTAACTGATTGTGAAAAGCGTTAAGCTCAAGCCACTAAATAGCTCTGGTCATCCTAATGAGCCGTAGTCACAATAAAAACAGTCAGAAAAAGTCATTATGTCCATGCCCTGTGATACAGACCCCAAAAACACTTGTTAAGGGAAGCATGGCATCCTGATTTTGTTGAGGATTATGTCCACCAGGGAGATCTCATGAAAGAGCCCCTTAGACTCATTTACAGCAAAGTGCATTGCTAGGCTCTTATGACTGGTCTAGATGTTATGAATAAGTAAATAACAACATTTTTCCAGTCGTTTAATCTCTGAGCACTGCAATTAGTAAGTCTGTAGTTTGTGCTGCCTTTTTTCTGCCCTTATTATTGTTATTGAAATGTCATGCTCTTATTTAGCTCAAGGATGAATAATAAATAAGCTATAATTACTGTCTTGAACGAGCTGACGGCTTGGCTAGGTCAACGGTAAAGAGAGACCCCCCCACCGCCCCATCTCTCTCTCTCTCTTTTTCTTCTCTTCCCCTTCTTCTTCCTCTCTCTCTTTAATTGGATCTTGTAATTAGTTTCTCTGATGGATCTGGGAGGTCTGAGGCATCCTCTACAGCGTTCATTAGTGTTCTTGGAGGAGGGTGCAGCTTTTTAAAAGCTCTGCCTGCTTCGTCCCTCACATGTCATAACACCAGATATGATTCTGCCCAAATACAATAAGAGAAACATTTTCAGCCTGGCTCTGTTTTGCCTATATAAACACCAAAACAAAGTAGCTCAGGACTGCGGGCCTTGGGGGAAATGTAAAGGTAGTTTGTGTATAATACACATGGAAATATACCCTTTTTCATAATTAAGCTTTTGATGAAAAAGAAAACTAAAACATATCCACATACAAGCTGACTGAGCCAGAACCTATATAACCCCACACATAATGATGGTGAGAACAGTGAGAGATTAAGAAAGTCATACTTAAAGAAATCAAAACACTAAGACAGTAGATAGCTGCAGGTAGCAGAGTGATTTGAAATCTAAGGTAGAATGTCCTTTGGTTTACTACAAGAGAACTGATCAAGCACAACACATTATTTTTTGAGACACACACACACACACACACACACACACACACACACACACACACACACACACACACACACACACACTGTTCAGACCTATAATATACAACCCCCCTCTAGCACCCCAACACCATTTCCCCCCTTTTCTTCCCCACCCTCCGCTGGCCTGGCTACACTAGACATCGCTCCCTAATCAGCAGCCTCGTCTCGCTCAGACTGGTTGCCATAGTAATATGCCAGCTGGTCGACATGGCAACCACTCTGAGGTCCACTATTAAATGAAGAAGAGTGGAGGGAGGGATACGGAGAATGGAGTTGGGATGAGAGAGAGAGAGAGAGAGAGAGAGAGGAAGAACAGGAGAGACAGCAAGAGACAGGGAGAGATTGTCCAAGATGGGAGTAGGGGTACCAGAGGTGGGATAGTGGGGGGCATAGAAAAATGAAAATGGGGGAAAAAAATGTAGAAAAATGAGTACAAGGAGGGGGAGAAGGAAAAGGAGGGGCAGCAGGAAGAGATAGTAGTGCTATTTGAGCTACCTATGCACTGCATGGCATTAAAAGCTTCTGATATGTGTCGCAACAATGCCATTAACCTAATGCATGACGTAATTTACTTAATGCCTTACACTTATAAATTTATACACATGAAAAATGCATGTGCAGGCTGTCTCAGCTGAAATAAAGGATCGTAAACTAATATCACATTTCAAGAGCTACTTAGCATATTATTGTCAATCTACTTCAGATACATCACAAAAAAAGACATAAAGCAATATTTACAATGTATAACCGTTTTATGGATCGCAGGTCCAATAATGACTGGTGAAGGCATGTGAAAAGTTTATATTAGAAGACAAAGGGGTTCACATTCATTTTAATTTCCTATGGAACAAAACCAGGAAGCAGTTGCACTTTTTTTTTTTTATCATTTGCTTGATCAATAGTAAAGCATTTCCTTTGAAAATAATATTATTTTTTTGTATACCGTGCTTGAATGCTTTACCTCACACCAGCTTTATAAACATTTGGTGTCTTACATGTAAAACGTGTCTGTAATTTCAATCCGCACAGTTTCCAGAGCCATTCTGTCATTGTGCCATCAGTGGTGCACTCTTTCTAAACTGAAGTGAAAAGTCACAAGGGCACACATATCTCAGTGTGTCTCTAGTGCAATCTCTGACAATCACTCTTTCCTCACCCCTCCTCCTGTCTCTATAATGCTTTCTTTCTCTTCTCATTTTTTATTTGCACCTCACCTATATCTTGGTGTCTCTTGCTACCATTGCACATTTTTTTCCCTTTCATCAGTTTTTTTTTTTTTATCCTTCCTTTTCCCCTCTGAATGGATATCTCTGTCTTGCCTTCTCTGAAAGTCTGATTCTTTAATGAATGAAATGCCATTCTATCAAGATGCCACCACAGCAGTGACACAAAATAGCATTTGTTGCCGTCTGTGTGAAATTCCTTTATGAATTGGAGCCCTCTCTTTTCCCCTTGAGCATCTTATGAAAGATAGCTAATTGCATGTCCACATTGTACCGTCAGTCCCTGCTTCCCCAGTGCACCATTCAGAGGCAATTAAAGTGAGCTTAAACAGAGTAAGAAAGTGCGTCATCGTCTTAATGCAATTAAGGAAGTGTGCACACAAACATACAGTAACAGGCTGAAACACAAAAACAGGAACACATAGAAAAGGGAAAAAAGGCAAGTGGAAAACAAGAAATTATCAGGCAGTGCAAGCTCTTGGCTTACTTGTTTTATCTATGCCACTCCATTTCATACTCTAGTTTTTGGTGCTAAACTATTTTATGTTGTGATTTAAAAATGTAAACATAAAAGCCTGAAATGCTTTCTCTCAGGAAAGAGTGTAATCTTGCATTTTACTTTAAATACAGCAAAATTACATACACAAAGATATATGTACATTCTCTGTGTGTAAAGCATACTTAAGAAAGCAAAGTTCCCAATCTTTAGTTATTAGGTTTAGATTGGAAAAATGAACATACAAACCACTTTTTATGTGTTTACCTGTGAAGAGAGCACAGCAGGAAGAATAAAACTATTACAGGCATGCGGCATAGTTAGAAGAAGAAACACCTTTCCCAAATAAGCCTAAAATTTTCTTTTCATGTGGGGAGAAATAGTTTGATGTAATAAACAACACACACCTTGAAGTATAAATGAAAACAGACACATGCTGCCTCTGACTCACAAGCTAAAATGATAGGCCTTTGGACACACTGGGATATTTTTGCTATAACAGTCACGCTCCAACACTTAACCCCAAGCCTCTGGCATACAGTATGTAATTGCAAGCACTGTATGATCATCTAAAATCAAGAATGACTTCATTACATCACTGCAAACTTAAACCAGTTTGAGAAGTGAATAGCCTGTATTTGTAGAGGACTTTTGCATGTGCAACCACCTTGTCATTTGTGGGTAAATTACACCTCTTGTTATTTTTGGTGGTAGCAACTTTTAATTTGAGTTAAGGCAGCAAAGATCATTTTACAGTCCCTACTGAGATGCGCTAGGGAATATATTGGGATATCTTTCCACTACTTTCTAGTTCTTTAGCATTGTGTGGTAAGGCTAATATTTCCAATACCCTTATTAATATTTTGTGGGATGGCAAACCAAAGCCAATCCAAGCCAGAACAGATGAAAAGCTGCCCAGTCAGAGGAGGTTAAACAATCTAATACAGGAACTATTTTTAAAATATTAATACCAAACACTGAAAATGACAAAAATAGCATTAGGATCCATGTACTTAACACACAAACACAATTACCTTGCTTGTATAGTTTACAGGTGAACATACACCGATCAGGCATAACATTATGACCACTGACAGGTGAAGTAAATAACACTGATTATCTCTTAATCATGTCACCTGTTAGTAGGGGGCCTATATTAGAGAGCAAGTGAACAATTTGTCCTCAAAGCTGATGTGTTAGAAGCAGGAAAAATGGGCAAGCATAAGGATTTGAGCGAGTTTGACAAGGGCCAAATTGTGATGGCTAGACGACTGGGTCAGAGCATCTCAAAAATGCAGCTCTTGTGGGGTGCACCCAGTGTTCCCAGTCTGCAGTATTCTGTATCTATCAAAACTGTTCCAAGGAAGGAACAGTGGTGAACCACCAACAGGGTCATGGGTGGCCAAGGCTAATTGATGCACGTGGGGAGTAAAGGTTAGCCCGTGTGGTCTGATCCAACAGATGAGCTACTGTAACTTAAATTGTCAAAAAAGTTCATGCTGGTTCTGACAGAAAGGTGTCAGAATAAAAGTGCATTGCAGTTTGTTGCATGCAGGGCTGCAGACAAGTCAGGGTGCCCATGCTGACTCCTGCCACCCACCAAAAGTGCCAACAAGGAACTGTGCCATCAGAACTAGACTATGGAGCAATGGAAGAAGGCCTGGTCTGATGAATGACATTTTCTTTTGCATCACATGGATGACCAGGTGCATGTGCATCGCTTACCTGGGGAACACCTGGCACCAGGATGGGAAGCAGGCAAGCCGGCGGAGGCAGCGTGATGCTTTGGACAATCTCCTGCTGGAAAACCTTGAGTCCTGCCAACTATGCGGATATGACTTTGACACATACCACCTACCTAAGCATTGTTGCAGACCACGTGCACCTTTTCATGGAAACTGTATTCCCTGTCGCCTCTTTCAGCAGGATAATGTGCTCTGCCACAAAGCAAAAATGGGTCAGGAATGGTTTAAGGAGCATAATAACAAGTTTGAGGTGTTGACTTGCCCTCCAAATTGCTCAGATCTCAATCGAATCGAACATCTGTGGGGTATGCTGGACAAACAAGTCAGATCCACGGAGGCCCCACCTCACAACTTACAGGACTTAAAGGATCTGTTGCTAACATCTTGGTGCCAGATACCACAGCACACCTTCAGGGGTCTAGTGAAGTCCATACCTTGACAGGTCAGGGCTGTTTTGGCAGCAAGAGGGGGACCAACACAATATTAGGTAGGTGTTCATGTTATGCCTGCTCATGATAGCTTTTGCCACTGCTGGCTAATTTTAGCATTTCTATCAGTTCTGACAATCTTCCCTTTGCTACATAGCCAAGATGGGGACTAATGAGGGCGAGATGTGTACAGTATTCCACACTACACCTGTAGCTGTAACTGTCAGTGTAAATCATAGACAGTATAAAAGATGGCCATGGCAACTGTGATGTCACCCATTGGCTTTAGACTACAGATCCAACATTAGCATTTTGGCTGTTGCCATGTTGTTGCTGTTATCAGCAAACACTAGCAAGCTTGGTTAGCAAGATGCACCATAAACTGCAGCACACAGACACAGATATTGGCTAATTAGTGGTAATTAACAGACAGACTAAATTAAAAAAAGATTGGATGATGTGAGCCGCACAATAACCCATAATATTAGTCAGATAATACGATTCCAAAAGGCACTGACAGCACAAACATAGTAGAGTGGTCCAGTTCAGTGACTCCAATAAGCAAAGGTGAGGCCTAGCAGGTACATGAGCTCCAGATGCCTAAGTCAAGAAAACTGACCTTTCCCCATTTCCAGTAATCAGGTAGATGAGCTACCAAATAAATTTAAAATGACCCCTTGTAGAGCTGTTACACAGGGGGAGGCTATCCATGGAGGCCAAAAAAACCCCAAACAAAACAAATGTTGTACCTTGTTGTAAAATGTAAACATGCTTTTTAATCTCCTAAAATTCAACATTTTAAGTCGAGGACTGACTACACCCACCAGGCATGTTTCATCATGGAAAGCAAGGCAAGCAGTGCTTGGCTAATGAAATATAAAAATAGGCATTAATCAAAACACAGCAAAACAAAGCAATCTCTCACTTTTCATCTCAACCAGCATTCTGTCATAAAAGTCTGTGCCTATTTACGTCCATCCATAACATTACTGCCATCTTGTGGTTTCAGTTGGTTATTGTCTCTGGAAGCAGAATTAACACCACTTGATTATAGAGCCACTAAATCTGTATGGGGTAGGTGTTCTCATGGTCGTGTCCGTGTCCCGTCAACAATGAATGGAGTTTGTCAAGCTGAGAGGCCAGCAGATCTTTCAGATTGTTTGCGAATGAGCATTATGGATAAACCGCTAGGTTTTGACGGGAGACTGATGGGAGGCTAGCGTGTTGGACAAGGTGCCAATGGCTCTGCTTTCACTGCTCCAAGATCAGTTACCATCTGCGCATAGAAACAGTTAGCATTAGTAAGTAAATGAGCACTCTCATTTATGATTCTAACAGATGAGCTTTCTCTTGCTAACCGCTTTGGCCAAGGTGTGATATACGAATTTTTTAATAAGTTGTTCATCACATTAGCAATAAAACTTTAATGATGGAGAGGGGACGTCAGCTCCTGACACATCTGGTTGAACAGGTAAAAGGTACCACCAACATTTTCAAATCACTTGGTTGACCAAATATACTAAGTTTAATAAATTGTTCTGCTAAAATATCACCTTAATTTTTATAATCTCTCTGTAGATATTAAGTTAACCATGTCAAAAACTGCTCAAGCCTTTTATTTAACTTTTTTAATCAATATATTTATTATACATTTTTAAATCAATCTGTATGCCTGTGTTTCTGAGATAATTAAAAGCTATTTATTTAGAGATCAGTGGTCCTCACAGGACAGACCCTACAAAAGATATGATTTCATATCATTTATGTATTACTGTAGAGCAAATAGAGTATAAAGTGTTTAAAATTAGATGAAACATCTTCAGCAGTAATATTGATCCATATAACACAGATGGAAAATATTTTTCTGCAGAACAATTACTTTAACTTTTGACACTTTATGTACAATTTGCAAATAATACAGTTTAATATGTAGTGAGCTGTTTTATGTTTTATTGATACTTTTGGGGGAAAAAAAAGTTCTAAAAAGAACTCCTCCACCACTTGTCATTGTCAGCTATTAATGAATCGATGATAACTATAGAAGTAATACAATTTTTCTGCAAGGAAGGTGTGGAGAAAGGCGAAGACGTCCAGAAAGAGTGCGGCAAGAGGTTGTCAGACCGGTTTGTTTTAATTTGGTCCAAACTGGCTTGTCTCTGCTTGCCTTTTTGTAGAAGTCACAGCTCTACCATCAACCCCAAGAAGCCCCCCCCCAAAAAATCAAATAAATGCAGCCCTTCGATCATTAAAACAAAACAAAAATAAACAAAACAAAATTAAAATAAGATAGGAAAAAGTGTTGCCTTTGAAAATATTCCAGGCAGTGACTATGCCCCACATAGTACAGATAAACGAAAAGACTACAAAACAAGGTAGCCTTAAACGTTAAAGTTCACAGATATTTAGTGGTCTTTTGATCATTTCTATCTTTGCTATCTTTGCACAACACTATTTCATTTAGCTTTGTAACATAACAAATGTTTCCAGATGGCACATTCACTTATAATCAACTATTAATATACAAGGTGAATGCACCATTTATACTCATTCGCCTTTAAGAGATCCATATTTTTGCAACTTTTTTTTAATTCTCAGAAATACCTTGAAGAAAAAAACATCAGAAGGACACAAGAACACAAATGAACAGCACTGCCCCTTTTTAACTGAGAAGATATGTGCATTCAGTTCAGTGTATTGTGGAAGCAACTACGCCAGTTCTTTTGGACCAGAGATATTCATTTGTATTGTCAGAGAGCAAGTCTGGGCTGTGGACTCTATGTCCCAAAGGGGAGTGGCACTCTGTAGCAGAGATATCATGCTGTGTTTTTTGTTTGTGCAGTGCATGAGACCCAAAGGCAGAACTGTGAACCTGAGGGCGCTTATGGCTGCCTTAAATTAGTATCCAGCCGCCTGCCTGAGCATACATTTCTCCTAATGCAGTATATTAGGAGTATGGTATATTGAATCCTGGAGTTTTTACCACTCCCAAATGTAGTGTTTCTTTACCTCCCAAATGCCCACGACCTCTAACTTCTTGTTTGTACTGTTGGTCTAGAATTAGCTAATATTTTCACTAAAATATTGTATCATATAGCCACATGCATATAAATTACCCAACAGGAGAGTAACTTACATGCATTTATGGTTGACAGTCTCCAGCTGTGACCATGCAAAAGGAGAAAAAAAAAAACAGATTTCTATTTAGATTTGATATCAAATTTGTGCGTTTTTGTGACGTTAGATAAACTGCATAAACTCTAAATTTGAAGCATGTTTGTAGACATTAATAAATGCTTTGAGACCTTTCTACATGTCATTGTAATATAGAAAAATAACCTAATTTAAAATGCTGTATTTTACACTAAAACATTAATGTTTATTCCAGGTGATCCAGAGCCGCTTTAGTAACTTTTTATATTTTTTACATTTTATATTTTAAAAAAGACCTGAAACAAAAGTGTAGGTTTCTTATTCTGTTCAATATGATTTAAAGACATATACAGTATATCTAATAACATAGCTAGAATAACATCCAAGCCCATGTGAAAATGTGTGTGAAGCTCTATTTTAAAAATATAGTGGATGGAGAAGCTGATTTCCAAAAATATTCCACACTCCCAATGACAAATGGACAGTAGCAGAGCAGATATACATGCAGACTATTCATAGCTGCCTCACAATGAACCACTTGACTGCAGTGGGGGCTTTGGCACCTCTGTTATTCAGCTAGCACAGTCACCATCACAACCTATTCTGACACCAAATGTAAAGTCCAACTGCCCTCCAAATCCCTCCCAATTATAAAAGGTCCTTGAGTTGCTGTTTTGCCCCCTCTCCAGCTCCTGTCTGATTACTGAGTGTGGGGTGAGCTGCACAGGCAATCAGCCGCAAAGCACAGAGGACCAAAAGGACTGGGGAAAAAAAAAAATCAAATCCAAAACACTGCAAAAAATAAACTAAAGGGAGACTACTGGACCGCAATTACAGGCCATCCAGTCAGGCCTCTGCTCCAGCACTCAAGAGCTGCCGTGATTTCCGACAGAAAAGGTTATTAGTTTTTATTGGAGGAAATAGATGCTGGGTGGCTTTAAATGGCACAGTAATGCGGTGGGGTGGGGGCACGGGGCGGGGTCTGGAGGGAGGCCTCCTGACCCAGGTCTCCCAAGAGTCCCATTGCGCTGCCAGAGAGACACGCAGAAGCCATCACACACCCGCTCCCCTACCCTCAACCTTTATGCCCTACAGCTCCTGCTTGAACTGCAAGGCAGCGGCCTGGTCTTCGGCCATGACCTCAACCTGCACAACTCCTTTGTCTTTTCTCTCTTTAAACACAAGCATCATTACTGATCTGTCTAAAGCATCACGTCTTAATCTGTTCAAACCTCACAGGTAAGAATGTTTAAAAATCAGTTTTTAATATTTTAATCACACAGGAGTATTAACCACAAAACAGACCAATAAAACCCAAATTAATTATTTTGAAATAAATGAAAAGAAATGAAATCCTTTCAGGCCATAATTGTCTCAATAACAGTGGCAGATGTGAAAGCATTATCACTACACATGGCGGCTGTGTGTTTGCTTGGCTAGCTGTAATGATTGACTGCAGATTTTTTGTCAGGAGCACGTGAGTCTGCGACTCCAGAAGGCGAACTATGCAACAGTATTTGCCTTTGTGCTGGGCTGACAGTGTGTGTACTCTGCTGTGTGTGACATTATTTTAGAATGTGTAAGCTATGATGTGCCTGAACCAGATGAAGTGTACTCCACAGGCGCTGGTGTTTCAGTATCCAGTATATAAATCATGCTTTTATCAGGGAAAAAAAAAATGCTGAAATATTTTAATGCTTTTACTATTACTCCATGCATATGATCCAAAAGCTCAGTCATTTAGGTTTGTGAAATACAGTGACTTTGATTGTAAGTGTATGTGTCAAAATATGCCACTGTATGTCAAAGTAGATAATATGTTAATGCAATCTTTTGTGTGAGCATGTGCGTGCATGTGTGTTTGTCTTCATTGTGCTTGCTACCCATACCCTAATCTGTATTCAGGGCAGGTAAGCTCCAGCATGGACCCACAGCTCAGTAACTAATGGAGGGGCTGATGGGAGCCTGATGACGACCACAGGGCCATTTGTGAACACATGCACACATACACATACACACACATGCACACACACACACACACACACACACACACACACACACACACGGTGCGCATATACAAACACAAACACAATTTCCAGCAGCAGCTGTAGCCATCATGTAGCTAGTAGCCTAGCAAGTTAATTACACTGACCGTTTAAAATTGGTGTTTTTTTTTATTTGGTGAGCAGCGGATACAGTTTGATACTTTTTTTTTATCATCTTTCTGAGCAAGTGAGTAACATATTATAGCTAAAGGCATCATTTTTTCCTTGCGTTGATTTTGCTGCTTCTGTTGTTCCTGCCACTTTTAAGATTTCTGTCTTTAATTGCTTCCACTACAAACTTTTCTAGCGAACCACTGCCCCTCTAAGTTGATTGCCAGGAAGTGCAGGGAATTAGAAAATTAATGTCACACTGGGGTCAGTGCATCAGAGTGGCATGCACATGAACTCAAAATGTGTCTGCTCTTTTCATATTGTTGGAAAACCTGCGACTAAATTTTACATAGGCACTTGTAATGACTATACATCTCACTAGCACTGAAAGTGCACGATTCTGTTTGATGAAGATTAAAACAGAAACCAAAAGCTTACCCAGAACAACTAAAAAGTAGTTTTGTGTTGACCCAAAAATTGTCAAAACACTCACTAAGACATCACAGCTCTCTTTCATGTACCTGCATCCTCATTCCATCTGCTTTCTCCTACACCCTCTGCTTCCCTCATACCACATATATATATATATATATATACTGATCTCTTCTGGTTGACTCTAAGTTTTTCTTCTCTTTTCCTCTTCTCTCCTCCTCCTCCTCCTCCTCTGCTGAGCTTGGGCCAAAGAGCTGACAGGCAGTGACCTAGGAGCCTCCGAGGTTCCAAGGGAGAAGGTAATGGGCCCAACCCGGAACGCACTCTCACTCTCTACACACATGGGGCCGCTGGCTGCTTTGATCCAGTAGCCCCTGCTTGGGTCTCCTGACGCCTGGTGAGGAAATTCATAGGAACAACTGGAAGAGGCCAGTGTTTATTCAGCTCCTTTAATGAGCAGGGAGACGGATTATCGGGGGCCTAAATCTCCCCAAAAAAATACAGGGAAAGAAAACTGCTGCTCCTTCCAGATGTTGCTCTCTAACCAGTCACTCCAAAAGAATCCAAGAAAGTAAGAGAGAGGGAGGGAGAGAGAGAGAGAGGGATGGTTTCATTATGCAAGATGGTGGAACTAGTGGTCAGCAGGAGAATTTCCTTTTGTTTTCTCTGTTCTTGTGTCTGTGCAGATGTGGAGCTGGCCAGTCTTTTCTGGGTGAACTCAGAAGAGAGCAGCCGCCCAGGCGCAGTGGGGAAAGCTAGGGGATCTAAGGGGGAGTTTGCAGGCATGTGTTATTTTGTTGAAAGGGGGGGGTATTTGATCGTGTAGGTAACCAAAGCTCTCAGGCATAAGCTTTACTTAAAACAATTTGTGCTGTCTTAAAGGGGAAAAAAAGAAGCTATTTCCTGAGCTTGTCATATGACCCCAAATGTGTTATTTTTTTCCCCTTTTTACACATAGCCTCTTTGTAATCCTAATTAAGGCAGCAAAGCAAGTGACGTGGGATCCGACGTATGAAGCCTGTCTGTCCTGGGAATTGAAAGCGAAGACTGATCCACACATGAATTAGCACATGACTACAGTCTGTAGAAAAATTAAAGAGTACCTTTCTGCCTACAAGAGGACTTAGGCTGTCTGTCAGGCTCTTGACCCACTTGCCAGAAGAGTGGCCAGATCAATACATCTCTCTATTGTCAAATCATTTAGGAGAGGATTACAGGTCAGCCACTGGTCACAGATCCTCTCACACAAAGGGCAAAGGTCAGTCTGTCTACTCATTTACATGTTATTTCCACACATCAGATCTTGTTAATAGTATCACCTGTGGTACAGACTTGTAGTGCAGTCTGATCTGGCTACAGCCACTTCCTCAATGTTTTTCATAATGTCATACTTGCAAACCAGCCTCTGCTCTGATCTTAACAATCAGACCATCCTTACCTTTGACCTATGAAGTGCTACAGTAAGCCAGGTTCAAGTTCAAGGCAGTGACAGAACCCTGAGTTCAAGAGGAGCATACTGTGTGTTTGTGCATGTATTTCTAATAGGTCAAGTTTCTTGAAGAACTATAAGCAAACCTTTAGATACTGACAATCAAATAGCTCTGTACTGAGTGTTCATTCACAGATACACTATATAGCCAAAAGTATTTACTCATCTGCCTTCACACACACACACATGAACTTGAGTGACATCCCATTCTTAATCCAATTTAATATGATGTTGGCTATTTCAGCTTCGGCTCTTCTGGGAAGACTTTCCATAAAGTTTAGGAGTGTGTTTATGGGAATTTTTGACCAATCTTCCAGAAGCGCATTTGTGAGGTCAGACACTGGATGACCTGGTTGGATGAGAGGGCCTGGCTAGCAGTCTCTGCTCTAAAATTGTCCAAAATGTCTTGGTATGCTAAAGCATTAAGCGTTCCTTTCACTGGAACTAAGGGGCTGAGCCAAACTCACTAAACGCAAACCCCCACACCATAATCCCCCCTCCTTCAAACATTCATCACTCCAGAGAACACGTGTCCACTGCTCTGGAGTCCAGTGATGGCGTGCTTTACACCACTGCATCTGACACTTTGCATTGTGCTTGGTGATGTAAGGCTTGGATGCAGCTGCTCTGCCATGGAAACCCAACATGTCCTCCAATCCAAAACGTGTACATTTCCAGAATGAGTGCTCCTACCTGTTGCTTCGTATGTCATGTGGTCATGTCCGTGGGTAATGTTGCCGTAGCTCAGGTGGTAGAACAGTAATCTATTAATCTGGAATGGTTCAATCCCAGGCTATTCCGGTCAGCAAGCCAAAGTATCCGAGGGCAAAATACTGAAGCACTTGTACGAATAAGGAATGTTGCATCAAGCGCTTTGAGCGATCAAGCGTTATATAAAAAAATAAAGAATAGTTTATTTATTTATTGTTTTAACTTTTCCGGTTGTATCTCATGCCATTTAGTCTGCATAAACTTTTCAGAAATCTGAGGAAATCCATAGTTATGTATTTTTTCAGCATTTCCTGAGAAAACCGTACATTATTCACATGTACTTTTGTCTACAACCACTTTGAAGAGGCCACAGGAAGTTTGGAGGTTTGTAGCAACTGATTCTGCAGAAAGTTGGTGACCTCCACGCATGGCCTACCACTTCATAGCTGAGTTACTGTCATTCCTAACTGCTTCAACTTTGTAATAATCAATTATACTCTATCACAGTACCATGCTGGAATTCTCTGAGCTCCTGAAGGCGACCTATTCTTTCACAAATGTTTGTAGAAGCAGTCTGCATGCCTAGGTGCTTCATTTTTTTACACCTGTGGCCATGGATGTGATTGGAACACCTGAATTCAATGTTTTGGGTGGGTGAGTGAATACTTTTGGAAATAAAGCAGACATATCCATAAAGCACCATTCTGTATGCATGTATGTGCAATAAAACAAATGATCATGTTAATACAATAAGTGTTCTTCCCAGCTATAAAATTACACTTGAGTCCATTATTGAATTACACTAAGTAAAGTAGAATTTTACTGGTATTGAATTAGAAGGAACTGCTTAAATCATCACTTACATTACAACAATATATGATCTCACGGGAATAAGTTCTATTAACATAATTATCAGCTTGCCTTGATATCAGTCCAATTCTGAAATGAGTGATTTAAAGTTATAAATATGTCTTTTTTTAAGACTAAGCTGCACATTTTACTGACTATATGTCACCATATGTTTCTGTTACATTGTAATAAGAAGTAATTCTGTACCTTTGATTGGATGTTTCTTTTAACAACCTTGGAAACCCTGGAAAAAGGTAGCTGCATTGATATATACACTCACCACTTATCACTTTATTAGTTACACATTTTCATTCAGAGCTGCCTCAGATTCAACAAGGTGTTGGAAACATTCCCCAGACATTTTGGTCCAGACTGACATAACAGCATCACACAGTTGCTGCACATTCATGATATGAATCTCGCGTTTCACCACATCCCAAAGATGCTCTATTGGATTGAGATCTGGTGACTGTGGACACCATTTGAGTACAGTGAACTCACTGTCATCTTCAAGAATCCAGTTTGAGATTATTTGAGCTTTGTGACATGCCATGTTATCCAGAAGATGGATACACTGTGGTCATAAAGAGATGGATGCAGTCAGCAACAATATTCAGGCAGGCTGTGGGGTTTAAATGATGCTCAGCTGATCTTCTGTGGCCCAAAGTGTGCCAAGAAAACATCCTCTGCACCATTATAACACCACCACAGGCCAGAACCATTGATACAAGAAATTATGGATCCATGCTTTCATTCTGTTTATGCCAAATTCTGACCCTACTATCCAAATGCTGCAGCAGAAATCGAGACTCATCAGACAAGGCAACATTTTCCCAATATCGTCCAGTTTTAGTGAGCCCGTGTGAACTGTAGCCTCAGCTTCCTGTTCTTAGCTGACAGGAGCGGCACCTGATGTGGTCTTCTGCTGCTCTAACCCATCTGCTTCAAGGTTCGACGTGTTGTAGGTTCAGAGATGCATCTTCTGCATACCTTGGTTGTAATCAGTTATTATTTGAGTTACTGTTGTCTTCCTATCAGCTCAAAGCAGTCTGGCCATTTTCCTCTGCCACTCAGTGGATATTTTCTCCTTATCGTACCATTCTCTGTAAACCCTAGAGATGGTTATGTGAGAAAATTCCAGTAGATCAGCATGTTCTGTTATACTCAGACCAGCCGATCTGGCACCAACAAGTATGCCACATTCAAAGTCACCTGGATTATCTTATTTCTTTTCTGACGCTTGGTTTGAACTTCAGCAGGTCATCGTGACCGTGTCTACATGCTTAAATGCGCTGAGTTACTGAAATATGACTGGCTGATAAGATATTTGCATTAACAAGCAGTTGCTTGATTGCTACCTAATGAAGTGGCTGGTGAGTGTATATAGTTTACCTATTAGTCGTTTTATGCAAAGGTTTGGTCAAATTGCAGTTCTGCTGATTATTGGAGTGAATAAATGCAAATCCTGCAATACTGCAAACATTTTTTTGAGCCAAGCCAGGAATCTTCCAATTCTAAAATTAGAACATTTCAACACTCTTCCTTGCAGTTCAGTTCAACCTTTGACATATTTTTTAGACTGTCTGGCACACACGGCATGTTCAAGATCTATCTACAGATTTTTAATGATACTTATGCCAGGGTACTGTCAGGGCCAGTCCAAAAGGTTCTGCTTATAATTCTTTAAGTAGTTCACGGTGAATTTTTGAGGTACACTTTGGAACATTCAGTCAGTTTCAGTTTCTTCAATAATTACATGAAATTTATGGAATATTTTTTTCCATAACATCCTTCCAATAGCTTGCATACAACCCCAAAACTTAATATTTTCTTTCTTCAAACATATCTTTAGTGATTATCAATAAAAAGCTCATTCAGCTTAAGGTCATTTGTCCGGCACTTATTTCTAAAATGACTCTGGCTTATTCACATGCAACTTTTCATATTTCAAATGATAAGGTTTCTTTCTACTCTTCTAAGCAGACTATATTTGTGTATCCTTGCTCCATATTGGAAATGTGCATCACCCCTCCTGTATCAGCAGCTCCTCTGCAATCATACAAAGTTTTTTGCTTTCCCTTTCTGCCCAGCAGACATGCAGCTTTATCTGAAAGTTTTCATGGTCTTAAAGATCTTCTTACTTCCACAGTTCCGGCAATTTCTTAATGACATTTCGGACAGTGGAAATTGCAAGGTGGAAGTGCTTTGATATTTTTTATAGCCTTCCTCTGCTTTGTAGACATCAAATAGCTTCATTTTCAGATCCTCAGTCAGTTGCTCAGAGGAGCCCACAGATGTTGACTGTTACCACAAGGTCTAAACAGTCAGAGAATTGATCAAGCTCTGTACTGTCATCAGCTGACAATTCCTAAGGACAGTTCTTCACCTGCCTTACAAGTCCTAATGAGTCAGATAAGGCCTGCCAAGTCTATGAAGCCTGAGTTTACAAGAGTTTGAACTTTCTGAATGTGCCACATATTTGATAATTTTTTTCTTTTTTTTAACATTTAAATGACTCATCAAGTTTGTCTTTTTACTGCAGTGGTTGAATTTACTTCTTTTCACCACAAGAATCAACAAAATATGTAGGCTGACCAATCTTTTGGATTATTTGCTTGTATCATTTTATGACGGACTCTCCATTCACAGTTTAATGTAATTGAGGGGAACAAAAAAAGAGAAGGCTTTGTAGTCCTATTTACTTTAATTTTACATTATATATTAGAATTAATTAAAGATGTGGCTGTAGAGAATGTGTCAGCAAAACAGTCCGCATACGTTCTCTTCTCATTTTAAACACGCGAAGCTTTGGCAGATACTTCTTTTCAGCCAAGTTGTAAAGGGGTTAGTCAGAGATTTTTAATATAAAAAATGTGAACTTTTCTCAAAGAAAGTACTCCCTCTAAAGACTCATACATGCACTGAAACTACAATGAAAGAAAAAAAGTTCGAAGGAAACACTTACCAACTGTGAAGCAGTGAGAAGCTTCCTTCACAGACCTGCAAAACACAAGGGAAGTGCATTATTGTTCAGTCTTCAATTGTGTATCCATCAAACACTTATCTGTAAAGCATCAAAAGTGAACCACAGGTCTCACTGTTTATTACCATTACTATCAATAAGCCTTTGCCAACATCCTTCTTAGTGATCAAGATTATCTCCCCAAGACTGGAGTAAGCTTGCAACTTATATATGTGTGGATAACACCAGAATAATCTGGTAAATCACAGACAGCCATTATCATTACATTGTAATTTTACACTCATTTTTGTCTGCAGCCTCTATACTGTTTGTTATGAAATTACATTACAACCTGAGGGGTCAGAAAAGGACACTCTGCAAACGTGTTATGCATAAAATATATAAAAAGACACCTAAAAGGCATTCTCTATATCAGAAAAGAGGAAGTGTCCGAAAAGAGAAAGCAAAAACTGTTCCTCTTTTTATCCATTACCTCCTCCTGTCATCCAAACCACAAACACACTCCAGCTCATTGTTCCTTGGTCATCTAAAATGTAGGTCTCCCATTCAGACTGTTTGTAATTAGCAATTCTGAGCAGAGAAAATAATTTCATCTCGACATTCTATAGTGTATACTGTGCTCGATTAGACCCACAAAACACTGCACAATCGAATACAAACAGTTTCAAATAACGGCTTTTCTGCACTGGTATCAGAGAAACTGCTTCTTCATTAAGCTTTTATATGTCGTTCCTTTTGTGTTTGTGTTGTATAATTGTGATAATGACGTGTGCCCTTTCTCACAAACGCTGCGCCAAAGGCAAACTCCAGAAGCTGTGTCTGTGTGGCGATGAAATCCAAACTTGAAGTTGAAAAGGCAGTTTTCAAGAAGGAAAATCTCAACCTTGGAATCACAACCTTGAAAACAATTTTCTTTCTCCTTTCATTTATTATGAAATAATTACTGACAGCACAGCAGATTCCTCAGTGAACAGTACACCATAGTTTAATTTTGGCGAGCATGCCAGAGCTTAGAAAGCATAATTGCTCTACTCTCTTTGGCAGAGACGTTTTGCCTTAAGATACTATGAATAAAAACAAATTAATTCATAAATTAATTTAATATTAAAACTTAAACACAACACACTGAGCTTGCAACAATGGTCAGAAACTAATCTTCGCAATTCCCCGAGGGGGGGGTCACGACATTAAAAGTTTATTTTAAATGTTATTAGATATTATCAATACTGAAATAGCAGTTGGCTGCCTCTGTGTATAGTGCAGTGTGATGATGCCAATCAGCCTTTAACCTCTGCCCTTAGACAAGGTAAAGCCATGCATTCCCCTGACTCCAGGTCAGTAAGTAAGCTTGTATTTTTGGATGCTGGCTGCTGATTGTGTATGTACTTTAATAAGCAGGCTGCAGGTCAGTCAGATTTATGGGCCCATGGTGGGGTGGAGGGACCAGACTCCCTTGGCCTCCAGCTTCCCTCTGCGCCATTACGCCAGAGTGAGATATAGTGGGATATTGATCCCAATGCCACTTCATTTCGCAATAACTATTACACGATATTCTCCCGGGCCGCACGTGTCTTCTGATTTATGCTGCCCTTGCTATTTACATTAGCAGTAAGTGTTTTTCTATACCAACTGAGGAGGGTCTTAGAGCCCCACAGATGGGCATGTGAACATTCACATTCCATACCACACATGTTTTTGCTGCCTTTGACACCTTTTTCACAGTAGAGGAGGTGCTTAACACAGCACTGCCTGCTAGGTGAGTAATGGAAGACACAGACATAAACATATTGAAGAATACATCCCAGCCTTCATTACAGCTGCACGACTGACCTTGAGGCAATGCTGTTTTCTGCACTATATCTTATTTAAAATACCTGCTCATTACATCCACACTTTGGAATGCTATTATATTCAGGAACACAATTTGAATTATTTCACAGTATTCATTCTCACACGCTTGTCAGAGTAGTGTATAGTCAGCATAAAGAGAGCAATCACAATAGACATGATTGCTGCATCTATGTAGAGAAACTAAATCATTATTTGTGTTAAAATTGTGTAGTTATTTGCATTTAAATCTTATTTTGATTTGATCTGAACTGATTAATAGAACATTATCCAACATACTGCGAGTGGCTTGAAAACTAAAGCACATGCAAAAATTCAAATGGAGACATTACCATTTACAATGTGCTTCTATGAGTCTTCTACTGAAAAAAAACAATTTTTGATTATGTTATATGAAAGAAATTGTTGTCATGATTAGAACAATTAGGTTAAGCAGCCTGTGCCCCCCTGAGTTTTCCACCATTGCTAGCTGCATATTCCAGAGCTGGATCTTTGCCAAAGTGGCTTTCCTCTCAGTACCAGGCTGGTGCAGATGTTTGTTACACACACAGGAAAGCTGTGTCGGTGGCAGAAAAGCAGACACGAATGGGGAGGAACGACGGCAGACAGACCCTGTATAGTGCTGGCATTTCCCACAGGCAGCCTCCACAGGGGACACTGCCTCAGATGCCGTCACTGCTACATGGGCCAGAACAAAACAAGAAAAAAGCAAAACAAAAGGACTAATGACCCTTAATTGCTCCGGAGCTGTTAAAATCAGATGAGTGTCACATAAGCTGGAGTATGTAAATCAAATCCCCCACCTCATTCCTCTCCCCACTCTGCCCCCTAAGCTCTCTCCCTTGGCACAATAAAGTCTTTTTCTCATAAGGGGGCGGGCAGCTTAGCAGGCTTGTTGCCAAGTGAGGGGAGCTGGCAAGCGTGGTAATGTGGAGACACTTGTTGCTATAATGCTTGCCTGTTACGCCAGCACATGGTAGAACTGGGGCAGCTGAGGGATGTGTGAGAGGAGCAGATGGGCATACTATAGTCTCCACGTGCTCCTATTTTAAACATGGAAGCAGAAAGGAAGCGTGTTCTGCTCTCAGCTTTCAAAGCTGGCAGACACTGTGTGCATGTCCCTTTCATTAATAGGTCCATTCATATGCAACACAAGTTTGATTGTACACAAATGCCCCATTAGGGAGGAAGGGGGCATTTGCGTGCGAGTGTTTGCATACGTGTTTGCATATCTTTGAAAGTGACAGCATTTGCTTTGGGTATGCTTAAAGGGATTGTATTAGGCTGAGTTGAGTTTGGAGATTACACACTTAAATTGGGTTGGGATAAAGAAATTTAATGGAACTTTTTTTTTTTTAACAGTTTACAGAGATTGCCACTGCTGTTTGTTAACATACATACAATTGGTATTTTGAGCTTATTTAGAATGCAACAGTTTTAAACCATGTATATCTTATTAATTTTTGGAGAGTTTTGAGATGAAAACACATCTTATCAAAGCAGACAGTAAATGACAGCGTTACTGAACAAACCGAGTTTATGTCATTGTAGATATTGTCTCTACCGACTGAGCTAGATGGTTGGTAGCTCACTGAGAAATGAGCATGTCCTCTCGTGCCCCTCGTGTCCCACTGCTCCCACCAAACCCATTACCATCAAGCCATGATGCCTTTCTTATACCTGCATGCTTTTCTGCTGTGTGGAGTTTCTGGTGATTTAAACACAGCAACAAACCTGTCCAATTTTCAGAGTGACATTATTGATAGCCTGTCGCTTCAGATTGTAGGTACTGTTAATGGTTATTTTATGGCGCATATGTGACATCTGATGTGTACTTTTTTTTTAATCCTCTCTCCCACTGTATCTTTTTTCTGTTTTCTCAAGATCACTTAAATACATTTATTAAAAAAAGGAAACAAAAGCTCTTACTATCCAGTAACACTTTGAAAAAAAAAAAAATGACCTTTTGGGAAATGACCTGTGAAGTACAAGCTGCAAAACCATTTTTTGTCCCTGAATATATTACTGATTGCAGAATTTACTATATTATAACTCACTTGTTTGTAATTTAGCAGTGGCATAAAATTTATTGCACTCTGCAATATAAACAAATGGATGCTTCTTTTTGTCGCAGACTGAGCTGTTTATAAATCTGAATAATAAAGTGCAAAAAACTCAAATTTACCGCCGCTAATTCAGAGCAATCGACATCGATAAAGTGCGTTTCTGTGTCCGTGGTGGTGTGCTGAAAGGCCAGCTCCCAAAAAAGACCACCACCTCCTCTTCACCACTCCACTCTTATCACTCCAGTGTTTTTTCTCCCTGTGAACCTGTATGCCCTCTTGTCATGGATTAGCCTCCATACTTGCATGAACAAAGACTCAGTCAGCATGTGTTTATGTGTTGGTCCATGTGTTGTGTGAAGAGGAAATGTGTCTCCCACTTATGTCCAGATCTTAGAGGACCCCAATTTGTTAGGCATTAATCAGAACACCTGCTCAGAGAGCCGCCTGTGTCAGTGGCTCACTTTGGTGTCCCAGTGGTTTCATGACTGCCAGGCTTTTTGTTTCCCCACTTCAGCCATCAGTGTCATTTTGAAATCAATTTAATGATTGTGCCTGAGACTGATTTGAGTATGCAATGATGCATGGGGAGGAAAAGGAGAAAAGCAATATACAATGAAAGAAGATAAGAGTGGGACAAAAAAAAAAAAAGGCCAAGGAAAGAGGACTGTGCATATTTTGGCACTAAAAGAGCACAAATTCATCAAGCATATTGTTCCAGCATGTGGGTGTAAACAAAAGAGAGAACAACAACAACAAAACAAAAAGCTGATTAGCTCTACACCACAACAATGTCACTATCCTGCTGAAGGACAAAGCATAAAGAACAATGTTTGAGAGGGGGAAAAAAATGCGTAAAAACACTATGACAGAGCGAGGAAGACTAGGTCAAAGATGAGGCCAGGAGAGAAAGGGAGTACAAGAAAGAGGTAGCAGAGGAAACAAATGAATAAATTCATGGGGCACAAAATGAAAGAAAGATGGAGGGGAGTGGAGGCAAAAGAAGGGGGTTTGAAGTAGTCATCAGTGCAAGATTTTCATTGTCCGGACACTGGAGGAGCACACAAAGCACTGAGAAGATTCAATTATGTATCATATGCAGTGACCTTATTGCCATGGTTACGGAACAGTGAAAAATATTAATCAGCCAGCAACAAGGAAAAAGATGGTGGAAGGAAGAGATAGAAGGAAGACAGCGACGAGATACAGGGTGGTAAAAGATGGAGAGGGGACAATAGCACGCTCCCTCCATACTGTATGCGCTTGTGTGTTTGCTTGGTTTCATGTATTTTAATGAGTACAGCTGCAAAGGCTCATGACTGTCCCTACCAAGCTTTGAATATCAATATGCATTATTGAGTATGACATTTTTTTTTGGGGGGGGGGGGGGGGAGTATTTAACTTTTTTTTTTTTTTTTACAGTGCTACCATCAAAACTCAAAGGTTCACATTTGCACAAAAAGGAGTCACAAATGTGAAATGAACTCAATTCAGAACTCATTCATACGGGGTTAAACTCACTTCACAGCTCACAAAGATTTGTTTTAGCTTCCTCTCTGTATTCCAGGTTGAATTTCATGTGGCCCAGTGTCTGCCGAAGCTTTTTTAGTGAGGAAATAAAACAATCCATCTACATATCTACAATCAATCACACAAGCCCGTATCCATTAATAACACAACTTGCAAATGTTTGCCACATGAAAATGAAATGTTTTCATCCATCAGTGTGTTTGCATGTGCGCGCGCGAGGGTACACTTACACATGGTTCTAAATAAATCCTCTAAAAACCAGTGCTAGCATATTGTTACAGACTCAGAAGCAAAATTATGACGATCATTTTCAATCATATTCCATTATGATGTTCCTCTCAGTCACATTTCCCTGCACACTGCAGAAGGGGAAAGTTGAAGATTGTTCTGTTGATGAAGCTGTAGAGTGTTGCTCGCTGTCTGCAGGGACTGTCTTGAAAACAATCTATCTGAAACTCCCCCGCTGAGCAAAATGTTAAATAAACAAAGACGGGGATAAACAAAATCCCTCCATTTCAATGTCACTGAGAAGAAAGCCAACATTTTTATGCTGCGATTGTGAACAGGAGGTGGCAGCCATAACGAGATCGTCGTTAAACTTTGGACACATGGTGAAATTATTATTTTTCTCAAAACTAGTTAATTATAAATATGGTGGCAAGCGAGATATAATTGTTGCGCTTGCGTCAGCGACGAGGGCGGTATAGTAATCCTCCCAATTCATGGGTTCCCTATTATGGCCTTGCTTAAGGAAGAACTATTTTAGATTTCTCCTGATCTGTTATTGATATTATTTTATTCTAAATATACTGTCCTACTTTGTACTAGTTCAGATTTTGGAACTCTCAGGGAAGAAACAGAAGAATTCAAAAAAAGTTCTACAGACAAATATACTTTTGGCTGCAAGACAATCATTCATGGATTATATGGTTCCCTTGATTAACTATACATTTATCTGCAGTTATCGGCAGTTAACACAGAGTGCTGCCAGTCTCAATCCTGTGCTGGGGCTCTACCATCCAAATGCTAAGGCTGGCTAGCTTTCTCCATAATGGCCCCTTCCTGCGTGACAAAATTAAGCAAGCCACTTGAGTTGAATATTTTAAGTCTCAATTAAAAATGTGACTTGCTTTTATTTGAAGTGTGCACATTATACTTCCCGTGTTTCAATTAATTGTCAGAATACTGCACTCACTCATCATGTTGATTGCACTGTTATTTTTTCTGCTCTGGCATGGAATGTGTGGTTAATTAAGGACTTAAATGATTAAAATGTTCACAAAAATGTGCATTTGATTTGTTTCTCTCTACTTACCAATGATCGAAAAATCATTTCAGCTCTAAACTACACGTGACAGCTAGACTGCTAGCATGCACGTCTTCTAGATGCTGTATTAAACTATTTTGTACCAAATCGAGACCAACAAGTTACACATCAACTTGCAAGGCAGCTGCAAACTCCAGAGGGACGTAATAGTTATGCCCATAATGAACCTTTATGAAAAACAATTTAATTAAATTTAGTGTAAATTATTATGAGAAATAGATTTTGAAACTCTCAATACTCTGATGAGACAATTGTTTTTATAAAACTGGTGGGAGCTAACCATTTTTTGCAGCGTGACAGGCAGTGGTCATGCAGGAAATTGTCCAATAAAGTCATAACTGAGTGATTTGAGTTCAACATTGGTTCAGTCCTGTGCCTGCTCTAATCCTGAGCCCTATCCTCTGAATTTCCCCCTACCCATCCCTGTAGCAGAGGCCGCAAGAACCTGTGGGTGAGGCACAAGTCTAGGTGTAACAGGAGAGGCAGTTAAAGTGCCTGATGTGACCATGACCACTTCCAGAAACAATTTAATTCCACAGCTTCAGCCATCTCCAGCTGATCTACTCCTCCAAGGTCATTAACTGTGCCACAGAAGGTCACATGATTAATGAGTGACAAACCCTCTGGTGCAATAACGTGTATGAACGTGGACCATTAATTAGACAGAGGGGCCAAAGAGAATGAATGGCCAGGGACAGCTTGGCCCCTCACAACCCTGTCCTTTCCAGACACCATTTTTCATTTCATCTGCACAAACAGACACAACCACAAGAAAGACCACTCACAGTATTCAAAAATACCACACGTCCCTCCGAACCCCATCAAAAAAACAAAAAACAAATCACCTTAACATAAAAGCCTTACAATGATGTGATTATTGGTTTAAATAATAAAAATATGTATATTAACTGACAATGTTAAACAGTAAAATTATTAACATATAAATCAAACAGACAATTAAAAGGAAGAGGCTTTCTGAGTTTAAGTGTTTGTGGTTCAGTGAAACTAAAAAGGTCCAAATGCCTCTCAGAAGTGCAGTGTGCACTGGATTCAGGTTGATCTGGGTATCAAGCTCTGAATGTTATGTTGTTGCAGTCCTTTTCCAGGACTATGATAAGCACTCTGCATTACTGAGGCAATCTCCAAGAGGAAATGAAACATTCTGCTGCCACAGACTGGCTTTATTGGAAGACAACAAGTCCGGCCTCTCAGGATATACAGATCAGGAGATTTAATTGATGCTGACCAACTGTCAATGTACTCCTATAGCTGGAAAAAACAAGAGTGTTTAACACTCCTCCATTGTAAATAGTTTTCATTTCCCAGTCTAATCAACTTAATGCAATTCCAATAAGTCCATTTCTTAGAGTGGCCTTGTTGATTTCAAACCCCATAGCCTTCTGTTTTATTTTCACCAGTGCCAACAAATGTAATAGCTGCTAAGTATATTGGGCAATAATATACGAATGCTCTACATTCAGTGCATGCATTTCAATTTTACCTTGAGGTCATACCATTATGGATATACCCCAGTGGGGTCATTAATCATAAATACATACACTGTGTATAATAACAACCAGTGGGGAGAAGCAGACTTCGGGGAAGGTTTCAGAAGAGGACTTGTACAAGACCAGGGGACACAGTGAGATATGTAAACAAATCTCATCAGTTCACCCACTCCACCTGGGTCAGTGTTTCCCAGAGCTGGCACACAGTCAGGCATATGTATAGAAACAGACATTTGCAATTGTCATTGGCCCAGAAACATAATAAGCAGTGACAGGGTGAGCCAAATCACTCAGAGTACAACCAGGAAAACAACATCTTTTTGGAAACAGGATAAATGTGTTGAGATATGTGTGTTTGTGTAATGATGTTGTATCGTGAGATGAATTCTAGGTCATAGAATATTTATCTGTAGTTATGAATATGGAAGGGAAATAATTTAAGAGGCATGCTGGTAATAAACATAAATTTGAAAGGTACTGCTGACATTTTTACACTATTTTTTATATAAATGAAAAATAATAATAATATAAAAAAAAAAAACCTTCTTGCATCTTATCAAGCATTCAGAGAACCCCTTGACCCTTCTGAATAAAAGAATCTCTCTGGAGATTTGACACACATCTCTCAGTACAGATCTGAAGACAGCCATGAATGTTGTTTGCCCTCTGATATATTTTTAATATTCAGATCATATCAAATATGTCCTCTTTCAATAATTGATCTATCTATCTACTAGCAACATAACACATGCTGAGATTTGGCATGTGATTTTTATGCCTCAGTCAGTATATCTTCTTCCCTCTATTCAGTATGATAAGGAGGGCACTGGCTGCTCTCTAGATGTGATTTACTTGGCCAAGGGATATACCCTCAGCGCGTGCCAACAAACCCTGTGACCACAAACTGTCGGTCAGTAACACTTTACAGCTGCCTTTTCTTTCTCTGGGATCAGAATCAAATGGCTGTGCATGCAAGACAATGGCTCCACTATGTTGTGGCATATGTTTCAATATGTTTTACTTTCATTGTATTTCAGCTTTATATCTGTTCATGATATCAAATATTTTAAATGCAACCCACTGCTTCTTGACAAAGACACATTCATTTGCAAAGGTCATATGTGCACTTAGGCACTGAAAGCCTGTAAAAGAAATAATGTGTAAGATATGTGCAAAAAAAAAAAAAAAAATGTTTTTTCTTTCTAAAGGAACATGTTGCAATGCAAACATATCAGAGCCTAATGGAGTGAGTGTTTTTCATCCTGTCTTTGACCAACAGCATCTCCTGTGGTGGCTCATTTCCTTAGTGCAAGAGGTTCCCACCCTCCATCGCAGACGGGCTTCAGGGGGCATGGTGGAGAGAATACGAGATGGAGGGAAGGAGCAAAGTAGAAGAGGGAAGCCATGCTGGGAGAAAGGAAATCTTCCATGTGCAGAAGCAGAGTGGCTAGAGGACATTTCACGCTAATGGCGGCCGGGCCAATTGAAATGACTGCAGCGCTGCATGATTTGAAGGTCAGGAGACAGAGGATTATATTCCAGTGGTGGCGGAGGAGGATTGGAGGAGTAAAATGGTACCTCCGCCCCCCTCCTCCTCTCCTGAATTATTGCAGAACAGCCAAGATGGAATCAACATAGCACCAAACCCCACCATCATTACTCTTACACCAGCACAACATGAAGCACATAGCATTGCTCTGGTCTTCTCTGTGTGCTCGCTTCATCTCCGTTTGTCATTCTGAACAACACAACAAGCCGCCGTGCCTTAGCTGTTTTCGATTATGCGACCAAATATTTTAATATAATATTACACTATATGCCATGGTTAAGTTATCATAAAATATTGTACAAAAATAAACAATTTTGCTTGTGAAGGCCAATGCATGATTAGGTTTGTTTTTGAGTGAGATGTCAGTGCTCTTATTTTTAATCTTGAGAAGACATGAAAATAAAATAAAGACCTCCTCGTGAAGACATGGCTGACACAGGAGATAAAACACCGAGGCTGAAAAAGCACAATCTTTGGTCCAGCTTACAGATGAGTGTGCAAAAAGTTACTCACACATGAGAAAGGCATAAAGTGATTATGCACATGACTGCAGTAATAAGCTGTAATAAGATGTAAAATGACCATACATATTTACTCCAGACATTGTGCAAGGCAAGCCAATGTGACTACACTGTACTTCTTATATGCAAACAAACATGGAAACAGCAACAAATGAGGCAACGAGTATGTCAAGCAGAATTTCATAAATCAGGAACATTAATGTAATTAAACTAATTCCCTACAGGCATCAGCTTCTCTATCTGCTTGATATGATTTCAGAACTTCTAGAGGCTGTGCAATTTTTCACAACCCCCCCCCCCCCCCCCCCCCCTCCCCATTAGACACTGCAGATTGTCTGAGGAATTCTGACCATCAAAGCAAATCAGACTTACAGATGCACCTGTTTCAGTCAGACAGAAAAAAAACACTGCCTAAAGCAGCAGTGACGTTTCTTTAGATGCAGCTATTTCCTGTGTCAGTAAACACTTTATATTTGTAGGCAGTATCCAATCCCAGCTGCTCTCCAGCACCACAGCAGAGAGGTGGATGCCTTATAAGAGGAGGACAGATGTCATTCTTTGTGAAAAGCCAATAGAGTTTTGTAACGTCGAAGGACTAAAGCGAAGACGCTAACCGCCATGCCAGTATTCATATGCTAACAAAAGCCTCAGAATCAAATGAGTGAATTTAAATAGTGCATCTCAAATATCTTACATTGCTCTATTGTGCTGTGCTATACAGTACTGTTCACACAAAAGGGTGGGGAAAAGAATGGACCTTAAAGGAAATATTGCTAAGAAAATGTGAAGGGACCTTCTGGCGCAGCATGCAAAAAGACAAATGTGTCTATTTGGTATAAAAAGGGAAGGAAGGAAGGAAGGAAGGAAGGAAGGAAGGAAGGAAGGAAGGAGGAAGGAAGGAAGGAAGGAAGAAGGAAGGAAGTTATAGTATAACTTAAAGTTAATGAATATTTAGTTCATAACAACCTGTATCAAGTATTATCAGGTTATTGTTAACTTCAATTTTTAAAAATTCATATTAACATTTTAAAAAGGAAGTCAATTTAATTTTTGGTTTCTGACAATGACAAAAAATTATAGAAATAGCTCCACTTTCCCCCACTTGTAATTTATTCTTTCAAATAAAAAAAAGTGA
Source organism: Archocentrus centrarchus (assembly GCF_007364275.1). Lineage (NCBI taxonomy): Eukaryota > Metazoa > Chordata > Actinopteri > Cichliformes > Cichlidae > Archocentrus > Archocentrus centrarchus. The sequence continues at coordinate 17,046,491 of NC_044348.1, forward strand.
GATCTTTATGCATGTAAATCAAAATGAGATTAATGAAAGAAAGAATATATATTTGGATTACATTAAAGTAAAGTGTTTGATTGACACATTAAGACTTCAGGCTGTATTAATTAGATTAAATTGGTTTTCCGTAAGGATACCACATCAGTGGTGTACAGGATGAAGAAACACAGGGAGTGATTTTGCTACATTTCTCCCCCGCTGACTACTGTGCTTGTAAAACTCCAGAGGAGATAACAGGCAACTAGGGTAGCCCAGTCAATCCAGTGCATGTTTGAATGGCTGACCATGTTAAGCTCTTAAAGCAGGCATTAATCCAGGATTTTAGGAGCAGAGCTAAGTTTGGCACGTTATCATGGCAAGGCCCAGACCTTAGACGGAGTTCAATCACTATGCAGAAGCACTCACAGCCTCAGTCACACAGGCCTCAGACATGACTAGCACTGCAACTGGACTGGAATTAAATAGTAGGTGTGCTAGAGACACATTAAGTTTTAAGATTCTTGAATGACCATTGATTCTATGACTTTCCACTATTTTTAGTTTATCTTGAACTGGTGGCGTACAAAGATAAAAAATTATTTCTATACGGTATGTATTATAAGCAGAACTCAGGACGAGCATTTAATTCAACCAGATGCTTCCTCATAGTGTGTGTACAGATGAAACATCTATAGTATGTGACATATTCTTGCAAGGCACACCCAAAGCAGTGGCTCCCACAGAGCCCGAGTGACCTCTCTGGTCAGCCTCAGTCTCGGTGTTAGAGTCACACCTCCAGATGTATACAGGCCAGAACAGAGCCAAGCACGCAACCCAGCACTCGCTGTACTGCTCAACTCGAGGTACACACATACCAGCTCAGATCAACATCAAAGACAGTTGTGCAGACAAACATATTAAGAGCTGACAGCCTTGACCATGCATCTGCAAAAGTAGCATCATCATGATTTAGCAGTGGACAAATACCCATCGGGCCAACACGACAGCAGCGAGTGCACGGTCACGTGGCTGCATGCACACACATGCACATGTACACACCAGTGTTAGGTGCAGAGAGCTTGGCCAAGGCTTAGGACTAGAACATGGGCTTAGGAAACCGGGTGTGTTGCTGGCAGATGGGGGATATTAGGGGCTGTGTGTTGACTTATAAATCTTCCTGAACAGTGTAGGACCTGAGTTATCATCTGACATATGAAAAAATACCAGAGAAGCTTGTAGACAAAAGAGAGAAATTAAATGAGAGGGTTATAAGAATGGGAGGAACCCAGCATTGTAGCAGGCATCTGTTTTACTCCTCATCCTCATCCACAAACACAATCTGTATGTGGAAACATACACACCACATGTCAGAATTGATTCATGTTTCTACATTTATCCTTCTCGTGTCATGAGCACAACAGTAGTTAACTGCATGGCTAATACACATGTCGAAAATAGTCTTGTACAGTTGTAAGAATACCAGCTACTTCCTGTGTGGGTATATGGAGCTCAGGATCTAGATCATCACTTTCTGAAACCCTTAATTTATGTGTAGTGTGTCTCTGCAGTGTTACTGATGAGAGAAAGACTCCTATTGATATTTATCAAAACTTTAAATGTAAGGATATCCTCAGTGCAAAGGCAAAAAAAAAAAACAAAAACATGGAACTAAATACTTTTTTATTCTGAAATGTCTGAGTGAGTGGTACAGTTATTTTAAAGTAGCGTTTTAAAGTGTCTTCAATTTCAGATATGAAAACAAGAACATGTAAATTGCTCACTAACTAAACATATGTGCACCTGCAAATATATGTCAGTTTGTTAAGTACACTGACCTAAATATTTTGGCGTCTAAACTGTCATGTCTGAGCTTAATCTTTCATTCAGGAAGTAAAAGAATATTTTTGTTTAAATGGTTTTTAGGAACGTCTAGATTTAACTTCAGAGTCATTTTGAGGCTGGTGATGTTGGTGCTTTTGAATAACACTGCATTAAACTGAGAGGTGTTTAATGTTTTTTGGTTTCCCCCTCATTCCATTTATATGACTGAGAGTAAACTAAATTTGTATTTGTTATGAATATGCCCACATAAAAAAATTACCAAATTGATGCTGTAAATAGTTGTCAGTGAACACTGTTATTCTTTTTGATTATTTGTATGCACACTCTTATCACCAAACTATCAGGGTTAATATTACTCTGAAAGTCGCAAAAAAAAAATTGTTAAAGCCCACACTCACAAGAGTAAAACATATTTGATATTTTGAACACCTGCCCCAGAGCCATGTCAACTCTGTAAGTGGACAGATAATTCTCCAATCAACACTTCTCGACTTGAAATAATTGCAACTGGAAAAAATCAACACTTATTAACAATGGGAGAGTTGCTGTGCATGGTATTTGGGTTTATCTGTGGGTTTTAGTGCGAGAGAGAGAGAGAGAGAGAGAGAGAGAGAGAGAGAGAGAGAGAGAGAGAAAGTCCAAATGGATTTCAGCCCTAGAATAAATCACTGTCGCCACAGAAACAGGCCGACAGCTGTGATGGATGGCTGAAATTTTTGTGTTGATGTCTTTAGTATTGCTGACAATTTGGTAGTCCAGGCTTTTTCACTTTTCCTGTGCTTGTGTGTGGCTAAACACATCTAAATTCTGCCACATACTCATACCTACACATCAGTATTTCACACCAGCTTAAAATTAGCTTTTGGTTGAACAACAGCCTCTGTGAGAATTTTTTTTTTTTTTTGGCAATTTGTGGTGATTCCAACAAAAAGCTCAAATTATAATTTTATAAACTTCAGGGTGTTTATTCCAAAACCTGATCAACAACTTATAATCTGTAATATTCAATTCACACTAAGTGTCAGATTTGCAAAAAGTGTGGCGTGTATTGTTAAGCACAACTTTCTGTAATGAAACTGTGGACACCATCTTGTATGTGTGCACCATTGTCACATGATCTTTTTGCACCTGTATACACTGACCGTCTCATTGGATAGCATGCTGCCACATGACATAGTGACGGTGGTGTGTTTGGACCATATACTGACTGACTGTCTGTCAATGGTGTCTAATGTTAACGGCTTCCACGCAAACTGAGGATAAAGAAAGATGTTTTTTTTTTTTTTTCTGTTTTGTTCATCACAACCTTCCTGTTATCTGGTTCACTCTAGCTCTTCTGGATCTACTCACTACACACAAACACACACACACACACACACACACACACACACACACACACACACACACACACACACACACACACACACACACACACACAACACGACTTGAGCATTACTCTGAATTCCTCCTCCCCTTAAAAAATGCACATAATGCAATGCACACTACATCTAGACACCTACATAAAGTTGTGTAAACACAAAAACACCATTACACACATGCGCGCGCACAGACACACACACACACGCACGCACGGACAGCACACATGCACTCACAGTAAAGATTTGGGCCATTCTAAGCCAGCCCCCCCACATCCAGTGTTTCCATCTGCTCTCACCTGGCAGGATCAGAAAGAGCACACTTCCACAAACTTAGAAAGATCAATACTTTCTCCAGCAAAACACAGCAGCCACAGCCTCAGTCCCAGCTCCACACTACTTGTACTCAAGTACTGTTTTCTGAAAAAAAAAAAGAATCCACAAAGCAGAAATGTAAATTGGAAAAAAATGTACTGACCTTACTGTCTTATTTTCCTCTCTTTTCTCCCTGACGTCCAGTCCCCTCTTTTTCTTCTGCTGGTTCTTGTCCTCTAAACCTCTAGTCTAAGTAAGTCATACAGGAGCTGCTTCCTGCTCCTGCTCAGCCCTACGCCACTGTATTAGTCTGATTTCACACTCTGCAGCCTAGCCTCCCGTCCTGAAGGGGACGGTGAATGTGCTGCTTATTTAGAAGCCGGCACGCACTACCTGGGCTTGTAGGCAGCTGTTTAAAGCACGAGGCAACATCCAGGGTGCATAATACCCCCACACAACACACACACACACACCTTCTCTCTCCCTCTCATTCAAACACCAGGCAAACACTCACTAGCTGGCTGGCCCACAAGATAGGCAACAGCACGCGCACGCCACGTACACACACCACACACACACACCACACACACACACACACACACACACACACACACACACAGGAGCAAAGTGAAATACACACACATGCAAGAAGTCTGTCAGAGGTCTCTCTACCTTGCTGGGATAGCAGGCAGTGTGAGAGTACACACACAGGCACACTGAGATGGGCTGGCCGCTCCGTTCTGTCTCCTTCTCTCTAAGTGTTTAGAGACAATTTCAACAAGGGGATTGCTCCCAATCTACTAGTGTGATCCACATGGATGAGTTATAATATGCTTGCCACTCTCTCCTCTCTCTTACCCCCCCTTCTTTCTTCCTCTGTTCCCTCTCTCTCATTCTCTGTCTCACTCTTTCGCTCTCATGCTCGTTGTTTTAAGCCTATTATCGAGCCGTCCACCGATTTCAGTTCAGGAGGAAAGCCTTCCCTTCTTTGGATGCTATATTTCTCTCCCTCTAGATGTGCATGAGAAGGGGCCAAAGACTGACTCCACCTGAATGCGTATTAGTAAAATGCATTATTTATTACAAAGCTGCATTCATCTTTCTTTCTTTCTTATTTTTTCTGATATGCCGGTGGACATGCGGGGGAAGGGAGCATTTGTGGCGACTACATCAGCAGCGAAGGGGTGTATTTGTTGTGTGTGTGTTTGGGGGAGGCTGGGGTGGCGGTAGGGGGGGGCAGGAATGAGGGGTCAGGATTTGTGATAGCAGGGGTCTGAAGGGCGGTGAAAAGAATACATAAGATATGATTTTAATTTATTTATTTATTCAATGGCTGGGATTGCCTTATCATCCAAGGTGCTGCTTAATGACATCACTGCTGGCTCCAAGCTTGTCCCAAATCACAACTGCCAGTCATTTTTCATCAAAATGATTTATACCTTTGTGTGTGTGTGTGTGTGTGTGTGTGTGTGGTGTGGTGTGTGTGTGTGTGTGTGGTGTGTGTGTGTGTGTGAGAGAGACAGAGGAAAAAAAGAAAGATAAAGTACAAGTTGTGAGGTGGACAGCCATAATAATATAAGGAAGACAAATAAGACTTTTTTAATCAAATATGCCGCTTCTTTTTAAATGGCATTGACACAGTCGAAGTGTAATTTATAAACTATTCATAATATCTAAAAATCTAATTTATTGCAAAATTCATAAAACACAAGACTGCAATTTTAAGTGTCAAACTTTCAATAAAATGGGTGAAATGGTTTTGTAAATTCATGGTTAGAATGATAACACTTTAGGACTTTTGGCAATTTATAAAGTAATAAACTTTTGATTTAATCCTTTCTCTTTAAAGATTAAAATATATTTCATAATTTTTGTAGTAGATTTTAAACTAGACTGCTGTTTGTGAAGCAATTACATTATTTGCTGAAAGGCATTTTATTATACAGTTCTGTAATTTCACACTGTTATGTATCACTGATGTGAAATTCATACGATTAATTAGTATATTAATAATAATCTAATTTAAAACCAGGTTTTAAAATGTAAAACTTACACATACAAAACAATAAAAATAACTTTTACAACTTTTTTTTAAACATTAAAATAAGTGTAAACTTAAAATACTGTCCCTAGTTTTTTGCAGACTACACACAGTATGAAAGCTCACAGATGGGCCTCAATGCTTTCAGCTGAAGTACACCAATCCAAAACTGCTTCACTCGTTTCATCCTGTTATTGTATGTTTTACAAAATGAAATTTGCTCATTTCTAACTAAAAAATTAAGATGTATGGATATGTGTGTATTTTTTAATCTTCACTTGACTTTTTTCCTACTTCCATACAATTCCAAACTTAACATTTCCAAATAGCTACTTATGAAAAAACAAGTCTGACCAGTTGTCTTGAATCTTTGCATAGTGTCAGAATGGGAATGGCCAACATTGGTAAAATTTAGGGCCTGGACTCAGACACAGTAAGGGAGGGGGGGGTGGGGGGGTTGCAGCGTGAAATGGCTGTGTAAGCTGGAGTTTGCCATGCTGGTCAACAGGCTGCTGCAATATGCACCCATGAGGTCAAACAGCCAGGCCAGGAGCCATGACTGCAGAGTGGAATCCCAAGACTATGTCAGCACTATCAGCCTTCTCTCTCTCTCTCTCTTCCCAAACAGGAGAAGCACTCCGATACAACTGAAACCAAGAATCCAGTAAGATCATTCAATATGTAGCCTGCGAGCTGCTGCTGAATACCTAATGGTCATTTTTCACCACAATCTCCAGCCAATCTAAACTTGAACAGATTTAATGTCCCTCATAAAAGATTTAAACAAAGATGCATTTAACACCTAACACACACACACACACACACACACACACAGTGTAAATCCACAAAAGATATTGAAAGTTAATTGTTTACACAATTCATGACTATCCATGTGACCCTCACTGTGCTGCACTTTATTATACAGTCTAATTCAGTCTCCAGCTGTCCTGTCCCCAGTAGAAGGCTGTTAACTGCTGGTCCTCAGCCACAGGATGCCCATCTTCTGTACCTGGAAAAGGAAATGATGTGGCCAAAGGCCCAGCTGGGCCATTCTATCACTGCTATTAGGGCTTAAGTAGAACTGGAAAATTACTCCATTGGCATTAACAGTCCATCTCAATCATTTTAATACTATCATAATCATGAGAATTTCTAATATTATTTTTAAAAGCCCTGGTATAAAAAAATGAAATTTCATTTCTTTGCTTAACTATCTCAAATTGAGAGAGACTAAGTGAATGGGGAAGAAAGTGATATCTTATGAGACAGGGAAAAAAAGTGATCTAGAGTCACCTCTAATCCCCCACACTGCTGTGCCAGGACTGACCGGCACGCTGCCATACACCTCCATCTGTCTGCTTACTTAGCCTCACCACGGTACAAGTCACAGATGTAATTACTATATAAACAAGGCAATTAATATTAATAAAATGGTCTAGGTTAAACAAACTGGCTGTTAAAGTCCTCCTCTTTCACACAACTGTCATCTGCTCTCCAACCTCACCCGCCCCATCTGACCAGTGACATAAAACGTCCTGAGTGTCTTATACCCACTCTGCGCACAATCATTTTTCTAGACGGTAACCATAAAAACAAATCGCTAAACACTTTAAGAGTTAATGTTTCTTTTGTTCTTCCCTCCTCTTCTCCTCTGTTTTTCCAACTTTCAATTTTCCTGATAGCATTATTATGTTTTATTAATATCTTTGAATTATTACTCATTTTTCCTCTTAAATTGAGTGCTTTAATTCACATTTGAAGTACTCATCAAGACTGCGCAGTGAAATGAATGTGGAAGGATACATTATATTTGCAAAAATGCAAAGGGCGAATTTAAAAATATTATAACAATACTGAAATATTAACTATTAATTTCAAAAAGACAATTTTGCCAAGGAAAAAGCCTTTTCATTACTTCTATAGCCTCCCTTTCTTTTGCAAGTGCACCTTCTGGATTGTGGCTCTGTGAATGATATGTAATTAGAATATTCACCTGTGTATCAAATAGAATATTTTATGAATATTATATTAAAGCTATGAGACAGCCACATAAGTGTTGCTTTCATGAAATAGGGTGCAAAATAGATGTGGGTGCTGCATGATGGAGGCGATTCAGTGTAAATTCATGTCCAATGCCAAATACCAGATTGGGGGGGTGGGGGGTTCCGTCGAAACAGAAAAAAATAGCACAAAATAAAAATCAAAAGCATGATAGTTTCAACTATTGCTCCTTCGTGTTCAGCCTTTATAATTTTTTTTTTTTTTTACAATAGTGAAGTCTAATTCCCATGATCACCCTTGAAAGCGTGACCTTGTGCTGTGTGACAGGAGATAGCCGCAGCATGAAGACAGGACGCCACTTATCATCAAGGGACGAGGTGGCTGTTTTAATTTCACACCCACCAGTGGCTAAAACCCCTGTTAGTGGGGAGCGCCACAATGGCAGCTACGCTAGGGGAGCAGATGTCCTAGTGAAGGGGTGTAAAGAGGGAGGAGGTTAGGTTGGGAGAAGGGCAGGAGGGAAGAGGACTGATGGTAGTGGTTGGTGGTGGTGGTGGTAGCTGGGTGTGTGTCTGTGTGTGTTGTGCTACATCAAGTATTGTGCTCAGAGCACAGTCTGACCCCGTGCCGCATGCCCAGAAAAAAATAGCACCTCTGTCTCTTCATAACACACACACACACACACACACACACACACACACACACACACATACACACATGAAACCCCCCCCAAAAGCACACAAATAAACACACAATAGTCTGCGTGGCATTTGGCCATCCTTATGGGCTATTAATTAAAGGTAGCTGGATGAGCATGGCTGGACTGGGAGAAAGACCTGAAAGAGCAAAAGGTGGCGATGGCAGCGATGCATGAGAGGAGAGTTTTGCAGGGCGGCCCACGCCGCAGATGCCCAAAACTCTGAGAGCCCAATTGCTTTCTGAAGAGCTTTCCATTGTCTGTCTGTGATGAACTTGAGCTCTGGCCTCCAACCCAGTGGTCTTTCTGTCTAATCCTTAGTGCCCCTGGCTACCCTTTCAGCCCCTCCCGTAAACCTTCCACACACAGACACAGAAAATAATATACAACCCTTCAACGGACGCCTGACATGACTGCAGGGTTTGGAACAGTGACCAGCGAATCCCAACACAGCTGAATATAAAAACACAATAATGAGCGGGACAAGAAAATGGCCCTCCCTCTCAAACATGGCTGCCCTTAGTGATGGCCAGACACATGCAAGCAGCAAAAAGGTCACCTCTCTCATCTTTTAATACACCCCTCCCTCCCCAACACACCTTCTATCCAGTGTTGTTTTATATATATATATATATATATATATATATATATATATATATATATATATTATATATATATATATATATATATATATATTCTCTTTCCCCACTTTTTTCATTTCTTTGCCTCCCTCACCAACACCTTCTTTTTTCCCTCCCTGGTCATTCTCCTTACCCATTTCGTATGCGGAGATGTAGGCTTATTATTCCAGAGACAAAGGAAGGGATCTTGGGAAGAGACAGGTGGCTTGCAATCAGAGTGATGAGAAAATTACAAAATTGAAATCCACCTTCTAAAAAACTCTCCTCATGGAAGGTAATAAAAAAAAGGGGAAATAAAAAGTAACTGTGCCCCTTCTCCTCTTTGGTACAAACTCAGCAAGAAAAGGAGCAAACCCCCACACTCCCATCTTCCCCCAGTACAATTTCAAATCCCCTCTGAACACCGCAGTCCAGTCCAGATATATTCATTTTCCTCACTTACTCCCCCAGTGTCATTTTTCCTCTATTTTTCTTTCCTCTCCATCGGTTTGGTTATGCAGAGAGAATGTTCCAATGATGCATTTCGACTGCTTGATTTCTATTTCATAATATCAGAACATCAAGTAAAGATAGGAAGAATATAAATGTTTATTCGCAGGAGTGGGGAACGCTGGGTATATGGGTGCAGTTGGGCCTCTTGGGGGAGAAGTTCCATGCTAAATCAGTAAATCACTCCATCCTGGAGATGAACGGCATGGTTTTGGAGTTCATTGCCTTTCGTCTCGGGCGAGTGGTCGGTCGCAGGCAGCAGGCCCGCAGGCTGGAGCGGAGGTGTCTGCTGATGTGGATGGTTACAGAGGATAATGAAGCGGCGACCGGGGGCTTGGCCGTGTTCCGTTCACCCTGTCCACCCTGCTGTGAAAGGGCCTGCTGTCGAATTGTGGCTATTAGCCCGTCCTCCGCACTGAGCCGTCATAAGTTCCTAGCCTGCTGTATGCTCCTTAGAAAGTGCTTAGCTGTGAAAATGGCCAACTCTTGTTGCAACTTTTATCTTTTCATTCATCAGTTAGTATCATGTTGGACTGAGCAACTGCTCACTATAAATAACCGTGAAGAAAACCTTCCAAGAATCCTTACGTTTATCATCCCTACCCTCTTTATGACAGACAGCTGCCAATTTAATTTTATCTGGTGGAGTAGCCTTATTAATAACTAAAACAACCCTGTCCAACACCTTCAGCAACATACAAACCAGTTTGTTGAAAGCAGCATTTAAACTTTAAACAACCAAAGACGGGTGTCCACACCTGCTTCAGTCCTACTGTGAGTATTTCTCATAACCACAAGGTCAAACAAATTTTGCTGTACCATCCAAACAAAGCGGGCATGTACAAAAAATGTATATGTTGTTGTTATGCTTCCTAAGTTGTTGGTGTGTTTTTGTTCATCATTGACAAAAGGGAATACCTCCATTCACACTTACGTCAAATGCAATATCTTTGGACTGCTAAAAAAGAGTAGTAAAGATATACCTTCATGATCACAAATACTAAAAACTTCACACCAATTTAGCTCATTGGTTGCGCATACAACCCATATGCCTAAAGCCTACAGGGGCCTGGGTTTGATTCTGCCTCAGACCATTGCCTGCATGTCCTTCCCCTTTTGCTCTCTACTGTTCTGTCAAATAAAGGCTACAGAAAAATGCACCCAAAATAATAATAAAAATTAACATACTCCTTTAATGTCTTTTTTTTTTTTCAAAATGAGACACAGCAATTTACCAAGTTAAAGATTGCAATTTTTGTTTTCATCGCAGCGCCAAAAAGATGCGCACAAAGCCTCTCCCTAGATCACATTTATATTTCACTATTTCACACATTTGTTTGAGAACATCAACAAAAAGATGGTGGGTCAAAAAATAAAGTGTGGGATTTGGGCCTCAGTTTTGGAAAAAATAAAAGCACATTTTCCACAAGCTTTCCATATGAACTGTTCTGACTGCTTTTCATTTATGCATTTGCATATACAGTAGATTTTGCACACAACACAGTGATGTCCATGTTACTGAAATGTAATGTAAATCAATAGCAATGTCGTTCAAACACACTGAAACAGTCTATGAGAGTCTGCCAATAGTACCCCTCGTCTCACCTGCACCTCAAATGGAGAAGTGAGGCACAACACATTTAAATGAGTTGATAGAGTTTATCAAAATGACAGGCAATTAGACTGGCTCTGACCATGGGTTTGCGTGCTAAATGAGAGTCATTTGAGTAGTTGGATCCATATATGTTATAATAAAAGGGAGTGAGAGTTTTGGAGCTCCATATCAGCTCCTGGAACAGCCCTAAATTTAATATCCCCCAAAGTCCATAGGCTAAAAGGCCCTGAGGAACGACTTTGTCCTCACCACAGAAAATGAAGTAAACTCAGCAATCATGCCGGCCAATCAATTATGCATTAATTATATTTTTCTTAGACTGTGTAAAATGTCTTATGTAATTCCCCCTAAGTATACAACGCACGTTACTCTCAAGGCGTGTATCCATATGCATACCATCTAAATGAGTGTTTTCCTAAAGATTTATCAGGCCTCTGCTGCCAGCTGAAATGAAAACAACTGAGGATGAGTTGCGATTCGTCCATATCAACTGTAACTGCAAGCCACAGCAAGCTTGGAGGCACTCAGTGATGATAACCTACACGGCCTGTAAATCTAGTGATAGAAACATCCCCGGAAATAAGAAAATATCAAGGTGTGCCAGTAAAGTCTTTCACAGAAGCTGCGGCGTGGGTTAAAAGAAAAAACAGATAGGCGGAGAGAGAGAGAGAGAGAGAAGAGGAAGAAGTCAGAGAGAGGCTGAGGTTAGAGGGTGGAGGGGCCTTGCCTTGACCTGACCTGCCTTGGCTATAGGCCTGTTGAGCCAGTGAATAGTGGAGTCCCTGAGGTCCCCATTGTGGCCCATATCTCTGATAATGACCTTTGTCTGGCCATGATAGTAGAAGACAGGTATTGGCAGGCTCGCTGACCAGGTCAGAGATGTGCCAATAATTGGTAAGTGTGTTAATAGACCTCGTGGCCTCTGTAAACTGACCAACTTCTGTGTTAGAGGAGGACAGTGTTGCTTAGCATGCAGGCGAGTATGTTAAACTTTGAATCCTTTCATAAAAACAGTTAATAATATAATTATTTTATAACATATAAATAATTGACTTGAGAGTGCTGTATTTTAGAATATATGCCAAACCTATTATACACACACACACACCACACACACACACACACACACACACACACACACACACACACACACACACACACATACACACACACACTTTGAATAATTTATTATATATATAATATCATCAGGCAGAAGCAATTTAGATATTTTCAACACACACATGCACAAACACGGCTCTTCTTTTCTCCTTTCCTAACTTCACTGACAGCTCCTGATGATCCCCACTGTCCCCTCTATATTACATGCAACACAATCCCCCTTACACACTAATTTGTTTTCTTTGGCTCTTTTTCTGTTTCAGTGTGTAACTGAGCCCTTGAATATATACAGATTTAATGAGCTAATAGAATCATTATCAAATTCAGGATCAATATAAATTTAGCCCCAGTACCCATAAAAGGCAGCAATATTGAAATACAACACTGTCTGCGCTCTTTCATTCTTCCGCCTACAACTGACGCTTGCTGCCATCAGACATGAATTACCAGACAGGCACATTACAGCTAATAAGAGTCTCACAAAACACCCTTTATTAATGCATGAGAGAGTCTTTGATCCTGGAGAAATTTTCATAGGGAAAGCAATAATCAACGTACCTCAGACAACACAATAAGTACTTCCCATTACCTTGAAAAAGTCAACAGTGTGGCTGAGGTCAAATAAACCTGAGTCTGTGCAGCAAGTCTCAGAAGGGAGGGACAATAAAAAGCCGCCAAAGCTCAGCCCCACGAAGCTGCTTTTCTCTGCAGGCCATTCATATTTTCATGATTTTGTCAATCAAAACTTTTAAAGCATGAATCAGACAGCATTTAGTTTTTTTTTTTTTTTTTTAGTAAGCAGAACTGAGTCATACAAGATTTTGGCCAGGATGTAAAATTGTATTAAATGTAATTGATCAGGATAACAGACCAGTGTAAGGTGTTTCTTTTTCAGAACAGCAGTATCAGGCTTGCGCTCATCAGAATTCCAGTTTTCATTTTAAAATTAAAGAGCATGCTTTATAAAACATAATTTCAGTGTGTCATTGATCATTTTAAAGGGATATTAATTTTTGCTCTTGAGCATTCTTCTTAATGAAGACTTGTGTTTATGTATTGTGGCAATTTTTTTTTTTTTTTTTTTTTTTTTTTTTTTTGCTATTTTCCCATGAATACAAAGTCCTTTATTTCCAAAAAAACCAGATTTTTAAAAAGTCTCCATTTTTTAAGTATCAAACTCAACACTAATACCTACAAACACCCTGTCAGCCATACTGAGTAGTTAGTGTCCTGCATACCCGCTCACACTGCATTTAGTTTGATAAACTCAAGGAAAGTTAACTTTCCTTGTTTAACAAGAATCAATATTCTGGAAGTCTTCCCATTTTCCCTTTCCCTTTCAGCACACCTTTCAGTAACAGCATTTGCCCCACCCACAAATGATCCATTGGAGGAAAATTTTGCTTTAATTCTATTCCAATAATCTCCATTTTGACAGAGCCTGTCACATTATAAAGTCTGAACATAGTTACAAGAATTGTGAATGATACCTATGATTGAATTTTATTGAAGTGGTCAGCAAGTCAGCTCATTCCCCACAGAAAGCCCGGGGGCCTGAAGGTGGTCAGTGGGGAGCAGCTTCACAACATCTCAGCGCTGCATGATACATAGTGAACGGAAGGAAAAGCAGAAGAGAGGACCCCTATTTGAGAGACAGAGGTGTCACGGTGAATTCATGACCTAACGATTTAAGACAAGTGAAATATATTCCTAGTTCAGCTGGGATGCATTGCTTATGCTCCACCTTTGCACGTATGAGTTCTCAGAAACCTTGCATACAGTGAAAGCAAACAAACACACCATCATGTTAAAAAAAAAAAGTCTGTACCATTGAAAGTTGCAGCTGAACTTCTGTTAGCCCAAGAGTGTTGAGCATGATTTTTGAATATAACTATATAGCATAAAGATCTACTGCCATGTCCAGTATTTTAATAAGTCTCATTTAATGACTGTTCAAATATGTAATTAATTGTATCTGCAGAGAAAAGCAAGAAAAATACAATCATATACAAAATTCAGAGGTATTATGCATAAAAAAAAATATTCCAAAGGCAAAGGGCTTTAAATAGGAGAAAAAATGCATTTTTTAATAAGACTGTGCTAAGCTTTTTGAAGATTTCTATTAGATAACCAAAATAGGGCAAAACAAATCTCTTGTAGTGAAAAAAAAAAATCATATATAAACAGCTTATCAGTTTAATATGTTAAACTGAAAAAAAGATCCTTGACTGAAAAACAGGTTTCCTTCCTCCATCTTAAATGCAAAGCTGCTGTGATTACGAGAGATTTGTTTTTCAACCCCTACTGCAGGAGCATGCTAATCAACCTAAAGGGTCGGAGGTCATGTCTGGACAGAGAAAGCATCCCAAACTGGTCACAACAAATGCGGAGGAACATCTGCTCTCTGTGCGTCACACAAAGCTGTCCCCTTGGAGCCCCTTGCAGCCCTTAAGAGCCTGGGAAACGGTTTCAAAGTCAAGGGCAGCCTCCACGGACCAAATGCTGACTGGACACAGCAACAGCCTTTCAGTGAGCGAGGGTAATTACCAAATGGTGACTAAAATATTAAAATTTTCAACAGAAACAAATGATAGTTTAATGATGAATGATGCATAAACCAATGATGAATTTCACTATGATTATCCAAAATTTACAATTAATTTTTTAATACATATACTAAATTAGACCTGCTTTGCTTTTTTTCTTTTGGGGGTGGGGGTGGGGGCGGGGTTTGGGGGGGGGGGGGGAGGGGTGAGAGGAGAGAATTGAAGCCTTTCCTGGATTTGAGAGTTAAAAAAGGTGAAGGCCAAGCTGCACGGGCCAGATGTGGGGTTTTTTTCTAAACTTAGCGTAGCTTGAATATGTATGTAGTACATTGCACACATGCGGCCCTGATGACAGAGAGATCACCCCCTAGACACTCTCACTCTCTTTCCTTGGCAGCCTAACAATATGCTTGAAAGAAACCAATCAAATGATGTTAATAGTTGGGTCAATATTTTCAGGATGTCTCAGTTTTCCCTCAGCAAAAGAAGAGCATTATACAGGTCCTCCTGGGCGAAGCTCTTACCACACACCAGTGGCTACAGTACATACTGTATCGCCTCTGCTGAGGGACGGGCTGATATATATTTTCTTCTCTCTCAGACATCAACACATGCGTGCCCACATTTCTCCTGTCTGCGTAATGTACTGCTGATTACACCTGCTGGGCCCAGGGTTGTCTAGGTATACGCTATTTGCTGACAACATCAATCACTCAGCAGGACTCATTATTGCCATTTAGAATACATTTAAAGAGCGATTCACTGGAGCTACTGTCCAACCCGGCATGGACGCAGTGATACTGATGCGTTGCTGTGAAGAATGTTTCGCGTAGCAGCTTGGTTGGGAACAGATGGGAACCCTTGTGCTGAGGGGTTTGCTTTGGTAAATGAGCAAAAATCTTTAATCAAAGCAAGTGCCATCATCAATCATCATCATTTTATTTTATTTTTTTCCCCTGCAGACACAGTGAAGCTCTCTAAGATGCCAGGTCATTTAACAGCATCTCAATGTCAGCAAGCCCGGCCGGCCCACTGTGGAGGAGTCTATAAGAGGCACTGAGCTTCCTGAGCTCCTCAGCTGAGCTTAGTAATAGACACAGCCACTCTAATTCCCCTTCAATTCTCACCCTAAAATCGAAAGCTGCCAACGCAGCCTTAATTACATATTACCCAATCAGAGCTTTGGTGTAACCCAGTGCTTGCTCCCCCTATCCACCCTCTGAAGAATGAAAGCAATGCATCCCATCTGGGATCTACACATATTTCACTGAGGGAGCAACAGGTCTAGAGGATATGAGATGGATATATTATGTATATAGGAAGCAAGTGTGAGATTTAAGGGCAACCTGCTTGCTCAGCACAGAGTGTGCTGGAAAATGCAAGGAACAAGCAGGATTATAGATCTCCCCTTATATGTAACTGGGGCAAGGTCTATTTGACCCAAATTAATTATTTTAGCCTCCCTTTCCCCTCCTGTCCCCTTTACAATGACATACGTCTATTTGTTGATGCGGTTGTTCATGATATCTATATAAGCTTAGTTTATAGTGCTTAAGGACATGCATTCAACACATTATACCTTCAGAGATCCAAATCACAAGGGGGTTTTGTTTTTGGTCACATGATCAAATATGTAATTCATGTGTTTAACATATGTCAAAGTAAATAATATTAGTCATCCATCTGTCTGCTTCTCTGCCTTTAACTGATGCTTGTCTACTGTACAGTATAGGCATGTCCTCCAGGCGAGCGAACAAACCAGAGAAGTCTGAAGGCGACTACAGTAGACATGCAGCTATTTTCCATCCTCTCTAATCATGTGATCAGGGTGTCGGCACCACATCCTCAGCAGGGAGGGGCCAGCAGCACTGAGCTCACCACCATTTTGTGTGGGTACCTGGCTCCTTCTGTGTGAGTACCTGGCTCATGTGTTTACCTGCATATGCGTTATTAATTTACAACAGGCCAAGGTATCATTTGCGACATGCGTCATTTAATGTGTTTTGCAAGGCTGCATGCATGATAGGCGTGTTGCTAAAGGAGCATTAAGTGATGCTGCAGACAAAACATCACGGGGTAATCAATGCACCCGACTGCTGCCTGTTCTGGATTTCATGTCATGAATTTTTCTTTCCTCTCTTTCTTTCTCCTGGCTATGCTGTCGACAGACCCCTCTCCTCCCTGCCATGTGTGAGGCGCATATGGTGAAGTGAATTGCTGTCTGCGAGAGCATGCCTCTGCCTGTCCAGACTTTCATCAGAGGGATTAAAGATGGGATGAAAAAAATCAAAATAAATGATGATAGCGGGACCATGGCTTCTCTGGGTTTTTTTTTTTTTTTTTTTCCCTACACCCCACACTCTAACCCCCCAGCTCTGTTTTAAGTAGAGTGGAACATCAGATGACAGAGAAGGTTCTCTTGCTGGGGTGCAATGGTTTGTTAGAAAGGTGCCTGGTCGGTGAGCTGCACTAGGTTTATTTGGCTCTGACAAGGGGCTCACTACAAAGTAAAACAAAATTACAGACAGTAGTGTTCCCTCCCTTTCCCTAGCCTGTGAAGTTCACTGAAAAGCTGAATCCAATTAAAAGAAAAGTGACTCAGTGGTGCAGCAGCAGATTTCTTTATATGATTACTTAGCCCTTCTTTTCTGATGTGTTCACTTTCAAAAAAAAAAAAAATATCATAAACAAACAAAAGACAAAATGAGTCACAGCATTAAGAACAGAGAGGGAATGCTGTGCTGAGGGTGGGGGTGTTATATTTGCAGTGATGGGAATTTTGGGGAAAGGAGTGAGGAGAGTGGAAAGATTACAGGATATTAGGAGTAATGGATGTCACACCCAGGCCCCTATAACAAATTCCCATATGCTTTCATCATGACTCGATGAGGACTGATCAAGGGAGCAGGACATTACTTGGTTTCCCAGTACTGTTATTACCAAGAAACAGTAAATAGTTATTGCAATGTTTATCATCCTGAAAGATAGCTATTATACAGAGAGCCAGCACCTTTTTTCTATACTCAGTCATCTTATAAATTATATTGCATATCATAAGTGGAAACATAAAAAAAATATAGTTATTCTAATCATATCCAGAATTACTCAGAGCCTAAAAATGTAATCAAATCTATAAAATTTGAGCACATTTTTGCAATAGCTGAAAAAAAACAAAACAAATGTTGATTGAATGCTTCTTGTGAAGCAAGGGAAGCTGGGCGGGGAGGGGGGGGGTTAAATAAACTTAAAGAATCCTGAAAGAAGGCAACTTGTGAAAAATTCATTACACAGATAAGGACTAAATCAAACTGTAAATGCAGATGCGGTTTTATAGTGATCTTACTAAATTCAAGTAAATAGGAATCTATTCTGAGGTTTATTTCTGGGATTTGCCAGACACTGGATCTGGCCCTGTATTTGAGACAACAAAAAGGCAATCTTGACATCTTGCCCAACCAGCAGATAATATTTGCTGTTTCAGGGACTGGCTTTCTTTGTTCCAGGTTCTTATAAACCCAAGGCACTTGAAATTTAGCCCAGTTCAAGAAATATTATTTGCCACAGGCAAGGTAAATCTCTTGGCGGGCTTTTCAAAGGGTTGCCCCAGGTTTGTTTACAATTGATCTTATTTAAAAGTGGATTTTTTGTTTTACCTTTCAAAGACATACTTTCTGCCATGATCTTATAGGTCAAAGAATGATGAATGTTATTTTTCCAATTGGATCAAAAAAAGAGAAAGAGAAAAAAAGTGAAATAATCAGAAGGTAATATTATATAGAAAGCCCTGTAATACCACCAGTTCCTCCCAGATCTCTAACTTGCACTTCAAACACATGCAAAACAACATCTCCGAGTACCAAAGAACAAGAAATATACCCTTGGTGAGACAGAAAATTTTTAAAAATTTCAATTCATGTGATTTACTGGCATATAAGAGACATTAGAAAATAGATAAGAAATAAGAAAAACTTCAGTCATATTGGTGGTGTGTGCAAGCCTGGGTTTGTCTGCGCATCTCTTCGTTGCCAGCGAAAAGAAAATAGCCTAATAGCCTCATAAAACAGCTGCTTCTCTCATTGTGTAGGGAAACAGCATGCAGTTTTTATTCAACATTTTTCCTCTGAGAGAACAGCTGACCTGACAACTGACCAATCCACTGAAAGAAAGACCTCTGCCCCCCCCTTCAGAAATTAGTGGTGTAAGTAGAGGCCGCTAAATTATTATTTAGCTACATTCTGTACATGAACATGAACTTGCTACAGAACTTCAGCAGGGGCTCCTTATGAGCAAGGAGGCAAAAGGTAGAAAAGATGGGGACTGTAGTTATAGCCAGGGACTATCCTCCAGGCGGGGAGAGTCCCTTTACTGCTCAGACAGGCCACGCTGAAGGAGGAGGTCACAAGCTGAGGAGGTTTAAAGCGTGCTGCTCCCGGGAGCAAGGTGGACAAGCAGAGGGCACAGCAGCAGGGATGCCCTGGTAAAGACCCCTTCATCTGGACTACACCTGAGGGAGCCCACGGGCCACCCAGCTCAACAGCACATGCAGCTACTCACACACACACACACACACACACACAGTGTGTATCCACACAAGCATGTGAAAGGAATGCGGGACACTTGTCAGATAGCAACAATTCAAAAAGAAATGAATGTGGCAGGAACAGATCTAGGGCACCAGAAAAAGATGGTAATCAATGGGCAAACAAACAAATTAGTGATCTAATATTATGTGGTCACTGTGATATACTCTGTATATTTATGAGACCTCTCACTGAAATATCACAGAATCACTGAAACTTTGAATCTCACTGTGGCTGACTAGCTTAAAATTAAGATTCTACAGTTAATACATTAAATATTTTGTGTTTGAGTGAGTTCTTTATTTTATCTTCCGTAAGTCCTCGTAAAATACTAATCTTAATTCACCTACCTGTATAAGCAGTGACTTGAACTTCATTTTAATTTATTGCACATTTAAGGATTTTTTTTATAGTGAAAGGGCCCAGGCATACATTTTAAATTACATCTATCTATTGAGTCTCACTTGAGCTTATGAGCAGGTCCCTAGGGCACCTCCATTTTCCCAGAAACTCCCTCTAAGGCTCTTCAGGTTAACATGCCCAGTTTGACTATTATATCAATAGTTATAAATGGCTTCATTGCACCAATAGGCAACTTTCTCAATATACTGTCCCCACATTTAAGGCAACTTTACTGTCTCGTGCTGTGGGAAACCTAGTTCATTCTAGTCAAGCTGCAAATCTAGACTTTCTCTAAAGATTTGCCACAGTCTAAGGAAAGATAAAAGATTACACTAGATGTAACATTTAATATCATTTGCAGCATTTCTTTGTAAGATTTTAACAGCTTCCAACATGTTCCAAGAGAAGTTGCAAAGAGGCAGTGATGTGCTCAGCTACAGTAGCTGCGGTGAGAGGTGAAAAATCCCCATTGATATCACATGGCCTTTCTGTACCTCTTTTGTTCTTATGGGATAAGAGGTGATGTCAGTTCACTCCCAAGCCTCCCTAAAATGCCCCCAAAGCCTGGCTCCTGAGTGGGAGTGTGTAATCGGTCCTGGCAGAGTGCTGGTTAATGGGGGGCACAGGGCCATGGGTTGGAGATGTATTCATGTGCATGGCGTGGCGCCTGGACCCAGGGTGACACTTCTTCATTCCCGCTGCCTCAGGCCAGGATTAGGATTGCGCCCAGCCTCACAAAGCCAACCATAATGCAAAATCATTTTCATATTAACCTCGTCTCTCCTCTCTGGGCCTGACAGTGGACAGGCCTGCTCTCTTTGGTGCTCAAATTATCCTCAATTACTGGGGAAAGGCCAGGCGAGGGGACGTCACCTAACCTTCACCATCTGTTAGGTTCAAAGCTTAGTAGTCGGCCAGCCCGCCTGTCTCCTGCCTCTCATGACCTTTCCGCCTCGGCCAGCTACTGCTCTATATGCCTTTCACCCACAACCCCAATCGCCCCTCGCCCCCCACCTCTCCATGATAGCCCTGCCCTCTCTGGACACAGATGGGAAGTGCATGTGCACCCATCTCATTAAGGGAAAAGGGTTATGTCACACTTCTACAACAAAGATATGAATATTCAAAACTAAGCACAGAATGGCACAAAAGCTGTGTGAAGACATAGGTTAAGTCAGCTCCTGAAGATAAGCCTATATGCTTGAATTAGTCCAGCTTTTAATGGCTGTGAAATTTGAATAAAATATAACAATGACTAGATTTTCCTTCTGCTAGATTTTGTGGTTTGTTGCTGTAGTATTTAAATGATCCAAGAAACTAAGATGCAATCTGCAGATTAAAACACCAACAATTTTATTTATTAAATAAAAACAATTTACTTTTAAAATGTTTGTAGTGATTATAACTATATTTTGTGAATTTCTGTTGTTCAAACATCTATTAATTTCTGCTTTATTTCATTAAAACCTCAATATTTTAAGACACGGCTTGCTCATAGTTTTTTTTTTTTGTCAATTACAAATGATTTTGCTCACATAATTCAAAAGATATTTATTAAAGTTTTGTCTTTTTGTGTTCGTGCCCTTCGTGCTTCGTGCTATTTACTTTTTCATCTTACTGCAAAACTTGGCTTTAATTAAACATTCTTCTATACTTGAGATTGTGCTTGTGAAATATTGAAAAGCTCTTATTTCTCCTATAGTGGATGCACCTCTTAATAATGCAGGCTCTGTTTTCTGTTTGTTTTCAGTCTATGTGTTTTAGCAGTTCCACTGTGTCCATTTGGATTTTCCAGTCTGTCTGACCACTCAGGAGGCCCCCTTTCTCAGGTCATCTGGCCGGACCTGATGGCTCCGAAATAACTTTTAATAAGTCTGCTAAATAATAGATGGAGTGTTGGCTAAAATCAAGCAGGGAGGAGCAGGGCTGAGGACAGCAGGCTGCAGAGACAGACAACAACCAGGTCCTAGGCACTTCCCTTGCCATCATCAGCAGAAGCAGCAGTAGCAGCTATGTTCAGTCTCCTGCCTCACCTCCTCTCCAGACCCAGACTCTCTGGGGTTAAAGGTCGTGGACTTGACCTTGCAGCCCCCCCCCCCCCCCCCCCCCCCCCCCCCTTGGAGAATGTTCACTTTAGGTTTGGGGTATAATTTAGGATTCATTCAGCAGGAGGCCCTGTCTCAGGCAGCATTATGCCTCATTATCCTTGGGTGCTCTCTGTTAACAGGGAACAGCCCAGACGAGGCACATCAACACTCCATTTTACTTAAGTCTTTGCAATCCCACAATCAATACCTAAAACTGACAACGTTTTTCATTTAAATACAACTCAAGTGACCTAAGCTGAAGTCAACATTTATTTTGGGCCATGTACAAAAATCATTTCTGTTTTTTAGTGCCACCCAAACAAGCATTAAGACATTAGGTATCAATTCACATATGCATATAAATATAATAAATAGAGGTCAATGGAAACACTTGTGCAATTAACACAAGAAATTACCAATGACTACCAAATTAATTATAATGACAGCAGTAAAACTAAAATCAAATTTCAAATGTAATTTCATTTAGTGGCTTAACATTATTTCAAATTTATAATAATCATTTTCATTTATCCTCAGCCCCAGATATATATATATATATATATATATATATATATATATATATATATATATATATATATATATATATATATATATATATATATATATTAATTGCTTTAATTTAATACTGATCATTATTATGAAATTATAAAATTTTGCTTCATGGATAATGAAACTTAAAACTGCACATTTAACAAAAATAACATGCTTGTGTCAACCAAAAATATATGCAACGAGTAAATAAACTAAGCTTTTAACATTCGTGTCACAAACTACATAAAGTGGAGTGATATCTTTCAGATGCAGGCAAAAAATAGTGATCATTTCTATTATGTGGGCTTCACTCTCTAAGTGGGTCCCTGTGGAGGACAATTTTGGAGAGATCTTTCCTGATAAGAAACAAGCCCTGCATGCATTAATATTACATTAGACCCAGTATATCACAGAGCCGTCTGCTCAGTCAGGTAGAAGGCTTTTCATTGACATCTCCTTATCATGTTAATATTACACTCATCAAAGAAGACAATACCATGGAGAAGGAGGGAGGATACAACAAAATGGGCAATATTACGGATTGTTCTTATGAGAAGCCTAAAAGGGGGGAACAGACAATAAAATGGTTATTTAGGTCACATATTCACTGTAATGCGCACGAAAGAGACAAATGCCGCAGGAAAGGCGTCGTTTGGATGTGTGAGTGCGTGTGTCTCGGTCGAAAATATGACATGCATGGCTAGTCACACACGTACTCAGACACACACGACTGTTCAATGCCGGGAGCAGGAGGGGTGCAAATCTCCAGCGAGAGGGAGACAGGTGCAAGGCTCTGCTCTCTATACTGTAGCTTAAACGCATTTGAAGTCCATTCTTAACACACACACACACTCCCCCTCTTTATTTCAACGAAGATTATTCTTCTACTGTGCTTTTGTTGGCTACTGTGCGCACGCCCGGTTGTGTGCGCATGTCTCTGGGAGCTTTACATTTTAATGTAAGGTAAACGCAGAGGCCAAAATAAAACATAATTATTGCTTTTTTTTTTTTCTTTTTTTTTTTTTGTATGGGGTCTTTTCCAGGCTGTCGGGCACGGTGCCATCCTCCTACAGAATTAACCATATCACGCTCCTCTAAGCACGTGTCAGTTTAACAAAAGGCGGAGCGCTTTTTTTTAAATAAAAAAAAGGGGCTGAGGCCGGGAGGCGGACGTGTGCTTGTTTCTGTGCCAAAGTTTGTCACTCTCATTTGAATGTGAATGGTATTTACCACTGAGAGCTGCTTAAGGAGCTCGTGCCTACAATACACAGCCTCCTTTTCTGAAGGATTTTTCAATTAGCGCCGCCACCCCTCCCCTTCTGCACTAATCGGGGCTAATTAGGCCTTATCGCGGGGTAATAGCTTGTATTAATTGCCTCGCGGGCCAACTGTTGAGGAATTTGGCGAGTGATCCAATTGAATCTGACAAGTTTATTCCGTCTATTTAATATTCATTATATTCTAATGGGACACTTGTTAGCGTGAATACACCAATTGGGACCAATCTTATAAGCAACATGTTATTTTTTTTAAGCCTTCTCCCAGAACTTACTTTTATCTTATTTTTAATCTACCCCCGCCCAAAAAAAGATTTTTATTAAATTGTGATTTTAATTGTGAAATTAGTGATATTAATAATTCAGGTAATTTAGTTTACTTAAAACTAAACAGATTATTTATAATATAAACCTGACTTCACTGTAATTTAAGGCAGAGTAGGGCCTGGGTTTTTTTTTTTTTTTTTGCCAAATCGTTTTATCAGCAGTGGGATAAATAAAAACAGTAATAATCTTTTTACATCATTTATCAAAGTCTAAATAGCGCTGGAAAATATGGATAATAAACCCTATTCACTTTTTTTCGACCAGGCAAACAAGTAGTATTGGGACCTGCCACAATCAAGCGTTTCATCTACCTGAGTTTGTTTTCAAGATTCAAATCTAAACATTATTTATTTATCTCCAACCTCAGTGTCAGCCCCCTCTCTCTCCCCGCATGAGCAAAATAATAGTGTTTATTTAGCCTCCGTTATTAAGAGTTACTTTCAGTCATTCAAAGACCAAAGGGATTTCAAACATGACATCATATACTGCAAGAGCTGACATATCGTGCACAGGATAGGGCCTGTAGTCTTACATAGCCAAAACTGATGTGCAATAAAAATAGGAACGTGAAACATCAATGCAGTATGTAAACGGATCCACTGGCGAGAATGTTTGATCATTAATCAATTAACATTTATGAAACAAAATAGTCTGTGTTTGGGTAAAAGAAAAAAAAATCGGATGCTGAAGGTTGCAGGCCCATCATCAAGACACTTGGAAATGAGTAGGCCTAACGATTACTTGCTTTCTATTTATGTTGGTTTCCAGTAAGCCATAATCCCACTCTCTACATCCAAAGATGGGCCGGAATTTGAAAGAGGTCTGGACAGCAGAAAGAGTGTGGGTGAGGGTTAGGGGTGGCGGTGGTGTGAGGGCTAAACCCACCCTCAGTTGACCCCCTTTTTTTCTCCTTTTTTTTTTCTGGTTTTGAACTCTACACATCACCTACCTTTCTCCAGGCTGAATATTTTATAGGCCCATCTTCATGCTGCTATTCAAGATTCAACATTCATAAGGCCTTTATCGCGGAAATTTAAGAAATGTATACCTTCCTGAATATAAAATTTTAATCAATTTCAGGTTTCATTTCTTGATCAAATTAATGCTGTAAGCCCGCAGAGCAGTGAAACGAAGGCCGGTGTGGAGCACAGGAAATTCACAATCGCGACAGATTTGTGTCAACAAACGAAGGCTACGCAAATACAAAGGAATATATATTTTAGAGAAATATCCAGAAGCAGGAGAACCAGTGGGTATTTGTCCTCCCCGTGAGAGTCGGTGAGCATTACTCACCCCTGCGCTGGGTGTAACAGCAGTCACTTGAAGGCATATGGCTCTCAGCTGCCCCCCGCATTTGAACCCCCAAGCAGCTTCGATGAAGTTCAAGGTCTCTGAAGCCAGTGACCATTACGAGAGCAGGGCGGACACAGACAGAAGCGCCTGCTGTCTACATGCCTGTCTGTCTGCCCGAATGTTCCAGATCAAAATAAACAAACAACACGCCTTTATTACCATTAACAAATTATTATTATTATTATTATTATTATTATTATTATTATTCAGAAATGTAGACGATAAATGTTAAATGCATCTCCACGAAATTTAAGAGTTGAGAAACATCGAATTTGAGGTGGGTTGCCTACTTCATAAATATATAATTTTCCCTTTAAATTGTTTAGACAACGAGTGACAATGAGAATCAGTCACCTTTAATTTTTTTAAGTTCGTGATGAGGGCCCCAATTAGACTTTTTTTTCCCTTCATCATCTAAAACGATAAAAAGCTTCAGTCTCAACTTTTTTTTTCTTTTATCCTGTATCTTGTGCTTTTGCCATAAGTACATAAAATGTGCAAACTAGAACATTACAGTGGTTGCGATGCCTGCAATTAGGAAGCAGCTTGACTTAACTAAAATTACAGGTACCTATGTTTAGTAAAAAGGCCCACAGTTATCTGAAAAGCATTACTGAGAAATTATTTGAAAACCAGCAAAAGTTACTGTTTGGTTTTTTTTAAGTAAATATGTCTTTATTAATTACCAATTAAGTAATTTTATTTCAACATTTGGATCTGTTGAATGGCCTGTTAAGAAAATTAAGAAACACTGAAGTGACTGTCATTATCTCATTAAGAGCAAACAAAATCATTTGGTTTTATTTTAATTGTCACGAGAAGCTCAGGTGTTGTAACAGATTCAAGTAGTGATTCACGTGAGGCCAAGTTTATGGCTTGCTTTCTCTTTAATGGAAAACAATTTATCAAACTGGTTATTGCATGGTTGAAAATGGTTTAAAAATAAAGACCAAATTCAGCTCAAGCATTATAAAAGCAACATTATAATCTGAGTAGAAAAATATTTTAGGGATTATGAGAAATGAAGGATGTTATCTGGCCACATGGGGATTTTTTTGTTGTTGTTGTTTGCTATTTGTTTGTTTGTTAATGGCTATCACAAGGAAACATTAAACATTTTTATACTATGTTTTGAGGATAAAAGGGAGGCAGGACTGGAGAGAGAGAGAGAGAGACAGAACAGTGGTAAGAAGATGCAGATGATACAAAGATGAAGTGGTGGAGAAAAAAAAAGCAGAGTAGCAGGTTATGAAGCAACAAAATCAGATGAATAGATGCAGCCAGTGGATGATAGGTGGTCCCAGGTGTCTCTAATGACATCAGCATGGAAGATATCCCGCATCTACATAGTGGAAGAGATCCTGTTTCCTCAGAAAGTCTCTTCATGAGAGACAGGTCACAGCCACTAGCCTCTGCCTGACATATAATTGGTGATATTGATTATAGGTTATCATATGCTGCAGGCCATTTGTAAGATAATGCTGCAGGGGTTAATTTGTCAGCCATTAACCTTTTGGACTGGTGGATACACGTGTAAATTAAGTTTAAAACAACTTCGAAATGGGTTACCTAGGGTCATCTAATAAATGGAATGCTAACATATTTAAGATATATTACAATACAGTTTTTTGCAGCAGAAAAACACTGCTGAAAGACATGGCACGTACTCTCCAATTTAACCCCCTCTGAAAAGTCCCAAAGCAGTGCCTACCATAAATTCTTGTGCTGACCCTTTAGAAAAATATCTCTTCATCTAAAAACGAGAGTGACATTTACAGGAAACACTTTTTCCTCTTTCCTCACATCTGTGAAGTAGCTGTTTGCCTACATGCCTACAGGACTTCGAAAGTTGATCTAACCTGTCAATCCCACTAATAGGCAAGGAGAAACTTAAAACAAAAGGAGGCTTTGTAGTGGAAGTTAAAGCTTCCATGTTCTTTCAGGTTTTAATTATTATTTTACCAATTCATGCGAATTCAATAAATGTCATTTAATTTGGTAGTAAATATATCCACAGAAAGAGAATGTGCTATCAGTCATTATAGAAAACTAACAAATGCACCACTCATATTGTAACTGTCAGTTAAGACAATATAAATTAATATAATCTTTTATTGTTTTTGCTTTTTTTCATATTATTTTAATCATTTCATTTAGAAGTCCCAAATTTCAGCATAAACAAGTAACAATGTTACTAAGCAAACAGATTTATACACTTCAGAATTATCAGTTTGCCACATTTTGTGTTTTCTTTTTCTTTTCTTTTTTTTTTTTTATCTCAGCAAGGAGTAACACATCAAATACACAAAATCACAGAAAAGAGAGAAGCTGTAACCTTTGTGAAAGTCGATCAGAGGCGATCAGAGGTGTAGAAGCACCTAGTACAGCCCAGAGCAGTAAAGACAACCCACTTCAACTTCAAAAACATGACATTTGCCACCTCAGAGCAGAAAATGTCTCTCTAACTCTACACCTGTAAACCTGCAAACCCACACATTGTGGAGCAAAAACCAAGCTATTCTAATTCCAGCAAACAGTATTAAAAGTTACTCAGTAATGTCACTGCACGCACTCCAGTACTGCCTTGTATACAGTACGTGCGAGCGGCTATGCGTGTGCGTGCAAGTGTGTGTGTGTGAGAGAGAAAGAGAGAGAGAGAAAAAGTGAGGAGAGAGTGGGAGAGAGACAGAGAGAGCGAGAGAGAGAGAGAGGGCAGGAGAGAGACAGTGTGAAAAAGAGGAAGCATGAGTGAGTGCTAGTCAGCAAATCAGTCAGTCAGCAAAGATCAGGTGACAAAGTGAGACAGAGCAGGGCAGCTCCACAGAGGAGGAAGGCACAGGTACCTGTTTGGAGGAGTCTGGTGGCGGGATCAGTCGTCCAGCTTGGCATGCATTAATTATCCTCTGGATAGATAGGTGCTCTATAGGCTTGCTTCTGACCCAGCATTCCTACTGTCCCACAGTCAAAGAAAAGGATGGATAGGAGCAAGAGAGAAAGAGGAAGAGAAATGGGACAGGGGCGAGATGAGAGGGAGAGAGAGAGAGGGAGAGTCAGATCCACTGCTGCCCTGACACCACGACTGGTCCACGTGAGATTGATCACACACTTGCACTCACACACACTGAGGCCTCTGCGGTGACAGGGGGGAACTGCCAAGGAGTAGCATGCTTTGTCTAGCCTGGGGGACACACATACACAGATGCACGGACAGCCAGAATGCACATGCACGCCCTTGCATGTAAGTGACGCACACAGACACGTGCACACGATGACACAGACAGACACACACATGTGGCCTAAGACTCACATGGTGAGATTTAGGGTTTAGCTATAACTAAAGCTTCTTTTTTTTTTTTAACATAAAGCCATCATTTCATAAAAACTGGACTCAACATGCCTTTTACTGCTCTTTCTCATTTTGTCATCCATTCTTAGAATCTGGTGATTCAGAAGCCTTCATTAGCATTCACTGACTGCCCCCCTGCACATCTGTTCGGCAGTCTAATGCCTGTTATGTTGTGGAGCAGCTGAAAATGGACAGCAAAATAAAAGGGGTCAAAAGTCTGGCACTGAGAAGCGACAAGACTGTGATTACACACAATAGACAATAAAAGAGATGCATATGAGCAGCGGCAGTGTGCCTGGCCTTTGCACCTTCAGGGAGGACAAGGTTCACACTAATCTCATGAATGGCTTATGTATATATACATACACAAATGCACGACATCTAGCTCCACCATGGAGGAAAGAAATTTAAGACTGACATGTGGACGTTGATATGTGTTTTTCAGAAATGCTTTGATTTTTTTTAACTGTCTCCTTATGTTTCAAAGTTAAATGTTTAAAGTCACTTTACTGTCATTTTTTAAAAATAAAATAATTACTGACCGCATCCTTCCATTACATTCATAATGTAAGTCAAATGAACTTGAACCAGTGAGATATGAGCAGTGATGGTGAAGTTGAAAATCAATTTGCATTGCATTACCAAATATAAAGGCTAGCAGTTTGGTTCTCTACTGCTTAGAAAAATCACATTTCCCAAATCAACCGTCTCCTTCAGCCGTCTTCTCCTGTCACTAACCAGGAGGGGCTGTCTCAGTCAGCTGGCCTCTGTATGCAGATTGTTCCAGATGGACATGGCGTCCAGACCTCCAGTCCCCCATAGACCCTCTGGCTGAACTTGACTCCCATAACCAAAGAAGGAAAGGATGGGCCCCTCACCTCTGGTGAACCCTAGCCCCAACACCCTCACCCCGAGTATGGCAGCCCACAGGCTGGCCCACCTATCCAGTATCTAGTATTAGCAATCATTCTAGATTAAATTCAGGTCACTTTCCCAACAGCTATCATCACAGATAGCTGATCAATACTGGGACATTATCACAGAATGCTTCCTCAAACACAGTGTCAACATACGACTCTTGGTCGGGGAGTGTGTGTGATCACTGAGGTGGAAAGGAGCCATGGCCTGGTGGTTACACAGAGGAGCCTCAGAGAGGAGAACCCTTTGAGCAGAGTTTGAACCCTGGGGGGCTGCAGGTTTGACTGACTATGTTGCTGAGCATGCTGGGCCACAACTTAAAAGGAGATCAGAGCGCTGTACCTCAGAGCAGCAAAGCCCTCTTCCTTCCTCCTCATCTTTACCGTTCTCTTTCTCTACACACTCTCAGCCTAGCAATTTTTCATACTTCCCTACCACTAAAAATTTCTTTGTGAATTCTGGACTAAATATGGACAAAATGTGCAGGAATACATATTACATATATAGATATATCTCATACCTTTTCCGTGCACAATAGCTCTATAAAAGGAAAAACCTAAGATGTATTGTAAAATGAAAAATGCATTCTACAAATGAATGAAAATCACGCTAATTACAATAAGCAGGTGATGTTTAAAAAGAATGCCAGCTGTGAAACACAATGGATCAAAAACAAATCCAAAGCAGTTTTGTTGTCAGTGGATTGCAAATGAATTCCTGTACAAGCAAATGTAGGTTTGCAGAGCTTTAAATATCCATGTCCCACTCTTTCAATAACCCTGTGACCCATAGGTGCCAAAGTCAGCATGCATTCAAGAGTTGTTGTCTTGCCTTGTTTCCCTTAGGGCCTTTTCTGCCACTCTAACCTTGTTTCTGATCCAGTCCCGCTCTGTGCTTTTCCCTTATGTTCTGTCTGGGTAACGGCATTTTCCCACTCCCCTTGGTAAGTGTCTCATATATTGGCCTTATCGGAGGTCTATCTACACCACACAACATTTACTTTGCGGGAGCCCAGCAGAAAGAAAGCTTGTATCTTCATCAAACACCAGTCAGCAGAGAGAAAAGGGGGGATTGAAGGACTGCTTTATGAATTATTAAGATTAAAATCTTTCTCATATTACCTATCCTTTCCTCCTTCCATTCCATTTTCCTGCCTTTCTTTTTCTTTTTTGGTTAAATTTTAAAACATTTATATCCCTCTGTTCCTGAGTAAACGAGCTCAGGGCCGATTTTCCATTAAAAATAAAAGTTGCAGAGAGGGGGGAAGAGAAGAAGGACGTAGCTTGGTCGGTTTTAGGTTTTAGTCATCTTTAATCAGCCCGGTGTTTCTGTGCTGGGGAAGAAAAGAGTCAGATGAAACAACCGCGTAATGATTTTTTTTCTTACTAGTTTTTTTTTTTTTTCAGTCTTGGATGTTGAAAACTTAAAAGGAATGTAACAGAAAGGCTTTCTTACCTTTTATTATTACTGTCAGTGAGTCCTTGCTCATTTTGACTTTGTTCAGTGGTCTAAGCAATTTTGGAACTTATTAAAAAAATGATGCATTAACAATGTACTTGCCATTATCCTGGGTCAGGTGTTTCTGAATGGTGGATTCATGGCTCAGAGCCTGAGCATTTCTTTAATGATAGTCTGACTGTATCAAAGAGACTAGCCTTAACCTCTGATATGATCTTTTTTTTTTCTCATTTTACCACAAAATGCCTTACCTGCTAGTTTAAATTGCATTAATTCATTTGTAGAAAATACAGGAGCAGAAGCACGCAGTCAGAGGTAGTGGTTTTTCTCACATAAAATAAGCCACATTTCTGTCAGTCCCAGAAGTGTTTTATTTTACATTAAGAGTAAAATTGATGTGTGGTGTTTAAAAACAAAGCAACAAGAGCTGTGGTTCATTTCAGTTTAACAGTACGACATCTGACATCACCAATTAATTCAACCTGATACACATGGCTATTTAGTTAGCATAAAAGTTTTTAATTTAAAAGAAAAATGTTCAGACTCTAACATGAATTGTCCTTGATTGAGGACTGACTCAAAGACACCTGGAGATTGTTTTTATATTTCTGCCTTTTTAAAATTTTGCACATAAAGCAAGCAATAGACATGGAGAAGCCGAAGACCATTATTCGAGGAGATGACTTGTGTCTGACTTGTGAGTATGTTTACTTCTCTGATGGGTCATCATAAGTAGAGCATAAAGATCAAAGGTCATAAGGCCCCATAGGAGTCATCGGGATCCAGGAAATAATCCAAGCACTCCATAGAGGGCACTCAGTGTCAGCTGTGGACAAGTCATACAAGAAGTCAGAGTTAGCAGCATCACAGTGAGGCGCTTAAACAACGTGTGGATCTCACATATTCTGCAGTCCCAAGCCTGCTATTTATGATGCAGATGCAATAACGGGAGCTTACCAATGTGGTCATACATCCTGAGCAGTGTGTGTCTAAATGTGCTCTTAATAAAATATTTCTGGGGCTGTGCAGAGTCGTGGTCCCTGCGCTCATTAGAGGTCTCTGACCAGCTTGATAAGTGCGGCTCTGCTCCATAATGATTTATTAAGGTGGGGGTGGGGAAGGCTGGTGGGTCCAAACTGCCTCAGGACACTCCAACCACAGAGACATTTAAGGGTAAAGGCTTGGAATTGAGGGTGCCTCTGAACAGATTTACATCATCCAAGATGCATTTCAAAATGAATTATGTAAGACGAAATGAAATACATAGGAGTTTCACAATTTTGCCGCCTTTTTCCCCTCACCTTTTTTTTTTTTTACTCTTTCTTCCTCCTTTCAGAAGCGCTCATCCAGCATTGCCTTGAGGTAAATTCATGGCCAGGTGCTATATACAGCAAAGCACTAATGGACAGACAGGGGGATATAAGGAGTAGTGTTTAAAAATGAATGGAAGTGAGACGGTCAAATGTGAGCAAATATACGCGTCTCACTAATTTACAGGTCTAGACTGAGCCACGTTGGGATGACCTGGGACAGACCTTCGACTGATGCAGTTTCATTTGGACTGGATGGGGTGTTAGAGAATTTGTACAGCTGCTATTTGGTCTGCAAGGTGAAAGAAAATAATATTTACAAAATGCAGTGAAAAAAAATGCATCCAAAATGTCACCAGTATTTTTAGGTGAGCTGTGAGTATTTAATTACAATACAACAAAACAAATCAGAGATCATAAAAGACTCGGATGTTTTTTGAATTGAAAACGAGGAAGACCATGTCAGCATCTCAAAATGCTATCACTGCAAAGTGAAGGAGCCTGTTTTTTTTTTGTTGTTTTTTTTCAACCACAGTCTTGCTGCATACTGCTACTGTAAGTGCAGCTGTAACATTCAGTAGTTAGAAACTAATAATAGTCAATAAAAAGCTATGCTGCCCACTGCATTTTTGATGATTCTGTGTGTGACACCAACAAAATTGTTGGTATAATAGTAAAGACAAGACACTGTTACATGATGAGGGCCGCATTAGGAGCATTATGTTAAATGATTTTGAACTGCAAATTGAGGTTTGAACAGGTGTGGGCTTGAGCTGGTCAGCAGACATTATGAGACAGAGAAACAGGAGAGCTTCAGAGACTAGTGACTCATGGAGGCATCTCTACAGAGAAAAGCTTGATATCCTCCAACAGAGGAAACAGGCTTAGTGGTTGGAGGATAGATCTTTTTTTTTTTCCTTGCCACAGTTAATTTTCAAATCTCCAACATCCTATGGCTGTCTGTTTTTCTTCTTCTTCTTTCTGTTTTTTCTGCTTTCATTCTTTTCTTTTAAAATGAAACTGGAGCTGGGGCGGTGATAGTGATAGATGGCTCAGCGCTCTAACACTTTATCCAATCCGGCGCAGATTTCATCCAATAAAGAATCACTTGTGCACTCTCAAACTAAATGGAAGTCAGGCAGCGGAGAGAAAGGGTCTGCCGTGTGTTTCTGAGCTGCGAAAATCAAATTTTCTTAAAGCTGCCGCAGCAGTGGCTGGCGGAAAAGGCAGCAACAGCCATGACTGGCCAGGGCCACAACGTCTGCACACACAATTTAATCCATCACAGAGCGCCTGACACCATATCAATCAACCTTTCATCAGTATGCCCCCCCCCCCCGGCTCCACCACCCCAGGAAAAAAAAAAAAAAAAAAAAAACAATATTTCTATTCAAACACCTCTGACTGCACCAGGCCTGCAACCCAGTGACCAATTGGGAGGACCAGAAAACTCCAGCTGGTTCAGAAATCCTTCCACATCAACATAATCATAAAGTAGAGTGCTGGATTGAGAATGTTAATATTATTACTGAGCTAATATTTGGGTTACACCATCAAGTTGTCTGTCCTTTAACATACTCTATGATATTATCCCAGCACCACTCCACCTTACCCCCTCCCATTGTTGTGCTTTGTTCCAGGAATATAGTCACTCTTAGCCCTTCTGTATCCCACAGGCTGTGGCTCCAGTGGCCTATGATTTATAATTCATAGGGGCCGCTTTTATATGGGACCTTAGTCTACCTGATACCGTGCCACTGGGCCTGTCCCAGGACAGCAGGAGGGGGGCTCTTCATTACGCCTGGCACCAAAGTACTAACATGACACCCCCCTCTTTGAGCCACCAAAAATATATGTAAATTGAACATAATAATCTATTTTTCCCAGTCAGTGTACAGAGTCATATTTCCAAAACAGATGCTGCCTATTGGTTTTTCCGTCAGCCATTTTGTTTTTAATCAATCGTCTACTCTTTGGCGCTCATTCAACACAGTATTTCATTTAAAAAATTTAACTGAGCTTTCATTTCTCCATCTAAGCGTGGTCCTTTTCCTGGACATGAGTGAGAGTGCTCTTTCTTCCTTCAGGACCTGTAAAGCTCAGGTCTCAGGGCATCCACATTACTTCCTGTCTGTTTTGCTCTCTGCTCTGACCTCCCTGCATACCAGAAAGGTCTCCAACCCAAGCTATGCACTGTACTTGGTTCTCTTGGCCTAGGGCTCTGCTTGGCCTCCATGCTCCACTGGCTCCCTAAACCCTGGTGAGGCTCCAAAAGGCCAAACACTGTTGTGGATGCCCAACCACCCACCAGTGTCTCTGGTTTGGCAATTGGGGTGTGGGGGGGGGGGTGGGGTTGAAAGATTGCCAGGAGCAGCTCAAATGACAAAGAGAGAGCAGCTCAGCCTAGATCAGACGTGTGTATTATTGTTGTTGTTACTAAGTGCTCCTGACTAATTATTCCTCCCTCATTTGCAAACAGGGCTGCTGCTCATTTACATATCAATGGGGCGAGCGGAGGGTATGATGTCAAGGAGTGCGGGTTAAGCGTGTGGCTAAGCTTGGGGAGCAGAGGCCATCAACCCTACAACAAACAGGACCCCCCCCCCCCCCCCCCCCCCCCACACACACACACACACACACACCACCTCCCGTGTCTCCAGAATCCACAACACTAGCATCACACCCCCTGCTGTGTTAGTCTAATAAACAGACAAAATAGAATGGAAGATAGGCTGTTGTTTGGGCGAGGGGGGTGGTTGGGGGGGTGCTGACTGACATAGCGAAGAGCTCTCTGTCAAATCAGCGGGTTGCCCCTGGATTAGTTCAGTTGTAACACAACCCCACGCTCCATGGAGATCATTTAGGCAATTATCAAGAACAAGGCCTGCTGCAGTGTTGAACAGCTCACTTCAAAGGCCTACACCAGATGAACAGTTACAGCACACTGGTCAATTTCCATACAAGCCACCCCTTCCCTCCCCACTCTCCTTCACTCACTCCTCTTCTACTTATGCCTCTAGGCATTTTGACTGTGTTAATGAACATAACGCTCCCTACCCACCCCAAACACACACTCCTAGCTACTGTATGATGAGAAGTTCATGATGCACTCTCTGCTGTCCCTATGAAACACAAAGAGAAACAGGCTGCAACGAAGGACAAAAGTGCCAGCCAGACGCATCCTTTGTATCTGCTCCTGTTAACTGTGAGAAACTGAAAGGTTTGAGATTCTGAACATGCAGAATATTCTTCTGCAATCTGTAAAACCAATGGGGTGCTGTGATGAGAAAAAAAAAAGCATCACTTTTAAAGTCAGTTTTCTTATCCTTTCAAATATTGATGGTAAAGATTGAGGCTTCAGACTGTGGCTGACTCATAAAAATAACCACAAATAGTTAGTTCTGAAGCACATTTCAACTAAATATAATGGCTTAAAGTTTTCATTTTCCCTGTCAGTGTGACTTCTTTTACTTTTCACTGGTGGCACCCTGGTCAGTAAGTGTGCTACTGCAACACAAACTCTAGTAAGTTGCTGAAATGAACTGCTTGACATAAACTAAACAAAAAGTCAGCTGAACTATATGACACTATAAAATATATGAGAAATACATATTCAGCAGTAACCTTTTTCCTATCTAAACAAAAATATTACTATCTGTGCTACTTATTTGTTGTACTATGATAAATAGCTTTATACAGTTATAATGTTCCCACTTTTAAAGAAATAATAATCAATATGACTGCCAGTGATTCATTAAATCACACTGAACCTCTCCTCTGTACAGTCTGGCAATTTCCTGTAACTTTAATTAAGGCTAAGATGTCTCAGCAACATTGTTACAGTTTCCTCTCTTTGTGTTTCTCTCTGCTAGGAACACAAAGGGAACGTCTAAAGAAAATTAGTCTTATTAAGAGTTTTCGTTACTAAATCTGGACATTCCAATCCAACTGAGAACAAAGCTGAACTCTGTATCCATTTCATTTCTCCAGCTCCTCTCTGTTTCTCATACACACACACACACACACACACACACTAACTAACTGTGTGGCACTGGACTTTCTAATCAGACTGGGTCATGTTTTATTGTAAAGATCCAAGACAAACATACAAGCAACCAGATCCTTCACTCAGGATAGAGTTTCTAATCATGAGCTATAAATTATTCAGCCTAGAAAAATCTGCCCTCCCCAAATGTTTATTGATGCAGGACGGACAGTGTCAGACTAGTGACATGGATATGGAACCTGCCATCAAAGTTCGGAAGGAGCCACAGGGTGAGGAAGGGTTGGCCCAGGTCAGAAAGCCAAGGATAGATAACCAATGCTTCCGATGAGAGTAGGAACCTCAGCCGTGGAGGTAATCGATTGACTCTGAGGATGTACAAGAGCACTGACATAAGAGCCGCCGATGGAGAAATTAAATGTAGTAAATGCAGAAGGTTACAAGAAGTTTATCGACAAAGTTACAGGAAAAAAAAAAAACTGGTGGCAAGAGAAATGCTGAGGTTTCTCACTTATTCAGCGTAGTTAAAATAAGACAGACTGCACCTTTAAATAATATTAATAAAAATAAGTTATGTTTGTCTCCTTAGTAGTAAAGAGAGATAAAGTAACTGCTGAATTTCCATATAATCTGATGAGCCTTTTTCAACCAGATGTAACAGTACCCACTTGGAACTGCTATAGTAAAGCAATGTTTTCTTTAAACATGTTAAATTCACATGTGGAAATATAATACAGGATAACCATCTCACTTTCTCCTCCCATCGTTCTCTCTTCTCCCTCCCCTCTTAATATTTTATAGATCAGCATATGTGTCGGAGAAAACGGCTAATTTATAATTGCTGGAGACACAAACATGTTTAAATCTTTAATATAATAAGAATGAAATATCAGACATCCGCTGCAGAGCATGAAGGACGACGTTTTTTTTAAATCACGTAATTTCAAAGCTTGGGAGATGCCAGGTGTGTGTGTGTGTGTGTGTGTGTGTGTGTGTGCATGCCTTCTAATGGGGAAATTATGATTGAGCAGTAGTAGTGCATTGGCAGACCACTTGCAGTCTGTGGGCAGCTACAGGCTGCACATCTACCTGCAGAGAGTGCCTGTTGTCAAATGGGGGCAGTGTCAAAAATATGTAGTACAAGTGCTCTGTGGGCTACTCCTTCTTATGCTGTTGTTGGTCCATCAGCCAACCATGGAGAAAAGCAAAGTTATAACATACACCGAGTGTGAAAAACCATTACAAGTGTCCACTGTAGCCACTGTCTATGCTTTTCACATTATACGTTTGATCTTTGATGGGGGGGGAACACATCTCCTATTCCTGGTGAACTCCACTGTTGCGCTCTTCCCTGTTCCAGCCCACTAGTCAACCAGTCAGCATTCAACCGACGCACAGCATCATCCATGTCGAGCAATGTGAGGTTGGTAGGACTGCGCGGAAGTAAATTTGCGTTGGTTGAAAACTCCTTTCAGTGAGCTCCCTGTACACAAATACATACGCAAACGGACACAATCGCAGTACCATAAATTGAGCACAAGTTTGCAAATGGTTTCACTGTGATATTATTATTTTTTTATCTGAATTATTTACCTCCCCTGTCTGAATCTTCAGCACTGGCATCAGAGACTGCATTAATCCACAACCCCCTGGCAGCAATTTCTCAAACATTTCACAAATGTGTTTCATATATCTTAACGGGTTATTGGCTTCATTTCTAAATAATGTCATATTTTGAATGGAGCTGCTGTTGCACAATGGCATATCACTTAGCAGGAAGGGAACAAAAACGGCCAGCTCATCTCATGAATGAGATTGTTCTTTTTGTTTAAAGTTATTATTCAAGTATCATCACTGTGCATCTGTGGGTGGATGACTGATTTGATAAGATGGAATTTCTCTCCTCTGTGGGTGCTTATTGGAACAGTTTTAGCTATCAGCTTGTTATAAGCCTCCATCATTATGTGTGTATCATCTGTGGACTGAAAGGATAGTCGAGGTGGGTCAGGATAAAAAAAGAACAGCTAGTATCACATAATTTCTCACCACTCGGACTAATAAGCAATGCAAATATTTATGTACATTTAAAATACTTAAAGTACTTCTTATTCTGTATGTGCTTTTTATTATAGATGGGCAGCTAGAGATCCAGGTGACCCCTTTGGTTGGAGCTTTATGATCTATGTGTCTTGGCTGAATCCACGTCAGTAATTCTGTGCGTATTTCAGCCAAGACACATATGTGTAGGAGGGGGACTGGAAGAACTCGGCTCTGTTCAGCCCTCTTCACTCTCTGCTTCAGCTGGGATGAACAGAGCAGTGATAGGACCAACACAACAGTATGGCATCCTAAGAAAAGACAGAAAGTCTGTTGCCAAGAAATACTTAGCGAAGGCCGTCTCAGTGTTTAATATGTTGGAGGAGGTGATGGTTTAGCAGCCATAGGCAGAAGGTCTTCTCCAGGAAGAGCTGCACATGGTATAAGAAATTATAAAAAAATATATATGTATATAATGACACAAAGTCCCTGGTTGAGTTTTTGAAATATGATGTTTTTTGTTTTTTTTTTTTACATATTGTAAATGCTTTAGTAATATCTGACTCATATTTATATTATTTTTGTAGAACTCATGGTCAGGACTCAGGCCTTTAGATTAAAAACCACCTGGTTTCTCCATTGTTCGACTTGTATATATGCTAACTGGGCAACTGTGGCTTGAGCAGGTTTTCTACTAACTCGAAGGTTGGTGGTTCAATCCCAGGCTCTTCCAGTCTGCATGTCGAAGTGTCCTCGGGCAAGATACCAAACCCTGAGTTGCCTCTGATGCCTTCACTGAAGTGTGAGTGTGTGTATAGAA
Organism: Archocentrus centrarchus; assembly: GCF_007364275.1. Classification (NCBI taxonomy): domain Eukaryota; kingdom Metazoa; phylum Chordata; class Actinopteri; order Cichliformes; family Cichlidae; genus Archocentrus; species Archocentrus centrarchus. Next base: position 17,085,625 of record NC_044348.1, read on the forward strand.
TAAAAAAGTACTGTACAAATGTGTGTTTTGTTCTGCTTTTACTATTTTTTTTTGTGTAGTAAAAAGGACTTTGAGTGTTCAGTTAGAGTAGAAAAATGCTGCAAGTCCATTTACTATCTATGTATTTTTTTTCCATTTAACATTATGGACACAGAAATCTATACAGCATACTTGTCCGACTCAGGAGAGCCTCTTTGCCCTTTCTCTTCATTATTATCCCACATCTGTGTTGCAGTTAACCAGCTATTCACATGCTGTTTTTCTCTTTTTCAATGCTCTAAACAGGTTTTCACGCACTATGACAGAATGGAATGAAATATTTAAACTGTGTTCTTAAGTGTCAATACCACAATGTATACTATTACAAATACAAAAGTAATTTAAAGTGGGCTTCACTATCAAACTCACAGCTGATCCTTATCGCAGCTGTATCCATTAACGCATGCATCTTTTAGCTTCTCTTCTGTAATATGTACTTATGTTATTGCTTTATCCGTCAAAAGCACAACATCGGCAGATGGAGGAGTTCCGGCATGACATTCCTTTAAAGCGATCAGAGCTGGCACCTCTCCACAGATGAGGCACAGGTCAATCATGCATTCAGCGCAACAGAGCCTGCCTCCATCCCCACAGGAGCACTCTGACCCTCTCATCTAAATATTGCATGAATTACACGTGCTGAGTTTCCTGTACTGAGTTAACCACAACTGATAAAGACAGATGTTCATCTTCTGCACAAGGACCTGCTAAATTTAGCCCCCAGATGGTGATACTCTCCAATCTATTTGTAAGGCATCGCATTGGTTCAGATTTATGTAGTCTGGAGAGTAATGCAATACATGGTAGTATATTACAGCAGGGTATATCTTAGCATTCTATAGCTCAGTGGACTTTGGCCTGTAAGGTTTGCGAGCTGATGTCAAACACTAACCACGCAATTTCTTCCATCTGTTCTGTCACTCCACTCTAAATATACAGCTCAATAAAGATGAACTACAGAATCAAACACCCTGAAAACTGTACCGCAATAAACACTGGCATCAACTCAATTTGAAGTCAGCTCCACCATGATAGAAGACTAATTCACTCACTTGTATAGTATCTGCCAGAGTTAAGGTGGGTTGAGAGCCAATAATTATTGGCTACTTCAAGTCTTGTGGAAATAGTGGCAGAGTGTTTTATAAATACTGACATGAAGATATCAACAAAGTCCATATGATCAAAACGCATTAGATTTATTGCCTGGAAGCAAGCTCCACATTATGAAGTTTAATCCCCGTGATCTATATCAGTAATTGCGGTGCATTACTTCTAATTATGGCAGCAGCATTGATAATCCTGTTAATACAAATCAGATAGGCAGAGGAATCAGAGTTGGAGAGGGCAAGGAGGAGGAGGAAAAGCAGTAGGAGAGAAGCAAGAACACAATCCAATTTAAACAGCAAGACAAATTTATTCAGAGAAATCAGGAAAAATAACAAAGAAAATCCACCAAATCATTCAAATGCTATATTTACTGTTGGCTTAGTGTGTAAGAACTAGCTTTCATCTACTGTCCTCATTGTATTCTTTATTTGCTGATTTACTCATGTAGGTGATGTCAGTTTGTCAGTATGTCAAGTTGGTTGAATTGCTATCAAATATTGCACAGACATTCATGGTCCCCAAAGGATAAATCTTCTAAATATTGCTGTATGTTGACATTTGTGGTTGTTAGTTAGAACTCCTTTACAGCTTTTTGATTGATTGTCGTTAAATTTAGTAATATGACTCCCAAACAAAGAATTCAAATGATATGAATGAAGCCCTGACTTTTCCCTTAGTGCTGCTATAAAGTTGGCAGTTCTGTTTAAGATTACTATTGGGTTTTGTTTGTTTGTTTGTTTGTTTTTTATTGGGGGGGGGGGAACTTGAAATTTTGTATATATAACTATGATGTTACCTATATGAATTTTAATAACTTTGATAACACCCCAAGATTAACAATGTGATTTCTTTTCATTATGTGCAAAACTCAATGCAACGCAATTTTAAGGCGCTTTATATTGTAGGCTACAGACCCTACAAATTAAACAAACAAAAAAAGAAAGAAAGTTAACAAACCAACAACAATCAGACGACCCTCTGTGAGCATGCGCCCGGCGACAGTGGGAAAGAAAACTTTCTTTTTAACAGGAAAGAACCTCCATCAGAACCAGGCTCAAGGAGGGGCAGCCATCTACCGCAACTAGTTGGAGGTGAGAGAGATGAAGGAAGGAAGGAAGGAAGGAAGGAAGGAAGGAAGGAAGGAAGAAAGAAAGAAAGAAAGAAAGAAAGAAAGAAAGAAAGAAAGAAAGAAAGAAAGAAAGAAAGAAAGAAAGAAAGAAAGAAAGAAAGAAAGAAAGAAAGAAAGAAAGAAAGAAAGAAAGAAAGAAGAAAACTAATGACTTCAGCCACCAGCTGTACTTTTTGTTAAGATCCATCATTGTGAGCATGTTGATTTTGGCATGAAACATCAAAAAGCAGCTTCAGAAAGGCATTCGCAGCTTAGCAGCTCAGCCTCAATTGAGCTCTGATGACATGAGACATTTTTGCAGGGATGTGTTTGGACTGACCCAAACGTAATCATTTTTTTTAGACTGATTCTGATGAATTTTGTTTTGTTTAGAAACTAAATCTTATTTACAAAGATTATGTGAAACAACAGACAGTGGCGCTACCTAATCCAACAAGAGTCCTCCTTATGTGCTGACTAGCATTTATACACCATCTAAAGCTGCCCCACATGGAGATGCTGCAAAAAAAAAGACTTATTTTAGAAATGGCTCTGCAGGGGATCTGATTGAATGATGGTGATAAAACAGGCAAAATGGAAAATGTATGAATGGTGTAGAAAACAGATGCAGATCAGCAGTGAAGGCAAATCCCTCCTGTGTCCGTCTACATGAATCCAACGGGGGACCATACAAAATGATTCTTCTCGCCCATTTACAATTCAAGTAGCCCTGTTACACAGCATGTTATTAAAAGTCTTAAATTTTAGAAATATCTTACATTATGTCAATAATGCGTCATTAGTGTCCCTTAAAGAAGCAGCGGAAGACAAGCCTATCATGAGAGAAATAACTGAATAAAGAGAGGAAGTGTCTAAAAGAAAAAGTTAACTTTCTCTTATTTTCCCTTTGTTTGCCTCAGGAAGGATGTTAGTGGAAGAGAGTGGAAAACTTAGGCAATGCTTGAGCTCCTTCATCCTGCTTATTACAGTGCCGCCCCAGCTCTCTGTCCTCAAGCCTTTCTGCGCCTCACTATTTTAACTACACCTGTCATTTGCGGTCCAGTCATTTTACCTCTATGCTTGGCTTTCTTTCCCCGCTTACAGGGACTGTTAACTGGGCCTGTCTGTCATGCTGGCTGGGGCTGGATCTCGGGCTGAGGCTGGGGGCAGATTTAGGCTTGGGTGAATGGTGGGAGTGGGGCAGACAAGGGCGGGAGTGATTTTTTGGAGGGGAGGGTTATAATGAGCTTGCGGCAATGCGAGGCTATAGGAACACTGCATGGTTCTTCCCTCCGCTGTGAGGCATCCATCTTAACAGCTGCAGAGACGGAGCAAGAAGAGAGGAGCGAATGAGAGGAAGAGATGCAGCGGCACAAAACAGATGTGGTGCATTCCATATTTCTTGTTACCTCATTGGTTTTTAAATCGTTCTGCCTTTTTCGCTCTCATTCACTTTCTTCTTCTTTCATATATTTTCTAGCTTCTTTGTAGATTTATTTTGTATTAGTACATTATCTGACTGTCTGATAATGTGTGATCTTAATCAGGACGTGACAGAATAAATGTCATATATTCATTTAGATTAACATAGAGACATACAGATTAAATGTACTTGGCTCTCTTGGATTCCACTTGGTTACAAGTTCCAGTAAATGTAATCACTTTGTAAAACTAAACAAAACAAGCCATATTAAAAGGCTCACATTAAAAAAAAATACTAGGACTTGTACACACTACATTTACATGGGACCTACTGCTCTTGAGCGAGCTATTGTTTTTAGCATTTTTTATGTTTGAGAGTCAGTTATATTGTGGGTATTTTGAGATATCTGTTTTAATTAAATGCACTTTAAGTGTCCCAACAGTGTTTAACTAATCAACCGAGCATCATTATGCACAACAACAAACGTAACTCCTAAGCAAAATGCAGCAGGGTAAATATAGAATATTAAAGTCATCAGCATAAATCCAAGAAAAAAATGAGCGATCTTTCGCTATGTTTTGTGTCTATATTTACAGGTTTGTAGACAGATAGCATTTAAGATGAACCACACACACAGGCACACGTACAGACATATACAGTGAATACATACAACAACAAACAATAAAACCATAAAAGAATTTTACTGACAGAAAGACATGGAAACTCACTATACTCACTTGAACTCAACAACAGACCATAGCAAAAGAAATGGAAAACGGGAGAGAGAACCACTCATTAGCTTTGAACCTTCCTCCAACGCTGAAGAGTGGATAAACAGAGAGCCAAGTGGCAGTGCGTCTGTTTCTCCACTGCCAGCTACCTTGCTGGTGTTGCTTTATTATTTCATTAAGTGTAAATCCTGTCAGTGCCATTCCACCCCCAGTCTGGTCCAGTCCTGCCATTCCACCCTCAGCAGGTTAAATTATAATTTAATTACTAAGCCTTAGCTGCATAAGCTGCTTGGGAGCACTGGCCCCCCAGAATAATTTGAAAAGATGGTGTCTCCCCTCATCTTCATGCTCCTGATCTACCAGACCTGGGCCCCCTGGAGGCCCACTTCAATATCCCACCTAATTATCTACCTCAAATCAGGCACCTATTACAGAGAAATATCTGTAATTAAGTTGGAAGGGAGGGGGGAAAAAAAACCTTATTGTTGGAGAGTTCTTTATAGGACTTTTTCTTTCCTGAAGAGGTGGCTAAGAGCTGTAGGTGTGCCCTCAGGAGATGTTTCTCCAAGCTATTTCTATCATAGAATTTACTGTATCTGCAGCAGTGTTACTTTATCAGCACTCTAAGCGCAATGTAACATCCTTTGAAACTGCAGTTCATTCCCAGTCAGTTGTGGCCCCACATGATAGCACATGAAACCATAATCAAGTCAGGGATTATTTGTAATTGATAATATCATCACAAGCAGCCCAGTTTGGGTTTTTTCCCCCAACATTTTTAAGATTTATTATTATTATTATTTACAAGTCTTTAATTTCAGAATGGATTTGCCACATTTGTAGTTTGTGTATTATTCAAAAGCCACAATAGCTTTGATTAATCATCTAAACTTTGAATAACAAACCAAGGATGTATTTTTTTTAACTGTATATGTAACTTGTTATTAACAATTTGGTTTCATCTGGTTTCAGGTCTTCATCATTAGACAAGTTATTGGTGAGCTATATAATTAGCACTTAATAAACTGGATTTTATCCTTGAGAAGCTGTGCAAAATACGCAGTTATCGCACTTATTTTTAATCAAAGAGATATGTGTACAGTAATGTAAAACCTGTAAAAATCTTCAGTTGTGATGTTGTGTCAAGGTATAAGAAGCAAAAAAAAAAAAAAGAAAGAACAAACCTGTAAATCAGCTGTGACAGTCATTGAGAGGGGCAATGACAACTATGTTTATTGTGTTGAGAACAGAAGAAATATCTTTTCATATGAACTTCCTTTGTCTGCATTTATTTGAATGTAAATATGGCTCAGCTAGTACTGGTTTATTATTCCTTGTCAGATGATCTCTCACCAAAAATGAATCATTTATGAGGGGATTTAGTTTCAAAGAGAAATAAAATCATAAACTACTATGGCACAGGTTGTAAAAAAAAAAACTATAATTTTTTTTTCTCTGTCCCAGAATAATGGTGTAATTTTCTTTGCACTAATTTAACACCACAAAACTGAGAATTTCATCCAAAAGAAGGCATTATACAAGACTGCAGGGAAATGTAATTTGAAGAAATCAGGGATCTAATACAGTTTATAACAGCACTGAAAAGCAGAAACTACTAATTTGCTATTCATACTGCTTTCATAACATATCTACAGTTTAGTTTAACTCAACCATGTCAGAGCATAAAGCCCTGTTAAAAACCCTCTTCACATAAAAGGGTCCCCTTTTTAACACAGTTTTTTTTTTTAACTTGTGAGACAAAGATAAGTAAATACAGAGGAGATAATGAATAGACTGGAAAATGAGCGCTACCACTCTGCACTGTTCAATCTTGGGGACAATTGCAGCATTTTGGGTAAAATTGCTTGCAGCCCCCACCACCACCACCACCACACCCCTTGCCCATCACACACCGATATACACATCTCTAACACACACACACATACATACTCTCTCATCTCACCCCCTCTCATCCTATAATCCTCTGGCAAAGCCCTCTCTGTCCATGCGGACCCCCCACCCAGAGGGACCCTGCCAAGGCAAATTAGGGGTGGGGGGGTGGGGGTGGGGTGCTTTTGTTTCGCAGCACTCTGTGAAAAGAAAAAAATCCAAATTATTTCTTGAGCTGGAGCAATTTGACATGCTGTGATAACTGCTCTGTCAGAAACTTCTTTGACATCTCTGAAAGAGAAGATTTTCTACCACAAAACCAGAGCTCCATTTAAAAACAGTCTTCAAAAGAGCCACAAACTCATTAGGCTGTTTAATTACGGCCCGTTGGCGTCTCTCTTCGTCTATCTATCATCTCTGTCAAAATAGAGGCAAAAAACAAACTGTCCGCAACAGAAGTAGTCCCCGGTGCTCGCCACAGCTTTTTAGTTTTCTCTTTTTTGTCACACATCATCCTTTTGGCACAATCTGTCTTTTACTTTGTCCCTTCCCTTTTGTACCTGGCCTTATTTTGTGTCTCAGAGAACAATCTCTCCTCTTCCTCCCTTCTGCTCAATCTATCATTCGCGCCTTTGTATTTTCCTCCAAACCAATAAGTTGGGTTGTTGTCTTGCTGTTATCGGTGGCCCTTTGTATAGATGACCCACTTGTGTTCTTAGGGAAGTGATGTTGTTTGACCACAACTCACATGCTACCTTTCCCCAGCAGTTACATTTGGAGCCAGAGCCGACAAGTATTGGATGTACAATCACAGAGCAACAGCCCATAAGCAATCAGATTCAGTGGCAGAAAGAAAATGCCCTGTTTGCCTGTTCAAGTGTCTTGGTAGATGGAGAAAACAGACAATATACCTGCAAATAAGAACTATATGTGTGACAATGCTTTTAAAAGCACACACATATATGGAAATATATTCAGGGGTTTACTGGTACAAAAGCCATCATGTTAGATTGTTAAGTTAAGCAGAGTCTATAGTAGGTTTTTAATGAACCGCAAGCACATTATAAACCTACTCAATAAACATTTTCTAATTATTATGTCTTAGTGTGCCACCTTTGTTGACCCTTGGAAATATTTTATGCAGCCACAAGAAAGACAAGAGGACCGCGTCCACACTTCATGTCATGCTATAGCACCGCAGTTCACTTAGCTTGAACTTGTGCTCTAGCCATCAGAGCAGGCTAAATCCTCCAAACACTGACAGGTACAGCTGATGTCAAGAAAAAGAACAGCCAACTAACTAATGATTAAACAGCTAAAAAAAAAAGATAAATAAACAAACAAAAAAGATTCTCTGAACAGACACATTAGAGTCACTGTTATGTTCCGCATATACAGCCTACAGTTAATTCATCACATGGGATTGCTGAGTCAAAACAGAAAACTAAAAAAGGAGACACTGGCATAGGCTGTAATAAACAGAATTAACAGAATTTAAATGCCTTAAAGTGGTTAAAAAATGTCAAGCCATAAAATGCTAAAACTATCACAACCACAGCAATTGATCGCAGAAATTATGATATCATTCTTTATTTTTAGTCTTCATTATCCCAACAGGAGAAACTATCAAAACAGTCACACAATCACTGCAGTTTGACTAACTCCAAAAGCTACAACACCTTCCAAGTGTGGTCTGTTTTTTGTTTTTTTTTCTTTGTAGTGCCACAGTACTCAGTAAAGTGAGTGCTAACTGGAGATATCTTTTACTCTTGTGCACTGTTGAGGAAAATATGTATTTTCATGGGGCCTGCCATTGCTTTCATGAAAAAAACACAGTCCTTGTGGTCAGACATGAAAACAGCACTCTGTGTGATCGTTTCAAGACTTGGGCACTAAACAGGAAATTTGACTTTTACCGATCCAATTACAGCAGCTCTGCCTCACCTTTTGCTGTTGTACCGTGCAGCAAACCATGCAAACAGAGCACTACATCTCACTCTGCCCTGTTCAAACGGGAATGTCAGCGATTATTCTTATCTGAAAGGGAATAACTCCTTAAAAAAAAAAAGAGAGAGAAAATCTCAGATATTCATTCTACAGTTTTCTCAATAACCTCTTCAACATCACTTGTGTTTCTGAAAACACTCAATACCTAAATCAAACTGTGTCACTCAATACACTTTCTCACCCTTTGAGATCAATGTATTTTACATTCTTCATCCCTGTCTGTCAATATCAATGATGGAAGAATATCAATAATGACAGCTACATTTGTATCTGTACCATTTCAGCAGTAGGATCTATTCCTCTCCTGCCCTCTTCTCCCTCTTCACCCGCCAGCAGTTACACAGCTCATGTTCAGCCAGGCGCGCACAGGATATTAGCTTCTCTACCAGCAAATTTGCTTTTCACATCTATTTCTTTCTTCTTCTAACCAGTTCTTGGATGGCTTGTTATTGAGCTTAGTGTCCACAAATGCCATTGATCCAAGCCACAACCGAGATCCATACTCGGGCACTTTAACACTCTCTCAGCGTGTTAGTAATACTAATCCTGCTCCACCGGCAGGCCTATTGATTTTAAAGATTTCCCCAAAAGTTGTGATAATGATATATCATTGTTAAATTTGGTAGAACAAACTGCTTTGCCAATCTATCAATGTAGTGCAGGGGCTGTGATTCTAAGATGGCCTACTAGTCCAGTATCATAGATTTCACTGTCTAACTTTACACTGAAATACACAAAAACATAAACACACTGAGGATTTAATATAATGTTATTATATCCAAATCCAGTATCAAATCCACTTATTAAATGCCAATCCTTTCTGTCAAATATCATTAAGTTTAGCTTTCATCATTTGCATCTTGTTCTAAATAACTACAAGTAAATGGTCTGTGATCTGTTACAAAAGAACAAAGGCTGGGCAACATACACTGCTAAAAAAAAAATTAAAGGAACACTTTGAAAAACACAGCAGATTTCAAGGGGGAAAAAAATCATGCTAGATATCTATACTGATATGAACTGGGTAATGTGTTAGGAATGAAAGGATGCCACATCGTTTGATGGAATTGAAAATTATCAACCTAAGAGGGCTGAATTCAAAGGCACCCCAAAAAATCAAAGTGATGCAGAAGACTAGTTTATTTTGCCTAAATTTCATTGCAGCAACTCAAAATGGTACTCAGTGGCTTGTATGCCCCCCATCTGCTTGTTTGCATGCCTGACAATGTCATGACATGCTCCTAATGAGACGACTGATGGTGTCCTGGGAGATCTGCTCCCAGATCTGGACTAGGGCATCACTGAGCTCCTGGACAGTCTGAGGTGCAACCTGTCAGTGTCAGATAGACGGAAACATAATGTCCCAGAGGTGTTCTATTGGATTAGGTCAGGTGAGTGTGGAGGGCCAGTCAGTCAGTGGTATCAATTCCTTCATTCTTCAGAAACTGCCTGCATACGCTCACCACATTAGGCCAGGAATTGTCGTGCTCCAGAAGGAACCCAGGACCCACCGCATAGCATAGAGTCTGACAATGTGTCTAAGGATTTCATACTGATACCTAATAGCAGTCAGGGTGGCATTGCCTACCCTGTAGAGGTCTGTGGGTCTCTTCATGGATATCCCTTCCCAGACCATCACTGACCCATCAACAATCCGGTCATGTTGAACAATGTTGCAGGCAGCATAACGTTCTCCACAACTTCTCCAGACCCTTTCACATCTGTCACATGTGGTCATGGGGAACCTGCCCTCATTTGTGAAAAGCACAGGGAACCAGAGGTGGACCTGCCAATTCTGGTATTCTATGAGCACAGGGCCCACTAGAGGACGTAAACACAACAAACCTTCTGGCAATGACACGTGCTGCTGTGCCTTCCTGGAGGAGTTGGACTACATGTGCAAACTCTGTAGGGTCCAGGTACGGCCTCATGATACCACTTTTGACACCGACCCAAGCCAAATGCAAAACTACTGAAAAAAATGGTCAGAAAAGATGAGGAGGGAAAAGGTGTCATTGGCCTCCACCTGTAAAATCATCCGTGTTTTGGGGGGTTGTCTCATTGTTGATCCCCTAGCACACCTGTTGTTAATTTCCTTAATACCAAAGCAGCTGAAACAGATTAACAACCCCCTCTGCTCCTTAACTGACCAGATCAATACCCCATAAGTTAATTGACTTAATGCTATATTCTGATTAAAAAGTGCTACTTTAATATTTTTGTTTGAGCAGCGTATAAACTTTTTAAGCTCTATCGATAAATTTCAAACAAGATATGAGACATATAATACTGTATATATTGATTAGGTCTCTCCTTTGTCAATCTTTCTACAATCCCGCCCCCACAATCCTTCGCCATGTGGAAGCAAACTTGGCCCCGCTCACTCTCAAGTTGTCCTTATTCTTTATGTAACTTTATGTAGTGACTTTGCAGACCCCTTTAGCTACTTAAAGAAAAAAAAAACCCAAAATAATAAACACTAAGCAATAACCCTATCAAGTTTTTAGACAAATCTTAGAGTTGCCAGTACAGCCCCAAGAGCACAAGGTCTTGCTTCTGCGAAGGCAACCTTCTCTGTTGGCAAGTGACAGCGATGTTCAGTTGATCGCAAGGCAGCTGACATAGATGTGAATGAGCTACACATCTCTCTTAGTGATAATTTTATAATGTAAATATGGTCAAAATCACAGCACAGCTTATGCCTTAAAATTATATGTATGTTTATCTTCTCAGCAACTGTACAAAAATCCAAATGTTAGATGTGCAGTGAAGAAGCTTGGCTTGGAAGTGACATCTGGCTAACACTGTAGTCTTAATTGGATGTGTTGCAATTACATTGTCTGATAAAAGAAACATTAAAAAATGGGAACTGGTTTTTCATAAACTACATGTTGTATTTTGATGAGCTCAAAATACTGAATTGATGCATAAACATTTTTTTACTCGCTTTAAACAATGTTTAGCGCTGATGCACCAGTTCCCTGGTAGTCATACAGTTCTGTTACAGGCTGGCATGTCTTATCAATCATCTGTACAGTAGTACAGTCATCCGGGTTCGAGGGAGAGCATATTAAACAACAGCCTGAGGTTTCCCTGTAACTGGTAAAACATTAACATTAATTAGCTCCAGCTGGTCTAATCTAGCTGCCAGTGACATTAGTCATTTTAAAAAGAAAAAGGGTCAATTAGTGTCATCCATGAATGAGAAGCCTGCTAATGTTACCTGAATGTTTTAACACTGATCTTTGCTTGAAAAGCTCCTTTAGGGTCCCACACCTCGACAATTTGGTGTATTTTCACTACCAAGAACTAGATGCAAAAGTGAGATGGCGAGCCCAGCCATGCACTGACTGAATGAAAAACATCATACATGCAAATCTCATGCCAATTAAATGCAGGCTGAAATCACGGAGCCCACACACTGGCTTGATCAATGAGACCTCTTGCATGAGGCAGGGTTTGTGGTGGCACGTGGCCTTAAGTACCTCCAAAACACACATATAACCTAGACAGGACCAAACCCATGAAAGTGAACTGTAGAGAAAAATGAGAAGAAAAATGTTTACTGTGAAAGCATGCTCATATTATAGCTGATGAAACATTGGGGAGTGGAGAGCAGGGAGCAAAGGAGGCAGAGGTGAAAGATAAGGCTGGGAAGGCTGTGGGGGTGGGTGGGGGTGAGGTGGCAGAGGAATGAGCACAGGGAATAGTGAGGTCTGGAGAGAGAACTAATGGGCAACACGGCAACACTTCAAACCGGAGGCGCAGCAAGGCAGCAGTGGCCTGACACAGCTGAAGGCCTCAGAGGAGTGCCAGGCCTATTAGAGCAAGATAAGGGCCTGTTTGGAGAAAGCATCCTCTCAATGGTGCAGTGGGCAACAACACAGGCATGGGCATCAATTAAAGAGAAAAAATATGACATAGAAGTAGGAGCACATTAAATAAAAACAACAAACTGCCAGTGCTACTGCCCTCCCCTCTGAAGGACTGGGAATGGGCAGGGAGCATCAGCGCTGAAATATGGTCGATTTATTCTCCACAGCATTGTCAGTGTGGGGGGAGTTTATGATGAGGTGCAATGTAAAGGGTAGAAAAGAAATGAGTCTAGATGCCTTCTGGACACAGAGCTCCGCGCAGAGATGAAAGATGAGAGACACGGAGACTCACTTAAAAAAACTCGACCACACTCTTTACAAGAAAAAAAAAAATCTTGCCGGTGCTATGATAACTAATTTAGCTTTAATTCACCTTCCATTCCTTCCCTTTATGCCTAAAGGCAGGATGTGATATGCCAGACTGCAATGGCCTAGTTTCTTTATGGTCATGGAAACAGCCATCAGATCGTTTGACCTGTTTGAAAAACCGCACTGAATTAGAGAAATGAACCATTAATTAGTGGAAAATCGAGCAAATTACACTCTCCCTTTGACAAAATTGGTATTTGCTGCCTAAAGAGGTCAGGCCCTGGCATCACCCACAGGGTGTTTTATATCTTCAGCCCAGCAGTGTCCTTGCAAGGGGCCTGTCGACTGCCCTCTGGAAGGAGGTGTGGGTGGCAGACGGCCTTCATGAAACACCAGTAAACAACAATGAGCTGAACTGACACATGCTGCTGATGAAGGGGGAAAATAGTGAGACTCTCCTGTTTTGTTTAGAATATAGTGCAAGAGAATGCAGGCTTTCCTTTTGGTTCGAGTTGGGTTAATGTGATTTCTGTTCCGCCTGTCGGTTCCAGAGACCCAGCTTTGTGAGCCGTGGTCAGGTGAAGCCTGGACTCAGACCCCTATGGCCATTAGGGTGGAAAGAAGACAACCCAATAAACAGAGAAAAGCTTGATGTGCACAGGTCACTGCACAACCAGCAGTCAAAAAGCATCTTACCCTGGAGACTATAAAAGCGATAACATGCAGTGGGAATCTGAGGGCCTTAATTACTGGTCACTCTCTCACCGAGGAGATGCTACACAGATTCTGGGTAAATCCGTGCTGGCAACACAGTTTTAAGCATGCACAGAGTAGAAGTTGGGCATATGAACATATTTTGGCTCACTCCATACAAAGACTGTAAATAAAGCGAGATGGGGAGATGGACTGACATGTTCAGGTTAAATATTATCCATTAACTATTATTTAGTGCATCTTTTCCTGTTTACCAACCTCACCCTAGGCTTCCTCACCATTACCGATGCATGCTATCTCGCCCTTTTAAAAGCACTGAGAGTGGAGCCAGGAGTAAATCTTTAAGGATTTGACTTGCAAAAAGCACCTCATATATTGTTTATGAAAAAAAAAACAGCAAAGGTTCCCCTCCTTTCACCTGCCTCCGAGCATGTTAGTTTTATTTACTTATTTTTAGACTTGCACTAGTTAGGCACAGGCATACTTGTCTGACTACATCTTTACAAATAAAGATAGACTGTGTCCTCATCTGTCATGTCTCATAAGGAGAGTCAAAACTATTCTATTCACGTTAAAGATTCTTGGGTGACATTTTCAATTGAGTCAAAGAAGCAGTATTTTGTACTTTACCCCTAAAGAAAGAACACAAAATGGGGGTAGGATTTAATAAAATGCTAAAAGTTCCATCATAACATTGAAATATTATTGGGAAAAAAAGACTTAAAAAAGAATCTGTCACCATGTGTCAACTTGATCCACCCTGCAGAAACCTCCTTTTGTTACGAACATATGGAAGAAAAGGGGAGAGTGGGAAAATTACCCTCCGTAATTGGCATCCTGATCAAGGACAGCCATGGCAGCTGAACAATACAACCTTTAATTTATCAGAACTCATTATGAGCTACGGCTATAATGCCAGAGGATATTAGAATAAATAGTGACAGAGAGCAGGGAAATCAAACACTCTGCTGTTGAATGCTTTTGTTGACTGCGTGAACAACTCAGAAAAGTGACAGAAGGAGAGAGAGAGAGAGAGAGAGAGAGAGAGAGAGAGAGAGAGAGAGAGAGTGTGTGTGTGTGTGTGTGTGTGTGTGTGTGTGTGTGTGTGAGAGAGAGAGAGGGACAGAGAGCATACCTGATCACAGTTCATCCTAATCACGACCTTAACAGAAAACATGACATTGAGCAGACGAGGATATTAATAGAGAGAGATGTCCCCTGTCTTTGTGTTGCTTTGACTGTGACTATAAGGGGCAGAAGAAAAGGTGAGTTGACACAGGGGCCCGAGGATGCTATTCCATGCTTAAACACGTGTGGCCCCTACAGGAAGAGCCTGTTCTTCAACAGATGATGGACACCTTACAGCTGAGTTGTCAACTCTGATGTTTAGAGTTGATGCTGTGGAACAACAAAGCCACTTTGGCTGTATTATTTATCTGCGCAGAGGCGCTTTTCCAGAGTCAGCACCATGCAACAAACAAGAAGAACAAGAAGAGCACCCATCAGTGCATAATCTGGGTGTGTTTGTGTATAGATGAGATGTGTGGAATGGAGATTTTACACAAGTTAAGACTATATAACCATAAACATCCATCGATTCTCTTCTGCTTACCAAATTCAGGGTCGCTGGGGTCTGGAGCCTTTCCCAGCTATCACAGAGCAAGAGGCAGGATACCCCCTTGACAGGTCAGCAATCTATCATAGGGTTTACACATAGAGACAGACAACATTCATGCTCACACTAATTAACCTAACGTGCATGTCATTGGACTGTAGGAATAAGCCAGAGTACTCACAACTTTTGTAATAGCTACAAATAAATAGATATTTTTCAACATCTATACAAATATAACTGAAGCTGTCAGTACCAAAGTATGACTCTTTCCTTAATATCTTAGTTTAAACAGCAAAAAGCAGTTTAGCTCATTTAGGGATGCCATGACAAATTTTGAAGTCAGTACAAAATTAAAGGAATATATTTTTTTTTTTTTTCCTTTAATAATTCTTTTTTAAAAAGTTGTTTTAAATTGCTGACATGGTAGTAGAAGACAATGTATTTAAATGTCAACATTATATTTTGAAATGTTATGATGGATAGCCTACTAAAGTTACTGTGAGGTATAAAATTAGTTACATTACAGTCGTAACCAAATGTTTTGAGAATGACGCAAGTACAGTATAGGTTTTCACAAAGTTTGTTATTTCTGTGTTTTTGGATCTTTTTGGTCAAATGTTTCTATAATGACAAGTTTCAAAGACTTTCACTGACAATTACATTCGGTTTATGCAAATAGTCAATACCTCAAGGCCTCTGCAGTTCGCCCTGGCAGGCTGTCAATTAACTTCTGGGCCACATCCTGACTGATAGGAACCCATTCTTACATATCAATGCTTGGACTTTGTCAGAATTTGTGGGTTTTCGCTTGTAAATTCACCTCTTGAGGATTGTCTGCATGTTCTCAATGGGATTAAGGTCTGGGGAGATTCCTGGCCATGGACACAAATTTTGATTGATTTGTTGCCTGAGCCACTTAGTTATCACTTTTGCATTATGGCACGCTGCTCCATCATGCAGGAAAAGGCACTGTTCTTCACCAAACTGTTCTTGGATGGTCGGGAGAAGTTGCTCTCAGAGGATGTTTCGGTACCATTCTTTATTCATGGCTGTGTTCTTAAGAAAAATTGTGAGTAAGGTCCCTCCCTTGAATGAGAAGCAACCCCACACATGAATGGGCTTCATCAGAGAAATCGACTTTACCTCAGTGCTCAGCAGTCCAATCCCTGTACTTTTTGCAGAATATCGGTCTGTCCTCGATGTTTTCCTGGACAGAATTGGCTTCTTTGCTGCTCTTAACACTAGGCCATCCTCCAAAAGTCTTCACCTGCCTGCTGCCATTTCTGAGCAAGTTCTGCACTGATGGTGCCTCAATCCTGCAGATGAATCACCTTTAGCAGATGGTACTGGTGCTTGCTGGACTTTATTGGGTACGTTTTTTTAACAACTGAATCTTTCCTTGAAGTTTTTGATGGTTGATTTAGGTGTAATCTTACTAGCAGCAATACCCATGCCTGTAAAGCCCTTTTAATGTAAAGCAATGATGACTGCATGTGTTTCCTTGCAGGTAACAATGGTTAAGTGAGGAAGAACAATGATTTCAAGAACAACCCTCCTTTTAAAGCATCCAATCTGCTATTCAAAGTCAGTCAGCATGACAGAGTATCACTGAAATGATGTCAGCAGGTACTTTTGTGGCGAGGCTGAAATGAAATGGAAGTGGGTTGGGGGGGGAGGTTTCGTTAATTTTCATGGCAAAGAGGGACTTTTCAATTATTTGCAATTCATCTGATCGCTCTTCATAATATTCTGGTGTATATGAAAATTGCCATCATAAAAACTGAAGCATCAGACTTTGTGAAAACCAATACTCAAAACCTTTGGCTACGACTGTACTTGAGCAAGTATTCAGCCAATCCATAGTTTCACTACCTGGAATAACTCATATAAAGATGATGACAATAATAATGATTTTTATTTTGTCATTATTTAGAGTTTTTTCAAAATGACAAAAACTACCAATAAATGACAATAAAGAAATTGAATTGGTTTAAATACACAAATAAAAACCTTGTAATGGTCAGTCTGTATAAACAGACCCAAACCTGGAATAATTTGACCATGTAAATGATTTAACCTTATTTTCTCTTTGCGTTAATTCTGCCCATTCTTTGCGTCGTGACACAAATACGCTGGGACATACCCTTCCACTCTTTCCAAACATGGCTGCTTCCAAACAGAACTGGTCTTTTGTAAAGTTTTTTTTAAGAGAATAAAAGCATTAAGAGCAATACAATAATAAGATCCACTGCACCAAACAGATGATTGACATTCATCTTCAGGCAGCTGAACAACCATGTGTCAAAGACAGAAAACTGCCTTTGAGGAAGAAAAATGCATGACACATTTATCAGTTTTACGCGTGTTGCATTGTTCCCAGTCAATGCATAAACACCAGACTATATTACAATCACGTCCCGTGTAAACCACTGACCCAAAAATCTTCAGTCAGTATGAAATAAAACCAAATGTGGGCATTTAACTGCAGCCACTGGTAAATGGGTTGGGACTACTTTAAAAAATTATATATGCATCTCTCATGAATTTTTTGCAGCAAACTGGATCAGCAGCGGTAGGCAAATTGGGCTTATTACATGACAATACAAACACATTAACTATCTGTGTTTAGTGTTGAGTGTGACCCTTGTTTTCTAGCTTTTTCATTCCATAACAGAAGGGATCAACTCAATTGACAAATATCATCGACAAATACACACGAGCAGCGCTACTGTTGTGCGTATGTGCACAGAACCTTTGTTTAATCTGCCTGTCCCTGACTTGCCTCAGTCCTGTCTCATTTCTTCCCTGCAGACAGTGAAGAAAGCTCCTCCACAGCCAGGCAAAGACTCTTTTCTCCTAATCTCCTGAAACACCAGTGCAACACAAAAATGTTCTTCTGAGCTTCTGTGAAATATCTGTGAAATTAGCGAGAAGTGCTCCAGTCTCTGCGCAGAACCTCTTCTCACCTGGAAAATGAGCCTGTGCATTTACTATCTACCTTGATACAGGTAAAATGGACGCCACATGGACACGGCAGCTGAAGTGGTAATATACTTCTTGTAAGGGATCAAACTGTCCTCAACACCCCTCCCCTCTTTATTACCCAGGCTACTTCACCGGTAGTGGTGAGTGGCTTCATTGTGCAGCCAGTAGTCCATCTCTCATTAGTTGCTAGTGTGTGCAGCAGAGTGGGGCCAAGACAGGTTTTTACGGCTAATCTGATATATGGTGTTGAAGACGGTACAGTCTGGCCCCAGACCACGATACAGACAAAGGTCATTGGGGTCTGGGTCAGAAAAATTATACACTTGTTCTCACACACATAAACATGCACACACATTACATGCAGTGATTGTATTGAGCGATAATCTGTATAAGTGAAAATATCATGTTTGTAATAAAGATAAAAATGTCATATTTTTAATATCTACGACATCTATTTGATCTAATTTAACAATTTAGCATCAAAAATGCTTTTACCAGCTCATAATACATAAGTAGGGGCTATTTAGAGGTGCAGAGATCACTAATCATCCACTGAGGCCTAATGCTGTCATTTGCACCTCCACACATGCCCCCTCCAATTATGCCACCAAAATTCAAACCTCTACACACCCACACACCCTCACACATTACAAGGACAGGACACAGTGGCGACTGACACTCAGTGCAGGAGCTCATTATCACCTTCCACTAGCTGTGAATGGCTTCCTGTCCTGGGCACCATGGAGGACTCTGGTTGTTGGCTACTGCAGCTCTTCTCATAGCAAGGGAGGGGCCCATCCTCTAGTTTATCTAGCTGTTGGCCCTGGGCCTCAGCACCGGCCTCGTCAACACTACAGGAGCTGCTCTCTAACATGAAGACATGATCCGAGAAGAGGGCAAGTCTACCAGTCAAAGCTGGCAGGTATAATTGCACTGAAAATCACTCTAAATATGCTCCTTAAGGATCCCAGGGCATGGGAGATGTCAGCCCCAGTCCCATGCAGTGAAATATGTTAAGAGTGGAGTCGAGCTCTCTTTTGGTCTGGCATGCACAAATACACACTTCTCATACTCCCCCACATTCGACTGCACACTAACGGGGAGCATTTTGTGTATGTGCGTTCATACAGTAGATACACACACACACACACACACACACACACACACATTTAACAGAAAGAGGACAGATGAAGCTGTAGGGCTGATTCTGCAGGTTTTCCTGCTGGCATCAAGTCCACTCAACTGCGAAGACATTTCCTCATTAGCCAACCTCAGCTTTAGACAGCTGTGGGGCTCAGAGAGTGTTCATAACTGTATATATGAAGGTGTGCACAGCAGGCATGTGTGTGTGAGCGAGAGCAAGGATCACAGCATAGTGTAAAAGTAAGTGTTAGTGTGTGTAAAAAAAAAAGAAGGCAAGGAAAGACGAAAGAGGCAGATGGATTCTCAAAAAGAAGCGGAAAACAAAAACAATCAGATCACAGTATAACAGATTTGCAGCGGGTGCACTTCAGTGGTAGTGAGAGGTCTGCCAGCTTGACCTGCATCTCTGACCCATCTTTTCTGTGTTGCTAACCCTCACTGCCAGAGGTTTTGGGCTCTGTGTCCTATGCTTCCCAGCCCAGGCTCAGCTATGTTCCAGAGCCAGTCAGAGTCAAGGCCAAGACCAGAGCTCCAAGTGAGGTGCTACGTGTTTTAGCTTGCCCTGGCCCCACCATAGAGCAAGAGAGATGAAGGGATATGTGCAAGATAAATCACTAAGTGCCTCACCTTGGGTCACCGATCACACCAAAGGCCACCAGCAATCTCTATTTGAGGCACTGCATTTGCTGCTTCAGGGCTTTGCTCTCTGGCCTTGCTATAAATCAGCATACAACATCTTAACCCCATCGCTCCCTATTTTTTATACCCCCATTCAACCCCACCCTACCCCAACCCATTATTACATATTACATTAAAACTGTAAAACTGCATCAGTCTGTGAAACACTGGCAAATGAAATGACAAAATAACAAAAGCTATGGGGTTATAAACCTAATTTTATTATATTAATTAAGCTAGTGTTAGGTAAATATACTCTTTAATTAAACATGCATTTAATCTAGTATCTGAAAAAGCAAATAGAGTGCCAGATGCATTACAGCTCCCAACTCCTTTCACTGATCATTTCCCCAGATAAATCTTACACTGTAACATAGTAGACTGTATTATGTGATGCTGTGTCAAGATGAACAAAAATGTTAAAGTGTAAAATACTGCAGTGACATGGCTGTTATAAAATGTAATAAAATTGCTAATTATAGTGAGCGTTGACACTTAAATTGTACTATGTTGCTTCATTTCCTCTAAAACAGTAATAGTGAAGTTCACGGAAATCCCTACAATATCGAAAGGGTACGATATAAAGTGTGCATACACTAGGCACAAGTTTCATTTTGAAAAGACAAAGCCCACAATTCCCAACATGCCTTACTTAGCTATATGGTAGATGAAAAGCATCAGTGCAGCCAAGTATAGGTTGCACAGTCACAATTCTTCCTTAAAATTTTTTTTTTTTTAAGTAAATGATGGTTTTCTTTTTATTCTTTGTTTCATTACTAACAACCCAGTATAGGTTTAAGAAGAAGCATAACACCAGGAGTCCTGTCAAGTTTTTTCTGCCCTTCTTCCTGCTTTTCATCCTCGCTTAATGTGACAGGGTCATTTCTCCAGTGAAATGTCATTTATGAAGTGAGAAAGAGAGACCGCAACCAGGGAATAATAATTTTGTGTGTCCCCGAGTTTGTTTCAGATGTTGCACATTTTGGACATGCTGATGTAGGCCAGCTTCAGTACAAATTTACAAAAAATAAAATGTTAAAATATATAAAGTATGACATCACTGAAAGCGCATATCGGCCCCTGGTCATTGAAATCAGCCAGACTTTTCACCCCTACTTCACACATTTATTATTCATCAAATCCAAAATACTGAGGTTTATGATATATATATATATATATATTTTTTTTTTTTTAACCACAAGTAATGTCAAACCCTCTAACCCAATTACATGTCCCAAAGTCATAACTTAACATGGTCTGGTTCATTTAACATGATGCTAGCTTGAGGTCAAAAGAAACATTTTTTTCAAATGAAACAAAAACTGGATAAAACCAGTCTTCTTTTACAAAGAGCAAATGTTCCAATAAAACACATATGAACAATTTCTGGTAAGAATCTGAGTGCTTCTGACAGCTTATTAGGATTTTTTTTTTTTTTTTTTAGAAAATTCACATAATGAAATTTAAGCACACCAGCAGCCTCTGTGTGCATATGACTAGCTTTCTTTACACTTTTTTTTTTTTAACTTATCTCAGACCTATCTGTGACTTAAGTCAGCAAACTTAGGGACACAGATCTTTTTTGTGAAAAGGTGTGCTATGAAAAAGAGGAAATCCTACTCATGGAGCTAGCTGCCTCGAAACTCTTTGTCCCCAGCCTGTCCAAAAGACAGCCTGTCAGGCTTGTATTGCCTTAAGTGTGACTGTTCTCCTTCTTTTCCCTTTCCTCCTTCTCTCCTCAGGTGTCATAATGGCAGCAGACCAGGCCTTGATGGAGGTGAGATGAGAGTAATAAAGAGTGATCCACAGGGAGCAATGCGGGGGTGTCACATGTATGGCATTGCTGTATCACTATAGAACAGCAGGCCTCAGTGCTGCAGAAGAATGCTTTTACACTGAAGGAATGCTGCAGGTTATACATACAATTACATGACATCTAGAACCCTGACAGGCTGACACCCACAGACTTCAGCCATGTTTGTATGTGTGTGCATGTGGGTGTGTGTGTGTGTGTGTGCATATGACTGTGGGTTGCAAGGTAGCGAGTGAACAACAACGGCATAAGTGAAGGAGGAATGAGGGTCCAAATTTATTTCCCAGAAAAATGAACATCCTATTAGGACTGGAAAATCAGTCATTTCACTCTCAAAAGGTTCTGCATCAGCCATTCAGGATGAATGCTAATAATAACCAGAACACTTGGGCAGGAAGGATAAAGAATTTCAAGGAAGGAAAAATACTACACAGTTTGGCTCATAATGTGCTCATGACTGAGGAAAAAAAGAATACAGTTGAGAAAGTGTTGCAGGGATGAGAGAAGAGTAAATACTAAGAGCAATTTTGCTTCTTCTATTAACCTGATGTGATTACAATAGCCTGATGGGCTGCCTTATTTCATGGAATATTAAATTCAAAAGTGGCTCAGAGGTAGGACACTACAGAAGAGGGGGAAACGACTAGATATCTTCTCATGTCTAGATCAAGATCTTCGATTAAATTTAACGTAAATGTTATATTACAAACATAAACCAATAGGTTGTGACTATTTAAATCATTATTAACACAAGTAGTAATCAAGTAAAACTATAATAAATAAGCATGTTTCCAATTTTTTTTTCCATTCATCCACAGCAGGCCAGTGATGTTAACTGTAGGATTTCAGAGAGGCAATTGATTTTTCAGGCATAAGGTCAATGTTTATGGATGGGTGGATGCAGGCTGCAGTGAAAACAGTTGTTCCACTTTAGCAGCTACAGGAAAGCATGTGATCAACACAGATTTCATGGCTTGTGGCTTTACCTTGTTGGTTTTACCATAGTATTTAGTGTAACACACATCACTCTTTTCCTGATGCAGTGACTTGAATGCTGCATCACTCTTTTCCTGATGCAGCATTCAAGTCACTGCATCAGGAAAAGAGTGATGCAGTGACTTGAATGCTGTGGTTTCTGTTCTGTCCCTCTGTCACATTGAAACATTGCCATGTCTACAGCATTATTTTACGTTGCAGGGATTGATCTTCTTTTTATTAATCCTGTCTTAAAGTGCATCTCGTTAGAAGTTTAAATATTTGGCCCAATTAAAACATGATGAAAAAGACTTGCAAAGTCCCAGACAGAAAAAATATATGAATTGAGTAGTTAATTTCTCACCACATTTGTCAAAAACGTAATATTACTAAGGCCACAACACTTCAAAGATGGAGCTGGATTAAAATATTTAAAATGAAGCTCATTTAGGTCCATGCAGAGCAAAACTAAACAATTTCTACTAATGCAATATCCAGAATAACAGCTGCTGTTTTACACATTTACATTTTTATTAGAGAATAAATTTACCATTTAGTGGACACAATTGATTTAATGGTAGCAAAGCATCAACGCCCAGGTGGAGACTGTGGACTCGCTGCGCTGCCAATAGCTGTAACATGTCTGCATGGGCGCTCTAAATACAGGAAGTGGAAGAACAAAAAGGGGGAGGGAAAAAAGATACAGCCATTCTGGGTTACACTCAACAGCTTACTTTAAAGAATTCATTCCATCCACTGGAAAAACTGGACTTGTGATGCCTCATTTCACCAGTGTACCTCAGACATTTTGTCCACAGTTTTATAACAGTTCATCACTGAAAAAAAAAGAAAAGAAAGAAAAATAGCGCTGTCCTGTGATGTTGAGAGGAAATGAAGTTAGAAGGCAAACTCATCATTAGTCTTTAGATGAAATCAGATGAGAGTGAGTGTTCAAGCATCGTTATCCAGACTGGTCTTTTATGAGCAAACACTGTGCCGTTGTTTCGTATGGGATGCATAATAAGCGCCTCTACCCTCTGGGAGAGTGCAGCCATCAATGCAGCTGTGCTGTGTTGTGATAAACCTCCTCTATCAGCATGTATCTACATTAGCTATCAGCTCTCTGGGTGTAATAACAGAATAGGACACCACCTCACCAGCTTTAGAAGAAAACCCTCAAGAGCAATAATAAAAAATAAAAAAAAATGCATTGGCTTTCCAGCTTGGCAATTACATCCTTTCCATATTATGACAGATTTTTCACAAAAGTGTCACAGCAATCATTTTCAATACAGCAGGAAAGTCACAAAGGGGTTTCACCTTGCCAAAAAAAAAAAAAAAACATGCAATGTATATAAAGATATACTGCACATATCGGACATGCAGATATTG
Organism: Archocentrus centrarchus; assembly: GCF_007364275.1. Lineage (NCBI taxonomy): Eukaryota > Metazoa > Chordata > Actinopteri > Cichliformes > Cichlidae > Archocentrus > Archocentrus centrarchus. The sequence continues at coordinate 17,109,429 of NC_044348.1, forward strand.
CTTTCCCATGTGCACCACTAGGTAGGGCTGCAGGGAGGAGCAGTGAGTCAGGACGCCACCCATTAACTGACCTGAAAGGTCTCGCTACAGCATGCTGTGGGTTTCACCAGCAAAATGAATACCTACCAACTTCAGTTTCTTAATAAAATGCTATTTGGACTTACTGCAGTGTAGTGCTAGCCTCACCAAAAATCACATGGGATACCATGGAAAATCTTATTCCCATTTTACCCATGTCTGTGAATTAAAGGCAGAGGATGCAGTTGTAGCTGATATTAAAATCTTACTACTTATAGTTGTACACAAATACTTCTAAATTAAATACTGAGCATTGATTGTTGTGATAAACCTCCTCTATCAGCATGTATCTACATTACCTCTCAGCTCTGATGGCTAATGTACACAAATACTTCTAAATTAAATACTGAGCATTGATTCCTACTAGAATACTAACTGGAATACTAGAATACCAGTAAATGTACTATATAACTATATTTATGGGTTGGAGTAACCTATGATTATCACAGCTATATCAGTTTCAGCATATGTGTTGTTCAGTATGTACTGATATGAAAACTTTTAAAATTATGCATAGAAAGATACTTTGAATCATTTAGAAATATCGTTGACATTGTTCCATTGTTTACAGTACCTTTAGCACTGCTGATAACACATGCAGCAAAGTACAAGACAGTGCAGACAATGGTGCAGAGTCATGCAGTGTCTTCACAGTAGCGCGATAAGCTGCTAACTATTTTGTAAAATACATTGCTGAAAAGTTAATAAACAATGACCCCTTTGTGTTCCCACTCCGTGATGATTGGCTCCAGTGAGTTTGTGAGCGAGTGAGTGGAAGAATGGGGCTGCACAGAAGAAAACTAATTGACCTAAAACCAGACATATTCCACATGATGCAGCTGAAGTTTTCCTGCCTTCTCTAAGTTGTCCTTCAAATGGCCTACATCTTCATGCAGTGGCCTTCTAAAATAAACTTTTGTACTAGATGTTCGCAGGGAGACTATAACACGCAACCTGGTGTTTGCTAGTCTTTAATGGGTTCTGAAAATAAGAGCACCAATGTATTTGGGGCCCAAAGGCTAAAGGGAGGACCAATTTTTAAAAAATGATTTTACAAACAGTATTGAGTAGAGATTTTTTTAACTACTTATATATAAAAAAAAAAAAATTCAGGCCTTCAAATCAACACGTGGTTCTGTTTTGGTGTGATGCAATGGGCAAAAAAGCAGAAGGTGGAGAGAAACACCACATACAGGGTGTTTACAGATCTCTCCAGGCTCACCACATGAGATTACAGTCTAATGTTTAACAGACCAATTAAGGATTTTATAGAACATGGGGCCTTTGCTGCAGGAGGGCTGGCACAGCACTTCTTTACTCTCTCTGTGTTTGTGGGTTTGGCACTTAAACACTTTCATTCTAAACTTATAATCACATTCCTAATAAGGTGCGAAGACATCCAGGTATTGAACAGAACAAAATGATGTAAAGACAAAGGCAAAGGACAAAGAGGTTTAAGTGAACTACAATGAACCCTTGATATAAAGTGATTGGCAGACTTCAGAGACACTTTTGTGGCACAATAAAAGTGAGAATAAAAGCCACAAGTACTTTGTAAGAGATTTCCTTGTAAGGCATAGGTAGTTAAGGCAACAATCTGGAGTGCAGCTTCAGTGGGTGAAAAAGCCACCGCACAACAGTCACCAGCAGAGAGGATCACTACAATGTTAAGAACATAGGTTCCCACTCTGCTTCTCCCCACTGGTAGGCCTAATCCCCGTTGTAGAAGTCTGAAGCATGGGGGTTGTTACCACACAAAACCACAGGAGGAGCAGATTGCCTTCCTGTGTCACAGTCTGACTAGATCAACCTGGAGTTCCAGGATGGTGCACAAAGGGTGCCTCAACAGACAACGTGTGGTCACTACTGAAGAATCACAAGCACTCGGATTTATTGTACGTGCATTTTCACTTTCAACATTTACTTGGAAATTTATTTGATAAAATATATGCAAAAGACATATCTTTAAACATATGGGTGCATAATAACAAGAAGCAAACACAGAGTCACAAAATAAGGCTCAGCCTCAAACCAGCAGATCAGCTGATCAGCAGATGCCTCAGATGATACCCTTCTATCCATCCAGTTTACATACTGTGTAATGTTGCTCTATTTAGGCTATTTAAACTGTGTTAGCTTGCTCTGGGATGCTGCAAATCTGCAGGCCGCTTTGCAACCCACCTCCACCCAGGCTACTGTAACTTAATCAGTGTCAAATCTGTCCTTAATAACGCCTGCCCTGTTCGGTACTAGTCCCTTGCAGCTTCTTTCCTGACCATCCACATTTACACACAGAAGGGCAGGTAAGTGCACTCTCCTCATCTTATGCAAGTATGCACGCAGATGGATGGGGAGGTCCCACAACATAACCCTACCAGCAAATATAAATTAAAACAGATGGAAAAAATAATTATTTTGACTAAGAGATCCTTATTGAATGATTGCTTTTTGCTTACTTCTGCAAACATATGTCCTTTACAAAACAGGCTCATGCAATGAGTACAATGAATTACAAATTTTATCAACATAATGTGAAAAAAACTTTTGATGCATGTGTCTGATAAGTAGCAAAATGTTCCTATTAAACAAACATGTTAGGCATTAATGATCAACATGACTGATATATAATTTTTTCTGTCTTAAATTAATAAAAAAGGTATTTAGAAAAACATTCAGAACAGCTTCATTTGTCTAAAGACGGTCTTGAAGCATTCATGGCATCTGATAAATCTTTGTAAGGACACACAAAACAAAGGCTGCAGAGCCATCCATCCATCCATCCATCCATCCATCCATCCATCCATCCACCCATCCATCCATCCATCCACCCATCCATCCACCCATCCATCCACCCATCCATCCATCCATCCACCCATCCATCCATCCATCCATCCATCCACCCATCCATCTATCCATCCATCCATCCACCCATCCATCCATCCATCCACCCATCCATCCATCCATCCATCCATCCACCCATCCATCCATCCATCCATCCATCCATCCTCTGCTTGTCCAAAGCCGGATCGTGGGGATTGCAGATCTGAAAAGAAAATCTGCAAAGTATATTTAACAACCGATATGCACAGGATGACTGATTAAAGCAAGCTAAGCCAGTTTTAAAGGATAAGCACACCACTTTATTTTTTTACTGGTTTATAGCTTACTTAGGTTATGTATTATTTCAGTATCAATGATTTACATTCATTTCAACCATCTTTGTATCGTTTTAAAATTTTTACAAACAATTTTATTCATCTGAATTGAGCCGTCTGCCTCAAAAAGTTAAAAACCCCACCACCAGGTTGATGACGTATTACCATGTATCTCTTAGATAGCCAAGCTGTGATCCTCCATCTTGTTAGTGTATTAGACAGTGGATCTCGGAAATATCACCATCAAGTTTCTTGTGTTTTTGCGATATGCATTTGATTTCACTTATTTGAAAAGAAATTCATGAAGTCACAACTAGTTAAAGTGAAAGGAATACTCGGCTCTACAGAGATCTGACTCTTTGTCAGCCTGGCTACAGTGCTGAAAAGAAACCTGGGGTTGTTCTTATTTTCCTAAATTAATGATGACTAGTAAAGTAAGATGTCCTAGCTTTACGGAGGGCTTTTTTATAGAGCAACAAATTCTTTTTCCAGGCTAAATGAGCATCTTCTAAATTAGTGAGATGCCATTCCCTCTCCAGCTTACGGGTTATCTGCTTTAAGCTGCGTGTTTGTGAATTATACCACAGAGTCAGGCACCTCTGATTTGAGGCTTTCCTTTTCAGAGGAGCCACAGTATCCAAAGTTGTACGCAGTGAGGATGTAAAACTATTGACGAGATAATCTACCTCACTGGGAGCAGAGTTTAGGTAGCTGCTCTGCACTGTGTTGGCACATGGCACTGAAGAGCATAATAATGAAGGAATTATATCCTTAAGCTTAGATACAGCACTTTCAGAAAGACTTCTACTTCTGCTAATAAAACTTATTCCCCACTGCTGTGTAATCCATTAAGGTAAATGTAAATGTTACTAAGAAATGATCAGACAGGAGGGGGCTTTCAGGGAATACTATAAATTTTTTAGTTTCTATGCCATATGTCAGGACAAGATCCAGAGTATGATTAAAGTGGTGGGTGGGCTCCTTTACATCTTGAGTGAAGATTTGAGTTCCCAAATGCAGCGAGGTTACCGAAGAGGCATCAATTTAGGTGCGACTAAGTGAAACATGCCTGGTATTAAGGTTGTGTTTAAGCCAGGGGCTTCAAGGTTTTGCGCTGCACATTTTGATGCATCTGCAGTATCAAGCCTGCAGTACATATGATATTCACAGACAATAAACCCAGAGGATGCAAAAAAAAACTTACTGGTTGAAAAAACTCATCCAAACCAGGAACTGATGCCAGAAAAATGCAGTACATCGGACAATAAGGGTACTTTGCGGCATAACCCCCCCGGGCCCACCAAGTCAGCTCCACGCCTAAAATAAGAAGTGTAGTTGCCAAGAAAAACTGAAAACGGGTAAGCCTTCTGTAGCGCATTTATCCATTGAGTGCAGACTGTCAGATTCACTGTTTACCTCATAATGCCGCGTGTGGAACATCCACAAAAATTAATTTGGAGGAGGCTGTGAAACTTTGGGAAAGGAGTCTGATACGGGTTAATGAGCCAATGAAGCTCACTTCTGTCCAGTGACAGCGATGCTGAGGTGAGTTGTTGAGGATTTCCAGGATTTTTCTGTTGGTAATTGTTACGGATTTTGTAAGCACTGCTGTTAGCCAGTGTTGCTGAAACTGTCTTTGAAACTGTCTTTGTTGTTGGACTCTGAATGAATAAACTCTCATACAATGTGAGAATGTACTCAAACTTCATCATTGATTAAGTCAACCGACTCATGAGTTGCTTTCACTTTGACTGTGGGAAATTTTGTGAGAAAGGTCCGATACATTGCTGATCTACACACTGTCCATGCTGTCTCCTTTAATCGTATATATGGCAATACATCATCAATGGGAAACTGCGCTCGCAAGTACTTTTTAACAGACGACTGATTAGCGGGCATGAAAAAACAGCTTCTGCTTATCAATTGATAAGTCACATCAAAGATAGTGCAGTTTCTACGGGTGATTTACAAAACATCTGTGCAAAGTAGTACATTGGTAATGTGCTTATCCTTTAAGGCATGCTTTCACAAATATGTACTTGTGTTTTAAGGATGGGGAAAGTTGCAGTTTTGGCTTTATTAATATTAACACAGTCCTTCAAAACTTTAACCAAAGTCTTTTTGTTACCTACACTTTACATAAACGGCATCAGAAGGGTCACCTTTCATTTCCTAGGTTTTTCAATTTGTTATTGCTTTATTACCTACAATTGCAAAGTTTGCAGATACAAGTGCTTTGCTTCATAGTCATAAGACTGCTGTTTACTCTGACATAGATTAATTGTGGTTATACATATGTCATTTAAAAAATATATACTACTCAATTTTCTGCGCTGACTGTAATAGCATACCCTTTAAAACACACCAGAATAAGGCCAAACAAATATAATTTCACTGTGATGCTGGTAGCAACTCTATTCATTTTATTTAAATACCACCATAGGTGTGATCGAGACAGATTTATGGTTTGAAGATTCTGTGTAGTGAAATATTCTCCTTGGCATTTATAAAGCACAGCATTTAAACGAGTTCAGCCCAAAGAGGAGGCTTTGGAGGACCATATACATACATATGCTACATGTGAGTTTTCTCCACAGTGATGAACCTGGTGCACCAGGAGCAACACGCAGGTGAAGACAGAGTGGGCTATTTAGCGGAGCTGGTCTCTCTCTGTGGTCATGTTCTATCACCTCTCTCTTTTCTCCTTTGCACTATGGTCTCTTATCAACCAAGATGATGTAGGGAGATATTGGTGTGTGTGTGTGTGTGTGTGTGTGTGTGTGTGTGTGTGTGTGTGTGTGTGTGTGTGTGTGTGTGTGTGTGTGTGTGTGTGTGTGTGTGTGTGTGTGTGTTATTTTAGGCTTGAGTAGTGTGGATCTGTATTCACAAAAAAAAACAAAAAACCAACCAGCATTCCAATAGTAGTTTGTCTTTTTCCTTTCTCAGATTCTGGCCTATCACAGCCCTTCATTCCAGAAAGATATACAGTAAGTGTTTTGCTTCATATTTACAAGGCTCAAATCATGAATTTAAAACAATTTACAGACTAAAACATTTCAACAAGAAAAAGGAATGAGCACAATTGTTTGCATGGTATGCCTTTCTCTGCCACTGCAACTTTTGTACCAAATTATCTGAATTATCCAGTGTTGTCATTGCTGAGCCATGTATTGTCTACACAGACAGCTGTCAGCGTTTGACTCTCTTCGGCTAACTGGGTTCTACAAATCTTTCTGAAGTACAGTGCATTAGTGGTTGAGCACTTTAAAATGAGGACTCCAACTGGTAATTGTCACTAATTGTCTCTTCCACTAGTGAGTTCTTCATTTTTAGAGTGCATACTACTACATAGTACACAGTGATGATGTATTCCTTTCTGGAAACTTGCTGTAACAGTAAGCTCTTCATCCAAACCAACTGTTCAGCTAAAAAAAAAGGTGCCAAGATTTCTTTCTTTCTTTTTAGTTATTTATTTATTGGCTGGAGTATAGATAATAGTTTCAGATCTGCTAAGACTTGTATTCTCTCCAGTGTGCCTACATGGAAAAGATCAACAAACATTTCTGCCATTTGTTTATTCTTCATTATCAGGGTTGTTTATGAAGTACAACAACAATCACATGGGATCAAAAATAGGGTGCTTAATTTACACCCCCAAGTACAGAGGTTCTGTGATCTTTAGCGCTGTGTCCACCAGGACAAGGATATACATATGAACAGTGATTCACCTGTTTTCAGGTAAGTTTACGTAAATGTTCACTGTGACAAGCGCATCTGTTTACCCAAACGTGCACCTGTTTCCTCGATAAAGACCCAGCATGAATGTGCAGCAGAGCCCCCTGCTCCACTACAGATGACAATAGTCTGGTCTGTCAGAGCGCAAAGCACAACAACCTCTGCTCCCAAATTAGACCCACCACTGAGCCCACTGACAATGGGATGCTGAGATGCAATTACCAAAAAAAACTACTTCCCCTCCACCTACCCCACCCATATGCACACCCATTCACTAGCAACACCTCTCTATGTACAACCCACACAACAACTGACTCCACACCCTAAAAAAAAATTCCTCTCCCTTTTTCTTTTCTACCCTTTATTCCCTAAAGATTTCACTGGGTCCTGCACTTTTGGATCCACAGGCAGCAGGGATCTTTGCATTTAAAGTGAGTGTGTATGGGTCTATGCATCTACATGTCTGTTGTGTCCTATGTGTTTTTCCTTCATTCTACAGAGGCCTGGGTGCTGCCAGGCAAGTCAAGATGCCCGAGTCCCTTTAAGTCAAAATCCTGCTGGGCGGAGACCTCTGTGATTTAGCACCTTTTTCTCCCCTTGTAGTCTTGTGTCTCTCTTTCTCGCTCATTATCTTTTTTATATCTTTCTTTATTCTTGTCAGATTCTGTCATCCCTTGATCTACTGGATGCTGCAGTTACACTCAAGGTTGTGCTGGAAAAGGGGAAGATAATAGGAAACAAAGTGAACACGTTGGTGGGAGCATAAAGGTGTTGACGTGAGGGAGAAAGAAAACAGCACTCAGAAGTAACCTTTAAGCAACATGGTCATTAACACCTCCATTACAAACCATTCTGTATGAGCAGCTCTATTAGTCATTCAGAGCCCACGCTTCTTCAAGACAGCCATACATTTTTTTTTTTTTTAACAAGACAGCAAGATAGTAGAAAAGACCTCTTTGTTTTCTTTTAAACAACATAGTCATCATCATCACTACCTCCAGCTGTTAGTATGGCTCCTGCATTAAACTGATCTGCCTGAATTCATTTACAGAGTCAACTGCATGGCACGATATGGCAGGTCAAAACTGAACATGTATTCCTCAAAAGATGAATGAATTCCTTATATGCAATAGCAGCATCCATTGCAGGATATATGGCTGTGACAATGTGTTTTAAAAGCTGTCATCAAAATGGTTCATTAAAATGTCACAATTTCACAAATTTGGTAGGTTCATGAAAAACGTGAAGCCCTAACGAAATGTGAACTGCGGTGATTATATTTCACCACTAATTTTATTTTATTTTCCTCAGCTGAAATAATGAAAGCTGTCTGGATTCAAAATATTGCTATCCAAATTGTACTTCTATTCCAGACGCATTTACTTCCTGTATTTGTCTGTTTTGTAACTTTGACACATAAGCAATAGTCAGCTGATGCCTTTAATTCCAAAACTGTTTATATTTCAGCTTAAGCTTACGTTTTCTGTTTCCCTTTTACATCCAATTTTTAAAAAGCACTTTTTTCACTTTTCCTGAAGTCAGAATAGTTTCTCCTCTTTGAAGACTATTTAAATTGGATACTCATTTTCTCTGTGCATTTCCACTAAAACTTCACCCGTTAACCACACTTCAAATGATGACGCTGTTTCATAATTCAAATGGAAAAATCAACAAGACAAGGAATCATTAACACCTTAACCAGGTGTAACAGAAAAAGTGATTTGTTAGCGGTCTGAAAATAGGTCCTCTTTCCCTACTTATAATTATAGCTTTGAAACATATTATCTTGCAGGTATGGCTTTAGAAAGGTCTTCCACACAGTGCTAACAAGACCTACTGAAACTCCAAAGGAGCACGCAGAAGCCTTAATTACATAGGTGAATATTACTACCCATCAACCCCTGCTGCTCCAATATTAATTACTATACAACAGACATTTTCTTCCACCCATTTTTTTCTGTCTTTGCTTATTACAAAGTTAACTTTCTCTCACTTTAATTCTGAGCCATATATGGCATATTTTTAATTCCTGTAATAATGGCATAAATACCAGACAATTCAGAGTAGAAATAACATACACAATCACTTAAAAGAGTCAAATAACATACCAGTGTGTGCATACGAGATGAGAAACAGTCTTCTAGCATATAAAAACTTTGCCTGATGATTCGTGGAGGGACATGTATTTATATTTTAACAATTCTAAACGACTTTAGATGTTTTAGGTTTTTAGGAGCAATAACACAGCGTGCACTTTTGCCATTGTTAATTTGTTGAAGTACAGTGATATATCTTCCACACAAACTGATGAACGTTATTTGATGAAGCAATGAGAAATCTAAGATTTGTTTGTACATTTACATCAACTTCAGTTGATTTTCCTTTTATATATCTTATCTGGGTATAATCAATGCCAAACAAACAAAATATATACAGTTTATGTGACTTTTATAAAGTGCAATAAAAATTGGTGTGCGCAAATAGAAGCACAACCAAGGACCACACAACTCTGTGCACCACACCTAAACATCTTGTGAAAATATGAGCAAAGTCAATTTCAGCTGGGGTCGTGCATGGTGATGCTCTCTCTGATATTGTAGTGGTCACGGTCTGTGTGTATGTGCTGTGGACGTGAGTGGATCCAGCCAGGGGAGTTAGTGCAGGGGTGGAGGTGGGATGGGGTGCTGCTGGATGGGCCGAGGGTTTCTTTGAAGTCTGGATTCCAATTAAACCCCTGACTGAGTTCTAAGCGCACAAGAAAAATGACTGAGGTACATGACATGGCCAGGTCCCCTCGTCCAGCCAAGCCTTTCCATTTTAGCCTCTTTGTCTCCATGCAGCTCCTAATATTTATGATCACCCCTCCTAACATAACCCCCACATCAGGCCTACCACCCCATCCACCACCCAACAGAAAAAAGGAAAAGAAAAACTGGATGGGACTTAAAAACAAGGCTGGCAGAGAGAAGAGCCACAGTCAGACCCTGAGGTTTCACTGCTCAATGCAACCGAGAATACTTGAGAAATGTCCAAACAGAAAGATGAGGTCAAAGGGAAAGAACAAGCAGAAGAGGTAGAAGACAAAAACAAAGTAATAGACAAGGAATGAGACCAATACATTGGGTGGGAAGAATAACCACAGAGGATGAAATATTGTTCAGGCAAATACAAAACAATACAAAAGATTTCAATTTATTTAAATATACGTTTTCATGATTATGATTTTGCTGTTTAACACATTCCTGTAACCAGTAGTTTCCATTTATCCAAACTGGAAAATAAAAAAATAAATAAAAAGATCAAACACAGTAAGATCTATCCTGTGCAACACATGTAGATAAGCCTATTAGAATTCATGTCAATAAAAAAAAAAGTAAATCAAAAATAGAAGATGTTTTTTTTCTTCTTCTACTGTAGGCTTACTTGTCCTTTGATTAGCAATTCCTAGAAAGACAAGTGCCACATTTGATGAAACTTTTTTTTTTTTTTTACGTGACAAAGCAACACAACAGCAGCAATTTTCAGCAATTCTGATCTCGCCAGCTAGCCCCTCACAGTGAAAAGAAAGGCATGGAAGGGGACTCTCACACAATGCCAATCTACCTTAGAAAGCACCATGATACATCTTTACAAAACCCAGTATCTGGCTGCTACTCCGCACAGTTTTGTTTTCTCTTGAAAAAGTGGTGGTAAAACAGTGAATGTGCACCTTAGCTGGGGGACATATTTTTTGTTGAAAGCGAATGGAGAGAAATGGTGGATTTCAGAGATATCAGTCCTGCAAGGCAACCGCAGGCAATTCATACAGTACATGGCACTCCGTCTAAAACACACTGCAGCTTTTTCTGTTTTTATTTCTGCACCTTCCGCACATGAATTCCTTTCTCTCACACGCTCAGAACAACACACAGTAGGTAACGATACATACTCCATAATTCATTCAGCATTGAATTTCATTTCCTTTTCTTTCCCTCTCTCTTGCTCTCTCTTTTTAACGTACACCCTTACCGTACCACACAGATATACAAAGTGTAAAAGTACAAGTATGTACTGTTTCTCTTCGAACTAAGTAGTCAAACACATAATAACTCAAAGACACAACTAAATACACAAACATGCTCCAGAATAAAATATTGAAAAATGTCACAGACACATGGTCAAATGCTTATATGATTCCCAAAGGAACCACCCTGAATAAACTACTTCCTGTGGGGAAAGAAAGAAAAAAAAAATGGAGGCAGCAGGTTTGAGCAGAAAGATGAGATTTATATAATGTCTGTTCTCAGCACACATGGAGCTAGAGATGGGATAAAGCAAGAAGGGGTTAAGACTGGGAGCCAGCAACCTTTTATCACACTGGAGGGAGACAGGGAGCTGAGAGGCGTAGAATGGTAAATATTTCAAGATGATAGGTGACATAAACAAAAGGTTTACTCTCATTCCCACTTTTTAAGTTGCAAAATTTGGGGCTGGTAATTCATAACATACAGTACTCGCTGACACACTAATATGGCACTGAAGAATAGGCCCCTGCAACTCGACACACAAGAAAATATATATATCCCTCATAAAACACTCTATCCTCTGAAACGCTGCAATCCCGATCACAAAGGGATCGTGTCTATTTGTTTAAAATCAAAGGAATTAGCATATGAATACTCAGACTCAAATTGCAGATTTACTATTTTAATATTAACATAGACAAAAGTGAAAAAGAAATGCAGTAAAGTGGGAGCTCTGCATGGAATAGATGTACCGGAGAAATTGAGAATCATTGAGAATCATGAATCTTTGGCGACTTAATCGTTCTTTGATTTTTTCACTTTCTCACTTTTCTGACTCATTTGTTTAGTTCTTTTCTCTTGATATTCGAACTTTTGAAGTTTTTTGTTTTGCTTTGTTTTTGCCATATAAATGAATCACTTTCCTTTCTTCAAATCTTGGCCTCTTCCCCGTTTGAGACATGGCACTTGGCCTCTGCTCCGTGTCAGAGAGCAGTCTGTCAGTGCGCCTGTGAAAGCCAGATAACCCTTTGATGGAGAGTACTGGTGTTTATTGTTGTCTGTACCCTCCACCTTCCCTCCAACACATATGAAGATTTATTGAAGGAGAGGGCTGAGCAGCGGGAGCCAACACTAACATGGCAGGCCACGATGGCAACAGGAAAGGAGGCAGGAAGAACAGAAGCAAGAGGGAGGCACACCAGGGGGTGATGGGAACTCCTCTGACCTGCCTGTAGAGGACACAATGCTCAGGTAGACTGACCATGACGGCTTTCGAGGAGGACAAATAACCACTCGCATTTGTCTTCCTCTAACAAAGGACTGGCTCGAATGCTTAAAGGAAGACATCTTGGAAATAAAAGAAAATATAGAATAGTGTAGTTACGTTCAATCCTATTACGTAAAAAAAAAAAAAAAATGTAATTACATATTGAAATCAGTATTTACATAGAATTTGAAATTGCAAAACAATTGGGATAGTTGCTGCAGCACTTTTTTTTTGTTTTTCACAAAGTTGTGGCTTAAAACCAGCAGCAATAATCAATCTAAAGACAGAGTGCTGAAGGACAATATTGTACCATGTACTGCATGTATAAGGTTAGGCAGACCAGATGAAGCAGTGGTCTGTGTAGAAATTCATATTTGCAGCTTTTTTACAGGCTCACCCTCCCACTGTTCAAGTTAATAAAGTATGTCTAGTATTGAAACTAAAAAAATCAAATTAAATTAAACTTCTCAAAAGCATATCAACCAAATAATATGTAAACATGTGTAGATACAAGCACGACATCAAGATACGTAAGTGAATCTACTATTGATCGTTTTCAATTTCCACCTGTGGTTTAAAGAGTGTGTTCTAAATATGATCTTACATATGCCCGCGTCCATTTCAGACATAAAGTCATGTGGCTTTTGGCTTTGAAGTACACATATATGGTGAATTATTACAACAACAAAAAAAAACAGAGGGAGGCAAAACAAAGTGAGATGAGACAGACAGAATGAAAGAGAGGGACAGAGAATGCACACCAGCGACTCATAGTGCCCTCTTCTGCTCGCAAGCTGTATGATGCAGGTTTTCCTACCTCTTGATCATCAAAAACACACGTGCAAAGCACCTGATAAAGGACAAAAGTCGTTTTTTCTTAGAGTACTGCATATGCAAAACGATTTATACATTTATTTATATTCATAATAAAAAAAAATGAAATCAGCAAACCTCTAAAAATCAACACATGAAACATAAGATATCGAAAAGAGGTGGTCAAGCCACTAAGAAAGGAGGTGCCCTGAGCTAGCACTGATGCATGCAGTTCTTCAAAAAACTGGGGACAATAAAACTTCTGGGAAAAGATTCTCAGTCTCAATCATGATATCTGGCTTCAAAGTCTCTATATCATCTCTATATCCTGAAACACTCCGTGTGTGTGTGTGTGTGTGTGTGTGTGTGTGTGTGTGTGTGTGTGTGTGTGTGTGTGTGTGTGTGTGTGTGTGTGTGTGTGTGTGTGAGAGAGAGATGTGGCCAGGCATGCTTTGATTAGGAAGCTATAATGACCAAAAAAAACTTAAGCAGATTTTCATTTCTGTGAATTATCTAAAGGCACAGTGACGGTGACAATTTCATATACCTTTTGTGAGATTAACTGTATTCAGAGAACATAAACTACTTTCAAAGATGTATATTCTTGCCCATATTAAAAAAAAAACACAAAGTCATTGCAAACTGCACAGAGAAATGTAAAATGTGTTGATGCTGAAGTTCTTAGACTGAACAGAATGCATTAAGTTAGTAAGCTTTCATTGTGTGTGCATGAAAAGAAACAATATGCCGGTGCCCTTGCAGAGAATGTTTACAGTATACTATATGTATATGTGAGGGCTTCGTCACTGAAATGGTAAATGTGTGTACTAGAAACCAGTGGCGATCAGACTTCTGCGGGGCTGTGAAATGATGACCCAATTTTAAACCCATATTTGATTACCTGGTTTTATTAAAATTGGATCCAAAGAGACCCGTTCCCCATTTGAATTTAATGAAGGCTGTGTGGCTGACAGGAGGCTTTTGATTTATACACTGTTATTAAATCCGACAAGAGAGCCAGCCAGGTAAGCAGGCAGGAGGAGGTGGAGAAGAGAGAGAGAGAAAGAGAGAGGGAGAGAGAGAGAGAGAGAGAGAGAGCAGGACCCAGAATCCTGGCCCTGCACCAGGCACAGCAAGACTCAGGGTCCAACAAACCTCCTCTTCCTTTAACCCCCCCCCACCTGCTCCACTCTGAGGAGTGCTGGAGCAGAGAACAGCCAAGGACACATGCTGTGTGGCACCCCTCTCTCACATCCCTCTTCCTCCTCTGATACCTCTTCCATTATTCATATTAAAATACAGACTGATGTAAAGATGAATAATAAATGCAGTCAACACAAAACAAAAGCTGGCAGACCAGCGCTGTCAAGGTGGCCACTTGATAGAAATGAAAATTTATTGGGCTTATTTATCTTAATAATGGGGTTTTTTTTTAAGATGTAACAAATTAAACAAATTAAAGTTTGGACACACTTGAGATTACTTTTGCTTTAATTTGTTTTGTTTTAAATATATGTAAATAAATAAAAGGAAACTAAACGTCTTCACCTGTTTTGTAGGAAAAAAAACACCATACCTTGCAGAGCCCTGAGTGTTTCCTCTTTGGAACTTCAAAGCCAAAGCAGCTGTTTAAAATACATCAGCACACTTAATATAGGGGAGCCTCACACTTACAGTCCTGAACTATGCTGCACACTAATCAATCACTGAATCTAAGACACTGGCCAGATCCTTGTATGAAAGGCAGTGGATTTCTGTGATTTTTTTCTCCCAGGATTCGGAAACGATCGTGTGAAAACACAAAGCATGGCGGCTCTACGACCAGCTTCAGGACAGAAGCACCGGGGCTGCTGACGTGCAACGTTTTCCTGGAGGTTAGTGTCCGGTGGAAAAGGCAGATACTAGCCAGACACACTGGCTAGACATTTACTCAAGATGGAGAAAGATACAGTGTCCCCCACCAACCCCGCCTCCCCGCCCCCACTTCCCTCCTTCCCAAAAAAAAAAAAAAAAGGCACAAATCAGGAGAATGAGAGACAAAAACATTCAGGGAAAAAGTCTATCAGATTCCAGCCCAGTGTGCCTCTTTTAAGATGATTAGATAAGTGCCTTTATCTTTAACTGTGTTTTGTATAAATGCTGTCATTTATTTCTAGCACTTCAGACAGCATGAATCAAAATGTCCTTGATGTTTGCTCAGTGATTAATATTGTGAAAATTCGTCATGCAGAGTTTCACAATTAATATGGGCCCAACACACTGAATGTCTGCCTGAATATCTAATATAAAAGCAAAATGGGTGAGGATTGCATTTTGTTTTTAATGTTTTGCTCAAGCGGAGCACTGCTGTCATGCCTGTTTTTTTCAGGATGTCAGACAAAAAGAGAGGAGAGATGGAGAGGGAGGGATCCTGGAGGATGGGGGGAGGAAAGGAGGAGAGATGGAGGAGCTGCTGACATGCACTTGTCTCCAATCTCTTCGAATCCATTGCACAATTCATCTGCTTTGTCTCTACTGCCACGGCTGAGGACAATCAGACCAGACGCCCATTAGATTCCTCATACTGCCCCCCTATGTATCCCCCCCCCCCCCCCCCCCCCCCCCCCCCCCCCCACAATCCACCCACCACCCCCAAACACCTTTTTTTTTCATGTGACATGCTGACTGAAGGAGAGGCAATGCAATTCACAAGCCTTCCCAAACGGGGAAATGTCAGGAAGGGAACCCACATCAAAACCATGTTGTCATGGAGATATAGTACAGTCCAGAAATTACAGACTAACACATAGGCACTCACAATATATACAGTATACACACACAAGCGTCTGTGCACATCCTAAGAAATACGTTTACTTTCTGCTTTTTTTTTTTTTGTTTGGTTTCGTTTTTTGGATAAACAATATATAAACAGCAGAAGAGGAAAAAAAAATACTTTCTGTCTCTCCAGGCTGATTTTTTTTTTCCACACTCAATCTCCCTCCTCTTTTAATATATTTTGGTGAATAAGATAACAAAAAGAAAAAGAGCCACAAAATTTACAAAAGACTACCAAGAATAATTGTGACTGAAAAAGCAAATTATTATGTGTTCGTTTTACCACTGAATTTTAGAAAATGCTCAGTTAATTTCAAACAAAAGAAGCACCATTTTGATTTCCCCCCCCCTAAAAATAAGCATTTCTTTTTTTACAATTTACAGGAAATAATTTAATAGTAAAAATGTGAAAGTAAAATTCCCATTGAAAATAAAACTGAATACACTAAGTACCATGTTCTCTGCATACTTAAAAACAGTGTAATCGACTGATTCTTTGGTGGATGTGTAAATGCTTCCGCTTGGGGGAAATTCTACAGAGAGGTCATGTGACCACTGTGCCCATCCACAGTAGCCTTTCTTCAGCCAATAGTGTTATCAGACAAACACCGTTCCTGGAACGCTTGGCATTCAGATGATCTCTCCTCACAAAAAAAAAAAAAAAAAAAAAAAAGCCAGAATGAAAGAGTGAAGGGAGAAAGGAGACAGAAAAAAAATGTGCTCCTTCACCTCACTTGTTTAGAAGGCTGCCAGCACTTAGCTTCAGCTTTTGAGCAGAACTAGACCGACTCTGACCTAGTGCAAGAGGATCCTCTATCCCAACAGCCATATTCATACACCACCAGGCCTCACTGGGGTCACTTTATTGAGGTTACTCTGCTCTGCACTACATAAAAAAGAGGAGATTGAGGGATATTAATGGTAAATGTGGCATAGTTACTGCTGTAAAACCCCTTCTTTGCCCTCCCTTTTTTCTTTGTTTGGCCAGAGGAGCTGAAGGCTTAGGGATAAAGGTACTGCTCAAATCATGAGACAGGGATAAAGCCAGGAAGAGATAGCAAGCTCTGACCCAACGACAGAGCGGTGGATAATTAAAACACCCAGGGCCCCCGAACTGCCCTCATCCATCTCTCCATTCTTTTTCTCTCCTTTTCTTCCTTCGCTCGCACACACTAAGCCTCTCCATCCACCCCCAGAAATTTCACATACACATTCTTACATCCTCAGATAACAAAACATACAAGACGACACAAATGCAGATTGAGATGTGATGCTGAAATTCTACCAGTGATATCCACCAATGACTGGCCCTCTGGGTAAAAAAACCACAAAAAGGGAAGCACACGTCACTCCCACTGGCTCTGTGCAATCTGTTTATTTTTCATTTGTACATTTTTTAAGGATCATGAATGATTCCTGTTTTTATCTGATTACTCCCAGACAGTCTGCCTCCACTGCCTCATAAAAACACAAAGGATAGGAACAAAATGGCGCTTGACCATGTAGTCGGTTTAATTTAACAAATGTCCCTCTGCTTTTGCTTCTAATAACATTCTAAGAGAGTATTATTGTTTATAAGATGTAGCAAATAAATGGGTTGACTTCTCAACCACAATATATTCATTCAGCTAGGAAAAGCTTCCATTCAAAGTGAACTGAGAGGAAATTAACCAAAAGCCTATAGGAAAGGCGTGCATGCTAGAGAGAAGATCAGACCGTTTCTCCACACCACCATGAAGAAAGAAAAAAAGGACAGTGATGTCTGCAAGTCATCAAGGTACATAACAAACCAAGCAAATGTCAGGTGATCACAATGATCCAACCATGAATTGCAGCTGCTAGCCACGCTCTTAGGCAGGCCATACTGCCCTCTCTTGGTGGCTCCACAACAGTGCTGCTGAAACTTAACAAAGCAGCAATTAGATCATCAGTTTGATTTCTCTTCGTCTTTATGCAATTTAATGCTAAGGAGAAAAAAAAAGGTTTCTGTCATATACATGGTTCGTGATACTTCCTGATGATTTAATCTTACAAATATTTCCTTTGCTTTTATATTTGATGAAGTGTTACTGACTGAATGGGGCTGGTTAAAACAGAGCTGGCTCCATATGACATTTGTGTGGTCGCTGACCCAGCGTGATAGAGCTGCCGAGTCCTACGAATCGCCTGTGAATGAGGAAGTGTGAAAGGAGCGCTGTGCCTGGGGAATAGCAGCTCAAAAGGACCCCCGCACATTGCCCAGACTGAAGTTATTACCAGCGACTCTTTGATTTCCACATGCAAAAAGTCAGGTTTGGGACCGATGTGTTGCTCCCCTGGAGAACAGCTTCTACTGAGTGTGTTCATGTGTTAAGGCTGTCTGACCACGCAGGAACGTTTCAGAAAGACAGAGGGCAAAGAGCTAGCACTGATGAATTTTGAATGTGCTGAAGATGATTTATTAGAGCACTTAAAAGATCTGTAAGATGTCCTTCACACCCAGCTCACCCTCTAATAGACCACAATGTGAAATTGAATTGTCTTTACTAACCCTGGCACTGTTTACAAAGTCAGACACATTTGTCTTTCACAGCATATTTCTAAATATATGATGAGTGTGTCCATGCTGTATTTTGCTGCAGAGAGAGTGCAATAAATGTGGGAAGTGAGTGCTTTCTGCATATGTGTTTTTGTTAGGCTGCAGCTACAGAGGGCTGGAAAGGAGTCAAGGGGCGTGAGAAAAAAAACACCTGCTGTTCACTGACCCGCTTGTTCAACTGCTCTGTGAGAGTGGACACACCAAAACACACTAAGTATATATAATGAATTTATATATTTAATAAAAAAAATATAAGCATCCAGACAAGCTTCTCTACTTTTTTAGTAGAACTTTTTTTTTTAAAAACAGCCCTTTCTTTCTAAGCACTGTGCTACACTGCAGGCATACCAGCCTGTAAGATACTGTCCTCTTCAGCATCACTAGTTATTTATATAATATTAAATTCCAACACACAAAGAATGGCAAGTCTGTGTACAATTAACGTAATGTCAGCAAAATATCACATATATTAATTGTGAGGGAATATGAAAATGTTTCAATCTCTCCACTTATTGTTATAAATTGTGTTCCAATAATTTCAACAATAATGTTAAGAAAAAAATGAATGGTGAATTAATAAATGATTGTACTTGAATGTACATATATACATACATACATATATATATATATATATATATATATATATATATATATAAAGAGAGAGAGAGAGAGAGAGAGAGAGAGAGAGACTGAACTGAACTGAGAGCTTCCTGCTGGCACCTACCACCCATCATGGTATGCAGTAGCAGTCAGTAGTGCAGTTCCCTGCACACCTGACTTGAGCAGAGAGGGTTAAAGTCAGCGACAACGGATCTAGCAGCTTTAGTCCCCAGAACAGCCAGCTTACACAGATAAGTGGGCCAGGCTGGATAAGCCTCACTGAAGTATTCTATTACAGTGCCAATTACCTCTTGGTAAATAATATGGGGATGTAGAAAAAGCTACTGACAGGAAGTGAAATGTGCGGAGATAGTCTAAAAAAATCTTTTTTCTTTTGTTTCCCTAAATAACATTTTTAGTCATTTTAATGCAAAATATGGGAAAGGGAGAGAAAAAGTGTTTATTGCATATTCAAATGTGAATACCTCAGGATATCAAGCAGGTGATCACAGCCAGCCTAGTGTTTCATCATCAAATGCAGCCAAGCCCAGTGTGGTCAGGCCCAAACCAGGCCCTAGCTGGCTGCTCTCCAGCGCGGCCTGAGCTGCCTCTCACAGCAGACACCCAGAAACTGGGTTCTCTAATAGGGACAAATTGGCAATGTCTGTGCGGGCTGGTGCTGTGTGCTAGGAGCTGTGAATTGATAGTGATGCCTAATGATCCCCCTGGGTAGATCAATACCAATAATCCTCTTTCCCGCCTATCCTCCTCATTGACTATAGAGAACATGGAAGATCTGGAGAAAACTGCAGCCCAGAGTGACAGGGCCAGGAGTTCAAGGCAAGGGCTCCAACTCTCACACGTTCAATCCAACTTTCACTTTACACACAAACACGGGCACACACACACACACAGAAGTGAAACCAAAAGCTAAAACAGAGACCAACATTGGCATTGACACACCAACATAATATTTATAGACCACAGATAACGCAAGCTGAGGATTACAGCTGCACATTTGAAGAGAGGCAACCACAAATATCCAGACGGTCAAACAAACACACGTTCATGCCCCCCCAACACCACCAATACTCACATGCAACTAACTGTACGAATCAAATCAAAACTATCCCATTCTCATATGCTGGGTGATCAATATTTATTTTCCCTTTATGCATTTATTAGTGTGTTGAATTTCACTGGTGAGGATGGCCTACTTTATATCAATTATTTGTAAAGCACTGTAGCCACAGGCTCCAAAAACTTCAATTGAGATGTGGTTTGTAACAAAGCAAATCTGTTCAGTAATGCAATTACACAACACCACCACAAGAAATATATGATGCCACATTATTCATTTTCTTCTGCAATATTGGAAAAGCATTTGTTTAAAATACCACATATTCAATATTTTGCTGGGTGTGCCATTTAACAACCAAATACTCCTAATTCACAGAATACAGCTTTATTTATCTGAATCGGAGCTGAAATAAAACAGTGATTTATTTTCTGATGATAACTTTTTTCTCAAAATTAAAATATGTTCCAAAAGTCCCCTCCCAAAATAAAAAAAATCTAAATTTCATTGAGCTTTGAAAGCCAACACTGAAAATATATTTTTACTGAAGGCAAAAAGGGGAAGCTAGCTGTGAAGCCCATGATATGCTGAGCAGTACAAGGGTGAGGTGAAGCATACAGTCCCAATGGACCTCTGCATGCATGCGTGTGTGTGCGTGTGTGTATGAGTGTGCATGTGAATGTGTGTGTAAGCTCTGCAGTCATAAAGCCTCACATCACCCTCTTGCACCCCGTGGTCGGCAGCTGATTACTCCCACCAAACACATCCATACACTTTATCCCAGCTGTCACAGTGCATACTCATTACCCCCCTGCACCAGCCAGCTGACTCCACGCGGCCACACCCTCCTGGACACGGCTCCAGGGCCATTCTGGGGCTGGCTAATCACAAACCTCAGCAAAAAAAAAAAAAACACATTTACGAATTTTCTCTTCTCTCTTTCCAAATTCAACAGTAAGCATATCAGTGTTAATTCTCCGTACGAGCAGCTGCAAATACAATTTTTGTCAAGGAATTATTTAAAATTTTTATCAAATCTATATTGCTTCAATAAGTACTTCAAATGGAGTATGTGTAAATAAATCTACAAATTCTATAAATATTCCACCCATTATGATGTCTTCATTAAGTATTGATTCTGGTGTCAATCCAGTTAATTCTTCCACTGAGGGAAGAACCAAATCATGAACAAATAGAACAGCCAAGCAAAACTAAATCTGTGTAGCAAATCGATAACTGTGGAGAGAAGTAAGGTACTGTGAATAATACAAAGTTCGGTGAGATGAGGGACATATCTATCTCCTAAACAAGCCCCCATACTGACCTTACCCACAATAAGGCAGCTATCCCAAATTGCTACAGGTGACTGAGGTGTCTATGAATGTGTGCGCATGTGTGTGTGTGTGTGTGTGTGTGTTGGGGGGTCCACATCATTGCTGGGAGATGACAAGAGTGACACACTCCAGCTTCTGTCACACAGTAGGTGTTTCTCCTAAGAGACCCAGGTGTCGTGTCTCAGATCTTTTCGGCTTCATAAAAACACTGCTTCAGCCAGCACTTCAATCGATCATATACTCCATACACCTCTACTGTTGCCTTTAACAGTCATTTTAGTGCTCTGCGTTGAAGGCAATAATAATTTACAATAAGAGATGGTAAACAATAATAATAAATAATACACACATTCAGAGTTTATATTTTAAGCAAAATTGTAAACCTTAAAATCCTGCAAACTTAGCGTGAAAAAAAAGAGCAAATAAACTGATAAGAGGGGAGAATGTGAGATTTTTTTAACAACTTTCAATCCAAAATGTGAACATTTGTTTCCACAGTCTCTGCTCAACTCTTCAAACATAGACCTCCAAAGGTGCTTCTAGGAAGGGACAGCTAAGAGGGATCATAGGATTTTTTAAATTTTGAATTTATAAATATTTTTGAAACAAAAAAACAAAGAAAGAAAGAAGAGGTTTACGATCATTTGCTATAATAATAAATCCCATCAATTAAAGACTTACTAAAAGAAATTAAATATAATTGCTGATTTTACCATGTTAATGGTAAAGACTGCATTTGTACAGTACAATTCCTAAAACTAAATGCTATAAGCATTAGAATGGTAAAAGTCAAAGGTATGCACGCAGCTAAACAATACAATCCTGATTAAAATCACCGCAGACACAGAAGTGGTTGTAGGTCAAATCGAGCAGAAAATGCTATTTCAGTCATCATTTGTAAAATGAGTTGTAAAAGAGAACTCAGTGCTTGCCAGCCTCTTAGCCTTACTTGTTACTTTCTTATTTGTCCCTTATCCCACTGTCCATGCCTCCCACATAAGCAAAGTGCAGGGCTTAAACAGGAGCATTTAATTCATTACATCATTATGTCATCTCATACTAATCTGCGCAGTGGCCTCTGCTGCTTTGACATGCAAATGGATTAGAAAAACGTCTGGGGAGGTAAAGGGGAGGAGGGAGGAGGGGGGGGGGGGGGGGCAAAACAGCAATCATCACGTCTTGTCAATGGGGTGAAAATATGCCCTGAAGCTGCTCTACCATTTTTTTCCTCCTTCTCTTTAACAGTATTTTTCTATCCATTTTTTTCCCTCTACTTTCCCCCCTCACCGGCTCTTCTCTTTTCTTTTCTATATCTTTGTCAGTGAATGCCCCAAACAAAGCAGCAGCAAGATCACACCAAACGCTGGCAATCTGTTGAGGATCAGGCTCCCTATGGAGAACATATAAACAGTAAAGCGTGTGGCACACACTTACGTCGAGCCTCCTCCCATTTACACATGCCCCTCATCTGCATATTCACAAAAAAAGCCCCTCTGGCTTTCCCTCATCAGCAAACCCCTCCCCACGGCCTCATCAGCACACGCCGCCTTGACTAAGGAAAGGCAGCCGGGCTGCAAACATGTGTTGGCTGAGACCACACATGCACATCTAGATGATACACAAATACACACAATTGCACAAAATCAATTTTTGCACATGCTGTATACAAATGTGCAACGGCAGAGTAAACAGAAATCAGAAAGAGAGTTAGTGAGATCTGGTGATGTGAGCACTGGCCGTGCTCATCTAATTTCCACCCCTCCTTCCTCCCCCCCCCTCCCCTTCTCCTCCTCTCCTCTCGTCTCTCTCTTCTCTCATCATCAGGTACCTGGTGACGAGCGGCCCGTGATAATCCACAGCCTCTAACCAATCAATCAGCAGCATCGTAATCAGCAGCGTAGAGAGGGAGAGAAAGAAAAAAGCCCATAACTTACCCTGGGTCGCCTCCAGTCTGCTCAGCACAAGTAGAGATCTGGTCAGGGCTTTGGAAGCAGTTATGTAGACTAGTTCACCAGAAATATGAGAAATACTCTGATTCTATCCTTTACCCTTATTTTTTTTTTTAAAGTAAATTGATATATTTCTCTGCATCATAAACATGAAACCAACATATAAAGCTCTCCCCCTCCCTTTTCCTATTTCAGTCTGATTCTCACCCTACCTCTCTCTCTTCCTCCCTCACTCTCTTCCTGTCACTCTCTCTCCCTATTTCCCTCTCTCCTCCCTCAGTGTTTGCCTGTTGCAACAGTGTGGACATATACACACTATACGGTGAAGATATATATTAAGAAGCATGCATCTCTCTGCAGAAGATAGAAAGGCTTGCTGGTGTAATATCCTGCAGATCTGCTGGACCTTGTGTGTCTGTGTGCATGAGTTGGGGGGGTGGTGGGAGGGAGTAGAGAAAGCAAGGGAGGGTCAAAGCTAAATGTTCTACAAAGAACAGGGGGACCAAATTGACTTTTTTTTCTGTGAATCAAACACATATTCCCTCCCTCCTTTCCCTTTTATTCACCCCCCCCCCCCAAAAAAAAAAGCATTTTACCCCCACCCTACACCAAACCTCCTTCCTTCTTCCCAATTTCTGCTCATAGGCATTCCCTCTCCAGACATCAGCATCCTTTGAGGGGGTTAGCTGTCTCTAGGAAGAGGAAGAGGTAACGCCGCCTAGCAGCCTTGTACATTTTGCCTTCAGGGTGAGATAGCTGAAAAGCCATGTGCTATCATCATTTTTTAGGTGTGCAGGGAAAGTAAAGACAAGAAAAACATACTGGTTTTACACAGCTCCCCAAAAGATCTGATGCTGAATTTAGCATAGGATTACACAAAACCTCTCCTCTGAACCTCTGAGCAGAACCCCCATTTCTACAGACTCTGTGATTCCTCTCCTCCCCCACACCAAAGAACGAGGTGTAGAAACTCCATACAACCTGCAGCTATTGCATGGTGCCTAAGTTTAGTTCTACAATATAGCTCAACCAAACAGGCTCGCAGAGAATGAAATGCAACAACACTGACTGTTCAAGGAGCCTCTCTGTGGAGACATTCCTAAAAGAGTGCACTGCGTTGTGTATTTTTGTATCCCTGTACATGCAAAGAGCTGCGTCTCATTGTCCTGTTGTATCAGGGTGTCAAAAGAAAATACTAGAGGGTTCAGACAATGCAGAGAACATAGTCAGGAGGAACCTTGGAAGACCCCGCTGGCCTCAAGCAGGCAGGAGAAGGGTGCTGGCTAAGTACTGTACTATTGCGCTGAGAGGGAAAACAAAGCCCAAAAGAAATATAACGATGCCCCCCACCCACCCCCAAGTGCTCATGGGGATCCATGTCTTGGTTATATTAAGGTAGGGGTGTAAGAGTGAAGGGAGGGTTAGAGTGAATAGGGAGGGGAGAAAGGGTCTGTTGGTAGCCTCAGACTCCTATCCTGTGCTCAGTGTTGTTTTATTAATCTTGTGTATTTCTGCAGCTGCAGCCTGCAAAACCCTCAACTGTGAGACTCCTCTGGCCTCTTGACCCACAGGCCGCACCCCTCCTCCCCCACCACGCTGATTACTCTGCATGGTTTCCCCCTAAGAGCGAACGGAGGTGGGCACAGGTGAGTTAAGAACAATGTTGGACTGCCACTCAGCCGGGGAAAAAAAGAAAAATACACATGCACCAAAGACAACAGGCAAAGTGAATGACTAGCCTACACAGAGTGATGGTCCTTATGAAACTCCAGCGATGGAACAATAGGGGAGTAAAGAAGCTAAAGTGCACTGGTGTACCAGGCTAGATGAGAAGCCTCCATGTTCTCAATGAGGAGAGACAGAGAATTTACGCAACATGGCAGCACTGTGTTGTAATGTATCAACCCTACTGAGAGCAGCACTGTCACTACCACTCTTCATCATCAGCAGGAGCAAAACACCAGCCATGCATTGTCTTTGGGGCAAAAAATGGTGTGTGTGTGTGTGTGTGTGTGTGTGTGTGTGTGTGTGTGTGTGTGTGTGTGTGTGTGTGTGTGTGTGTGTGTGTGTGTGTGTGTGTGTTTGCAAGTATGCACGCACACAGCAGTACTATGTCCATGTGTTTGTGTGTGCATGCGTGTGCTGAGTGTATATGTGTATGTGTATATGTGTCCGCCTCCACGGCATCCATATTAAACAGTTTTGGAGGTGACTGTGCTTTGCTGGATGTCATGAATATAAGAGAAAGCATCCATCTTCGTGGAATACAATTTCACAGGTAGTGACAGTAAAACTGACTCTATCCTCTGACTGCAGACACACAGAGAGAAAGACAAAGGGTGGAGAAAGTAAAGATACAGGAACACAGACACAGACAGACGAGGCTGCCAGACATCTTCGCATTTTCAGCACACTTAGATTTTCCAGCTGCATCCCATATTAAACTTAGGCTGTTATGTTCTCAATGGTTAAATTCCATTAAAGACTAACCACGCTGATTGATTCAGCTTTATTCACCGCATGCTGACATTATTCAAGCTACAGTTTCTGTGAAACAGGCCTAATATCTATTCCAAACTCATCAGGGAGACTGATATTAGGTCACTTTTCAAAGTCCATCCCATGCTTAACAAGTAATTACACTTTAACAGATGCAAAGTCAAATCCAAGCAAAGACATCTATAAAATGTGTGAAGCTGAAAAATAAAATCTTTCTCTGTCTCAAATCCAAAGGCAGAGAAATGTTACCACTGACTGACCTTATTCTGAAATAAAAATTTCTAAAATTAAAAAAAAAAAAAAAATATATATATATATATATATATATATATATGATACAGTGGCATCTTTTTCAGTTAAAAAGTCTTCAAGAACACAAAAAATTATCCACATTTCACATTTAAACTGTGAGGGCCGTCATTTCTAATTAATTATCTGATGGAAACACATGCATGTCTTCATTTGCAGTGATTTTTCATTAATGGTGTGAAAGTGGAATTGCAGGTGGGAATTTGAACAATTATACCTGGTGTATCACTTTTGTTTAATTAATCTAATTAACTAATCAAGGGGAATTCTCCCTGTCTTACAGATAAAAGTCATAGTACTTAACACTAAGCTAATTATCTTAATCATGAAGGAGATAATGAAGTAATTAGGGCAATTAAATCACAATTAACGCCAGGAGAACAAGTGATTTTTTAATTCATAGAATCATTTATGGGCTTAGGGGAAAGAACATAAGATGTGCTTTATATCGGCTTTAAAAAAAATATATGAACACAGCACAAAGCTATAAGAAATAAAATTAGTTGAGGTGAATAGTGCATGACTAATAGTAAATGACAGCTGTCTGAGAGACCATCACTCTTGTTTGAGGATGGAGGGAGATACCCCTTTTGTCACAGCCAATCATTCCACCCTTGAACATAAGCAGGGAAAACAATGTCAAGTTCAGGTTGAAAGAACAAAGAATCCAGAAGGCAGAAAAAAAAATGCACCAAAAGAAACATGGCTCACATATGAAAACAACTACAGCTGAGCTGATAAGCAGCAGAGCCCAGATGCAGAGAGGAAAACCCAGTGATAGTAACTGGCTCCTGCCATCTGAGAATCGAACCACAAGGAAACATTACAGTGCACACTCTGCTCTCTTGTTTTCTGCTCTCTTTACTGGCATTCACAAGAAAACACAGTTTTCCTTCTACCAAATCCTGCATGTCTTACAAAATATTTTGCCAGTGAAAAACCAAAGTCCATGCAAAGATGTGTTTTTTTTGTCAAGTGTACACAGTGTTCCAGTTTGTGTCTGTTCACATTCACCTCAAAAAGATGTACATGTAATTCACAGGCACACAGACTTTTTTGCTGCCATGTTTTATTTCTGTTTCTGCTGTTGCTTTTGAATGTTAGTACACATCCAAAGCATCATCTCTGTGAGGCGGCGGTGTGTGTGTGTGTGTGTGTGTGTGTGTGTGTGTGTGTGTGTGTGATTCTTGAGCTTGGTTTGTGACTCTCTTTCTGACCATTGCATTCGCTTCAGCGACCATCTCCAGGAGTCGCCACACGCTCCATGAACATGAGTTGATGAAAAACATGAGTGACAAGATTCATGGCTATCAGAGCAGCTGATGAAAATGGTAAGGCGAGAGGCGGATTCAAAAAAATGAACCCTTATTTCTCTCTCTTTTTTCTTTTTTTTTTTTTAACTTCTATTCAAAGAGGAGTCGGGAAGATGAGCCATACAGATATGTCAGGAGATGGAAACAGAGAGAGAATAAAAAATAAATAAACACACCACCCCCTCCCTTTTGTCCCTATAACTTAAATACCTCAGTCATATCAGGATGCAACACAAATGACGGACACTCAGAGCATTACAAAAATTTGTATTTTATTAATATTAATTTTTAAAATTGTATACATTTAAATACATGTTTTACATTGGGCTTGTGCAATTTAAAAAATATAATTAATTTATAGTTAATTTATATAAATATATTTAGAATACCTAATTAAATTATATTTAACAATTTTTTTTATTTATTTCTTTTTATGTTTCATTTTGTATTTTTTTTTTGGTAAAAATTAAGGAGAAAACAAAAAAATAAGGATACAGTAACATAATAATGTAAAAATAATCCACAAGTAATTTATGCATGAAAATAAAACCAAGAAATATTATGAACAAAAAATTGACACATCAAGAAAAGTTAAAAAAAAAGAAAAATAGATCAATATTTGTGAAATTTTTTACATTATATAAACTATCCAAAATGAGTTAACACCGGAATATTTTTCTCCCTTTGTTGGTTTACTTCAGTGAGGGCTTTCACGGTTTGGTACAGCACGGCAACGATTCCATCATGCTTGACTTTGCAGACACGTCGGGGATTTAGCCTGATCGGCCTGTGACTTTTGCAGTTCGGCCGGTACTAAAGCATAACAGCCTCTTTCACTTTCAGCTCCCTCAGCGGGGTCAACTGATTCCTACCAGATGCATCTCCAAATAAAATACAACATCAGACCGAGCACGGGGAAGCTCCTCAGGTTTAAATAAACTGTAAAGCACAATACAAAAGCAGACAGCGAGGACATCAAAATATATTATAATTTGGATTCTGGCATTCAGTTTTAAATTGTATAAAGAAATCTTTTTTCTTATTCTTTGATTATATTTTGGATACATGAATACATCTATTTTACTGCTTTCATTTTCATTTGCAATATGTTTTTAAATTTTAGATTATAATATAATCTAAAATAACAATTAAAATACAGTCTCCAAACACCTGTTTTGTTTATAACTTAAATTCAATCAACTTCAATCAATCAATTTAGAAAAACTGTCTTATACATACACAGTATTATATAAATGATTTGCAACACTTGAGGAAACGGCGTGTTTTCCTACGTTATGAAACAGGGTAAAAATGGCACACGTCACAACACCTGTGCTGCAGCCGCCCAAATTGGTGCTGCAGCAAGAAAGCGAGGGGCTCCAGGGACAGAGGGAGGAAATGGCTGCTGTGTTTGTTTGAGAGGAGGTTAGCAGAGGGGCAGGCTGGATTCTGCTGTGGCCCAGATTTCTCCAATCCCTTTTGTCCGTTTACTCCATGTTTGAGTGGCTTTATAGAGAAATTGCTTTTATTGTGTCCACTCAGGAAAACTAAAAGCAAAAATACCTCCAGCGTTTAGTCTGAAGACAATGCTCACAAAAGCATGGAGGAAATGACATACAAGCCAGGACCAGAGCATCGAAAATGTGCTGTACTTTTGCTCCGCTGCTCTAAATGACAGCTCAACGTTAATGGCCGAGCACCTCACTACGTGTTGCTCCTTCAAGGAAAAGTTTGTCTTTTAACAAAAATTTCTGAAGTATGAGCAAGTTGACAAAGGTACATCTGACAGAGTAGAGATGAAGACAAAGTAAATAGCTGTATCTAGACAAAGCACAAGTTTGCTATTCTGATGTGGATGATATACTTTTAGTCACAGTGCACGGTGACTCCCATCTCCTCCGTGAAACCAACAACTCATTCATATTCTCGAGCCCACAAGTGCCTACATGTTGAACTAGAAGAGCACTCCACAAAAACTGAGGCTCTGACTTGCCATTTTCAACAAATTGATCTGAATCCACACCCAATGAGTTCTTCTGTTGCTCCACCTCTCCAACAGGTTTCCTTACAAACAGCCTGTTGATTTTTATGACAGACAGAGAAATCAACAAACGACATTAAAAACATTGCCACCACCAGAACTCCACCTCCTTGGCAGAGGTAATAAGACAAGGTGGAAGTTACATTGTGGTACATGCATCCAAAATTTTTTTCTAGCACATGAAATTGCTCTGTAAACAAGAAAAGGAGAAAAAACCTCTTAAGTAACCTGGCTTTGGTTTTTAATATTAAATTATTATTCTTGTCATGAATACCTATAAAACATATTGATGGTCTCTCGCTCTCTCTCCCTGTCTTTCTATATATAAATGCTGTGAATATTAAATATAAAGTTCCATAAATAATTACCACCATATCTTCCTTTCTTTCTTCCTTTGAAACCTCCTAAACACACCATGAAACACTTAGGTCCTAGAAATATCGAGCATCCTACTGACTTTCAGTAGGCACTGCAAATATCAGCAGGTTCCATTACTTTTAGATAAGTATGCAGGCTTCTTTGCGATAAGAATCTACTAAAATAAAATCTTGCAGAGAATAAGAAGCTGAGTACGGCAGGTGCCATATTCACTGTGTAATTCTTTAAACTACCAAAAAGGCTAAAAAAAAAAGAAAAAAAAAGAAAAGAAACACCTAAAGGGAGAAAAAAGAGAAAATATTTCTGAAATTGTTATTTCTATATGCGTTATATTTTAGAAATTGTGAAATCACTGTCAAATCTAGGTTCAGGGCTCTGAGACTGCTCACATACAGCTGAAATAGGAGCATAAAACTAAAGCATTACCATTCACGTTATTACACACATTTCCTATTCCCTTCTCTTGGATGAGCAATTTCAATGGCTCCTCTTCCATGCCAGAAGCATTTGTGAACATAAATGATAACACAGGCTTTTATGATTTCTGTGCACTTCCTTGTTTTCTAGCTTTAAGAAAACCATAAAGCCCTCTGTCTGTACTGTATGTGTTAAATGAAGTGTGCAGCATCCGCATGAGCGTGCATGTGCGTGTGTGTGTGTGTGTGTGTGTGTGTGTGTGTGTGTGTGTGTGTGTGTGTGTGTGTGTGTGTGTGTGTGCGTGTGCGTGTGTGTGTGTGGGTGCATGGTCACTCACACATGTTTGAATAACATGCTGAGGAAGTGACAGACTAAAGCTGCATTATGGGGGAGGACACAATGTGGTATTTTTTTCTTCCATGAACCTGTATATTTTTTTGGTGGACTGACCAGACGCCATTTCATCACCGACAACACAGGCCCCAAGAAGACATCCCAAGAGAGATGCAAGATGTAGAAGGATGGCAACTGCACTGCGAAAATGAAATGAGAAGTCAGGGAGGTGCAGAGAGAATGAAGAATGAAGACAGGAGGGGAAGAGGGGACGGCAACTTGACAGAGAAACAGAAAATGATACAGCAGTGCTCTCTTATTAATGCCAGTCCAGCAGTCAATGAATCTAAAAAACCTTAGTGGTGTTGTAATACCTACGTCATCCACCTGTTCTGTGTCCTTTTCAGAAAGGACATAAACACGCACTGGAAGGTTAGACACTTCAACTTGTCTGCAACAAAAGAGACATCTACATCCTGTTAATTTGCAATTCACCGACTCTCCAATGTTCCTGTTCAAAAATCAGCCTGCAAACAATTCACGGCTAGTTGGCCAGTTGTTGCTATCATAATTTTTTGTTGATGTTTTCTTGTGCATCTTTTAATGTCATGGTAAAGATGTCAACTGAGCATAGGGTTATCCTTGGGCTTATCATGTCAAGCAATACAAATTCATTTCATATTCATCAGAATGGTTGTTCTCTGCATGGGGTTCATGGCGCTACCTATCCCACTCCCCCTTTTCTCTTTGATTTGGCTCATTTGAGCAGTGCGGTCCCCGGCAGCTTGTTAGAACTGCCACCTCAGTGACTCTGCCCCCTGGATGGAGAGAGAGGGGGGAGATGGGGGAGAAGGCAGAAATGGAAGGGGTGCTCAGAGGAGTGTTGAGGGGGTGCTGGATGATAGGTTGGGGAGGCCTACCCCAGAGCACTTTCACAAGTCACGGGTGAGCAAGCAAGGTTCAGCGAGTGAGAACCGAGAAAACCTAAACAATGCACACCATCTACTGGCAAGGCAAGGGTACTGCGGTCTGCTCTGTGTGAAGAGGTTGAGAAGAGAGCACTCCCATCAACAAAAGGTCAAAAACAGTCTCTGTCTATTGTTAGAACTGCTTTCACTGTGAAACTGCCTGCATTTTCTGAAATATTACAATGCTGAGCTTTGACAGATTCAAATGACTTCATCTGCCATGACTGTTGCCAAATCTGCCAGAAAATCTATTATGTGCCATCCAAAGCAGTTTGTCAGAGAAGCCACAAGCAGACATACAGAAGTATGCATGCAAAATGACTGAAAATCAAATCATTCAGAAAACCAAAGAGGCAACACCGAGAAGGGAAGTTGTCTTTTTTTATTATTATTGACAAGCTCCAGAAATAATACCTTTAGGTTAAGGGACAAGAGATTTAACTGCCCAAATTACCCATAATGGCTCACATCTGTAGCCTGTGCCTCACTTTCACTTCAGTGTAGCTGAAATGTTTAAATGCAAACCTTTATTAGAAATGCGTGGGAGAGCGATGCACATTACCTGCTGAAAACGGGCAACACAGGAGAAAATGATTTCATAAAAAGTGGGATCATTGTTTTCAACCTTTTCTATTCTCCAAGGTCATATTCATTTATCACAGCAGGGTGCGCAGCAGATACTGGACAAAGACTTGAATATGTAATTGCAGGTGTAGAATAAATAGTGTGAGGTTTGAGGATGAGGGGCACAACATATTCAGCATCAAGACTTGGCCTGACTGGATGTCCAGACATGATATAACCTTGGGGATGTGCCAGCAAAAAAAAAAAAAAAAAAAAAAAGGGGGGGGGGGGGCAGAAGGAGGGGTTAAATGCAGACAGACAGGGGGGGGTACAGACACACACACACAGACACACACATAACAGCTGAAAGAAATTGCATGGAGCAAACCTATTGAGAAAACATTTTCATTTTCTTCCATCTGTACATACATAAAATACGGAGAGGTGCCATTACTGAACCCCGTAACTGCCCTCCATCCTCCTTCCCTTCACCGCATGGAAAAAAAAAATCTAATTTTCCCATCACTGTTATAGAATCCCCCTCCAGACGCATACACGCACACACACACATACATGTACACCCCGAGTAGCCCCACCCACTACTGATCCCGGCCCACATTGAAGCTCCCCCAGCCCCTCCCATCTACACACTCATAGTGATGCACCATTTCTTTCTCTAAGCAAGGCTCCATTTTGTAATAAGTTCTGATCAGTGTTTTAACCAATTTGCATTCAATCCTAAGAAAATGGTGGAAGAGACTTGGTGGAGGGGAAAATGGTGGGGATAGAGTAGCACGGAGACACACGGGGGAATAAGAGTGAATTATCAAACATCCAGCAGAGATTAGTGTGAATTTATACAGGTAGTTGTGCGATGCTGGAAGTTTTGTATGGCTTCAAGTGCTCATGGCTGTCAGTCACTGTTTTCACAGCTAAGTGGTCCAAATAAAAAAGCTTGACTGGCCTTTTATATGTATTTATATTCAACCACAAAAGCTTCCTAAGCACTAAAGAGAGAGGTGATAATGTGAAAATACTGGCATGCTTAGCTAGCTGATGGCAAGACAGAGGTAAGGAGGATATAGCAGCTTTTTATTTTTCCTGCATTTGCTGCCTTTAGGATAATGAGAAGGGAAAATGCACACAACCCTATTGAGCCAAAACACAAATTATGATAGAGGCTAAGCTACAATACAATTAGAGGAGAATTACAGTGTATACTCATTTATAGCGTGCAAACTGTTTACAGGAAATCACCATTTGAATATGCATACAAATCCTCAAGATACATCCCCTCTAAAAGAACTAAACATAAGCAGCAGCAACATGAAGTGATCCCTTTCATTTTTAACTTTAGTGTAAACATGGCGCATTTTGCACAGCATTCTCCACAGTCAATCATGTCACACTGAGATTGCATTAGCAATAAGCTACTGATACACACTGTGGCAGATAATTAATGTGACCGTCTATGGACATGGTGTGATTAAGTGTGACCACAAGGCCAAATAATGTGAAACTATTACAAGAATGCTATAAAAGGCACAAACAAACACAAATTCTCACGTACCCCTGCATTACTTATTGAAACATCATCTACTTTTTAAAGCACCGCTGCGTGTTGATAACGTCAACCAAAATAGTTAAAGAAAGAGTAGCAGTAACGTGATAGCACGAATGATATATTGAACCACTCCAGATAGCTAATCCAAATGTGCATATCACTTTTTCCTCCATGAAGGACCGGACATGTGAACAGGAAGTAGAATGGAGGGCAGAACTTCCTAAGGTCCAGAGCCAGCCATGACCTGAGTGCAAGCGGCCAGCTTGTGGGGGAAAGTTAATGGCTGGTTCAAATCACGTTAAAGGCTGGAGAGATAGCCAAGTTAATTACAACATCGCTGAAGATTTTTTTTTCTTTCCTGAATCTGAATAAGTTTTTCATTAATGGTGTCACAGGGATCAGCAGTTATCAGTACCTCTGGAGGGATAGCAGGGGGGGGAAAACAATCACTGATTCTTTCACACAATTTCACCATCTAATTTCCGACCATGCATTTTGGAACAAAATTAATTTCCTTGGCT
This sequence comes from Archocentrus centrarchus, assembly GCF_007364275.1. Lineage (NCBI taxonomy): Eukaryota > Metazoa > Chordata > Actinopteri > Cichliformes > Cichlidae > Archocentrus > Archocentrus centrarchus. The sequence continues at coordinate 17,143,741 of NC_044348.1, forward strand.
ATCTAATAAATCAGAAACAAGTGATTGCTGCTGGTGCCAATCCAGGCAGGCACAATGAGATCTCTCCGCTCTGCTCTGACAGAGTGAACTGCGTGTCCCTGCTGAAGCTGAGACACGTCATGCAGACTGTGCTGTAGGTCTGCGTGGGATCTCCCTCTTCAGCCATTTCCTCACTCTCATTCACATCAGTGTTTCACACCTCCTTTTATTGGAAAGAATGTGCCACCAATAGTGCTGCGTTCTTATTGATACGTAGAGCTGTCCTCCATTATCTCATTTCTTCCTCATTAGCTCAACTTCTGCGATTACATTTATTTATATGTAAGATATAAAAATTACCCACTCTGCATGTTTCAAGGTGTGCAAAATTAGGATTATATTATTCAGTGGTTTACATGACCTGCTCCATACTACATTATACATGCAGCATCTTGTAAGATTCAATGCATGTTTTCCACATGGCTTACCCCTGAAACAACTGGGGGGTTTTGAAGATAGGCTATATGCTAAAATGCCTCAGGCTATCTTTACAAGGTTATAGAGCATTAAGAGTTGGAATGCACACCCAGGGAGACAAGGGGGTAAACCTCGTACACACAAATGAACACACTCGAACACTACCACCACCACACTCTGCACCTCAGCTCTAAGGGTGCTCCCTGGTTGGAGCCTTTGGAAAAGTTGGGGGCAGGGTGCAGTGGGTAGGAAGGGTTAAACGATGGTGTTGTAAAACATTTATCTGCTTCAGATAGACTGTTAGATAGGTTGAACCTCATCCCCTGCCATTACAGAATTACCCTAACTGCTGCCATAGTGTGGCTGAGCATAGACACCGTGCCCAATCCCTCTCCACCATCCTATTGATTTTCACACCCTGAGACAGCATGCTCCCAAAGGGCAGTAAATTATAGGGCGTTTTACAGGGAATTACACCTGCACCGGAAACTTTACAGGGACACGGGTGTCACGGCCCACTCTCACTCTCTTCTGCAGACTGCTGGGAAAAACTGGACATGGCTCAATTCAACCATTTTATTCACACATGTTAAAGAATGCAGTCAAACAACTATATAAACACTGGTTTCCACAGCACAAAAGGAATGCATACCTACAATTATGACATTCAAATGCAAACAGGCCTGTAAGACAAACATTTCAAGTTTATTTAGAAGGTGTATTATTTTTACTACATAAACAATGTAACTGTAAAATAAGGGATGATGCGTCACGCGATTCACTGGGTTTGAAACAAAGAAATCTCTGTTCCAGAAATATTTTCATTTTCAGCTAAAATCAGCTAAAATTAAGTTTAGCTTCAGTACAACAACAACAGCAAAAAAGTCTATCATACTCATACATAGGGTCAGAAATGATAGTGCCAAAAAGTAAAGCATAGGTTGCACATGATTAAATACAAATATTATTCAAACCAATTAAAAATACAATTTTCATGTGTGAGAACGTAGGATACAGTAAACTTCCAGATGTGTGCTTGATCAGATGACTGTGGAGCTGTGGGTGCTGTTTTGTAAAGGGTATGCTTGCTTCTGTTTAGACTTTATTATTTTTTCAGTTTTCAATGTCAACACTGATAGGCATGTAATTCTGTCTTATGGATAAAAGTTAATATTGGCAGAGTTAATACTTACTAATGCTAAAGAAATGCAAGAAAAAGCAAGAGTTATCCCATAAACGTCTGACATAAGACTGAAACATTAAACTGGACAAAAAACAGACTTAAATTTACCACACCAAGCTGTTGATAATTCAAAAAGCACAGAGTACGATCCATCTTCTTGCTCAAAAGACAACTATGCAACAGATGGGCAAGGTATGATGATAAGTGGCTACTTCTACAGTGGTGGAATAAGGAATCAAGCAAGGAATTGCAACTAATAAAAGCTCCCAAACTCTGCAACACCTGGATATATATGGTTTCTTTTCATTTCTTCTCCAGCTCCACTTTCTCCTAGTAAAACTAGCTCTGAACAGCAGCACTCACTGACCTCAGGATAGCCCTGCAAACATCAAAGACCCTTTATCTGTTCCAGGTGTGGACTGACTCACGCTGTGAGTGTGTGTGAGAAAAAGTGAGTGAGAGAGAGATGCAGATGTTTATGTACATGAACAGATTCAAGATCCACAAGCAATTTACGAAACTAAAACAGGAGAGCAATACAAACTCTCCATTAAGTCCCCAAGCATGTGAAAGCAATAGGATAGCCTTGTACACAGGCACTGCTCAGGCCCAGTACTTTGTATCCAGACAATGTGTCTACACACAGCTGAGACAGATTGACGTTCACACGTAGCATCGGAATGTAACTCAAAGACATTTCAGTTTAACCCATGTGATTAGATTTTGCTTCCTGCATGGCTGCAATTTGATTTCATCAGTGACAGACTAGAAAACAATGCCATACAGCTACAAAAGAGGACTGCAGCATGTGCAGCTCTGAGCACAGATTTTTAAACACGGTCAGGGTTATTTATGATTGGTAAATGCTGAAGATGTATTGTGCAGTTAGTCCTCAATGAGCTGTTTCTGCAATACCACCTGGTTCAAATAAGACAGACATATACTCACCAAACGTCTGCAAAAGATGACAGATAAATACATAAATACAAACATGCAGACGGGTACTGAGCAATATGCTACACAGTAGTGACCTCAGCCCTTTCCTGCTCCCCTTACTCTGTCTGGTTTCAGGTTAAACTTGACCCCACACACTTGACCTTTGCTGGTTGAGCAGAGAGACGCAAGGGCACAGCTGTGAGGGAGGGTCCATGGCAGGACAGACTCCCCTCTGACAAAGGGAGAAATTCAATTGAAGCATATTAGTGTCCAAGTAGTTGAATATCACTCATTCTAGCTAACTGGAAACATCTTTTCTTCTGAGCTCAAGGCAGCTTCCATTAACCTCTAAAACAGTGGGAGGGTCGGGGTTGGGCGGGTCACACAGAAGACAGCCCAGCTTCAACTTTGCCAGCACTTCCCTCCGGCACTCTATTTTTAACCTGTGATACATATTGCTCTGGTCATTATTTTCAATGTTTTTTTCTGCACTGTCAAACGCCTTGCAGGTTTGATGTATGAATGGTGGTCCATCACTTACATTGTTCCCCAGGACAACCAATGAGTGTTGGTTCCCTGCAGTGGGACAGACAAAGACAGATACATGGGCCTGGCTCAGGCCATAGGTACCAAGGGACACTTCTCAGGACAGCTTACAAATAGGACTGAGAGAGAAGGGATGAAGCTGAATAAAAGCTGATACTCCACAGAGCTGTTCAACCCATAACTGTCACCTCTGCAGATTGAACAGCCATCCCAAATGAAGATAAACTATCGATCCACAGAGTAATATCTCGTGTTTGGTAAGTCTACAATGAGACGAAGAGTTGCCAGAGAAAATATTCTCTTGCTATTTGAATATTGATCTCAATAGCAACACACAGACTTTACAAGAATGAAACAGGAAGGCATTTAGGAGCTGGATCCAACTTCACTCTATGAGCTGCTTTATAACAAATTAAAAGCAAGAGGAAAATCATACTGAAATTGGATCCCATCTCGCTGCAGCCTCCCTCCACCCACACGCCTTTCCCCCCCTGCCATCCCCAATGTCTCTTTTCTCCACAATCAGTGTCAGAAGAAGCAGTGAGGAACGGTTTGTGAGAAACACTTATCTAGCACAGCGGCAGAGCCCTGTTCCTACACCCTTTATCTCACCAGGAGATGGAATTCAATATACAAAAACCCCATCATGCAGCAGCATCACGCCTGTGCTGGGGATAAGGGCAGGGTTGCCAGGTAATTGGTTGGTGGTGGACGAACACAAGGTTTGAGACTACCCGTGGAGGAGTGGAGATTACAGCAAGGGGTGGAGGGACTGGGTAACTGGTAGTCAGTGGGGTGAGGGTGGGGGGGTGTCTTGACAAGCTTTCTCCACATCCCCCTTCTCTTCCATCCATCCATCCTTACCCCTCCTGCTCATGTAATCTGCAGCCCCACAAATGTACACATGTGCTTGTTGGTTGGTGTTTTTTTGAGCTTCGCAATGAATAACAAAGCACGCTGACTCTATTTGCATAGCCCCTACAGTATGTCACAACACAACCCCAAACCCCCTTCAAATAGAGAAAAAAAAATGTTCTAGGCCTACTTTGTTTCTATTATACAAGTTTGTATTTAGCATATGTGCACACATTAATTAAGAAAACCCATCACATCCATGACATTTAAATTAAAATTAAAGCAGATAATGTCAGAAGAACGGAGTATCATTGTGGAGCAAAAATAATTCTTTTCCTTTGAGATAATGTAAAAGGGGATTGGAGGGTGATGATCCTGCACATGCAGTGAGAGTGGTGAAAGAGAGAAGGCGCACAGGAAATCCACCGGTACACCATTTCCCGTTTTCCAGCAACTCCTCGAGATAGCAGGCAATAGTGGAGGGAAAGATAAAGGAACATGGGAGAGAAAGAGAAAGAAAAAGTCATTTCTTTGATTTATTTATGATGGAATGAAGGTATGCTGAACGCATCAGAACATGCAGCAGTGGTCATACTGTCAGGAAAGATGAAGTGTCTTCATAGTCGACTGAGCGAAGAGCAAGGAAACGAAAGAGGGAGAGACAGAAAATTAGAGGGAGAGAGAGGAGGGTGGCTATACTGCAGAAGGGTGTTAACCATCTCATCTCTACCGCACCACCGCACTCGCCACAAAATGGCTACTTCGTTCCTTCTGACAACCAGCACCCCGGAAGGGGGGGGGGGGGGGGGGGGGGGGCATCTGAACCACCGTTATCTCATCTCCCACCTCTGTAGCCTATTCTTCAACCTCAACTATTTCTCATATTTATGGACTCTTTTCATGCACCACTCTATCGAGTGGCTTTTTACCTGCACAAATTTATACCAAAATTGAACCAATTAAATCCATAGTTTTTCACATTAGTCTCCTTACAGTTAAAGAAACTACTTTTGACTTTAGACAAAATAGTGTCCTTGTGGCTGCAGAAGAAAATTTCCAAATCTTGTGCATAATGCATCAGGAACAATGCAGTTATGTAAACACATTTAACAGATCAACAAGATGTTAGTATGCTGATGAATGAGTGAGAACTTACAGAAAGAGCAGTTTAAAAGTGAAAATGATACTAAAACACCCAAAGATTCACATTTTTTTATGACATGTTTTAGAACTGAATCCAAAAAGGTAAGCATAGGGAAAAAAAACTAAAAAACAGAGCTGCTAGTGAGCAAGTGGATTGCTGCCTAAAACACAGGACATGAGCTCATGACCAGAACAACATCCCCCTCTGCAGGCAAAAAGAACACAATCATTGTCCACAAAAAAAAAAAATGCTTTATGAACTAAGATGGAACCTTGGAGGCCATTTCCTTTATTACTTTACATCTATTTTGTGTTATTGTGCTCCTATTTGAAGACCACTTCAGAGAGTACATTTTAAAACAAAGAGAGCTGTTGCTTCAACAAGCAAAAGAGAGCCCATGATTCACACTGCCAAAGAGTACAGATGTACATCACAAGCAGTATATGCATGCCACAAGCCTCAGTCCACAGAGGTTGTGTTAAATTGTAGATCTAATTGAAAATGTTGGTGAACACCAAATTGAAAATAAAATCAACTTGTTTCTTCCATTCCCTCGTTCAGCCTATCCATTCTGCCCTTATAATTATGTAAACAGAGCCATCTCCAGTGGAAATCACCTTGCCATAAAAACTAAACCATGTATTCCACCAGCTAAGATTTAATGGGTCACAGACAGACAATAGTCAAAAGCTAAAATTGCCGAAGTTTTTATGCAGTTGGAATTGCAGATGGATGTGCATTTACATAAACTAAGCATAAATGTACTCTGTGTTCAGGCCTGCCCTGAATCTTCAACCTTGTAGCTGATAAAAATTGAATGTCTGCAGTTTCGGTTCAAATAAGCTCGACAAATGCAGAGAGTTAAAAGTAATAAAGTTCGAAATGGTGAAAGAAAAAGGATCTGAAAATCGGCAAGGCCACACCAAGTGCTTTTTTGAGGGTTCAGGATCAATATCAGGGACAAAAGAGCCTTTGGTGATTGCTTTCTTGATACAGACATAATTTTGAAATGATTCTATTAGCGTTTTATGACTATATCTAATCCAAGAACAACAAAGAATCATCAGCTGCAAAAAAAAAAAAAAATAATAATAGTATTATCATCATTCCTAAAACACATATAGCCCCACACTTGCCAGTAAAGTCTGTAACACAACATGCCTTGTATGCATTTGTACATTATCATTCCACTCAGAAAATTAAAAATTAAAAATAAAGCTGATTAAAAAATATCTCCTGTGCTTATGTGGTATCATTTTTTGCTATGATTTATCCAGCGATTGACCTGGCACTTTTCCCTCTGTGTTATGGACGACTTTACAGCAGAGCCTTTGAATCAACTGATGCTTTAGCACAAGCCCTCAACTCCAAGGTTATTTCTTCAGGATTTCCTTTAAGTTCTTTAAAGAAGAGCTGGCATTTGGAATACATATTATACATAAAAACTCGGTCAAATAAACTAACAAAAGTTAGGAGATCAGTGGCATCAAAGCATTCCTGGGCTGGCTCAAACCAGACGATGAGCCTTGTGTCTTTGTGAGCAGTCGCTCGTAGATGTTCAGCACATTTTGGAGCCTGGCTTTAGATTTTTTCACAAGATTATCTTTTGGTCTTTGAAGCCCAGAACCCACCTGCTTCAATCCTAACAGCACTACCCCTCCGGTTTCCAGGCTGTGGTTCCATTGGTCAACATAAACAGCACCTATAAGCTTTACCCTCAGGGGGATTCCTGTTTATTACTGACCAAAGTCTGTGAAGAAGCCCTGCAGAGATCTTCAAGAAAGCTTTGGTAAATATGCTCCCTATGAAATATGAATCATTTGGGAGAGTTGCTGGCAATCTGAAATAATTCTATGAGTACGGACAAGTCAGCTTGGATCCCTGATATAGTCTTGTGGATTTTAACTTTAAGAATCCAAGGAATCAATGTGACAAGTGGAAAAAAAATAGCCATACCTTTGTAAACAGATCAAGACTATATGTATTTCAATTAAAAGCTACTTGTAGTGCCATACAGGAATAATGCACATGTATTACCACCAGCTGTTCTTTGTACAGTATGTGTTTTCAGCTATTAAAAAGATCAAAAACAAAAGATTTGGTGCTGGATTAAGTGGACCTGGAACATGAATAAAATCCCTAATGATGTCATGAAATGTGTTTATTATTGTTCTGTCTTATCTGTTTTATTGTATCATATGATCTGACACTCATCAGACACAACTTGATCTACATACAGTATATTTAAAAAATAGAAAATATACACAAACATCCACAGTACACAAAAGTCTTTGAAGACAGGACTAAATACAACAAATGTCAGCAAGATTACAACAGCATGGTTGAAATGGAGCAAAATGTCAATGGATCCACCAAATCACTTCTTATGAGACCAGGAGTTAGCAAACAGAGGACTGAATGAAAAGGGGTCATCTTGCATGCTACCTTCAAGGTAGAATGAATAATAAATGGGCTAGCAATGGACACAGAGAGGTGTTATCAATATTTTAATACTTGCCCCTCTAATTTGAGACTTACTTTTTCAGACTGCCACCAGTGTCCCAACACATATTCTTAACCTTTACTTGGCAATACACCGATGGCACACAAGCAACCTCAGAATGACCAATAAAGCATTTTGGGATTAAGCAGAGTGATATACCAGAGGTATGTTAAGGTGATTCATAACAAAGAAATAATGTAAGGCAATCAAAGAAGAAGAAAAAAATAACTGTTACCTTAAATTATAATTATATATTATCATATTTTTTTAAGTGTGTTGCCAAAAAAGTCTCTTTAGTGTTTGCTACAGAGCAAGTTAAAAATATAAAAAAATAATGAGCATAAGATCATCTGACTTATCTGATACAAATACATATAAACAATTACACTGAACTCAAGATACTCAAACTTTATTTCTGTTAACTTCAGCGCTTATGCAGTCAGCTTCAAACAGTGGAGGCAAATGAGATCTATTCCTCTGTCAGGCTTTGTGTGTAAATCCTTTTGTCGTCCCCTCTCTCATAAAGTGTCAGTGTCCTGATTACCCTGCAGTGCGGTAGAGAAGCAAATGGATGAGCAGGAGCGGAGGGAGCGGGGCGAGGTGGGAGGTATGCGAATGAGATGCTCACTGACCCTGCCACCATCACAAAACACCAGTCTGATCTAATAACCTGACTGGCTGAAAGAGCGGGTGGATTGGTACATATCAGTCCAGTTCTGCCTAGCTGCAGCTCCTGCTTAAGTATCAACCACTCCATAAAACCCAATCATCAGGCATCCACCACAACTACTATTGTAGTTTGTAGATGTTGATGTCTCTACCCTGACTAGATCTGAAATAACAGTAAAAGCAATTTCACTCACAACAATCTTTAGGGGACAAACACACTGTACACACTCTGCATATTCCCTAGATTGGTTACTTTTATATAACGCTCCGGTCTTCACTGGATGGCACCACTATGAAGGTTAAATCAATAGTCTGCACACTTGTCATTTGTTAAAAAAAAAAAAAAGATCTGGTTGAATAATGATCCAGAGGCATTGTGTAAAAACAGGTGATTAAGTATTATAGCGACTGGACTGAAAAGAAGAGAAAGAAGCTCTAATTGGGAGTATAATTATTTGTCTATAGCACTGTCACTTTAAATATCACAAAGCTTTTCTGCACAGCAAGGCCTGTCAGCCAGAGTTGTATCCTTATACCACTGTCTAAACCTCTCTGAAGTTAAGTGCTCAGTTCCAATCAAGCAACAACTGGGATGAACTTAATTTTTAATTTAAAACACTTCTGGAAAGTTTGTTTCCTGTGCACTCCCATCTCTCAACCGTTGCACGCCAGGACAAAGTTGCACAGATACTGGCTTGTTCAGCCAAGTCACATAGATTCCAGCACAACAGCCCGAAGACAGGCCTATGTACTGCTCCTCAGAAATCAGCAAAACGGACAGTAACACCAGGGACTGGCTGCATCTCACGTCTGTTCACATTAAATGAGAGGCTGACGATGTTAATTAGGCAGAGTAAATTTACATCAACAAATTATGTAAGTAGCTTCAAGAGTAACAAAGCGTGATACCAGTTAAGTCACAGTTTGGCAAGCGCTGCCCTGCCACTTCATGCTGATGTGGCCATGGTCGATCAAGCAGAGAAGCCTCAAATGCCAATTAGACATGAGTGGGTAATTGTGTCGGGGGGGCTGGTGGCACAAGGGAGTTTGTTACAATGTCCTGAGGCACTCTGTGTTTCCATCCTTCCCTGACATAGAAAGTGACACATCTGAGTTCACTGATAGGGAAATTTTTTTTCTCTCACCCTCACATGCACGCACGCACTCACACATGCGAAAGGAATGACTGTTGGGCTGTCTGAAAGAAAATATCATTCAAAAGAGGCAGCTGCATTTACACAGATTTTTGCAAAAGTATTTTTGAAACCAATCTATCAAAATGAAGACGGTCTCACTTACAGTGCCATGAAAAAAGTATTTGCCCCCTTCGATTTCTTAGTTTGCTGCATTTTTTTCACACTTAAATGTACCAGGTCATCAAACAAATTTTAATATTAGACAAAGGTAACCCAAGTAAATATAAAATGCAGTTTTCAAATGATGATTTCATTTATTAAGGGAAGAAAACTGCCCTAAATAACCTGGCCCTGTGTGAAAAAGTAATTGCCCAGTAAACCTAATAACTGGTTGTGCCACCCATGGCAGCAAGAACTGCAATCAAGCCTTTTCTATAACTGGCAATGAGTCTTTCACATCATCGTGGAGGAAATTTAGGCCACTCTTGTTTGCAGAATTGTTTTAATTCAGCCACATTGGAGAATTTTTGAGCATGAACAGTCTGTTTAGGGTATCTCAAGCATCTCAATCACATTTAAGGTTGCACTTTGACTAGGCCGCTTCAAAACCTTCATTTTATTTGTTTTAGGGGTTTTTTTTTTTAGCCATTCAGAGGTGGACTTGTTGGTGTGTTTGAGATTGTTGTTCTGCTGCATAACCCAAGTGAGCTTGAGCTTCAGGGCACAAACTGATGGCCGGACATTCTCCTTCAGGACTTCCTGGTAACGAGCAGAATTCAGAAGGTTGCATCAGGAGGTTACAGCAAGTCATCCAGGTCCTGAAGCAGCAAAGCACTCGCAGACCATCACACTACCACCACCATGTTTGACTGTTGGTATGACGTTCATTTTATGAAACACTCTGTTAGTTTTACACCAGATGTAATGGGACTCCAAAAAGTTCAACAATAGTCTCATCAATCCACAGAATATTTTCCCAAACGTCTTGGGGATCATTAGATTTCCTGGGGAAATGTGAAATGAGCCTTTGTGTTCTTTTTGGTCAGCAGTGGGTTTCACCTTGGAACTCTCCCTTAGATCCCATTTTTTTTCCTTAATAAATGAAATCATCATTGAAAAGCTGAATTTTGTATTTTCTCAAGTTATCTTTGTCTATGTGCAAAAAAATAAGAATATTTTCCCAGCCTTACACAGCACAGTAAATGTAATCACCTTGAACTGATACTGATTGGATGGATTCTAAAAGAGGAAATGGTGGTCTTACAATTGAAGCGCGTCATGCCACTCACAGCTCCACCAAAATATGGCTAAATGCACAAGATCTGTGGTCACAACATAGCAGTATATGTTAGTCATTACATGTGTCGCTTTGTGTACAGTAGCCTTGTATGTTTGTTTATTAGGAAGTAACTCATGTAACAACATGCTTAACTGCCAACTAGTAAAAGACAGTAGAAACTTAATTATTGATGAAACTGTAGGCTGAAAATTTTGAAACTAATTATAAACTACCAGCATTTTATGTTGTGTATCCTCATTTAGGTAAGATTAAATGCATCTATTCCCAAAGAAATGACATTTTTTTATAAGAAAAAAAAATAACTTTTCTTAGCTGGGGTTATTATTATAAGACTGAGTGCATTAAGTGTGTCAGTTACTCATGGCTTGTTCTGTCATGCAAAAATTGAAAGCCAGTGTTTCTACTCTACTTTTTGAAGCACTACTGGTTTCCATCAAGCCCTGGCTGTGAAGTCCTCCATCTCTCCCTCTTTCTCTCTCTATCTCTCTCGCCCTCGCAGCAGGACTTGGTAGCCCAGGATGCCCACCCACATCTCCGTTTTCTAGGCTGCTCTTGATTCTAATTGGCTCAGACCAGCCTTATACCTCTGTAATACCCGCATATTAAAACTCATATGGTAACATTCTCTCACCTAATAGCCACACAGTGAGAGGCATTTTCAACCACATTACCTCTTATTGAGTTACGGAGTCCCATCGTTCCAAACACGACAAATTTAATTGATCCAGTCTATAAAAATCTCTGTGCCACTGTGAAAGACCTGTTTCTTGGGTTTATTTATTTATTTATTCACTCTGTTTCCCCACTTTGGAGAGTGAAGCACTGCATGAGGCACAAGGAAATTAGTTTTATTCCACTCCTTACAAAAAATGGATGGATGTAGAGGAGAAATTCAAAGGTTTCAAAATTAGATCAATGGTCTCAACAATCAATCAAAGGCAGGGTTCCTCCGGTGTCCGCCTTGGCTGTAAGTTTAAAATGAACCTTTAAAACAGCAGGTACAGAGTCCACTCTTAAGTGAAGCACGCAGGGGGGACCCAAGCTGTGGAAAAAGCTAATAAAAAAAAAATATAAGCACAAAGGAAAAAAAAAAAAATTAAAAAACAGCTACAGCAAAGATTTTATATTTCATTATTCCCCTTTTTTGTATTTTCTGACACAAGTTCCATATTCAGTAAGATGCTTGTAATGCTTTAAAGGGAAGAAAATGCCTTTCATTTCCAGTACCAAGTACAAAAGAAGCATTCAACCTCTGTCAGCCAGACCAAGTGAGACTGACAGACTACAACCATCAGCCAGGAGTGTTTTAAAGTGAAAATTTACTTTGGAAACTTTTTTTTTTATTCAGTGTACATAAAAAGTATGTTTATGCCCTGACATTCACCCATCATACATATTATCCTGCTACCAACTACTGAAGACATTGAGCTCAGCACAATACTTAAGTGATTAACCAAAATAAATATTATATCCATTGGAAAAGCTGGGGATTGAATTGAGCTGAACATTAAAACACTGGCCTTAAACTTGCCTATTGGGGGAAAAAAAAGTGATAATAAGAAGAGAAAAGGTGGACGAATACTGAGGTAATCCTACCAACAGAGTGCTTCCCCCATGAAGGATTTAACTATTCCCAGCAACTAGATAAACCAGATATTATATTGCAGAGCAGAATACAGTGTGTGTGTGTGTGTGTGTTGGTGTATGTGTGTATGCAGTTTGCAGCGCAGGTAAGATATGTGTATGCTAGAGGAGGCATAACCTCTGAAAATGCCACGAGGAACGTGGAGAGGTCCGTAATTTGCCAGGTAGGATTTTGTGCTTTACTGCCGTTTAAAAGCAGCTGAATTTGGGTTTTTTTGTTCATTAAATCTTGTTTCAGGACACATAAGTCCTTATTTATTCCTTTTTCATTGAGGAAATAATTCAATCTCTTTTTTTCCTGATTACATTTTTAATTAATGCCAGTCAGGGTTATGGCTGGGGTTAACATCAGCTTTCTCCTCTCAAATGCTGGACTCTGTGTAAAACAGTTCAGATGAAGCTCAGGGGTAGTGACTGAGAAAGAATTCAAAAAAGTAATTTGTTTTCTCTTAAAGACATTCTTACATTGTAAACCTATAATATGAGTGAGGGAAATGTAGCAATTAATTGCCTATTAAAGATAGATCTTCATTAAATGTTAAATAAAACTGTGATTGATCACAAAATCCTTACTTAAGAACTTATTCAAAAGACAGAGCTGCAAAAAAATCAGTCCACAGTGTCTCACCTTATCCTTGATCTGGCTTACATGAGCCTGTCAACAAAAACTAAATTATCAAGACGCATTTTTGTGAACTCAAGAGGTATGTTTCTCATACCAAACATCCTCTTGAGTTCACCAAAATGGATTGTGATAATTTCCTCTGTGGTGCTTTTTTTATACTATTCTTCCTCAGAACATCAAACTCAGAGCAGAAAGGCAAAAATGTGGTGCTTCTAAAGTGGCATCATGCAATTAACTGAGTACCCATCAGACACACTTAATTCTAACAATTTAAAAAAGAGAGAAAAATCACAAAAATGCTTTCATTTGGTTCAATTAGCCCAACCCTCTCATCGTGTTTTCTCAGGTCTAGACCTCTCAGAGTACCGGTTCTTTTTCCCCACATCTTAATCTATCTAGTAACTTTCCAAAGCATTAGCTATGAGCTTTTAATAAGAAGCAAATTAATCATACCAGTCAATTACTGATCTCATCACGTAAGCTAAAGTGGCTTCAAGTGCAACATCTAATAGAGAAGAACAAATTCAGGAAAGGGACTATTACCAATGTATTTCAATGTATACAAGTTAAGAAAATAATTTAAAGTAGAGTGAGGTATAAAAAAATCCTTGAAATTAACATTCAAATGCTCCTGCAAGATGAATACTAATGAACTTTAGAGAAGGGACTGCTGGAAGAAATTGGGAATGGGGCAATTAAAGAATGCCTGAAGCAACTTAACAGAGGACAAAGCATCCAGTCTTTCTAATTAAATTCTGTGGCAGACACCTGGCCTTTCACCTCCTCCTCCATTTCCCTGTGCTCCCAAGTGGCAGTCATGAAGAAGGGTGTCTCACAAGCTTCATACTCCTCTTCTTCACGTAGGGTGCAGCCCGTCTTATTCATGGGCAAACCCTCCCAGTAGATCTAATCAGTGGTGGTCGGCTGTTGTTATAGAGTAGATATATCACAATTACTATTTACCACACACCGCCTGCACGCAGAGAATTATTTCTGTATAGTGTCACTCAAAATTCAAGAATTAGGAACACCTGAAACTGAGCACAGACTTGTCTTGACCTTACTACCGAAGCCTCAGGGGGTATAAGATTTTGGTTGCACACTTGCATTAGTGTGCATGTATGTTCATCTAGGTGCCCTCACAACTGAATTGGTGATACACATCACCCACTGGCACAAGACTGCAGAGGGTGGAGACACAGTTCTTGTCGATTAAAGGGAACACAGAGTACGGGATAAGTGAGGTTTCACAACCTTGCTCCCATAGGGATCTCTTAGAAGTACAAGACAGTGAGGAGGAACAAGTGTCAAAGGGAAGCTCTCTGGTAATGGTACGGAAGTTAATAAAATGAAGGCAGGTAATGGAAATTGGTTTTAAACCACTGGCCACATTCCTCCTGAGATAGAGATGGCTTGGGCTAATGAACCCTGACAGCCTATTCCACAGCAGTCCCACACTTACAGCACATTCACCTCCAACACTGTCTCCTCCCACCATCAGGACAAACCAAGGTAAGAAGGATAAAGTTACAACTTCACACCGTTTAACTACTCCCTGTTATCTAGTTATTTAACACCCAATCAAACTCTAAAGTGTGCAGTGGCAGCGCGGCCCCTCTCACATCAATTACACTGGAAATTCTCCACTTCTGCACAAATAACTGAGTTCTGCTCGACCCAAATGGTAAATTTACTTCACTTTATTGTCATCTTGGTTGCTCCAAGATTTCAGCAAGCCACAATTAACTTTGTAATCGCCAATTACCACCAGATCAGTATGGGCGAGGATTTGTAACTACTACCTGCTCTAATTTCTTTCCCACATAGCAAAAGTCTGTTTCTGGAAGTGATGCACTATACTGGATGGTATTTGTCTTGTACCTAAACCTATAAAATGGATTCGATATGAGCCGGAGTTCACCAATTCATATTAAATATTTCCAAGTAATGATGATATAAAAGTGCAAAATGGTTTTGAAAATCTGCACATGGACTGAAAATAACTGTTCCAGAAAATACCCAAGTTTAGGCATAAAAAACCACCAGCAGTGGTTAGCGTTAAACTGATTAAAAATGTCATTCGACATATGATTAATGTCATTTTGGCACAAGATTATAATTTCCACACATGATTCTTTAGTGATTAGTTAAGACCTTAGGTGATCTATTTACCACGGAGATAACTATTTTTAGACAATTAACACTTGGAGCATACCTAATTTTTTTAATGAACCTTCTCAGGGTTAATTGCGTCGGTGCTATTGTGTGATAGAATAAGGGCAACCATGTCGAGGAGGCAGAAAAGTCCTGAAGTTGTACAATGCTTTGCAGGCTGTAAAGAGGAAAGAGATTATGGATTGCCCACTGTGTCCTCATAAAAATTTAATGTCAAAATGTTTTCTTCTTCAAGTCAAGATTAGGTCCAAGTACAACATATATCATATACACTTCATAAGAAAAATCATATTGGGTGTCAAAGCAGAAGGCTAGAGTACAAAAATACATTTGTTTGATTTTATATTTATTTATGTATTTATTGCCTGCAAAATGAAAAGAGGAACCTACACGAATACGACGTGTGCAAAAAGAGAGGAGGGGCAGATAACGTGCAGTTAATCAACATCACATGGCAAAAGAGCACTAAAAACTTTGAAAGGCAAAAAGAAAGACAAGGGTGCCACTAATGTTCCCCAGCTTCCCTCCTGCAGTGGACTTCCTCTGACATCTTTTTTTTTTTTTTTTTTTTAATTACTGTTTCTGTTTTAAGTAAATGTGGACCTAATGTGTCATTTATTTCCCTCCAAAGATAAGCAACCTGTCTTTCTTTGCAGACACCTAGACCAAAGAGTGATGGGAGGAATGATTATATAGCACAGGCTCTAAAAACTTTCCCTCAAGTTTTGGTATTGTTTATGTAAGCATATTCTACAGACACGAAAAGCACATTTACTGGTAGCAAACTTTAAATTTTATTATTACAGTTATTCAGGTATTAAAAAGGTGCAATTAAAAATAGCAAAGCAGTGAAAAACAACATATTTTTTAAATGGTTACAAAATGGTTTAACAAGTATACACACATTGTCACAAAATAATTTAATTGGCAAAAAAATCCTTTAAAAAAGTCCTTCTGGGTTGTTTTTTTGTTTTTTTGTTTTTTTTTGCAAATTACCATCTACACAGAGCGGCAATGCCTCTGTCTTACATTATAACAGGAAAGGGGAGATTTTGGGGGGAGATGAGCCCAGTCAGTTGTTATAAGTACAGACAGTTTCTTTCGAAGGACGTAATGCATGCTCTTTCATGATTCTCTTGGCGATAAGACATAATCTAAGATTCCCTCCACTGATAAAGGTTCTCCTGCACACCCTAGTGGAAATGTAAGGCGAATGTTTGAAGTGAAGACATACGCCAGTCCCCTGTTAGTCAGAGCATCAAAGACAGAGAGAAATATAATCTAGTCCCAACTCCCCAGAACATTTATAAATAAAATATCAAGTAACTGAGACCCTAAGACAATCCCCATCATGCCAGAGTGGCAGGAGAAACAAGCATGGCTGATCACGAGGAGGGCAGCCAGGGGAGAGTATAAATCCCAGCGGTGTTTGATAGTTATATTTAATGAACTGGAAGCAGGGGCAGTTTTGCTGGGTCCCTGTGCCCCAGTTTGGCCCACACTCACCCAGACCCAGCCTTCAGAGAAAGGTGCTCTGTCTAATCTGGCTTCATTTTATGCCTCTTTAACCATGACCAATGTATTTAAATGGCTGTTTCTTTGACAGATGCTCAGTTCAAATTATTCCTAACTGGAAATTTGTAGGAGTGATATTAAATATCCTTCAGGCCAGGGTGCCTAAAGAGAACATAGGAACATCAAAAGGCCAAACACTTCAAAAACTAAAACTAATGATCTTAGCCCACCTCCAGGGAAAAGGAGGGCTTCAACTTTGTCCAACATCCCCTTGGCCACAAAAAACATCACTCCTTTAAATGGAGATTTGACCATTTGCCCAGCCCTACTACCAATGCATTTAAAAGTGATTTAACAGGAAATACATAATGTATATCTTCCTATCACTGAATCCACAGGGGGGTAGTTGGGGTGAATATGTACCATCTTATCCAACACATCTAGCCATATCTTTAAATAAAAGGGGGAAAAAATACAATATAAACCTACAAAACGAGACACTTCCAAATTTTCTCCCTTCTGTGTATTGTCGAATGCTGGACTTTTTGACTACATCTTCAAAGAAGTATTAAAAAAAACTTTACTTGGTCCAAGTCTGAATCAATAAGACAGTAAAGTGCTTACCACAGAAGGAGCTTCACCAATACAAGGCCATTGTATGTTGTGGAATAAAAAAAAAGAATGTGAGAGAAAAGAGCGTGGTCAAAAAAAGTGAAGAAATAGGGAGAGCAGGAAAACAGCTGCAAACTTTCATCTTAAACCCTGATGGTAGCTGACGGCAGTAATTAAGTAATAAGAAACTCTCCAAACTGTGGCTGTGAGTGTGCTGACTGAACAGGCATACCTGATCATACAGGGCAGAGATATCGGGGTAAGAGAAGTGGCAGCTGTGGCAGGAAGCATTATGTTTTCCAGGTTGTCCGTCTATCTATACAGACATGCCTTGCGGGAATAGCTAAAAATTTGGCCCAAATATTCACTTCACAAGGATAGTGATTATATTTTGGTGGTCAAAGGTGAAGGTCACCGTGACCCAATACTACACATTTTAGACCATAACTCGGAAATGTTAAGTTCTGGCAAATTTTCACACAAATTTCCAGTAGGATAAAATTATGAAATGATGGATTTTCACATCAAGGTCAAAGATCAAATTCACACTGTACTGCAGAGACACTTTTCTGGCAATTATTCAGTGCTGTAACTCATGAACAGAAGAGGGAATTGTGACTATATTTCACATTTGATGGGATACTGAGTTAATGGCGCACATTTTTGGTACCCACCTATTAAATTCCATTAAACTCTTCACTACATATATTATGGGTCTGAACAGACATGGATTAAACTCCAGCTTGAGTGTTAGGGGCAGTAATTCAACTTTAACCTAATATGCTTTAAAAGAAAAGTGTTTAATCATTTTAAAAAATTTATTTTCCAATATCATCACTGTAATCTAGCACTTTTTAATTTTTAAGGAAAAAGCTCTTCTCTGTTCAATGAATACCTCAGACACAACACAATAACTGTAAGACATCAGGGTATATTCATCAGTTATCAGAAGATTAACAAACAAATGCTACTTAAACGCACAGCATGAAGTTTCTGCCACTGGGGGTCTCTCATTTAAAAACAAAGTTTTTGAAGTAGCATGGGAGTTTTTCTTCTCACCACTGTTTTCGATGTAAATCTATCTGACATTACTGTATATAAGTTTCAGTAACGTTAGGTTAATTGTTGATTTACCATTACATGTAGAACATTAACTGGCAAATTCAATTGTGGGGTTAACCCAGCACTGTTATCCTAATGCTGGATCACTGGTTCACCCATTTACATTGAGGAGGTTTTATCTTAATATGAAGCACCTTGAGATGACAGTTACTGAGCTGAACGACATTTATGAACGTGTTACATATTATACCTTATATCTAAAAATGAAAAAAAAAAAACACTATCTGAACAAACCCTCTTGTTATCAGTAAAGGGTACTGTTTTTTTTATGTATTTTCATTCTCATCATATAAAAATACCAGATTCCACTGACATGTAAAGACTTCATTTTCCGATGCATTCCAAGAAAATGTCATATAGTACAAACAGAAAAACTAAAGCGTAGCTTTAAAGAATAACTGTGCTATTTTAAAATAGTGGATTGAAAGGTTACTTTCTGTTTTCATTTTTTCCCCCCTAAATTAAGCACTTACTTTTCCAGTGAAAACCACACTTTCCTTCTACAGGCAGTGGGACACAAATAATCATAAACGCACATGTTCAGCTTAATTTCTGTGAAGCTGTTCCTGCTTGCTTTGCTTTGAAAAGCAAAACCTGTACATTCCAGCTGAGAATCACCAACTGCTCCATGAGTCAGAACGAATACCTGAACAGCTCATTGCAAATAATTTATGACATGACTATTTTAAACACCACTGACGTTTCCACTGCAACAGCCAACGAGCCAAGAAAGTCAGAGTCTGATGCTATTTCCAATAAACACTGTACAGTTTCATTATAAACAGGTGAAGAAAGAACCATACTCACTCTTGCCAGCCTGTGATTTAATATTTAGTTAAGGGATGCCACACAGAGGCAGACTTAGCACAATGTATTCCACAGGGTGAGTCCCAGCCAGTTTATCTTTAAAAGGCCTTGGATAAAAATACACGACAATATGTTTCATTTTAAGAACAGCTGAGGCTGTAATACAAGCAAGAAAAAAAATATACACAGAATTTTTCAAACTACTAATATATTTCATCACACGATCTTTAAACGCTGAGCTGCCACAGAACACATTTACTCTAAATATCAAGTTCTGCATATTTATGAATAAAGATCCTTGTATGCAAGCCACAAACTAGGCAGAGTTATATTATGAAATATAATAGTTTACACTCAACAATGTGTCTACTTCATAATTTAACCCACACTGCCACCTAACTCAGGACAGCCACAAGTGAGTATCAAGTTCTTTCTTCCAATCATATATAATTCAGTTCTTTTCAGCTGAAGCAGCACCAGTAGGTCCTTATAGAGTAAAGCATTGCTCAAAAGAATCAGAGCTCTCTGGGACCTTAAGTCTATAATAGTTTAGTTTTTTCCAACCATTAAAGCCAATCAATTCAACAGCCAATTGCTGCAAACTCCTGACCAATTTTAGAGAATTAAATATATGTCTATGGTTGCAAACAACAGTAGCGCGCATATATATATATATATATATATATATATATATATATATATATATATATACACACTTCTGTTTTATATATATATATATATAAACAGAAGTCCACTCAAAAAATTCTAACTATGGCGGGCTGGATCTAAACCTGCAAGTATTAACCCAGAGCAGCTGTCCTCTAGCCCTCAGGAACTCTAAGCTCCACCATCAGAAGAGTAAGCTCACAGTCCTGTTAGCCACATGCCACATGTATTAATTTTCAACATCTGCTGGCTTCATGCTTCTATGCTTTCCATTCCCACTGCACATTCTTCACAAATTCAGTAGCTTCCTTCTTCTGCATTTGTAAATGTTGTTGATTGTGGAAACCATCCATGTTTACTTTGAATCCCCGGCCATTTCTGGGCCAGCTCTAATTACTTGCAGATGTTCACTTTGCTGCTTCCTATAGCTATATTTTTGAAGCACAAGGTTAGCATTTCCATTATAAGATAAATTTATACCAAATAAAGTGTTACAACATTGTTGCACAATGCCCGTTCCAATTATAGTATTTTCATATGAATTTCAAACTTTTTTGCAATCACAGTTAATTCACATCTGTGAAGAAAAATATTTTTGTACCTCGCTGTATGTAGACACTTGGATGACCTCTTGCTAAGTCACAAATCAGTATTAATGTCTCAGTGAACTCACACACTGTTACTTTCAATATACAGCAGTACACGAGACATGCTTTCACTGCTTGCCAACATCAACGTTCTCTATAGAAAACACTATCCTGGAGGCATCATCTGTACAAAAATGTCTGTATTTTACTTTGATTGTTGGGCTCTTGAATAGCATGTTTATTTATCCCACATGCTTCTAATGTCTGGCTGCAAAAAGGGAAGAGGGAAGTAAAAAGAGAGAGAGAGAGAGAAAGAGAGAGAGAGAGAGGAACTCTTGAGGAGCAGTCAGCTGCTCCTTGCCTGAGGACCTTGTCAGCTCTTACCTGCTCTGTTTGGCGGCAGTGTAACAACAAATTTTACACAGTCTGGGACACAAATTGGCATTCTGAACTCTGGTTATTCCTCCGGTATAATCTAATTAAAAGACACTGCCAGTGGGTTAGAAATCAGAGCATTATAAAGTTTGATAGGCAGACTTACATAAAAGTGTTTCCAATTTCACAACATACTGCGTACAAGTGTAAAACTTCAGAGCCTTGGCTGGAAGAGGTTTGGGCTAACTGAATTAGTCCAACTACACGCTCTGTGGTGACTATAAGCACAATATTAGGTGCTGAAATAAGATTTCCTATATTTTCAGCTTTGAAGTCCATCCAAAGATTTTGAGACTGACGTTAGATTTCATGCTTCCAAAGAATGAGTGAACTGGTTGCTCTATGTTCACCAAACCTGTTTTTATTTTCTTTATGGGCATGAAAAAGTATAAGGTTTCCTGGTCACATGCCAGCTTTGACTTGATTCAGTCAAAACTGAGGGACAAAACTACTCAAGAACTGCACAACATGACACTTTTATAGCAATCAAAAAAACTAGACAAATGTACAGGGTCCACTGGAGAGACTGTGCTTTGAAAACTCTGTTCTTGATCCTGCAGTCTATGCATACAATCTAAGTCCATCTATTTTTGCTACAACACAGCATTTTGAGCATGTGCTATACAAAAGTCATTTTTGTTTGCAACAAAGTATTAGTCTTTAAGCCACCTAATTTTTGTACATAAAAAGTACACTGGCAACTAAAGTCATGCTAATTTTAGGATTTCACTAGTCAGTCTTTTAGTGTGTGATCTATTTAAGTATAAGAAACACAAATACAGTCATGCAGAAAAGAAATATATCTTCTCTCATTTCTAAGGTTTTACATATCAGGACATTATAAAAATCACCAGGTTCTAAAATTCTTTAAATTCAACCTCAAGTGAACAACAACATATGAAATACTACGTGTTATTTATTTAACAAAAACTAAACCAAAATGTAGAAGTGGTATGTGAAAAACTTGAAGTGATCATTTCTGAATGACTTTATCAGTCTCTCACATTGATATGGAATAATTTTGCCCCAGTTTTATTTATAACGTTGCTTCAGTTAATTGAGGTTTGTAGGCATAGCTCACTTAAGTTCCCACCACAGCATTTCAATCAGATTGAGGTCTGGACTTTGACTAGGCCATTGCAACACCTTGGCTATTTTCTTTTTCAGCCATTCTGTTGTAGATTTGCTGGTGTGGTTGGGATCATTGTTCTCCTGTATGACCCAACCTTTAGCTGTCGGACAGATGGCCTCACATTTGACTCTAAAATACTTTGGTATACAAAGGAGTTGATGATTGAATCAGTGACTACCAGGTGTCCAGATCCTGTGGCTGCAAAACAAATCATCACCCCTCCACCACCATACTTGACAGTTGATTTGAGGTGTTTGTGCTGATATGCTGTGTTTGGTTTTCACCAAATGTGGTAATGTGTTTTATGATCACTTTGGTCTTGTCTGTCTGACACTGACACAAAACTAAGCTCTGCTGCTGTTCTTTTTAGAGAGAAGAGGCTTTCTCCTGGCAACCCATCCAAACAAGTTATATTTGTTCAGTCTTTTTCTAATTGTATTGTCATGACATTTAACATGCTAACTGAGGCCTGTAGAATCTGAGATGTAGCTCTTGGGTTTTTTGCAGTTTCTCTAAGCATTGCACAGTCTGACCTTGGGGTGGATTTGCTGGAACGTCCACTCCTGGGAAGACTGGCAATTGAATGTTTTTCACTTGTGAGTAATCTTTCTCACTGCCACCAGGGTCACGCCCTTTGACAAAAAGTCACAGGTTTGAAAATATTGTAACACCGACTCTTTAAGGCTTTCCTTACCAAATTTGACATAGCTCTGCAAAGTCCTGCTCCAATCTCATTGTACATTCTGTATAATGACAATAAAGGCATTCTATTCTATTCTACAACCACCTTGAAGATGTATATCAAAGTGTAAAACATGATATTTCCTGTTACCACTAGGTGGTGCTGCAACTAACATTAAATGAAACGGATATGGATATGTTCAGGTTTGGACCCTTATCACACTTGAGAAGTTTGAGCCTAATTGGATAAAGTACATGTGAATGAGAGCCAATTAAAATTTAATGGTGAATGATCAAAATTCACCATGGCACCATGGCCACATCTTTCAATGAAAACTCAAAAATTTTGCAATTTAGATTCACCAAGGACTGTAGTTTAGACTGACCAAATATGAAGTTGATCCCATAAAAATCCTAGGAGAAGTTTGAAAAAGTATGAGGTCTGGAAACTGCAAACATTATTCAAAATTGCGGCTTTCCTGTTGAGTGTAGGGCATCATTTCAAGATATTTTTTTTTGTGTGTGTCTTGACATGTTACATATATGTACAACATTTCATACATGTATGTGAAACACAGAGGTGGGGCTTGTCTTTTGTAACTTTATAGGTGGAGCTTTAGAGCCAATTTGGAACATCTGTGCCCAAAACCAATAAAATACATACATTTTTACCAGACCTGATGTGTGTGCAAAATTTCATGAGTTTTTGAGCATGTTTAGGCCTCAAAAATGCAATCCATTTATACTTAAAAAAAAAGAAAAAACAGCGAATTTAGAATAGGGCCTTCGCACGGTTAACAAAGAAAGCTAAAAACAATCTGATTTGGATTTTAACCTTTGCTGAGCCAGCTAGGAAAATAAAGCCTGGCTACTACTAGAGAATAGCTAGACTGTCTTTGCTTCAGTTAAAAGAGACCCACTTTGTGACACTGAAAATTTCAGCTTTGGGTTCAACATGCCATTCAGTTCAAAAGACCCCAAGCTAAGACTGCTTTTAGGAGTTTTACCAAAATATAAACCACTTTAAGGAATACTATTTACTCCAAAACAAGACAGCAAATGTGTTTCACCCACAAACTCCTCATCAGTTCAATTTCTGTGACTCTGAGACTAAGTAAAAACACAGAACTGGAACTGAGACAATATATTATAGAAATAACCCACAGCACAATATGGGACCTGTTAAGAGACTATAAATAATCATAAGGCTCTCCAAAATGTCAAGGACAGCTGTGGAAAATGTTAAAGGCAATAGTCAGACAAAACAAGCAGGCCAAAGACATTTTCTATAGAGAATAAAACACACAACTTCACAGAGCCGGATATAGTAAATCTTACCTATCAGGAAGCATGAGACAAAAGCTGTCAAACAAAGAGGAAACTCCTATCTCATATTTTGCAAAAGACGACAAATGTGACCCCAGAAATTATCCACATAATGAGAACAAATCAGTTCTTTAATTAGCTGCACAAACAGGAACAGATGGGCTGTTAAATTTAAATTTATGAGCAAGCACTTTGCGACAGTGAGAAAGAAAAACTCCCTTTTAACAGGAAGAAACCCCCAGTAGAACAAGGTTCAGGGAGGGGCAGTCATCTGCCGCATTCATTTGGGGTGAGGGGGAGGGAGACTGGACAAAAGACATGCTGTGGAAGAGAGCCAGAGATTAACAATAACTAATGATTAAATGCAGAGTGGTGTATAAACACAAAGAGAGTGAAAAGAGGTGAGTAAAGAAAAAACACATAGTGCATCAAAGGAAAGCCCCCCAGCAGCCTAGACCTAAACCAGTGTAACTAAGGGAGGGTTCAGGGTCACTTGATCCAGCATTAACTATAAGCTTGATCAAAATGGAAAGTTTTAAGCTCAATTTTAAAATTAGAGAGGGTGTCTGTCTCCCAAATCCAAACTGGGAGCTGGTTCCACAGAAGAGGGACCTGAAAGCTGAAGGCTCTGCCTCCCATTCTACTCTTAAGTATCCTAGGAACCACAAGTAAGCCAACAGTCTGAGACCATCCTCTATCGGGGTGATACAGTACTATGAGGTCTTTAAGATAAGATGGGGCCTGATTATTTAAGACCTTGTATGTGAGAAGAAGGATTTAATTTAAATTCTGAATTTAAAAGGGAGCCAATGAAGAGAAGTCAATATGAAAGAAATATGCTCTCTCTTTCTAGTCCCTGTCAGTACTCTAGCTGCAGCAGTTTGGATCAACTGAAACCTTTTTTGAAGGTTTGCACAAGTACACCAAAGCAGTCCTAAATATTGGGTTAATAAATGGTCTGAAGGACATTACCTGGTGAAAAATTACTCTAAGATTCCTCACAGTGTTACTGGAGGCCAAAGTAGTGCCATCCAGAGTCAGTACCTGGTTTCTAAGATTTTTAGGACCGAGTACAATAACCTCAGTTTTTTTAAGCAGGAAATTAATTCAATTCAATTCAATTTTATTTATATAGCGCCAAATCACAACAAACTGTCGCCTCAAGGCGCTTTGTATTGTGGGTAAAGACCCTACAATAATACAGAGAAAACCCAACAGTCAAAACGACCCCCTATGAGCAAGCACTTGGCGACAGTGGAAAGGAAAAACTCCCTTTTAACAGGAAGAAACCTCCAGCAGAACCAGGCTCAGGGAGGGGCAGTCATCTGCCGCGACCGGTTGGGCTGAGGGGAGAGAAAGACATGCTGTGGAAGAGAGCCAGAGATTAATATCAATTAATGATTAAATGCAGAGTGGAGTATAAACAAAGTAAATAAGGTGAATGAGAAACAGTGCATTATGTGAACCCCCCAGCAGACTAGGCCTATAGCAGCATAACTAAGGGATGGTTCAGGGTCACCTGATCCAGCCCTAACTATAAGCTTTATCATAAAGGAAAGTTTTAAGCCTAATCTTAAAAATAGAGAGGGTGTCTGTCTCCCGAATCCAAGCTGGAAGCTGGTTCCACAGAAGAGGCGCCTGAAAGCTGAAGGCTCTGCCTCCCATTCTACTCTTAAGTATCCTAGGAACCACAAGTAAGCCAGCAGTCTGAGAGCGAAGTGCTCTGTTGGGGTGATATGCTATGAGGTCTTTGAGATAAGATGGTGCCTGATTATTCAAGACCTTGTATGTGAGGAGAAGAATTTTAAATTCTATTCTAGATTTAACAGGGAGCCAATGAAGAGAAGCCAATATGGGAGAAATATGCTCTCTCTTTCTAGTCCCTGTCAGTACTCTAGCTGCAGCATTTTGGATCAGCTGAAGGCTTTTCAGGGAGCTTTTAGGACAGCCTGATAATAATGAATTACAATAATAAAGCCTAGAAGTAATAAATGCATGAATGAGCTTTTCAGCATCACTCTGAGAAAGGATGTTTCTAATTTTAGAAATATTGCGCAAATGCAAAAAAGCGGTCCTACATATTTGTTTAATATGTGCATTGAAGGACATATCCTGGTCAAAAATGACTCCAAGATTTCTCACAGTGTTACTGGAGGCCAAAGTAATGCCATCCAGAGTAAGTATCTGGTTAGACACCATGTTTCTAAGATTTGTGGGGCCGAGAACAAGAATTTCAGTTTTATCTGAATTTAGAAGCAGGAAATTAGAGGTCATCCAGGCCTTAATATCTTTAAGACATTCCTGCAGTTTAACTAATTGATGTGTGTCATCTGGCTTCATTGATAGGTAAAGCTGAGTATCATCTGCATAACAATGAAAATTGATGCAGTGCTTTCTAATAATACTGCCTAAGGGAAGCATGTATAATGTAAATAAAATTGGTCCTAGCATAGAACCCTGTGGAACTCCATAATTAACCTTAGTGTGTGAAGAAGACTCCCCATTTACATGAACAAATTGGAGTCTATGAGATAAATATGATTCAAACCACTGCAGTGCAGTACCTTTAATACCTATAGCAAGCTCTAATCTCTGTAATAAAATGTTATGGTCAACAGTATCAAAAGCTGCACTGAGGTCCAACAGGACAAGAACAGAGATGAGTCCACTGTCAGAGGCTGTAAGAAGATCATTTGTAACCTTCACTAATGCTGTTTCTGTACTGTGATGAATTCTGAAACCTGACTGAAACTCTTCAAATAAACCGTTCCTCTGCAGATGATCAGTTAGCTGTTTTACAACTACTCTTTCAAGAATCTTTGAGAGAAAAGGAAGGTTGGAGATTGGCCTATAATTAGCTAAGACAGCTGGGTCAAGTGATGGCTTTTTAAGTAGAGGTTTAATTACAGCCACCTTGAAGGTCTGTGGTACATAGCCAACTAATAAAGACTGATTGATCATTTTTAAGATTGAAGCATCAATAATTGGAAAGACTTCTTTGAACAGTCTAGTAGGAATGGGATCTAACAAACATGTTGCTGGTTTGGAGGAAGTAACTATTGAAGTTAACTCTGAAAGATCAACTGGAGCAAAAGAGTCTAAACAAATACCAGCAGTGCTGAAAGCAGCCGAACATGAAGAATAATCTTTGAGATGGTTATGAATAATTTTTTCTCTAATGTCTAAAATTTTATTTGTAAAGAAATCCATGAAGTCACTACTAGTTAATGTGAAAGGAATACTCGGCTCTACAGAGCTCTGACTCTTTGTCAGCCTGGCTACAGTGCTGAAAAGAAACCTGGGGTTGTTCTTATTTTCTTCAATTAATGATGAATAGTAAGATGTCCTAGCTTTACGGAGGGCTTTTTTATAGAGCAACAAACTCTTTTTCCAGGCTAAATGAGCATCTTCTAATTTAGTGAGACGCCATTCCCTCTCCAGCTTTCGGGTTATCTGCTTTAAGCTGTGCGTTTGTGAATTATACCACGGAGTCAGGCACTTCTGATTTGAAGCTTTCCTTTTCAGAGGAGCCACAGTATCCAAAGTTATACGCAGTGAGGATGTAAAATTATTGACGAGATAATCGACCTTACTGGGAGCAGAGTTTAGGTAGCTGCTCTGTACTGTGTTGGCACATGGCACTGAAGAGCATAATAATGAAGGAATTAGATCCTTAAACTTAGTTACAGCACTTTCAGAAAGACTTCTACTGTAATAAAACTTATTCCCCACTGCTGTGTAATCCATTAAAGTAAATGTAAATGTTACTAAGAAATGATCAGACAGGAGGGGGCTTTCAGGGAATACTGTTAAGTCTTCAGTTTCTATGCCATATGTTAGGACAAGATCCAGAGTATGATTAAAGTGGTGGGTGGGCTCCTTTACATTTTGAGAGAAGCCAATTGAATCTAACAATAGATTAAATGCAGTGTTGAGGCTGTCATTCTCAGCATCTACATGGATGTTAAAATCACCCACTATAATAATTTTATCTGAACTGAGAACTAAATCAGATAAAAGTCTGAGAAATCAGACAGAAACTCTGAGTAAGGACCAGGTGGACGATAGATAATAACAAATAAAACAGGTTTTTGATTTTCCCAATTAGGATGGACAAGACTAAGAGTCAGGCTTTCAAAAGAATGAAAACTTTGTCTGGGTCTTTGATTAATTAATAAGCTGGAATTGAAGATTGCAGCTAATCCTCCTCCTCGACCTGTGCTTCGAGCATTCTGACAGTTACTGTGACTCGGGGGTGTTGATTCATTTAAACTAACATATTCATCCTGCTGTAACCAGGTTTCAGTAAGGCAGAATAAATCCATACATTGATCATTTATTAAATCATTTACTAATAGGGACTTGGAAGAGAGAGACCTAATGTTTAACAATCCACATTTAATTGTTTTATTTTTTGGTGCAGTTGATGAAGCTGTATTATTTATTGTTTTTGAATTTTTTATGCTTAAATAGCTTTTTGCTGATTTTAGCTTTGGTTTTTGGTGGTCTGGGAGCAGGCTCCGACTCTATGGGGATGGGGTTTTGGGGGGATGGCAGGAGGAGAGAAGCTGCAGAGAGGCGTGTAAGACTGCAACTCTGCTTCCTGGTCTCAACCCTGGGTAGTCAGTTTTTAGGAGGGTTAATAAATTTGGCCAGATTTCTAGAAATGAGAGCTGCTCCATCCAAAGTGGGATGGATGCCGTCTCTCCTAACAAGACCAGGTTTTCCCCAGAAACTTTGCCAATTATCTATGAAGCCCACGTCATTTTTTGGACACCACTCAGGCAGCCAGCGATTCAAGGAGAACATGCGGCTAAACATGTCGCTCCTGGTCTGATTGGGGAGGGGCCCAGAGAAAACTACAGAGTCCGACATCGTTTTTGCAAAGTTACACACCGAGTCAATATTAATTTTAGTGACCTCCGATTGGCGTAACCGGGTGTCATTACTGCCGACGTGAATAACGATCTTACCAAATCTACGATTAGCCTTAGCCAGCAGTTTCAAATTTCCATGAATGTCGCCTGCTCTGGCCCCTGGAAGACATTTGACTATGGTCGCCGGTGTTACACCAAATTCTGCGACCCATCATATTCTGCGACCACAGGGGGCGATAGCGTACATCCCTCTGCATGTACGTGCTGAATACCAGCGAGAAGGAGACTATTTACGTAAACTGCAACATTTATTTATCGTTTACCAATTTATTGAAGGATGGGTAGTAGTGGGTTTATGTATTTCAAACGATAGAATAAAAGTCAAGTCAAGTTTATTTATAAAGCACATTTAAAACAACGACGTTGACCAAAGTGCTGTACAAGATCTGTAACCCCAAGGACTATACTAAATAAAAAATATATAAATAAAAAAATAAAATAATAAAATAAAAATAAATAAATAAAAACAATAAGAACAATAAATAACATAAGAAAATTAAAAATTAAAACTTTTAAAACAAGTACCATAAAATACCATAAAACAATCATCTAAAAGGAGGTAGCACTGCAGCCAAATGCCAAGGAAAAGAAATGTGTTTTTAATAGAGATTTAAATGTGTGTATCGTCTGAGCTGTGCGGATATGGAGAGGTAGATCGTTCCATAGCTTTGGTGCTGCTGCTGCAAAAGCTCGATCACCTCTCTGTTTTAGTCTAGTTTTAGGCCTCTGTAAGAGCAGCTGGTTCGATGACCTCAGAGCTCTTACAGGGGTGTGACAGTGAAGCAGCTCAGACAGATACAAAGGTGCCAGTCCGTTTAAGGCTTTAAAAGTAAGCAATAAAATCTTAAAATCGATTCTAAAACGGACAGGGAGCCAGTGAAGGGATGACAGGACTGGGGTAATGTGTTCATGCTTTTTTAAACCGGTTAAAAGACGAGCTGCCGCATTCTGGACTACCTGCAGGCGGCGCACAGATGATTGATCTATGCCAAAGTACAGAGAATAACAGTAGTCCAGGCGGGAAGTAATAAAAGCATGAATAACTTTTTCCAGGTCCTGCTGCGGGAGATAAGGTTTTACCTTGGCAATGACTCTGAGTTGGTAAAAACTGATTTTGGTAACAGGTAAAAGCATTCAATGCAACGGTCCGTCCAGCTGTGTTCAATGTCAAATAAAAAAAAACGCATTTACTTCGTCAATGCGAACGAAATAATATTCCGTAAGGTTTACAATCTCCTGTTTTGGTGCTTACGCAGTTTACGTAAATAGTCTCCTTCTCGCTGGTATTCAGCACGTACATGCAGAGGGATGTACGCTATCGCCCCCTGTGGTCCCAGAATATGATGGGTCGCAGAATTTGGTGTAACACCGGTGTCTCTAGCTTCACGTTTCTCAAAACAGAGTCGCCAATAACCAGAGTTTGTTCCTCGGCGGGTGTGTCGCCGAGTGGAGAAAAACGGTTAGAGACGTGAACAGGTTGGTGGTGTACCCGGGGCTTCTGCTTAGGACTACGCTTCCTCCTCACCGTCACCCAGCCGGCCTGTTTTCCCTGCTGCTCGGGATCTGCTGGGGGGGAGCTAACGGCGGCTAAGCTACCATGGTCCGCACCCGCTACAGGGGCCTGGCTAGATGCAGGATTTTCCAGGGTGCGGAGCCGAGTCTCCAGTTCAGAAAGCCTGGCCTCCAGAGCTACAAACAGACTACATTTATTACAAGTACCGTTACTGCTAAAGGAGGCCGAGGAGTAACTAAACATGTGACACCCAGAGCAGGAAAGTGCAGGAGAGACAGGAGAAGAAGCCATGCTGGTAGTGAGTCGGCTAAGGGCTAAGCTACTAGCTGAGCTAAGCTAGCGAATTTCTAAAAACAAATAAAGTGAGTAATGTGAATACAGGTGATTCAGCAAAGAGTATGCTATTTAAAGTAGGTGAAGATTACACTAAAATATGTTATTATCCAGATAAATCGAGTTATACAGATATAACAGCTAACAGACAGCAAAACACTGTGCTCCGAAACAGGAACAGGAAGTGATACAATACCAAATTAGAGGTCATGATAAGTCTGTGAGATGGTTATAAATAATTTTTCTGTAATGGTTCAAATTTTATTAATAAAGAAAATCATGAAGTCATTAGTAGTTAGCTTAAAGCTTAAAGTAGCTTAAAGGAATACAGAGCTCTGACTCTTGGTCAGCATGTGTACAGTTAAGGTACAACTAACTGTGTTAGGACTGCCTGTCAAAGTGGCCTAACTCTATCCAGATGGATGCGTTAAAGAAAAAACTGACCTGCAGGAGAACTGTTATGAACACAGAAACTAATCATAGAGGCCAAAACTGTTCCAGGCAATAAACATGCTTGTTAATGCTGTACAGTTGTGCATTTTAACATAGGAGTCTATGCACACTGACTCACTTTCAGAGCCTACCTCAAGCGGCCACTAGACGAACTGTAGTTTTTTAATGTTCTGGCATTGGTAGTCAACATACTGTTACTGCTGTCCAGTTTCTCCTACAGCTTTCTTGGTACCACGGGTATTTCAGTATAGGAAAAACAATTTTTTTTAACACTGTTGTTTCTCTTATTAGACAATATAGTCAATTCAGCTACAATAAGATAAAACCCCATTAACATTTTTTCACTTGTTCATGGCATTGAATATTTTATGAGTACCTCTTCCTCCGACAATACTGGATTACAGTTTTAAGACAGGTTATTTCAGAGTCATGACAACACATACCACTGCATTTAGTCTTTAACCAAGATAAACAGTTAACCCTCACAGGGCCGTTACCAACCCAGGGGTTTATAACATCCTGTCTCATTAATTCATTCAATTAAACAATCAAATCCTCAAAATATTTTAGCAAGATTCCAGCAGCAAAACGTTACTTAATGCCAGAACATTTGATGTCAGCATTCAGGTTCCTCACAATGGTACTGTCTTTGTCACAAAGAATAAATACAGTAACAACAATGAAGAAGCCTCTCTTTTCTTTATAATCTTACTATCAAAACACAATAATGATCCAGCACCAGGTTTAGCTAAGAACTGCTCTGTGACACTGAAGTCAGATGAAAACGCACCTGTCCCTAATGACAGATGCTGTTTGTGCCAATCATGAAACATTTTAATATATCACTCTACATTAAGAAATACTGTAACATTTGGAAACCAAAAATGTCCATAAATCATATTTTTTGTGAGTTTGTCTTTGTAATTTGTGTTATTTTAATATGTAACTGTGCTGTGTTGCTAGAGACATGTTTGAAAAGCAAACAGGACCTGTATTTTTCTCCATGCAGTAAAGACACAAGTTCAATCACAAGATTTAAGTAGAAAAACAGTTAACAGGGATACTGACAATCTGTATTGTCAGTATCCACTGTGATGGATGTAAGTGATACCAGAGAACTGGATATAACTGACTTACTGCTTTATGTCAGTTTCTCGTGTCATGTCGACTCATTTTCAACTTCTTTTTTAAGCAGTTAGGGTGACACTAAGGGTCAGGGGCCAGGGTGTCATTAGTTAACACTACATGGCGTGAACTGATCCACAAAAACACGATGTTGCATTGCAAATTTACTTAAGATAATTGATGTTTTACTCATATACCATTTTATGATACTAGAATGCAGCATATTTTAACTTCGCTGACATTTAAGCTGCCAAAACTTAAACAAAATACAGCCAAATCCCTTTTTCTCTGGCAGAGAAGCAACAATAAGGACCTTTAATTTCTGTGTACACTATTCAGGAATATAAGCGGAAGTAGAAAAAAAAAAAAGAATGTAATTGTGTCTCCATTTGCTATCCATCAATATCTCGCAGACATTGTATCCCTTTCTTCTTTTCATAATTTTACATGGTAAATTTCCTGAGACCCTAATAAGAAAGAATGAAAGAAAAGAGAAGCATGAAATAGCTACCGGGTTTTGTCCCCTTCCCATTCTTCTCAGTCTATGATAGCAAAGGGTTTTTTTATTAATATTATTTAATTATCACACATGATCTTTTTTCTTTCTTTCTTTTTTTTTTACACTGGTCCATCTCAGCCGGTGTCCTACTCCCACTGTGTGAGTTTGTAATTTAATAAAGCTTCATTTAAAAGAGAAGTTGATTAAAAAATTAAGCTCCAGTGATCACCACAGCCTCAGCCCTCCCTATTTTATGAAACGATCTGATATTTCATATTAAGAGCATGTCGGGCAGAAATTATCACCGCAGGACAAAGTTAATGCTTTCCATACAGTCATATGACAATGACAGGAAACCCCACCACAGAGAATGCCCCACTAAAACGCAGAGAACGACAGGAGCTGAAACAATTGCAGTTCTTTTACAGTAGGTCAGACATTTTTTTTCCTCTTTTTTTCCATGTCTCTGCTGCCTGCCTATCATCGAAGTGTTAATTTTTTCATTCATAATTTACATTTTCCTGCTTCTACTGACAGCAGGTGACTCTCAAAACTTGTCTTACATGGCTGTAAAGGAGATTTCTTATACTTCGACCTCTTCACAGCGAATGATGACACTTTACTGCAATACTGGATTGAGGAAAAAGAAAAATTCCAGCCTTCTGCCCTCTGCTTGGTCTTACTGTAAAAAAAAAAAAAAAAAAAAGACTATGCCAGGACTCTAATTACTAACACTCATACAGACTCTTTGAAATACAAACTCCTTAAGTCATCCCATCTGTGCACCAAAGTGTATATGCACACGAACCCAATGATATAGAAAATGTGCAAGCTGTCAATTCCTACTGTAAAAAAAAAAAAGAAAAAAGTAATGATAAATGCAATCTCTACACTGCAGCTTAAAGCTAAATACCTTCTCGCTGCTGAAGAAACATAATCCACGCAATTAATGCTCGAAAATTATAGCCTGGATCTAGTGGCAGTTTTGAACCATAAGTTATTGATTTGGAAATGAAAACCTGTACTCTTCAAGGTTAAATCCAGTCCACCCTCATTACTGCTCTGTCCTTGAGAGGCCCGCACCAGGGCTGCTGCAAGGAGCAGAGAGGACTGCTTTAATGAAGGTGAATTTAATGGGATTTAATGTAGCTGGGGGCAATGGAGCAGCAGAGATATGGTTTTAACAAAGAGCCAGGGACCAAGGGTACAGCCAAGAGAGCAGCCATTTTCCTTTCTTTTTATTTATTTCACATTTGGCTGAGCAGAGTAAAAGCACACCACATTTTCGTCTGACTCAGCCCCAAGAGTCAGTGGTTACATTTCTGAAGTCAGGACAATTCAGGCCTCTAGCTTTCCATTGTAACCATTGCACAGATATAGCACAGAAGATATCACTTTGGAATCAATGGGTAACCATGTTTGCTTTATTTCTGCATGAAGCTTTTTTTTTTAATTATACCTTTAAATATGAAAAAAAACAAGTGTTTTTTTTTTCCCAGAGGTACATCAAATGTTTGTTCCTCGGTATTGTTTTCACAGTAAAACGCTTGTAGTCGAGTGTTTTATCCTTCAGGAAGAAAAAGAAAAATGCTATTGACTACTGTGTACTGAAGGTAATGTGATTCAAGATATTACGATGATGTAGGCAGTATTACACATTCACAATCATCCCTAAAAATCGTTAGGGAGCCCAGCAGGGATAAGAGTAAAATATTTGATCATTCGTACACGCAACTTTTTAACATCTATTCTCTCTCTCTTCCGTCTTACTGAGCTGGATGTTTTGACAGATTAAGCAATGGCATGATAGCATGCTTCTCCAGTTCAGAATTGTGAGTGCATGCCTTAGGCTCCCTAACATAAAGCTTTGGGAGAAATAATACTCCAGCATTTTTTTTTTAATTTTCATAACCTGATTCTTTTATTAATTGTATAACACTCTCACAAATGTTGAATCCCATTTGCCTCATGCAATTTGGCTCTCAGCGGCGAGGTCACAATCACATGGCTGTGCCTTCAGCTTTTGTAAGCTTGATGTGAACAATGTGTGCTTTCTGCAAATAGCATTAAATGGCCCACTTCTGCAGTAACACTCCATAAATATGCCAAAAATCTTGAACAGCGAAAAAAAAAAAAAATCACTTTCATACCTGTTTTTAAAATGCTTGCACAGTCATTTCTCTTCCCTTTTCTCTCTCTCTTCCCTTACTCTTCACGCTCTGAAAACGTGCTGGAGAGCTGACAGGGTGCTAATTCACAAACAGAAAGAGAGGGCAAAAGCAAAGATGTGATTGCAAATGCCGGTGCAAAGACATAATTCATACAGCGTTTGTTGTTATCAGTAACAATTCTTAATAATCGCATTGGGCCAACGGCCAAACTCATTACTGATGGTTGCTTTCCTTTCCTCTAGTATTAGATGCAGTACAAAATGACTATCCTTCCATCCGACACTTCTTCCACAGTCTCTCAACAAGACCCAAGCAAAAAAATCTTTTTATCTGCTTTGAATTGTCTTCACAGCATTTTAAATGCTGAATCATGCTGCTGATATGAGGAGGTGGGATTAAAAAAAAATTCTCAGAAAGATCAAATATAGAGCATTTATGTAAAGCTATATAAGCAAGGCACGTGAGCCACCTAATTAAAGCATGCTTTTCAAAAGCACTAACCCATAACCATGTGTGGATATGATATTTGAGCAGAGGGCACTAGGAAATGAAGAAGAGGGCAGAGGCTATTCAGTCTGCCTTTTTTTCTGTCCTGGGACATTTCTGTAAAATCTGATGAAGACGCTAAGCAACGGTTGATTGACAGGACTGCTAACCTGGGATCAGCGGTCACAAACAATTTACAATGGATAAAGACAAGCTAAAGAATAAGAAACGTGCATGGAAATATACCAGTGTTCATAGTCTACATGACAGTTCTTCACTAACCAGATGGGGAAATCAAAGCGCTGCTTCGCACACTTATTGCTGTACAATCACAATAATTCTTTATATAAAGTGTAATGCAATTAGGTATCTTTAGATTCAACGTAATGAGCCTTCTTCCACAGTAGACATTTTGACTCATCACAGTAACAAAAACCTGGGTGTTTCTGATGGCATTCACATTGACATTAACATTCTATTCAAATGTAGCAGTAAATTACTTCATTTGTTTTTACACTTATCATTTTTTTCCCACTGGGACATGTCTACAGCAGAGATATCAAAATGGCTCTGTAAAAAAAGAAAAAAGACCCATGGTCACAAAAGATCATGTCATCTTCCATTCTAATAAAGTTAATATAAAATCCTTTGAGGATTTAGTGTATAGTGCTTATAATGGGATTGAAAAGGATATGTTTTCAGGCCTCCTTGAAGACCTCCCCTGCTGACCAACTAAGAAATATCTTCCAGATATTTCTCTTTCAGAAGACTGTAATCTTTATTTGTAAGTGAAATGGGAACCTTGTCAAGGCCAGTTAATTTTTTTGAAATTACTAAAGAGCTGTGATAACTATAAAATGAGCTGCTTTGTTCACACATCTGCATTTTCCATCTAATCTCTGATTTGCATTGGTGCTGTCTGTAATCCCTCACATGTGACTAACGGGCAATATTAAGTGCAGGTTTAGGAACAAGTGCTTTTAATTAAAATGCTGGTACACAGAGGAGCTTGAGAAAAATGGGAGTTTTTTTTTTTTTTTTTTTTTTAAACATTCTTCACAGTACATATATTTGCAGTTATGCAGACACCGACACCTTAAAACAAAGAAAAACTACAAGCAGAAAAACAAAATTTCCAAAGTTAAGTAAAGTAAATAAATATAAATAAACACTTTTTAAGATGCTGGACTTCCTTTTAACAAAACAAGGAAAGACCTTAAAACAGATGGTGGCACAGGAAAGCACCTCTAAAGGAATGCACACAAAGGCTTGCTTTATTAATTCTGACAAGAAAAGAGGCTCTCCACTTAAGCCATTCATGAACTTCTGTTAACGGTAGTCTGTTCAACCCACATCTTATATTACTTAATCAAAAGCACTTCAAGACATTCAAAATCTCAAGGTCATAGTGACATCATGACCTCTACAAAAATCCCATAAGGACATATTCACTATAACAACACTGACTTAAGAGCTAGCAGAGAGCCAGAGCTTACTTGGCTTTGATGTCAAAACTTGCTTCGCTGCTGTTAGCAACTCCAAAATGAAACACAAGCCGGTAATAATCGTGGCATGGTTGTGATTCACGTGCATAAAATGCTCATTTGACTCTATAACACAAAAAAATGGAAAGGGGCTGACTTGAAAGCACAAGTTTTGAAACATGGTGGAGGACCATGACTGCTCGCCGAGATAGTGGCCAAGAGCTGTGGGTAGTAACTGAAACAATGAGCTTCTTCCAAAGGGTGTCTGGACTCAGCCTTTACATATAGGGTGAGGAGTTCAGGCATTCAGGAGGGACTCAGAGCTGAGCTCGAGATTAAAAGGTGCCAGTTGAGGTGGTTCGGGCATCTGACTAGGATGCCTCCTGGGCACATCCTACCTGGAAGGAGGCCCAGGGCAGACCCAGGACACGCTGGAGAGATTATAACCCTCGGCTTGCTTAGAAACACCTCAGCGTCCCTTTGGTTAAGCTGGAGGAGGTGGCTGAGGAGGAGGAGATCTAGGCTTCTTTGCTTAGACTACTGCCCCATGATCCGAATCCAGAAAAGCAGCAGAAAATGGATGGATGGATGGATGGATGGACTTTAAACAGTCAGGGCATTAAAGTGATTTCCAAAAGAATGGGTGCTTAAACAAATGTTTAATATTGATGTAATCACACTGAAATTAATGATGTTTGAGAGAATTATTCTCTTGAAAAAGTTGTAAAGTGAAAATATTTTTATGATAAAGAGCCCAAAAATAAACATTGACCAGTTTCCACTGATTAAACACATAAATAAAGCAACAGCAAAGAATAAGTCAATTCCACAACCATGTCAATGCACATGGTTGTGGAATGAGACTGTTATTATATCAGTTATGAATATGTGTAACATTTACATGTTTGTGTACATGAGCAGTCCAATCTCACAGGAGAGCTACAGTGTTGGATGTAATGGGGGAAAGGTGGTCTTTCACATTTTTTTCTTTATGCTGTGTGTTTTGTTTTTTTTTTACATTATCGTGTTTTGATTGTTACCCGTGGAAGAGATGGAAGACGGATGCACTACTGGAGTAAAGCAAGCTGGTGTGATGTGCTCTGCTGCGAATAAATACATACAATTTTATACATACCAACCACATAAACATTTTGCAGTCCATGTACACCCGTTCATTGCAGAGGTATTCCCTGATGGCATTAGCCTCTTTCAGCAGGATAATGGACGCACTGCCACACTGCAAAAAAGTTCAGGAACGGTTTGAGAAACATGACAAAGAGTTCAAGGTGTTGACTTGGACTCTAAATTCCCCAGATCTCAGTCCAATCAAGCTTCTGTGGGATGTGCAGGGAAAACAAGTCTGATCCACGAGCCCCCACCTGGCAACCTAAAAGGACCTGATAAAGGATCTACTGCTAACTTCTTGGTGGCTGATACAACAGTTTGTTCAGAGGTCTTGAGGAGTCTGTGCCTAAGGGGAGCAGAGCTGTTTTGGACCTACACAATATTAAGGGAGGTAGTTTTAATGTTGTGGCTGATTGGAGTATAATGTATTTTGTGATTTGTTTATCTGGTGTGCTAAGTGGCTCTGCTTACATCATCTTAGTGCAAGCACAGAGTGGACACCAGTAATTGCCTCACTTTTCTTAAGCAGTGATGGCGGGCTGCTTGGCTTTTATTTGTCAACAGTTGTAAAACAGTTAATAGAGTTGCATGTGGTTACTGTCCTATCTAGTAATTACCTTTTTGTTTATGAGACATGTTTACTTAAAAGACAAACCACAGATGACTCAATATATAGCTAGGTGCTGACAGTTTCATGAAGCACTGACAAAGGCTTTCTGCATAACTGCTAGGCCTTTTCATTAACTGTCCCATCTACAGCAAGATGCAAAGACTTCAATAATTAAGCCCTATGCCCTATGATTACAACAGACTAGATACAGCCAGTTACAGACTGCTTTCCATATATTTTTCCTCAGAAAGACTAATTGGTTATTTACATGCCGAGGTAATTATGTAAATTGGGCTGAAGTAGGTGGAAATTTGCTTTTTGAAAACACATCTGAGGCACTGCTGTACAGGTGTGTGACAGCTTAATTTTTTTAACCCTATTTTGAATGCGAGGTAATGGGGCTAGGGCTAGAGAAAAACAACACCCAACAATGCAGTGTCAGTTATGGGACTAATTTAGGATAAATGACTAGCAGTTGGAAGCTAATAGCATGCAACATAAACAGCTGCAGAGTCAAGGAATTGCTGTTTGCGACCACCCTCCGAGTATCTAGTTTACTTAATAACTTTAATATTGAATTCTACTTGTTTTGAACTTAAATGCTAACATGCGTCAGCGTTGGCTGTACCGCTCCGCTGCTTGTCTGCTGTATTTGGTTAACAAAGGTTTGGGGGGCTGTAGACTCGGTTGGTGGCCTTCAGTCTCAAACAGCATGCATACTGTCTGTCACATAAATGGGATTTTTTTTTTTTCTCTGACTTTAAACTCTTAACATTTCCATAGCTTGTTTGACGATACGTACTGGTGTTCTGAAGACATCTTTCTGGCTTCTTGAAGACTGGAAAAATTGCGCCGTCCACTTTTTTTAATTCCTTCGTGATAAAAAGCCACCGGTGACAGCCGGAAATAACGATTCTTGTGAAGCAACACAAATATGGCATTCTTTTTTTTTTTTTTTTTTTAAGTAACTTATTCTTAAAGGTAAACAAGTACATAAAAATAAGTTACTTTTGCAAACATGTTACTCTGGGTAAGCACATTATAACTCATCCATAATATGTATCCAACAAAGTCCAGGTTTGCCTTAAAATTGCTGTTCCTAATAAATAAACTAAAACCCAGTGTGTGATGAGAGTGTTACTGCCGTAAAATGAGATTCCAGTGACTAAAACTATCAATAAATGCAAAGTTAGTAAGTACCAACAATCAGTGTGGCCTTGGCCTATCCAAAACATATAGAGAGATATTAGAAAGATAAATATATTCATGCTCATAATAATAATTTTTGCTATCCTTTGTTACGCTACTTTTAGTACTACTAAGTGATGTGCCTGCAAAGATTAGTTTTACCTACAGAACTCTGAAGATATTAACAGGAGCCTAGTATTTAAGGAGAGTTTAAGTTGCCGTGAATGAAAATAGAGGTACGTATTTGTAGGCAAATTTAACTTTAAAAATAAGAGTTTGTTGAAAATTATTTTTAATCTTATGTTACTCAATTGGCTAAGAGGGTCTTGTTGGCATGAGCTTTTTTCAGAACCTTTTGCAATTCCCTGAAACATTTCCATTATAATCCCTGACACTGCTACAATAAAAAGTACAATAAAGATTTTCCTGTTCCCATCAAATGGTTTTGCAGCTGTAAGCCTTCTAAAGTTTCACCCTCCTTTTCAGCTAACAACATCCATCCCTCAGGAATTCTGTGACAATGGAGCTGCAAAGACAAAGCGCTCGTCACCCATGTAAGGTCTATATGTGTCCGTCTGGAAAAGACATTGGAACAAACAGGTTGTAGGGGGCAACTGGAGGCTCTTTCTCTCTCAAAATGCCTCCCAGACCTGTGGTGTCTCTGACAGGCTCTCTCCTGGTGAGCTAGCCTCCATGATGAATGGCCACCTTTCCACTCTTTATCGCCCCACTAAATCATGGGCTTACCATGTTTTTATGACCAATTTTTGCTGCTTTGTTTTACTTTCCTCCAGTTTTGAATGGAACTCCAAAGGCTGAGGGCTTATTGTTGAATTGTTATTCATGTGGAGATTTGAAATCTAGCTTTATTAATCAAATTCACTGAGACAAATGTGTCAGACCTTGTTTGGATCCGAGTAATGCTACACAGAGAAACCCTCTTATCAAAAGAGCATCTATTTGTAGAATATTTTATTTTATTCATTTAAGGTTTTCTTACCTGGTGTTGTGCAGCACTTCTTTATTTTATTTCTGCTGTAATTCTGGAAGAGTATAAATTATTCAAATGAATTAGGGTCAAACTTGGAGTTGGTAGAAGCCCAGAGATGAGATTGACAGGCAGACGGTCTGTCAGGGCAGGAGAGAGGGTCTGAGAAAAGACCAGACAACTGAGTTTGCTCTGTATTTATGCCTATCCAAGTCCTTATACTGTAGGCATGCCTCTGTCTTTTAAATCTGTTTTCTGTGATGAAACCCCAAGATGCATTGCAAGCTCTGATGTTGCTTTTTTGTACATAAAAATATAATGTTATTTTAGATTGTAGTTTGGTTGCACTAATAGAAATAGTTACCCTTAAGAAGTTTCTGTTTATACAGTATCTATTTTTCATATATCTTCTTCATATTTTAGTGTTGAAGCTGTTTTCAAATTTTGTTAGAGCTTTATGTAAGTTGTCAGCCAGGGGGTGGGGTTTATAACACTAAGAGCTGCGATGCCATAGGATATATTTAGGATAAGTTCTGAAACATTAAACCTGTTGTAAGCATTACCTGTTGTACTGCAGTATATAAACATTCACTGTGGTGGTTTTGTTGCCGTTGTTGTAATTCATACATTTATAAAAGAATTTACAAACAAGTCTGAATCATGTAACTGCTAAAATAGTGCTATACTGTATTTCAATAATCCAGCCACCCACCAGTTAATATTACAGTCAGAATACTAGTTGTATGCATGATGACACTTGTTTGAGTGTGGTGTTTAGGATCAGACAAATAAATACTGAGTAGACTGTGCAATGATTTTATGTCTGTATGTACACAATTGTATGTGTGAGAGAGATATTTTGTAGCAAAAATCATGATGCTGTGCTTTTCTAAGCTTAAGCTCCTGCAAAAAGAAGCCAAGTTTGGCCAGATGTAGTGTACTCTGTCTCCCCCTAGTGGGCATACAAATCAGTCTCTCGAATTGTGATTTTCTTGCTGGTGACAAACTTTTTAGTCTTAAGGGAATAACATGGTTTATTCAGCTGGATGGACATTTTGCAATTTACTACAGGAAACACAAATTTTAATATAAAGTAAATGACATGTTGAAATTTAACATGTTTAACGACATACTCAAATCACATGTTCAATGTTCAAGAGCTGACCAAAAAATATTTTGCACATGGTTTATACTATTTTACAATCAGTGAGACTGCTCATGGTACAACGTATATTTTTATTTAGATTTTTTTTTTTAGGTGTAAAAGCTGAAGAATCAATATTCACAAGTCATTTTTAACCCTTTCCTGACAGAAACTCACAAACCAGAGAAACCTATTCTATAGTCCACTTATGGCTTCTGGGTTTTTATGATCTATCAATCACCTAAGTAAAGCTTGAGTGTGTGAGCCACTGCCAGGGGAGGTCTGACCCACGGCCTAGCATGACATTGAAGGAGGGAATGCTACTCACCCAGGAAATCCCATTACACCAAAGTATGATGGATATCAGTACTGGGGAAGCTCATATGTGGTCTGACATATAATTTGTTATAATTTGTAAAAAAACTGTGTGACCATGTTCACCTTTCTCCCTGTCTTTCACATTTTTGGAATTCTGTCCCTTATCACACCCTGACTTTTATGCCTGAAATCTAAAATACTACATCTAAATGTGCTCTATTTGTATTTGAGCTCATATAGAGTTTAGATTGTGAACTGTTGGACTGGATTGTACTATCCTAAATCTTACACTGAAGGTATGCTTTCATCCTTATACCCTG
This sequence comes from Archocentrus centrarchus, assembly GCF_007364275.1. NCBI lineage: Eukaryota > Metazoa > Chordata > Actinopteri > Cichliformes > Cichlidae > Archocentrus > Archocentrus centrarchus. The sequence continues at coordinate 17,186,490 of NC_044348.1, forward strand.
AATCTTGCAACCAGTAAAGCCTATTTTAGTCCTAATCTGAGCCATATTTTCAGATGCCATGGCATTTGTTCTCTTTATCAAAAAGAGACAAAATCAAACTACCATAAACATCCAAGAAATAATTATCTTGCTTTTTGGAGGAACCTTTCTACATCAAGCTCCAACTTGTTTTTATTTTTGTTATTTCCATTTCTGAAGTTCCAGCAGTGATTGAACAGACAACCAAGGGACTTTGCACTTTTATACTAATAAAATGAGGATCTCAGTGCTGCTCAATAAAATCAAATATGCGACATTGTGCTTATGTGAACAAAAGGTGAACAAAAGAGGGATCTCTGTCTCTATCAAGCAGGTAAAATACTCTATCAGCACCAGGGAGACAAAAAAAAGCTATCTTCTGTAAATAAATGTCACTTGTGCCCCCTGCGATGTGGCATGGTGTTGTATCACTTACCACAAAAACTAAAACAAAAGGTTAATCAGGCATGGCCCGTACTCTTCTCAACAGTCCCCCACTCTGTTTGTTTATGCTACATCACTCTTGAGTGGCATATTGATTGTCCAAGGTAAGAGAATACCTTTGCTAAAATCAATGAAAGACAGCCCAGCATGAAGTCTTTGGATTTCTTTGTCTTTATTTGATCATGTTTATCTTTCTAATAAATTAAAAAAAAAAAAAACATTAATGTTTTGTAACATTTAACAAACACAGGTCTTATCTGTTCGAGCTCGTCACAGTGAGCCGCGTTTGTCTCTGAACTTTCCCCTCGATATGCTTTGCAGATAAGAAAAAAAAAAGCAAACAGACAGCGACCCAGTTTCAGTCCTGAGGGGTCACCTGAGAGGACCATCGCACGGCAAGCTTTTCAGCACAACACAAGAATGTTCGAAGTGTCATTTTAAAGAAGATTAACACCTGTAGAGTGGATTGAGAACAAAAACAAAAGTTTTCAAACAACAGTAAGAAGCAAAGGAATTGGACCGACACATGGGAGACTTGTGAGGGAGAAGAACTAAGCTGAATGCATGACCTGGAAGTTAAAATTGATACTGGTGGAGTTTTGCATATCTCAAAGACCCTTCACAGAGTCCATAGACCATGAAGCTTACTGGGGCTATCTTTAAACTGGAGGCCAGTCATGGCAGCACAGAGACTAAACTGTTAAACGACATGATGCTGGTACCTCTACGATCAAATAAAACAGGTATGATGAACTTTCACCTAAATTGCTCTTCATTACAAGTATAGATCTTCAGCGTGTTATCTAGAAACTGCACAATTGATTATTAAAATGAGATCGGTTTTGAAAATGCATCCCTTTAGAGAGCTAGTTTCATTAACGGTTAGTCTACTTGGCTGCAGCTAAACTTACTTTGATAGTGTAAATCATCTGCACTTGTGATCTGGCCACAGTTTCACAAGGACCAAGGTCCCAGTCCATAGTTCATTCTGGCATTGTTGCATAAAACTATTTCTGTATGGGGCATAAATTATCAAAATAGTTCCAAATGACTTTTTTTTTTTGCAGGTCTACATCAGTTTACATTCTGATCTAATTTCATTCTAATTAGGACTCTGTTGAGCTGAATCAGGCCCTTTCCTTGCCAATTTAAATGAAGAAGCTTTACCACTGGGCTGCTCTTTAAATCCAGATAACTGCGAGGCAAATGTATTCTAATCTCTTAATTCAATCTAGCTGATCTTTGGCCACAGAAAGCATTTCCTTGTTAAATTGAAAATCCCCAGCTGCTTCATCTGCCTAAACTAAGTGTGCAATTTGCAGACATTATAGCTGGGGGCACATAAAATATGTGCATTAGTGCAGGAATATTACACCGAGGCAGCGTATTTGATGGTCAGTGCTTTTAAAGAGAGACAATCCTGCAACAACGCTGGCAAGATGCAGTTTAGAGCAACATGGTGGGAGGTTGAGTGCCCAGTGTAAAATTAGCCAGAGGAGAGTAGTGGACTTTGGTTCTTAACTGACTTCTAAACTGCTTTAATTAAATGGGGAATTATCTCTTACTCTTGGGTGTAGTGCTCCATGGAGGTCCATGGCATTCATATAGAGCTGATATCTCTACCTATAACCCCGCTTTTATTATCTTCACACTGTTCCTGACAGAGTTATGAAACAGCACTCAGATGATTCTGAAGAGGTCACAAGTGCATAATCAACACCTCCATGTACGAGGTTATTTATTTTCATAGAGGCAAAATAGGATTCATTAAATGCTTTAGTTAATGGGTTAGGTGGACGCATAACATGAGTGGAATACAAACTATGAGTAATGTCAATTACAGTTAAACCCTCTGCAATAACAATTTATAACATTGTTTCTTACAGTATGCCTTAAATATATATTTTGCAATTTTGACTCTTACACAATTTATGTTCTAAAGGTCAAAGGTGAGGTTTGGACAGACATGGGGGTAATGCTGTGGGAAGAGAGGTCAAGGGGAAAAAAAAGAGTTTTCTTCTTTCTTTCCATGTACAGTGAAACATTTTTATCAGTAACTCTTTGGTTCAGGTAACAGTACTGTGTGAATGCAGCATTCAGTCACAGATTTACATGAAATAATAATGTTGTAATATTGAAGCAAGCCAGTATATTTATACATATTACTTTAAGTGGTTTAAGAAATTTTCAGCTATACCATTTACATTCAGGTGAAAACATTTTAATAGTTACCCGGCACAGGATCATAACTGATTCTCTTTGTCACAATATGTGTTTGTTCTTAACAAACTGAATGTTCTCTGATGTTAGAATCAGCTCAGATATATTTACGAATTCATTTGTGACCAAATAAAAATGGTCATCGAGAACCCCGCTCTCGTACAGTCGTCAACTATTCAAACTTTTCCACACGGGCATATTCTAAGGCACCTTTTTCTTATTTCCTACCATCCTTTATGTTCGCCAGTGTCAGCACCCTCCTCCTCACTGTCACGGATTGATGGAGCAAAGACTCAGTGCTCCATATGCGCAGACAGAGCCACTGGTAAACATTACGGTGCACCCAGCTGTGATGGCTGCAAGGGCTTCTTCAGGAGGAGCATTCGCAATAACCACACTTACAGCTGTAGGTGAGTTCCATCAGAGACCCAGCAGATTTCTGTACAAAGCATTATTATTATTATTATTCTATATCTGAAAGATTGCCAGCATATTACAATAAAGTCTTTGTGACAAATGATGCTCTCCAGGAGCAGTCACAAATTTCATCACCTCACAAATGTTTCTTTGTTCAAGTTTGTGAAAAGTAAAAAGGTGTTGTGTTATTCTGAGAATAACTGCATATCTAATAAAAGTTGGAATGTGACTGTGCTTGTGGCTCCACGAGGGAGTAGACGTTTGATAAACAAACATAAAAGCAATGTCACAAATACACATTTGAATATATAAATTGCATTACAACCAAATCTGAAAAATGAAGCTTGGAGGCAGAAATAATGGAGCCTTACTTCACCTCTGCTGCTCACTCCAGAGCTGCCGATTAGCCATTCAAGGCTACATTAGCTGAATAAATTCTCTGAAACTCTGACTGAGCTGTTTGCGGTCGAGGTGATATTCTCACACATTAAGATGCCTTCTTTTCAGGTTCGACAGGCAATGCATTGTGGACAAAGACAAAAGGAACCAATGTCGTTACTGCCGACTACGAAAGTGTTTCAAGGCTGGAATGAGAAAGGAAGGTTAGAGCTCATATTTTCTTTTTTGTTATATAATATAACTTGCTTTCGGGTCTTTAATTCGAAAAGAAAATCTGCCGTTGATCTAGAGCAGCCTTGTGAATATTCAAAACCTTGTATTTTGCTTCTGTCTTTGGCATTTAAAATGAAATATCTACTTCAAAGGAAAAAACGAGGGGATCAATAAAGGGGAAAAACATCTTTCTTGAGAAACAATGAGCGCTTCAGTGTCAATTTCCACGTGTGTTTACGTGGACTGTGTCTATCACTGGCTTTATCGTTCACTGACTCCTGCTGAGAAGAAGAAAGAGATGCAATCAAAGAAGTCTAGTTTCACATGAATAATTACAGTAATATGACTGAACATGAGCAAATTTTCTCTCCATTTTTCTGGACAGAAGTTGCTCACAACCCTTTGAAGTCACTGCCGGGGGTACTTTTTTTTAAACGTATACTTCATTAATATGCCTGATTTGAATAATATGCGCTAATAACAATTTCAGGTACAGCTGTAGTAGGAACACATAAGGAAAATATTAAACAAGACTCCATTATTGTGACATTTCATACTTGACCTCTGAGTAACTTTTTACTCCACAACTAGACTTAATTTATGTTCCACAGAAGACTCATTTGTGACATTGTCATGCAGCACCATGTCAGTGAAGTACAGAGGGAGCCTGCTGCTGCTGCTGCTGTTGCTGCTGTTGCTCCTTTTCCTCCTTTAGTTTGATTAATGTGCTCCAGATTGGTTGCTGAGAGGACACCTCTGATGACTGATTACTCTGACACTTGGTTGTGTTGTCTGACTTTGTAGAGCCATATTAGAATTAGTCTGAGGCCATCAGGATTGCTCTGTTCCTAATGACACTTGCAGATGGGTCAACAACATGCGATGACATCTCCTCTTCAAAATATCATCTAAATCAGCAAAAACATCACCATCTGCAGGTGTACTTTACATTTAGATATACTAGGGTGCATCACAGAAACCCCCCCAATACTTCCTCTATATGTCTTCTCTGTGACTTTTTACTTATCAGCGATAAACCTTAAGTAGATGTTTTTGAGTGGCATTAGATTAGATATAATTGCCCAGCCAGTCATATCACATTTCATTACCTCCTCAGTTATTTCATATTAAAGCCTGTGATATTTATTCACTGCATAATTCTTTGCATCCTGAAAGAGAAGCACTTAATCATGAAAACAGAAGGAGACTTAACGAGGACAACTGGAGAAATTTATTTTTATCCAATTTGTGCCACATTTCCTGAGTAGGCAACATTTGGTATGGCTAATATAGCCATAAACAGCAAGTTCAGTGTCACGGGGGATAGAGGGACTCTGTTGAGACGAAGAGTAGGGTATTTCTTTCAGGTTTTATTTGCCGAGGAGGCGAGTTTAAAAAAAAAAAAATGTGAAGTGCACGACTAATGTGTGGAGATGCCAAGAAACTTGTCTGATGGTTCTTTCCTCTCTTTAATCTCCAGCTGTTCAGAATGAGAGAGACTGCATCAACACTCAGAGAGCCAAGGAGCAGACAGTGGGCACTTTGTCCATCAGTGTGCTGCTGCAGGCAGAGGCCAGTGTGCAGCAGGTAACATGCTGTTGGTCTTAGATGTAAGGTTCTTTGGCAGAAATGGACACGTTTCTACATGTTTCTATGCCAGTCAAGCTCCGTCTCTGTTTTTAGAAATTGTGCAAATGAAGGTCAGCGATGGAGAGGGCTGAGGTTACATGATTTAAAGTACTTGATTTTGGTTAGCAGTAAGATGAAAGTTTAAATGGATGTAACAGAAATAAGAAAATAATTCTAGTCCTTGGGAAAATGAGTGTAAAATAGTGTTAAAAGATTAATCTATTTGACTATTGTATGTTTTGATGAACTGTACAGCACTTTGGTCAAGTTTTTTTTAATGTGCTAATGAGATCAACTTTGAGTTGACTTGACTTGACAGTTTTAAGTCAAATAAATGCAAGACCACAATCTTTCTTAATCTGAGTAAAACAATCTTAAAGCACACAGCTACTGAATACAGGGATTCTTCTTAAATGCCCTGCACTTGTGAAACAACATTTAACCTTTGCAAGCACTTATTTGAAGGTCCATTTGGGTGCATCTCATGATTAGAGGGCAGTCTGCTAACACTTGAGCCACAGGCATCCCACTCGTGTGCATTTGCATGATATTTGAGTCAAGGCACTGTTTTTCAAACAGCAGTTAGGTAAATTCATTTTCACAAATGTCTGTTATCATCACTCGCACTTAAAATGGAGACTAATATCCAAACTGGATGAGGTGTGGAAAAAGAGTGTGAACTGATACTTCTGAGACCTGTAATTTGTTACTGCTTTGTAACTAATTATGAAGGAGCAATGTGACTTAACAAAAATGACCAAACCAGATCTATGCTTTTCATGGAAAAAGAAATGCACTGAAATAAATTAGATGATTAGTACAGTATATGCTGCGTGAATTTTCAAATGAGTCATTATATGATCTGTATCTGGCCTTGTTTACAACTGATCCATTACAAAAAAAAGCATCTGTTTAATTCCTTAGCCACATACGTACTCAAATACTATATCTAAGGTTTATGTCCATGTTACCTGTGCTCACTGTGAACTCAGATCCTATGTTCTTTCTCTCAGTTCCCAGCACTTTTCAGGAGCCACGACATCGCAGCCAAGAAGACAGCCGGCGTGGGAGAAGTGTTCGAGTCCATGAAGCAGCAACTCCTCCTGCTGGTGGAATGGGCTAAACACATCCCAGAGTTTTGTAGCCTCCCAGTAGATGACAGGGTACAAAGGACACTGAACCCTTATTGCACAGCTAACATGTACCTGTCCATGCAGCTTTAGGAAACAGTGGTTCTTATATTTACTCACTCATTAAATGGGTTTTTAGACCTTTACTGTAAGCTCAGCTCAGGTCATGGAATTTGCACTTTGAATCGATACATCATACAGTATGAAACCTGTGTACGTACGTGTGTTTGCAGGTAACCCTTCTACGAACCCACTCTGCAGAACATCTTATTTTAGGGGCAGCAAGACGCTCACTGCCTTACAATAACGTCATTCTTCTAGGTAGGACAGATGTCTTCTCTTTAGCATTTTATGTGTTGCAGAGTCAGCTTGACACTTAAAGTTCTCAGATATGAATGGATATCTTTTTCTTAATTGAGCAGGCAATGACTTTGTGATCCCACTGAGAGGTGCAGAGGTAGAGATATCCAGAGTGGCATTCAGAATTCAAGAGGAGCTGGTCAAACCTCTCAGAGAGCTGGACATCACAGACAAAGAGTTTGCCTGCCTCCGAACAATTGTCTTCTTCGCCCCAGGTTAGTTCAGTCAGTGTGTGAGAAGGTGAATGAGGGTGATTTTTGTTCTGTTGCTTGCCCTTTTCCATTGTACTGAAAAAGAGCTGATTTTTGTTTTTTTGTTTTTTCAAATGTTCTCTCTTGGATCTGTTTATTGTTCTTGCCAATTTCAGCTGTAGTTTAGTCTGAGTGGTCTGGGTTCTGTATGTTTCGGGCAGATTTTCTAACAGTATCAGGATGTGGTGGAGTTGTTGGCAGACAGAGAGGCTGCCTGCTGAACTTAATTCTCCACTTACCTGTTCAAATGATCTTATCTGGCAGACATATTCACCTCTATCCAACAAATAGTCACAGTCTGAGATTTAATTCACACACAGAAGCAGTCAAAAGTTTGAACACACTCACCCATTCATATGAATTACTGGTACTGTATCTTTCATTTAACCCCTTAATTATTTTTTAAATTTTGACTCAGTGAAGAAAAAAAAAAGAATCTTCAACTGTTATTGGGTTTCTGCACTTGAACCGCTTGCTTCTTGTCCTTCTACAATAACTGTATTTCATTAAGGTCAGAATTTTGACTTAGCCATTCCAAAACATTTTCTTTTTTGTCCCTAAATCTTTCTTTGGTAAAACATCCTGATGGTTGGTGTCTTGAGACTTGGTTCTCAGAGAGATATTTTCTTATAAAGTTGTGACTGTATTATTCAGAATTCATTGCTGCATTAATTAAGGAGCACTATTCTGGCTCAGATAGAGTAAGGCAGGCCTAAAAAACACGGATGGTATCAACACACATGGGATGAGGTTGTTTTCCTTTCTCCAAACAGAATATTTCTTATTGACAATAAAGAGTTCTATTTCAGGTTATATGTCAACAAAACATTGTTCTAACAGCCTTCTGGCTCATTCTCATCATCGGGGGTTGGGTCGTTCTTTTTCAGAGAATAGTTTCTAACAAGTTGCCCTGGATTTCTTTGTGACCTCCAGACTTTCAGACACAAAGTGATCTTTTTTAGTCGACCACTCCTTGGGAGAGAAACACGGTCTTAAATTTTCTCCGTTAGTACACAGTCTGTGTCTGACTGAGAATTGTTTGACTTCAAACTCTTCAAAGATGTTCTTGTAACATTTTCTTGCCTGATGAGCATGAACTCTTTTTCTGAGGTCCTTGAAAATTACCTTTGTTAATGCAATGATTAATTTCCTTTAAAATGTATGGAAAAGGATAACACTTTGCTAGATTCATATGCTATTCTTTAAATTTATAAAAAGGTACCCACTCACGCCTGATTGCCATCCCACTGACTGAAAACACCTAAGTCAAATTTGACCTTCTAATTTTCTGCTAATCCTTAATTTTCCCATATTTTTTCCCCTTTACAGATACATGTATGTAAGATTGGATCATTTCCTCAATAGACAGATTGAAAGGTCTAATGCTTTCCATTTCATCAGTTTAACTGGGTTCTCTTTATAGTTAAAACACATTTATGCAGAAACATAGAAAATTTCCTGTAACTGTTCTGTTACACATTCTTTCATTATAGTACAAATTTCCTTTATATGATACAATTAAGATTTGGAGAAAGAAGTTAAGCCTAGAAAAACTGCTTCACAGATTATACGTCTATTATTTTTATCATTGTCTTATTGTTTCTCTTCTTCTTTCACTTACACTTTCAACTTAGTGTTAAAAATGCCCTGGAAAAAATGTACATAAATGCATTTGTTTAAATGTGTACCCCCTTATACAGTATCATATGTACATTAGGTCTTCTTATCTTTGTGCTGCAGACTGTCTGGGACTGAAGTGCCCTCAGATGGTTCGACATCTGCGTTTCCAGGCTCATCTTCTCTTAGAAGAAGCAATATGTGAGCAGCGGGGAAGGTTTGGGGAGCTCCTGCTGATCCTGCCTCCCTTGCAGAGTGTGGCCTGGCAGATGGTAGAGACACTTCACTTAGCACAGCTGCTTGGTGAGGCCAAAATGGACAGCCTGCTGCAGGAGATGTTGCTAGGGGAGGGAAGTGAAACAGGACAAGGACCGTGTACAGGTACAACAAACTGATGCTGTATTTAGTTAAAAGAGATGCACAAGAATACAAAAGTAAGCTTTTAGTGACATCACAGTTGAGACATTTCCAATATGTAGTTGCATACTGCTCAAAAGGCTGGACCCTGCAGAGGTTGCACAGGCAGTCCAGATCCTCCAGGATGGCACATCATTACGTGCTATTGCCAGAAGATTTGCTGTGTCTCCCAGCACAGTCTCAAGAGCATGGAGGAGATTCCAGGAGACAGGCATTTACTCTAGGAGAGCTGGACAGGGCCGTAGAAGGTCCTTAACCCATCAGCAGGACTGGTATCTGCTCCTTTGTGGAAGGAGGAACAGAATGAACACTGCCAGAGCCCTACAAAATGACCACCAGCAGGCTGCTGGTGTAAATGTCTCTGACCCAACAATCATAAACAGACTCCATTAGGGTGGGCTTTGAGCCCGACGTCCTCTAGTGGGCCATGTGCTTACTGCCTGGCACCTTGGAGCCTAATTGCCTAATTGCCATAAAATACCAGAATTGGCAAGTCCACCACTGGCACCCTGTGCTCTCATCTGTGAAAAGCACAGGGTGCCAGTGGCAAGTCCACCACTGGCACCCTGTGCTTTTCACAGATGAGAGCAGGTTCCCCCTGAGCACATGTGACAAACACGGAAGGATCTGGAGACGCAGTGGAGAACGCTATGCTGTCTGTAATATCCATGGAGGATCTATGGAGGGACCCACAGGCTTCTACAGGGTAGGCAATGGCACCATGACTGCCATTAGATATCGGGATGAAATCCTTGGACCCACTGTCAAACCCTGAGCTGGTGCAGTGGGTCCTGGGTTCCTCCTGGTGCACAACAATGCCCCGCCTCATGTGGCAAGAGTATGCAGGCAGTTTCTGGATAATAATGGAATTGATACTATTGGCTGGCCCTCACACTCGCCTGTCCTAAACCCAATAAATCTGGGAAATGTTTCATTCCACCCACCAGACAGTCCAGGAGCTCAGTGATGCCCTGGTCCAGATCTGGGAGACGATCCCCAGGACACCATCCGTCGTCTCATTAGGAGATGGCAAATGGCAAAATGGCCTAGCCTGTAGCATCATTTTTTCACTGATCTTCACGGTGTCTTTGAATTCAGCCCTCTGTAGGATGATAATTTTCATTTCCATCAAACGATGGACACAGTCCATATCAGTGTAGATACCCAACATGATTTTGTTTTTTCCCTGTTGAGATCTTATGTGTTTTCAAAGTGTTCCTTCAATTTTTGGAGCAGTTTTTGTTTATACTAATGCACTGTTACTTTGCTATTTTGTATGTCCAGTTTTTATCTTCTCTCACTCTCAGTATGTGTTTCACTTTGCTCAATTCCTCCAGGAAATGACCCTATACAAGAACAGCAAACTAACCTCAATGCTGCACCTGCGGGCTTCCCCTCTGTGATCTGTCAGGTTTCAACAAGTGAGTATTCACAAATCCACCTTTCTCAGCTCATTTTTTAACAGTTTGTTTGATAAACTTTGATTCAGAGGATTTTCAGTAACAGTGGAGCAGACTTTTTTCCATTTAGTGGTTTTACCACAGGCATTGTTCTGACATCAGAAAAAGAAATGCCAATAAAGATGCCTGTCTGTCTCACACAGCTCCTACAGGTGGCTTCCTTGCTACCCGCACAGACTGGCACTGAGGTGTGCAGACATGGAAACTCTGCCAGTGTGCAAACAACATACCAGAGGCACCTGTCCACACCAAGAAACCCCTTAAAAAACATGGAAAAGATGGATCTTACAAGTTTGAACCGGCAAACATACTGATACATACACACTCAGCTACATACATGATGCACATACTGTATGCATATATGTATCACTTCTGAGAAAATAATATTTTGTTATCTGAAAAGCTCATTGCTAACACATTACAGTGTGTCTGACTTATACCTAGAGAGATGCAAAATCCATCACCTGTCAGCAGAGGGCATTAAAAGCCTGTGCTTGAACATGTTTGTTGGTCCTGTGGGGCAATTGTTTTATCCAAAATAAAAGCTTTCACTAATGGTTTGCCATGAAAATAATTAATTAAGCTTGTAATCCCAACTGTCAAGCTAGTTATGCTTTTTTTTTTTAATTGGACCTTTGGCTAAAGACATTCAAATAAGAACAATTAACACAATCAGCCAGATACCTGTTGTATTTCCTACAGGAACGCTTGTTGTTTCACTTAAATGAGCAATGAAGGTTCTTATTAGAAAGGTGTGATGTGATAAGTTAGCAGCATAGAAGCTTAGAGGTGCTGCAATGACTCAGTAAGACTTGATGGCAAAAGCTTAGTCTGCAACCCTTTTCCTCTCTTTGCTACTGTGATTGTTTTGATACAGTGATCACCAAATCCCGACAACAATACAGGAAGAAATCCATCCGTCTCCCTACCATGAAGCCATGGGGAATAATATTCACAGCAGTGGGTATAATCTAAGCACCATACTGACTGTTAATTCCTAGAAAAACATGCCTTACTAAACACAAAATAGATGTTTTCTTTTAAAACTTCATCAAGTCTGTGACATCTGAGCCTGTTCCACATTAGTGGAGGAATCCCTGATTTTGAAACAAGTATATAAAACAATATATAACTTCAATGTAATTTGAGGTAAAGAACAGCTTTTTCTCTAAAAGACCCTGGACATTTTCTTCAAGTTTATATCTCCTTGACAGCAAATCCAGAACTGCATTTAGCACAAAAATATTTCCTAACCACATATTTAATGCAGAACCAAAAAGCAAAAGAATAAATACACTAAAAGGCCAGTGAATATACTATTGAAAGAGGGGAAAAGACCCTTTTCTAACTCAAATAAATGAATTTTCCTGGCCCTTTATTTTAATGGCACAGAACAGAAAATTGATGTTATAAGTTACAATGTGAATAATCAGTAAAGGAACATTTTTTGTCCCAAAAGCATGACCTGCTCTTTCTCTGTTGCCCTGACATGATCTGACTGTCCAGGGCTGCAGTTTGCTACTGTCCTCAAACTTTTCCTGGAGTAAAATCATAATAGTAACAACCCCCCACCACCACCACCACCACATGTAGTGATTAGAAAATATGAAGTTTCAAGGAGATTTATCTGTGTTGACCTACATTGACCAATCAGCAGGAGTGGGAGGACTGAGAAGTTATTTTATCCTGTATAGGAAGAAATGTGGAAACAAAAAGACAAATGGAAAAACGTGGAAATGGGCTTTTTGTCTGAAAATGTTCCACAAAAACTTTCTCTGTGACAGCACAACTCTTAAGTCAGACCGAGGTACTTTTGAAGATATACAGTGGCAGTGGGACTGCTTCACTGGATATTGTCTAAATAAATAAACTACAGTTTCTCAAACAGACTCTGTTACTGTGTTCATTTTTGAAGGGTTCAGGTTATGAACTCTAATTACACAATCACATCTATTTGAACTGACAAATAATTAGGACTGGGTTGTTCATTTTTCATGAAATGGAGCACATACTGTACTCACCCAGCACTGACTCTCACAGCCAATCAAACAGTTAATTAGGCTTTTAAACGGGAACACAAGATAGCTGCCAAATTGGGGTCCTTGTCATACTCAGGTTTCATTGTCACTGTAAAAAGGTAAGCAATGACACTGCTGTGATGTCTTTTTACTTCCCAAGGGCCTGCTGTGAGGCAGTCTATTGATCTGTCAAGCTCAGCAGAGAGAGAAGGGAAGCCACGGTGTTAAAAGCTAAATGCTTGTTCTCAGTTGTCAGTGTCATCCCTTACTTTCAGAGTGGAGGGAGTCCAGATGCAGGGTGTTTGTCTGTGCTAATGTTCTTTTAAAAACAATATTTAACCTCTTTAGTTTCTGCCTCAAAGACCAGCTGTCTGTTGGGGATTTTTTTTCTTTTTTTCATGTAAGAAATTCCCAAATACTTTGGAGCTTCATGGATTTCTGCTGGAGTATAAATATTGTCCAGCGCTGATTCTCCCTCTTGAAGGGCATGAAGGACTTAGTTATGACACAGTAATATTTGATTATGCCAGGAAGTGAGGAAAGAGGTGGGAAACATGAGCTTTGACACGAGCTTTGGTGACATGTACCACTTGAAACAAGAGACTGGTGTACAGTATATAAATCAGTTAAACCCATCTTTCTAAACATACTGGGAACAAAGTAAAAGAAAGAAGGAGAAATGCTTGTGCTGAGTCAGTTCCATTAAAATACAGAAAGTAGTTTAAAGAGAACAGATGATTATACACTGTTGGTATTTTTAAAGTTTCAAAACTCTGTAAAATGCAGTTCTACCTCATGGTTGAGATCCTTCTTTGAGAATAGTATTACTTATCAAACATAAGTAATATTAGAGAAAAGGTGTTTTAAGATGAGAGGACCATTGATTTTCTGGGGGGGGACTCTGCATAAAGGCCTTAGTTTATCAAAAGATTTGTTTCACAAAATTGCTCTGTCTTTTTTTCTGTATGTTTTTCAGCTGGAATATGCAAAAACAACGAGGCAAAGTTCTCATGAAGCTTGGAGTAATAGACTATGTGCAAAAGAAGAAGCCATTAAAATTTGCTGCAGAGAGTGTGCTTCCTTTTATAAAATGAAAAAAAAAAAAAGAGAGCATTTGTTTTGGTGGATAATGCACTCCCAGAGTTCTTTTCTAGCTTACTAAAGTGCTTATTAAGTGGCAGGGGCAGTTAATAGTAAAGTAAACTGTAAATGAAACTCTGAAATGAAAGGTTTTGTTTCATCCATCCAAGTTCTTCAAGTAATAGTTTTTTTTCTGATGCAGGTTAGAAAGCGGAAAAGAGACAAAACAGAATCAGTGGATCAACCAGTTGTAGATTGCAATACTTTCCTTTTTGACAAAGCTTATATAGTAGTTAGGGGCAGATCAGGTGACCCTGAACCAGTTATAGTGTAATAGGCTCACATTACTGTGAAACTTCATAATACACTGTGATTCACTGAGCACTTCTTCATTCACCTCTTTTCCCTTCATGTTTATATACCACTGCAGCATGTCACAACATTTTGTCTGCTGTCTCCCTTAGTCTGTGTTTTGTCCAGCCTCACTATGCTCTCATTTTTTTTCCTTTTCTCTTTCCCCTCACGCCCCAACCAGACGTGGCGAATGAGTCTGGTTCTACAGGAGGTTTCTTCCTGTTAAAAAGGAGGTTTTCCTCCCCATCGTCACAAAATGCTTGCTCATAGAGGGTAATACTGTAGGGTCTTTCCGTTACACTATGAAGTGCCTTGAGGCAACTGTTGTTGTGATTTGGCATTATATAAATAAGCATACATCGAATTGAACTGATTTGAATTGAACTTGAAATCATGGCTTATAAGACCCCAGTGAGTATTAGACCTGATGCTGTCGATACCCTCGCATGATGATCACTTTTATTATTTCCCAGTTTGCTCCCATACTCTCAGTCTGTGCCTAATGTAACTAAATGCACCCAGTAGTGTTCATTTGCCATTATTTTTGTTTTACCCATTTATCATTATTGTGTGACCATTATTGATACCAGATAATCACCTGTGCTACAATTAACGTTACTTTTTATATCATAGGTCAGGGATTGGTGTTACTAAGGATCACATACATATATTCACACAAAAGGAAACACTTCTGTTTCCCATTAAAGCACAGCAGCATGTGTCTTTCTATGCAGGCAAGTGAGTCCACCACCTAGATGTTTTCTCTGCCCCCCTCAGGTAGCAGAGACAGACCGCTGTCTTCTTTGTGTTATGTTTTTGAAGCTCAAAAGTCTTCCAACTAAATATAGCTGTGCAGAGAGCTGCTCTCGCTCCAGTATGAATTTTAATCTGGTATCATGAAAGAACAGGTAGAACTTAAAGTCTGAATGTTCGCTTATGGGAAAAATTGTTGAGTTGTTCAAAAATGGGAAAGAAAAAAAAAAAAGCTCTTGCTTTGAAGTAAAAGTAATTCCTGCTGTTCTTCTAGTTCTTCTTTTTCTTTAACCCTTCGTTCTTGAGACACCGTGAGATCCAAACAAAAGAAAGGTGCGTTCAGCGTGGAAAACAAAAAGGATCTGGTCTGTTTTTAATATTCTTGTAAACTTACATAAGTGTACTTCTATGGCGCAATAAACTTAAGATTACTTAACTGACGAAAACACCCAAAAACTGGAATGTCACTTTAAGTCTAGAGTTTAACAGCGTTCCACTCTTTGATCAGCCATTTATACTGTAAAGTGAAGCTACAAATGGATTCTGCCCACTGCTACACAAGCTCTGCAGTTAATATATTTTGGAAAAATGGCCTAAAAGCCCCCTTATCTGTACCATTTTGAGTCACGTTTTTGTGTTGAATGTATCAAGTTTCACAAGTTGCTTAAAAATGCCTAAGACGGCTTGCTGTTTCACAGTTTACAATAACACAAACTAAGGAAACATGACCACTGACACCACAGTACTTCTGGTTTAAAGATTACCCAATAACGAGTTTAATCTGTAGAAGTTAGGGAATATAGGCCACGATATGTTTTCTTTGAAAGCTCTGATTTATGCCGTTGTGATAATCTAATAAAAGGTTGCTTTGAATCCCCACTCACAGCAAAGGTCCTGGTGTAAACCAGAAATTCCAGATTCACAATCATCTAGATTGGCCCACCAGGCTAAAAATATCAAAACAACAGCACAGATGTGAGAAAACCTACAGCACATATGTATGTAGAACAATAACCACAGAACTCATAAATGGCCACATGTATAGATCATTACTGGGAATTTCTCAATGTGTAATGCACTGCAAAAACAAAAGGTGAAATCTGTTGTATTTATTGTATTTATATATATATATATATATATATATATATATATATATATATATATATATATATATATATATATATATATATATATATATATATATATATATATATATATATATATATAAATTATTATTATATCCCTGATAAAAATAAAATAAAATCAGACATAGAACTTGCAGAAGGCAGCAACTTACCAAAGTAGCCTTTGAGCTCTGAATGAATGCTTGTTTAGCACATTTTCAGTATAAATTGGCCACTACTGCTGTGTTGACCTGCATGGTTTGTTTGGCCAGGGGAATTCTGGGCAAAAGAGTTCAGACAGCGAGGGGTGACGTGGGGACGCAGGAACAGCTGTGTTTGCCAGGACAAGGCAGAGACACGTGTTTGGTTTCTTCTCTGTATACCTCCCAAGAGCTCCACAATATACATCCAAAATAGGGCAATACACACACACACACACTCACACACACGTACACACAAACACAGAAAGAGAAAGCGCTGCAGTACTGTAAAAAAAAACAAATAAATTGGAAGTTGGGTGAGAAGCAACACATCTGTCTGTTGCCCACTGTGATGCAGACAACTCCTGCTTACACAGTAGGACCAAACCGCTGTGTAGCCTCATAAAGTTTTGGTTTTTCCACTGTGGGGGAAGCACACTTTGAAAAGCACCAATTTTGTCCAATACAGTGCCCTCCATATTTTTTGGGACAAAGACACAATTTTTGTATTTTTTTTCTCTGTACACCACCACAGTGGATTGCAAATCACAATCAATATGTGATTGAAGTGCAGACTTTCAGCTTTAATTCGAGGGGTTTCAGAAAATTTTCGCATGAACTGTTTGAGAAATGCAGTCATTTTTACACACAGTCACCCAAAATTAATGGGACAAACTAACATAAATTTAAATATAAAGACTCTTTTTAATACTTGGATGAAAAAAACTTTGGAGTCAGTGTCTGCCTGAAGTCTAGAACCCATGGACAACACCAAATGTGCGTCCTCCCTTGACATGCTTCTGCAGACCTTTACCGCTGCTGTCTTCAGTTGCTGCTCCTTTGTGGGTCTTTCTGCCGTCAGTTTGGTATTTAATAACTGAAAAGCTTCAAACATATATTAATTGTTCGATTTACAATCCACTGCGGTGGTGTATGGAGGCAAAATTACAAAAATTGTGTCTTTGTCCCAAACATGCAGGGCACTGTATATGGACCAATTAAAGAGGGCCCAAGTCTGATCATTCACATATTCTTTGTTGAGTAATGTCTTCTATAATGTGCATTAGTTTCCACTACTCAATGTAATATGTAAATGTACTTATATCTTGGCTTAAGAAGGCTTCCAATCTGGTCATTGGCAGTGAACCTCTTGAAAGTCAGATGGGAGAGAGTGAGATTCAAATGTTTTGGTGATGTGAGGACTCAAGAACAGCTGTGTTCCCCTAAAGAAGCCAGAGACGTGTTGGGTTTCTTAACCACCTTCCAAGAGCACCAAAGAGAGAGAGAGAGAGAGCACTGAAGTTGTGCAACCGACAAGTGCAAGTTGCATGAGTGGAAATAGACCCTGTAAGGCTTTTGGCCATTCCCATGCAAAAAATACCTGAGAGTATTATAATATATACACTACAATATAATATAATATAATAGTAGCCCCTCACAGTTTCAGTTTTTGAGAACCAAACACAACATGTTCAGCAAATCCAGTTAATTAAAATCATTGCGAATTTTGTGTGTGTCCCCGCTTATATTTAGCAACTATTATTGCGCCATCCACATGTTGTTTATCTGTCTAGACTTGATGATCTTCTATTTGATGCAACTCAGCAGCAACCTCACTGTTTGTTTGCCTGCATGTCTGTTCTCCATCTGTATGCCCGATGACTACAATTCTCATTCTGTCACAACTTTCAAAAAATCCACTGCCAGTGGTTAGATTGGAGGGCTTCTTAATCCAAGAAATAAATTTACATAATGTACATTCTGGAAGATATTACAGTAAGGACTAAAAGACTCCTCTTCAGATCTGTGCCCTCTTTAGCAGTTAAATAGTTGTATAGTAATTAAACTCTGTCAAATTGCTAAAGTTTCTGTGAACTTTTCTTTGCCTTAGCAAATATCCTGCAGCACCTATAAATCTGGTTCATCTCTGACAGCTCTTTCCTTAAACAAATATGCACAGTGTAAAACCTGATTCGATGACCTGCCTCCTGATTTACCTGTGATTTTTGGACACTTAACAAGAAAAATAGAAGAAAATCAAGGCTTTATAAACTGCAGCTCACTTCATCTCAGTCCTCTCTGGCACTTTTCCTGAACTTGGAGCAACATCTGGCCCAAACCTGGAAACATGTGTCTGACCTTTTAAAAGACAGCAGGCTTTCTAGTGATATAAATAATACAAAATGAGGTGTGCTCAATATTTGTCTGTTTGTGCTACTTTAGGGAATGTGGTACTTTTTTAAGACTGAATCATTTGGTAAATATTATATAGCAAGTGTGGAAAAAGTTTTTTGTGCATAATGTGCCTCATAAAAAAGAAAGGGGGATGGGGTTGGGGGGGCGTATGTTTTCCATGTTGGTCTCAAACTCGAGACCATCCAAAAACTTAAGCTGTCATGAGTCATCTTCTGCGTCTTCTGTTCAAATATATTTTATTGCCATGTGGTGAAATCATATTTGTTCAATGACCATTGTAACTGACTTTCTGAACAATTTGTTTTTAACACTTGTTCATTTAGCTCCACTACCACCAAAAGGGCTTTAAGATAAAACAGCGCTAACGCTAGTAGTTACTGACAATGCAAATAAGTAATTTCAAGACATATGGTGTTACATTATTATAATATTTCAAGCAGAAATATAGAATTAAGCTTTGAGGAGACAAAAAAGCAACATTATGAAACAAACTTTTTACTGCCTGCTTTACATAATCACTTAGGAGAAAGGGTGGGGGCTGACGCTGTACTGTGATAGAGAACATCTAGGACACCAAAATCTACAACAGCACAAGAGCTGCTAGCTGTAAATAAGAAATTTGTTTTCCTGGAATGAAGTGCAGCTGTGCAGTGATGGAAAGACAAATGCACAAATATGATGAGAGGCATTGAATAACACATGCAACATAAGCAGAACATCTGTGAGTCAAATTAGCACGTGTGTGACTAAAAGTGCTTGGGTTTTTTTTTTTTTTGGTTTTTTTTTATTGGTTTTCCACAGTTTTAACTGTTTATCTTTAGTACATTTAGTGCCATGGGTTGATATGAATCACAAGCTCCTGTTATAAATCTGTTTGTTTCACCAAGTTAATAAAAGGGTACAGAAATGTAATCACACATGTTTGCTCAGAAACAGAGATCTGCTAAAAACTTGAAAACACCCAAAAGGTTTGTTTCCTTTCTCAAACCTACATCTAATTCAATATTTGCCTAATGGGTTTTGAGATCTGGCCAGCTGAAAGGGGCAGGTCCATGACCTTGTCCTAGGACAAATCTTGAGTGACAGCACTCTACATTTCTGCTTTTTCATTTCTGCCATGGTTAAAATGGAAATGTAGATCATTTTCACTCAAAATTTTAAGTTACTTCAACTTTCTGCACATGCACTTTTCACTGTGTAGGTCCATAATTTGTTGGACAGTTCTTGTAGTTTTCAATTTCAGCTTTAATTTGAGGAGTTTTATAAATAAAAAAATTGCACAAACTATTTAAGAATTACAGCCAGTTTTATACACACCCATTTTTCAGAGGAGCAACATAAATTGGACAGTTGAATGACAAGCAGTTTCATTGGTAGATGAGGCCTGTTCCCTCGTGATATCTGAAGTTGACTCAAAGTGCTGAATTATTATTTTACAGCTTTTCACTGCACTTTTAAATGTGAGGCCCAAAGAGATGTCAGCGCGAGTGAGGGAGGCCATCATTAGGTTAAATAAATAAATAAACCTGTCAGAAAGACAGCAAAACTAAAATTAAAACAACTAAAGTGCCTGATGACAGAATTATTTCCATAGTTAAGAAAAACACTTTCACAGCGTCTAACCAAGTCAAGAATCCCCTTGAGGGGACAGGTGAAATCACTGAGAATTCTTCAGTCATTTCTCCTCCTTCACATTTCCTCTCAGCCCCGTGGCATTTTTTTTTTTGATTTACACCATCATCTTTACTACCCTAAAGTTCATAACTACCTCCAGTTTCAGGAGACTCACCACTGTGTCTACACGTCACTCACTAAAGGCTAACTGTGAGAAAAATTAAACAGTTACTTAATGATTTCAACCCGGAAAAATTATTTCTGTATCAGAAAAAAAGGCTTGCCTCAGCATTTAGGGTAATGTTTTCTTTTGTTTTTTAATCATTTAATCACAAAGACTAGGCTAGACCCCCCCCCCAAAAAATGCAACTCATGAGTTCCAGCAAAGCCTCTCAGCTGATGGAATATCCAGTTGTTGAAGCTGATGTGCATCAGCAGCCTTGTCAGGATTGCATCACACTCTTGTCTGTAGATTTATCTCCCATTAATGCTTTTCACTCACTCCAAACAGACAGTGCCACGGTGAACAAGAAAACTGGGCAGCTCAGACCTCAAAGTCCAACCACCACTCTGAAAACATAATTCATGGCTTGTGGAATTTTTTTTTGGTTTGTTCACCCCCCCATTCCCTCAGAACGGGTGTCTGAACCTAATTTCAAATATAACTTCCCTTGCAAACACAGCAATACACCCACTGTAATAATTTGTGACTGTAAACTACAGAATGGAAAAAAGAAACATTTCTGGTTTGTGTTTTATACCATGATAACATAATGAAGGACTGTCTTCAGAAGGAACGGTGCACATTAAATAAAGTCCAGATACGACTAGAGAAAACATTCCTATAGAGTGAAAACTGTTCATACAAAAATCTTGCATAATTACACAAAGCAAAGCAAATCCAGCATACATTCATCAAAGCTGTCTGAACCTAATGTGTAAACCTAAAGTATGAGCCGAAAATAGAAAACACAAAGAAATTATTTTCTAATGACCCACAAACCACGACTGGAGTATTTTACAGTCTGTAGAAAATGAGATAAAAATCTGGTAATTGTTAAATACATTGCTAATAAGTACATGACCCAAAAAGTCATTTCTTTGGTCAAACTTTCTTGGAAAAGGCCACCAATATTCAACACTGCCTTTTCTGTCTGGGAACCCAACCTTTCCCAGAGCCCCAAACAGTACCACTGTGCATACGGCAGCTTAGAAGGGATTTTCAGAGTCTAATATAATAAACTCACCACCACAAGCTGGGACTCGGGGAGTGAGGCCCAGGCTGACATTTGTCTTGGCATGAAGAGTCACTGCCAACGGTAATGCAAATTGCCCACTGACATCAGTTACATGGGAAAAGTGGCCTCGGGACATTCACTGAGATGCTGTTGATTCAGCTTCTGCTCTGTGCAAACCCATATTCATGATACAGGAATGGCAATGAAGTTTTTCACAATGCTGCAACATTGGAGGAGTTGCAAATAAATTAGAAGACTTTAAATGCATCTTAAGTGTCTGACATTGTTAGTGCTGACCCTAGCTAAGGATAAAAAATCACACTGTATATATAAAACAGGTGTTGATGATCTTTGCTGAAATATACAGTATGCATGTTGTTGGCAGTTGTTGGCAGTCACAAACATACCTGAGAATTCAGACCCTTTTGCAAACAAAGGACTTGGACAATTTTGAAGTCTTTATTTACAAATGTTAGCTGTCATCATGTCAAATGATGACCCAGTTAATCAAAGTTAATTGATGATGATGTAAAAACTATGATTTTCTGATGGGAATCCATGAACAACAGATCCAGACTCCAGACTTTGTGGCATATCAAGTATTAATGTCAAAACTGTTGCAGACTGGTGGAGTTTTAAATAGTTCGTGCCCTCCATCCCAGTTCTCAGTGCACCATATCTGGAGTGGAAACTTGATCCGATTTAATGACCAGATTTTACATAATAACCACACAAGAGTGTATATCAATGCAATGTACAGCACATCTTGACTCTGTCGGTTACATAATCTGCCTGGAGTCCTGCTTCTTCAAGTGTGATGGACGCATCACATTTGCATTGTGTATTCTGTTGAGTGCCTTAGAATTAATGGCCTCTGCGTTAGGTTGAGGTTAGCAGCTACAAGTAGAGGATTCACTTTTCTCAGAATTGGAAAAGATCGGGCGATTGCGGGGACACTTTTCCTTGCCTGGTGGAGTAAGAGTGGCTGTAGTTGCTTTCCACTCTAGAAAAGAGCCTGACAGAGGGAAGAGGTGCTAGAGGGGAGATTTATCCCCACTTGTCAGTTCCTACACATACCTGGAAAGCAGTAGAGAACTTAAAGTATACTCTAACAGCACCCTGACAATATCAACTTTTTATGACAAAACATATATTATATTTTATATGCAATGTTGTAATTTATGTATTTAATTTCTTCACATAAATCCATTTATCTATCCATTCATCCATTTTCTTTACCACTGCTCTTAATAGAAACACTGCTTAGAATTACTCCTGTATTTACTGCAGGGTAAGTGTTGCTGCTTTGCTTTGACCATTGTTGTCAGTGAGTGGACAAACCACAAGCCCACAGAAGGCGGAGGTCAGTTTCATTCAGACTCTCAGAAGGAGAATGCAGAAAGAAAACTTGAGCAAACTAAAGGTTGACCAAAGCATCTTATTCCTTCTTCTTCTGTGAAACACTGGTTGTGTTTTTATGCAAACCTTCTGAGGACGGACAGACACTAACACTGGCATCAAGCCTTGTTTACTTCTGCATAACTTTCCACTTGTCTCGCTATTCCACTCAGAACAAAATGCCAACAAACTCATTGAATTCATATGTTCACCAAGCAGAGTAATAACCAGTGGAAGAGTTACAAAAGGAGCAGCCATCTGTTAGTAGCATGCGAATATGTGTCTGCTGGTAAACAAAACCTGGCTCTGAGTGAGCCCTTTGATATAATATCTACAAAGAGGTTCTCTGTCTTTACGTTGCTTTTCTGACAGCAGGATTATGTAATACTTTCATTTCATGAATCCATTATTAAACCGATGTCGAACTATCGAGAATCCTTTTGAGTCATAAGACAGAGAGAATGAGGTCTTTTACCGCCTCAACATTTAGGACTCTGAAAAGTAAAAGTGGTGTATGTGTTTTACATAATGTACAGAAATAAAAATTACATCACATTTTTTTCAGTGTATATATAAGAACAACATAGCCTTTATTTATTTTTAATTTAACCTTTATTTAATCATAAAGTTGAGATACAAATCTGATTTCAAGGGAGGCCTGGAATGAAAAAAAAAAGTGCACAGTTTAATCATAAGATAACAAATGCATACATAGGTTAAAAAGGAACTACTAATAAATAATATTAATAAATACCCAGCATGGGAATTGTATTTACACTAAAAGTTACACTTTTTATTCAGACCTTTCAGTCATTGAGGTGCGTTATGTTTTGAAGGTTATTATTCTGTGTCCAAACATTTGTTGATGGGGACCTTCTGTTTGAGAGGAGTTTGAATTTCAAAGTTATCCTGTCACTTACCAACACAAACACTTCTAGATTATTTTTTCCTTAATCGTCATACAGATGCATACATCAATACTTCAAGATGGACTAAAGTGCCTTCAAAACAACACTGATTATAGTCTATACCACAAAACCCTCACTGTTGAATGAGGCATAGCATGTGCGCACAGCAGTGTTTGATCAGTGGGCTCTAAATCTTCAGCGCGCCCTTCCCAGAATCAAAGTGCGTCACGAGGGAGGAAAAAAAAAACTGTCGATGTGTCTGTCAACACAGAAATCACTGAGGTCCTGTCAATTCAAACCAATACACGGAGATTATAGATTTACCAAGGCAGGGAAGCTTTAACTGGTCCAGTCCACATTGGTTGACTACACACCATCGCCACAGACTTATCATCATCTCTCTGACAAGCAGCCTTTGTTCTCCTGCCTGGGGTTGCCTCCTTCTGGGCTAGAATTCAGACTGGTTCCCCAGGGAACCCAGCCAAGGATTCACTGCAGTGGCTCTCTAAAGTCAAGAAAAAACAGAGAGGTCCCAGCTAAAAAAAAAAAGAAAAAAACAAACGGCAATGGGGATACATTACTTAGCAGAGCGTCATCACATGAGTTTCCCTGTGTGGTTTGGCTGCATCAGCACAGAATGTCAGGACTATCAGTCCCATCTGAGAGAGCAAATAGAGGGATGCCTGCAAACTACAGACAACCCAAGCTGCGCAGCATCGTACACATGTATCATACCGCACTCTCCTCACATAATCTCAAACACAGCCTCTCAATTCAGCAGCCTGTTTAAACTGCAGATCTCCCCTGTCTCCCTCATTTATGTCAGTGCTGCTGCCACACTGTATTGCTACCTGCTTTTTAAACCCCTCTGTGTATGGACTGATTCTCCTCTATCATTTTGTGCATACTAAATATTGCGTTAAATGTATTCCACAGTGACTACACAAGTATTATATTCTCCTTTGTGGTATTAGAATGCTAACACATGGTAGCTAAAGCTGATGTCATTTTGAAAAGGATTTGGTCAAAAATCAAACAAAAACCAAGCCAAATTTAAGTTGTGGCTTCTGAGATTACTACAGGATCAGCTGACAGAGGAATTTCAGTTCATCATGGGAGGAAGATTAATGTCTGCATAAATATCTCAGCAATCCAACCAAAAATTGTCAAGATAATTGACTGTCAGCCACAACTGTCCACCTGTTTTTTAGAGAAAAGGACAGATGATCACTAAAATTATTGCTATTCATCATCTGGTAACCATGAATGTTTATAGAGGACTTTATGAAAATTTGGACCATTAATTGATGCAGTAAAAGTATCGTCAACAACAGTGAATGTCACAGAAGTCTTTCCAGCATACAAAGTGTTAACCACGTGGTGCCAAACTGGTGGACTGCCATTCATCAGGCTTTCCAGGCAGCCTGAGGAAAGTGGGACCTACAAAAGAGCTTTATGGACCCCTCTGGATGTCTTTTTGTTGGCTGTGGGAGGTACAGGTGGAAGCATGACAAAACGCTCCTATAATTCTACTGAGTATCTCAGAGCAGGAGCGGGGGGGGGGGGGGGGGGGGGGGGGGGGGCACTTACCACAAGACTGACCAAAAATAATATTCTTCAGTAGGGCGTTGCTGTCATCTGGATGTAGCAAGCGTGAAAACACTTGATTAACTGTTGGATGGGAGGAGGATGCGAAGAAGAGCACGAGCACCATCGGTGTGATGGTGTGTGGGGCAGAATCTCCCTCACAGAAAAACAAGGCTTGTCATCAATGGAGGTAATCTCAATGCAGAAGGATAGCAAGATGAGATTCTACAGTCAGTGGGAATCCAATATCTCAACAGTCAGGGACTGAATTCTATCTTCCAAGATGACGACAAAGCGGGGTTTATCAGAGACTACCTGCAGAATTTGGGAGTGGAGAGGATGGAATGGCCTTCCTGCATTCCTAACCTGAACCCCATTGAGCTTGGGTGTGCTGTTCATGCTAGAATGAACAACACAACCACACTTGCTGATTTTTGACAAATGCTAGTTGAAGAATGGGATGCCATCACACAGCAGTGTGTTACCAACCTGGCGACCAGCATGAGGAGGAGGTGCCAGGCTGTTGTGCCTGTGTATGGTTCTCTTCACATGCTACTGAGGCCCCTGTTTGTTAAAGGAATAAATTGTTAAATTGCCGATGTTTTGTTCCTTCAGACTTCAATCATCCAATGCAATAACGACACCAAAGAGTCTGGCACTGGCAGAGAAGAATTGGCAAGTTTTTCATGGGTGCAACCTACATACTCAACTTTGCTGCTCAACCCACAAATGCATTTTCCTTACAAATTTGGCAGCATTCAAGGGGAAATGAACAGGCTTTCCAACAGTATGCTATTTATTGCCAAGAAGCATTGTTACAACAAAGAAATAAAAGCCCAAACACAACTTTCCTTACTGTTTGTGCTAAGTTGTGATTAACAAGTAGGCCTGCCATAAACTCAGCTTTGCCTCTTTTGGAATTTGATCAGACCAGAAATCTATCATCATAATCATATAATTTGAGCTGTACAACTAATTTTTCTCCAGTGATCAAAATACTGTTGGGAGGTCCTGTGTAGTATATACAGACTATGCTGGAATAAGCTCTCATTCTACCTTCCAAACCACAATAATAAAATTCCCAGTCTTCAGTTCTGGTAATAATACAGTTACCATGACCACACACATGGTTGTTCCACTATAACCATATAAAATTGCAAATGAAAGCATAGAGAAGGTCTCTCAGTGTTTCAAACTTCAGCAGCACCTATGAGCGCTACATGTCACTTGGATTTCATCCAGTATGTGTTAATGTATTTTAAACTTGGCACAATCATTTTGAACATGTAAAATCAAGTTACTGTGAAACACTCCAAGATTCAGTGACTGTCATCTGCTTTCTGCTAATTGGGCGGAGACAGCATTTTATCCAAAGCTGAGTCAAAGCTTTGTCAAAACCACAAAAGTCAACATTTGAAGAAAAATCATTAACTAAATTAATCAGTAACCATGACTGTCTGTGATGGTCCATCCAAGAGATTTGAAGTGTGAGTCATGGTCCCAAAACCACAAATGTCAAGTTGCTGCTTAGGAAAAAGTAAAGGGATTACCAGTGTCAGCAGAATTCATCCTATGAGCATCGAAACATTGTAGCAGCCTCAACCAAAAATGTTTTCATGTTAAAGGAGGAGGTAAAACTCAGGATCTATCTTAATTAGACTTCATTTGTGTCAGTCTGACTTTAATTCAGTTTACAGTTCTACACAGGGTACTTTTCTCCAAAGTCAAACGTACATTTAGTCGTTTTTTAGGAAATTTAATAGAAATAAAAGTTGTGCTTCACTTGTAGTTGCAGAGACAGAAGGATTTTAAAAGTGCTGCCAAAGTCACGTGCTTTCTGCTCAGTAATTCAATTTAACAGTCTAAATTTAACATTTTTGATTTCTCTTGGTTTTTAACACCTCAGAGGCCTTAAAGCTTATAGTATCAAACAAATTAGATTATTCTGCTGTTACACTAGGAGTATTTCGTATTGCAACAAAACAGCCTTTTTGCAAACTTTTAAGGACATGAAAACCTAAAGTTGGTTTGAGCCCAGGATTTTTTTTTCCTCTGAGCAGGCAGGGGATTTACAGGGTGAGTACAAATCTTTATCGTCATTGACAGTGGGAGTAAAACAGTCATCACACAAGCCAGTTGCAGCTGTTTATCAGTTAGATGGTCAGGGTCCTGTCCAACGAGGGCTTAACTGAAACTGAACATCTGTCTCTGATATAAGCCGTGAGGCTATGAGAAGTTATTATTGCTTACAAGGTTGTTTTTTTCCTTCTTCCTCCATTCAGCCACCTTTACCCCAATAATGAATGAAGCATTTTATAATTAACATATGACCTTTAGCCTTGATTGTTAAATGATAATTACAAGGTGATGACGCTATAGTCGAGCAGATGGACTTCCTTCATTCTTCTATCCTGTATTATTTAACACCCTGTTGGCAGATTATTGTATGTCCTTGAGAAGTGATCCCTATTTGTTATTCCACTTCACTCATTATGCCTGTGCCCACAAGAAGCAGAGCCAGCTTATGAACATGGTCAGTTATATTCTTCCAAAGATAATGGACAAATCTTGGGTGGCCTGGGTCTAAATTTCATTCATAATTCATGTCACATAGATTTTAGTCTGATGCTCAGGCCAAAGTACATTTAATACAGTTACAAGATCTTATTACAATACAATTCTTTTGTAATCTGCATGGTCATTGGTTTTAACCACATTACTGTGGACATTGGTTAAAGCCAGACTTGCAACAGTTCATGGTCATTAAGTCATGACCTTCTGTAGCTAAGAGTAAAATGCTGGGATCTAGAGTTATTTTACTTTTCTGGTTATGCTATCTTTTGCATAGTACCACAGCTCCCAAAACACTAAGTCCCAAAACACCCATTACACATTTTTTAAATGTCACAAACTGAATTGACAAGACACTTTAATGAAAGAAGAAATGTGTACGTTGGCATTTGTAAGACACTCTTTATTTTCAAATTGTGCAAAAAGTGTAGATGGCATCCTACATCTGTATAAACACAATACAGCCAAGACAACTGAAACAAATTCACACAATTATAATCTAATTATAATTTTACTGTATAAAGATGATTCAAAAACAAAAAATCATAGTATTTACAGAACCCACGACTTTACAAAACCTTTATGATTTTTCCACAAAATTTCCCACGTAGAAAAGATCTAAATGCTTAGCACAGCGACAGGACTGAGGTAGAATAGAGAGACAGGAAGTTGGAAAAGAAGAAAACCAGCAGGTAGGATAACAGGCTAAATGGGACTACAATGTTCGGTGTGTTCAGCAGGAGTGCAGTCCTGCTACACAAAATGGGCTTTACTTGTGTTTCATTGGTTTCTACTAAGTATCGTGCCCTCTTTTCTGTGCATTTAAGTGACACAATGAAATCATTTCACAGAGCTAAATGAAGACGTGCACAGAGCAAACATATTAATTGGACTGGGTCAAATGAAACCGTGCATTGATCCATTACAGTGAGAGATATTATGCTTGTCTCCTGTGTGTTCTGCACAGTGTCAGTTACTTCAAAGTGCAGTTTGGTGATGTAAATCTTGAAAATCTTTACACTCTTCTCAATGTGATCTAGTCTTTAAACAAAAAAAATCTCTGTATCTGAAACATGCAACACATTCAACTGTCTCAAGTGGAAAGTAGGTGGGGGGGGGTGCTTTTTCATAGAATATATTTATGAGAAATAAAGAAATGAAAAAAGCACTAAGCAATAATAAATATAAAATGGGATATTTCTGACCTTTATTAGAAATAAACAAACTGTCACCCTTCTGAACACCCACACCAGCTCTTCTTCAGCTGATCACCTCTACATGGCAGTATCTGGTATCTGCCTTAAAATTTCTACCAAACCACCAAAACATCTTCGCTCGCAGTGAGCACATCGCTAAACTTGGACTTCACTGCTAAGAATTAGAAAAGCAAATCTTATCAAGCTGATGAAGAAGAGGGCTATAAAAATTGTTTAAAAAATGTAAAAACATGTTAATAGTTCTAAAAACAAACAAAACATAATATATTCTGTACACAATGATTAAATACAGTGTGATCCGGATACATTCCTGTGTATGAAAAGCAAATGGCACATGTAATAAGAACGTCAATGTAAACATAATACTTTCTGTAAAACACGTCTAACTCCAAACTTCCAGCACCAACTGTTCAATGAATTATATATAATATATATATAAAAAATTCTGTATTCACAGATTATGTAAGTCTAAGAAAAGATGAAGAAACATGAAGGCCTATCTATTTATTATTGGATGATTTACTGTGTGACTACTGTTTGTTAACTAAGTGGGGGAAGTGTCTGCCAATCATGTGGCACAGACAAACAGCCATGGCATCAAAGCTGTCGGCACTTCCTTCTTTCCGTGAGCAGCTGAGGTGACTCTGTTGGTCTTCAGATTTTCTGAACTAAAGTCTCACTGCCTCACAGCAAAGAGTCGGAAGGATCCTCCCTCTGTGTTGCTCTTGCTGAAAATGGACATAACAAGGAAAAAGTGTTATTCTTATTACCACACCATCTAAAAAAAAAATATGTTGAAAGAATACTTCAGCTATTTTGCACTTTGCATTATGCTGAATAATCTTGTTTTTGTGTTTGTGTGCTCCTTTAAGTTGAATGAAAAGTGAAATCCTTTAATAAGGGGATCCTAAAAAGCATTTTTGTCCAAGTTCTTCTAGCAATCAAAAGAATCACGCGATAATGGTGCACATGATACATTTGGGGGGTAAAAAACAACAAATGGTACATTTGCAGAATGACTCATTGTTAGTATTTCTGTGTCTGAGTCTTCCAGCTACCATATGTGAAAATCATAATTTGTTCATTAGTGGAGAGACCTCAAAGTTTTGCTATGCTCAATAATAACAATAGGCCAGTGTGATTGGTATCTAATCACAGATAATTGTTCATTTAGGAAAGCACTGACTAAGTGGCTGACAGCATTTCCATCCTCGAGTAATTGGATAGGATGTGATTACTTCACCAGCAACAGAGTGTAGTCCAAACTGCCCACCCTGCCATGATGCTGGCAAATGGCACAGACTGTCTCTCAGCCATTTACTGACCTTCTATCCGAATGCCCTGAGTGAGACCTTCACAGCTCGCATTTGATTTCATAGAATAAGACTTGGCGTGTTTTTGACCATTCAGCACTTTGCACACTCAATTGAAATGCCTGAGTAAAGTAAGCAAAGATCCCATGTGTGGCCCATCCACACACCAAACCACACCATTACTCTTACAACCCCATATGCCACTAGAACTGACCACAGAGGTTTCTTTGCCTAAGCTTCGTCCACTGGAGCTGGTCACAGACATGAGACTGAATTCTTAGTGTGCATGCAGGGAACCCACTACATGCAGTATTACAGTGGACATAAATCAAGATAGGATATAGTGAAGAAAAGCACCTTTTCTCGAGCAATATTTTGAGGCTCTTTTGTGGCTCAACATTGTAATGGTTAACACTTTCACCTTTCACATGAAAGATCCCAGGTTTGAGACTGGGAGGAGACCCAAACCCCGTCCCAGGGAGTCACAAGCTAGTGTACTTTTAGGGCTGTTCCCAAACCTGGATAAATGGAAGAGTTGTATCAGGAAGGGCATCCAGTGTGTCCGCATGTTTGTTTGGGTCAAAACAAACATGTGGACACATCCACTGTGGTGCCACCACGTGAAATAAATGAGAAGCTGAAAATGCCTTGTTCTATTTTAGATTCTCTCAGCCAGTTTACTTGTTTAAATTTCAGCAAGCTTACTGTTTTCATTCCAGTTGCATCTAAAGGACTTTTTTTTTTTTAAACCACACTCTTAATGGAGAATATTAAAGATAGATGCAATTCTGTACCAACACATTACATAAAATTCAACATAAAACTCCACTTTAGATTAAGTTTAATTAGATTTTTTAAATTAACTTCCCCTTAGAGAAACACTAAGAAATGCAATTAAACTTCTTGTTTATGTCAGATCTTTACAGCTCACAGTTTAGTGAATTCTTAGACATTTCTCCAGAGATTTGAAGACTGACGTTTTGCTCCTTGGCTGCTGGTTTTTCCCATTCAGGGAAACAATTGTTGACCTTGTGTGTAAATTGAAGCATAATAACTGCAAAAGCACAGATCTGCAGGGCTTGCTGAGCAAAAGACTTTGTCCAGTTTACTGCAAACACCATGTGGCTGGTGATTTTAAGAAGACATTACAAAATTATATGTCAGAATTTTGCACATCCAACTCAACTGAGGGCTCTGAGACTGAATAATATTACAGGTTAAGTTCCTCACACGACTGACACATGTTTCTGATGAATGGATTTGTCAAGTACTTTCCTTGGAAGTTGTCGTCTAAATGTACATGTTTTCATTTTAAGACTTCAGGTTGCCAAATCTTAAACACTGATGTCTGGAATTGAGGCCATCTCTAAAATCCCTGTGGGGCATTACCTTTCAGATTGGATGCCATTTTTCAAGACTCCTGTGTAGCTCTTTCTCTTGTCCAGAGGCAGAACATCGACGATCCCGCCATTTGGTTTGATCACGCCTGCGTGAATGGCTGTTTTACAGATGCTGGAGTTCTGTGAAGAGAAAATGTGGTGAACTTGAGAGAGGATTTTAAAAAGATGGAAAACCACTTTTTCACTGTACAAACATTGTTTTGATTCAATAATTATTTAATACAGTATAAAATATGTTTCACTTAGACACAGTAACACTTTGGCACGCACTAATACACGCACATACACACACACACACACTCAAGGAGTAGAGTCTGAGCCAGAACTTTGGCTCCAGCAAAACAGACCATGAGCTCTTATCAACAGTTTGGAGTACAATCACTCATTTCTACTCCAAACATAGATCACACTGTCCATACACCCTACCAAAGATTGTAACCAGACAGTTTATGCCTCGGGTTTAACCAACATAAAGCTTATACACCACTGTGATAACAAATGTGGGTGCCTCAGATTGCAAAGCATTCCTGGACACTTGGCATTTGTTGTGAGTCAGTGAGCTTGTTTCAGGGTCTCCGAGGACCTGTGAGCTGGTTAAGAATCAGTTTCATCAGTGGTAAAGCTCTTTAAACCCAGCACTGACCTCGTGTGACTTCGCAGATTAGCAGTTCTAAAATAAACCTTGAGAGTAATATGAAAGCTTTCACATTGTAAATCTGATATATTTAGTCTGAAGGGCACTTTACAGTGACTACTCTGCTGTAAACATGATTTAAGTGACTTCAGAGAGATGTTCTAAACCAGTCTTCCTAACAGCATTTCTTTCTATACCATGGCTTGACTGAACCTCTGTGGGTTGCTGATTATTACTCCCATTCTCCATGACACATATTTATGCTCCTATGATTCAGCCGTTGTTCACTGGATACCGTGCAATGTAATAATGCAGTACATCCAGACATCTGCCTGCTTTTTTTCCCCCTTAACAAATAAAATGATCAATTAAAAGCTGAATTTTGTATTTACTTGGGTTATCTTTGTCTAATATTCAAATTTGTTTGATGATCTGACGCACGCAAGTGTGACATATATGCCAAAAAATAAGAAAACCGGAAGGGGGTAAATACATCTTCACAGCACTATAAGTCGGGTGTTAGTGGTACAAACCAAAGCACAGAAACTGACATGAGTGCAGTTTATTTTCACCTTTCCAAGGTAATTCTGGAGATGCATACTGGAAACTTATGTTACTTACATCTGTGTAAATGTTGTTTCCAATAACAGGTGACCAGTAAGAAGGTTGAGCATTGCAGTTCTCTGGGCAAAAGACTCTAAGAAACGAATTGGACATTAGTATAAAGTTGCAGTAACAGATAAAAGTCGTAGAAATACGTTAGTTCTTTTTTTTTTTTCCTTAGTAATGGTTAGCACTTTAACACCTTTATTTGGCATTCCTGTATTGTCAGTTAATAATTATAACAACAAAGACAAACATTTTGATTTCCCAGTTATATTGCATTAGATTCTAAATGTATTTGTTATACATGCAGTACTCTGCAAAAGTCTCAGACCACCCTTTATTTCTTTATATTTTGCTTCCAAGCAGTCAGAATTTAATGCAGTTTTTAAAGTGATCTTGATCAATAGTTCTCCAGGTTTTCTGAAGGTCTTCCAAAGTTTTCTTTGGACACAGGCTGCTTTTACCCTCATTTTCACTCTAGTCTTTGTACCTGACCATTTTCAGATGAATGTTTTTATTGTTAAGCCGCTGACCTATTTTTGCACCAACAACGTGATTCCCAAAAACATGGCATGTCTTGGCATGGTGTGCAATGTGTCCTTAAAAGATCTGAGGAAACTGGACAAGTGGAGGATAAAAGAAGAAGTGGCAGGCCTAAAGGAAAAAAAAACTATCTACAGCAGATCAGAAAGTCATGTCCTTAAGAAATGGGAGAAAATCCAGCAAAGTCCTGACACGGGACCTGAGAGATGCATCTGGCCCTTCAGTTGAGCCATCTACTGTGCACTGATCAGAAATGGTCTCAGTGGAAGGGTGGCTGTCAAGAAGCCATTCTTAAGGAAGAGAAACAGGAAGGAAAGGCTGAGGTATGCCAGATTACACAAAAACTGGACTGAAAATTGGTAGCAACAGGTCTGATGGACTGTGTGCAGAGGAAGTCAGGAGAGGGGTACAACAGTGAGTGTCTACAGCCATCTGTAAAATACAGTGGAGGCTGTTTTTTGTATACATTGTATTTCCATGTGTGTTTTTGCACATGTATCAATAATGCGCCAATCTCCCAGTTTCTGATTAAAATATAAAAACATGGAGTCTCGAGACTTTTGCATAATACTGTAAATTGGTAATAAATGCTAAATTGGGGTTAAAGTGTCAATAAAACTTTAATATATTAGTTAATCTAAAATATGTCATCTATTTTAGGGAAAAAAAACAGCAATTTGTGAATAATGAAGTGTTGGATGAGTGATGACACCTTGGACAGTGTGAGTTGGGTCCTTTATAAGGGCAGATTTCAGCCACTGTAGTGTAACAATCAGCTGTAAATTCTGTCACAGAGAGAGAGAAAATAAAATCACTTAATATATCTAATATGCATTGGAAGGCTGTGAGAAGCGGCACACAATCATTACTCAGAGCCCCTCTGATCAAAAGAAATGCTTCACTTACCTTCCACTTTGGCCACCTTAAAGGCATTTCCATGTTTATATTTACTGTAAAACACACCATATTTAGAAATCAGTAAAACTGTCCTGAAACCAAATTAATGCACAGTGTTACAAAGTGTCAATCATAGTTCATAGTTTTCATATGTGTTCCCTCAGAGCAGAAATATCTACCTGAGAGACTCAATACCATTCTTTGTGGATTTGACAAAGAACGGAAGCTTATCCATTCTCGTGACTTCGACCACTCCTCCACTGTTGTCAATGACACCATAATGGATAGCAGCTCGGCAAATACTTGATTGCTGAAACAATGAAAAACATTTGGTGAAAATTCTGTAAAAACAGCAAAGCAAAGCTCATAATTGCAATGATTCCTGCAAATACAGAATCAAAATAGTTATGTAATGTCAAAAAACCAACAATCTCAAAATAAAGAAATCAGTGTTCAATAAGTACATTACATGAGGATAAAACAGCAATAAAAAAATCATTATAAAAAAATAATTCAACAGAATATCAACCTGTTTTAAGGGTAAAAATGTATCTAATGTAGGGCTGTCCTGTAGGCCATTCTGCATATGAGGAGCATACACTCATCACCAGGCACTTTATTAGGTATACCTTGTCAGCTGCTCGTCAACACAAATACCTACAGTAATCAGCCAATGTGGAACTCAAGAAAGGTGATTTAAGTGTCTTTGAACGTAGCATGGTTGCTGGTGCCAGACGGCTGGTTTGAGTATTTCACGAACTGCTGATCTACTGGGATTTTCCCACACAACTATCTCTAGTGTTTACAGAGAATGGTTGGAAAAAGAGCAACAGTTCTCTGGCATGCCTTGTTGGTGCCAGAGGTCAGAGGAGAATGGCCAGACTGCATCAAGATGATAGGAAAAACACAGTAACTCAAATAACCATTCATTACAACCGAGGTATGTAGTAGAGCATCTCTAAACGCACAACACATTGAACTTTGAAGCAGAAGATCACTGTAGGCCTTAAAAGTGGTGACCAATAAAGCGATAGTTGATTAACAATGGCATTTAAATAAAATAGAAGACAGACAGATCATTTACCGCCTTGTATGCTGTTGACAAAGTGCTATACCCAGTGTCAAACCAGACTAAACCAGATGTACAGTCACATTTTAAATTGCTGCATGACGCAGTAAGTTTGTTTCGTGTTGGACAGACTCACCACATCATAAGTGACAGTTCCCCAAACTTTTCCTTTCTTATGCACACAGTTAGCAGGACAGTTGTATCTGCAGAGTCAGAAAATGGGTTGGTGACTTGTTGGTGAGAGGATACTGAAAAGTACACATCAGATGCACATCCAAAATGATTTTTACTTTAAAACGTATTGAAATAACCTCACCTGTTACAGGTCGCACCTCGGCACTTATCTCGTAGTCTCGTCTCACACTTAATATTGTGAGCTGCAAGAAAGAAAAAAAAAAAAAAACTTTACAAAACATGAAAGTTCACGGTTATTTTGGTAATGGCGATACTTACCAAGATAGGTGTTGCTGGAAGTTTTTGAAGATGATGTCCTGGGATTAGGGCTCTTGGGGGTGACGGGTTTGGACGCTGGTTTCTTTGGAACAAAAGGCTTAGGTCTGGCAGTGGTACGAGGTGGCAGTGGAACCTGAGGCTTCTCCACCTCATTCATGTCTTCAGCCTCCGGGTGCTGAGAGTCTGTAAAAGGACGGATAGGGTTCAGCTTGGTACCAATTTTAATGTTAAAAATAACTGAGAGAAAATCACGTGGGTTTGCTCACCTTTGTGGCACAGGTTATTTCTGCATCCTCCTCCATAGCTTGGGGGGCACTGGGAACAAGGGCGGCCGTGCTGGTACGGGGCCTCTCCAATCCAGTTGCCCCTGCAGAAATTGTGAACAATGGATATCTTGAGTAAGGTGGAAATTAATCATCAGTCAACGTCACTGGGCTCATGGCCTTGTAATTACTTGTGCAGTCTCTCCCAGTGGTAAACACTCAGAAAAGTCATTAGCCCCAAAAAACTAACAAAAACACTCCACTTTGTCTCTCAGGCAATTACATCTTACAGGCTGCCTAGAAAACAAACTCCTACTCTGTTCTTATTTTCTTTCCCCGTGTTTCATTATTATTTTTTACTCTGACTTCTGGAGGAATTTTAATGACACCAATATCTCATACAAATGTCTTGAACAGCTAGTGTTTCATATCTAGAGTATAACTACATTAACACAAATTGCAGCCTTTGTCAGCCCTATAAGCAGAAGGTATGTCAATAAGAGTTCAGGGTCCAGAGGTGTTAATAGTAGTATAGTATAGCACTAGAGGTGTTGATAGTAATGTAGTACAGCATGGAGAAATATTGATCTTACTTTGGGGAGTAGTTGCACACAAGGTAAACAGCGTTCTCCCATATTTCTCCCCACACGTTCATCTTTGGGCACATGTGCACAGCGCAGCCCACTCGGTTAGTAGTTGCCCAGACCAGCTGTAAAGAGAGGGGGGGGTGGCAAACATTAGCACATACAATTTCCGAAAGGATACGCAGCAAAATAAACTATTCAACTTGTAACCTAGATTTGTTGCCTCTTTCCCCACAACCCATAGGTCAACCATCATTCCAGAGGAAGCACCTATTTAGGCAGTTATAACTGATGAGACTATTGGGATTTCCAGACTTGCCTGTTCTGTTATTCTACCCCAGTCACATGGTCATCATCTGAACCCAGTTTGCCCTCTGTGACACAATCAGGAACATTTTCATCAGCCAGTTAGAAGAAGGAAATGTCAGTTTTTAATATCTTAACTTGGAAGAAACAGCACAAGCCTAAAACTGTCCACAGTGAAATAAAACAGCTCATGGAATGGAAAGCCTCTGCAGTGGCGTTACAGATGAATGATGTGCCATTCAGCAGGGAATACAAGACATCATATTTGAAAGAGTCTCCAGACTTTCCTCCCAAAAGTACGCTCTACCTCTGCAGGAATGTTCACTGGAAGAGGTGAGTCAGCTGGTGTGTGCTCGTAATCCAGCACGGCACAGTCTAAATGTGGTTATTGAGTTTGACTGCCTGGGCTGCACATGTATCCACATTTACAGCAAGCAAAAGACAGAGAAAAGGTGGTGATGCGCAGAACTGGCACTGCCCCCCCCTCTGCAGCATCTTCAAAAGAATCCAGGTCAAGCAGTGAGGGATGTCTGGTTTCTCTGAAAATGACTACCAGATGGCAGCGATCAGGTTTCAGGGAGGAGTCTAAATGTTTCTATAAACTCATCCCAACATCTACAAAGTAATGTCTGGGGAAAGATGAGGCAGGCTCACTCACTTCTGTTTTCTTTTGGCTGTCTTCTAAAAGTTTCTCATCTTCCTTTTGACTTCTCTCTGCCTCTTCCTTCTTTCACTTGTATCAAATTACCAAACTTGTCAGCTTCTTGAAGTAATTGATCAAGTTAAAAGTAGGCTTATAACTTACTGCTGAGGGATTTCTTAAGAGGGTACTCTATCAGTTTAGAATAAAACTGTCAAACTGGCAATGCAGCAGATGGTGCAGTGGAACTTTTTTTTTTTAAATTTTATACAGTACCAGTCAAAAGTTTAGACACAGAGTGAGTCCAAACTTTTGACTGGTACTGCATATTCTC